>NC_080077.1:46368272-47681409 GCF_949987535.1 Balaenoptera acutorostrata
TCTGTATCCTGAGTTCTGTAATGGGTCAGGAATAAATCAGTTTTATATTCCTGCTTCTGTGATTATTTTGGTATTATCTCCAGGGAAACAAACAACTCTTACATTAAACCTTTGCTTTCGGAATCCTTATGTGTCATATTCTCTGTCATTGTTTTAATCTTGTTTTCCTCTGAATATTCTGGAAAAATGACTTTGGAAGAGTGACTCAGTTATGTTCTTCTACAACATTGGTACCATTGACAATGTCAATTCTGCTCTTGCATTTTTAGCTTCCCTGCAAACATTTCTATGTTACAATCTCTCTTTTCACAAAATGCTGTGAGCTTTATATCTTTACCTATTCCTTCCATGTGATTTCTGTTTCTTTATCATAGAAGCCATTCTTTCTTATTTCCTATTAAAGATACCAAACAGGGTTTTAAAATTTCCTTCTAGTTCTTACAGGAAATCATTTTCAGGGATTTATGAGTCTTCAGGAAGATATTCTTTTACTGCTGTTCTACAACATGAATTCATAGTGCCATGTTTGTTTGTACAACTCTCCTTGAGCTATACCCAAAACCTGCGTTTGCCAACAAACAATGTATATGAATGTATATGAATACTATTTACCTTGTTATCTCTTAATTTCCCTCTCCTTCAGATGGCTAACTGAAAAAAAAAAAATGAGACTCTAGATTTTAAGATGAAATTACTTTGTTTAAAATACTCTTATTGAAGGCAGGTCTTTCAGACTTATCTTGCTCTCTTCCCTCTAGCTTTATGTTTCTCTAAATAGGCAGGCCACTTGCATTACCAAAATCTTTATTACGCATTAGTGACAAAGCTAATCTTGACTGCCTTAACTACAATTAGCATGGTCTAGTGAGAATATAGAAAGGTCTACTTTTGAATCACCACCCTATCACTTTCTAGTTTTATGGCTTTGGGAAAGTTTCCTAACCTCATTAAATCTGTTTTCTAATCTCTCACTTCTCAGGATGATTGTGTTGGTTGTGTAAATTATATGAAAAGACACATGTAAAGTTCCTAACACTGGGCATACCACATAGATGAAAATAAGTAATAGATTTAAGTATTATTACACTTCCAGGATGTAATGAGTCACCATCAACTACTCTGTCTTCCTGTCCAGATTTTCCCCTCAGTGTTGCAGATTTTGACGAAACATGGAAAGCAAATTTACACTGAAGGATGAGATGGGGAAGGGTTAGGGTCTACACTTTGCTTCAATAAGTGGCACAGCCCCATGAGAGAGACAGTCAATTACTTTTACTACTGGTATAGATCTTTTTGTTTGTTTGTTTGTTTTAGCTGTTGCCTTTTTTTTTTTTTTTAATTAATTTATTTATTTATTTATGGCTGTGTTGGGTCTTCGTTTCTGTGCGAGGGCTTTCTCCAGCTGCGGCAAGTGGGGGCCACTCTTCATCGCGGTGCGCGGGCCTCTCACTATCGCGGCCTCTCTTGTTGCGGAGCACAGGCTCCAGACGCGCAGGCTCAGCAGTTGTGGCTCACGGGCCCAGCCGCTCCGCGGCATGTGGGATCTTCCCAGACCAGGGCTCGAACCCGTGTCCCCTGCATTGGCAGGCAGATTCTCAACCACTGCGCCACCGGGGAAGCCCTGGTATAGATCTTGAATGTAGGAGCCAAAAGGCAGAATATCTCTGCTAACAAATTGCAAGCAGAGACCATATAAACTAACAATTTCATTTTTCAGTCCCATTCCCTCAGGGTCTTTAGTTGGAGGAAATCCCTCACAGTTTAATACAATATGTTGACAGTCATCCCTTACTGTTAATGTAAGTGTGTTTGTGTATATACATCCCTTAATAAGTATTTAATAAGTATTTTAGTGGGTAGCTAGTCTACTACAGTCTACTTCAGAGTCTGCTACTAGATGCCACTTGGACCAAAAAGCTATGATTTAGTAAAATTTCCCTCTTTAACTCAGAATTCTTATGGTCTTATTTTAAAAATTACCAACTTTCATATGGTAGTTATATGATAAATTAGTCAAATTCATTTGGGAAATACTGGATTGGAAAAAGGAAACAAAAAGTTTCTTTATGGCATTACTACTTAAGAGCTATAGTATGCTATCATGCATCATCAATCTCAGAAGGAGGTATATATAGCATGTAAGGTTTCTCACATTAGTTTGACCATGAAAAGAGTTTGGGAGGTAAACAGCCGCAGTGGACATTCTTGAAAGCCTAGAAAACCTCGCATCCCTTTACTGGCACCGTGCCCCACCTCCCAGCTTCTGCTTGTTTTGCTGCTAAAATGCCCCACCTGGAAATGTCTTCAAAGTATCACTCTTGGGCACTGAAAGTGCCCTGCCAGTTGGATGAACTGGAAATGCAGAAAAGTTTATACACGTTTTCATTCTCATTCCTCCGCCATGTTCCTACTGATGCACAGCCAATGACTGACTGGTGTGACAATACAAAAGTCCGGGTCCTTTGCTGGGAAAACTCTCTGCTGTACTCCAGAACTCCCCTGTGGATTATGCTGGGTCTGAGACTTGTCTTGAAGTTCCCTCTTTACTTGGAGGTGCCCTTCCCTGCCCTGCTTCCCCACTCCCCCACTTCCCAGTGGTTTCTCCTGGAAGCATATGTTTAATAAATCACTTGCATTCAAATCCTCAGCTCAGAATCTCTTTCTAGAAAGACACAGTCTAAGGCAGTAGAATATTTTGGACCTGTTACTTGAGAAAAAAGAAAACCCTGCTTGTATAGCATTATGACTGCATTCAAAATTTCTAGAAGTGTGTTTCAGAATTTGGGTATTAACAAGCAGCTCAAGTAATTTGATGCAATTTAATGTTTAAGAGTAAAGTAACAGGAAGTATATATTAGTGCATATTAAATATGTCCCAACAAAGAAAGCTGTCTACTGGTTTCAGTCTATCACTGCATTCTTCAGACATATTTCTATAATTTCTTTTGAAGACTTTTATCCTTTACTTTCTCAATTATTTTAAGCAATCACCTCAGGAAGTTTCACTACCAAGAGTAAAATTTACATTAACCTATTTGAATTTCAACTAGTAGGCTATTAGAGCTGGGAGAGACCTTAAGGATCATCTATGTTAACCCTGTCATTTCAAAGATGAGGAAACTTAAATTTAGAGAATAAAAGTTATGGCCCAAGGACACACAGAACCATCTCAAATTTTTTGATTCCTATTCGGAGGTTTAATTTTTACAAAGGGTGCCTGTCTAATTTTACAAACCGTGATTGAGCAGGAATGCATCACATATCTGGAGTGTTCGTTTTAGCTATATTTCTAGTCACAAAAATATGATTATTGCTTTACATAGAGATCTTATTTAACATTCTAAACTCCACAAATTGAAAACTGATTTTTCTGTTTATCTTGATTGTGAGAAAGGAAGAAAATATTTTAAAATTCATACATGCAGCAAAAGGCAATAAAATTGCTAATACTTTCCATGATTGATTTTACTTCAGAATGTTTAGTTACTATAAAAATCTTAATAATATTGGCCCCAAAATAGAAAATCTTTTTTGTGTTGTTCAGAAAAGACAGCAGTCCTTTAAACACTGAAAAGAAACACATTTCAAAACTTCTCTATAGCTCAAGTTATAATAAAAATTTTGGTGTAAGAAAGGATAGTTTTGAAAATGAAAGAGTGTGTTAGTAGTAATTATGCTGGATCTGTTCCAGCAAATTGGGGTGTGTGGTCATTCTTCTCATGAATGTATTAGTAGACTCTGTGCAACTCCTACTGCCTCCAAAACGAGTTCCTCATTTGCCCTCTCATAGACAAGCTCTTTTTCTCACTGACAATTTCTAGCCTAGGGGCATTTCTCTTCTTTACCTTAAGTGACTTGGTTTCTCTCTTTCTGTCTGTCTGTCTGTCTCTCTCTCTCAGCACATATTGTATCCTCCACAGTGGCTAGAATAATACATTTCTAATCACTGGTGCCCAATAAGTGATGTCTCAGTTTGATTACTTTGGATTCAATCATACATAGGTGACTAGACTTCAGCCTAAAAATAACACACATATATCAAGTCAAGTCAAGCTCGAAGTCCCTTTCTCCACATTTTGTTATCAAACACAGAGATATTATGATGCAGAGAAGTGATAACCAATGCTCATTGCTATACACATATTAAGGGGCTTCAAAAATATTTGCTGAAACAATAAAATATATGTGTATATACCTTAATTATTTCTTACTTACATTTTAGATTTTATATTATATAAAGAATTCAGAGGAGTTATAGATGTTTGGTGACAAGTCAGATCATTCATTAGTTTTCTATTCTTTTCTTGCAACCCAAGCTAATTCTCCTAATAGCTAATGATTCTTCTAATTTCATTACAAGCTCAGCGAATATTGATCCCAATGCAAATATGGAGGATAATAAGAAATGAATAAAATCAAAAAGAAAAGGTAATGCAAATTCTTCTCCTCACAATCTCCTTGCATGCAATGTAATGCTTTTTGATACTTACAGTAATCAGCATCTCTGTCTACCTTGTTCTACTATAACAAGACTGATTAAAATATCAGTCCATTGTAATAAAATCAACTTATGCAGTTATTGGTACTGAAGCATTAATATCACAACACCACTTTACATTCTTCCTACATGGAGTTTGAGTGGAGACTGTTATTTTAGCCATGTTAGGGATCATGGCCGTGTTAGTTTCTTTCCTACAGCTTCAGAAAATCCTACAGCTTAGGTGGTAACATTTCCTGATGTTTTCAAATACCAGAAAGATAATTTGGAACCTACTGTCCTTGGAACTGCTTGTTCCATATCACAGAAAAGGTGAAAATGGCTCCAAGGTATAGAAAAACCATCAATCTCTGGGATCAATTTTGTTAACTATCCTTGTCCCTAATTAGGCTAATTCGATAATTCATAAAGCCTGCCAGTAGACAATTTTATGAACATTTACAGTGAAAAAGGACATCAAAGAAATGTACTAAATATTGAGCGGATTTCACTTTAGGTACTTTCATGTATTATTTCATTTTATCCTCAAAATAACTCTGGCAGATAGATATTATGATTTTTGTCACTGAGATGAGAAAACCTGACTGACAAAGGTTAACAGAGTTCCTCATGTCCACCATCCACTAAGTGGCAGATCCGTGATTTGAACTCAGGTTATTTTCTAACTCCAAGTATGCTTTCCAATATAACAGAGAGCTGTGAATTCTAACCACAGACAAAACATATTTTGAAATTACTTTTATTTCAGTTCCTTTTTTTTATCAGTATTAATTTCATTATTAGTTCACTCATGATGTAAGGACATGAATTAGGATAGCTGGGGTAGTTGCAAGAAAATAACCTTGGAAGTCGAAGCCTTTGTGATCTGGGACAAGTCACTTAACGTCATTATTCTCATCTTGAAAACAGAATTAAGAGCTGTGAAGACTAAATGATAAAGTACCTGGTATAGGCTTTTATTAACCATAAGATACTGTTCACATGTAAGATATTTGTTGTTGTTCTAAGACTGAATTGAATATTTACTGCAAATTCTCAGCTAGGAAATTTTGTTTTCACAAAGTAGCAATGAAGTAAGTATTACATATCAGCACATATTACATATTATTATGCTCTGCATGTTAAACCTCATAACTCCAGCTCTGCACCTGAAATGCTAAGTTCTTAGAAGTGAAGGTATCAGAAATTCAAAATAAGGTATCAGAGATCATTTTTGTCTAAACACTCTCTATATGCTGATTATATGTTTATTTAATGAGTCAGTTTTGCCAGCATGAGTAGCTCACTGAGGATCATACACATTAGATTATAACTTACAGCATCTATCAACTGTGAACATATGTTAAGACTAGGTAGTTATTACTCAATGATTTTGTGAGAAATGGGACATTACTAATTGGAAAATATTCATTTGTGTTCATTTATTTAAAACTTGGCAGGGAATAAACCATTCCCCCTCAGCCTTCTTCCTATGTAGAACTTAAGAATTTGCACTTGACAAAGCATCTAAATGGATGAGTCAGAAAATTAAGTACTTTGAATAGAGGGCAAGGCTCAGACAGGCAGAGGTGATATTCTGTTTGCACATTGCATTGCAAATAGGTTCTATCCTAACAATGACAACTTTAACTATAAGTAGAAAAAATAGTGGCTAGTAGCAATAAAAATGCATTAAACACATCGCTGCTTCTCTGGGAAAACTGGTGTAGAGACTCCGCCATATTTTATACTATTGGTTAAATAATTTCTGTCTTTAGGAGTGTATAGTGTTTTTTTTCCCTGTGATTGTGTAATGCCCAAGGCAAATCACGTTGAGTGCTGATCCCCATTCTGACATGTTTTGCACATCCCATTAGCACCTCTGCACGTATTTTTTAAAGCATTCTTTAATCCTCAGTGTATTCTAAATATTTGTGTGGCTATTTTTCAACTTAACTATAAATTGCTAAAGTCATAGTATTGCTTTCTACTCTTAGTAACTGAAACCATTTTCAGTACACTATTAAAAAATGAATATGTTGTTGGTATTGAAGGGGAGCAGAATACGTCACCCCAAAATATGCCACTTTGGCAAGTGGATTATTTTGAGCTGAAGGCAGTTATGACCCAGCAGAGTCAAGAAAATATTTTACCTTTCTAACTGCCTAAAAGAATTTAGCTATGGGCCTGGTCCAGAAAAAGAGCTATTACCAGGGATAACTTTTTATCTGAAAGATCTATTTGCAAACATCTGATTACCAAACATCTGCTCTTTTTATCATCCTGTGAATTGCCCTCCTGCCCTCTGAAGCCCCAGGCCCCAATCTCATTCCTTAGCTCAGGATGGCATATAAGCCCCAACTGCCTGACTATCTTTGGGTTTCATATTTTTATGGGACCCCCATACATATGAACTTAAATTTATTTTTCTCCTGTTAATCTGTCTTATGTCAATTTAATTACTAGACCAGCAAAGAACCTAGACGAGTAGAAAGAAAATTTTTCCTTTCGGCGTGTTAAGCAGATACGTCTTTGCTCGTATGCTTGTTTTCATCTTACGACCCTTTTCCCATTTCTGTTTTCTGTGATCTCTGAGCCCTAGGAAACCGATCTATGTTAATGAGCTACATCACCTGGGCCCTCTTGCCCTGTGGCTTCCCTAACAGTTCTGCCAAAGCAGAGCAGACGGCAGGCAAAGAGAAAGGCCAGCATATTTATTCCGCCCTACCCCACCTTCAGAGTTCCCTGCGGCACCTGCCTGGCTGAGTGGAGGTGGAGTCACAACTCCTACTGAGGAGTCTCTGCTAGGCAATAAATCATTTGTAAATCAAAATGAGTTACAAATTAAACACAATTAACTCTACCAACAATTAAATAATGAAGTTAATAACAATATTTTGATATGACAAAAGTTTGCTGCAATTAAATAGCTATTTCAGTCCAATATGATGCCATGAATATACTATTGAAACTTTATGCAATTTTCTGGTCCTTTCTCCTTTTAGAATTTTATATAAAAGACATCACCGTCTATGTAGGAGATCAAATTACTACTTTTTGTATACTGGGTTGTTGAATCAACCTAATCTTTCTTCCTTTAATTTGTCTCACTCCAATCTACCCTCCATTTTGAATCCCATGTCATTGTTATAACATGCAAACCTGACCATATCACTTCCCTTCAGACTCTCTAATGACCTTTAGAGCCCCTCTGATAAAGTCAACACCCTTTACACAGTTTATAAGGCCTCATGTGATCTGGCCCCTGTTTGGAACTCCACTTCAACAATAAGCAGCCATCATTTTACACTCAGTCGCTTGGTCCTTCTACCATCTTGGAGTTCTATAAATAAATCCTTTGTTGTTTGGGCCTCCACACTTGAAGTTCTCTCCCTAACACACGCCCTCCTTTCCACATTTTTGCCTAGCATGTATCTCTGATCCGCCATCAGAACTTCTTCCTCCAGGACTGATTCCCTTAATCTTACTTGTATCTAGTTTAAATGGCCCTGTTCTTTCCTTTCACAATGTTACAAATTTCAGTTCTCCTGTCTGTATGCCTCCCTCAGATTCTATCTAGACAGAAAACATAGCCATCTTTTTTAAAGGCTTATTTCCAGTGTTTGACATGTTATAGGGATATTAGCAATATTTGTTTATTAAATGAGTGAATACATAATTAATGAAACATTGCATTTGAACTCATTAACACATTTCTTAAGATTATTTTCATTTTTTTTTTAATTTAGGATTTCTTCATTTTATCCTCAAATATTCAAATCTTAAACGGTTAAAGGCTCAATACACATTTCAAAGTTCTTAGTAGTTGTATCCTCAAGTATCACATGGAAAAACACTTTTGGTTATTTTTTTCTCCTAACATTTCTGATAGTGACAGAGTCTAAGAAAAAGAAAAGACCTTAATATTGATAAAACCAACAGGCAGATTCAAAGAAATATTCTCTTACCTATTACCTTTAAAAGAAATATGCTAATTAGTGTTTATTTTACTAACTAGTAAAAAACATTTTACTGCTATTTTACATTCTGTGTAAAGTTACCAAAAACACCAAATAAAAATTATTTTAATTTAGATTTTTATATGGAATTCAGAATAGTGACTAAAATAACACTATCTTATATATTCAGTAAAAAAAGTGTCACACAGTGAAAAATCTACTGTATTGAATTACAATATACTATTCAAAATATAATTTCCATACGTGTTTCAAAATCTTATAGAATTATATTTTAATAAAATGTTTCCAATATAATGCTAATACAAATTATAACACAATATGTGTACTGTACCTACATTTTTGGTTGAAAAATGAAAAAGGTCTTTGAATATAGTCTGGAAGGATATACAAAACAAATTTACCAGATGTATTTTTAGGTGGCAGGATAGCAAATATATTTAATTTAATTTCAAATTTAAATTAATTTAAAATTTAATTTAACTTAAATCTTTAGAGTTGTCTGTGAATCTTAATTTTCCAGAATAATTAAGAATTATTTAATAAAAGCATAAACTCTTTCAAATCAAAAGGTCCATTGCTTCCAACTCACGAAGAGTTCATATGATTCTGTGAATTAGAGCAAATTTATTGAAATAATGAATAGTTAGGCAGAAAGAGCAAAGAGAATTTTCAGCATTTTAAAAAATCAGCTTGGTTTTTTCAAATGTAAAAATAATATGCCACAGTGTATCTGTTCTTTTTCTTTTGCATAGAACCACCAAAGGTAAATTCACTTTTAGTTATCCTGAACATTAATTTATGCCATTTTAATCTATCCTGATATGATTAACGTGTGAACAGATTATTATTGATGTATGTAGAGATGTTTTAAATTTTTCATATATAAACATGATGCTATTCCTGTACATAAAATGATCTTATTTGCTTTTATTTCTTTGAAAGCATATATGGGCAAAGAGTATTGTCTTCTCTAAAGTGAATCTATTCTTTCTTATTTTTACTTAGGCTTCTACATACCTTTGGGAATGACTACTGTGAAGGAAAATTTATTATTGTTGTTATCATTATTATTGATTATTAATTAAAGCCATATATTTGCCAAGCTTTCATGCTCTCACCATTGATCTTTCACAGTAAATTATGTCTCTGAAGCAATATTTTATGCAACTATGTCTAATATGTTGTTATGATGACATATGGGTTTGCCAACTTCTTTTATTTTATAATTATAGTAAGTACATTAAAATATGAACTTGGTTTCCTTATTAAATTGATTTGCAAATAATTTTTAAATTGGTACTAACTTGTAAAACCTGAATAAAGCATTATGAACTTAAAACTAAATGCTTAGAATTGATAAAAATCGATCTATTTCACTAACAATCTCAATATTTATATCATATTGTGCATTCAATTGTTGCTAAAATTATGGCCCAAGACTATGTCAATTATTAATACTAATCAATAAAATTGAAAACAAAGGAGACTCTTCTTAATAGCATAAGAAGAATGAAGCTGAATTAGAAAGTACTAAATAAGGTCTTCTTAAAAATAACAACATATGGTTCAAAGAAGCTTACTCAACTTATGTTTCCTGAGAAAAACAGTATATTCTATCTCCAAATACATTTCCCAAATCACATTTGATTTTCAATCCTAAATTTGCAATAAAACCAAAGTCTTTTCAAGGCTCACATACTAACAATCAGTATAGATCTTATATATCAAAAATGAGGGGAAAATCGACAAGAATATACAGGAGTCAACAAACTAGACTAATAGTACTGCAAACCCTGACACATAAAAAGCCTCATCACACCTCTGGGTCTGAATGTTTAAGTTGTGATTTGTGTACTAGGCAGATCTTTTGCTGCTTTCTAAGGAGTCACTGAATCCCACCCTTGTAATAGGTAAATGCAGAAAGCATACAGGAGTCCACACATGCTAATATTTTATCTCTAGTTCTACTCAAATTTACTGCCATCATTTTAAAATACAATTACAGATAGCATTAAAAATAAACTTGGAAATGTGAAAGGGTTATAGTGACTATTAATTAAGGGACAGATTCATTATTTGATAATCTCTGGTCCCTGGACATATAAATATGCATCACCAGTCTCTAACTCTGTGCTTTGCCATCAGTGTAGTGTGTGGTAGAGGCCATGCTTGGCACTCTGGTGGGATGCTTGTGGTGTTAAAGAAACTGATCTAAAACCTAATAGCAGCTTAGTGGATTAGAGATCAGGAACACCAATAGCCTCCCCTGCCTGCTCCACACACTCTTGGCTTTTTCAGAGTCAGCCCTAAGGGTTATCAGACACGCATACACTCCAAGCTGGACATACTCTGCACACCAGAGTCAGAGCACTGAATAATATCTTTATGATAAAAACATTTAAATTAGATATTTGATTGACCCAGATACAGGGTTCCATCAAGAAAAAACAGCAGTCCCCAGGAAACCAAATTTTCGATTCAATCAGCTTGGGCTATTATCTTCTGGTAACAAGAGAAGTCCACTACTGGATCCAG
The DNA here is from genome assembly GCF_949987535.1 of Balaenoptera acutorostrata. Lineage (NCBI taxonomy): Eukaryota > Metazoa > Chordata > Mammalia > Artiodactyla > Balaenopteridae > Balaenoptera > Balaenoptera acutorostrata. Next base: position 46,379,265 of record NC_080077.1, read on the forward strand.
CATATGAAAAAGGCTACAGGTTTAATTTTTTCTCAACCATTTTACCTAGTATTCCCCCTTTCAAGTTCAGTGCAGTAAACTTATTCTTTCCTCTGAGACCTTAGAGTTAAAATGAAACTAGGATACTCTGAAAATGCTGAGACATGGGTTTTTCATAATTGCATCTTACATGGTAAAAAGAAATGAGCATATTGGGCAAAGTTCTGAGCTACAATGGTTCCTAGTAACCTCAGATTATGTGTATAAAGTCAGACATGAAGAAACAATGTGATAACCAATAGAATATATCTCCAAAGCCAAGAAATGACTCCATATGCATATTTGCAGCAGATAAAATTGTTCAAAAGATAAAACAAATATTTCATGGAGCAGTAGATGATATTGAAGTCAGAGAAAAAGAGAGGGTGAAAGAAACATCAATTAAGTATTAGTTGCTCTAAACAGCAGTATTCACACAGATAATTCAAATGAAATTTACTGGTGTGCTTTACCTAGGCACAAGCCATGGGAAGATCATAAGGGCCAAACCTCAACCTCATAGGTTTTAGACATGTATGCATTTAGGTAATGGATATATGGAGGCTGGGCTTTCAGGGGTGCACTGAAATGTAAGTGGACATTGATTGCAGGGTTTGCCCACTTCAAAACCACCTCTTTCACTACCTATCCCACTACAGTAGCAGCAGGGAATATGACAATATATCTTGCAACCCACTGGATATAAACTGGAACCTAACCCAGGATGGGCCATTTGGATTGAAGGAGCATGAAAACAATGAAATCAAGCCTGTTTACTGCTGTGTGCTTGGGGGACAAAACAAGTTGGACTGCAGAGAGAAAATGATGAAGCAGATGAACAGAGCAGGACATAGATTAGGCAAGTGCCCAGGGTCTTGATTTGTTTTCTAGCATCAGTAATCCTTCCAGGGGCCTAACTGGCTTATTGTAATGAAGAAAATATTTTTTCCTATCTTGTAACATTAGTGCCTTGGGTAAAAAATCACTTTAGAAAAGATATGTTTTATGTGTTTATCAACTTCTAGTCAACATATGACCACACAAGTATCAGAGTGTATCGTGGTAGATTTTTACTTTTATTAGTGTATTAGTCAGGGTTCTCCAGAGAAACAGAAACAATATATATATATATATATATATATATATATATATATATATATATATATATATATATATATATATATATATATATAATGTCATACAGGTCACTGTTTATGCCATTCTGCAGGGCTGAAATGTCTGACCAGTTTTGTCCATAATATAACAGAAGGTATTTATTGGTTGCCTACTTTGCCAACAACTTTTTACTTGTATTGTGTTCTGATTCTGCTTCAAACCTTCAACCCAGATGCTATTACTCCTATTTTACCAGAGATGATAAAATATCTATATTTGTTTAATTTTACTAAACTTTTGTGAGCTTACTGATATTAAAATTCTTACCATTATAAAATGCCATACTGCAGTTAGAGTACAAATATGATGTATATAAATGTAAAATTTGGAAAGTTTTAATAACAAAATAGTTATGATTAAAATTCCAGAAATTTTATAGTTCTTCTTTCATTAAAAAAATCCAAATATGCATTTAAGATTTTGATAGGTTCAGTCATCAAAGTTACAAGTCCAATATTAAGTTCAGGAATAGTCAAATATACTTGTGTTGATTCTGTAGGAAAATAGCTTTGTGGTGATAAATAATGATTGAATAATTTCAGGATTATTTTTATTAAATAGTTATTCAGGTAATGAGCAAATATAAGGCTAAAATATGATAGAGTTAATCACAAGTCATGAGAATCATATGCTAAGTTATTTAAGCTTAATATGGCAAGTTCAGGCAATAGACTGAAGTATTTCTTCTTAATGTATATAATTTCCAAGGAACAAAATACTATTTAAATGTGGATAATAACGTGGTGGTGCATTTTACATGCTTTATGCCTTCAAGAATAGAGAAAATGAATAGCAAAATTTCATAAATTATTTGGAAGAATATACACACCATGGTAGTGTGTATGTGAAGGAGGGGGCTTCAAAGAAACAGATAGTTTTGATGGTTGGAATAATGCTATGAGACTAAGGATAACATTTTCTCTAAAATTTAGATGGTGAGCAAGGGAATTCCTCATAGGTTTATGGTGATGATTAAGTGCAAGCGCTCTAGAGTAACGCCTGGAGCATGTCAAGGGCTTAAGACATGTTAGAAAGTATTAGAATATATGAAATTATAATTTAAGTTTGTAAGAAAAAATATTATCTGATATTAGTAACCAATATATGAATCATCCACGGTAATTGCACAAATGCTTAGTGTGGTTTAGATTGTTTTCTAATGGATCATCTACCTGGTCACCAAGCACTATGTGTTTTGGAATTAGTAGAATTGAGTTTAAAACCTAGCTGTGCCATTTACCAGCTGGGTAATCTTGGGTGATTTTTTAAACTTTTCTGAATATCAATGTGATCATCCTCTCTATATTGGAGACTATCTCTACTCTACAGTCACCCTGAAAGGGTTAAGTAATAGCATGGTACAGGGCCAGTGGAGTGCCCTAGGATCTCAAAAAGTGATAGCTATTCATAAGTAATAAAAATAGCAAAACATCTAGTGTCTAGTGGAAATGCAGTATACTTGTTTGTTAAATGAGTAAGGATACTTTTCAACCTGAATATTATGCAATTTTAAGCTAGTGAAAAATATCTGTGCACTGTACTTATCTGTATTTCCCACAGCAGCAACCAGAGAGAGAGGCCCATAAGAGGTTTTGATAAACACTTGTTAAAACGCTTTTTACTTAAGACATTTCTATATGATCTGACAAGTGTGCACAACACTTCATAATCTCCCCACAGAATCTTGGAGTCGAGAGGTCATAGAGGTGAAGTCTCCTAGTCTTGAATCTCAACCAGTGCAGGAAATCAACCTCCAATACTTTTTACACGATTAGCAATGTGCTGGTTGAATGTTTTCATAATTATGGACTACTACTCCTCAGCCTGTTCCTTTTGTAAAGAAATAGCTCTATTTTTTAAAGATTGTTAATATATTTGGCAAAAATCTGATTCCCCGTAACTATTTCCCTTTGGCCACAACACATCACTTTGTGCATAGTATTTCTATTACAGGAGTTACCACATTGCATTATGCTTCTTCTTTTCACATGTCTTTCTTCCCTTAGAGCATTTTTAAGGTAAAACCCTGTCACAGCTCCAATTCTGTTCCCAAACCACACAAAGTACCTGGCACACAATAGATGTTTACTAAGTTTACGGAATGACTGAACAAAAGATTATTCTTTCTGAAGCCACATATAAGTTAACTCCTTGTTTAGCATGATAGATATCAAAATATATTAATTTCATTGTTTCTCTTTTAAAATATCATTTTCAATTGCTTCTAAAGTATGATTCCAACATCTATTTCCACTAGTATTCCTCCCATATCCCCTACTTTTATTACCCAGCCTTATTTTTTGAGTGACACCAAAGTTTTAATAAAAATGGATCAAGAAAATTTATTGAATGAATTGAGAATGATCACCTTAGGTTCTATGTCCCTTTTTCATATTGCTGTTTTATTTTCAGGAAATGAAAGCTTATTTAAAATTTTGTCTTGTTTATAACATTAGAAAAACGATGATGCTTTGGAAAGGTAATAAAACTTTTCTTGAAACCAAAAACAAACAAACAACAACAAAAAAACCCCACCCTCAACATTTCTATTAGCATAAATATCTAAGTAATTTTATGGCAGCAAAGAAAAAGTGATGAGTAAATACTCGTGGTTCAATTTTGTTTTCCTTTCCTGCTACTAATTTAGTTAATAATATAAAAAGCAGGAATAATAATAATGTCTTACAGACTATATGTATGATTAAATGAATTAGTATTTTTAAATGGCACTTGGCACATTATAAGTCCTATACACAAAACCAGTAACAAGAAATAAATCAATCAAATACTCATATATAGCACATCCACAAAATCATGTTGTATACATAAAGTTGACCTTTTTCCACTTTTCAAGTAATTGGGGAAAACTGCTTTCATTTACATACTCATGACTATCTAATATTCACCTATTAGATATTTACTACCTAATAGATAGTTTTCCTTTAAATCCATTTACTTATTTCTCCATGAGTTTGCTTTAGCATCAGTGTAATATAAATGAAGACCTAAAATATTTTTACTCCATAATATGTTCCTAAAATAGAACATAGAGCTTTTCACAAAAAAGGACGCTGATTAAAATGTGAGCATTAATAATAGTACAAAAATCTTATTTGTTAATACTCCAAAGTATCAACAAATAGAATTCAGAAATGTGTAAGAAAAATATTGACCAAGAGGTTTATTTCAGGGATGAAAGGTAAGTTCAATATTGGAAAACCAATCAATGTTATTTATTTTATTAACAAGATAAAGAAGAAAATCACATTATTATATTAATTGATACAGAAGAAGTAAATGATAAAAGTCTACATTTATTCACATCAGAAATTCTCAGAAAAATAGGAACAGAGGTGAACTCCCTCACATGATAAAATCATCTACAAAAGAATCTATTAACATTATTTTAAATGATGAAACAGTGAATGCTTTCCCACTAACATTGAGAATAAGGCAAATATGTCCTTTCTCACCACTCTCATTCAGTGTAGGGCTTGAAGTTTTAGGGCAATAAGGCAAGAAGAGGAAATAAAAGTCACAAAAATCAGAAAGAAAGAAATAAAACTTACTCTTTGCAGAGAACTCGATTATTTGTGCAGACATATAAAAATCAACTATATTTCTATATACTTGCAATGAAAACATAGATTCTGAAATTAAAAACATCACACCATCTACAATCACTCAAAATATGAAATAGTTATGTGTAAATCTAACAATACATATACAGGACTTGTATGCTGAAAACTGAAAAAAACTGATGAAATCAAAGGAGATCTAAATAAGTAGTAAGACATATGTGTTCCTGGATTGGAAGAATCAACATAGTAAAGATGTAAGTTCTTCACAAATTGATATACAGGCTTATGTAATTCCTATAAAGTTCCAGCAAGATTGTTGTATAAATATCAATGTAATTATTCTAAAATATAAACAGTTAAAAATTTTGAGAAAATCAGAATGTGGGAGTGTGGTAGAAATTATAATCTTTAAATATTTGAAGGGTTATTGTCTGGAGGAGGGACCAAATGTGTTCTCGATGTCCCCATGATGTGGAACTAGGTTTTATAGGAAAATATATATAAAAGTATATGTTTGGTTAAGATAGAGACATTCTTCCTACATCAGTCTGTGAAGTTCAAAGATATGACAGACTTCCCCGTCAATAAAGGAGTTCAATTGTAAATCACCTTAGCAGGAGAATAATAAAGGGAATTTGGTCAGCAGATCAAGAAGTAGACTGAAGTTGACTGACTCATTATGAGCTAATAAAATTACAATGAGCAAAAATATTCACAATGAAAAAAAAAGTAGACTAATTCAATTCTAAAGCCTGTTCCTACCCAGACGCTGCTTTGATTTCATGATTTCAGGTTAAAAGGGAAGTGTTAGCTCTGCTTTAGAATTGCACAAGCTGAGATTTGAAGATATAAATATGTAAATTAGTGTTGCTTAAAGCATGAAGGAAAGAAAGCATTATAAAAGAATCATGATTTCTCAGTCATGATTGAGTTCTCAGCAAACCATCATACATTTGTACATGAAAAGAATTCTGAACATTATTTCCAAGCTGTATTTTCCTCATTTTATTTTAGCCATCAAAAAGATTGTATATCTGCTTGCCTTTCATGACCAATGCCTTTCGTAGGCTTTTTAAATGGGGTACCATACAGTACTATATGCTGACTCCATGGCTGGCTTCTCACATGCCTTATGCAATAAAGTACTTTTCTTATCTTTTCAATTGATATCATCCTTTATAGCTACCTAATCAGTTGTTCTCCATAAACATTCTTATTTATTGCAATTTCTCAGGAAACATATTTGTAAATAGGTTGTTTGATTAATAAAAGTTTGATAATTATTACAATTCTTGCCTTGGTACATTGTAGGTTAATAATCAAGTATCAATTTGAAAATTGTTTTCTAATTTATATTTTTCCTAAGAAGCCTTATTTTTGGACATCCTATTAACTTACATTTCATTTTAAAACTCTGTAAACTGGTCTTTTAAAAATTTGGTAGTACAAGAATTGTTTTTAAAAGTAATATACTTACTACTAAAATTGTGATAGGAACAATTGAGAATGAAAGATAATCTCAGTTCCATGACTGCTGTGAATTACAAGGCATAAAATATCAGTAGGCACATGGGAGAAATAAAGACAAGTATCATTAATTGACACAGTTACAGTAAAGAAGTTAACCTCAATTCTCCATTGTAGTATAATGATCTATAACATTTTTGAGGAGGTAAAAATCTTCACACTATACACTGTACTTGTTGAATTAATTTTTTTATTTTCAAAATGTTTTAGCATTTCCCCCAAAATCCCAATTACACTTAATATTGAAAAACATTAAAATAATTTACTGTAATTCTTCTGATTGTTCCTAATCAAACAACAAAGTCTCTTATAGCTTCACAATAGTGAAAATAGATAATAATTTCTTTTTTTCACTTTTCAAATATTTTCTCCCAGATTGCTCTCCATTCCACCACATCTATCTAAATAATTCGTAGGGGGGGAAAAAGGAAAACCAACATGGAGCTTATTGTTCGTTCAGATGCCTGGCAAAATGCCAACTGAATTCCTTTGTTCAGATATTATATCACTGCAATTATTTATCTATCAAACAAGTTTACAAGCATAACATTACATTTTAGCTCTCTTTTTGCTCCATAACTGACCTCATTTTTATCTAATAAAATCATACCTTAACCTCAAAGCCATCAGTCCAACGTTAATAAACATTCATACCTAATTCAGCCTTCAAAATGTCTCCACACACCTGGTCCAGTTGTGTTTCAAAAGCCCAGGCTTTCTGTTTTGGACTCTTAGACTGCATTTAAATGGTAAAGAAGGTATTTAAAAGGGCCCTGTCAGCTTGTTTGGTCTTATTTTTGATTTGCCTTAAAATTGCTATAATCGAAAGGGAAACCGTAAGATGAACCATGACCCTCCCATCTTTTTGCAATTTATGAGGAAGAGATGAAAATGGTGTAAAAAATTACTACCATCCTAGAAAGTAGCAAATTTTTAACCTAGCCTTTGTCCAAGATAGGAGGCTGTGTTTGTTTACTGAAAACTGTAATCCTGTGTCTTTCTGAAAAAGTTAATTATCTAATCATTCCTTCTCAGTTACCTACTTCCCCTAGTGTTCACATATTGTCAGATAGGATTATTCTCTGAAAAAACTACAATTCACAAATTACAGGCAAGAATAACCAGATTCATAACCCTGTATCTCCTGGTGGTCACTTACTCTATCCAGAAGAGTTGGCTCTACGTTTTATATTTAAAAAAAAGAATAATATTAAATTACACAAAATATAGAGATTAACTACCAAAAAGCCATGAATCCAAACCTGAACTTCACACATTTTTAGGAGGGAGGAAAGGACAGCAAACAAACATAAACTAGAATCAACAAATCCTGATTATGTAGAAAAGAAGAAGGAAAGGACGGGGAGGGAGAAGAGACAGAAGGAGATGGGGGAGAGGGAGGGAAGAGAGAAATGTTACAAAAATTAGAGAAATCATAGAAATGAATGCTCAGAGCAAAGTCAAGACATGGTGTGCCTTCTCTTCTAAGCCAGACCTAGCTGCCTGGAGTCAGTTAAAAATCAAAAACCTCGGGCTTCCCTGGTGGCACAGTGGTTGAGAATTTGCCTGCCGGTGCAGGGGACACGGGTTCGAGCCCTGGTCTGGGAAGATCCCACGTGCCGCGGAGCAACTGGGCCCGTGAGCCACAACTACTGAGCCTGCGCGTCTGGAGCTTGTGCCCCGCAACAAGAGAGGCCGCGACAGTGAGAGGCCCGCGCACCGCGATGAAGAGTGGCCCCCGCTTGCCACAACTAGAGAAAGCCCTCGCACAGAAACGAAGACCCAACACAGACAAAAATAAATAAATAATTAAGTAATTAATTAAAAAAAAAATCAAAAACCTCACCTCTTCAACTACACCGGAGCTAAGACAGGAAGTTCAAACAAACGAACACAAAATACACGTTAACTCAATCACATCCTGTGCTTCGCTATCTAAGTGACCAGCCCACAATAGAGGCTTCGTAATTTGTTAATTTGATTCATTTAAACTATTATCTAATTTCCTTAACAGTTCTTTAAATGTGGATTAAAATTTCTTCGGGAGTACATTCTCTGAACCCTCCCTTACCCTCCACAGAAACCAACAATGGAAGTGGGCTTAACACTTAGCAAAGACTTGTTGGGCTTAAAGTAACAAAAATTCATATAAACATGATCTTTCAAAAAATAAGCAATTTATTTTTCTAATGCAATATCAAGTCCTTGGCTGGACAACCAAGACCTCATATAACTATTCCAGGAAGACCTAATATTGCAGAATTATTTGTCCTCCCGATTGGCAATTTTCATGTGATCTCAGAATGACTGCATAATTCCAGGTATGAAATCTGTTTTCAGACAGAAGAGAAAAATAAAGATAAGGAGGACACCTACAGAAACTTCTTTTTACATCCCATTGACCAGAACTGGGTCATTAGGCCACCCCTAGCTGCAAGCAAAGCTGAAAAATAAAGTATTTTAAATGTCTAGTCTCCATTTAATGAAGATAAAAGAGAACAGGATTAGACTGGGTATTGAATGTGCCCCAAAATATGTCATATTTTACCATTATATTATTATACTTATTATTTGGATGAGTCTTGACATGTAACCTTTAAAAATTTTTTTATTCTTGGCTGCGTTGGGTCTTCGTTGCTGCATGCGGGCTTTCTCTAGTTGCGGCGAGTGGGGGCTACTCTTTGTTGCGGTGCGCGGGCTTTTCATTGCGGTGGCTTCTCTTGTTGAGGAACATGGGCTCTAGGCACACGGGCTCAGTAGTTGTGGCATACGGGCTCTAGGGCACACGGGCTTCAGTAGTTGTGGTGTGCGGGTTCAGTAGTTTGGTGCACGGGCTTAGTTGTTCCGTGGCATGTGGGACTTCCTGGACCAGGGATCAAAACAATGTCCCCTGCATTGGCAGGTGGATTCTTAACCACTGCGCCACCAGGGAAGTCCCATGTAACATTTTTGAGTCTTACCTTTTTTGTCTTATCTGCAAAAGAGTAATGATGTCCACTTCAAATAATTCTTATGACTATTAAATGAAATGTAATCTTAAAGTGCCTGGCATATAATACAGGCTCAATATATGTTGGTTTCTTTCCAAAGGTAAGTATTCAAAAAGAGATCATGAAACTATTCATTTAAAATAGTCAATTTTAAAGAACGATTTCTAAAGCATAGAAATGTGGAAAAAAGGAAAAAAATCTAATCTAAAATGTAAGCAACATTCTATGCCAAGTATAAAACTAAGTATTTTATACATTTCATGTGTTGTCTGTAATTTAAAATGGTAATATACCACAGTATGCTTTTCTGGATAGTATGGCTAATGCATAATAAGCTGAAATATGCTTACTTCATAAGCCCTTAAGAATCAAGAAAAACACAAACTCATATTTGCAGAGTCTCTATTAACATTTAGGGGGTTGAATATAACAGACAAAATATTTTCTTTTTCCATTGTTACGTCTTCATTTCAGTTGTTGAAAGCTGTGCCATGTCCCTTTGGGAAGAGAAGAAAGTCTAAGTAGCACATGATGACACAGCGTTTCAGAAAAGAAAAATCGCTTCCTGAAAATACATCACGAAATCAATATATTTCCACAAGTGACCAGCTTAATCACCCAACCCTCCAGTCAAAACAATTCCAATTGAAATGCCATACTGCCTCTCTGTCTTCAAAACTCAGAGTCTGCTCAACAATGCATTGACCATTTTATAGAAGTAAGTAGATCTGGAGAGCTATGTATTGACTTGAAAGGAGAGCACTGCAAGGCCAGCCAGAAGGCTGCAATGCCTGTGCTTAGAAGTAATCAATTAAAAAAAAAATTGTATTCATAGTTCTATCTATTTATTTCTCTCAGATGTATTATGGTGATCCTTTACATTCCAAGAGTGGCATAAATATAACAAGAATACATTTTCTACTAGATAATGGTGTTATCTGGCTTTACAAAAATCCCTCAAAGTTGCAATTTAGTGTTCGGTCAAAAATAAAAAAGAAACCTTTTTCTACTATGATAGGTGCCAAGAAAACACCGTGAATTTTAAAGAAAGATAATATATATGAAATATTTAAAGTTCTTTTTCAAATATCTCTTACTCAAGATTTCTTTCATTGTGTTCTAAGAAACTACTTACTAGAAACAGAAAACACCACTTTCCTATTTTTTTCTTTCTCAGAAAAAAAGTGAAATAACGATGAGATTAATTTAGCTAAAAGTAAAATATCACAATCTGCCTGTCCACTTGGTGAAACAGAAATACACGTCATTCTCTCTATGAGGGACAGACTCCTACCTTTTCCATATGAAAAAGAACTGTTCTTATTTCTGAAATTGGTCCAGAACCACCGTGTAGCTATTTTAGGTGGAAGACTCCCATCTAGGAGAGTGATGTATGGCCCACAATACCCTGTTTGGAGCTTCTGTTCTAATAAAGGAAATGATTGAGACAGTAACTATTGTTCCTTTATCAGAGCTGTGTCTCTGCATTCTGTCACATACTTCTGTATTATCATGTACTGCCTACCCAACTCAGTCTATTATTCTACCTATTTTAAATTAAGCCACAAAGTTTGTGGGTCTCTAAGCCAAGGATTAAGACCCAAACAAATTCACAAATAATAATAATTGCTTCTTTTAGTAATTCCTTGCATTTAGGTTTATATTCAGTTTATACATTTCATTGGGGGTTAAGCTCTTCATTTTAAATTCTTCACATCTCTGCACTAAATTAATGTGGACAAGTCCTTCAGTGATAACAGCATACATTACTTTTATTACAGATGTCAGCTCTGACATGCTCCCAGCTTCTGACCTCGGACACGTTATTTTACCTATGTGTCAGTCTCTTCAATAGTAAAAATGGAGATAACAAGAGCATCAGCTTTATATGAGATAATATTACATAGGATTATATTTGATACCTTATGTTACAGCTCTTAGTAGGAGAAGAGTCGTTAAAATTATTCCTGCCATCAGAAGGAAAAAGAGCAAGGACTCTCCTCAAGAAAAGAGAGCAGTTATATCAACAGCAGAGAAGTTTCATATATCAGAACTATTTACATCTAGTATAGATAGAGTGAGATTTATAAAGGCAATTAGAGCAACAGTCAAGACTGGAGAGATATTTGAGAATGAAATTGTGTTGGACTTAATTTGGATTTGAGCCTGTATCCAAGTAACAGTGGATTTAAGTAGAGATCATTTCTGTGATGGAAAAAGATGTCTTAATGTATAAGGTAAAGTAGAAGCCCATAAGAATGGAATCAGGGGCAGCGGTTGTTAAACCTTTTCGATAGTACAGACAAAGGATAATTAAATTGTTTACTAAAGCATAGGGAATGAGGTTGGAAATGGAAGTGGGAGGAGAGATTTTCAAAAGTAGAATTTATAGGACTACATGGCGGGTTTGATGTGGGACATGAGGAAAACAAAGGAATGTCGGGATATATGGGCCTACCACCTGGGAGAAATTTGTGCTGGAAGTTCAGATTTAGGGAAAAAATCTGGACCAGATTATTAGAGCTGCTGAGATCCACCAGAGTATACAGAGTAAGGCAAGAAGGCCAAACAACCATGCTAAGAGGATAGAATTACCTTGACCCTGTTTCTATTGTTAGATATTTGTCTAATAATCCACGGTCAACAGAAAAAAATGTATTAGAATCAATAATAAATAAAAATTAAACAATAAATAAACGGTTTGACACACTCCATTCATAAAGCCAGGGGAAAACTCCTGGGTTAGACATTTATAGGACTGTCTGCTTAACTTGCCCCTTCTCTTGGAGATTTATCCTCACTTCCTAACTATGCAGCAGTACTGTGATATTTGCCTTGTTCCTTTGTTACAGTTGACTAGTCCAGAGAAGTTACCTTACCTGAGACACTTACCTCAGTGCCAGGCACACTTTAAGTGTTCAATTTATTACTCTGTAGGAATTCAGGAAATTAATAAAAAAATACAACTATTGGTAGCCAAACTTAGTATCAAGGGCAGTTCTTAAAATTAGAAATTATCAGGATATAGGGACTTGTTCAGAGAGCATGTTATCTGTAGATTTGAGACTTTAAAAGGCATTGTAGAGGAAGACAAGCATGAAAGAACTGAGTACCCTTCCTAGCTCTCTTTACCCAGAAAAGAGGAGAATGGAGTTGAGGAAAAACCTAGATGAAGTATAAGGATCTCAGAAGAACTGGTGTGGTACAAGTTCTGAAATAGAGCACAAAGAATCTGCCTCATCAGGAAATAACAGAAATTGTTTTTGTTTAAGATGCAAAGGTTTCAAGCAATGGTAACTTAACAGACAAACAAGAAAAAAAGATAGGTGAGCCACCACAAATCAGGCTTCAGAAAGCACAGGAAAACTTGGAGGACAGAAAGAAATTAGAATGACGATTTAAGCTGAGAGAAGTCAAGTTAAAGTAAATATTTTATAACTGTCATAATATGTACATGCAGATATGTATACATACTAAATACAGCTGTGATTAAGTATTAAAAATATTTTAAAATTATTAAGATAGCCAACAAAATATTTTTTCTTTGACAAAAATATTTGAAGTCTCTACAGGGAACTTAGTTAATTTTCTTTTTATCAGTGGTTATTTAATGTTCTCTAATTCTAAAAATGTTTTTCTGTTCTTCTCCCATTAGTTATGCTATCATTTTGCTTCTGATGCTTGGAAATATTGTATTGAATTTGATAAAAAAAATCTCAAATGAAAAGTAAGAAAATAAAATATTTGAGTTACATTTGTTAAGTATTCTAAAGAGAAAACACAAAACTATTTTATAAAAAAAATTAATTAATGGAATTCTACTTAGAGTCTTATAGTAAGGTCGATAATCTTTTCTAGAGATCAGATATAGAAGCTGCAAGCTTTTCCCCATAATTCTTCATTGGGAGAAGTACTTAATATTTACAGCACGAGCATCCCAAAACCTTCCACATGAGCCCAGTATACATCTAATAAAGAGAAATGCCAACAGTCAAGGTAAATTCAATGTGCTTTACTTCCTGATTTACTCTCTTTGTATCCCTGCAGAAAGACTGCAACCTTGTATAGGTATTAGAATTTATATTTACCAGAAAAATAGTTTTGAATAGAGAATGAATACCATCTGTCTGTTCTGCTTGGCCTGTTGTGGGCCAGTATAAAATATACAGGAAAAGAATTTACCAAAAGGCAGTTGACAATGCATCAAATGCTAGATGGAGACAAAGAAGAGGAAATCGATGGCAGTTACAAACTTTGTAATAACATTATTTTTGAGCTACACAAAGGAGATGGAGGAGATAGAAATTATGAATCTACATGTGCAAGAGGTCATGTTAAATGTATTCCAGATATTTTCATGTCCTCTGCTTAGCGAATAATTGCCTCAAAGATAAGTTAAAAGGAAGAAAATAAATGTTATGATATTGTACCCTATATACTCTAAAGTGAAATCAGATTTTTAAAATAAATTGAAAATCATCACTTTCTATTAAAAAATAATCACAACTGCAAAATACTCCTATGGGGGTGTTATACACTAGAGACTTCCATAAGTGACCATTCACATAGCTTACAATATTAATGGGACCCCTAGAAATTGGCAATAACCAGGTGAAAACACTATTTTCATTATTATTCTAGAATCCCCAATACCTTATATTTAATATTAGAATGATAAAAGACCACTTGGAAACAGATGGAAACCCTCACCTTGAGTTCATGTAATTTTACTTGATAAAGGGTCAAAGAATAGCAAGACCTATCAATTATATGATTTGAAATTTTAAGAATGTACTTTTCTATTTCAATGATACCAGGATACTTTGTTGAAAAGTTAGAAGCACAATATGGGTAATCCTTTAAGCAATGATAACATGCCTGCCCTCTCTATAAAATAATCCATCTCTATTGATCTTTTGCCTTAATATTCTCTAAATCCAATTTCAAAACCCACTAAAGCACAACTTCCATATTATAAGGTATTCAGAACTTCACTAAGTCTAAGATGTTTTTTCTCCTTAGATTTCAACACACACACACACACACACACACACACACACACACACACACAATTTAGACACAGATTAGCATTCTTATCTTATGGGGAAGTTTATCTTCCTCAGAATTGTCAATATATAAAAATGGCACTTACCGCCAACTTCAGTGATTTAAGTACTTTTATTAGTAATTTGTGAGTATTTAATAAAATTATTGTAGCAATAGATATTAAAAAACCAAAGCTGTCGGTGGATATACATTATTCTAATATGGCGCCAGTAAAAAAGAAGGTGGGTTAGCTTATTTTGTCTTGGGAAGTTAAAGGGGTAAGTTAATTTATGCCAACAAAGAAAAATCAATAGCACACTGCGCACAAAAGAAGAATCAATCATTATCTCTATGGCCTCTATATTCATTATGACATGAATTTATTGAGGAAAACACTGCATTCAAGTATGAATTGAGTTTGCCTCAACAAGTCACTAAGCTCATCGAGGGCATCATCAAGGCCCTTGCATCAGAATCTTTTACTGACACCCAACATTCACATAGCAACCAGCCAAAAAATGAATAATGAATAAGTATATTTGTTTGGCTTCAGCAGCATTTTGAGAACCATAAATCTTATATTTCAAATGCCACAATAATAGACATTTCCTTCTGGTGTGTCTTCATACATTAATTTAAATTTTATCAAAAGTTCCCTGCAAAATGGCTCTAGTATACCAGGCCCTCACAGTTATTTTTGTTATTTTCTAATAAATACATATACAGTTACTTGTGCCCATTCCTCATTTTTGTTTTGTTTTTGTGTTTGTTTTTGTTTTGCAGTCATTCTTTCTCTGAAATAGTTTCCCACCACTATGGTAACACTTACTAATCAGAAATGTTTCGCTTTCTTAAAAGCAAATTTTATGTATTTTTCTTCATAGTTCAATTAACATATTACTACATAAAAGAAAGTGGTGTACTGTGAAAATACAATTCCTGAATGAACAAAGTATTTTCCAATATTAAATATACCGAGAATAAAAGCTCTTTGAAGAAAAATAATGTCTTCTATGTGCTTTCATGTCTTCTGTGTAACTTTTATTGCCTGGGTCATACATAACAGTGGAGAAATCAAGATTCCCGTTAAAGTCCATGATCTTTTAGCTCAAACAGAAGCTTAGAGTCACTTGGTCAAAGCAAGTTCATCCGTGTCTTCATGGAGCTAATAACCATTTGAATGTTGAAAAAGTGTGTAAACCTCCCCCCTCCACAGGCTCTTCCTTCCCTGTTAGTCCTATGACAACAAGCTGAACTAACCAGCTACTGCCACTGCAGCATCAACAATGTCGTTCTGAGCCTCTCCTGTCCTGACTAAACTAACGTGGCTTCAAACTGCTCTGCCAACCCATCCTGATTTCCAAGTCCTGTTCCAGCTCTCTGATAGCAACACAGTCACCTCTGCACCAATCTGGTTTCCGGGAGGTAAGGTGAGTTACTGTTTCCACTGATTTGAAGAATACTCTGCTGCCATATGGGGAACTGTCTTGATCTCAGGACGAGTGTTGACACCGAAAATAGTTTTTTTTTAAAACCGTGTTCATGGCTATAATAGTTTCAAAGAAGGTGTAGAGTGAGTCCTGAGGTCAGAAGAGGGTATGCAGAATTGTGTAGGTGTGCTCACACACGCTCACATGGTTATGCAGCAGACAGAACACTTCTAGTTAATAGTGTGGACCATAAAGCTCAAAACAGAAATTCCAGCACAGATGATGTAGGACCAGATCGACTTGAGACACAAAAGAAAAGCTAGGCTGAAACCATGCATCTCCTTAGCTGTGGTGTTAAGGACCAGCCCTTAGGAAGAACTGGATACCCCAACACAAGTAACTCTACCTAGTAACTGAAGTTTTGATTCTGGTGCCCAGAATAGGCAAAATGAGAAAAGGATTTTCCTTTACACTTCCTTTTTCCTATAAGACTTCTACTGTAAGGACAAGTGGGTACCATTCTGCTGTTGGGCCTTCCTCTCCAGCTCTGCCCTGGTCACCCTGTTCCCACTAGGGCTCTGTGGCTGCAACTGTGACTCCTTCTGACTCCCAGTACCCACTAGGGCTCCAGTGTCCTTTGTGACCCAATGCCTGAAGAGTCCCTGCTTCAGGCCTACTTCCAATGTGGCTCAGAACTGCGATTCCTTCCATCATCCCAGGTCATCTACTAGTGATATAATGCAATAACTAAAATGAGAAAAGGATCTTTGAAATCAAAGAAGCCACTTGTTAAATACACCATTTGGGGAAAATTATTTCATATCATTGAAGTTCAGTTATCATTAGAAAAAAATATTTTATAATGATTAATGCAATAATATACATAAACAATTTAACTCATTGAAATTATTCACTATTTGTTAAGTCTTACAATTAGCATTATCATATAAGGCCAAGTTAATTAATTTTATATTCCTATCCAGGTCTCTTAGACAACGATGTCTTTCCACTATACCAGCTGATGCTGGCTATGTAGGCTATGTATCTGCATAAAAATAATGCAGCTGTTTGGTATATATCCAAGAACTACTTCTGTATCAAAATCACCTAGTGTAGAGTTCTACCACAGTTAATTTTAGAAAGCTTCAAAGGTACCTTTAAAGGGCAACCAAGGTTGGGAACTTCTCTTTTTAGATATGATGTTATACAAAAGTTTACTGAGTTCAAGAATTAAACACAGAATGAAATGAAATTCTCCAGATGTGGCACAAGTAAGAATATCCCCTTCTGACACTGAAATAGTCTATTTATGTTAATGCAGCCTATTGTGTGGATAATTAAGAGCATCTTACTGTTTTTCGTTGTGAAGCTTTTTTTTAAATTGTCTTTATAAATCTGGGTTTGTCCTGCTGATTTTGTTGTTTTACCAAAATTCAGGCCTTGACATATTTTTCTCTATTGTATATTCTGTTGGTATTTCCTGGAAATGCTCTGGAGATAAATCACAATTCTCAAGTGTATTGTTTGGTTCTTTCATTTAGCATATTTATGGATAAATTTGATAACTGCGCCATTTGTTTCTTCATCAAAGTTGCTAACGATCATGTTTAATCAGAATAGAGAGCAGAGTACATAGAAGGAGATGGATGACACAGTATCTCATTACTCCACCAGCACCTCTCAGGCCCTGAAACACCTAAAACATTCTTCTTTAGAATTTAAGCATAATTTATTTACAAGGGTGAATGGAAAAATCCAAATGTACATTTTTTTCAGTTATGGTCATAAATTCTTCTGAAGGTTGACAAAGGCTATTATTCAGCAAGTGGAGTTAAAAGACATTGATATGGAAATGCCCAGAGAACTATATCTTGGTTCAAAAACATTTAAAAATGTAAATGCTAATACTTAATATATTCAAGTAAGATCTATTGAAGACTAGCACATGCCACTTGCTCATTGAGGTGCCTGGAAATGCCAGTATAGAGGAAAGGAAATAGACGAAATTTCAATTCGTGGAATTGTATAGCAAATCACCTTACAGATTAAAGACTGATTGCAAAAGCAAATGAAAGAAGTAAATAAATGACTTACTAAAGGTTGGATACTTAAATAGTGGCAAAATTAAAACTAGAACCCAGATCTACTGACTCTTAGTCAATATTTTTTTCACTACACTATAGTGATCAAACAAATCTTAATGGGTCTATGACAGCAAGCAAATCAGAGATAAAAATCTACAGCCAAGTATTCATTTGCTAATATTTGATGGTGTCCCAATATATGTTATATCTACTTTCATTTATAATCCAACTTCATTTAAATTTCTATCTTAGAGATACACAGAATCATAGGAGAAGATCATGTATGTTATTACATTTGCAAATACTATAACAAGAAGCTATAATTAGGATAAGAACAATCCTCTTAATCGTCCACGTGAATAAAACATAAACACCTACTTTCCTGACTTGCTTTATAAACAGATGCAATTTAGAGAGTGTTTTTTGGAAAGCCTCTTTGCAGTAAGATTAACAAATACCTTTGCTTGAGAACACATGTATGGTATAGCATTGAAATATAAATCAATTATTTTCGACCTAACACTAGCCAGAAGCTGTACTACTAATTAACAAGATGAACTCCGGGCTCTCTTTGCTACTGATCATTAAAGAGTTCATCACAAATGTTAAAAAGTCCCAGGATAAGCAAACTCTATAGCATTGCTATTTAGAGAAGAAGGCAGATGTCCATCTGGTTGGGATTATTAAAAATTCAAGTACGAACGAAACGAAGAATGTGTTCCTGGGGAGATACATTGTCACATGCATTCACAGAAGGGATGCACTGACATTTAGCAGAATGATATCTCAGTGTCATAAAATAAGTTAGTGCAATAAGCTCATGGTCACTTAGAGCTATGATGCCTCAAACACGTAAGACGATGCAACTGTGAATGCAGTCACATATCTTACCTCTTGTACGGATGTTAGCTAAAGCAAGGACAGATGAAAGTCCTCAGCCTTCTCTTAGTGCCTTGAACAATATTCCCTAACATGTTAAATTTAAACTACTAATCTCCAATTTTTCAGAGAAGACTATGTAGCCATTTTGTTTTAAATAGAGAGCTACATTAAAAACAAGCAAGTAAGCAACCGAAATCACGTCATAACTGTAAAGGTGAGGCAGCTGGGCTGCTGTTCCTGAAAAGGGAGCATTTCACTCTTCTTAGTGTCAGGTTTCTCAGGCAGCTAAGAAGTCGGCAAGGCTATTCTCAAAGCCAAGTATGTGTTTTAGGTCCATTGCAAGTGTTCTGAGGAAAGAGTCACATCAACACCTGATTTCAGGTGGAAGTTCTGCCTGACATAGTTGAGGACACAACCAAAATAGGCCTAGAGAACTAAGGGACCCCCAGTTCAGTTCACTGGAAGGGTAGGGGAAGGGCAGGGAGGTCACTGGCCTTTTCTAGCTCTCTGCATATTTCACTTTCTCATAGCTTTGTCTACAAATCTAATTCATAAGCCTACCAAGCCAAGCCTCTTATTTATCTTCTTTCATTAACATTTGTTTCTTTCCACCCACCTGCAATGCTCACCATTCCTCTTATGTACCTGAATTCTCCTCATTATTCAAAGGTTTATTTCAAAATATACCTACTCTCAAAACTTACTCTAAATTCTATGACCATATTGCTCTCGCCACTCAAGCCACAAACATAATTTCAACATGTCACTCATTTGGCATTTGTATTGTTATTGGTGTATTTATGTATGGGTCATTCTTTTCCAATTAGGCATATGCTCTGTGACATAAGAAGCTATGTTTCATGTTGCTTTTTCTCACTCCAGTGTGCTTATATTTTATTGTACAAGGGAAGAAAATCTCTCTTATTGTAAGAGTTCAATGAAACTTTGTAAGCTGACCTAGAGTATAACTATTCTATTTAAGCCATTCTTGCTGATAAACCTATTCCCAGTTCCAAATAATACCATATAAATGAATTTAGGGAATGAAGTCAATACATAGGTTAGGAATTGTATGTATTTTCTCAATACATGAAAACAAGCTGCAAACCTAAAAAGCACATACTATCTTATTTTAAAAGTTTAAAATTAAATAGGAAGCTAAGCTTTTCTTAACTCATTCTAGCTCCATTTACCCTGCAAATATAGAGTTCGCATTTTGATCAAGAATTCTGAAAATTGGGACTTCCCTGGTGGTCCAGTGGCTAAGACGCCATGCTCCCAATGCAGGGGGCCCGGGTTTGATCCTTGGTCAGGGAACTAGATCCCACGTGCCACAACTAAAGATTCCGCATGCTGCAACTAAGACCTGGCACGGCCAAATAAATAAATAAACATTAAAAAAAAAAAAAAGAATTCTGAAAATTTATTCCCATCAATTCCTTGGGCAAAGCAACTCCAGGTTATTCCAACACACATGTTGTGTGTGAACCTGCCTCACCTAGAAAAAATTGTGGAAGATATCACTATACATTTTCCAGTTTATCAATGTAAGGGGAAAATGAACATGTCAGCTGTAGGACTACTGTAATAATTTAAAAATATCCAACTTAAGTGTAGGTACAATATCAAATACTAGAGCTTTAACTGTAACCTTTGGCAATATTTCTTGGGCCTGTATTTACTTTCACCAGAAAAAATTTTTTCTCTGTCTAGCATGTTTATCGCATCCTAATCCTGTTATTGTAAGCCATATACAATGCTGAACTGGTTATCACCCCAACTTAAACATTGTTTAACCACTCCAAAGATATATACCATTAAACAAAAACAAAACTTGTCAAAATTAAGCACTGCAGTGGCTTGCACAGTGCTGCCGTGGTAAGGCACGTTTACTGTGATTATCCACACAGAGCACCAGGGAGGATTATGGATTGGTTAAAGGCACTCCCACTCTTACTTGGTAATCTAACACTACAGCTCACCATTAAGCAAAGGAAGTCTTTAATACATTAACAACAGTCAGTCTAAAGTGCCTCACAGAGAAAATACTATAGAACACTTTTATTATCTTAAACATGTACACAACACCATTAGACGTTGAGTATTTTTAAATGTGAATCTGTTATGTCTGTCTTAGGGACTGTTACAATAAACATGTCTAAATCACTACAGTTTAGAGAGATATCATTGATTAATCATAATTTTGCAACACCATAAAAACTATCTAACGTAATGTGAGCAAATCCTATCCTTCTTTATCTGGAAACCCTCCAAAATTCTGTAAATATTACGAAAATGTTTAATGGATCTCCCGTGAAAAAAAGGGTCTCTATGCTTCTCATCTGTCCTTTCTCAGTATAAAAGTAAATTTTTAAATTTTCTAAATGATATTTTAGACAGGATGATCAGGTTAATTTTTTCCCCAAAATGGGAGATGATGCTTCCAGCAATCTTTTAGTTAAAAAAAAAAAAAAATCTAAATGTCTCCATTCAGTGCCTCTGCTCCTGCCCACTCATTCACTCCATACCTTGCTCCAACCTGGCTGCCCTACCGTTACTATCACCAGAGTTTCCTCAGGGCACCAGCAATCTCCACTGCCAAGCTGTGAACTCTTTCTTTTGTTTAGCCTACTGACTGCTTAGCAATACTCAACACAGTTAACAACTCTCTCCTTTTTGAAAATCACCTCTTTCGGAACCCTCTTGAATTTTCTGTTACCCACTAACCAATTCCTTTTAGTCTCCTATGCTCAGTAATCCTCCTCAACCAGACTTCTATAATGTGTTACTCAGATTCAATTCCCGGCCTTGCTCTACACTGTCGTCTACCTCCCACTGTGAGGAAACTTGCACAAATCTATATACTACTCACTATTATATACCTCATGCCTACAATAATATCTACTCCATAAAAGATGCTCAGTAGATATGTAGCATGATTAGATTAATCCATCCCCATGGATTTAAAGATCATCTTTATTCTAATGGCTCCCAGATGCATATTTCAAGGCTGGATCTCTCTGTGAGCTGCAGGCTTACAAATGCACACACTTACTTGATCTATCCCTTAAATGTCACAAACTTTTAAACTTAATAAGTATAAAACATGAATTCTTGATTTGGCTCAACAAGTTACCCCCAATTTTCTCCTATCTGAGAAAATGGCATAACCGTCTATCCTGCTGCTAGGTCTGGAAATTACTATATATCATCTTTGAAATCTATCATTTGCTCAACCTCGTGTCTAATACCTTAGATGATTCTGTCAATTTAACCTGAAAAACTAATGTACATTTATTCACTGGTGTCCATAGTCATTGTTACTACCTAACTCTGGCTTTCAGCATCTCTTGTCTGGACTATTACATAGTCTCCTAATTTTTCAATACAAAGAAAAGGTGAGAGGAAGCCAATTTAAGATGATAGGCCTGAAAGTTCCCAAGGAATTCTGGACCAAAATACAAATCTGAAGTAAAGAATTTAAGCCAATCTGATCTTGATTCCTTACCCTAATCTCCCCACTTCCTGGACCAAACTCACTCTCATGATGCTGCCAATCTGGTTCTACTTAATAACAAAAAGTTTATTTAAAAATGTATATCTGATTATATGAATCCCACACTTGAAATTTTTATGGGATTTTCATTGCACATAGAATAAAATCCTTATTTATTACTATGCTTGAAAGGTATATCAATGCCTGGACTACAGCCTCTTCTATTTCCCACTCTTCCTGCTATATACCAAGTCCCTGAAACTCTGTTTTGTCTTTTGTTTTTTGTCTTTTTTTTAAACTGCCAAAGTTCTTTCTCATCTTTGGAGCTTTGTATGTTTGTTCCCTCTATTAACATCAGTCTTTCCACATCTGCCTAACCTGCTACTTCTCATCATTTCTCGGTCTCAGTTTACATACGCCTCAAAGACGCTTTTCCTGACCATTTTAAAAATAGGTCATCTTTGGTTTTTCTGTCTCTGTGTGTTCCTTAGTAGCATATATCAGGTTAAACTTTGTTTGTAATAATTTAAATTATTTTTTTCAGTTTTATTGAAGTAGAGTTGACAAAATTGTAACACTCAAAATACGTGACATGATGATTTGATATACATCTACATTGTGTTTGCCCATGAGGTAAACAAAAGGGTCTGGCTTTTCACTATTGTAGGGTATTTGGCAAATAGTTACATAATTTTTGGAATGAATACATAATGTATATATTTAAGCACTGTGTAGTAAAATGGGTATGTAAACCCAGTTATTTTTAGGCAATAACCTTATGGTCTTTATCAATAACAACAATAATAAACATTATGTGCATTTCCAAGAAGAGATGGATCCAGCATTTACAATCACAATTCTGAAAATCAAACTGAGAAGTGCAGGTCATCACCCTCTTCCAAATGGTGCCTGGATGAGGTTTATTAATGTGTGTTTAATAACCTTTCATTAGTAAATAGTAGGTACTCAATAAGTGTGTGTTTGAGTCATTAAAGAAAATAATTAGCAGAACAGATTTCTCATGTCCTTTTTTCTTTTGACTGTGCTGTTAATTGTTCCCAGAATCTGTCTGGCTCCTAGAATGCAGAAGCTTCATTCCTGGCAGGCCTCCTCAAGCCTCTGTAGTCAGCTTCTAATTTGAACTCAAGAAAATTCATGATTTAATATGCAAACGTTTTAGGTAAGTCCAACATTATAGTTAGCACATGTCAGTTCAGGGGTAAAGGGCTAAAGCCAAAAGTGCACAAGGGATTCTAAAAAGGTGATGGTTTGACTAAGTCTATCCTGGTCACCTCAACTCTTATCTCCTTCTCCTCAGTTACTACCTCTGGCTATAGACAGCAGGTAGGCAAGGCCAAGGGGATGCAAGTGAGGTCCCAGCTCCATGGAATCCTGACTGAGAAATAAATGGAAGAGAAATGTCTCCCCAGGAAGTCTGCCAAGAGCTCTTTAGGAAGAGGGTTGGATCCTCAGAGACCTGTGAACTCCCCTATTGTCACCCTGTGAAAAGGCAGTGTTTGTTCCCTCACCTGTGCTTTGCCTCACTTCTCCCCAAAGAGCTGAAGAAATTGACCTGGGTGTTCTCTATCTCTCTACTTCTAAGCCTGAAGAGTGTGAAAAGACCAGGGAGCAGAGAGGTTTCCACATGCAGAATCCCTAGGAGACTGACAGGTTCTTCTTGCTACAGGGCCAGGTCACAGGAACAGAGTTTAGCCACCACAGCACTGCTGAGAGGGTATATCCCAGAAACTAGAGATGAGCTGCCATTACTGACAAAGTTAAACAATAATGTACCAACGGGCGGTAGACATCAGGGAAAAAAAGAAAAGGCAGTGCACTCAGAACTAGCTCTATCATAGAGAAGGATAAAACCTGAAAAGAAATAGTAAGAACATTAAGAAGATTCAAGGACTACACCAAATACAGAATTTTTGGAACTAAAAAGCACACTTTTTCAAATATAATAAAATTAGTGATTTTACTGACTGAATAGAGTATGATATTGCTAATTACCAAAGTGATGGCCTGATAAATGAGCAGAAATTAGAAAAGATGTGGAGAATGAATTTGTGAGGCTAAATATTAGAATCATGAAAATTTAGAGGAAATAAAAAGGAACAGGGCTTCCCTGGTGGCGCAGTGGTTGAGAGTCGGCCTGCCAATGCAGGGGACACGGGTTCGAGCCCTGGTCTGGGGGGATCCCACATGCCGCGGAGCAACTAGGCCCGTGAGTCACAATTACTGAGCCTGCGCGTCTGGAGCCTGTGCTCCGCAACGAAAGGCCACGACAGTGAGAGGCCCGTGCACCGCGATGAGGAGTGGCCCCCGCTTGCTGCAACTGGAGAAAGCCCTCGCACATAAACGAAGACCCAACACAGCCAAAACTAAATAAATAAATAAATAATAAAAATAAAAGGAATTCCTTTTAAAAAAAGTAAAATAAATATCCTTTAAAAAAAAAAAAAAAAGGAACAGAAGGAAGAGAGGCAATAATTAAACTAATAAAGGCATGAAAAAATGTCCCTGAGCTGTAGAAGAACCTGGGACTGCAGATAGGCTCAATACATTCTGGATAGAATCTATGCAAAAAGGCACTCACCAAGGCATAACTTAGTATAGACAAGGAGAAACCTCTTACAAACTCTCAAGCCAAAAGAATTAGTTACTTAGAATGAAAAAAAAAAAAAAGAGAGAGAAAGAGAATGTCATTGGGCTCTCACCACCTCAGCGGACCACTGAGAAAAAAAAAAAAAAGAGTTTAAACTAAGAATTCTGTACTCATCCAAGACAGCATTTCCCTGTCAGGTAAATGTGGATACACAAAGAAGTAAAGAATATATCACTCATATGCCTCTTCCGAAGAAACTATTCAAGAAAATACTCTTTCCAGACAGTAATAATTCAGAATGGAATTTTCAAAATAGGAAATGATGGGAAGGAACATAAATAGTATTATCAATAAACATAGATTTGATAGGTGATACATAGATAGATATGAATATGATTAATAATCTATGTGTACGATTTATAAATACTAATTAAGAATTTTTGAAATAGGGAGACAACAATATAGGAAGAAACTAATTATAATCTAGAACAAAAATTCCAAAATGTCTCAGCAAAATCTTTGATAGTGGCAAGGAGAAGAGGGAGAGGTAAAAGTATTTTGGGACTTGATGGAAAGAAGCAGTAAGGAAATGGAAGCTATAAGTAGGTGGAAAGGGCATTGTTTTAATATGTTAGTAAACTGTGTGTTTGACTATGAGTACCAGGAAGGAGAATATAATCAGAAATAAAATGAAAAAGTAAAATAAAACTTCCAAAATGACAAGAGGGGTGAAGGGAGTGAATAACAATTTGATCACTTCACCAAAAGTTGGCTAAAGGAAAAAAATAAGAAATAAGAAAAATAAATGATGAACATTTAAAAATTAGTGAAAAATAAAATCAGTTTTATTATTTATTGCATTACGTTAAAAATAGACTACAATTTCCCATTAAAAACCAAGTACCTTCATATTGGCATAAAAAACATAACATAGCTTTATGCCATTTCCAAGTAACACATTTAAAAGAGAAATAAAAAGGCATGAGAAAAAAGTAGTTGAACAGATAAAAACTTAATCAGACAAAAAGAAGGACAAGCAATACTAAGAAGAGGAGGATAAAAAATACAAAGAGTGTAACAGGATACAGAATAAAGAGGAAAATATATGTATATATACATATACTCACATGCATATGTTTGTATATAAATATATATACACACACACGTATATATTTATATACACACATAGTCTTAGAGATCTGAGAGAGTACGAGCAGTTCCACAAAAATACAAGTAGGTTAGGGTCACTGATGCCATGTGGGGTGGTTAAAAATGATGACACAGACATTGACAACAAATGAATATACCTCTCTAAACCTTCCTTAGGTTGATAGAATTCAGGCCTATCTATTACTGCTTATGGGATCAGAGCCATATTAGCAAAAATATTAGGTTACTAATCTAAATCATATGTTTTAAATAGCCACACAGTATCAAAAGGTGAAAATCTTACAAAGAGACAATTCTGAGATTTGTACTGTGCCACATTGTAATTTTTTCAGGCTTTTAGGTTCAAACTCTGTTCATTTTTGACATACCACATTAACATGAGATAAAGTATTAACCAATTTACATTCTAATGTACTTCTGGTAGAAGAAATTAACTATATTTCACGTAGCCAAAAAATTACTAAGTATAGAATGCTGGAGATTATCAAAATTCAAAGATTTCCAGTAATGTTAGCCATGTTAAACATAGTGTACATTTCATGCCTATCATTTAAGTACCACTTAATGTCTATATTGACAAGTTACTGTAGAAATGGTTGTAAAATTTGGAAAACAGAGCTATTTAAACTTCAAAACAAATAAATACACAGGTTACACAAGTATATTAGTAAGCTTCCTGTTTAAAAAATGACAATATTGGGCTTCCCTGGTGGCGCAGTGGTTGAGAATCTGCCTGCCAATGCAGGGGACACGGGTTCGAGCCCTGGTCTGGGAAGATCCCACATGCCGCGGAGCGACTGAGCCCGTGAGCCACAATTACTGAGCCTGCGCGTCTGGAGCCTGTGCTCCGCAACAAGAGAGGCCGCGAAAGTGAGAGGCCCGCGCACCGCGATGAAGAGTGGTCTCCACTTGCCGCAACTGGAGAAAGCCCTCGCACAGAAACGAAGGCCCAACACAGCCATAAATAAATAAATAAATAAAATATTTAAAAAAAAAAAAAAAAAAAAAAAAAAAATGACAATATTTTGAGGAATAAAAGAGAATTAAGAATAGTAACATTTAAAGGAATTCTCATTCTTAATAGAATACCTCACCAGGATTTGTAATTTTCCTAAACAAAAATTTGTAAACAGAAGCCAGCAATATCTATTTTCCTCTTGCAGTCATTGATCTCAAATTTAAAATGTGATGTTGTAACAGGAATTGTTTACTTTCCTCAGTACCACCTGTTTCTTACATACTGAACAGACTTTTAAAATTGCAATTATAACTAATTTAGCCTACGTTTATTAACTTAAGCTAAAATTTATTAGTTTTTCCATTGTTAAGTATCATAACCTTTTTCCTGGCATTCCTGTTAGCCTTGTCCCATTTAAGTTCCTATACCTGGATGCTGTGGTTATTTCCATTAATTTTTCAAAAAACTTTCATGAAGAGTGTTCTGCAGAACAGTTTTAGCTCCAGCAAAATATGTATATAGATACTATATAAGTTGACTAGAGACTTTCTTCTCCTCTTCTTTTCACCATAACTCACTACAACACATACCACTGGAGAATTATTTCTCCAGATAAAGATAAAATGAAATGGTAAAAAAAAAAAAAAAGTAAAAGTTGATTGTTTCAAAAGGGTAACATGTAGATTCTGAGAGAAAATGTTTTCTTAAGGTTAGTAAGATCTTTTCAGACAATATGTTTGTCTTTTTCCCTATTAAAAATCATAAATAATAAGTATACATTTGAAAACTTGTAAGGGAAAAAACACAAATAACATTGTAACTAATCCCAGGACCCAGAAATAACCATTATTAATATTTTGGCATATATAGATTGGTGGTTACCAGGGGTTAGGGGTAGAAGGTAATGGGGATTAACTGATTAATGGGTGCAGGGCTTTTTTGGGGTGATGAAATGTTTTGGAACTAGATAGACGTGATGGTTGCACAACATTGTAAACATAGTAAATGCCACTTAACTGTTCATCTTAAAATGTTTCATTTGATCTTATATGAATTTCCCCTCAATTTGAAAAAAATAGGAGGACACTAGGCTTTGAGAGGCAATGTTTTTTACCTAAAAGTATAAAAGAGGTAAGTGAGGGATTTGAGCTCTATACTCAGGCAGTCTAACAGGAGATTCTGTGCTATTTTTCTTTTTGCTGTACTGTCTCCTTCTGTGCCTTTGTTTAGTCTTTATTTAAATGTTTTCTATATATCCACAGAATATTGGTGTTCTTTATATAAACCATCTGTTTGTATCACTGGCCTATTTTTGATCAGATTGTTTTTCTTTCCTTTTTTATTTCTAAGAGTACCTCATAAACTAAGGTAAAAATAATTTATCTGTTACATATTGTGCCAATATATTTTTAAATTATTCCATTTGTTTTTTAGTTTCATTTCTCATATTTTTGGCTTAAAGATGTTTGCTCTGAAAAATCTATCAATCATTGCCTTTAGCGTTTTGCCTTTACCTTGCCTTTACAAGGTAATGAAGGAGACTAATTATCAAGAGGTCCAAGAAGATTTCCTGATGAAAGACAGAATTCTTTTAGCCCCTAGATAGCTATTTCATCTATTTCTAAAGCCCAAAACTAAAACTTCCAAAGATCTTTAAACAAGAAATTTTAAAATTCAAGTTGTTAAAAAGCAAATAAAAGTTATTTCAGAAAAGTTGACATCAACTAACTTACAAAGTCTCAACATTTTCTTTAGGGGGAACTTGCGTTTGTAGTGCCCAGCCAACTGCCAATATCTGCAATCAGCTCAAGCTCTTACAGGAAGTAAGAAGCAAACAATTTAACCTTAATTCATTTGCTTCTGTTGCTACACATACCTTGGGTGGCTCTGTGGTAACATGAATTTTCCATCCACTATTATCTTTGTGGGAGTCTTAGATATTTAGTTTGATCAAAGTGCAGAGAAAAGAGAAAGTGCGTATTACTAAGCTGTGGGAAAGAAAAACAAGGGAGGATAGTCAGTGACTATAAAGAATATGGAAAAGAAATGATGGTTTGGAATCCATCAACAATAAGTAGTCTTAGTGGCTACTTAAGAATTATGGAGACAATCCAGAGAGATTTCACAGAATGAGAGAAGAAAAGAAGGAAAGATCAAACACAATGGGGTATTAGTAGTTAAGGGCAGGGAGGTGAAGGGACACCATAAGTGATGTATTTATCCATGAAAAATACAGGGGGGAGGAAATAGCAAAAGAACTTTGCCATAGGCATCATGGAAATAAAGCAAAATACAAGAGATAAATGGTTCATGTTTTCATAGAGGGATCAAGTAAGATATTAAATAAAAATGATACATTGAATTTGACATTTAGGGATGAAGCAAGGGCCTAGGGAACATGATTTTAGTCAGAAGCCTGATTGGTAGAAAGCAGAGGTGAGTAAGATTCTGGAGGGAAGGAGGGAGGAGTGCACTACAAGGGGAAGAAGTTTGTGTAAAGATGAGAGACCTGATATGTGTATATGCTGAAGGAAAAAGATCAGTGAAGCTGTGGCTGAAGAAGACGTGATAAAGAAGAGATAACAGATAAAAAGTAGTACTAAATATGAGATAGGGCAAAATTTAGAAGATAGGAAGAGTTTAGGCACCGAGAAGAGAGAGGGGGAACTACATTTTATTCTGAGTGAAATGTAGGAGGATAAATCTGAGAGATCATTCCTCTATCATGTGTGTTGAACCCATCTAGTTTCTATCCATCTCCTTAAATTAAGCTGCCACGATCTCTCTTCTAGACTAAGCAGTACAGTCATAATTGATCTGTAAGATTCCACTCTTACCCCACTCTCACTTCATTCCCCACAGGAAAGCCAGAATGATTCGTTAATATGCAGGTTGGATTATTATTTCTGGTTTGACCCCAGAACAGCTCCCCATCACATTGAAGATTGTATCAGATGTCTACAGTGCCTCCCCAGGGCCCTGTGAGCATAGATCACTACCTGTACTTCCGTTACACTCATCATCAAGGCTCACTTTATTCACTCTGACCCAGTCAACTTGATTTTCCTTCAGCTTCTTGATTATGACTTCTTCTTTTCAAGGATAAGGTCTTTGCTGACACTGTTCCCTCTACCTATTTCAATACTCATCTTAATACTCCACATATAGGTGGCTACTTCTCATTTTTCAGGCCTCAACACAAAACTCACTCTCACAGAGAAGGCTTCAGTGACAAATCAATGTAAAGTAGACATTCCTCCTCTCAAAGCATCCTTGCTAATATTTATAACAAACGTATCTGCCTATTTATATTTATTTTCTCAACCCAATGTATTAAACTCTGATGAGAAAGATCATAGTACACACAGATACCCAATAAATATTTGTTGTATGAATGGTAGATAGATAGATAGATACATACATACATACATACATACATACCAAATGAACAGAATTGAGGTATTAATAGCTGATATGCCACAATTACTCTGTGAATTAAAAATCAAATTCAATTGCTTTTGCTAGAGACCCTTAAAAAAGATTTTCAAGTTTTGTTAGGGGCCGAATTAGCAGTATCAGATGAAGTTTTCAGATGAAGCTAAGATTTGAAGGTTAATTAAGATTTAGCTACATGAAGCTGAGAGGGAGGGTGTTTACAAACATAGGAAAAGGTTGACCAGAGGGTTTGAAAAACAGTCAAGAAACTCTTGGTACCACAGTCCTGTTTACCTCCTAGTGGAAGAGTTGCCTTGTTATTTTATTTTTATTATTACTATTGTTGTTATATTTGTTTCAATGATTTTCATTTAAGATATGTGAGTCAGACAGAAGAAGAAACAATTTATAAAGGGTAGCCTGTTTTACTATTTTGCTTTAAAAATTTTTAAACAAATACACAGAAGATCTTAGTTTATATCAATAATTTGCTACCCTATCCCTTAACTCCCCAAAAGGAATCACTTGAAAAACCAAACAAAAAATTTTTTAGACCTTCTGGTGATCATCCATTACTCTAATATAATTTGATCCCTATTTCTTGATCTGCTACCTTTAAGTTATCTCTTGACTTCAATCTACTCATCCATCTCTTAAAATTATATCACTATTCTAATTTCTCTACTGATCTGTACAACCACAAATGATGGACTTATATCTTCATTACATGTCACACCAAACACAGGCAGAATCTTTTGACCCCGGCTTTATTAAAAGAAGCATTAACTTGCATCATCCCTGCCTCCTTTTTCGGATCAGTCTCTAACCACCGTAATTTTGTTTTGACACTGCCAGAGATAATAACATTTACATTTTGTCTGGTAATGATAATAAGGGTTTCCTTGCCTTGTCATTAGTTTGATCTTAGAAATTAAAAATCAATGTAATGGAGATATATTTATAAATAACTCACCATCCATTCTGTTCTTTCAGTAATCTAGTGCTCCTCATCCCTGCAGCCTTTCTACTGTGGGAGAAAGAGAAGGGCAAATTTTACTTAAAGAAGAGAAAGAAGTTACACCTGGGAAGTCCCCATCAGGAAAGAAAATAAAATATAAACTTCTTCCAGGTTAGGAGGAAAAGAAAGCAATATTGATAAATATTCAGGTAGCAATCCACAGCATCTGAATTACCACCCCTTTCACTCCCCCTGCACCCTCCACATTTCTCCAGGTGTCAAATTCCAGGTTCAGAAGTTTATAAAAACAAACAGGTTTAATAGAAACCTTTTTTCCCCCCTCAAATGTATATTGAAAATCCTGTTCTGTTTTTTCATGTACATGCTCCATGAATATTTCTCTCATTTCCAAAATACAGCTGTAGACAATTTCAAGCCCCTTAGAGAAGTACTAGATTCCACATGGTACTGGTGTTGCCATTTAGTAGACATGGCAAATAAACTACCTAAGCTGGAAGTCTGAAGGGAGATCCACAGAGCTCTGCCCTCTTTCTGCTTAGCCTCAGGTCAGGAAAATACTATTTTTGTTCATCAATTGTTTAGTAGGAGCATACACAGTGTTAGGTAATAAAAAGAAGAGAGATGAACAAAAAAGCATTATCAGAGAGCTAGATGAAAAAAAGTGAAGACATAGAAAGTATTACTGATATATTTAACAAGTTTAATTGAAAGGTTTATATTGTAAGTTTTGTTACCTATAAAAAGTAAACATACTTTCTTTGCTAGTGCCCACTGACTGCTAATTTTTTTAAAAAAATCAGCTTTCAGACAACACATGAAACATCAGTAAGCACAAAAAAAATCGATTTTGTAGGCCATTTTATTTGAATTAAATGTATTAAAACTAGCAGTTGATGATAAAACTTTATTTTTAATACTGAACAGGAAGGGGAAAAATCATACTCCTTGAAACAACTCCACAGTCTATGAAGAAATCAAAATTGGCATTTACTAAGATTACTTAGAGAAGATGATTTTTTAAACACTACTCATCATTATTTATGAGATATAGTGAAAGCAAATTTATAGTTTTAAATATTTTAATTAATGGAGAATAAAAAATAAATCAACTGAACATTCAACGTAAACTAGAAAGAAAACAATAAAACAAAAATAAAATCAGAAATAATTAGGAGATAAAATCAGCAATCAGTAAATTAGAGAACATTTTATCAATAATTAAATCCAAGACCAAGTTCTATAAAAATTACAGGGGCTTCCCTGGTGGTGCAGTGGTTGAGAGTCTGCCTGCCAACGCAGGGGACACGGGTTCGAGCCCTGGTCTGGGAGGATCCCACATGCCGCGGAGCAGCTGGGCCCGTGAGCCACAATTACTGAGCCTGAGCGTCTGGAGCCTGTGCTCTGCAACAAGAGAGGCCGTGATAATGAGGCCCGCGCACCGCGATGCGGAGTGGCCCCCGCTTGCCGCAACTAGAGAAAGCCCTCGCACAGAAACGAAGACCCAACACAGCCAAAAATATAAATAAATAAATAAATAAATAAAACCGAAAGTTAAAAAAAAAAAATTACAGAATATACCAATTTTGGCAAATATAGTTAAGAAAAATGGAGAGAAAATCGAATAAATGATATCCAGAATATATAAATGACTGTATATGTATAGACATGGCAGATATTTTCAAAGGTATGAGAATGCTATATATATAACTGTGATAGTAACTTTGAAAAACCTCTATGAAATGGATAAATACCAGAGAAACTATAAAAAGTCCAAATTGACTAAAGAATTGATAGAAAACTTAAATAGTTGTAGAGTAATGAACATGTAAAATTTTAGAAACATTTTTTAAAGATCTGCCACCAAAAATAACATCTGGCCCTGACTTATTTGCATAATCTCTAAGAATGTGATTATAAATAATTCCTTTCCTACTGATACTGTTCCAAAGCATAAAAAAATCCTTGTTTACAAAACTAGCCCAAACTCAACTCAAAAGCTTGACAAACTTAGTAAACGCAGAGACTAACTATAATACAATCTCAATTATATTGGGTTGAACTCTATAAAATTGCTGATAGATATACTTTACCTACAATTATGGCAAATTAATAAAGTGTAACATAATTAAATACATATTCAAAAATCCTAATTAAATTACTAACAAATAAATCCAGCAGCACATTCAAAGTATAATACATGGTATTCCTTTGTCCACAGACAAACATTCAGATTTTTAAATAATTTTAATTATATCTTGAATATACACAGTATTTATTTTGTTTTGTCAAACAATATCTTTTTCTTTTTAGAAGTGCATTTAACACATTAGAGTTTCCTAATATGACAGATATGTCTGGCTTTAATTCTATCACATTTTACACAATCTTTCAATTTGTGGTCTGTATTTTCTTCATCTTGTTTCATTTTGGTATTCCTTATGATAGTTTTACGGTGTTTACTTTTTGTCCTAAAGCCTAACCTTATAAATATAACATTTTATGATGCCCAATTCTTTAATTATTGAGAGTATCTGTTGAATCCTTACTGTTAGAAATGATGAAATTAAAATATTCTCATTTCCAATCTCTCATAATTTTTACTACTATTTTTTGATTAGTCTCTTTGTATATTTGAATATTCTTATATTTCTATATCACAGTTTGTATTTAAAGTATATATTTCAAACTTCAGGGGTAAAAGCTAAAATCAGCATGTTTATATTTCTCCCACACTTTCCTTTTTTCCCTTCTAACTACAAATATATATACATATATGTACATAATATACTTACAGTGCATATAGTATATATGCATATATCAATATTTTCAGGCTGTATAACATAAAGTCTATTCCATAACCAAATTTATCAGATTTATCTTAGTTTTGGTAGTTAAATGGGTTCATTGTTTACCACTAGTTTTTTTTTTAAATTAATTAATTAATTTATTTTTGGCTGTGTTGGGTCTTCGTTTCTGTGTGAGGGCTTTCTCTAGTTGTGGCAAGCGGGGGTCACTCTTCATCACGGTGCATGGGCCTCTCACTATCGCGGCCTCTCTTGTTGCGGAGCACAGGCTCCAGACGCGCAGGCTCAGTAATTGTGGCTCACGGGCCCAGTTGCTCCGCAGCATGTGGGATCTTCCCAGACCAGGGCTCGAACCGGTGTCCCCTGCATTGGTGGGCAGGCTCTCAACCACTGCTCCACCAGGGAAGCCCACAACTAGTTTTTTGACCATGGTTTTTGTTTTAAGTCATCTCTTATTTAGTTATATTTCATCCCCTCACAGTTTTATCAAGAAGAAGAATAAAATGTTATTCAAATGTATATAACTGTTTACATTCTAAGGGCAAAAATCAAATTCTATCTTCATGTATTACACTAAAATGAATTTCAGGCTATTATACTAAAGAGATAAATATAAAAACAAAAAGTTTAATAAATCTTGAAAGAAAATATAGATCAATATTTATTGGACCCATAGATTTCATAAAATCTATGACAATATGACAATGGTAAAACTTGAAAGATATTATTATATAAAATAAAAAAAAAACTTTTCCATGTCAGATATTACTTAAACAATTTCAAAAAATAGAGAAAACTGAAATTAAAATATTTACAACAAATACAGCAGATTTAATATTCAGAACCTTATAAATAATTGATTCTTATGTTGAGATGTCTTATTGTTAAGATCTTCATTTAAGAGGTCACTTATTCAAGGTTTTAAAGGTCTTAAATAGGTAAAGAAATACATTTCAGACATTACAGATGGAAGGTATAGTTTGAAAAAAGAAAACTACAGCTGGAGTATTTGAAAGAATTTGGAAGGAGATAAAAGACCATAAAAGACTGCCATTGAAAATGGGATAATTTAGAAATAAGTATGAATATACTCATTAGCTGATTAAAGAATCATTAGAATAGTAATCTGAGTATATTTTGATTTTCAAAACTTACCTAATTCTCCAAGATTTTTATTTTTTTCCTATATTCAAGATTTGAATATTGCTTTGTAAATCTGTCTGATTCCCAAAACCAAGCTCATCCAGTTTCTTACAGATCTTCTCCTAGGAGCCATCCATAAAGCTGAATAATATCCTCATTTACTAAACATCTAAACCCAAATTAAAAATATGTGTTAGAATATTCTCCCTGCAGTCTTTTCTCCTGAATAAGTACTGGAGGAGACCATTTTCCAAATAATTAGCTGATAAGATAAATAAGAATAACATAGACTTTCATCCATTCTATTAAAAAAGAATGATGCCCTTTCTGGCTGAGAATCCACTGCCCCAACCATGAAGACACAAGGCAGTTTTCAACCAAATGAAAGAAAAGTAGGAAAGGAAACAGAGCTTGAAAAGTTTCATTACACAGATGCTGATTATCTGAAAGTGCCCAGGGTCAACAGAACCTACTGGCCCGCAACAGCTGAAGACGGAGTGGTTTAATTTGTGGAAAACTATTACACTGTCCATATTGCAAAGGCAAAAGCTACTGCCAACAATGGAAAATTCTGCAGGCCATGGTCCTAGCTACTGTTCAGAATACAGTCTGTCACCTAATCAGTGTGTATGACCTTGGGTTACCATCCGTCTTCCTAACCAGGCAAGTGGTCCCACTATGAAAAGTTAAACCTTAAAAATAAACATGGATGATGTATTTTATCTGTAGGCAGAAGTGGACACCAAATATCAAACTCTACAACTCTAACATCTACATCTAACATCTAACATCTACAGAGGGCTTCCCACTCTGGCTTCCTATGTTATAATAATAGAACATTACCTCAAAACTGCAAAATCCTTTAAAGCTTATCCTCTTCTGGGAAGCAATCACTCTTATTTTCTCACAATGAATTTAACATTCATAATAAAGAACGTTTAATTATAGCAGCAGTAACCCATTTGGAATAGAAGTTTGATATCTACTTTTTTTTTTTTATGACAAGCTAGAGCTTCTTGAAGATGTATTTTTTTCTTCCAGAAGATTCAAACAATTCCTCAAATTAGTTTGACTCTTCAGTTAGGATAAAGGCACTTATATAGGTTTGGGAGAAGTGGCACTTATATAGTGGCTTCAATTTTACTTTGCCAGATAATGATATAAACCACAACACATCAGAGAGGATAATGAGCTTCTAGAGCTTTTACCGAAACCTCATGAGCTTAAATCAGATCTCACTGTCTCTAACCCACATCTGAACATTCCACTGGACGTGCAGAAAATTGCTTAAAGACAAAGAGGTATGGTTTTGAGGCTTTAAAATCCTTATAATACAGACACATATCACACAGATTTTGACAAGCCTCCCTGGATACCAAAGACGAGCTGTCACTCCCATAGAAAACAAGCTTCAATTACCAATTTCACCAGTAATGTATCTAGCTTGTGAAAACAATTAACCCAATTTTGTGCATAGCAGTTGAATTCCTGCCCCGTCCCCCTCCCGGGGGACTAAAAACTCCCAGAAATGAAAGTTTCTTATGAAAAGCAAAGTAATACTTTTCTATAGCACATTATTTTAAACATTTTAAGTTATTTTTAGTGATCTAAATGATTCCTATTTTTCACTCATCTGTCCACCCAATCAAAAAAAAAATTTAATTATATCAGCTTCCTAAACAAAATTTTATGGTAAAACAAGCAACAGAAAACAAACCAGAAGTAAACAAAACCAATCAATCATACACATTAAAAAATGGCAAGAGAGATCACTACATTAAATTATCACTGTTATACATTTTCAGCAACAAAATTTAGATATTAAGTACTTTTCTGATTCTGAAAAAACATTAACATTGAGATATTTTTATTTACTGTGAAATGTGGGGATTTTTTTCCCCCATACTCTTTCAAAAGGAGAAATAAAAAGAGAACAAAACACACTTTAAAAATGTACCCTGGGCTTCCCTGGTGGCGCAGTGGTTGAGAATCTGCCTGCCAATGCAGGGGACATGGGTTTGAGCCCTGGTCTGGGAAGATCCCACATGCCGCGGAGCGGCTGGGCCCGTGAGCCACAATTACTGAGCCTGCGCGTCTGGAGCCTGTGCTCCACAACAAGAGAGGCCACGATAGTGAGAGGCCCACGCACTGCGATGAAGAGTGGTCCCCACTTGCCGCAACGAGAGAAAGCCCTCGCACAGAAACGAAGACCCAACACAGCAAAAATAAATTAAAAAAAAAAAAAATGTACCCTGATTTAAGAAAAAGTAACTCAAAAGTCAGTTACTGACTTCTGTTTCAGGAGACGGTGTTATCTGCACCAAACTTCTAGGAATTTAAACAGTACCCTCCTAAACAAGACCCTCCTAAAACATTAATAGGCAGCCCACAGAGATGCCCAAAGACAGTTTCAAAGAATATAGCTCGGACTATCTAGGATCTCCAAAAAGAGCATCAGATCTGAGAACTAACTCTTTACTGAGGAGAACCTTAATAATCGAGAACCTCAAAACAGTTTGTGCCTAGCTAGGACCAGCTACATAATTCTCTGGGCTCAGTGCAAAATAAACATGTGAGGTCCCCTATTCAAACACCAAAAAATAAAGTTATTTCCTTTTTTCTACTCTCTCTCTCTCAACTTGCCTTGGTTTTTTATTTGCTATTTAAAGTTGAACTTCTTCCACCACAAGGACACTCCCAGCAAGAGAAGACCTTCACAGGAGCACAGGACCCAGCTGGTGATTTAGCACACTGGACACGTGTGCCCAATCACCGCCCTCTCCACGTCTGTACCCAGCCTGCTCGGGTGAGGGTGGCAGTGGCCCCTGGGAAGGAGCAGTGAGCAGGTGTCTGAGAAGCTGCCGTGAGGGGATGGGAGGTATGGGAGCCACAACCCTGTATGAGCCGGGAATCTAAGTCCCCAGCACCAGTGCTTCATTGTCCCATGGGACTCCACGTACAGAATGCAAATCCCAAAATATAATTATTAAGATTTTTGAGATAGTGACCACAGGTATTAAACCTTAAGCCCCTCCTGAGTGTGTGACCTTGTGCGACTGCATTGTTCACGGTCCCCAAAAATCAGCTCTATGTCCAGCCCTAGACCAGAATTTCTCAACCTCAGTGCTATTGACATTTGGGGCCAGATGATTCCTTTTCATGAGGAGTTGTCCTATGCATTGCAGGAAGTTTAGCTGTATCGCTCCTGTCTTACCCAGTAGTGTCTCTAGACACAGTTAAATGTCCCCTGGGGAACAAAATTGTGCCTGGTTGAGAACAAAAGCCTTAGATGAATATCTATCTATACAAACCCAGGGTGACAACTATGTACTTCTCACATTCCCCTATTGATAGGCAGATAAGGGAGAGATTACAAGATGCACAACTACCATACGATAATCATTTAGCAGTTACCAGTTAAAGAAAAGGAAGGCATCAAAAGATGAATTTTATCACAGTCTTTTGGTGCTCAGGGCTGACTCCCTACCAGGCCATCTCCTG
This sequence comes from Balaenoptera acutorostrata, assembly GCF_949987535.1. Taxonomy (NCBI): domain Eukaryota; kingdom Metazoa; phylum Chordata; class Mammalia; order Artiodactyla; family Balaenopteridae; genus Balaenoptera; species Balaenoptera acutorostrata. Next base: position 46,418,093 of record NC_080077.1, read on the forward strand.
CCTAGAGCAAGAAGCAGGGGACTCAGCCTTGCAGGAGTGCTTAGGAGATAAGCTCAAAGGACACATTTAACATTCTTCCAACAGAAGGCATACAGTCTAGTTACTATTCTATCCATCTCCTATTTCCTCTGAGACAAGTCAAGCAATTCTCCCCAAAGTTGTAAGTCTCTTGGGAATTGTTGCTTGGGCTTTGAAGGCTTTGTGGAGTTGACAGCTGTAAAGGAAGATCAGACAGCTGTAAGAGCACCACTGGGTCATTGCCCAGGATGCACAGGATCAGATAAAAACTGTTTTCTCCTATCAACGTCTGTGGTTGACATACTGATTTTTAGTATATTTTTATGTGTTTATTTTCATTGCATCTTCCTAATTTTAAGTAGCCAAGCCCTAGTATATTAGTTGGCTTAATATAATTGGTCAGCAGCTTCTTTACCATCTTGACTCCCTCTTTAATACCTTCCCAGTTCCCGTTCCACTCCTCCCTACCTTCATCCCTGCCTTCCACCCCTCCCAGAGACCCTCTCCACTTAGCAACTCTAGCAACTCTTCTTCCTTCAGGACCAAATCAGGTCCTGTTACCTGAGGAAGGGGAAGTGGGTGTTATGGGGAGCAAGTACAACAAAGTCCACTAAACCTCCATTCCAGTCCTGGTCCTGCCATTTTCCTACAAGAGCTGACAGCTGACAAGGATGTACTCAGTGTCACGTGTTTCGTACTGCCTTGTCTTTCTCCACGATGTGTCCGTGCCAACTGCTTATGTCCACATCTGTTGAACTTCTCTTACTCATCCAGATCCAGTGCAGTTTCCTCTCTGAACCTTCTCTGACCATTCCATTCCTCAATAATCACATCTTCCTCAATTTCATGAGCACACATGGTTTGTACAGTATATGGGGCATATTGCCTGGCACACAGAAGTCAGTCAGTTACCGTATTTATACAAAAATCACCTCACATTTTAAGACAGCATTACATGTTACAATTTTTTTGTCATTCTTTCCAACAATATTACAACTCTGAGACCAGAAGCTATCTTCCCACTGCTACATGAAGAGTGGATAAATTAATACATAATTAGTCACTACTAGAACTCTATTTCTCTTGATCTGTTTCCTTCTCAAACTGGAACAGTTATTACCAAGGAGCTTTTACTCTCTATTCTTATGATCTGTATTAGTCCCTAAACTCGGCTCTTCCCAAGTTCTCTAGATATTTTCCCCAAAGAAGAAACTGAAAATATTGACATTTTCTCACTGCTTCCTACCAAACTACTGACTATTTACCAGCTTTCAGATTGTGTTATATTGGCTAAATAACCATCCTACAGGGGGCTATGCCTCTATGTTTATAGTCTAAGTAGCACCTGACAGGCAATAAATATTGTGATTATTATTGTAACAAAACGGGCACAGTTCTTTATGCTCTTACCACAGAGTTAATGCACATAAAAGAATTGTTTCTGTCCAACTAGGAGCAAACTTAGAACAATTTTTTGCTATAGGCATTCAGATAAATCTGAATTGCATCAATGATTAATAAAAACGTTTGGTTAATGCACTTTCCCCTATATCATAAGAAGGTAAGTATTTACCATAAACATGTCTAAAAAAGTATACATAGGAAAAATTTATGATGTAATGGTAAGTGTAAAAGAATTCAAAAATATATTGACAGAGATGTGATTTAAGCTGCATAAACACGGAAAGGAGATGGAAAGAAATTTAAATATTATAATTAAAATGATTGTCTCCGAATGAGAGAGGTGCCAGCGAGGTTTTCTTTTTCTGCTCGTATTGCTTTTCTATATTTTCTGAAGTTTTATTCAACAATGATTTGTTTCGTTATCAGAAAAAAATAAGCAAATATAACACATTTGAAAAGCCATGACTAACAGAAGAAGGAATGGGAATTTTCCTTTGGTCTCAAAAATATTCTTGAATCCCCAAAGCTAAGGACCACAAATGCTAAGGACTCCTGTATAAAAGGATTACCAGACACATTTTTAGGACTTGCTCAGAGTGGGCAGAACAGTTCTGCTACTGAGCAAACATCACCACACAACATCACCACTACCCTAGCCCAGCTTGGGAAAGATGACTAGAGTGGTCGTTCAGTGTTTCAGATTTGTCTGCTCAGGGGTTCAGTGATGTGACTTCCTCCTATCCTTACTTAAATCAAGCAAGAGAACCACTCCCAGAGAACACAGGTGCTGGCAAAGAAGAGGAGAATGGGATCTCATTTTTCAGTTGGATATATATTTACACACTAGATTTGCTTCTCTCTGTTTTCTGCCCATCTAAGCAAAATCAAAGAAGCTGCAGAGATGGCAAGAAGAATAAAGAGAACAGCTGTTGATTTGTCTGAATTCCCACTCTTTGGCAAGACAACAGTAGGCGAGATCCCCATAGTTCAGGTGGATGCTACAAAATATGGAACTTGAGCTGCTTGCCAGGCAAAGACCCCGATTACAAAACATGTTACAAGATGGATTACCAGGATTTCTCACGGAAAGAAGTTGGGAACACATCGGGACACAGTAGACATTCCCATGTGAAGACTTCTGAGGGACTTTGATGTTAATTAGCCGGAAGAAGATCACCACAGTAGCAATTAAATGAAAGAATTTTGCCTCCTCCATCCATCTTCCAGGCTCTAATTCTGTGAAGGAGAAATAGAGACCCAGAATGGTCTGTTAAATACATTATCTTTCTAAACATAAAGATAGATACATAATGGTTAGATACATAAATGGTTATTTCTTGCAGAGAAACAACATTATACCTAAACTTAGGGGCTTAAAAGAGCAACCACTGTGTTATCTATCATTTTTTCTGTATTCTAAAATTCTATATTTTAAAAGCTATATATAAAATACTGTAACCTAAAATCCAAAATATACTGAATTTCAAAATCCATCTGGCTTCAAGAGTTGTGGATAAGAAATTATGGACCAGTTTGGGATCTTTAAGTCACATCTTTTTAAAAGATATGCTCCATATCTACTATAGATAAGAACATACCAGAGAAAACCCTTCCTTTATCATTCTTTCTGGCAGATGCTTTTCTATTAATTATTTTTCATAATTCATGTTTGTAAGCACCCATTCTACATGTTCTCAGACATAAAGACAAACAAAAAATGTTCTGTTACTGCTAAGTTCACAGGTCAAGAGCTAAAAAGCAAAGCCTCTGGACAACATATGTCTCCTCAAAAAGCCCTATATAAAGGAAGCATAGTTTTTCTCAGTCACAGCAGAGCCTTTGCTATGTGACATGCCTATGATCTTACAAAAGCATGAATACATTGGACGTTATTTGTTGCCTCATAGAATCAATTGTCTCTTTACACTGAAGGTAGAACAACATAAGATGAATCAGCTGAGCTAGTAAAAAGTAAAATAACAAGAGTGGAGAAAAATAATGAACAGTTATGGTTCAAGACTGGCAAAATAGTGAGGGAGTAGTCAACCTATGTGGTACTAATTAAAATCCTTATTTTATTGGAGTATTTGTCATCTCTGCACATCAAAGAATAAGTTATGTCTCAAAGGAAATGTTCAACAGATGTAGTCAAACTTGGCCAGAAGGAAGAGGAAGTTACTACAGTTAATACAGGCCAGTTTTAATTATGAATATATTTTGATTCTTGCAACACTTGTTGACCTAACTTTGATCACTCTAAAAGAAGTATAAGATATGTAAGATATGCATTTATAAGATACGTTACTTATACGGTATGATTTGGCCTTTTTTCAGCTGTCTGATTTTTCCAGGGATTAATATTAGAATATCACCCAGTCTTTTAAAATTAAGACTAAATATACAAAAAAAACTTTCAAGTAAAGTGATTTTATATAAGACCTACTAAATGAGACTGTAAATGCTGGGAGGGAAGGCCTTGCTATGTTAGTTTATTTTTCTTTTAATGGGAAGAACTTATTTATAATAGATTCTGAGATTTAAAAAGTATATTAAACATATAACTAAATTCTCTTAGCAAAGTGGATATTTCAATTAGGGAATATTAGAGAAAAGAAGAAATGAAACAAGCAGCAGAATGACCAAACAGCAGGAATCTTTATGTGTCAATGAAAGACAGACAAGATGGGCTGAAAGAAGAGCAGTCATGACAGAGTCTATCCAGAACAGATGGACCAGGGAAAGTCCACCTGCACCAGCAGCTTCAGAGGAAACTGATACCCCACTGGATTTTGAATATAGTGTGTTTTAAGCTTCCACTCTTATAGGCACTCAGCAGGAAAGAATAGCCATCAATTCATTCCGATCAGTGTCTCATTCTGGCATGGCTGAAATCTGCCCAATATGGAGGTCCAAAATTTGTAAATAAATGGTTTCAAGATTACACCGGGTTAACATGCAGTGTGAGAACCACGGAATTGTCAGAAATTCATTGAACAAGTAGATTAGGCTTGAAAAAGCTAAATATCATATGGAAGTACCCGAGAAGAGAATACATTTTCAATCCTGAAATAGATTTTTTCCTTCTTGCTTTGTCTCCCATGTCCAAGAAAGAATGTGCTCAAAGGTGCTTGTCAGAGTTTATACTTTAATGAATGCAGAGCAGCCAGGCTTGAAAACGAATTTCTGGATGTGATCCTGGAAGCCTAGTGTGTCGTTCTAATCATATGAGTGGCAGCCAGAAACTTTGGGTTTATCATCTCTTTTGACAAGAACCCATCAATGTGCATTACCATTTTGCCATCCTGCCTTCATTTCTATCTGTAAGAATACTGTAGTAGACACTATTAGCACAAAAATTACCATTATGCATAATGAGTGCATGAGGGGACATCCAAGTTACTAGAAGAAATTACTTTTTGGGCTGTGAATTTCCTATCATATCTTGGGGACAAATTACAAATGCAAAGATATGACCCCTTATGAGATGCCTGGCATGTTCTCCAGTGTATGTTTAGTCTTTCCTCCTTTAGCCTGCTATCAGGACCAAACTGTAATCAAGGAGACTCAGGTAAGTGGCATTTATTCACTCATCCAATCATGGCTTCTTGACAAATGACAGACTCAATTTTATTCCAACAAAGGAAAAGTGTGGAAAAGTGTTTAATATGATTGATAGACAATTTATTCTCTCTCTCTTTGCTTTTCAGTAATCAACACTTTCCATATTATATAAACATCAGAACTGGCCGTTCCTAATGTGAATAAATTATTTCCTATTTCTTAAAATTGTACATTAATAAAAAATGTTGTTTATGTAATTTTCTTCTACTTTATTAAAATAGTTCTGTACTCTTAAATATTGATATATTATCATAATCAATAATGAACACAATGCCCTAATAAAATATTGTCCTATTATTAAGTTATTTTAAAATAGTTTACTTTAGATTAATACAGAAAGTCAATTAACAAATTTTTTATTAAAGTAAGTTAAAATATAATGTTCTCTATAGCAAATAAATACAAGAGAGAGAGAGAGAAAAAAAGATACAATAAACATTTCTATGTCATCAAGTGGAAACAAGATAAAAATCTCCTTTTTAGAACTTCCAAGAAGTATGCCCTACCAAAATTAACCCAGAGGTTTTAAGAAGGGAATTTCTGAATGCCTGGTCCTTCAGAGATGTGGATGATCTCCAGGTGTGCCACGTTCCCAGTGTACTACTAGCAACCCCTCAATAACCCTTCTTCTTTTTGATACCGTAACTCTGAAAGTTGTATTTTATATATACCATTGACGCCAGATTATTTAGACTAGACTAGGACAAATAAACATGTTGCCAAATACCCTTATCACTTCATCACCTAAAACAACCAACACAGAAGACTCATATATTGCTAGAATTCTGGTTACTGAATGGTGAAAAATACAAACCAGCATCATGCTCACGAGAAGCAATGCTCATGAGGGAATGGAGTTCAAATGGAAAACTTTGTTTACAGTATTAATAAGTACTCTAATTTCATGTGTGAATATTTGGTTGATGAAATAGTATTTTTAGATTACAAATATAAGTATAAAATAAATGTATGTTCATTTTCTATAAAAATCAGTAGGTGTAAATCCTCCTTTCTTCATGTGAATGTTTCCAGGCTACATAAATTAGGGTCTATAATCTTTTCAATATGTTTCACAGTCAGTACACTCTTCCGAAAATGAAATTCACCAAAAATATTGGATGGATAAATAAATTCTAGAATCACTGAGCTTTGACACTCAAATCCTAGTATTTGGTTTCATTCTGATTGCACGCAACAGGGTCCTGGCGGGAAACATCTGACACACTTATATAGGTTAATTGAGAAAAGTTTGATAAGGAGATGTTTATGTGTGTGGGTAGGTTTCAGGGAAATGAACAGGCAGGACTGGCCTCAGGGGTGTGCCGCCTCTAGTGCTGCATAGGTCCTCACACTTAAGTGCCCTGTGTCTGGTGTAATGTTCTACTGTTGTCATCTTGAAATTCTTAATATTTTTTTCACAAAGGCCCCCATATTTTCATCTGCACTGGGCCCCACAAATTATGTAGTCATTCCTGTCAATAGGAAATAGTGAAGGACCTAAAGGATTCTGCTCCAGATTTCCTTCAGACTCAAGACTGCAATATCAACTCTTCCTTAGGTCTCCAGCCTGCTGCTGACCTGCTCTGAAGATTCTGGACTTGCCAGTCCCCACAATCATGTGAGCAATTCCTTAAATACAAAATCCAGATAGACAGATATAGAGAGGTATATGGATGGATGAATGGACAGACAGATGTAGACAAAGAGAGATATACAGACTTATCTATATCAACACCTCTATCTATCATCTATCTATCTATCTATCTATCTATCTCCATGACAGTTTACTCTCTCTAGTTTCTTGTTCCTTCTTCTTGTTCCTTTAGGGTTATAAATGATAGTTTCTTTTTTATATAGTAAGAGAAAGAGAGAGAGAGGCATCCAGGGGAATAAATACCCCACACCTAAGCTTTCTCCACCCTGAAATTTCCCTCTTGGATTCTCTCTTTGCCCTAAGCTGACTGAAAGCCAAAGAACAAGAGAATTTGTTTATGTGGCCCACAAATGCCAGCCTCTTGAAGCACAGAGCAAGATGGAGAAAAGTGGTAATGAATCTAGAGGGCAAAATTATAATACTCATCATCCTAATATAGTTTTATGATTGTAAAATTCTAAATACAGCTCCCAGTTGATACAGTACATAGCTTCAGTATAATGGTTGATCTATCATATTCACCTTCTTTTAACTTCATGAGACAGTTGTTATACCCTCTTCACATATGAGAAAACAGAGACTTAAAAAATTTAAGTAATGTGTCCAAAATCATACAGCTAGTAAATGACAGAGCTGGGATTCAAGTATTAATCTGTCTGATCCCAGAAACAGTGGTCTTGTCTACTTTCTAAACTGATGTGGGTATTTTTCTCTGGTGCACTCCTGTCTTCAATATACCCCTTCACACAGAATATTCAATTTATTCCCAATAGCTCCCTTGTATCATACGATCAATATATATCCTACCCCTACAATCTTATTTTCCCAGCTTATTCTCTTAGCAGAGGAGGAGGTTGTGAACAGCTGACCTAAACTGAAGAGACAGAAGAAAAATTAAATAAATAAAACTAAAGGGGACCAGGAGAAGAACCAGGACCTCTAGACTTTCTTCAAGGATAAACTAAGATTTTACTGCTGGAAATTAAAGAATTTACCAAAAGAAAAGAGCAGACTACTAAGTAAATCAAAAGCCAGTTCTTTGCAGAGAAATTACACGCTAGGTAAATTATTAGCTACCTTCTCAAAAAATAAAAATGAAAGCTCAAGCAAAATAGATAAAAATGAGAATGTGGAAATAACCAAAGGCAAAGAGAATTAAAATAATTATAGGATTTGTTTATATGTATACAAAAAAATTGAAAATCAGAATTAAATAAATTTTTTCTGTGAAAATATAAATATGCTCATTGCCTTAATGAAAATTTTAATGAATTATTATTTCCAAACATATATCAAACAATTGTACAGATTAAGTCTTTCAAATGTATGTGGAAAGAGAGGAGAAAATCTCTGTTTCTTGTTTCACCTGTGAACTGCCTGGGTTCAAAACCTATCTTCAACTGGCTTTACTAGAGTTTCTTAACCTCTTTGTGCCTCCATATTATAATTTGCAAAACGAGGATGCTAATAGTATTTCCTTCATAGGTCTATCATGAGGGTATTTGTAAAGCATTTAGAACAGTACCTGGTACACAGTGATACACAAATTTTTGCTAAATAAAATAACAAAATATTTAACAATGATTTTTTTTAAAACCACTTATCTACAAATATTAATGTAAGCATCATAAATAAATATTAGCAACGCTATTTAATCAAAGCAATAAATGAACAATATACAATGAAGAACAGATTATATATCAGGAATGCAGTGATAATAGCCTAGTAAGACAATTTACTAAATTTGAATATTAAATCATATAATCAATTCCGTGGATGTTGAAAAGCATTTAATAAAAGCTTCATATTTATTCCAGATGAAAACTCCTAATAAAACATGAAGAACAGACACAATTTTATATATGAATGTATAATAAGTTTAGCATCATTTTAAGGGTCAAATAATAAAAGTAAAATTAGGAACAAGAGAAAGATGTTGTCTTATTTGGTGTTATTCTAGAGATGTGAGCTGATGGAATTAGAATTGAGAAAAAAATCAATATGGATAAAATCTTAAAATCGATCTGCATAATTATCATAATTTAGAAATTATATAATGGTATAAAAAGTACCCAATAGAGTCAACTGGAAAAATGTTACTGAAAAGAGAAAACAGGCTACAAACACAAAGGAGAAAAAGACATATAATTGTCTTAACTTTTGTAAACTACTGATTAAAGGACAGCTGGGGTGGGGAACTTAGGTAACTGTAGCAAAGTGACTCCAATGATGTCTCTTCTATTTATTTCCAAAGCCACATTCTGCTGGAGAAGTTTTCTGAATCTCCTGACCAGAGCAATAGGAAGCAAAAAATAATAGGGCAGAAAATCTAGACTCTCCTTCCAGCTTTGCAAACCAGTTATTTGACCACAAAGAAGTTAGAAATTGAACCTCTCCAGGATTCAAAACTCCTCATCTGAAGGTAAAGAAGTGAAGGCACGATGATATGGGTTCTCACATTCCATTTCATATAGACGTAGGAGAGAGAAGACCCATCTTTTCAACATTCCAAAGCTCAGCAAACCATTTGGGTCAACAATGGAAGTCTACTGTAAGAATAATCATAATGTCTTCATTGAGTAGGGAAGATATGAGGATAAAAAATATTTAGCAAAATATTGATAATGGTTGAAGCTGAGCGATAGGTAAATGGAGGTTCATTATACTCGTCTCATCATTTTTTGTTTACATTTTAAATGTTTCATCAGCTCTTATGATAAGGGTTCTTATCACAAAGTGATAATAATAATAATGATAATAATAATAATAAAAGAAAAAGGGTAGGAGTAAACTTTTAGAAGTGATGGCTATGTTTGTGGCATAGATTGTGATGATGATTTCACAAATGCATACTTATCTCCAAACTCATCTAGTTGTAACACATTAAATACGTATGGCTTTTTCTATGTCAATCATACCTCAAAAGTGGTTTTAAAAATGCTTCGTTATAAAAAGTTTTCAAAAACCAAAATTATGTCAAAAAATGTTCCTCTCTCTAATTACCACTCACATAGAGGAAAAAGATTTAAACAATTTTAAAAAGAACAAGTAAAAATATAAAATGCAGTATTTAGTTGAATTTTTTTCCAAAAAAATAACACTACAGGTAGGTAACACTTTTCAAAAGTTCTCAAAAAGACTCTGGAGAAATAGACATTTTTCACAGAAGAACTCCCTTTGAACTGAGAAAAAACTAATCTAGGTAGAATTAATGCTTTTTAAAAATCAAATTGTCTACCTTTTAAAGTGTCCAGAGAAAACAGAATAATATATTCCTTATATTTCCTTTATGCTAATAATCATATTTTTAAGAAAAGTGAGGCTGAAAAGTTATTTTGGTATAATCATAATCAATATAAATTCTAATACTGTGAATTTCATGCTTGCAAACAGAATTTTTTGCTACCATGAATTATTTTCCAATTTTAAACTGTCTGGATTCATAAGATAACTTTTGGCTGGATATCATGAATTCCTATATTAAGCAAAGAAAAAAAGAAGGAATACATATACAGGAAAAAAAGGTAGGGTTTTTTTCTTTTTTTCTTGTTCCTATATTGTTAGGCACTTTACATAAAGTATATCAAAAACACTCTTTAATCTCATATTCAAGAGAAATATAAGAACAAACATTTGTTGAGAACCTCCTATATTTCCCAAATTCTGTAAGGGTGTATGAGAACTGAAAAGGATGAAAAATGGTTCTTTTCTATGAGAAGCGTATGATCTGGCTGGAGGGAACAACACAACCATAGCTGAAACAATTTGAGAATAGTTCTGTGCTAGAACATGTAGTACTTACGGTAACAGAATGTAGGCTCAGAGCAGAAAAGTGGGGAGTGAGGTCAGTGAGAGAATGGCAAGTGTGGTCTTAGGATATAGCACTTGAGCTAGGTCTGGCAAAGTAAGAGGATCTGAGTGGGTTAAAGGGAAAGGAGGGAGGGGAATGATATTAAGATAGAACGCAAAGAGTCTGATTTTGGCAGTGTACTGTGGAAATTGTCCAATGTGTAAGTCTAGAATGTTTGGAATGTGAAATGAGATTTTATAACAAGATTCAGCTCATATTATGAGTTAGTCTTTATAATTTAAAAGGAGGTTATGAGCAACATTAGAACTTAGACACTGGAGTCAACTTGATGCAGGAGTTACATGAAACTTCTTCAAGTTCTTAAGCAGTGAAGTAACATGAGGAAAGATAATTTGGTACTCTCTGCCAACTGGATTTAAAGAAAGAAAATCCTAGGGTCAGAGAGATTTGCCTGGGGTCTGTTGTAGCACTCCAGATAATAGAGGGTATAGTGGTTTTAAAATGTGCCCACAAATTCTTTAATATTCCTCCTTTCAAGAGGTAGAGCCTAATTCCCCTCTCTTTGAGTCAGCTAGACTTAATGATTCTCTAAGTGTATTCTAATCAATAGAATACAGTAGAAGTGACAGTACATCACTTCTGAGACTACATCATAAAATGACTGCGTATTCATCCTTGCTTTCTTTCTTAGAGTAGTTAGCTGTCATGTCATGAGCAGCCCTTTGGAGGCCAGCTAGATAAAGAAGCCTCTATCCAACAGCCATGTGAATGATCCTTCTTGAAGCATACTTTCCAACCCCAGTCAAGCATTCAGATGACTACAGCTCCTGTCAATATCCTGACTACAACTTCATGAGTGACTTTCAACCAGAACCAACTAGCTAAGCCACACACAGGTTTCCAACATTTGGAAATTATATGCGATAATAAGTATTTATTCTTTTAAGCAACTAAGTTTTGGGGTAATTTGCTATGCTATAATGAAACCAATAAAAGAATGAGCTGACAATAAATTGGCTGGTTTTCTGTCACTGTTTGTTTTGGTTTTTAATTTTTTTTTTTTTTTTTTTAGGGAGGAAGAGAAATATGTGTAGTATGTAAGACTTTGACCATTTCAAGTAAAAGAAAAAAATTCAAATGACTGCTGTAATATAGTAACTTTGGTGAAGTTGGAGGACAGCCTCATTTTAACCTAAAGGGCATATTGTTAAGATCATCACCTTCTGGAATATGGTCATAGTTTTGACATTTAAAGACAAAGAGAGATCAGACCCTGAAAAACAAAATCAGGTGATCAATGTAAGTTCCAGAAAAAGAAAAACAAAAACAAAACTCAGCTACAATGGGAGAAACACTCTGAAGAAAGTATGTAAATCTGTCCTTGCTCTGGGGCTCCAGTCCAAAATCTGAAAACATACATGGGATATAGATTAATAGTCAGATGTGAATTTGGCAAGGATAGGAGTAAAGCAGACATGTCTGACTGAATGGTGATAGAAACTGAAACTTCAAAATAGAGAGGCTGGGGACTTCCCTGGTGGTGCAGTGGTTCAGAATCCGCCTGCCAATGCAGGGGACACGGGGTCAAGCCCTGGTCCGCAAAGAGCCCACATACTGCGGAGCAACTAAGCCCGTGTGCCACAACTATTGAGCCCACGTGTCACAACTACTGACGCCCTGCACCTAGAGCCCATGCTCAACAAGAGAAGCCACGGCAATGAGAAGCCCGCGCACCGCAACGAAGAGTAGCCCCTCCTCGGCGCAACTAGAGAAAGCCCGCGCGCAGCAACCTAGACCCAACACAACCAAAAATAAAGAAAGAAATAAAATTGATTCTTTAAAAAGAAAAAAAATAGAGGCTGGCTGCTTTGTGTGACCTCTTCTCTTTGTATTGACTAGCTAAGGTTTCTTTGCCCTAGGCAGTATTGAATAAACACTTATAATCATGTGTGTCAGTTTCTTAACTGACATACCCAACAGTATGTAACTTATTTATATTAAGTATCTTTTATGTTGGTTGCTTCTTGATGATATACTATACAACCTAATTCTATTAATAGTCTCAAAAACTAATGGTAGGTAATTTTACTCCTGGAATTAGCACCATGCAGAATGTGACATTTTTTTTTCCACCTCTATCAAAAGAAAAATAATGCTTTTTATGACATTTGTATGTGTGTATTCTGCAAAACAGACTCAATGGAATTGGGAATATAGTCAATGGACAGAGTTTGATTTTAAGATCTAGTCTTTCTGCCTTAGTGTCTACAATAGCATAAAAATTTGTACCTTCGAAACAGAAGAATGGTGATACTACTGACAGAAATAAAATAGTTGATATTACTGACAGAAATAAAATAGTTGATATTACAGCCAATTTTAAATGGAAGTAAAGTTGAGCGAAATTTGTTTTCCCCAAAGAGTGTTTCTCAGTATAGTAGTACAGTAAGTTAATAGAAATTGTTCATAAATAGACTCTGTAGTCAAAATATATGGGTAGCAAGACCCTGGCAAACACATTTTGGTATGTGATAGACTTGATGATCTTCATATTAATTTTCATTGCTTGAAACCTATGATAAATTCAGTTAAGTCATATAGATGGAAATAGCAAGAGCACAAATTGAATCATGAACCTCTAATAACAGTTTAAACAATACCACAGTGCTCTAAAAAGTTGTAATTATCTTTACTGCACTGATTTTAAAATGAATAAAAACCAAGACACTTTGTGAAATGGATCCGTATGTTTCTCCCTACATTCTCCCTAATAAAATTGAATCCCCAAATGAAAATAGCTGAAAGGCATTATCTTATTATTAATCCAATAATGTGCAAACAGCTTCCTTGTGCCTAGACAAATACAAGTTGTCTGGATTGTGATTATTTTAATGATTCAATAAGTAGGAAAAATTAGAGGGTTAATAGAGTCAGTAAGCAAATGTGACTCTTGCTATAACAGTCATTTCCCAATATTCCCAAGATATAAAAAGAAAGGCAATTTTCGTATCTTCCATGGTAAATAATCCTACTAATTAGAAAAGCAATACCCATCATTGCATGCAATAAGCTAAAAGAAAGATGAGACATTTGAAATTATAGCAAATTATTAGAAAAAGGCCTCAGGATGAGAAGTATGATCCAATGTGCCTGGTGATATATATAATGGAATAATGTGGCTATAAAATGTTCCACCCACTAAATGTCCAAGCATCTGTATTCTATTCAAAATAGTTCCAAATAGTATACAAAAAACACTCTGGGAGATGTGAAGGTAGGGTTGAAGGAATGCTTTCCATCAGTGGGCCAAGTAAGAGTGAAAATCGGATTTTATTTAAAACTTTGCTCTGTTCCCGTGATGTTTTTGTGAGTTTCAGTCATGGTAGAAATAAGTATTTAAAAAGTCACAGTATGGTATTTCCCTTCCTTTGTGAAATTGAAAGTTCTCTTATAAACATCTAAAATTTCTACCTTTTTCAAATAATTATGGTAATGGAAACCTCTGCAAACTATTTGTAGAGCAACAATTTGGCATGCCCCATACCAATACACAACTTTTTACAACTGGTTCTCAAGTTTATTTTTATCCTTATATAAACAATTGGTAGGGTTTTCAGATAAAATGTATATGACACCTGGATAAATTTGAACTTTAGATAAACAACAAATACTTTTTTGTTATAAGTATTTCCCCAATATTGCATAGAACATACTTACGTGACAAAAATATTTTTTATCTTAAATTTGAACTTAATAGTGTCATGTATTTTCATTTGACAAATACGGTAACACTAACAACTGGCAATGATCTTTACAAATTAATTGAAAAATTAGGGAGTGTAAATAGGAATAATATTAGATTAAGCGAAGAAATGAGTAACAGAGTATCAGAAAAAATATTTTCACTGAATTCTAATAGACAGTAAAATAGCTTTCCCCCCAAAAAAGGAATTTACATGATTGTGAAGTAAATCTTAAAGTTTACTGTACAGTTTCCAAGTAGCTTAATATAAACTCATTTTCTATGTGGTACCTTTCAAATAGGCAGCTCAATTACTTTTTTATAATTCCTTTACTGAGTATAACTCACATACCATAAAATTCACCATATTAAGGTGTACAATTTAGTAGTTTTAGTATATTTCCAAAGTTGTGCAACCATCACCACAATAAATTTTAGCACATTTTCATCATCCCTGAAAGAAAAATAATGCCCACTAGCAGTCACACTCCATTCCTTATACCTGCCCCCACGCCCAAGGCAAACAATCTTCTTTCTATCTCTATAGATTTGCTTATTCTGGACAATGTATATTAGTGGGATCATATGATATGTGGACCTCTGTGGCTTGATTCTTTCATTAGCATATCTTCAAGGATCATCCATGTTGTAGAATGTACCATATTTTATTTCTTTCTATTGTTGAACAATATTTTATTGTATGGATATACCACATTTTATTTATCCATTCATCAGTTAATGGATATTTGGTTGTTTCCAATTTTTAGCAATTGCTAATAATGCTGCCATAAAATTTGCATTTCCATGTTTGTGTGGACCAGTGTTTTATTTCTCTTCAGTTGATACCTAGGAGTGAAATTGCCAGGTCATATTGTAACTCTACAACTGTTCCTTTGAGGAACTGCCAAATTTATTTTCCAAAA
Organism: Balaenoptera acutorostrata; assembly: GCF_949987535.1. NCBI lineage: Eukaryota > Metazoa > Chordata > Mammalia > Artiodactyla > Balaenopteridae > Balaenoptera > Balaenoptera acutorostrata. Next base: position 46,433,266 of record NC_080077.1, read on the forward strand.
TGACTGTACCATTTTACATTCCCAGCAGCAGTGTACAGGGTTCCAATTACTCCACATACTTTCCAACATTTTTTATTATCTCTCTTTTTGTTTATAACCAACCTAGTTGGTATGAAATTATATCTCATTGAGTTTTGGTTTGTGTTTCCCTAATGGTTAATGATGTTGAACATTTTTTCATGTGCTTATTAGACATTTGTATATATTTGCTGGAAAATATCAATTAAAATCTTTTGCCCACTTATTAATTGGGTTGTTCGTCTTTTTATTATTGAGTTTTGTAAGGAAACAGATTCTCCCTGAGAGCCACCAGAAAAAAAAAAAAAAAAAAAAATCTTCCAAACCATTTTAGATCTTTGTGGGAACACATAGGCTGAGGTCTCCTACTCCATCACCCAGGTGATGTCATTGTCTCCTGCAACCTTAATGAATTTATTTATTACTTCTACAGTTTTTTTCGGTTGTTGTTGAGTCTTTAGAGTTTTCTACATATATGATCATGCCATCTGAAAACAGAGATAATTTTGCTTTTCTCACCTGAATGCATTTTATTTATTTTTCCTGTCTAACTGCTCTAGCTAGGGCCTCAAGTACCATGCTGAATAGAAGTGGCGAGAGCAGGCATCCTTAGCTTGTAACAGATGTTAGAGAAAAAGCTTTTATTTTTTTCCCCATGGATTATTATGTTTGCTGTAGACTTTCCTTGTATAGCCATGCAAGCTGTCAAAAATATAGTAAAAGAAACAGCCAAGGAATCAAAATGGTATACCAGAAAATATCTATTTAAATACAAAAGTAATAGAGGAATAGAAGGAAAAGACATAAAATATGGAAAAAACAAATAGCAAAATGGTGAACAAAAGTTGTACTTTATCAGTAATTACATTAATTTAAGTGGACTAAACAGTTTAATCAAAAGACAGATTGGCACATTTCATAACAAAAAAAATTCAACTACATGCTGTCTATAAGAGATGTACTTTAGATTCAAAGACAAAATAGGTTGAAAGTAAAAGGAAAGAAAAAGGAAAAAGATAGCTCTGTAAGGTCTGCATCTAAATTCATTTATTTGCATTTAATATCCAATTGTTCCAGCATCATTTGTTGAAAAGGCTATCTTTGCTCCAATGCATTTATTGCCTTTGCTCCTTTGTCCAAGATTAGTTGACTGTATTTATGTGGGTCTACCTCTGGATTTTCTGTTCTGTTCCATTTATCTATTTTCCTATGCTTTCTCCAATACCACACTGTCTTCTTTTCTGTAGCTTTACAGAAAGTCATGAAGTCAGGTAGTGTCAGTTTTTCAACTTTGTTCTTCTCCTTCAGTATTTTGCTGGCTATTCCAGGTATTTTGCCTCTCCACATAAAGTTTAGAAACAGTTTTTCTATATCCACAAAATAACTTGGGATTTTAATTGGGATTGCATTGAATCTATATATCAAGTTGGGAACAACTGAAATCTTGACAATATTGAGTCTTTTTATCCATAAATATGGAACATTTCTCTATTTATTTATTTCTTCTTTCAGTTCATTCATCAGAGTTCTGTAGTTTTCCTCATATGATCTTGTACATATTTTGTTAGATTGTATATGTGTTTCACTTTTGTGTGTGCTAATATAAATGGTATTATGTGTTTAATTTCATATTCTTCTTGCTTACTAATGGTATATAGGAATGTGATTGACTTTTGTATATTAACCTTGTAGCCTGCAACCTTGCTATAATCACTCATTACTTTCAGGAGTTATTTTGTCAACTCTTTTGGATTTTTCTGCATAGGTGATTCTTTTGGATTTTTTGCAAAAAGTCAATTTTGTTTCTTCCTTCCCAATCTATGTACTATTTTTTTCCTTTTCTTGTTTATTGCATTAGCTAGAACTTTGAGTACAATGTTGAAAGGGAGCAGTGAGAAGGGACATCCATGTCATGTAATTGATCTTGGTGGGAAAGCCTTGAGTTTCTCACCATTAAGTACAATGTTAGTTGTTTTTTGTCGATATTCTTTCATCAAGTTGTGGAAATTCCCCTATTTTCCTAGTTTATTGTGGGTTTTTATAATGAATTGGTGTTGGATTTTGTCAAATGGTTTTCTTTATCTATTAATATGATTAGGTAATTTTTCTTTCTTAGCCTGTTGATATGGTAGATAACATTAATTGATTTTTCAATGTTAGACCAGACTTCCACGCCTGGGATAAATCCCACTTTATGGTGGTGTATACAGCTGACCTTGAACAACACAAGATTGTATTGCACAGGACCACTTATATGCAGATTTTTGCAAAAGATATATGGAAACAAATTTTCGAGATTTGCGATGATTTGAAAAAACTCAGATAAACCATATAGCCTGGAAACATGGAAAAATTAAGAAAATTTTAGGTATGTCATGAATGCATAAAATGTACATATATACTAGACTTTTTTATTATTTACTATCATAAAATATACACAAATCTAATACAAAACTTGAAATTCATCAAAACTTACACACACACAGATCATACATGGAATCATTTGCAGTGGAGAGAAATGTAAACAAATGTAAAGATGCAGTATTGAATTATAACTGCACAAAATTAACTCTGGTACATACTGTACTACTGTAATAATTTTGTAGCCACCTCCTGTTACTATTGTGGTGAACTCGAATGTTGTTAGTATCTGCTTAAATCACTTTGTAATGCTAATCATCTTTTCGTGAGCAGTTTCTCTCCAGTAAACTGCATATCACAGTAAAAATGCATATCTTGTGGTTCTCACGTATTTTTCATTGTGTTTAGTGCAATACCATAAACCTTGAATAATTCTGTGGGACCCATATGAAGTGCCACTAGTGATGCTGGAAGGGCTCCTAAGAAGCAAAGTCATGACATTATAAGAAAAAGTTGAATGGCTTGATATGTATTGTAGATTGAGGTCTATAGCTGTGGTTGCCCACCATTTCAAGATAAATGAATCCAATGTAAGGACCGTTTTTATAAAAAAAGAAAAGGAATTTCATGAAGCCATCACTGCAGCCATGCCAGCAGGTGCAAAAAGCTTGCCTTTTTGGGAAATACCCTTTTATCTCATATTGAAAATGCAGTTTTTATGTGGGTGTAGGATTGCTATAAGAAAGGTATCCCTATGGACTCTAATATGATTTCAGAAAAGGCAGTCATTATATAACAATTTAAAGCAAAAGGAAGGTGAAGGGTATAAAGCCAGAGAACTGAGTGCCAACAAAGAATGGTTTGATAATTTTAGAAAGAGGTTTAGCTTAGAAAATGTCAAGATAACAGGAGAAGCAGCCTTTGCCAACCAAAAGACAGCAGGTGAGTTCCCAGATGCCATTAAGAAAATTATTGAGGGCTTCCCTGGTGGCACCGTGGTTAAGAATCTGCCTGCCAATGCGGGGGACATGGGTTCGAGCCCTGGCCCGGGAAGATCCCACATGCCACAGAGCAACTAAGCTGGTGCACCACAACTACTGAGTCTGCGCTCTAGAGCCCGTGTGCCACAACTACTGAAGCCCACGTGCCTGCTCGCCACAACTAGAGAAAGCCTGCGTGCAGCAACGAAGACCCAATGCAGCCATAAACAAACAAACAAATAAATAAATAAAAAGAAAATTATTGAGGAGAAAGGATATCTGCCTGAATAGGTTTGTAATGCAGACGAAAGCGCCCTATTTTGAAAAAAAGGAAATAGTGCAACAAAGGACATTTATTAGTAAGGAAGAGAAGTGAGCAACAGGATTTAAGGCAGGAACTGATAGGCTAACTCTACTGTTTTGTGCAAATGCAGTCCAATTTATAATCAAGACTACCCTTATCTATAAAGTTGCTTACACTGGAGCCTGGAAAGGAAAAGATAAACACGAGCTGCCAGTCCTTTGGTTGTGCAACAAGAAGGCCTGGACAACAAGAACCCTTTTTCTGGATTGGTTCCATCGATGCTTTGTCCCTGAAGTCAGGAATACCTTGCCAGTAAGGGAACGCCTTTTAAAGTTCTTTTGGTAATGAACAATGGCCCTGGCCACCCAGAACTGCATGAGTTAAACACTGAAGGCATAAAAGTGGTCTACTTTCCTTCAAACATAAAGTTTCTAATTCAGTATCCAGATCACAGGATCATAAAGACCTTAAAGGCTCACTACACAGAGTATTTTATGGAAAGCACTGTCACCACTATGGAAGAGAATCCTGACAGAGAGAACATCATGAAAGTCTGGAAGGATTATATCATTGGGGATGCCAATGTTGTTATAGAAAAAACAGTGAAAGCCATCAAGCCCAAAACAATAAATTCTGCTGGAGAAAACTGTGTCCAGATGTTGTGTAATGACTTCACAGGATTCATGACAGCCAATCAGGGAAATCTTGAAAGAGATTGTGGATGTGAAAAAAAAAGGGGGGGGGTGGGTGAAAGGTTTCAAGATATGGATCTTGGAGAAATTCAAAAGCTAATAGACACCACATCAGAGGAACTAACAGAAGAAAACTTGATGAAGATGAGTGTTTCTAAACCAGTGCCAGATGATGAGGAAGAAGAGGTTAGAAGCAGTGCCAAAAAACAAACTGACATTAGACAACCTGGCAGAAAGAAGGGTTCCAATTATTCAAGAATGCTTTTGACTTCCTTTACAACATAGACCCTTCTATTATACAGGCACTGAAACTAAAGCAAACCAAACAGTGGAAAAAGGATTGGTACCGGGGCGGGGAGGGTTGGAGAGAGATAAATTAGGAGTTTGGGATTAACATATACACACTACTATATATAAAGTAGATAACCAACCAGGACCTACTGTATAGCACAGGGAACTCTACTCAATATTTTTTAATAAACTGTAAGGGAAAAGAACCTGAGAAAGAATATATATATATATGACTGAATCACCATGTTGTATACCTGAAACTAACATGATATTGTAAATCAACTATACTTCGATTAAAAAAATAAAAACAAAATAAAGATAAAAAGTTTAAAAAAAAAAAAGGATTGGTACTATATAGAAACATTTTTAAAGAAATAAAAAAGCAAAAAGGTCAGATGGAAATTATGATATATTTCCCTAAACTTACACCTAGTATGTCTGCCTCTCCTGTCTCCCCTTTCACCTTTTCCACCTCTGCCACGTCTGCCACTTCTGAGACAGCAAGACCAAGCCCTCTTCTTCCTCCTCCTCCTTAGCCTACTCAAGACTATGAGGATGAAGACCTTCATGATGATCCAATTCCACTTAATGGATAGTAAATAATCATCATGCCACTCAGTTAATAAACCTATCTGTTGTGTATATGCGTGAGTGTCTGTGTGAAAATCTAATACCTGTAACTGCAAGAGCTGTATGAGACATTTTTTGTGACATCATCACCTAAGTATTCATTGTGTAGAACATCGTGTGCAAGACTTGTGTTAAAGTGGATAGCCTATCCTTACATAGGCATAAGGTGAGCAATATTTAAAGTTAATAATGTGTTAGTTTGTTTACTGTTTTATAACTTTGCTTTCAAAACCTACATTACCATACAGTATGCCTCTCTCTCTTTGTAACTGGAGAAATTTCGTTATCAGCCAGTCATCACAAGTGGCTTTTTTTTTAAAAGTTAACAATGTTTCCAATACTGTATTATGAATATGATTGTAATAGTGTATGTTATAAAAACTTTATAATGATTTATTCATTAGTGTATAGGCGGCTACCATGAAGCAGTCATATTGCTGCTTCTTCATTATCAGTGCATGCATCATTATATCTGTAAATAAATATGAATTTCTTTTTCACATTATCTTTTTATTTTTGATGTCTAGAGTTAGTAATACTTATAACACCTACAGTGTTTTGTATCATATAAGACAATATTGATGTAAGTACTGACAGACAATTCATTTTGTAAACAGACAATGTAAACTTACAGTATCAATAAATATAGTACAGTAGTGAAAATATATTTTCCCTTCCTTATGATTTTTCTTAGTAACATATTCTTTTCTCTAGCATACTTTACTGTAAGAATATGTATACAATACACATAACATACAAAATAAGTGTTAATCAACTGATATCGGTATGGCTTCTGGGTCAACAGTAGGCCATTAGTAGTTAAGTTTCTGTGACGTCAAAAGTTATACATGAATTTTCAACTGCACATGGAGTTGGCATCCCTAATCCCCACATTGTTCAAGGGTCAACTGTAATTCTCTTAATACATTATTGGATTTAATTTGCTAATATTTTTTGAGATTTTTTTCATCTTTGTTAATAAGAGATATTGGTCTGAAGTTTTCTTTTTGTAATGTTTTTGTCTGGTTTTGGTATTAGAATAATGCTTGCCTCATCAAATGGGTTAGGAAGTAATCCCTCTGTCTCTATCCTCCTAAAGTGATTGTAAAGAATTGGCATCATTTTTCCCTTAAATGTTTGGTAGAGTTCACCAGTGAACCCAACTGAGCCTGGTGCTTTCTCTGTTTTGGAAGGTTATTAGTTATTTATCTGATTTCTTTAAGTTTCTTTAATAGATATAGATCTATTCAGATTGTCTGTTTCTTCTTGCGTGAGTTTTGGCACAATGTGTCCTTCTAGGGATTGGTCCATTTCATTTAGGTTATTAAATTTGTGGGCGTAGGGTTGTTCGTATTCCTTTTTTATACTTTCAATGTTTATGGAATCTGTAGTTACGTCCCTTTTCACTTCTGATATTAGTAGTGTCCTCTCTCTTTTTTTAGTTAGCTTGACTAGAGGTTCTCAATGTTATTGATCTTTTCAAAGAGGCAGTTTTTGATTTCTTTGATATTTTCCATTGATTTACTGTTTTCAATTTCATTGATTTTTGCTTTAATTCTTTTTTTATAAATTGAGATACAGTTGCATATAACATTATGTTAGTTTCAGGTATATAACATCATTATTCAATATATGTAAACATTGCAAAATGATCACCACAATAAGTCTCTTTAAAATCCATCATTACACATAGTTACAATTTCTTTTTCTTTTGATGAGAACTTTTAAGATCTACTCTCAGCAACTTTCAAATATACAATCCAGTATTATTAATATAGTTACCATCCTGTACCTTTACTTTCCCAGAGCTTATTTATTTTATAACTGGAAGTTTGCTTTAATTCTATTTTTTATTCTTTTGCTTACTTTGGAATAAATTTGCTCTTCTTTTTCTAGTTTCCTGAGGTGAAAATTTAGATTACTGATGTTATATTTTCAATCACTTTTTAAACATTAAATAATAAATCCTTAAAAAATATTTTAATCCTTGTATGATAGCTGGAACTGGCAAGTAATGTGGGTCTCATTTAAATTGAAAATAAACAGGGAGAAGGACTTAGAGATTTATGTGACATATCCCAGAATTTTCAGTAGCATGTGGAAAAATTAGCTGTAAATATCTAAAAGTTCAGATATTTATTTTTATTTTGCTGTCTTCAGAAATTTTCTCTGGATTTTGCACATTGGAAATGGGATCTATCTCAATAAGACTGAAGAAAACTACAAAAATATTTTTGGAGGAAATCTCAGTTTACTATTTCAGATTCTTACTGCTCCTTTATGATGACAATGGGCTGCATAGTTGTGACAGCACATTTTGAACAGTTAGAAAGCAATGACAATGATTTTATGAAATACAATAACTAAATTTTCTATAAGAGAAGCAGGCATTTTTCCAAGTTTTCCATAAACAGTTTCCAACATTTTTCACTCTGTGGAAATTGAGGATGTACTATAGCATGCAACAGTTTTAGAGTTCATTTTACTCTTGATGATATGTTCAGTTTTGCTGTAACTTGAGGTAGTACCTTTTTAGACAGGTTAACTTGTGAAGAAATATATAAATTCTGAAATAAATATGGCACTATATCTTAAAAAAAGATACCTGAAATTTACTTGTAGCAGTGAACATAAGAATGTTTTCAGCTTGTGAGTTATTGTTAAATGATGAAATAGGTTTATCTGAATTAGGAGGGAAAGTTGTAACTTCAGATGTGAACAGGTGTCTCAGAGACATGTGGAAACTGGTGGATATTTGAGATCTGCATATGTGTCTGGTTTTTTCCTTCACAACTCCATTCAGCTGAGTGCACATTTTGCATTCACCTAGTGTTTCTTGTGGGGGAAACTGTACGTAGGCAAATGTGGAATTCATGTTCTGCTCCAATTATTTCTTAATATATCAATTGCTTTGGAACAAATTTGAGTTTCAAAACAAACATCATAGCAGAGCTAACCATATCTGAAAACTTCTACATTAAAAAAAAGAAAAGCGGTTGATTGCAGATCCATTGTAGATATATGCTTGAGTAAGGAGATTGAGCAAATAAGCCCATCTTTTATAGTTGGCAATCCAGGGGCTGTTTGGAAGTCATTTGAACTGACACAGTTGAGGTGGCAAAGATATGTTATGGATCTGTTGAAGAAACTGAAAATGTGCTGCATGAGAGAACAGCTACAGCATTTGTAAGCCCCGGAGAAAAACACACTTGCCCTTGCCCAGTCAGCTTTATAATACAGCCATTGTTGCACTCCACTAAGCCCTGGGTCATATATATATATATATATATCTCCTAAACATTGATAAAGTCTTTTTTCCTTGTGCTAAGGTAAATACAGATAGCTATTATTTAAGTTATTTCTTGGAGAATAATTTAAGGAAAGCTGATTTCATTTCATGCCACTGGCCTGTCTCACTAGTTAATATGTTCCTCTGCACATATGTTACATGAAAACAGAACCAAAACTTTAAGGGTATCTAACTGCAGAGTGTCCATGATGTCTTCATTTGCATAATTTCATATTCTTGAAGATTTTATTTACAGAAGTAAATATGAAAGAGGTGGCATAAGATTGATATGAGGATGTTATGCTTTAAAATTTTTCCTTTTTTCATAAATATAATATTTATTTTTAAGTCTTTGGCATAACATCATTCAAATATTTCTTCATTTCTGTCCTATCTTACATATAGTTTTGTGTCTTATTCAGTAAGTCATATCTTACTTCAGTATTTTTTTTAATCTTTTTTGTTATTGGTATTTGAATAAAGGTATGAGATATTTATTACTTTCAATTATTCCTATGGTCCTTTGACTAAATGTTTGCAAGCTGCATTCAAGTCTAAGTCCTTGAATATTTGATACTTTTAAGTGAGACTTAAAGAAGGTATTATATTTTCTATATTTTATTTATATTTTTGTATTTATTATATATAATTTATCTATATATTATAAATATATAATGTCTATAATTTTGTAATATATTTAATTATTTATACAAGATATATATACAATTTGGAAGAGGTGAGCCACAGGTATTTTTCAAGGATTTTTACAGTGACATCTTTATAATTTAATACATAAAAAGCAAAACTTCAGAGATTATAGAATGTGCCTGTTATCTAAACAAACAGGAAAAATGTTGTTTAAAACTTTGATTAGATTTTAATGGTTTCTGTACCAAGAATTATGCTATTGCCCTCTTGATTCCTTGAAATTTGGAGTGAAAGAAGTAATTTCATGGTACTAGGTGTTAGAAGCTGCCAGATGTACCCACCATTCAGTCTTTCTTTTCTTGACTAAACTTCAGGCAAAGAGAATTATCCAAATTCTATTCCCTAATCATTACTGGGAAAATTTCAGCCCAAGTATTAGACTTGTAGGTAAAATTGCAGGTGCAGGCATTCTTTGGGTGTTTTGTTCCCTTCTGTAGCGCATGATTATAGCTGGCCTTGGACTTTGCTCCCTCATATTAGAATAGGTTAAATTATGCTATCAAATAGCCTAACAATGAACTCATGGCCCTAGCATAATAGCACTATAGTTCCTCACATGTCCTGAATGTAAATTGGATTTCCAACAGAAGTCTCCTTCTTAAAAACAAGATTTTACTTTGTCAGCCTTTTAAGTTTTCTTTCATTCATACCTCATCTACTAATTTTAGGAGTTCATTTCAAATTGTTAGTTCTTATACCATCCCTATATCCTACTTTGGTAATATTCAGATATTTTTGCCTAAAGAACTTCCAAGGTATATTTTGTCCATAATTTTAGTATTTTTAGATAAATTCAGAACTCAGAATTTTACAATATTAATCCTCTTAGCTTACATAAATCATTTTATTTTATCTAAAATTTTTATTTACAGAAAACTAACTCAAGGATTAAAACAGAGCTATGCTCATCACCTTAGGTTGCAAGCAAAGATCTCAGTTCAAAAGCACTCAAACTCCCTAATTCTGTATTAAGACTTTTATTTACATAACAAACTCAAGGGATATATGAAATCAAATTCAAGTGAATTACTAAACGAATGAACTTCATCATAATACAGTAATTATTAATCTGGCTAAATTATTCCATTAAAAATAGTTAAACAATAAAAGCTGGTATGAAACTAGTTACCTAAAACAGAATCTACCTAAAATTCTCACACTGACAGCATCAGAGTATTCCATGATACTCTCAATATCTACACTGAGCACATTTTGGCAGAATCTCACACTGACAGAAATTTTATCTGAAACTGATTACTAATTTCATAACCAAACATTGGATGTAACTCTTTATTAGAAGCTGCATGCTCACAGGTACTAGAAATTTTTCTGAAATACAGCTTAATATACTTAAGTCTGATTTTATTCTAGCATTGATATTTTGACAAAAGATAAACAAAAAATATTTCTTTCCAAACACTATGTTTCAGGACATATTAGTCGCGCAGTTTATTTACTAAAATTCAGATTTTATTATCGTTTTCCTGAAACATTATTTGTATTATTTCAGGTTTCTTTGTATCAAATATTTCTGAGGCTTCTTACATGAAAGAGTCAATAAAACTTGGCACCACCAGCATTACCCTTCTTCCTAAATTATGTTTGCATTCTCAAGTTCTAGGTTACTGCCTATTCTATCCAGTCATTCATTCACTTATTCATCCATGCTTTAAAACAAGTATTTATTTAATACCTACCATGTATGAGATAAATGTTATAGGTATGAAAAATCAGGAAGACTAAGCCACTAATTTCAAGATGCTCAGAGGAGAAAGGGGAGAAAGACAAGTAAAAAGAAGATAAAGATACATATGATACATGTTAAAATAAGCCTAAACATAAGAAACTATGCATTTCCTGGAGTAAATTACACTGAGCTAAGTCCTGTAGTATTAATAGGAGTTAGCCATGTGGAAAGCAAAGGGGTAGTGAGGGAAAGTACCAGGAATTTAAAGGCCAATCATGAGCAAAGGTTTTGAAGTGCACAATACAGTACACGAAGGTGAATGATGAGTGAAAAAAGTAGCACAGGAAGATGGGATAAGGGAAGTGATGAGCAAGGAGGCTGGAAAAATGCCGAGATAAGACCAAGAAGCATGTGCCCAAAGTCCAATGAGTCACCAAGAATTTCAAGAAGAGAAGTGTCTTCATTAAATTTTTATTTTAGAAAATTATAAAAGTGCAGAAGACAATCTGAAATATAACACTAGTAAATTGTGGATATAATTAGGAGGCTGTTTCAATCATCCAGAGCAAAAATATTATGAGAAGCTAACTAAGAGAGTGAAGTGGGAATAGGGACAACAAACAGACTTTAGCAATATCATGGAGGTGATTTGTATTTGACTTGTAGCTCATTTAGAGATAAGTGATGGAGTAGAGAGTCACAGTTGGCTTTCAAGATTCTGCTTTTAACATTAAAAGCAAATTAGACATATATGAAAAGGAGCAAATTTAGACAAGAAGAAAATCAGTGTGGTTTCTATGTTCAGTTTTGGGTGCCTATCTTATATATGTTTAGAGAGTTGGACATGCTGATTTGAAGCTAAGAGAGAAATGGATTAGTGATATAGATTTGGGAGTAATTTGCCCAAAAATGGTTAATTTCAGACTTGGGAAGAGGTGACCAGGAAAGTTGAGATTCAAAAGTTGCCAGGTAGGTTTTTTGAGTCAGTAGGGTGTTTATTAAATATCTGCATTTAAGCATTCTTTTTATGGGGCAGGCCCTCTCTAACTGTCCCAGTTCTCACCAGGCACTATCAAGGTAAACAGAGAACAGCCTGCTCTACTCCCTTGTGTTAATCGCTTGGCCCCTAAAGGCAATTGATTGCAAAACCCAAAAGAGATAACAGAAGAAAGGATTGATCTCTGAAAAATATCAACATTTTTGGACAGATGAAGATAATCATGTGAATGATAGTGAAAGGGATCTACAGAGAAAGAAAAGAAGATTCAGAATAACCTTACTTGTATTGGTATTCTTCAACCGATTTCCTCCCCAATTGCTGTGTCTATTCTCACATATATTTAATTTACTAAATAAAGAAAATACCTCCTATTTTTCTCAATATTAGGGAAATCCTCCCACATTTTTTTTCACTAATGGTTCCAAGTTATTTAGGAAAATCATAGAATAAGATTTGAGATACCAAGATTTTAGTGTAGTGTTCTCCTTCATTTCGTTTGTTCCTCTTTCTTTTTTTATTTTGGAGAGTATCTATTATTAAGGTGCCTGACATATAGAAGTTTCTAAAAACATGTTTATTCTTTTCTTCACATAGCATAATTTCTTTTTGCATAAAGTTGGGAATGCAAATGTGTTTAATAGCACCCTCTACCTCATTAACGGAAAATTTTTATAAAACTGAAGGAAAATTAAAAGGAGAAAGGGCTAGAATAGAAAGATAATCATTGTTTATTCTTGAAAGGCAGTTTAAGCTGAATTTTTTTACTAGAAAGGAAAAATTTGTGGAAGAATTTTAGTGAGGAAGAACTAGCCCCATCTGATATTAAAATGTATGGTGAAATAACAGAAACTACTTGGACTGGAGAGAGAACACATAAATTAACAGAATAAAATAAAAAGCTCAGAAATAAATCCATATATATATATACATACACACATATCCCTAACATACAAATATGGCATTTAAGGACAGGGAAGTTGCAAAGGTTTCAGGAACCTAATAAAGTTTCCAGTTATTGTTATTGAACTAAAATTCTTGCTATTATTAGATAGTGCTATAAACTTCCTATTATATTTCTGTATGTACCCCTAAATAACGTACAAATAAAGACTGAAAAATACAATTACATAAACATTTTAAAACTGGAATAATAAAAGGCACCATTTACATGGTGAAAATGTAAATAAAGTACCGGATGAATAATTTTTAGTACTAGTTTTTAGAAGAAACATGGGATTAGTTAACCACAATTAATAGTCTCTATGAATAAATGACAGAAAACATATAACCCAAAAGAATATGGGCAAGGAAAATAGACAACTTGAATAAGAAAAATATTGAAAGTTTGCTTAATCTCATATTAAAAGAAATACAAATTCAAATAATGAATTATGTTCTTCTGCCCAACACCTGGACAAAAGGGAAAAGATTGATTGCATTTATTAATCATTTATCTTGAAGAAATACCATTCGTATACTGTTTTGGTGGAGGATAAAGTGGTTCAAATTTTTGGAAATCATTTCAACAGTATTTATTACAAATTAAAATTTTCAAACTGTTAGATTCAATTTCCATTTCTATGTAACCATCCTAAAGAAATACTTGCGCATATATATAGAGGCATGTATAAAAAAATGCAAATGAAACATTGTTCGTAATACTGGGAAAAAAATCTCCATCAGTATGGATATAGTTAAAGAGTACCAGCATACTATGGAACATTACCTGGCAATTAAACAACTGACACTGGAATTCTTTAGGACACGTGAAGAAGAAGGAGAAGCAGTGAGGTTGAACTGATGATTGGGGTGGGCTTTTGGGTTTGGGTTGTCACTATTAAGATCAGTGTTTCTCGTTGGAAGTTCACAAAAAAACCAGATAGAATCACATGGTATCTAGGGTAGGACTCAGGAAGCTGCATTTTGACATTTTATTCTTTTTTAAAAAAATGTATTAAGCATATTTTACACAGCATATGATTCACTCCAGTGTACAATTCAATGATTTTTAGAAATTTTATCAACTTGTGACACCATCACCATAAATCAGTTTTACAGCATTTTCATCACCCCAGTAAGACCCCTCACATCTTTTTACTGTTAACTCAATGCCCACCCCTGCCTCAGACAACCATTAATCTACTATCTGTCTCTATCTGTTTGCCTTTTCTGGACATTTCATTTAAATGGAATCACACAGCATGTCTCAAACTTTAACGTGCCCAGAAATCACCTGGGAATCTTGTTAAAATGCAGATTGAGCAGGTCTGGAGTGGGGCCTTAAAATCTGCATTTCTAACAAGTTCTCAAATGATGCTGAAGCTGCTGGCCCCTGGACCACATTTCCTGGGGCAGGACCCTAGGATGCTTCTGATTCTTACACACAGAAAATGTTGAGGACCACTGTTGCATATCTGTCTGCACTTTGTTAACAATGAATATTTGTTCCTGTCTTATAGCTATCTTTTGTCTTAAGAAGAAAGTTAGATAACAGGAAGTTTATAGCACTATCTAATAATAGCAAGAATTTTAGTCCAATAACAATAACTGAAAACTTTATTAGGTTCCTGACACCTTTGCAACTTCTCTGTCCTTAAATGTCATATTTGCATTGTCTTTTATTTTCTAGAGAGAGATTAGTCAAAAATATGAGGATTATCTTGATCAACAGAAAAATGGAGAGCCAGCCTCATGGGGATACGAGTCTCAGGAAATAAAGAAGAAAAATATTTAAAAGGGAAAGAACACCAAATAAATTCCTGGGGCCTATGGAAAAAGTGCACAGATGGACAACCAAGAAAGGATGGAGGTAGGACTCAGGCTGTTCCCAACTCTTAATACTACAAATAAATAACAAAAGGTATTTTACTTATTTGCATTCTCTCTTGACAAGTTTATTTTTAGTGCCTGCCCTTAAATTGTTTCTCCAACACTATTAGTGGTTGGACCAACTTATTTATGTTTTCAGATTGATATTTTCTATACGTTGTATAACATAAACTCCTAAGGCAGCACTTTTCTAAGATTATGTACATCTATTCGGGGCCTGAAGAATGCATCACTAGTTATATTAGCATTTGGTTTCTCTCTGAGCAATATTCTATTGTGAATACAAATAAAGAAAGAACGATAATTAGATGCCCAGAACATTCTTATCTTTATTGTGAATTCTTGGTTGAGTAAATCTAAATTATGTAATTTAAATCCAAGCCAATCAACTTTATTCAACATGTACTTACCATATCCCAGTGTTCTTCTCCCACTTATTTTCAATACTACCAACTATTAAGTCTCTGTATGAAGAAAAGCTGTGGTTTGGGTAATCCAAAGCAATAGTTAAATCTAAATATTTGGTTTTGAAATGTTTTATAAAAATTCTGTTGTTTCTGTTTGCTTGAGTTTCCAAACCCCAGAAGTTAGGTACAAGGAATGCTGGGACTATAAGAGGTATCTGAGTAATATCAGAAAGAAAGGAATAGGATATGTATTCCTATTTTCCACTGCTTTTTGTATTCCTGCAAGTATATCTTTTCTCATATTGAACATTATTCACTTTATACAACAATAAAACATCTTTTGACCTGAAATTTTATAATATAAGGAATCTGTCATTTCTCTCTCTAATGACCTTAATAGGTAAATTGCTTTTTCTTAGAAAAATTGTTTGCCCATGTATTATCCACTTGTACAAATATACCTAAGAAAAAATATTGAAAGCAGAAAAATCTTTACATTTGAAGATGCTCATCACGTTATTTATAAAAGAAAATATCGAAAATAACCTAAATGCTGGTTAATATGCAAGTAATTACATAATTATGGAATATTTGCTTGAATAAATAAGCCAAAACTTTAAAAATAGTTTTTATGGTGAATTTCAACATGCACTGCCTACAATAACTATATTCATTAATTTATTCATGTATTGGGGCTTCCCTGGTAGCGCAGTGGTTGAGAGTCTGCCTGCCAATGCAGGGGACGTGGGTTCGAGCCCTGGTCTGGGAAGATCCCACATGCCGCGGAGCAACTGGGCCCGTGAGCCACAATTACTGAGCCTTTGCGTCTGGAGCCTGTGCTCGGCAACGAGAGGCCGCGATAGTGAGAGGGCCGCGCACCGCGATGAAGAGTGGCCCCCGCTTGCCACAACTAGAGAAAGCCCTCGCACAGAAACGAAGACCCAACACAGCCATACATACATACATACATACATAAAAAGAATGTAAGCAGACAAGAATAGCATTAAAAAAAAAAATTTATTCATGTATTTAGCAAATGTCTTTAGCATGTGCTAGACATTGTATAATAAAAAAGTATTTATATGATAAGTTTTTAAAAGCAGCATGCAAAATTATAAATCATATATTATTGAAACCGTTTTAGTACCACAAGAAAAATTATGAATATAAAAATATCAGAAGGAAAGTTAGTAACTGTAAAAAATTAATGTTGAACTTCCAATTTTCTATATATTTATTATTACTATACTGATTTTTACAAAAACAGCTTTAAAAATTCAAGAAATAGGTAGAGCTTGAAAACCCTGATTTATAAAAATTAGTGAAAAAGAATTAAAATACACTCTGTAGGCTTTTATGTATATAAAAAATGCACTGTCTTATTCAGTTCTCTATTCTCTTTATGCATAACAGAGCTTGTCTACTCTAGTTATTTGCTATTTCAATATCAGTGATAACCAGGGCCAGAGGGCTCCCAGTCTTTGAAAAGGTACTGTATGACAGATTAGTTGTAGGGTATCAGTAAATTGGATCTAAATGCAAGGCATTTCTCACAACATGTCTCAATGTCGCTTTTCAGATTCTCCCTTGTAACTTCAGTAGCAGCACAAGTAGAAAGCTAGCTTAGCCTACAGAAAAAAACCTTTTCAACTGGTATTTATTTTTATGTCCAAAGTAAAAAATTTCAGAGGTTGACTCACTGGCTGGCTGCATTAATCCCAAACCAAGTGAAGTTTCTATATAGTCATATACATAAGTTTCTCTCAGCAGGATTCCTAAACCTTTTGCAGAATATATCTGAATTTTCTGGCCACAAGACAATGGTAGGAGAAACAGTGCACTGTGGAATAATTAATTTAATCAAAATGTGTGTTTTCTGCTAAATATTCTCCTATTTTAGAAGCTGTGAAGACCATGTGTGATGGTTGATTTTATGTGTCAATTTTGGCTAGGCTGCGGTACCAAATATTTGATCGAACACCATTCTATATATTTCTGTGAAGGTATTTCTGGGATGGAATAATATTTAAATCAGTAACCTTGAGTAAAGCAGATTGCCCTCCATTATGTGAGTGGAACTCATGCAATCAGTTGAAGGAGTTGAGAAAAAGACTCATCTCCCTCAAGAGAGATTTCTGCTGGCAGACTGCCTTTGGATTCACAATGCAACTTTTCCCTGCTTCTCTAGCCTGCTGACCTACTCTGCCTATTTTGGACTTGCTGGTATCCACAATCATGTGAGACAATGAGACAATTCCTTAAAATAAATTTTTCTCTCTCTCTCCCCACCCTTCTCTTACACACACACACACACACACACACTCACACATGCTATTAGTTTTGTTTCTCTGGAGAACCTTGACTAATACATTATCTTATGTATCTTCTTTCTCTTTCTCTCTCTCTCCCCCTCCCCTTCTTTTACACACACACACACACACACACACACACACACATGCTCACACATGCTATTAGTTCTGCTTCTCTGGAGAATATTGACTAATACTTTATCTTACGTGTCTTCTTTGTCACATTGTCTATTATCAATACCCAGTGTACTGGCCTCTTTCTTAAGTATCGTCATTACACAAAGTTGCTTGTGGAATATAAAATAATTAACGACGTTATAAATTCAGAGAAAATTCTCTTGTAATTCAGCTAGTGAATCAGGTCCTAGTTCAGGTGTCTCCCCCATCCACCCCTTTTTGATACACTGGCCAATAAGAGGACACTTTCGATACTAAGGCTAGGGAAGATCACCATATCATTAAAACCATAATTTAGGTTTTACAAACATGTTTGGGAGTTTAATTACAGTCTAGCTATATCACAGAAATGGATGTTTATATTATTAATTGACAATATTTACCAGGTAAAGGAAGTACCTTTCAGTATACTAGGTTAAACAGGTAAATCCTAAGGGTTTTATAGAATTTTACCTCAGATTCAACATCACACAGATTTTTTTATAAGCTTTGCATTTGCTGTGAACTCATTTTTAGGACTCCCAGTCTATCAGAACAAAAGGCTTCCTGTCTAGAAAGCCTTGTGGTTAAGACTGGCACATTTTTTTCACAGTGTTTTGCCTGACACCAAAGATGACATCTTAAGTAATTTTACATTTAAAGAAAAGAAAAAAATAACCTGTAAGAGCAAAATTGCTCCAATCGAAGAAGAAAATATTTTTCTACCAAGAGTCCTTATATATAGCTCTTACATCAGCACAAAAGACAATATTTCAAAATGGAAAAACCAAATCAAAATCAATATGTCCAACTGACACTAAAATGAGCCCAAAATTAAACTCCAGATTTAAGGGTTTCATTGACTGGATAGGATCTTGGACCTACCCAAGGAAGGAAATGTTGTATCAGTAACGTTTCCCAGTTTTTTCTCAGTTGCTTTTGTCTTTTCTTTTCTTTTCTTTTAGCTATTACTAGCAGCCACAGTTCACCATGACAAAGCTTTACAGACGCAAAAAGTAAACACATCACATTGAAAGGTTTTGTGATATACCAACTATATTGTAGAGCTTATTCAGAGATAGGTGGTGATGGAATTATCTGCACAGCTTTCTTATGAACTTCATATCTTAAGGCTGTACAACAGGCCTCCCTAAGCTACTGGAAAAAAAAAGAAATACACAGAAAACTTTGGGTGAGATATCCGTGTCCTGAGCTGCAGGGATTAAGATAGCTAAATAAAGAGGAGGATAAGTAAGTGTAAGAGTTAAATGGATAGAGACAGACAGCAACTTCACATGAAAAAGTATGGCATGCTTGGGCAGGACCATATCAGCTGTAGTAAACGATGTTCTGGTGTGTAATAGGAAGTCATTCAATGTCTTCAAATATAACTCCAAGATACTGCACAGGACTAACCTGTGGAAAGTTGGAGAAATTATCCAAACTCAAGTGTACCTATAACAGTAAAATGAACAGAAGTCAAGAATCTGCTAATAACTAGAGTCGCAAATAAAGTGAGAACAGAAACATGGTTTAGACAAGAGGAAGAAATGTCAGTCATGTGAGACTATGAACCACCTAGCAGCAGTGAAAAAAGAAACTGTTGGCAGCTTGCACTCCCAGTAGTTCATAGGGAAGTTGAACAGGACTCAAAGCCATTATAGCTACTCAATTCTGGATTGTTCTTGAAGGGAGGATGGAACCAAGGGGCATTGACCGAAGGTACATGTATTTAATTCACCTTATTTTCTAAATAGCAAAATGATGTATAGTACCAGAATATTGACTCAGATATTTCTACAGTCTACATTTTCACAATTCGTCAATAAAGAAGACTAATAAAATTCTATTTCTCTGAGAAAATACAATCAACAATAAACTTTATTTGAAAGAATAATTCTAAATATAGCCTTAGTGTTAAATCATAATTGTCATCCCCTCCTTGAATGTAGTTATCTCCTTAAAAACAAAATATTCCAAAACATGCCACAAAAGTTTAGCACCTAAATAACCTTTTCTCTTGGCTTGCATATATGCACATCTCTAGATTTCTCCTTGCCTTGATGTCACCTCCTCAACTTCTGTGGCAAGATTCTCAGTTATTCAGACTATTTAAATAATCAGGTTTCTCACTGTTAAGTATTGGGCTCTCTTCTCTTCAAACTCTACACTCTATCTGTATATTGTCAATTCTTATGCTTTCAATTCAGTTACCATCTGATGGCCAATGACTCCCATATCTCCATTCCAATTATGTTGCTTATTTAATGCATATATAGAGAGAGAGGCTAGACTATATGAGTAGCTTGGCATCTTAGATGTCAATTTGGATGGCTCACAAGAATTTCAAACTTCTGAATATTCAAATATTTGAAAACATGAATTATTAATCTCATTCTGTAAAACTTGTTTCTTCCCAGTCTTTGTTGTATTATTAAAGGGCATTTCCTAGCCTTGTCTTTTCCCTCTTTATCATTCTCTATGTTCAGTTTACTACCAAATCCTCTGGATTCTACTTCCAAAAGGATATATGTGATTCTCTTCATTTTCACTGTCTCCACCTTAATTCCATTCATCATTATTCCTTACCTGGATCGCTGCAAAGGGCTTCTAACGGGTCTCCCTGCTTCACCTTTATTTTCACTCTCATTCTTTCCCACACATATACTAACAAGATCTTCCCAAAATCTAACCTGGATCACGTCACTCTCCAGCACAAAATCCTTCCAGGCTCCATTGTATTCTGATTAATATCTAAAATCCTTAACATGGCCTAGAAAATCTTTTCAGATTCATCTGATGCCACAGTTCTTCCACCTTCACCTCCACTGACCTGCATCCATTGATCTCTCAACTCCTGACTCATTAGGTGTCTCTTGGTTCTTCTCTGTTCAGCTCACAAAGGTGCAGTTTCCTCTAACCAAATTATTCTTTTTTCTTCCCTGTCTCCTGTCCTATGATTCCCATTAACTCTTAGTATCTACCACATCATATATTCCTCTGAGAAGATTTCCTTAAGTACTTAACCAAAGTTAGAATCCCCATTATACTCTCCCATTGCATACGGTGCTTTCTTAGGAAAACTTTATGCTATATAACCATATACTGGAGTAATTGTGTATTTAATGTTTTCCTTTCCCATTACAGCCAGGAGAATGGGGTCAAAATAGTTTTATTTAGTATTATATATTCAGTATGCAGTCAATAAATGTCTCATGTTAAATAAAATCTAGATTTTATTCTGTTCTATTCCAATATGAAATATTCATAGTAACACTGATACAAGTTGTTTTCCTCAAAATGCTTTCTGTTACATTTATAAACTCAATATGACTTATAAATTTGTCAACAAATTTGTTTAAAAATGCTTTATAAATAATCTTTCTTGTTCCATGAAGGACATCTTGAAAAATCCCAGTCATAGGACTTAAGAGTACTGGCTCACAGATTTCTTAGAAGTCACTTTTTTTTTCTTTAAATAAGTTATTTCCCCTTAATTTGAGTGTAAAATCTTTGAGGACTTTTCCCTCTATATGTAAATTATATTGCATTTTTTCAAGCAGGCAGATCCTCATACTGTCAATTTTTTTTCTATTTATAACTACACGGAGTTGGCATATGTTACATCATTAAATCTGTAGAATCATTTGTATTTTCCAAAGTGTTCTTAGCATGCAGATGATCAGGTTTGCAGAAGATAGGATACCTCACTAGAAAAATATTTACAAAGAAAAAAAAATAACTATGCAGTATTGGCATAGCCACTTATTCCAGAAACTAAAGTAAAACAATTTGATTTTAACATTATTATAGAGAGTTAGATGTTTGTGTAAGTTTGAGTCATGTTGTTTTGCTTTTACTCTCACCAATTCCGGTGTAATTTTGCTCTCTCAAGTTAGGTTTTCTATTAAAAGCCTGAAACTGTACCTCACTTCCTTTGACCAGTAGTTTGCTCCCCCTGGTGGTCTTGCTAAGTTCAAACTGTTAACAAAATACAGATATTTAATTTATAATTTGGCTTTTTTTTCTTGATGTTTTCTAAGACTGACATCTCAGCACCCTATTTCTGGGGGAGTAGGAGATGTCACTAAACTTATTGGCAAGAAATGCTGTCCATTGGTTTGGAGGGATTATCCCAGTATCTCTAGTTCAAAAATTTCTCATTATAATCCTTAAATCAAACCATTTTTATAAGAATTTAACATTAAGAAGCATGGTGACAGGATGATAATTATAAGCTTATTATAAAGATCTATCAAGATGGACCAATATCTAGAAATACTGCGGGGCAGGGGCTGGGAGGTGGCAGGGGGGAAGGCAAAGATTTCCTGCTTGGGAAAAGTTTTTCATCTGAGACTATAACATTATTTCCTATTTCACTGAATATCATTACAACGTAAGGAGTTTCTTTTGAAATCACTGAATGTTTCTGATATAAAAGAGATACAGGTTGAAAAGGAATTGGATTAAGGAAAGTAGCACTTACTTGAATCCAGTCTTCTGAAATAAGGTAGAGCATTAAAAATAAATGGCCACATTTCTAAAGACCATTAAAAATAAATGGCCTTTTCTAATTTGACATCACGTAAATACTTCAAATATTTAACGGTGGCAGAGTACAAGCTAAATTCTGAGACAAATGCTGAAACAGTATATTTGTGTCAAAATGTCATATTGGCTTCCAAGTTAAGAAGCCTTCAGTGAAATGCTCTCAGACAAAGGAGAGGCGAGCTATCTTCAGCTGACTATACACATGCTCCCAAGCTGTACTTTAAATGTTTTACTCTGGGCTCATAATGCTGGAGAAGGCATTCAGAAGAAAATCTACAATATTTTTTCCTCAGATGTCTTATCTTGAAGACTTTGTGCATTTTTTAAGCCTCCCTATCTGTCAGAGCCCAGTGAAGAGATGGATTCACTCCAGTAAGTTTTGAAAAAGCTACTGGCTATTAAGAATAATGAATGAAAAGAGAAAACAGAAAGGGAGCTGAGAACAAGGCAGGGAAGAGAGTTGAGCATTTACATCTGAAGTATAAAGATCCTTAGAAAGTTTTTGGCTTAGCAATATTGTTTACATAACAAATACTTGAGAAGATTTAGAACTCCTTGGAATCATAAGGATTTAGGTGATTTTAGGAACTTTTCAACCACTATTCAGTGCAGACTTATATTAATGCTACTGGATTTATCCCATCAACATTAGCTGCTTACGGACTAGTAGGTACTGTAACTGTGCAGAAATAATAACTAGTAACTGCAGCGTATTAAGAACCCTCTGGAGAAATCATCTGTGACATTCTTTTTTAAGATCAGGGCATCTATGAAGCTTTTCTGTATTGATTTTGAGATATTGGAGAATCTGAAAGGGGGTTAAACCTTTTCCATTTATGGAAGCCCTAATCTTAATAGAGGGCCAGCTGGTCCCCTGTAAAGCTCTCTGTTACATTTAGCATGAGGCTTTGTTGTACATAGTTCTCTTAAGCCAATTAAAACTTGACATTTTGTACACCCTGTAATTAAAATGCAAATGAAGGGATGAATTTTATTTTCAAAAACAGATTACACAGGTTAATTAAAATGAAAACTTACCTAGACCCAGGTTTACAGATAAATAGTGTTTTCAAAGAGCCTACTAACATGGCAGAATATGAATTCTGAGCCTGTGCTCTACATAATAGAAAGATCCATTATCTACATGTCAAAGCAAGGGAAGGAAGTCCCAGAGACTGAAAAGTATAATTATTAGGTAGACTCTTTAAGGTAATGGTATAGAGAAAGCAATTCACCAGTTTCTATTTGAAATTAACTTTTCTATGGTTCCATTTTGCCTCAGACTTAGAAAATGCTAGCTTTAAAAAGCACATAGCCTTCAGATGGTATGGATAATGAAAATTACCACAATGAATGCATTTATGAAAACCATAAACCTTTGTGCACTTACTCTATTTTTATCTGTCCACTTGAGTAATTAAAGGGGAGCTTCTGGACACACTAGAGACATTTGGGTCACAATTCAAACATATAACCTCCCTCTCTCAGAGGAAAGGTGAACAAAGCTAAGAAAAGCAAACACTTTAGAAATGACCTTGCATTATTCTTGTTGCTACTGCAAGAAGATGCAATTCTAAGGGCAATGATGGAAAGGAGTAAAATGCAACATTCATTTTCCACACTGAAAAGCCAAATAATGCTTTGTTATTGGTTTTTCTAAGGAAGCATTTTCTAGTCTTTGCCACTTAATCATAGCTGAACTCCTTGCACATACAAAACACAATGTCATATTTAATTTTTAGCCGTTAGAAAGATGGATACTGTGTAGATGTTAAAAGCAGCAAAGATAAAGAAACAATTATATAATATTTGTGGCGTAAGAAATAAAATACTCCTAGATACCATTGATCAAATACAATAATTATTTTAAAAACTGAAAGACATGACACCAAACTGAAAATTTGGGGCATAGATAATTAACATGGGGTTAGAAAAGGTCACCTTAGCTACCGTGACACTGAAACTATTGCCACAATTTAAATTAGGCCATTAGAAACTGAGTGTGGGAGTTGAACCAGCATCCACAGCATGATATAGCACCCTGGAACATCTCATTAAATACTTCAAATTGATGAAGTGCTTTAACATCCTTATGTTTTTATTTACTGATTTAAATTCAGTCCTACAAAGCAGAAAAGGAGACAGAGTACAGCTTAGAACCTAAAGGAGAACTAGAAGGGAGGAGATATTTTACTGGATTCTTTAGAATATATTTGTTTTTTATGCAAGTCGCTTCAGTGGGCTTCCAGGGCATGGTTTTTCTCAAGAGAAAATGAAGACTGAAGATTTTTCTCTCATTTAGACACTTACCCTTTCATTTTCTTATGCCTTTTTAAGAACCAAATCCCTAATTTCTCTTATCTTTATTCTACAATTTGGACATAACAAGATATTAAAGTCTCAAGATAACACAATCTGTCTGCTTTTTGCTTCTAAAATAACAAATGAATTTTCCAAAGATATTGCTTACCATTTTCATTATATTCTTAGTGTGTTAGTCGTTCTTTAGTGTTTTTGTTATCTTGTTCACACACACACACACACACACATACTTTTTTTAATGTTTTACTTTCTGGAAAAGTTTTCTCCTGAGCCTTATAAACATTTATAAGCATCCCAAGAGTCTTTACTCTCAAGTATGTGGTTATTGGCTCTCTCTCTTTCTAAGACTGAACCCCTTTCTTTGAATCTTTTAGTTCACTCTTTTTTACCCCTCATAAATTTAATCATGTAGTTCCAGAAAGCTTTTGCTATGGGACATCAAGATCTGGCCAAATGTGGGGTCTCTGCATGGCAAGCTAATAGACACTGGTTATTTAGGAAATTCAGCCCTTTCCTCTACTCTGAGGACATAACAGGAACTCACAGGCCCAATGCAGAGCACTCTTAAACAGCAGAAACGCAATGATTGTGCCCATGGGGCTGCTCACGCCCTTTCACTCCCCAGCTGCTAGTCAAGTCCTTTAAAGAAGCTGATGGGCAGCAACACATGAGTGTTACCAGGGGATATTCCATCAGCCCTGGAAAAAAGCAAACCGCCCCTTTGGGATAAATAGAGACTGTCACCACAGAGCCAGGCTTTTCCCTCATTTACTTTCTCTCCTTTGTGACTGCATATCCTGTTCTCAGAAAGTTTGTTTCTCTTTCTAAGACTTTCTTTCAGTCCACCCCAGGGAAGATTCCTTGTTTACATCTTGCTCCAGCTTTAGGAAAGGCTACTTTCCTTGGTTATCAGCTACCATCTCAACAGGGAATCAGGAATCAATACCATGGATCATTACTCTAAGAACTAATTTAGAGTTTCCTGGCTCATTCTGAAGGAGTACAAGTTTTCCATCCACCAAAAACTGATACGATTACAAAGAAGGAATATGTCCCAGGAACTCAATTATCTTTCCTCTCTAACCTTAGTCTAGAATTTTCCAGGAGCGTTATAATGAATTCTCCCTGACAATCTGCTGGAGCTCTGAAGGACAGTCCATCCGCCTACATCATGGATTATCTGACTCGACCTGGAACCTGGTCCCTTAGAAATGCTGAAATAACAACAGAGATACATGGAACTTTGAGATACAGCAGAACACCACACTTAACATCCTGTCACCCTTAATCAGAACCCAGTGTTCTGTTCACTCTCGTTTCCATAGTTTCATGCTTTACTTTCCTACTTAGACTTCACTGATCTTCTCCTCCCAAAACTTTATCTATTCCTTCTAAAATCCCTGTTCCATGGTAAACAAAGCAAAGCAAAGCAAAACAACACAGAACAAACAAACAAACAAAAAACCCTCTTTTACATCCCTTCATCAAACATTCCCCTCAGTTCCTTGCTTTGGCTGAAAATAGTCTTCTCCTTTCCACTAACCCCAGCTCTCTGAAATGGAGACTGTGAAGTCACAGGGTCAGGATGTTCACGTCAGGAGGGGGTGTCAGCATTCTGCTAGCCCCTAGCTCCACCCCATCCATAGACCTGGCACTTCAGAACTCTTACTCCTCCACCCCTATGGATAGAGCCTGCCTCCTCTGACATCATGCCACTCAACTCTACAATCCAGAATCATGCACAAGCCTCTGGGTCATTTTCCCACATTTATCAAAGGATTTAGCTCCATGCTTGTGGGCTTCCCCTCCACTCAACTTCTTGTCAATACTCTCCCATGCAGGTGACCAGTTCAAGTGCTTGCTTCATAGTTTCTGGAGCTTTCTGACTCTGGTGAACTTTATATTCACCTTGCTGCAGGCCCTCAAACCCAAAAATACACCTGGGATCTTGTAATCACATGGAACTACTCCATCTCTGAAGTTTTCAGCTGTAAATTCTCATTTGTTCTAATGCCTATCCTTCCATTTTCTCACTTATTTATTCCTATTACAACTATAATTGAAGCCCATAAGCCCCTAGTTGCTTATCTCTCTGCCTTTCCTCAATCTATGGACAAACTCCATATTCCTTCCTATCCAATCTAGAGCCACCAACTTGAATGCATCTCTTGTTAACAACATCTGCTTCCTTTCTCCTTTAACTTCCTGCCATCCCTGCTCTGAAAAACCTCCAACCTGGATCTGGAACATCCCACCTCCTCTCCTCTCGCACCAGAGCTGCCAAAATGAGATTGGAGACAACCACAGAGCTGTGCACATTGGGCCACAACAAAGTCCAAATCTCGAACCTCAGCTTGGTACCTTACATTGCATGGCAGTCTTTCCAGTTAGCACCCTTGTACAAGTACCAGCTATTACAAGAATTCTCAATCCTTGTATCCTGACGCATCCCCATGAGTTTTAAAATTAACTTTTTATGAAAGCATAAAATGACACAACAAAAAATGCACGTAAGTTTACATCTTGATGGGTTTTCAAAAATTTAATACACCTGTGTAAGCTGGCAGTCCAACCAGGAAACCAAACATTATCAGCAGCCCTGAAGCCCTGCTGGGCTCCCTTTTGCCTGATAAACAATACAGGTTATTTTGCTTTTTTTTTTTTTAATTTCCTTGTTTCCTTTCTTTTTCCTTCTCTTCTTTTTTTTTTAATGAATATACCATAGTACATTTATCTATTATCGTATAGGCAGACATTTGGTATGCTTCTAGTTTTGGGGTATTAAAAATAATGCTGTTATAAAAATTCTAGTACATTTTTTGGGGTGAACACAGTTGTGCACTTCTGATGGATGTATACGTAGGAGTGGAATTATTAGATTACATGGTCTGCCTATGTCCAGCTCTACTAGAAGTGCCAAACCACTTTGCAAATTGAGTGCACCACTCTATACTCTTATGCAGACCTTGACCTCATGAATTACCTTTCAGTAAGAAAAAACAAATAACAAAAAAAGTAAACAAATAAACTAAATAATTACAGGTTGTGGCAAGTGCTATAAAGGATATAAACAATTAATGGGATAGATAGTGCTTGGGAGATTAAAAGTGAGCTACTTGTGCGATGAGGAAAGAGCACTCTGTGGCAATGACATTTGAGCTTGGACTTATCAGGAAGAGATTCCCATAGGAAGAGCCAGGAAAAGCACATGCTAGGCAAAAAGAAAAGCAAATTATAAAAGCCTTCAGACAGGAAAGAGTTTGGTATGCTCATGGTACACAAAAAAGGCAAGAGCCCCATTTGGCTGATAGATTATAAGAAAGAAAGGGAGGGGCATACATTCTGAGATGAGTTGGGAAAGGTGAACAAGGATCAGCTCGTGCATGGCCTTCTAGACTATTGGCTGGAGTTTACTTTTAACTTTATATTCAGTGGAATTCTCCAGGAAGTCTGAAGCTGGGGATGAGGGGGGGGGGCAGGTGGAGGGGGAGAGGATTGACACCACCTGAGTACTTTTCATTCTGGCGGCCACATGAAGAACAGACTGTACACCGACAAGAGTGGGAACTGGAGCATCCGTTAGTAAGGTGACGACGTGTCTTAGGACCCTTAAATTTTTGTCTCATGTTCCACCTGAGCATAATAGCATCCTTTATAATCTCAAAAATGCTTTGTTTAAGTCAGGAAGTTAAGCATATGGTCACTCTAACCATTAAGGGACTTTAGCAGGAGAATACAAGATAGATACTGTTGGCCTGAATCGGGTTGTTGGTGTTCGAGAAAGTAAGAAGTGATTCAATAGAAGACCTACTTTGAAGGTAGCACTGAAGGATATATTTATGGGTTGCATACGGGAGATAAGGGAAAGGCACAGACTGAGCCTGATTTCTAGATTTTTGCCCAAAATTTATGGGAGTACCATTTCTTAGATAGGGACAGCTGAAGTATGAGAAAGACAAATCTACCCAATTGACTGAGAAATCAAAACAGGAGAAATGGAAGAAAAAACAGAAAGTAAAATTGCCAAAATAAATATTTACTTTTCTTTTTATAAATTTATTTATTTTATTTATTTTTGGCTGCATTGGGTCTTTGTTGCTGCATGTGGGCTTTCTCTAGTTGCAGTAAGCGGGGGCTACTCTTCGTTGCAGCGCACGGGCTTCTCATTGCGGTGACTTCTCTTGTTGCGGAGCACGGGCTCTAGGCGCATGGGCTTCAGTAGTTGTGGCTCACGGGCTCAGTAGTTGTGGCTTGCGGGCTCTAGAACGCAAGCTCGGTAGTTGTGGCACACGGGCTTAGTTGCTCTGCGGCATGTGGGATCTTCCTGGACCAGGGCTCGAACCTGTGTCCCCTGCATTGGCAGGCGGATTCTTAACCACTGCACCAGCAGGGAAGCCCAAATATTTATTTCTTTTCTTCTTCTGTTAGTAGAAGAAAGACTGTCTTTAACCTTAAGTATAATCCTTCCACTTGTTCTCTAAATCTTCTCCCCTTCCTTTTTTATTTGCCTCACACTCCCAGTTATCCCTGCTTCAATTTTACCTTTTCCATCTTATTCACTCTTTCTGAAAGTCTATAGATGTGACCAACTATTCATCTTAAAAAAAAAGAACAAGTAAGCAAACCCCCAACACTCCATGAACCCTACATCCTTTTTTTCACTACCACAGTTCCTGGGAGTTTCAGAACCAAATTTCTGAAAGTGGTAATCTACAGTCAAGATCACCCTTTCCTTGCCTCCCATTTCCATGAAATCACTGGCACTATGATTTCCATCCTCATCACTTTGATTAAAATCTCTCCCACCAGTTACATCCACAGGCCAAATGAATGAATACTTCTGATTCTTCGTTTATTTGACTTTCAGAATCCTTTATCACTTTTTGGATACTGTCTCTTACATTTTTCCTACCCTTCCATAAAATTAATGTTCTTCAGAAATCTATTTAGTCCAGTTTTCTTCTCATTTTAAAAGGTATTCCAGGACTTCCCTGGTGGTCCAGTGGTTAAGACTCTGCACTTCCAATGCAGGGGGCATGGGTTTGATCCCTGGTCAGGGAACTGAGATCCCACATGCCACACGGTGCGGCCTAAAAATAAATAAAGGTATTCCTCCAAAAGATTCCACTCGGTTCTTATACGCACCTCAAAAGGGTGATAAATATATTTACTGTCTTGATTGTGGTAATGTTTCCATGGATGGACACAGAAAGCAAAGCTTATCAAATTATACACTTCAAATGTGTGAAATTTATTGTAAATAAAGCTGCTTAAGAATTTGTCCCTTAGTTTGAATGAATCTTGGCAGAAAATCCATAAAAAGAGAAGACTTGTTCCCATAACACTCTTGCTATGGTGGATATTTTCTGATCTACAGTGGGACATAACTGCCATGTGGGTTAAATCTTATATCACCAGCTATTTATTGCTCAGATGTTGACAGTATGTTCCTAAAGGCAAAATTCAATAAAATTAACTTGAGTGACTTTTCAGGTATGAATCTAGTTATCATTTTTCAGATATGAGTCTGGTGTGGAGTTTTCTGAATGGGTAATTTTTTTTTCTCATGAATGCCTCAGGTACAGGTCTCATGTTTTGTCTGAACACTCTAGCCTATCTTACCTCAGAAGAACAAAGACTGAGTTAGCTCTATGTCTATTTTCTTTCTGGGTCTCCAAAGTTACTACAGCTTATTTCCAGAGTATTATAATATGCTAGAGAGAACCCCCATTATAAAGTAATATACAATAGTTCCTAGAGCAGCAATTGCTTGCCTTTGGAGGAAGTGTAATCTCTGCCACCAAGACTCAGTTTTTCCCTCCTAAGATCACTCTCTGAAACTCCAAATCTCTTTGCTAGGCAGCAATCATCAAGCCTAGCGTTTCATCATTACTGCAGTGTGGATTCCAGAGAGACAGCCCCAGATATTAGCTTTGCCGAACTTTTTAGGATAAAACAATCTGTTTGTAGCCCCAGAGGTTCTACACCCCCTTGCTAGGTGGGATACTGGTATTCTGAGACTACAACCTGTGGGATAGAGCATATGCATCTCTTTTCCTCAAGCTTGACCTAAAATAAAACCTAGAACATAGTCTCCAAGAGCTGCCACTCTGAAATGCCCCGTAGCATCCAGTTAACGCTGCTCAAGACTAAAGGCAAGGAGATGTTATCAGTCCACGCTTAGAAGAAGAGTCTATATGTATACCTCTGATCATTATCTATGGTGAGCCATTTCAGCAGTAAAAACTTACGTTTAGAAATGGAGCCTCAGACTTAGCTGTCAGGTTTCTAATAGGAACTATCCCTGGGAATTCTTCCCTGGAGTTTGGATATAGTACCCTAAGCTTTCCAAATTGACTGGTGGTATTATGAAAATGTTTTGGGGGGTGGTGAGGGAGAGTCAATACTGGAGTGTTATTTGTCAATAATTCAAGATCACTGTCAGACATTCCCTGTCTCTTATCTGATCCTTAGATTTACTTTTGGGTATGTATATTAATAAATATTAACTTAACATTAGCACCCTCTATTTTGCCTAAACCAGCCCTAGTCCAATTTGTCCAGCATAATGCCAAATTGACTATCTCTAATAGTAGACTCCAAACTTCTTTGATCAAATACTCATATCATTAACAATTAATTAAAATATAAAAAATAAATAGCCATGCATGATCAGAATCTACATATGCATTCCTTTTCTTTAAAAGTGATACATGGGCTTCCCTGGTGGTGCAGTGGTTGAGAGTCTGCCTGCCAATGCAGGGGACACGGGTTCGAGCCCTTGTCTGGGAGGATCCCACATGCCACGGAGCAACTAAGCCCGTGAGCCACAACTACTGAGCCTGCGCGTCTGGAGCCTGTGCTCCGCAAGAGCCTGTGCTCCGCAACAAGAGAGGCCGTGATAGTGAGAGGCCTGCGCACCGCGATGAAGAGTGGCCCCCGCTTGCCACAACTAGAGAAAGCCCTCGCACAGAAACGAAGACCCAACACAGCCATAAATTAAAAAAAAAAAAAAAAGTGATATGTGTGTGTGTACTACTATTCTAAGCCAATATTTCAAGGCATAAAATATGCTTAAGATTAGGTTTATTGCTAAATATAGTATATATAAATTTAAATTTCAAATAGTTTTCTTAATAATTTTATAATTTCAAAGAATTTAGCTGACTTTTTTATCAGACCTGATTAGATCTTCATTGATCTTGCCTTGACATGTGGCTGGCAAAAAAACCCACATGTACTAGTAGCAGAAATTTCAGCTCTAACATTCTTATGGCATGAAGAGGAGGGTTGTTTGCTTCTACTTAAAAACATTATCCTCAACCCAGGGTTATTCTGCAGGGTTCATTTTGATCCACTTATTCATTTCCACAAGTTTAGTGTAGTTAAAACTAGATAATATAATCCATGTAACAACTTAATGAGATACATCTAAACTACACAGCCTTACAAAATGCTGAAAGCAAACATCTACTTGGTTTTATGCAAACTCCACTCTTCCGCCAGATACCTTACGGATTCTTCATGAAATTCCAAATATGACATAATGACCTAGTGAAGACTCCAGTGCCTATTCACATTTCAAATATCAACAAGACAATTTTTATTTCATCTTCAGGAAAAAATATAAATATCAGTGCTAATATTTTCTTCACACTCTTCAAAGGGCCATCCGTGTATCTAATGGTGCATTCACCCCAATTTAGAGACCACTGATTTACACATGAGTGCTTAAGCCATAATTACTATTGGTTCTATCTTCTCTGTATATTTCAACAGTGCAGGCAAGATCTCTTCCACCACAATAATGTGTATTTATTTTAATCACAAGTAAAACATTATGTCTCTTTTTTTCTTAGTCTGTGTATTTAACTATACCTCATTAAGATCTTAAAAATTCCACAATTCTTTTTTTATATAAAAAAAGACAATTTTTAATTTTAACTTTATGTTATGACAGTATTTAATTACTACATTCAATATTAGTGAATAAAGCTAAGTTTGATTTAGGAAATCCTGCAAACAAACACTAATATACAAGTGGTATCGACATCTCACAGCCAACAATCCAGGCCTCCAGCTAGTTCTATTTGATGGACACCCACTTAGTTTCACCCTCGATAGCAAACTATCTATCTATATGCTCAAGAGATGCAATGATTGTTGTTTCACTACCATTATCTAAAGGAATAAAATATGAATCCCATTTTTATATATTCCTGCCCTCTAAGAACATTAATATTTAAACATTATTAAATATTCAATAGTTTAATTTCACAGCTAGATATTTAGAAAAAGTCACTGAATCTTAGACATGCATAGTATTGAATAGACAATACCTGTAAAAGCATTATCTATGAATAGAGCAAAATAATCTAAAATTAGACCCTCCACTTCAGCAATAATTGCATGAGTGAAACATGGAATTAATTCCATTTATTTAATGAGTGGCCACTATGTTTAGAACAGGCTAGAGGATCCTGTTATGAATCATGAAGTTGACTGAAGGACTAACTAAAAAAATACATTTGATAAGGACAAGCACTAAATACAAAGATGAGGAAAAATAAAATGTATGAAAGTAAAGGGGATAGGGATTTTCACTAAGATTAGAGGGAATAAACAAATACTCCTTTTCTCAGTAAATAAAAGCTCTGGAGTTCAGAACTCAGCTTGTCCCAGAATAACATCTTGATTATCTTTCTAAAATTCTAATTTATGACTCCTGGATTGTCATCTTTTTTAGAATATAACTTCTACTTAAGATTCAATACATTTTTGTTAAGTAAATGAAAATGAATAAATTAGAAAAAAATGGGTATCTGATATAAAGGGGACAATTTTTATTTTGCACTGCCTAATACAAACTTGCATTACTTCTTTTGTTATTGTCCAAAATATTAAGATTATATTGTACATAATTTTACATGATCTCTAGTACTATGAGAAAAAAATGTTTTTAAAATGTTATGTAAAGCAATTATACTCCAATAAAGATGTTAAAATAAATAAATAAATAAAAAGGTTAAAAAAAAAAAAAAGTCAACCAAAACAAGTCATAAAAATGCTATTTTTACCAAGGGAGGACAAGTTTCCACAGGAAAATAAAAGTGAAATTTATAATCATCATTAAAAAAAAAAGTTAAACATACAGTTGACGTTGCTACTTATGGAGCAATGTGGTTAATATTAGGGTTAGGGTTTGGATTGGGATTGGGTTAAGTTAAGAGAAATAATGTTCATAATCTATATAATATATGCTCAATGTTTTGGGGTTGTTTGTAATTATTGTTGGACTAATGTGACAGCAAACATTTTGCAAACAGCCCACAGCAGGCCTTAGACCGTTTATGTTTTATGAGCAGTTTTTCTGACTGAAGAATTAACTTAATAGTAATTTTTGAAAATTAGAACATTCTACAGAGTAAAAAAGAATATAATAAGTCTACCCACAATCAAGATTAATATTTTGGTAGGTTTCAAGCATGTCTTCTCTTAGATATATACATTTGTCACATGAAATTACATTCCTACAATATGTACCATATGTAGTTGCATCCGATTTTTTTTATTTAACTCCGCTATTACGAATATTTCTCCATTCATTAAATACTCCCTAAAACCATGACTTCAACATTTTTATAATATTCCATTCTATACTTGTACTATAATTTATAAAGCCTTTTTAATTTTTTGGCTATTTACATTATATCTGATCAAAACCCACATATTTTGAAAAATTCCTATCCATGGAATTTCTGGTCCTAAGGTTATTTAAAACTCCTGCTACAATTTTCCAACTGTCCTTGCAGAAAGGTTCTTATACCCAAGCTAGTATTGCATAAGAGACACTCCCATTTTACTATAGATAGTCTTACATGCACTAGATATTATGCTACTAACCGTCACTTCATGGGAGATTAAATACTATTACATTTTACTTTTTATTTTTTATTTTTTTTTATTTTTTTTAATTTTTTTTATTTATGGCTGTGTTGGGTCTTCATTTCTGTGCGAGGGCTTTCTCCAATTGCGGCAAGTGGGGTCACTCCTCATCGCGGTGCGCAGGCCTCTCACTATCGCGGCCCCTCCCATCGCAGAGCACAGGCTCCAGACGCGCAGGCTCAGCAATTGTGGCTCACGGGCCCAGTCGCTCCGCGGCACGTGGGATCCTCCCAGACCAGGGCTCGAACCCGTGTCCCCTGCATTGGCAGGCAGACTCCCAACCACTGCGCCACCAGGGAAGCCCTACTTTTATTTTATTTTTCTTATAAACTACTAACTAACATGCTTTTACATGTTTGCTTTTATAGATAATTCTTGACTTTACTGTATATGTTCTTTTCTGAATTTTCTACTGGTGCCATAATTTTCTACCTGATTTTAAGAACATACGTCTTTACATATTAAGGACGATACGGCTATATTTAATCTATATGTTTTGAATATTTCCCCGTTCATTATTTCTTCTAATGTTTTGAACCTCAAAGTTTAAATTGTTATTCAATCTTTATTCTTTCTTTTTCTCATGCCATTTATTCTGTTTTTGTTCTTAGAAAGTTGTCCATTCTGAAACTATAGAAATATTTATCTAAATGTCCATCTTGTTGTTACAGTTTTGCTTTCTTATATTTTGTTATTTAATCCATCTGAAATAATTTGATGCAGGGTATAAGAAAAAACACTTTAATTTTTATTCTGGAACAACTGTTCCAGCACCAGAGAGTGAATCGACATTTTCATTCAATAAGGACTCCCTACTCACAGTGAGCCAGCCTCTGCCCTAGGCACTGAATCATTCCTCCTTTGTCACACTGGTCATGGTCAATCTTTTTAAACTATGCTGTATCACTTCTTGTGCCAGGAACATATAATTTTAAGTATTGTCTATTTACAATTCACTGTAATATGTAAAGAGTCAGCTCCTCTTCAGATGTCCCTACCTATTCAGTTTGTTTGTAAACCTTGGGGGAATGCGTGGGGCTGGATGAGGACAGTAATCTTTTAAATTTCTTCATTCAATTATGTGTGGTTTTAATTTTAGTAATATAGGTTACTTTTATAACTTTACTTTTTTACTGCTTTATCACTTTTTAACTACTTCATCAAGTTTAATATTCCTCCCATTATTCTGTTTAGAATCACATCATATGAATGAATATGAAAATGATTAATGTATCTACTTTCACAATATTCAATTTCCCATTTGAGAATATATTTTGTCTCTTTGTTTAGCCATTTAATTTCATCCTCATGATTGTTTGTAATAGTTTTCACAATGGCTTTGTGTGTTTCTTTTTTATAATTCAAGTGTTAGATTATTGGAAATGCAATATTTAAAAATTACTTTTACAACTATTTTTGGCTACTATACTGAACTCTATTGTTTTGTATATTTATTTGTAACAATTTTCTTTTAAAAACAATATTTCTAATTTAGTTTTAGTAGAATCCCTTGATTTATACTTCTTTTTTCTGAGAACGCTGTGATTGAGTTTCCTCTTTTTTAACAGTACTCTTATCCCAGAACAATGCTAATAGTAATGTCAGTGCCTCCTGGTCTTGTTTTGATTTTAATGGGAATGCCTCTGCTGTTTCAAGGTTAAGTATAATGTTGTCTGTTGACTTCAATAGATAGCCTTTATTATAAGTGATAACTATCTTTCCATTACTATCTTTCTATAATTTTAAAATAAAAATTTATTGTTATAAACTGTAAAATTTCCTTTCTGATTCTTTTAAAAATAGTGTTTTTTCCCTCTGACTTACTGATTGATTGTCAAAACCTTTTTTTTTTTTTGCTATAATAAGCCCCACCTGGGTATCTGGGTATGTTTGATGAAAAGATCTGAAATATAAATGTTCTGTAGTTTCGTCTTTTGTGCTTTCTTCTACAGGTGTCAGTTTGTAGATTATCATGGTTTAATAAGTGATACATCTTCAAATAGGATTTTTTTGGGGAGAATGGAATGGATTATATAAAAAGAGAATTACCAGTTATTTGAAAACTGAAAAGAATATATTAATTAAACTGATTGAGTGTAGAGACTTTGGGAAGTAATTCTTTCACTTTTTGTTTCCAGTTTTTCACGGGCTTAGTCAATAACATCTAACAATTTTACATTGCATTTATTTGCTGCCGTGCTATTTAAATGGGGTTCCAGGTAAATCTTATTGCATTTGATAGTCAACAAAACATTATGAATCAAGTGTATGTAGTTGTTTCCCCATTAAAGATAAAAATAGTAGCTCAAACAGGCTTGACTTGTCCAATGTCACACTGGTGTAACAAGCAGATGTCAAGGTTAAAATCCCAAATAATTCAGAGGCCAGTTTTCTTTTGAGCACACTATCTTGCCTCTTACTCTAACTTTTAAATGGCCCCATGGGTCACCTTAACTTATCCCTCCAATGCACCTTAACACTTATCTTCCTATGTTTTCCTTGAGATAGACTCCATCACTTCATTTATCACACTGAATTGACCAAGATGTCCTTAATGTTGCCTCTGCTTGACTAAACTTGAGACAGGTTTCTTCCTGCCCTGACCTCCTTTTTCTTAGAGCATTTACTTTAGAAAACAATTGTAAATGCTGTCTTTGTCTCTTTGAGATGTAAGTATTCTCCCAGCCTCTTGCCAATTTTACAACCCAGGAAGGTCCTACTCAAGGACCTAGGAGCCATCCCCTGGAAAGGTAATCATCAAGAAAGATAGCATCTTTATCTTCCAGTGTCTGTGTGACACAGGAGCCGAAGCTTCTAAGATAAGCACCAATTAGCAAACACAGAAGGCCCAATTTCATTGACCAATCTCCTCTTTAATATCCTCCTGTATTTTTCACTAGCTGACCCCAGTGCTTGAAAACTCTCCCATCTATTGTCTGAGTGGAGTAGAGTACAATCTCTCTGCCGTGTTAACAATAGTCTTGAATAAAGTATTCCTTGTCCATTTAACTCTGTCAGGTACAATTTTTCTTTTACACTATTAAAATATATCTATTTATTTGGTAGTTTTCCACTCTGTTCTTTGAAGTTCTTAGAAGCTATACTGGGTTTCAATCCTGTTTTTAATTCCTAACACAACAAAAGTACCTAAATATACGAGGTATTTAATAAATGTTGATGGAATATGTTTGAATGAATAAATGAATGACTGAATGAATAAATGAATGACTGAATGAATGGGCTGCAGGAAGGCAATTTGTGGTCCAGAGTCTCTGTCCCCGTTTTAAGTATAGCTCTCTCAAACTTTTTAAATAACATTTGGAAGTGCTGACCCATAGCAGATGCCTCCTGCTATGCAAAGACAGAAAATTAACAAGTGACTGCTCTGTAAGAGGTACTTCTTCTAAGGAGATCCAGATATTGTTAAGGGGGTGATCTCATCCTTCTAATTTAAATCCATCTTCCATTTTTCCCAAGGATCGCTAGTTGAAATAACACTGTCAGGCCTGTGCCCCAAGAATAATAAGTTAAATGAGTGTTTTGTTGGAATACAGCAGCTCCATAAAGCTTTGTTTCAATGAGAGAGTTTGATTTCACCCACCAACATTCACCTTTCCTCAGATATCAGAAGATCAGAGAGACTTTCTGTTATCAGCTTAAGGAATAGGCATGTAGTTTGGAAAAAGTATAAAGTAGGTAAATAGCAATGCCTTCTTCAGCCCCTTTCTTTTAAAAACTGTCCTCTGAGATGGTGATGTAATTGAACTTCTTTATTAATGAAGGTCAGCTCACTAGATTTCCTATCATAATGCACCTTGATATAGCAGCTTTTCTACATCACTAGTAAGCCAAGGTCTTGCCATTTCTTTTTGCTATCTTATCATGTTTGTTTTAATTCCTTCTGTTCTTCACTGTTTTATATAGCCAGCCAGTATGTACATTGTTTGTAATTGTGTCTGTTTGCCAAGTCATACTCTTTCATTCAGACTGAACCAACCTCACTTTTGTTTTAGTTCAACTTCTCTCTGTAGGGTATGTGCATTTCCACCACCCTCCTTCCCAGGAGTTCAGGCTGTTTACCTTTAAGGGAAGTAGACCCAGCAGGGGGCCAGCCAAGGGACCCTTCTCTTCTGCCCATGTCACCTGTAACTTTGCCTCCAGGTGCTTCCTTACCATTCCTTGTATTGATGTTTCCTTTATAACACTTAGCACAATCGGCAATTATGTGTTTATTCCTGTGTTTATTTGTTCAACGTATGTCCTTTCCATTAGACTGAAAACTATGATTATAGGCCATGTCTTTTTACTGACTGCTGTATCCTGGCACGTGGTAGCCATTGGACAAATACCTCTTGACTACGAAATGGTAATCTCAAAGGAGCTAGGTCACGACTGAGAGAGGTAACCCACATGTCTTGGGTGGAGAGTTCATAAAAGGCCAGCAGTCCAAAGCAGAGCCCAGGCCTGAAACTCTGACAAGGTCTTCCATCTCCCTCTACCAGGAAAGGAGGAACACAAAGGCCTGTCACCAGCACCCCACACACAAGCTACCATCAGTTCTTTAAAATACTTGAAAATGTATAGTCAAAATTGCTACCATTTAGGAATACAGCATTTATTGGGCATCTATAACATCTTGATAACTTTCTATAAAGCAAATCATTTTAGCAGCAGTGTTTGTAATTTTTGAAATTTTTTTCTAAAAATCCAGAAAATCTAACTTCTAAAAATAAACAACCATATATTTATTTATGAACTGTCTAGGCCTAGAGCCAGGGGGAGCAACTAGGGCCAACTAAGTCCACTTTCCATCCTGGGACCGCGCTCCTCTGCCCACTTCACCTGTGACTGCCTTCAGGTGCTCCTCTATCACTCGTTATTTTGCATTTTTCTAACACAAGGTACACGTTTCAAGTAAAGTATTGCAAGAAGGAAAGGAAAAGGTGAGAGGTGTCCTAGAATGCTGCCTAATATTAAAATATTTACCTGAAGGTATAAAAGCCAGAATGGCAAATTATGCTACTCTGTTAATGCTGATATTTTTAATTGGACAGTGGTGAGAATAGCTGTGGGCTGACATAATTAGTGGTTAGAACACAGGTCTGAATTAGTGCCTTAGCTCCATAACTTAGTAATTATACACACTATAAGCAGCTTTATTCACCTTTCTTAGAACTGTTTTTTTTTGACATATAAAATAACACAGTATTATCTTTTTAAAAGCCAAGGATATAATATTTGTAAAGTGTCTAATGCAGTGTCAGGCACATTATTAGTGCTCAGTAAATGACGATGATGTGATGATGGTGATGTTAGTGATGATAAAGAGCATTTAACTGACACCCTCATATCCTGAATAACTTAAAGTTTTGTTATAAACCACATAAGCCATAAATACATCCCTCAGTCTGTAATTTTAAACTGTTAAATTTGGCAGAAAAACATGTATACATACTAACCTTCAATCACTCTAAACTATCATTCTCTCACACCTGTTTTCCTCCCATCAATAGCCTCTTGTTTTTGTTGTTTCTGTGGTAAGATCCTATATTATCCTGGGTTGGAGGGTAGGATAGGGGCAGGGAAGTATCGGGAAGGCTGACCACTGTCAGAAGAACTATCAACCCAAGATGTTTGATGCCTTTTCTCTGGAGACCTGAGTTCCAGTCTGGGCTCTACTACCAGTTAATGATATAACCTTGGGCAAGTGACAACCTGTCTAGGCTTAGCTCCTCATTTGTAAAATGAAGGGATTGGCAAAGAGTCCCTTCTAAAGCTCCTTCCATTTCTACAATGACTATGATTAGTTCCCGTCACTCTAGGCAACATCTTACCGTCTTAGCTAATAAGGTCACGTATGTTCAGTCTATCAACGCATCATTTTGCAGAGGTATTACAATTCTCTATTGATGTTCTTCTGATCAGTTTGAATGAGTGCTATTAGTAGAAATGCTCTCCCTAAAAATGTACCAGGTAATAAACTTGTAGTTTAACCCACACGATCATTAACAAATTATTCCCAAGAGTTCAATAACAATATTTCTTTAGGCACACTATCTTTGTAGATATCACATAGGTTAATCCTGACATCAATGGCCATCATTATCCTCACCAATTACTATGAATAGTGATCACAACAGACACACAGGCTTCTTTGGGACATCCAGAAATTATGCACCTTAGCCTATAAGAAAAACCAAGAGAAATAAAATAGCTCTTTACATAATTCATATGTTTTTCTCTTATTTTCCTTTGTTAAGAGTATTAGGAAGTGGGGCACTTTATCCTTCCACTTAATTTTGAGGGTTGAATTTAATGATTTTTTTTTAAATTATGTAATTTGTACAAACAGTTTTTACTCAATTTTTTGTTATTTATTTCTTTTCCAGAATCATATTTCTAGGCTTTAGTAACTGTCTCACTTGGTCTCAGCAGGATTTAAACACACACACACACACACACACACACACAAACACACATACACACACAAACACTCAGTTGTTTTCCTTTCTTTGTAATGCAGATCTCTTTACAGGACTTGACTTCATCAGATTCTTTAGAAATGCTTACTACATGTGACACAATAACCCTATAGATAAATGTCCTGAATAGATAGCATAATTAAATTAAACATTGGAGGCCAATTTTCTTCACCTTGTGGTGCTGGTAGCTGGATCAGAGTATTTACATTCACATTTTAATCCATTAATCTAGGAATCAATGTATGACCTGAGGCAACAAGTAAATAGCTTGCCAAAACTAAGCCTGGGCAGGTGGCAACATTGATTCAGACTGCAATTTCCCAAGACCCCTGGAAATATCTGGTGCAAGAGTCTGACAAACAGTCACAAAGGAGTCAGGGCCCTGCCCACGACAGCTCTCTGATCCCTGTGGCATCGCTTATCTTCTCTCCCAACTCAAGGCACTGAGTTTCCTGCATTTTCCATAAAAACAATACATGTTATTAACAAGTCCTGCTTTCTCTGGGACAGCATGGATCAAGCAAATCATATTTCCATTCAATTTACCCAGGCCATGACAAATATGCCCTCTCCCTTCTCAATAATTCCAGTAACATATCCCTGTAACTCTGTGAAAGATTTTCTTTCTGTTTTTCTTTTTTAATTCTGCCTCACTTATTTGTCACTATCTATTCTTTGGAACTCTTGAGATTTTATAATTTATTCTTTTTTTTTGAGAAAAATTCCGAAAACATATTAAGATGCCAAATATTTATTTTAGGTAAAACCTTCAGGGCCTTGGCTTCACAGCAGATGGTAACACAATGCAGTGGTATTGTGTTTGGCCAGTGACAGTTTCCATATTTAAAGCAGCGGTATTGTTCCTGGTAAGCACTCAGATGAATGTACTGAATCTCTCTGCTATTAAATGTTTGTGCTCCTTAGTCCATAGCACACTTCTGCACGTGTTTGCCTTGCCTTTTGTTCACGTCTTTTCCTGTAACTCACAACCTGAAAGCCATATTCTTTTTCTTTCTACTGCCTGACTTTTTACCTTGTGGGTTGTGTTTGCTCCTGATGTTCCAGTGGACGTTTAGTAACCATCAAATAGTCCATTTGAAGGTGCTATTTGCAGTTTCTATATGTTCAATTGAATAGATCCCATCTTTATCATTTCTTTCATTTCCCCCAATCCTTAATTAATGAAGGATAGTTTATTAAGTAACCTGCAATGACTTAGTTGCCTTGCTTATTTCATTCTCACATCTAATGCACATGGCCCTATTAGTTCTCTGATCAATTTATAACCTTGCTCAAAATCTGACATTCCCAAATCAAATCAGCTTGTTTTCCACTACTCCCCAACAAGCCACTTCCACTTCACTCAGGTTGCCTCTTCCTTTTTCATTGAATGCTCAGTGCTCATTTCTCGCTCTACTGCTTGGCCTGCCTGAACCACTTTGTCCTTTCCATGGATAACCTGTATCTCTGTCAGCCTCCGTGTCCTTGCAGCCATTCTGCCTACAGCAGCCCACATAGTCACTCTCCTTTGTACCTTCGCAGCACTTCAATCAGGGCTTACAGTCTAATACACATCAAATACACTTTTGTACTGTTCCAACTAGATTGCAAGCTCTGTGCCCTACACTCTCTCTGAAGGTGCCTTAATGCCATCCATGACCCCACACAGTAAAGATTTTGATTGAACTTTATCAATGGGCCTCTTGGTATTATATCTTATCTTCTACAGTCTTAAAATATAAAACCTCTTCTTAAAATTAATATGTCCAGTTTTTCCCTATTAAAACATAGCATAAAATACATGCAAAATATAAACTATAATAATACTCTCCATTTTCCAAATACTCAGATAATATCTATTGTTAGTATGTTGATATATTCCTTTCCAGTCTTTTACAGATAGATAGAAAAGCCTCATACTTACGTCTTTAATTATCTGAAAACGTGTATTTCCATTTTATTTTTTCCACTTAGTCAAACATGAAGATTTTCATAATGACCTTGTACAGCCTTCAGAAGCATGATCATATATAATCATCTAATTACTCTCACATTATTGGACATTTATATTTAGTCTAATATTCTAATTTTTTAACACTATTAGTAATTCTGTTAGGAACACACTTCACATAAATTTGTGTGTTTCTGATTATTTCCCTAGAACAGACTCCTGAAGTGGAATTGCTCGATCAAAGTGTAGGAATTACTGTAAGACATTTGATTAATATTGATAATTTGGCAGGATTATAGTGTCCTCTTGATTTCTTTTTGATTCATTATTCATTCTCTTATCAAATTCATTAATTCTACCAACATGTGTTGCATATGGGTATCTGCTACTTGCTGAAGAGACCCTGAAGCCAACTTCAGTCCAGGGCTGCTGTTGCTACAATGAGGGGAAATCCCTCCAGGATTAGGGTGACAGACTGTCTGTCAGTCTATGTGCCGTTATGTTTTACTCTTTTAAAATCATGTGGTTTTCTTGGCTTCACCTTACACTCAAGTGATTTCCAGAGACTTATCAGAGGTCCTCTTACTGTGTCCCACTCGATTAAACCCGAATAAACAGTGACTTAATGGTACTCACTCTCTTTCAAATTTCTACCCCTCAATATAAAACACCAACCATTTTCCCATTTTGCCAGCACCATTAAATCCAAGTTGGAATGTTTCATACCTAAGGAGAAGTTCTGTAGCTTCTCCATAATGTTTCTCTCATGCAATGGTGTCATTTGAACTACGAAATTGAATAAACTTCACAGTTTACTTAAAAATGAAGACTATCAGGAATTCCTTGGTGGTCCAGTGGCTGGGACTCTGCTCTCACTGCCGAGGGCCTGGGATTAATCCCTGGTTGGGAAACTAAAATCCCACTGGCCGTGTTGCGTGGCAGAAAAAAAAAAAAAAAAAATGTAGACTATCATAGAGGTATGGAATTTTACTCCTAGATTTTACTCTTATGACCTAGCTCTGGCAGGCTAAGCCATTATCTTCTACTGTGAACACTCCAGAAAGAGAAAAGCCATATAACCAATGAGGGTCATCAGAAAATAAAAACTAAGAGGCAGAGGAAAACTGAATGAAGCATTGGAGAATCAACCTTTTAGATGGTGTGGATAAACAGAAAGGAGATATCCAACTGGCTCCTAGATGGGCCCCTTGTCCCTAGCCTAGCAGATAGGTCAGGAGGGAATATCTGAGTCACATGCGAGGTCAGGAGGGTATCTGTTCAGCCTATTCCTCACTATCATTTTCTTTTGCCTTTTATTTCCCTACTCTTGCTCGTTTTCCTCTTTCATACGTGATTTTCATCCTTTATTTCACCTCAGAATTGCCTGATCTGAAACATGATTACT
Source organism: Balaenoptera acutorostrata (assembly GCF_949987535.1). Taxonomy (NCBI): domain Eukaryota; kingdom Metazoa; phylum Chordata; class Mammalia; order Artiodactyla; family Balaenopteridae; genus Balaenoptera; species Balaenoptera acutorostrata. The sequence goes on from NC_080077.1 coordinate 46,477,583, forward strand.
TTAAGTTTGTTCAACTTCTTTAAATCATTCAGAGACAGTTTCAGATTTGCATTTCTATTTCTGGAGTCGAGGGAGTGCTTTCAAATTCCCCCCATTGTTCTTCAGAACCACCTTTTTCTTATCACATTTCTAATCAAATTTTAGTCTTAAAACACCTGTCTTTTCTTATAGACTTTGGAAGTTTTTGGTGTTCTGAGAGAAGTTTTGGAGGAGGCTTTTTAAAATTATTATTTGTAAAATAAAATAAAACTATAATTTGAGAGAATAGTTTGACTTATCCCGATGGCTTTATTCTATTAATTGTAATCATCAAGGACAAACTTTACATTGTTTTCTCTGTCTCTCTTTTTTTTTTTTTTTTAAGTTTGTTAATAGGGTTGAATTTCATTAGTCACAGAATGGTTTTAAATAACTTTGTCCAAGATCCTTTGGATGAATTCAGAAACACACATTTACATGAACTTCAGATTAATGCATTTGTATCATTTTCACCAGTGTCAGCAACTTGTGGAAGATCATGTTTGATTACCCTACTGCCTCTCAGATTTTTCAGGTGTATGATTCAGAGAGGGAAGCCGAATATGTGCTGGAAACACTCATCTGACCTGAGCCTCTTGGTTCCTCCATAGCTGCCACCTAAACCCTCATTTCCCATAGTCCCCACTAGCTGAGAAACTGGGCTGTGGACCCCTCAACTCCTTAAGGGAGACTTTCCCCATCCTCACCCATATTTAGGCCCCACCCAAAGGGCTAGGTTATGGCCCAGGTGTCCAACCTCAGTTTTTATCCTATTGCCTTCTCAGTACTTCTTTGTAGGACTGGATCTCTGCTCATCTGCTAGTCTTCTGGCCCAGATCCAGGTCTTGTATTCCACTATCCCTGTCTACTCCCAAGTATCCTGTCATAGAGTGAAAATCACAGTGCAAATCAGAGTGAAACCACCTTTTGCATTTTGGTCATTTCCTCAGCAGGTCTTCCTTGGCCACCCTATTTATAGACGATGCCCTCCAGAAATGACTCACGAGTCCAATATTGTGTATGGATGCGTGTTTCTTTTATGAAGCTTATTACAGCTTAGAGTCATGACATTTATTATCTGGAAATGTGGCTTTTGCCCACCTCCATGGAAGCCAGGGATGTGCCTGTCTTGTTAGCTTTTTATTATCAAAATTTATGATAGTGTTATAAACATAGTGAGCACCAAATAAATGCTCACTAAATGAAAAAATGAGCATCACTGACCTGTTGATCATTTTCATGTCAGGCTCTGTGCCGCTTTCATCAAAATTACCAACTTATCCTCAACTGTCCTGAGAGTCTCAATATGAACCCAGACATCTCTTATGACATGTACTTCTCTGATTCTAGCACCTATTCAAGGTGCTTGCTCTAAAACCTCAATGCCTCTTTGGAAGTGAATACATGATTACAGAATCAGAAATCTATTTTAGGCATTAGAAATTCTGCAGTTGTCACAAGGATATAACTCAAGCAGAGAATGTACTTGGGTAGTGCTCATGTTCTTGTTCTGAATACACATGAGGGGCCATTTCTAGAAATAAGTACTTCTCAGCAGCTTCCTTGTTCTTGCCCTGACTAAATACACACACCACACATCTTCAGCCAGCATATGCAGCCCTGCCTCAGCTTCAACTCAGCCATAACCAAGTCTGGTCACATATCAGTAGCTCTAGCCCCTCAGCACTTGAGGTCTAGATTTACCCACTGCTCTCATTCTGGCACCCAATAGATCTGGAACAAACCAACATTCATTTGCATGCTAACTAAACTGCAGACTTTCTCCCTGACTTCTAGCCTGTATATAAAATATGCATGACCAGATATTTATCTTGAATCCTGATTTATACTTGAGTTTTCTCAACTGGAACTGAAGCAGTCACCAAACCTTAGATCAATTGGCTTGACTAGAAGAACCCTGACATGCCATCCGGCTCTTGCCAGCATTCCTTTCCAAGAGCAAGACACACTTCTCCCTGCAGCTGCTAGCTCCAAACCAAAACCACAATGCCACTACCACCTGCCAATCCTGGCATTGCTTGCCCCTCACCCAAGCAGAGCCCATGTGCATGCATCAACCCAGATCAGGTCAAGGATGTCAGAGACCTTCAGCTTTGCAGTTTGTATTGTAAGCTTTCAGTCTTCAGAAATGAGACTTTGAGACCAGGAGAGGGCCCTTGCTCTTGTCCCACCCATCCTCTGATTATGGTGTCTCCCAAAGAAGCTGCCATCACTTCTGGTATACTCTGAGGCCCTTGAATTATGAATGTGCTCCTCAAAAGAGCACAAGTTAACCACTGCTAACATAAAATCCACCAGAGATAGGTATTTAGTCTGTAGCAAGACTTACACGAGTAGTGACAGTTTCTGAGACGCATTCTTTTCTTTTCCATTCTTTAGCTATAAGGATCTACATTATTTAAAAAATAAGTTAACAATTATCTAAAGACAATATCGAGACTCCAAGAACTATAGTAATCTAGTGCCTTCCTACTCAAAGTGTGGTTCCAGTACCTGAGAACCGGTAGAAATGCAAACTCTCAGGTCCTGACCTAGACCCACTAAGTCAGAAACTGCATTTTTAACAAGGACCTCAGGTGATGTGTATACACAGAAAAAATGATAAACATTGATCTAGTAAATATGAGAGAAGTATTTAAATTGCCTCTAAACATAGAGTAATGTTATTTGGCTTGCACTGAAAATTAATCCTTCCTTTGCCTACTAGGCAAGCTTCTATCTATCCTTCAAAATCCTGCTTAAACATTACCCCTTCCATGAAGACTTTTCTGTAAGAAATCCAAGAAAGAGTGGTTTACTCTCATCCTCTCCTTAGCTGATTTTATCCTTTTCTTTACACGATGTTATTCGTATCAAGAGGTTTTCATATATAAGTAAAATTAATCATGTGAGTTCCTCCATAGGTAAAATTATGAACACATAGGTCATAATAATAATAACAGCTTACAGTTTTTGAACACAATGTGCAAACAATGTTCTGAACACTATGAATATATTAATTTAACCCCTAAAAGCTGTTTGAGGTGGATGCTATTATTATTTCCATTTTCAGACTCTGTGTTAGCTGTAAACTCATCAATTTAGAATAATAACATTGGGAAAGAACCATGGTTCACAAATTACGCTGGCTTATATTTTCTTAAATCTAGAAATAAAATGTAGATTAGAAACTGACCATCTACTGAACGCTTTAGTTTCCAAAGTTTCATGTTCCTAATGCAATATCAGACATACAGTTGCCTTGAAACCTTATTTTCACATTCAACAAGGAGTTATTTTTTAAATAGAGGGTTTAATCTTTAAATCCTTAGCAGGAATAAAACTAGAATCTCCCAGATCACCTCTGCACTGTTGCTTCTCTAATGCATAGTATTAAATGCTACACACAGAACGCAGTTAAATGTATGAGCTTGACTGAATTTCTTCAAACCTATCTAGAGAGATGAGATACACCTGGTTGTTCTGTTAACTCTTCTTCACAGGTTACAGTTACACACAGAGAAGACAAATAATAAGCAGGTCCAACTCTGAAACAGCTGTCTCAGGTTTCTGCAAAGCATGGGCTAACACCACAGCATTCGATCTGATCGGAGCCAAGTAAGCTCTGATTGGCTGTTACATAGCAATAAGCATGGCAGGGCACCGCCCCTAAGGGCCATGCCAGGGCCAAGACTCTTTAGCAGTGCCTCCAAAGGGCCCTTGCAAATTCTCGTACACTGCCATTTTCTTCGAGATATTTTATAGGACTGGAATCTCTGACCCCTTAAATTGTCTTCATTACACACTTTATTTCAGCGACTTAAAAGAAAAAGGAGAAAGAATTAGAAGGTGAGGGCAAGGCGAATATATTCATCAACAGTATATATTCATCAACAGTGTGAGGACACAACTTATAGTATTTCCCTGTATTATTCCATATGATTCTGTTTATTGAGGCCATTATATTTGCCAAAGATTGTGTGCTCCCATTCCCCACTCCCCAACTAAATAAAAAATTTAAAATAAAGAGTGTCAGAGTATTAAAAAAAAAATCAACTTAATACAGGACATACATTGATCAGTCTAGTGATCTAATATAATAAATGATTTAATACCAGGGGAAAAAACTTCTCTGAGTCAGGAATTACTTTGCATTCAACTGTATTATGTAAGATAATACAGAAGCCAGACAAATTAAGAACCCACAGGCACTTATTTAAACTGAGAGAAATGTCTATCCTTTATCAGTCTCATCAGATTTCTAACACTATTTCATAAATTTCAAAAGAAAATATAAAGTCATAGGTTGCTAACCTTCAGATGCAACTGCAACATATATGATGCCTATGTTCGCAAAATGAAAAACAGAGGTTTGAAAGTTCAGTAAAATATTCTACCGCAACCTAGTATAAGTTTATTCACTATTTCTAACTCATCATTTACTATAGAATTACCCATTTGAAGTATTTTAATAAAATTTATAATTTCTGGGTCTCTTACACATTTCTAATGCATGCTGAAGTACAAAATTTGGGGAGATTTGAGACCCTCAAATTTCCTTAATCAGTTTTGCACATCTGCAATCTGTTGTCATGCTGCTATTGACATAAACAATGATACTTATTCTGTCAATAAAAACAGCATTGATGCTAAGAAGCATTTTAGAATATTGATCCCCAGAAGTCTCATATAATCTAAAGCCACTGTTTATTATCCATTATCACCCATTGCTAGAAAAACACTTGCCGCTCTCAAATTTCAGACCATTATCTAACTGCTGAGACTGCTGTTGCTGTTATTATAGAGTCAAATGCTTTCAGTATGTGGACTCCATAATTGTACTGCAGGGGAAAATTCCATAGAAACTCCACTTCAGTTTTAAAGAACAGGGTGGAATGGGGAGAAAGATTTTCTCTGAGGAAGCTGTCTTGCTAGCGTTCCTGGAATAGCCTGGCTTCAATGGATCCACTGTGCTTCCACCTGAACAACCTCTATTGATTCCAGCTGCTGTCCAATTGGCCCATGACTGAGTAACACCCCTGAATGTGTTGCATTTGTATCACCAAAGTAAACAAGGAATCTTCGCCCTGCATAACATCAGTGGCTGCCTGAAGGAAAATGCTCTTAGATATCTGAATGTTTCATCCCCAGATTTCTGGATACCTGTGGCCTTTTGTACAATCTCTATGATTGAATTCCCTGGCAAGCAGAATCTTAACAGGCCTCTGGTGGGATGCCATACACCACACTTAGACAATTTAATAATGATAATGGTGGTAGTGGTAGAAGTAGTAATCAACACTTGCAGGAAAGTCCAATGCATGGTGTGCAAAAGCTTCAAAGAAATGAATTACTGCCATATATACATATACTGAAAAATTACTTTTAATCCCGTATTCTTGAGTAAAAAAAAAAAAGATAAATTCTAACTTCAGGAACATACCAAGAATCTTTTCTCCTACTCTATTTCTGGGGGTGAATTTGCTCTAAATATTTAATTTTGGAAAAAGAGTTGTTGTCCTTTTGAGCTAAATTTCTTTTCCCCTGAAGTAAAACAGAAGAAAATTAATTTATTTTATAATTGATCTGGGAGAGCTTTTTGCCATCCTTTTTTGTTTTCATTATGGATGACTAGAACAGCTGCCACCTGCAATGCCAATGGTGAAGTAAAACTTAATTATCACCAGCTGGTGGATGAGGTTAAACTTGCTTACTGATGACCCAGGACAAGTAAATAAGTAAATAAAGTAAATAAGATTTGGGAGGTTTACCTTCCAGTAACCATTTTCAAGAGATGTGTTAATTTTAGTAGAACTTCCAAAATCTTACTTTCACTGAATAAGGCATATAATTTTATTTAAAGGGGAAAAAAAATGTGTGTCTATATACTCTCTACATCATACACATGAAACTATAATACACTTAAAAAAATCCTTACTGATATAATTATTGCAATATTGTGAATATATAAGGATCTATCACATTATGGAGGCCACATTTTAGGGACTCAAGGATCTTTTTTTTCCTAAATTATGGTAATCTGGTTTTATTTTTTTAAAGTAATTTTCACTCCTCTGTGCAAAATTTCTAACCCTAAGCAAATAATTTGGAAGATGCAGGTGATTTTTTACAAGGCTCCAGAAAACTTTGGCAATTATTTCCTGATGTGTACACACAACACCTGGCTATATAATTAGATTGATGACTGAGAGCAGTTTAGTTCGTTGGAAACTGCCTTTTGATTTTGACAAAGCTATGCCAAATTTAAGGTATTGTCCTAGGAGACCTGGGAGCCAATAATGTTTATATGATGAAGATAGTACAGCTGGACTGAGGACTGAGTTTCATGAATAGAAAGGACCCAAATACTAAGGGAAGGCATGCTTGTAATTGAGAACCCTGAAAATGCAAGTCCTGTTCTATCTAGTCAAGTGGTTTTGAAGTCCAAGGTCCAAGCATTTTTAGAACATGATTAACAGAATATCTATGTCAAAGTGCAAAAGGGCCTGAAACTATCTATAGTCCAGTATTCTAGGCAAGTAAAATTATAGGTGCAAGGCAGTACTGACTTCTATTGTTCTCTGTTTAGTACAGTTATTCCAAAGATTCTTCTCAATAAGAACATTTTACAAAATAAAAATGAGGAACTCGGCTAAATTTCCAAAACGAGAGAAATAAAAGCATTGTTTTGACAATTCCTAGCCCAAGAGTTCTGGGAACAGAGGAAAAATGACATTCTCATCTTCAAGAATTCAATTTCTGTGTAGTTTCCTGAAATAATATAAAATCTTTAATCATGCCCTATCATCTCTCGGGGCTTCAGTTTCCTCATCTGTAAAAGTGCAAATGGAATTAAATAATAAGGTCCATTCTACATCTCTTATCCTATAATTCAAATAATAGTCCTTTTTACCTGAAGTAATTTTCTTCTACTAACATATATTTGAATTTTTAATACCCTTTATTGCTTTAATCTCCTTTCTGGCCAGCAGCCATCCTTCCATTTAAATTTTAAATACTTAACAGAACCTTCATTTCAATTCAAAAGGTACAACTGTAGCCACAGAGTATCCCAACTAGAAGAGTTCTCGTATTTTATGAGCAATAACATTTGAGCTTGAACTGGAGAAGTTTACCCTTTCCGTAAGAAAATTAGGCCCTCCCAGCATGCATACTGCAGCAAAATATGACTCATCAGTGAAAACGAGAGGTCCAAGAACTTAGCTTTGTTACCCAATCACCTATCTCTCTGGACGCTCTGCATAGCACCAAAGCATGATGGCTCATGACTAATAATAACCAAGGGAAAAGAGACAAGCATTGTCAAAGTCAGAAAGCACCTGCCCACCATTCACACCAATGGCTCTACAGAATCTAGGAAACAAAAATGAACTCGCTCCTATGTAGAGATTTTCCAACTGCCAGAGATTTACTTAAACCATCACTCTCCAACCTTCAAAATTAACTGATGTAAAAGGATGCAAATTAAAATCTGTAATGTAATTAACAAGAAGACTTAATTAAAAGCAGGCAAGTCTTAATAAACTAAAATAAAATACAGGAATTTCATCAAGAAAATTTTGTGTTTATTTTATGAAACAGGTTTGGTTTCTCTCTTAAGACAGAAAAAAAATGAGCATAAAGAAAGCAAACAAATTTAATAAATTTTATTAAAAAACATTAAATTTTCAAATAATTTATAGTCAGTTCATAGTTTGTAAAGAAAGTATATAAATCTATACATTTTATTCTATTCTGTTGACAAGGCTACTTTAAGTAAAAATGACCACTTTCATTATTCAGCTAAAAGTACTATTTTATTTATTTTTTATTTTTTTAACATCCTTATTGGAGTATAATTGCCTTACAATGGTGTGTTAGTTGCTGCTGTATAATGAAGTGAATCAGCTATACATATACATATATCCCCATATCCCCTCCCTCTTGCGTCTCGCTCCCACTGTCCCTATCCCACCCCTCTAGGTGGTCACAAAGCACCGAGCTGATCTCCCTGTGCTATGCGACTGCTTCCCACTAGCTATCTATTTTACATTTGGTAGTGTATATATGTCCATGCCACTCTCTCACTTCATCCCAGCTTACACTTCTCCCTTCCCATGTCCTCAAGTCCGTTCTCTAAGTCTGTGTCTTTATTCCTGTCTTGTCCCTAGGTTCGTCAGAACTTTTTTTTTTTAGATTCCATGTATATGTGTTAGCATATGGTATTTGTTTTTCTCTTACTTCACTGTATGACAGACTCTAGGTCCATCCACCTCACTACACGTAACTCAATTTCGTTTCTTTTCATGGCTGAGTAGTATTCCATTGTATATATGTGCCACATCTTCTTTATCCATTCATCTGTTGATGGACACTTAGCTTGCTTCCATGTCCTGGCTATTGTAAACAGAGCTGCAATGAACATTGTGGTACATGACTTTTTTTTCGAATTATGTTTTTCTCAGGGTATATGGCCAGTAGTGGGATTGCTGGGTCGTATGGTAGTTCTATTTTTAGTTTTTCAAGGAACTCAATACTGTTTTCCGTAGTGGCTGTATCAATTTACATTCCTACCAACAGTGCAAGAGGGTACCCTTTTCTTCACACCCTCTCCAGCATTTATTGTTTGTAGATTTTTTGATGATGGCCATTCTGACTGGTGTGAGGTGATACTTCATTATAGTTTTGATTTGCATTTCTCTAATGATTAATGTTGTTGAGCATCCTTCCATGTGTTTGTTGGCAATCTGTATATCTTCTTTGGAGAAATGTCTATTTAGGTCTTCTGCCCATTTTTGGATTGGGTTCTTTGCTTTTTTGATATTGAGCTGCATGAGCTGCTTGTATATTTTGGAGATTAATCCTTTGTCAGTTGCTTCATTTGCAAATATTTTCTCCCATTCTGAGGGTTGTCTTCTCGCCTTGTTTATGGTTTCTTTTGCTGTGCAAAGGCTTTTAAGTTTCATTAAGTCCCATTTGTTTATTTTTGTTTTTATTTCCATTTCTCTAGGAGGTGGGTCAAAAAGGATCTTGCGAACCAAGATGGCGGAGTAGAAGGACATGCTCTCACTCCCTCTTGCGAGAGCACCAGAATCACAACTGGCTGCTGGACAATCATCGACAGGAAGACACTGGAACTCACCAAGGAGGATACCCCACGTCCAAGGACAGAGGAGAAGCCACAATGAGATAGTAGGAGGGGCGCAATCAGAGTAAAATCAAATCCCATAACTGCTGGGTGGGTGACTCACAGACTGGCGAACACTTATACCACAGAACTCCACCCACTGGAGTGAAGGTTCTGAGCTCCACGTCAGGCTGCCCAACCTGGGGGTCCGGCAACGGGAGGAGGAATTCCTAGAGAATCAGACTTTGAAGCCGAGTGGGAATTGAGTGCAGGACTTCGACAGGAGTGTGGGAAACAGAGACCCCACTCTTGGATGGCACACACAAAGTAGTGTGAGCATCGGGACCCAGGGGAAGGAGCAGTGACCCTGGGGGAGACTGAACCAGACCTATCTGCTGGTGTTGGGGGATCTCCTGCAGAGGCGGGGGGTGGCTCTGTTTCACCGTGGGGACAAGGACACTGGCAGCAGAGATTCTGGGAAGTGCTCCTTGGCATGAGCCGTCCCAGAGTCTGCCATTAACCCCACCAAAGAGCCCAGGTAGGCTCCAGTGTGGGGTTGCCTCAGGCAAAACAACCAACAGGGAGGGAACACAGCCCCACCCATCAACAGTCAAGTGGATTAAAGTTTTACAGAGCTCTGACTGCCACAGCAACAGTCAGCTCTACCCACCACCAGAGCCTCCCATCAAGCCTCTTAGATAGCCTCAACCACCAGAGGACAGAGAGCAGAAGCAAGAAAAACTATAATCCTGCAGCCTGTGGACCAAAAACCACAGTTACAGAAAGATAGACAAGATGAAAAGGCAGAGGGCTATGTACCAGATGAAGGAACAAGAAAAAACCCCAGAAAAACAACTAAATGAAGTGGAGATAGGCAACATTCCAGAAAAGAATTCAGAATAATGATAGTGAAGATGATCCAGGACCTCGGAATAAGAATGGAGGCAAAGATTGAGAAGATGCAAGAAATGATTAACAAAGACCTAGAAGAATTAAAGAACAAACAAACAGAGATGACCAATACAATAACTGAAATGAAAACTACACTAGAAGGAATCAATAGCAGAATAACTGAGGCAGAAGAACGGATAAGTGACCTGGAAGACAGAATGGTGGAATTCACTGCTGCAGAACAGACTAAAGAAAAAAGAATGAAAAGAAATGAAGACAGCCTAAGTGACCTCTGGGACAACATTAAACGCAACAACATTTGCATTATACGGGGCCCAGAAGGAGAAGAGAGACAGAAAGGACCAGAGAAAATATTTGAAGGGATTATAGTCGAAAACTTCCCTAACATGGGAAAGGAATTAGCCACCCAAGTCCAGGAAGTGCGGACAGTCCCATACAGGATAAACCCAAGGAGAAACACGCCGAGACAGATAGTAATCAAAGTGGCAAAAATTAATGACAAAGAAAAATTATTGAAAGCAGCAAGGGAAAAATGACAAATAACATACAAGGGAACTCCCATAAGGCTAACAGCTGATTTCTCAGCAGAAACTCTACAAGCCAGAAGGGAGTGGCATGATATACTTAAAGTGATGAAAGGGAAGAACCTACAACCAAGATTACTCTACCCGGCAAGGATCTCATTTAGATTTGATGGAGAAATCAAAAGCTTTACAGACAAGCAAAAGCTAAGAGAATACAGAACCACCAAACCAGCTCTTCAACAAATACTAAAGGAACTTCTCTAAGTGGGAAACACAAGAGAAGAAAAGGACCTACAAAAACAAACCCAAAACAATTCAGAAAATGGTTATAGGAACATACATATTGATAATTACCTTAAACGTGAATGGATTAAATGCTCCAACCAAAAGACACAGGCTTGCTGACTGGATACAAAAACAAGACGCATATATATGCTGTCTACAAGAGACCCACTTTAGACCTAGGGACACTTACAGACTAGAAAGTGAGGGGATGGAAAAAGATATTCCATGCAAATGGAAATCAAAAGAAAGCTGGAGTAGCTATACTCATATCAGATAAAATAGACTTTAAAATAAAGAATGTTACAAGAGACAAGGAAGGACACTACATAATGATCAAGGGATCAATCCAAGAAGAAGATATAACAATTATAAATATATATGCACCCAACATAGGAGCACCTCAATACATAAGGCAACTGCTAACAGCTATAAAAGCGAAAATTGACAGTAACACAGTAATAGTGGGGGACTTTAACACCTCACTTACACCAATGGACAGATCATCCAAAATGAAAATAAATAAGGAAACAGAAGCTTTAAATGACACAATAGACCAGATAGATTTAATTGATATTTATAGGACATTCCATCCAAAAACAGCAGATTACACGTTCTTCTCAAGTGCACACGGAACATTCTCCAGGATAGATCACATCTTGGGTCACAAATCAAGCCTCAGTAAATTTAAGAAAATTGAAATTATATCAAGCATCTTTTCTGACCACAACGCTATGAGACCAGATATCAATTACAGGGAAAAATCTGTAAAAAATACAAACACATGGAGGCTAAACAATACACTACTAAATAACCAAGACATCACTGAAGAAATCAAAGAGAAAATGAAAAAATACCTAGAGACAAATGACAATGAAAACACGATGACCCAAAACCTACAGGATGCAGCAAAAGCAGTTCTAAGAGGGAAGTTTATAGCTATACAAGCCTACCTAAAGAAACAATAAAAATCTCAAGTAAACAATCTAACCTTACACCTAAAGAAACTAGAGAAAGAAGAACAAACAAAACCCAAAGTTAGCAGAAGGAAAGAAATCATAAAAATCAGAGAGGAAATGAATGAAATAGAAACAAAGAAAACAATAGCAAAGATCAATGAAACTAAAAGCTGGTTCTTTGAGAAGATAAACAAAATTGATAAGCCATTAGCCAGACTCATCAAGAAAAAGAGGGAGAGGACTCAAATCAATAAAATGAGAAATGAAAAAGGAGAAGTTATGACACCGCAGAAATACAAAGCTTCCTAAGAGACTACTACAAGCAACTTTATGCCAATAAAATACACAACCTGGAAGAAATGGACAAATTCTTAGAAAGGTATAACCTTCCAAGACTGAACCAGGAAGAAACAAAAAATATGAACAGACCAATCACAAGTAATGAAATTGAAACTGTGATTAAAAATCTTCCAACAAACAAAAGTCCAGGACCAGATGGCTTCACAGGTGAATTCTATCAAACATTTAGAGAGGAGCTAACACCTATCCTTCTCAAACTCTTCCAAAAAATTGCAGAGGAAGGAACACTCCCAAACTCATTCTATGAGGCCACCATCACCCTGATACCAAAACCAGACAAAGACACTACAAAAAAAGAAAATCACAGACCAATATCACTGATGAATATAGATGCAAAAATCCTCAACAAAATACTAGCAAACAGAATCCAACAACACCTTAAAAGGATCATACACCACAATCAAGTGGGATTTATCCCAGGGATGCAAGGATTCTTCAATATATGCAAATCAATCAATGTGATACACCATATTAACAAATTGAAGAATAAAAACCATATGATCATCTCAATAGATGCAGAAAAAGCTTTTGACAAAATTCAACACCCATTTATGATAAAAACTCTCCAGAAAGTGGGCATAGAGGGAACCTACCTCAACATAATAAAGGCCATATATGACAAACCCACAGCAAACATCATTCTCAATGGTGAAAAACTGAAAGCATTTCCTCTAAGATCAGGAACGAGACAAGGATGTCCACTCTCACCACTATTATTCAACATAGTTCTGGAAGTCCTAGCCACGGCAATCAGAGAAGAAAAAGAAATAAAAGGAATACAAATTGGAAAAGAAGAAGTAAAACTGTCACTGTTTGCGGATGACATGATACTATACATAGAGAATCCTAAAACTGCCACCAGAAAACTGCCAGAGCTAATTAATGAATATGGTAAAGTTGCAGGATACAAAATTAATGCACAGAAATCTCTTGCATTCCTATACACTAATAATGAAAAATCTGAAAGAGAAATTATGGAAACACTCCCATTTACCATTACAACAAAGAGAATAAAATACCTAGGAATAAACCTACCTAGGGAGACAAAAGACATGTATGCAGAAAACTATAACACACAGATGAAAGAAATTAAAGATGATACCAACAGATGGAGAGATAAACCATGTTCTTGGATTGGAAGAATCAACATTGTGAAAATGACTATACTACCCAAAGCAATGTACAGATTCAATGCAATCCCTATCAAATTACCAATGGCATTTTTTACGGAACTAGAACAAATCATCTTAAAATTTGTATGGAGACACAAAAGACCTCGAATAGCCAAAGCAGTCTTGAGGGAAAAAAACGGAGCTGGAGGAATCAGACTCCCTGACTTCAGACTATACTACAAAGCTACAGTAATCAAGACAATATGGTACTGGCACAAAAACAGAAACATAGATCAATGGAACAAGATAGAAAGCCCAGAGATTAACCCATGCACCTATGGTCAACTAACCTATGACAAAGGAGGCAAAGATATACAATGGAGAAAAGACAGTCTCTTCAATAAGTGGTGCTGGGAAAACTGGACAGCTACATGTAAAAGAATGAAATTAGAATACTCCCTAACACCATACACAAAAATAAACTCAAAATGGATTAGAGACCTAAATATAAGACTGGACACTATAAAACTCTTAGAGGAAAACATAGGAAGAACACTCTTTGACATAAATCACAGCAAGACCTTTTTTGATCCACCTCCTAGAGTAATGGAAATAAAAACAAAAATAAACAAATGGGACCTAATGAAACTTCAAAGCTTTTGCACAGCAAAGGAAACCATAAACAAGATGAAAAGACAACCCTCAGAATGGGAGAAAATATTTGCAAACGAATCAACGGACAAAGGATTAATCTCCAAAATATATAAACAGCTCATTCAGCTCAATATTAAAGAAACAAACACCCCAATCCAAAAATGGGCAGAAGACCTAAATAGACATTTCTCCAAAGAAGACATACAGACGGCCACGAAGCACATGAAAAGATGCTCAACATCACTAATTATTAGAGGAATGCAAATCAAAACTACAATGAGGTATCACCTCACACCAGTTAGAATGGGCATCATCAAAAAATCTACAAACAACAAATGCTGGAGAGGGTGTGGAGAAAAGGGAACCCTCTTGCACTGTTGGTGGGAATGTAAATTGATACAGCCACTATGGAGAACAATATGGAGGTTCCTTAAAAAACTAAAAATAGAATTACCCTATGACCCAGCAATCCCACTACTGGGCATATACCCAGAGAAAACCGTAATTCAAAAAGACACATGCACCCGAATGTTCTCTGCAGCACTATTTACAATAGCCAGGTCATGGAAGCAACCTAAATGCCCATCAACAGACGAATGGATAAAGAAGAGGTGGTACATATATACAATGGAATATTACTCAGCCATAAAAAGGAACGAAATTGAGTCATTTGTTGAGACGTCGATGGATCTAGAGACTGTCATACAGAGTGAAGTAAGTCAGAAAGAGAAAAACAAATATCGTATATTAACGCATGTATGTGGAACCTAGAAAAATGGTACAGATGAACCGGTTTGCAGGGCAGAAGTTGAGACACAGATGTAGAGAACGGACATATGGACACCAAGGGGGGACAATTGCGGTGGGGTGAGGATGGTGGTGTGCTGAATTGGGCGATTGGGATTGACATGTATACACTGATGTGTATAAAATTGATGCCTAATAAGAACCTGCAGTATAAAAAAACAAACAAACAAAACAACTAATACTAAACTTTCATTGGGTTATGTGTATGGAAATATGTTAATATAAATGTTTCAGACATTACATGAAATTTCTAAAAATCTTATATGTTCTGGTATAATGTTATAAGTCATAATCCTAGTTATTACTTTAAAATGTATATCTCAGAAATAACTAATTTTCTTGTCAACTGCATTATTATGAACTTTCATCAAATCTTTAACTGTGGTCATTTTTAAGTCTTTTGTCATTTACAGACAGTTCTGGGTGTACTCTGATGCTTTTGCAAATATGTTCCTATAAAAGGGTTTCATCTTTAAGAAATTCATGGAAAAGACTCTGACAAGTACAGGTTTCTGGTAACTGACAGTACTGCTGAACTGAATGAATAAGCATTTTCAGAACTCCAATGAAAAACGTGATGAACTCATAAAAGTGCTAACAAAAGATCAAGATGAAAAAAAAATTAATTACATGGGACTGAGTGAACTGATGAGGATGAGTATAATTTTTGTGACTTTCTGTCTGAATTAAAAAAAAAAAAATCCCACAAGGACTCAGAGGCAAAGGATATACAAATCAATTTTCACTGCAAAGTAAAGGAGCTGTTACAGTGGAGGATTACTGGACTGAATGTCAATATTATGACATAGTATGAGTGTGTTTCATGTTTGGTAATTGCAATCATTGTTGCTTTTGTTGTGGTCATCCATGTACAATGCTTGGTGTCAGTCTATTTATCTCTTGTAAAAATAAAATACAGCGTGTGTGTGTGTGGAAAAAAAAAAAGGATCTTGCTGTGATTTATGTCATAGAGTGTTCTGCCTATGTTTTCCTCTAAGAGTTTTATAGTGTCTGGCCTTATATTTAGGTCTTTAACCCATTTTGAGTTTATTTTTGTGTATGGTGTTAGGGAGTGTTCTAATTTCATTCTTTTCCATGTAGCTGTCCAGTTTTCCCAGCACCATTTACTGAAGAGGCTGTCTTTTCTCCATTGTATATTCTTGCCTCCTTTATAAAAGATAAAGTGATCATCTGTGCGTGGGTTTATCTCTGGGCTTTCTATCCTGTTCCATTAATCTATATTTCTGTTTTTGTGCCACTACCATACTGTTATTTTATTTTAAATTTTTTATTTATTTATTTTTGGCTGCATTGGGTCTTCGTTGCTACATGCAGGCTTTCTCTAGTTGTGGTGAGCGGGGGTAATCTTTGTTGCAGTGTGTGGGTTTCTCGTTGCGGTGGCTTCTCTTGTTGCGGAGCACAGGTTCTAGGTGTGTGGGCTTCAGTAGTTGTGGCTCGTGGGCTCTAGAGTTCAGGCTCGGTAGTTGTGGCGCACGGGCTTAGTTGCTCCGAGGCATGAGGGATCTTCCTGGACCAGAGCTAGAACCCGTGTCCCCTTCATTGGCAGGCAGATTCTTAACCACTGTGCCACCAGGGAAGCCCCATACTGTCTTGATTACTGTAGCTTTGTAGTATAGTCTGAAGTCCGGGAGCCTGATTCCTCCTGCTCCGTTTTTCTTTCTCAAGATTGTTTTGGCTATTCAGGGTCCTTTGTGTTTCCATACAAATTGTGAAATTTTTTGTTCTAGATCTTTGAAAAATGCCATTGGTAGTTTGATAGGGATTGCACTGCATCTGTAGATTGCTTTGGGTAGTAGAGTCATTTTCACAGTGTTGATTCTTCCAATCCAAGAACATGGTATATCTCTCCATCTGTTTGTATCATCTTTAACTTCATTGATCAGTGTTTTATAGTTTTGTGCATACATGTCTTTTGTCTCCCTAGGTAGGTTTATTCCTAGGTATTTTATTCTTTTTCTTGTAATGGTAAATGGGAGTGTTTCCTTTATTTCTCTTTCAGATTTTTCATCATTAGTGTATAGGAATACAAGAGATTTCTGTGCATTAAAATTGTATCCTGC
This sequence comes from Balaenoptera acutorostrata, assembly GCF_949987535.1. Classification (NCBI taxonomy): domain Eukaryota; kingdom Metazoa; phylum Chordata; class Mammalia; order Artiodactyla; family Balaenopteridae; genus Balaenoptera; species Balaenoptera acutorostrata. The sequence goes on from NC_080077.1 coordinate 46,494,419, forward strand.
TACTTTACCAAATTCATTCATTAGCTCTAGTAGTTTTCTGGTAGCATATTTAGGATTCTCTATGTATAGTATCATATCATCTGCAAACAGTGACAGGTTTACTTCTTCTTTTCTGATTTGGATTCCTTTTATTTCTTTTTCTTCTCTGAATGCTGTGGCTAAAACTTCAAAACTATGTTGAATAATAGTGGTGAGAGTGGGCAACCTTGTCTTGTTCCTGATCTTATTGGAAATGGTTTCAGTTTTTCACCACTGAGAATGATGTTGGCTGTGGGTTTGTCATATATGGCCTTTATCATGTTGAGTTAAGTTCACTTTATTCCTACTTTCTGGAGGGTTATTATAAAGGGTGTTGAATTTTGTCAAAAGCTTTTCCTGCATCTATTGAGATGATCATATGGTTTTTCTCCTTCAATTTGTTAATATGGTGTATCCTATTGACTGATTTGTGTATATTGAAGGATCCTTGCATTCCTGGGATAATCCCCACTTGATCATGGTTTATGATCATTTTAATGTGCTTTGGATTCTGTTTCCTACTATTTTGTTGAGGATTTTTGCATCTATGTTCATCAGTGATATTGGCCTGTAGTTTCTTTTTTTGTGACATCTTTGTCTGGATTTAGTATCAGGGTAATGGTGCCCTCGTAGAATGAGTTTGGGAGTGTTCCTCCCTCTGCTACATTTTGGAAGAGTTTGAGAAGCATGTATTAGCTCTTCTCTAAATGTTTGATAGAATTCGCCTGTGAAGCCATCTGGTCCTGGGCTTTTGTTTGTTGGAAGATTTTTAATCACAGTTTCAATTTCAGTGCTTGTGATTGCTCTGTTTATATTTTCTATTTCTTCCCAGTTCAGTCTCAGAAGGTTCTGCTTTCCTAAGAAGTTGTCTATTTCTTCCAGGTTGTCCATTTTATTGGCATATAGTTGCTTGTAGTAATCTCTCATGATCCTTTGTATTTCTGCAGTGTCACTTGTTACTTCCCCTTTTTCATTTCTAATTCTATTGATGTGAGTCTTCTCCCTTTTTTTCTTGATGAGTCTGGCTAATGGTTTATCAACTTTGTTTATCTTCTCAAAGAACCAGCTTTTAGTTTTATTGATCTTTGCTATTGTTACCTTCATTTCTTTTTCATTTATTTGTGATCTGATCTTTATGATTTCTTTCCTTCTGCTAACTTTGGGGATTTTTTGTTCTTCTTTCTCTAATTGCTTTAGGTGTAAGGTTAGGTTGTTTTTTTGAGATGTTTCTTGTTTCCTAAGGTAGGATTGTATTGCTATAAACTTCCCTCTTAGAGCTGCTTTTGCTGCATCCCATAGGTTTTGGGTCATCGTGTTTTCATTGTCATTTGTTTCTAGTTATTTTTTGATTTCTTCAGTGATCTCTTGGTTATTTAGTAGTGTATTGTTTAGCCTCCATGTGTTTGTATTTTTTACAGATTTTTCCCTGTAATTGATATCTGGTCTCATAGCATTGTGGTCGGAAAAGATACTTGATATGATTTCAATTTTCTTAAATTTACCAAGGCCTGATTTGTGACCCAAGATATGATCTATCCTGGAGAATGTTCCATAAGCACTTGAGCAGAAAGTGTGTTCTGTTGTTTTTGGATGGAATGTCCTATAAATATCAATTAAGTCCATCTTGTTTAATGTATCATTTAAAGCTTGTGTTTCCTTATTTATTTTCATTTTGGATGATCTGTCCATTGGTGAAAGTGGGGTGTTAAAGTCCCCTACTATGATTGTGTTACTGTCGATTTCCCCTTTTATAGCTGTTAGCATTTGCCTTATGTATTGAGGTGCTCCTATGTTGGGTGCATAAATATTTACAATTGTTATATCTTCTTCTTGGATTGATCCCTTGATCATTACGTAGTGTCCTACTTTGTCTCTTTTTTTTTTTTGTCTCTTTTAATAGTCTTTATTTTAAAGTTTATTTTGTCTGATATGAGTATTGCTACACCAACTTTCTTTTGATTTCCATTTGCATGGAATATCTTTTTCCATCCCCTCACTTTCAGTCTGTATGTGTCCCTAGCTCTGAAGTGGGTCTCTTGTAGACAGCATATATACAAGTCTTGGTTTTGTATCCATTCAGCCAGTCTATGTCTTTTGGTTGGAGCATTTAATCCATTTACATTTAAGGTAATTATCGATATATATGTTCCTATTACCATTTTCTTAATTGTTTTGGGTTTGTTATTGTAGGTCTTTTCCTTCTTTTGTGTTTCCTGCCTAGAGAAGTTCCTTTAGCATTTGTTGTAAAGCTGGTTTGTTGGTACTGAATTCTTTTAGCTTTTGCTTGTCTGTAAAGGTTGTAATTTTTCCACCGAAACTGAATGAGATCCCTTCTGGGTAGAGTAATCTTGATTGTAGGTTTTTCCCTTTCATCACTTTAAATATGTCCTGCCACCCCCTTCTGGCTTGCAGAGTTTCTGCTGAAAGATCAGCTGTTAACCTTACGGAGATTCCCTTGTATGTTATTTGTTGCTTTTCCCTTGCTGCTTTTAATATTTTTTCTTTGTATGTAATTTTTGATAGTTTGATTAATATGTGTCTTGGTGTGTTTCTCCTTGGATTTATCCTGTATCAGACTCTCTGCACTTCCTGGACTTGACTATTTCCTTTCCCATGTTAGGGAAGTTTTCAACTATAATCTCTTCAAATATTTTCTCAGTCCCTTTCTTTTTCTCTTCTTCTTCTGGGAACTCTATAATTTGAATGTTGGTGTGTTTAATGTTGTCCCAGCAGTCTCTGAGACTGTCCTCAATTCTTTTCATTCTTTTTTCTTTATTCTGCTCTGCGGTAGTTATTTCCACTATTTTATCTTCCAGGTCACTTATCCGTTCTTCTGCCTCAGTTATTCTGCTATTGATTCCTTTTGGAGAGTTTAAAATTTCTTTTACTGTGTTGTTCATCATTGTTTGTTTGCTCTTTAGTTCTTCTAGGTCCTTGTTAAATGTTTCTTGTATTTTCTCCATTCTATTTCCAAGATTTTGGATCACCTTTAGTATCATTATTCTGAATTCTTTTTCAGGTAGACTGCATTTTTCCTCTTTTTGTTTGCTCTGGTGGGTTTTTACCTTACTCCTTCATCTGCTGGATATTTCTCTGTCTTCCCATTTTGCTTAACATACTGTGTTTGGGGTCTCCTTTTCACAGACTGCAGGTTCGTAGCTCCCGTTGTTTTTGGTGTCTGCCCCCAGTGGGTAATATTGGTTCAGAGGGTTGTGTAGGCTTCCTGGTGGAGGGGACTGGTGCCTGTGTTCTGGTGGATGAGGCTGGATCTTGTTTTTCTGGTGGGCAGGGCTGGGTCCAGTGGTGTGTTTTGGGGTGTCTGTGAACTTAGTATGATTTTAGGCAGCCTCTCTGCTAATGGATGGGGTTGTGCTCCTGTATTGCTAGTTGTTTGGCATAGGATGTCCAGCACTGTAGCTTGCTGGTCATTGAGTGCAGCTGGGTCTTAGCGTTGAGATGGAGGTCTCTGGGAGAGCTTTCTCTGTTTGATATTATGTGGGGCCGGGAGGTCTCTGCTGGACCAGTGTCCTGAACTCAGCTCTCCCACCTCAGAAGCTCAGGCCTGACACCTGGCCAGAGCACCAAGACCCTGTGTGCTACACGGCTCAGAAGAAAAGGGAGAAAAATAAATAAATAAATAAATAAATAAATAAATAAATAAATAAATAAATAAAAAAGAAAGAAAGAAGGAAAGAAAAAATAAAATAAAATAATTAAAATAAAAATATAAAAAATTATTAAAAATAAAAAAGTAATAATAAAGTAAGAAAGAATAGAGCAACTAAACCAAAAAACAAATCCACTAATGATAACAAGCACTAAGAAGTATTGGAAAAAAAAAAAAACAGACAGACAGAATCCTAGGACAAATGTTAAAAGCAAAGCTATACAGACAAATGCAAAGCTTTACAGACAAAATCAAAGAAGCATACACATACACACAAATAGAGAAAAAAGGGAAAAATATATATATATATATATAAAAAAAAAGGAAGAGAGCAACCAAATCAATAAACAAATCTACCATTGATAATAAGCTCTAAATACTACACTAAGATAAACATAAAACCAGAAACAAATTAGATGCAGAAAGCAAACCCCAAGTCTACAGTTGCTCCCACAGTCCACCGCCTCAATTTTGGGATGATTCGTTGTCTATTCAGGTATTCCACAGATGCAGGGTACATCAAATTGACTGTAGAGATTTAATCCACTGATCCTGAGGCTGCTGGGAGAAATTTCCCTTTCTCTTCTTTGTTCACATGGCTCCTGTGGTTCAGCTTTGGATTTGGCCCTTCCTCAGCATGTATGTCACCTGAGGGCATCTGTTCCCTGCCCAGACATGACAGGGTTAAAGTAGCAGCTGATTAGGGGGCTCTGGCTCACTCAGGCCAGGGGGAGGGAGGGGTACGGAATGCAGGGCGAGCCTGCAGCGGCAGAGGCCAGCGTGACATTGCAACAGCCTGAGCTACGCCACGTGTTCTCCTGGGGAAGTGTCCCTGGATCACGGGACCCTGGCAGTGGTGGGCTGCACAGGCTCCCGGGAGGGGAGGTGTGGATAGTGACCTGTGCTTGCACACCGGCTTCTTGGTGGTTCCAGCAGCAGCCTTAGCATTTCATGCCCATCTCTGGTGTCCATGCTGATAGCTGCGGCTCATGCCTGTCTCTGGAGCTCGTTTAGGCGGTGCTCTGAATCCCCTCTCCTCGCGCACCCCGAAACAACGGTCTCTTGCCTGTTAGGCAGTTCCAGACTTTTTCCCGGACTTCATCCCGGCTAGGCGTGGCACACTAGCCCCCTTCAGCCGTGTTCACGCAGCCAACCCCAGTCCTCTCCCTGGGATCCGACCTCCGAAGCCCGAGACTCAGCTCCCAGTCCCCACCCACCCCGGCGGGTGAGCAGACAAGCCTCTCGGGCTGGTGAGTGCTGGTTGGCACCGATCCTCTGTGCAGGAATCTCTCCACTTTGCCCTCTGCACTCCTGTTGCTGCACTCACCTCTGTGGCTCCGAAGCTTCCTCCCCGCCCACCCCCCGTCTCCGCCAGTGAAGGGGATTCCTAGTATGTGGAAACTATTCCTCCTTCACAGCTCCTTCCCAGAGATGCAGGTCTCATCCCTATTCTTTTGTCTCTGTTTTTTCTTTTTTCTTTTGCCCTACCCAGGTACATGTGGCGTTTCTTGCCTTTTGGGAAGTCTGAGGTCTTCTGCCAGCATTCAGTAGGTGTTCTTTAGGAGTTGTTCCACATGTAGATGTATTTTTGATGTATTTGTGGGGAGGAAGGTGATCTCCTCTGTCTTACTCCTCTGCCATCTTGAAGGTCCCTCCAAAAATACTATTTTAAAAAGTTGCTAACTATGGGAGTTTTGAAATAGGGCAGGTAGGCATCTAGAGAAGGTGTAATGATTGGAAAAGAATTAATGACGTGATCCAACTGCTTCAAAAATTGACAATTCAGTTCATAGGGATAAATGATGCTGAGCATGAACAAAGAGACTGAAGAATTAACTTGGAATATCTAACCCATTCTGTGAATTCCACTAAACGTTCAAGATAATGACATGCAAAATTTTGGACCTATGATAGACCTACTCTCTAGGATGTGTTCTTTTCATTTTGCCTGCTTTTCATACTTAACACATGTTAAGGTGGCTTTGATCATTTAAGATACAGTGATATGTCAACAAATTTTGAAACTCTTGTCATAAGGTCATCTTTGAAAAAGTAATCCATATGATATGCTTTCCTCCATGTTTTCTGAAAGGTGAAATGATTTTTCTGATGTCATACCAAGTAATACTTTCTATTATTGCTTAAAACTTGACTAGGAGAGACAAATATTATGGGAGAGATGAACCATAAATACACATTTAGGGAAGATAATTTTAATGTTCTTTAGAAGTGTAATTTATTACACTGTTTTTGCAGCTCCAGTAGAGCTTCAGGGTAAAAGTAAAACACTAAACTTTTATATAATGAAAAAGAAAAACAACAATAGCAAATGATGTTTGAGAATTTTAGCTTCAGTAATAACCAAAGAAGAATGAATACGTCTTGAAAAACAAAACATGAGAGTCTTTGTGAAGTAGATACAGAGTCCACCAAGTGTGAGTGAATTAGACTAAAATATGATCTGATTAGACATACACATGTACACACAAAATATCTCCTGTAAATATTATAATTTGTGATATAGTCTTGTCAACTGGGTTTGCTTAATCAGAATATAAAATTTTATAAAAGCTATAGCTCAACAGAACAAAATCACCACACTCCTAATATTGCAAACATAATTAACTTTGAATTATGTGAATTAACAGTGCCTAACAAATTATCATTCAGCTCTGAAATTAAATTCTTTCATACCATTAGATTTGTTTGTTAAGCTCAAGTAGGCAAAATTTGTATTTAATATAGTAATAATGGTGCTTTTCTAAGAATGCCTTTGAGAAACATAGATTTATCCAAAACAAATCAAGAAATTTCTATTATTAGTTAATTTGTGAATATCATAACATCTACATAATAAAATTAAGGGAAAAGTCTGATGCTCTTACAGGATACTGTATGTTTATTACAGGAAACCCTTTTCTAATTACCTTTTTAATTAGGTATTTTATATGGTTATTTTGTGGTTGCATACATGTAATACAAATACATTTAATACTGTTTTAGATTCACAGGTTTTTTCCATTAAAGTTATACTAGCACCTCCATTTACAAAAAGTAGGGTCATTTTAACTTCATCTTACACTGTCCATCTCAGATAATTCCCTCCATCCATTCACAAAATATATTTAAAGTTATCAAACAAAAAATCAAGGAATACAGTATTCAAATATTTTCATATGACCAAAGAATTGAAATTTGGAATACTTCTTATATTGCAGAGTCTATCTACATAAATTCTAATGTTTCATTGGACTGAAATTTTGCTATATCAGGAGCAGAGGTGAGGGTATGCTTTCACTTCTTTGTGTAAAGAAAGGAAATTTGCTCATATATTTGATTAGGTTCTCCTGCAGGGTATCATCTGAACAGTATAAATCCAAGCATGTTAAAGGGGAGGCTTCTGAGAGGCCAGTGGAATAACTGTGAGTGAGACAAAAGACAAATGATTTAAAAACAAAACAAAACAAAATTCTAGCAGACTCAGCTGACTTGAATGCCACCATAAGGCATGTGCTTTCTCATTCAAAAATGACCCCAAGATAATTTCTCAAGATCAAGGGACCCTGGTAAACTCAGCCAACTTAGGTTCTTCAATAATATTTGAGTATGGTTTGAGACTAAGTTTGTCATCAAGGGAAACAGGAAAATGTTTACATGGAAGGTGTTTGGAGCCTGAGTTTGATCTTAAGGGTCATGTTGAAATACCACAGTACACTAAAGCTTTCTGTGTATTCCAATCATAAAATTCAACTGGAGAGATGGCAAGGAGGATGCTTATCAGGAATTCTATTCTGCTGTGAAGGGTGTTGCTATTGTTGGGCACATACTAGCCTTCTTTCATAAATCATCTCACGTATCCCACCTTTAGTAGGGCTTGAGATATTAAAGTATTTCTGTAATCAGAGTGACAAGTTTGTTCTTGTTCCTAATTCTATTCATAACCCCTTGCTGGATCCCTCTTGTAACGAGAGGCTCAAACACTCAATGTGGATTGTCAGTGTCAGGTGTTAGTGGCCATGGTGGAAGAAAGAAAGGGGGGCAGGGAGAGGTAGAGGAAGAGAGAGAAGAAAGAAAAGAAAGAAGGGAGGGGGGAGGGAGGAGGGAAGGAAGGAAGGAAGGAAGGAAGGAAAGAAGGAAGGAACAGAATAAAAGGCAGATATGTATAGGTAGATAAATAGATAGACAGATGATAGATAGATAGAACCACTTTCTGGTTCCCAGGTAGATAGAACATATCTTAAAATTAGTACAGACCACCTAACTCCAAGCCTATGTTTAGCTGAAAAATCTCTTCTATGATTTCAATGAAAAAATAGTACCTATTATTCCAAATTTGAGTAAAATGAAAAGGCTGTGCTATTAGAATTATTCACAGCAATGCTGTTTGTTTAAATATTTAGTAAAATAATTTTCCAATCAAAAATAATACTTAACCCTTTGAGAGAAAGACAAATGCCATATGATATCACTTATATGTAGAATCTAAAATATGACACAAATGAATTTATCTAAGAAACAGAAACAGACTCACAGACATAGAAAACAGATTTGTGGTTGCCAAGGGTGAGGGGAGGTGGGGGAGGGACGGATTGTGAGTTTGGGGTTAGCAGATGCAAACTAGTATGTATAGAATAGATAAACACAACTTCCCTGGTGGCGCAGTGGTCAAGAATCCGCCTGCCAGTGCGAATCCCCCTGCCAATGCAGGGGACACGGGTTCGAGCCCTGGTCTAGGAAGATCCCACATGCCGCAGAGCAACTAAGCCTGCGAGCCACAACTACTGAGCCCACATGCCACAGCTACTGAAGCCCACGCACCTAGAGCCCATGCTCCGCAACAAGAGAAGCCACTGCAATGAGAAGCCCATGCACCACAATGAAGAGTAGCCCCTGCTCGCTGCAACTGGAGAAAGCCCGCATGCAGCAATGAAGACCCAACACTGCCAAAAATAAATAAATAAATTAATAAAAAAAAAAGAATGGATAAACAAGGTCCTATTGTATAGCACAGGGAACTACACTCAATATCCTGTAATAAATCATAATGGAAAAAATATGAAAAAGAATGTGTATATATATATATATATATATATACACACACACACAAATACATATATATATATATATATATATAACTGAATCACTTTGTTGTACACCAGAAACTAACACAACATTGCAAATCAACTATACTTCAATAAAATAAATTTTAAAAAATACTTAACCCTTTGAGACAGTTTTATAGTTTTGAAAAGTTCATACCAAAGTTGTGGTTCACCAGAGATAAGCTGGCTTGCTCGCCATCAAGACGTGATCACCTACAGTAAGGCCTTTATCTAGTAGATTCATGTTAGCTCAGGATCTGGCTTTCATGGCAAGAGTTTTTGTTCATATTAGTAGGCCTGTCTCCTAAAGGGGGCATATTTTCATTAACTAAGCTCATGACGATCCACGTATGAAAACAAGAATGTCGACTTATCAAACAGGAAGCAAGGGGCTTCCCTGGTGGCGCAGTGGTTGAGAATCTGCCTGCCAATGCAGGGCACACGGGTTCGAGCCCTGGTCTGGGAAGATCCCACATGCCGCGGAGCAACTAGGCCCGTGAGCCACAACTACTGAGCCTGCGTGACTGGAGCCTGTGCTCCGCAACAAGAGAGAGGCCACGATAGTGAGAGGCCCGCGCACCGCGATGAAGAGAGTGGCCCCCACTTGCCACAACTAGAGAAAGCCCTCGCACAGAAACGAAGACCCAACACAGCCAATAAATAAATAAATAAATAAATAAATAATAAAAGTGTTTTAAAAAAAAAAAAAAACAGGAAGCAAAATTACCTAGGTGACGGGTCTCTGAATGTGCAGCAGAAAAGCTTCTTCAATGAAACCCCACAGAGAAATAATGCAATGTACACATGAAAAATATATATATTCTCCCATGTAGGTCTGGCCATTCTTTTAACATATTCCTTCTTCAGAAGAGGAATAAAATGATTATCTAGAAAGAGACTTTCTTAGGAGCACACAGAGTCCAGCTGTGCCTGAGATCACACTCTCACAAGAACTTGATTGCATTTGGGCTCCTCTCAGACAACCTCTTGAGTTGTTCCTACAGATAGCTGATAATATACTTTGCTGACTTAACTTGTGGTTCTTCCTAATTTTATTCTCAGAAAATATGTTTCAGTGATTTTTTTAATTTAACTCAAATGACTGCTTAGAAGCAACATCCATTTAATTTTTCATGAGTAAGTATTTTATTTTGAAAATATTGGCCAAAGAAGGAAATAACTGCATTTAGTCATCACGATTCCAGTTTGAACCTCAAACAATTCCAGTACTTTAACTTTTATAGAGTAATTTCTTGGTTATTTGAGGCCCTTGACATCACATTGCTAACACTGATTTTCTTCCAGTTTCTTTGGATGCTCTTCAATCGACTTTGAGGGCTTTTCTTCTTTTGCCAATTGCTTATGAGTTGGCACTTCTATCCTTGGTCATTGTATCTGTTCACTCTGAGCCCTCTCCCTTCATGGTTTCATGAGAACCAATATATACTATAAGCTTGTATGCTTGGATGTCCCACAATTACCTCAAATTCAACTTGCAAAAAAACTGTGCTAGGAAAATCCTGATCCTCTGTCACTTGACCATTTGACCACCCCATAAAACAGGAAAATATTATTTTTTCCACTATATCAAATACTTTCCAAATTCTACTGATTAGATCTCACAAAATTCTAAAAATTTATATTTTCTCTCTGCTGCTGTTCTTGTCCTAGTCACCAACACTTCTTTCCTGTGTTACTAAAACAGTGCCCCCCTTGGCTTCCGTATCTCCATCATTGCCTCCAACGCAATTCACTCTCCATATTGTGAAAGGAGTGGTCCTTCCAAAATGCATCTCATTTTCCTGCTTACAAAACTTAATGACTCCCTTTTCTTCCTGATATATGCTTCCTAACATTGGACTGACTGTATCACATAATAATTACCTCGTTACTTACCCAAAGTTTTCCTAAAGATAGTCACTGGATTTTGTCCATCATTTTACTCTTATATACCTAACAGCATCTGACAATGATAGTAGCTCAATAAATACTTATCCAGAGAATCAATGAATTAATATAAACTTTGTATGGAGGCATATCTGTGAACACAGAAAATAATGCATTTATAACATTAGGAACATGTTAGGGACATGCAAAAATATAATATTTTAAAAATTGATATATGTGTATAAGGCAGTGTTATGCATGGTAGTAAATAGGAAGGTGAGATGATTCCGTGTCATTATCTTATTTGACCCTCAAAAACAAGCTGTGAATTAAAATTCTCAAGAACAATAGAAGAAGATAAAAGTAAATATTTTAGAGGATTGACCACTGATCTCCAACTTTGCAGTGCCTGCTTTTAGACACAGCATCATTATGATTATTGTTTTTCTTACAGTAATGTACTACTTTTACTCGCTATTAAATATTTTGACCCACAGAATATTCATAGATCAATAATATTTAATGTTATTTTCTTAATGAGTGCATATTTGTATATTTCGTACTTGCATAGAGAAGGTGACTGTAGGTAGGATTGTGAGCTCTGGCAAATGGCCTCTCTATGCCTCAGTTGCCTGTTCTATTAAATAAGTAATAGTACCTACTTCATAAGTTTGTGCGAGGCTTAAATGAGTTTACTTATAGAGTAATAAGAACAGAGCCTGGCACATAAGTACACACATTAATTATCAGTTCTTATAGTTATTATACATACATGATGTTATTAATTTGGTTCCTATAATTTTATCTGGAAGCTAATATCTATCTATACAGAGGTCATTCTTAAAAATTTTTATTACGTTTACAATTGATTATAGCCTTTCTTTTCACTTAAATTTTGTGTATGCCATGTTTTCTAATTATGTAGTTACTCTCCTAGGTTTTTGTCTTCCTTTTTTCAAACACTGTTTTCATTAATTTGCAGGAAACTTAAGGATTATAATACCTAAACAAATTTCTTCTATAATTAATTTGCATTCAGCAAAGTCTACACTCAGATTTCTTAAGTACTTCTTAAATATCTTCCCCCTTCCCTAAAATTTATATATCATTGTCATTACTTAACTTCTAAGAGCAAATGACTCTTATTAAAACCAAAATTTTTATATGCTGTTAGTTCCTAGTGCAGATCATTGCCTCTAGGTGTTTCAGAATCAAAATCAGAACTACTAAATAATTTAGAGGTAAATTAGCAATTAACTGAAAATGACTTATCACAAATTGTGGTTCATATGTGGCAAGTGGGCTGGCAGAATTGTTACAATCTGCCAGATCAGAACTCTCTCTCATTCTCTAAGAGATAATAACCAATAATGGACATAGAAATATATTTACATAATGAAAAATAATTAATACAGCTTCATCACTCTGTTGTAAAATTGTGCCTAAAACTCTGTAACGTGCTAGCATATAATTGCTACTATATGCTTATCTGTTAGAAAAAATCCTGTGCATAGAAACAGGAGGGATACTTGATATTGAGATAGAAATTTGTAATTTCATCTCATTTTCTATTCAGCTGTATTATAACACCCCAAATCATTTAATTATTTTAAAGAAAATAGAAAAAGGAAAGTTTTATTTAGGGCTAATATAATATTTCATTCTGTTAATGCCTCATATTGGAGAGGAAAAAATAAACATGGTGACAAATACTATCTTTTGTTTTCAGACACCAACATAAAAGTGATTAAAAAATTCATAATCATAGAATTGGAAAGGATCTTATAGATTGCCCCCAGATTTTATAGCTGAAAGAAGTAAGATGCAAAAGGGATTAAATGTCACGCCAAAAGCAACACACATTTGTACCATTCCTGGAAAAAGAAGCTCTGTCTTCCAATGCCAAGTCCCATGTGCTTTCTATGTCTCAATCCAAAACAAATTATTGTGGATCATTGGCTTCTGCTAACTAAGTTGTTTTTAAGATAAAATATTTCTGTCGCACAAGATCACCCATACCTTAGAGCGCAACAAATGTAAGATAAAATATTTCTGTCACACAAGATCACCCATACCTTAGAGCACAACAAATGTAGTTTGACTTTATGCCCAATAAATAGAAGCAAAGGGCCACAGGGTTGCAGCAATACACCGAAGTTCTCATATTGCCCACTTTTCCCAGACTACGTCATCATATCAAAACCTCACAAGAAAAAGAATAATTGATTATGCTTAACTTGACCTCCATAGAAGAAAGGCCTCAATATCCTGTTCTACCATTCTAACATCTAAGAATCCAGTTATAGGTTTCAATTCTCTTCTTTCTCATCTGGATATCTAGGGGTTTCCTTCGTATTATTTGTCCTCAGTGGGAAAATGAAGACCTGATCAACTATTGTCAGTCCAAGACTGCTTTCTCTCCTTGTAAGTTCATTCAAAAGTTTGCTAAATCATGACATTCTTGAGAGTCAGATTAGTTCTTATTTAATGCTACCTTTCTAATGTACCCAGCACCTCACAGGTGCCCAATACATTTTAGAGTAAATAAACTTTGGATTCAATCAGTCATTGGTCTTGAGGACTATTTTCTTCATGCTGAAATTCACTTTAACTTTTTTCTACCTGTTTTTCTTTTTAGGAAAAATTTATTTACCCTTTTAATTTTCCTCCCAACTTTTCTAGTAAAGAAGTTAAGAACTGTCCACTGTGCTCTAATAAGAGCACAAACGTTCAGTATTTAATGGAAAGATTATTTCATAATTTCAAATTGTAATAAATTTTTTGGAGTTTTTAATATTATGTTTCCTTTAAAAAACAGTGCTTTTCTGCTGACCCAGGATCAGCCAATATCCATTCTCACCACCCCCAACCCTTGGGGTCTCTTTCTCTTGTACTAGCACTTTGGCAGTCATCCAATATGATAGAATCCCAAGACAGAAAGACAACTATCTTTCTAAATGAGCTTGCTTCTAATTAGTGAAAAAAGAAAATACCTAACCCAGAAATGTTTATTTTCCTTGCACCTCAACATACTTGAATAGTATTGTTCTAGTTTTCAATCAAGATTATGCATATCATTTCCTTTTCTCCTCTGGCACCAGGATCTATAGGCAGTAAAGATGCATTAAAGAGCCAAAACCAAGAAAGCATCTGTAGAAGTGAGCCAATAATAGAAGTCAGTGTCATACATGTAAGGTCAGGGCAAGGCAGGAAAGAATGCCAGGTAGACAGATCAGAGACTGATGGATGCAGAATCAAGAGGTCAGATGAGTAGCTGGGACTAGAAATTAAGCTAAAAGCTATTAGTGGAGAGATTTTCTACTTTGGGGAAAGCAGGACAAGAGCAAAAATAATTAACTGATGCAGGACTTCCTGTTGGTTCAACTATTGGCTCAACTGTTGCTCTGGCTGCCTCAAAACTAGCTTTTTTTCTCTCTTGTTCTACATGAGACTGACCCAAGGGCTGCAAAAGTGGCCACTGGACAAGCCAGCTGGGGAGAAGAGTGTGGAAGGAGGACATACCCACTGATTGCAGAGCATTTGTAAAAGATCTATTGCTCCCGATCTGGAAAAGCCAAACTCAGTTCACATTGAGTCTTGAACACTACAATAATTCAATCAATCTTGGTAATATTACTTCATTTATTGACCTTTAGGAGCTTAATGACCCTTAGATCTCATGTTTTTTGAAGGGATTTTTCCATACTGTCTTCTCCTGCGAGAGACCATTTGGTTTGGAAGTCAAAGCAGAAAAAAAGGGCAGAGCTAATGAAACTACGGGAGAAATGCTGAAGAACTTTGCCACAGTTCTCAGCAAATGTAGCTTTCCTGTCTACCTTGTTTCTTCTATCATGATCTTCTAGGAAATTTGACACAGTTTTTTCAGTAAATTGTCAAATATGTACTGAGTACCTACTATGAGACCAGTGGTCCATTAAAAAACGAAAGACTGTGATACAGGGATGGACAGTAGGAGATGAAGGATTCAGGGAATGCCTCTGTCCAGTCCCCCTGATTTCTACCTTATCGTCTTGAGATTTCCCATTCTACTTGTGGCTTGAAACTTTATTTCTCCTAAACCAAAATCAAACGCACTACTCACTCTTATATTTACCAAACATGTTCTGAGACTCTTTAGGATGTGCCAATTGGTAGGAAAGCGAAGTTAAAAAATATATATCCCTCGCTTTACATATGGCATGATTGACAGAGGATACATACAAACAACCTGAGTATTATCTCTTCTTGTTATAAAAGCATTTGCAAATACATGCTTCATCTCTCTTATGAGAAATCAGGAGAATGTTTGATTCGGGAATTAGAAAAATATCAAATCACTCCTACTGATTATAAAAGGAGAGAACTGAAGAAACGAAGTTAAAAAGTATAAAACAAAAATAGCAGAAAAGAGGGTGTGTGTGTGTGTGTGTGTGTGTGTGCATATTTGCATGTGTGTGTACTTTTCTTCTTCTTTTCCTAAGGAAAGATAAAACCTATAAAGGAAAAGTCAAATTGGCCCATATGGCTGCATTTCTGAAGCACCTCTGTGAAGAAGAATTGAGTAAGCCGCGCAGATAGTTGCTAATGTGATGATCACAAGTGAAAGTGGATTTTAAGGGAGTGTTTGGCAGAGATATGGGAGAAACGATCAAAAGACAGTAATAATATTTTAAATAGCAGTGCTTACTCATCACCTAATATATTCTGGATATTGTGCTAGATATATCAATATAATTTAGTATAATACTCCTCGTAACCCAGTGCATTAAGACAGATTCCCCAAAAATGGTTACCAAAGGACTTTCATAGATGTCTTGCATCACATACGCATCAAATTAATTAGTTTTCAAACACATTAATGACATACTAAGCTAAAACAAAATTCAAATGGGTTTTTTATATTACAGGTCTTGTGGTCTCTAACACATTAAAGTAGAAATTCTAAGCAGGAGAATATGGTATATAGCAATCCTCATACTATTTCTGGATGATGGAACCTATTTTTCAGGGACCATATTGGAGGTTGGTGTAGTAGTGCCCTGAGAAATATGCTTTGGAAAATATTGTGACTAGGCATTAAGTACTGGGAAGAAAAAACTTGAGACACAAAACAAAAGACTGTTAATATTCATTTACCTGAACCAAAATAAATAAAATTTCAAGTTCAAACTTAGGAGAGCTTAAGGGAAGAGTTTCTACAATACTTTGCACTGGAATGGATATTACTAATATATTTCATTGTCATTGCTATTATTTTGATGTTCTATCTTTACTGCACTATTTTGGTGAACTTAAGGTCACCTCATATCACGGAACTTTGATCACTTTACTCTTAAGTCTCAGCTTCCTCAATCACAAATTCTTCTACCATGGGAAATTTTAGGAACATAATCCCTAAATGGGGAAAAAAAAAATCATTATAATTACAAGAGTCATGAACAAAGTGATACTGACATACTGAGGAGAAAGATCTGACCCTTCCTGGGGTGGGGAGATTTTATAAAAAGATGACAAAGGAGCTGTTCTATAACTCCCATTGAAGCTGCTATGGTTTACTTAGAGACTTGGTGCAAGAAAATATTTGAAAAGAACAACAGAGGGAAATGATTATGTAATGGGTCTTGTCAGGCTGTTTGCTAGAAAGTTCCTGGTTAATATTTTGACCCATCTCATAATACACTGTGGGTCATTATGGTATATAACATTTAGTTATTCTTGTGGCCTCACTTTGTCTCTGATTCAGAATGACTGTCTGGGCTAAGTTCATTTTTATAGCCTATTTAAATTATCCCTGGCCCAGTTCCAAATTTTATCTGCAGTACCATTCTTTTTTTCATTTTAAAGACTTTTTTGATGTGGACCATTTTTAAAGTCTTTCTTGAATTTGTTACAATATTGCTTCTGGTTTATGTTTTGGTTTTACAGCCACGAGGCATGTGGGATCTTAGCTCCCCGACCAGGGATGGAACCTGCACCCCCTGCATTGGAAGGCAAAGTCTTAACCACTGGACTGCCACGAAGCCCCTGAAGTATCATCCTTAATGCTATATTAGGTTCATGGACAAAAGGGGAAATCATTCCCACCCAGCCAGTCCTGGAAAAACTGAAGTGCTTTGGGTCTCAGACAACTGTAACAATGGGCCAGATATAGTACTGACTCTTATCAGCCCCAGATGAAATCTCAGGTGGTTTGTAGTTTCTACTTCTTCATCCTTTAAACTACCCCTTAAACCTAACCAGCACAGGATTAAATTAACTCCCTCCCTTTTCATACTTCTTCCAAAGTTATTTACAGGTGAGCAGCAGAGGACAGAGACCGTGGTCCTCTCTCACTGGTTTCTTCATCATAGGCACATTGAGAGGAAAAGTGTCTTCTTTTGTCTTACCTCAGAAAACAAGTTAAATACCCCAGATATTTTTCTGATTTGTTCTTCTTGATCATTATAGATTTATCTTTGACTCATGATTTCAGTTAACTCCAAAACAAACTTACTGAAATGGGAAACTGTATGCTTTGTTTTTTCTTGTTTTTGTAAGAAAATAAAGATAAAGCGTTAAAGTTTCCACTCACAGGCTGAAACATTTCACCTTTTAGCACCTAATTATCAAGCTTAATAAGCTTTATATTATGCTCCTTTTCTTGTTTTTCCCTTCTTTGTTATATTTGATAGGCAACTGTAAAACTCCAAGATAGTTTCTAGATCAAGATAATTGTAAACAAGCAAGATTATGATGACAAAAAAAAAGTCAGCTGAGAATGTGAAACTAAAGGCTGCATAAATGAAGTGAACTATAGTAGAAAATGAATGTTGATTATGTTAAAAAATTAGCAGCACGAAAAGGCATTAAATAGAAAATCACTTGAACCATTGGTAAAAGTGGATATCGAGAGTCCTTCCTTATTTCTGAACAGATGCGGGTTACTAAAACCGGAAGTTATTTCTACAAATAAAGAAGAGGCGGGTCACCAAGCTACAGCAGGATTTAAGACTCAACTAGAATGTTTGCAGAAAAAAATATAACAGTTTGAGCTAGATCAAAAGAAGAATAGTATTATGGAAAAGAGGGCTGCAGGGAGATCCAACTTTCTGTCCTAGAATTATGTTTGCAAGGACTCATGCCACTGCCACTCCAATATTTAACAAAAGGTCTATATAATTATATAAGTTTTAGAATAAATACAGTAAAGCACCTATTTAAAGTATAAGTCCTATTTATTATTTTTTCCTCATTGATTTAGCTGTGTATTTCTTGTTTCCTTTTGAAATTTTCTAATGGTTTGCCCTCAATGTGCCAGAGGGAACATAGTGCCAGCTGCCATTGCGACTGATGTAGTGAAAGGGCAATTAAACCAGTATTAAGGTTTCTGCTTCCCTCAGAATGCAAGAAATTAAAGTCTTTGAATTCTACCTTAAGATAAAAAGGTAATCAAGTTTATTACTAGAGTGCAAGAACAACTAAATCATATACGAAATTATTTTGTTAATTCAGTGAGTATCATTTTGAAATAATTCATATTTTAACTGTATGTGTATCATCTAATAAGAATGTGATGATTTCCAGTTTTTAACAATTAATTAACATCTTGCTCAAAATATTTTTCTCTTTGTTTTAGCAGCTTTTTGTGGCTCTTTACAAGTGTTGGAAATACTGAAAAATATAACCATAAAGCTCACAAGAGAAACGTAATATCTTTTGAACTAAATGCTCCCTCATGCTTGACTAAAGAGTAGTAAACAATTTAATCAGTGTCTCATATTATGGTCTGTGGATGAACGTATGCAAAAATAGTATTATGGTCTATGAAAACGGTATGATCTTAGAGATCCTAGCTCCTAGCTTGTGTCTAATCAGATGGCTTAAAATGTAAAATGAAAAAAGAGAGTTAAAATAATCATGACAAAGAAGTGTTCAATTATTTTAAAAGCTTTCTTATGACAAAGTATTTAATCTTTCTAAGAAAAACATTTTATCATTTTTGTTTATAATGACCTCAGGTAGAGTAGTGTTATGGTGCTTTCCAATGGACATTTTATTATCACAGGTAAAAGTATTATAGATGGCATGAGGTTTAGTGAGTGTTTAGACCCTCTTCAATACATACGAAGAAATAAGGGTACAGGTGGGAGATACCGTGTTATTGGTGGAATCCTTTTCTCTTCTCCACTGGAAGTGTGTTGGCAATTCCTCTCTTCCTATGGATATCCCCACTTGGTTTCAGGCTGATCAGGGCCTATACCATCAAATGGGTAGGCTAGATATGCTCCAGGTATGTATAATTGAACCTGCACCTGACAGGACCTGCGGAAGCACTGCTACTTCCTCCGGTGATTCACTGCTTCAAGAGCTCAATAGTAACATTTTTCCAGAACCATTCCGGTTCAGACCAGCTTTGTCAGCAGAAGCTTCGTTTCTGGACAAATGCTAACAAACTCATATTGTGCTCTACAGTGATAATATAAATAAATACAGAATAAGAGCAAGATTTAAATAGCAATGTTTTGGGGGAATTCAGTAAATGTTTGGTAAGCTAACTCCTTTTTATTTGATAGCCACATTTGTTTTTGCAAATGTATTCTGATAAAATATAATGCCATGAGTCTTTCAATTTGTAAAATGTAACTTCTTGATTTTTCTCTAATTGACAACTCATATGTTGAATATACCCTTCGCCGTAAATTGGTCTCCTGATAAATAAGAACAGATTTCACAAAGTCAATTTTCTTTTCTTTCTTTCTTTTTTAGATTTTATTTTTATAACAGTTTTATGTTCACACCAAAATTGAGCAGAAGGTACAGAGATATTTCATATAACCCTTGTCTCCCCACACACAGCTTCCTCTCCTATCAACATCCTGCACCAGGGTGGTACCTTTGTTACAGTCAATGAACCAATATTTTTAAACTCTATTATAGCAAGGTTGCAGAATAGAAGATTAATATACAAAAGTCAGTCACTTTCCAATATAATAGCAATGAACAAGTGGAATTTGAAATTTAAAACCTAATACTATTTACATTAGCACTCCAAAAATAAAATACTTAGTTTTACATCTAACAAAATATGTACAAGATCTAAATGAGGAAAACTACAGACCTCTGATGAATGAAATCAAAGAAGAAACAAATAAATGGAGAGATATGTCATATTCATGGAAAAGAAGACTCAAACTGTCAAGATGTCAGTTGTTCCCAATTTGATCAATAGATCTGATGCAATTCTAATAAAAAAATTATGTTGTGGATACTGACAAACTGAGTCTAAAGTGTGTTCAGAGAGGCAAAAGTCCCAGAATACACAACACAACATTGAAGGACAGAATAAAGTTGAAATATTGATAGTACCTGATTTCAAGGCTTACTATAAAGCTATAGTAATCAAGACAGTATAGCATTAGAGAAAAAAGAGACAAAGAGCTCAATGGAAGGAACAGAGAGCCCAGAAATAGACTCACATAAATAGTCAACTGATCTTTGACCAAAGAGCAAAGGCAATAAGTGTAATAGAGCAAAGACAGTCTTTTTAATACATGGTGCTAGAACTACCAGACATCTACATGCAAAAAAAAAAAAAAAATCCAGTTACACCCTTCACAAAAATTAATTCTAAATGGATTGTAGACCTAAGTGTATAAAACTCCTAGAAGATAACATAGGAGAAAACCTAGATGACCTTGAGTATGTCAATGACTTTTTAGATATAACACCAAAGGTATGGTCCATGAAAGAAACAATTGATATTCCAGACTTCATTAAAATTATAAAATTTCTGCTTTGTGAAAGACAATGTCAAGAGAATGACAAGACAAGTCACAGACTAGGAGAAAATATTTACAAAAGACACATCTGATAAAGGACTATTATTCAAAATATACAAAGAACTCTTAAAACTCAACAATAAGAAAACGATCCAATTAAAATATAGGCCAAAGACTTTAACAGACACCTCTCTAAAGAAGAGATACTGTGATGTATGTCATAGAGTGTTCTGCCTATGTTTTCCTCTAAGAGTTTGATAGTGTCAGCCCTTACACTTAGGTCTTTAATCCATTTTGAGTTTATTTTTGTGCATGGTGTCAGGGAGTGTTCTAATTTCATACTTTTACATGTTCCTGTCCAATTTTCCCAGCACCACTTATTGAAGAGGCTGTCTTTTCTCCACTGCATATGCTTGCCTCCTTTATCAAAGATAAGTTGACCATATGTATGTGGGTTTATCTCTGGGCTTTCTATCCTGTTCCATTGATCTATATTTCTGTTTTTGTGCCAGTACCAAGCTGTCTTGATTACTGAAGCTTTGTAATATAGTCTGAAGTCAGGGAGCCTGATTCCCCCAGCTCCATTTTTCGTTCTCAAGATTGCTTTGGCTATTCGGGGTCTTTTGTGTTTCCATACAAATTGTGAAATTTTTTGTTCTAGTTCTGTGAAAAATGCCAGTGGTAGTTTGATAGGGATTGCATTGAATCTGTAGATTGCTTTGGGTAGTAGAGTCATTTTCACAATGTTGATTCTTCCAATCCAGGAACATGGTATATCTCTCCATCTATTTGTATCATCTTTAATTTTTTTCATCAGTGTCTTATAATTTTCTGCATACAGGTCAGAACACTCTATGACATACATCACAGCAAGATTCTTTTTGACCCAGCTCCCAGAGAAATGGAAATAAGAACACAAATAAACAAATGGGACCTAATGAAACTGAAAAGCTTTTGCACAGCAAAGGAAACCATAAACAAGACCAAAAGACAACCCTCAGAATGGGAGAAAATATTTGCAAATGAAGCAACTGACAAAGGATTAATCTCCAAGATTTACAAGCAGCTCATGCAGCTCAATAACAAAAAAACGAACAACCCAATCCAAAAATGGGCAGAAGATCTAAATAGACATTTCTCCAAAGAAGATATACAGATGGCCTACAGACACATGAAAGAATGCTCAACATCATTAATCATTAGAGAAATGCAAATCAAAACTACAATGAGATATCATCTCACACCGGTCAGAATGGCCATCATCAAAAAATCTAGAAACAATAAATGCTGGAGAGGGTGTGGAGGAAAGGGAACACTCTTGCACTGTTGGTGGGAATGTAAATTGATACAGCCACTATGGAGAACAGTATGGAGGTTCCTTAAAAAACTACAAATAGAACTACCATACGACCCAGCAATCCCACTACTGGGCATATACCCTGAGAAAACCATAGGTCAAAAAGAGTCATGTACCAAAATGTTCATTGCAGCTCTATTTACAATAGCCAGGACATGGAAGCAACCTAAATGTCCATCGACAGATGAATGGATAAAGAAGATGTGGCACATATATACAATGGAATATTACTCAGCCATAAAAAGAAATGAAATGGAGGTATTTGTAATGAGGTGGATGGAGTTAGAGTCTGTCATACAGAGTGAAGTAAGTCAGAAAGAGAAAAACAAATACAGTATGCTAACACATATATACGGAATCTAAGGGGGAAAAAAAAAAAAGGCCATGAAGAACCTAGTGGCAAGACGGGAATAAAGACACAGACCTACTAGAGAATGGACTTGAGGATAGGGGGAGGGGGTGGGGTGAGATGTGACA
Organism: Balaenoptera acutorostrata; assembly: GCF_949987535.1. Classification (NCBI taxonomy): domain Eukaryota; kingdom Metazoa; phylum Chordata; class Mammalia; order Artiodactyla; family Balaenopteridae; genus Balaenoptera; species Balaenoptera acutorostrata. The sequence goes on from NC_080077.1 coordinate 46,516,685, forward strand.
GGGTAAGAGAGTGTCATGGACATATATACACTACCAAATGTAAAATAGATAACTAGTGGGAAGCAGCCGCATAGCACAGGGAGATCAGCTCGGTGCTTTGTGACCACCTAGAGGGGTGGGATGGGGAGGGTGGGAGGGAGGGAGATGCAAGAGGGAAGAGAAATGGGAACATATTGTATATGTATAACTGATTCACTTTGTTATAAAGCAGAAGCTAACACACTATTGTAAGGCAATTATACTTCAATAAAGATGTTTTAAAAAAAAAAAAAAAAAAAAGAAGAGATACTGATGGCAAATAAGCATATGAAAAGATGCTCCACACCATATGTCATCAGGGAAATGCAAACTAAAACACTAATGAGATACCACGACATACCTATTTGAATGGCCAAAATCCATAACATTGACAACCTCCAATGCTGATGAGGATGTGGAGTGACAGGAACTCTCATCTATTGCTGGTGGGAATGCACAATGATACAGCCACTTTGGAAGACAGTTCGGCAGTTTCTTTCAAAACTAAACATACTCTTATCAAATGGTACAGCAATCACACTCCTTGGTATTTACCCAAAGAAGTTCAAAACTTATGTCCACACAAATATCAGCACATAGATGGTTATAGCACCTTTATTCATAATTGCCAAAACTTGGAAGCATCCAAGATGTTTTTCAGTAGGTGAATGGATAAATAAACTGTGGTACATCCAGACAATAGAATATTATGAATATTATTTAGCACTAAAAAGAAATGAGCTATCAAGCCATGAAAATATATGGAGGAAGCTTAAATGCATATTACTAAGTAAAAGAAACTAATCAGAGAAGGCTACAAACTGTATGATTCCAACTATATGACATTCTGGAAAAAGCAAAACTATGTACATGGTAAAAACATCAGTGGATGTCAGGGGTTGGGGAAGGGGAGGGATGAATAGGTGGAACACAGGATTTTTAGGGCAGTGAAAATACTCTGTATGATACCGTAAGGATGGATACATATCATTATACATTTGAGACAAACAACCCCACAAGAGTGAACTATAATGTAAATTGTGGGCTTTGGGTTATTATGATGAGTCAACATAAGTTCATCAACTGAAACAAATGTACCACTCTGGTAGGAGATGTTGGTAATTTGGAAGGCTACGCATGTGTGAAGGCAAAGAGTATGTGGGAAGTCTCTCTACCTTCCCCTAAATTTTGCTGTGAATCCAAAACTGCTCTAAAAAAATAAAGTCTTAATAAAGCAAAAAAAATTCAAAATAGTAAGATGATGTTTTGATAAAAACAATCATCACTTGCTCATTGACCACAGGATAAAATGTTACATATACATAGTGTAGGATGAAGTATCCTGATTCTAGTAATTGTGTCAATTACTGCAAATCAAGCCCTTCAAAAAGAATTCTAAAAAAAAAGAAAAGAAAAGAAAAAAACTTTTCCTAGTTCTTCAGAAATCACACTCATGTTTGATATATCTTACCCCTCACCCAGAGGGTCATGATACCATAGATGTCATGAATTATAGTGTCCTCTGAACTTTTGAGATTACTTCAAAAATGGAAAAGTCCATTCCTCATTATACTAATGGCTTGAGACATGAAAACTAAGTTGATAATGCTTATCCACTGAACATTAATCAAGACAAACCTGAAGCAAGAACTCTGCAAACATATCACAGTACTCGTCTGAGCTGAAACTGAGCCATTAGGTAGTTGATGAATCCTTAGTGGAAGACTCATTTGCCATATGATATTTGAGTTGCAGAAGTGTTTGGGAACAAAAAGAACTTTACCTGTCCACGTGTATATATAGGCTGTAAGTATCATGTTCCCTCACATCTATATATCACTAACAAGAGTATTAGGAAAAGTTCAGAAAACCCCAGCGGTCATCAATTCTCATCTGTGTTTAATTACCTGAAAAATTTAGACAAGTTTGAATCATCCAAGCCAGTGGTGTTTCCATAACCAACTGTTTCTAATAAACATACATGATCAGAAGCAGTTCTGCTTTCTTAACCCTCAGCATTTTGAAATATCTATAGAGAGAAAAGCAATACTAGGGAGAACACAAAATATTCCAAGGCAGTGGAGTGTTCCAAGGCAGCACATCCATTAAGTACTTCTTATGACACCTTAAAATTTTTACCATATAAAATTACAGTCTTTCTAATGCTGAAATTGGGATTGCTTGCCTTATTCTATGTCCATTTCCACCCCCTCCCCATGATTTTTACACTTCATTTTTCCCCAAAATATACCAAGAGCTTCTTCTCTATAAATTCAGATTGGTTTCGCCACTTCTAGATAACCATTCTTGCAGTTGTTTATGGTTTTTAAATGATCCTTTGTGATATTTAAATAATCATTTACCACTGCTACCACATTAAAAAATCATCTGATGATGACATAATTGAACAACAGTTAGAAAATCATTAACTGTAAACTGATACTGATGAGCTCTTCAAAAATCTAGATGACATAAATTATTTGTAATCCATAACTATATGGAGAATAAAAACACAATGTGAGGAAAATTCTTATCTACACTAACCCTAAAGGGAAATTATATAATAAAACCTCACAAATCTGGAATAATAGAGGAAAGTTTGCTTCAATTATTGAATACCTTACACAAATGCAGCATTAGTACCTTCAAACAGACAAACAAAAAACCAAATGAATAAGGCAATTTTAATTTAAGGGCCTACTTTTCTCATCTAAGTTATTATCAGAATAAAAGGCTGTTTTTAGACTTGCCATTTGGATTTTTAAAAAATACATTGAGACTTAGTTTAGACAAATCTTTTGTCTTAGCCACATAATGGTGGTCCCTATCTTCCCCAGCTCTAGGTTGTTGTGGGTATGAAAGACATAGAATCTATACAACCCCACTCAATATTTGCCCTTTAGGATCTTTTAGATCAGTGAAGAAGAAAGTTACATAAACATACAATTGCAATATAATGAGATAATGTTATATTAGACAAATATAGCAAGACCACAGATGAGAAAGAAAATGTGGTGTAGCATAATACTTTCTTATTTGGTTTTAATCAGCTTTACTATATGATAAGCAACAACTAAAACTGGTAAGTTAAGCCAATATCAGGGTTGAAGGGCCATTTTAAAATACTTATCATGAATAACCTTTAGAGGAACTGCCACCTTACCATCTTTAAAAAGTTCAGGTAATATGGCTTTTTGAGACTGGGCTACAGAAGCAGAGCTGTGTGACAGGGCAATACATCAAGGATGCAGTTTCCTAAGGGTCTTAACTAAATATGTTTCTACAATTAAGTTAGCTCTTGAACTTAAATATTTTTAACAGTAAGAATATTTCTTATTACATATGCATAATGTATCTAACCGACTGCTACATGTTGACATACTAGCTAGGAAATTATATCCTGGGTAATCATTTTTTAACACATGTATTTTATGTCAAGTGTAACTTAGATGAAAATTGAAAGGTACATCACTTTTTTTGTTGTTTTATTTCAATCATTCCCAAGAGTCTTAAAATTATATTTCTCTTTTGTTCATGAGCACAAAGCGTGAACGACCAGCCTTTCACTTCCTCAAGAGGCTACACCTCATGTTAAGCCATAATCTTCCTCTTGCTCTTGATGTGTGAATTCTATTTGTACTTTGTGAAGATTTTAATCAATTACATATTTCAGTTCTTGTAAAGCTATAAAGTTTCATGAGATTCTATCCAGAAATCACTTGCCATGAGAGATTTGCTTTCAAATATGCATAACTAAAGTACCCTGGTATGTATCAGTGTAAACAAATACAAGTCCCACCCCCTTCCCACCATTTTATTTCTATTAATCTAAGAGTTGAGTTAAAATTTCAGACTGAGATAAAATAGCTGCTTTTTTCCAAAAAATTATATGAGAATCCTTTAAAGATTATGTTAGTCCCCAATAAAAATATTTTACTGTATTGATATCTCATGAGTTATTTTTAGCTTTTGGTTAATGATAAAAAATTATCAAAAGGCTATCATGAACTTATAATGCTCTGCAATATAAGATGATAATCTCTGAGTTTCTGCTATAGTGCCTAATAGATGTATACAAATTACATTTAAGGTACGGCACCCTTGTGTATATATGTAATTATGAAGATTAAAGGAAGTGGATTAAAGAAAGATAATGATTAAAGTTTACTAAGGTACAAATGGCCCTCTAAATCTGCCTCTTATAGCTTAATACTGTTCCTCACTGATTCCAGCTTTATGCACCTTTGAGTTTTTCAAGGTTGACATGCATACCAAAGCAAAATAGCCATATATACCAAATACATTAAGGCAACACATCATTTAGGGCCAATGAAAGCATGTTGGTAGCAAAACAGTGATCATCTTACAAACCAAACAAAGGTCATATCAAGACTTGACATATACACATTAATACGTATATAATGGGTAACTAATAAGAACCTGCTGTATAAAAAAATAGATAAAATAAAATTCAAAAAATAAAACAACAAACAAACAAAAAAAACCCCTTTGCCTGAAAGCCATCATAGAGTTGGGTCTTTTGAGCACTAGCAGCCTGGACTCCTTGCTCGGTGCCCTGCAATAAATGCTGTGCTTTCCTTCACCACATAAAGAAGAAAAAAAAAAGACTTGCCTCAAAAATCCATCTCTTCTCATAAGCCTTCCTCATGGATTCTACTTTCTCTTCAGAACTTCTATTGTCTGTATTCAATGCAGCACACTAAAAAAGAGATGGTACTGGGTCCTACCCCTACTCGGGTCCCCAAAAATCTTTACTGTAATAACTGGGATAATCAAAGGGGGCATCCTAGTTGAGCAATCGCTTTCTCTCTCTCTCTCTCTCTCTCTCTCATTCTGATATATTTATATTATTTATATCTGTATAAATACCATACAATTACCTCATAATAATACCTTGAAGGAGTATTTAAATAAATACTTTGAAAGATGACAGAAAAATGTAGCTAGAATGAGCTCACATCTTATACAAAAAAAAAAAAAGCAATGTGCCGGACAAATTAATATTATAAATGCTGTATAACAGAGGATAGCAGTTTTCAATTTCTCTTTAGTGAGGAGCAAGGGGGTTGGTGCTAACTAAGTGACTGAGACTACATCCTTGTCCAGTCACCCTGGTTGCCCTCGGTCTGTAGCTCCATGTAGCCAGTTTTGCTTCAGAACCCTTATGACTGTCACACAATGCTGTTAGTCTCTTTTTACGTACTCTAGGAATAGCTGATACATTGTTATGCTCAATCATGCTGATATGATCCATATGTGTGTGCTGTGCTGGCATTAGGGGTGGTATGGGTGTTAATGGGGGTGGTACAGTGGGATGTGTGCCTTTTTGTCAGATTTCTTAATTTGTTAGGTGAGAGTTTCCAACTGTTCTCCATGTGGGCAGCAACATGATGTATCCTTCAAAATAACACTGAACATTCCTTCAGTGGCTGCTTAATCCTCTTATGTCCCATTACATGTCAGTTACATTTGCAGAATATATTTTAAAGCTTTATAAAATCAGAAGAGCATTGGGATAAAAGGGGTAATACATAGCAAAAACCACAGGCTCTAGAATCAACAACATGGTTTGATCTCAGAGCCACAATTTGCCAGCTATATTAACCAAAGAAAGTTATTGATTTCTCAGTTTTCTCATCTTTTTTTTTTTTTTAAAGAGATATGCTCCCTGTACATTCACAGTAATTATTTTGGAATCTAGTCTTTGTTTTCAGATTCCTGGGGGATATTTTTCTTTTCTTTTCTTTTTTTTAATTTTTATTTATTTATTTATTTATGGCTGCATTGGGTCTTTGTTTCTGTGCGAGGGCTTTCTCTAGCTGCGGCAAGCAGGGGCCACTCTTCATCACAGTGCGCGGGCCTCTCACTATCGTGGCCTCTCTTGTTGTGGAGCACAGGCTCCAGACGCACAGGCTCAGTAACTGTGGCTCATGGGCCTAGCTGCTCCGCGGCATGTGGGATCTTCCCAGACCAGGGCTCGAACCTGTGCCCCCTGCATTGGCAGGCAGATTCTCAACCACTGCGCCACCAGTGAAGCCCTCTCATCTCTTAAATTCCATAAGACCTCACTCTTTTAGTGAGGATTAACTGAAATATTATGAAGCAAATCATGTCAGGCATGAAGTAAACACTATGAACTTTATTTGTATTATAAATCCATTAGCAGAAAGGGACATTAAGAAAGCTGTTCAGGTTCTTTTCTCAGTGGCTGACAAATGTTAAATGATGGAGTGTAGACTGAAGCATCGAGCAGGGACTTATGATCTCTCAGGCAAAGTGCTCCTTCCCCTTGGTCAGTTCATTACTTTATTATATAAAGGCCTGTGTTGCTCTTTAATTGCTATCTTTGTGTTGAAATTGATTCTTCAATTCAAAACTCTTGTTAGATCAAATTCACATATTTCTTTAGTGCTCTAAACAGTCTAGTGCAATGTTGAGCATGTAGCAGGTTCTCAATAAATAGTTGTATGCATTTTAGACTTGATAACAGAATGAGTAAGGCAGCACTTTTCACTATGGACGTCATTCATCTATTTTTTAAATCTATTTTTCCTAGTTAGTCTTAATACCATCTTGGTAAAGGATTCCTGCCATGCTAGTGTGCTTGTATAATTTTATTTCCCTTTTGTACCCCAATCCCCCAAAAATGTTTGATTAAAAAAATATGCTAAATATAAAAGTGTATTTAAAAAATCCTAAACTATTTCTCCTTCTTCACCCACTTCTCACATCTAAATTTTAAAATGCCTAAGTCCTTGATCATAAATGGTTAGTGGAATATACCTATTAAAGGAAGACTCTTTATCCAGTTTTATGGTCTAAAGTTCATTCTATCCTTTATCAGCTGCTCTCATATATGTCTATCATATCATCAAGTGACTTCCAGACATTCTATTTGGCTACAGTCTAGTTCAAGGTACAATAAGTGTTATTTTTCTTTGTAATGATTCAAAGTATTCTAATCAGTACCATTAAAGTTCTATTGGCCAACATAATATTATTACAGATTATAGCTAAACTATTACCTGAATATTAATACCTGAATTTAAATACATTTAATTTTATCAATTAAAAATTAAAAGTCATTCATCAAACACTGTTTACTGTATGCTTCACCTGAAAATTTTTCTTTGCCTTAGGTTTAAAACCTATTTTTAAGGAGTTCAAGAAGTCAAAAAGAAAGCAAAAAAGAAGTAAATTTTTTATTTATTTTTAATTATTGGAATGAACATCATTGATGTGAATTTTTGAGAGCTTATATGTCAGGTGTCATTATGTCAGATGTCAGGTGTCATTATACTATTTATTAAAAACTAAATGTCACAGTATGCCTTATCCCAAACTTTAATTCTTCACTGTCAATCACCCTTATCCACTAAATCTGCTTGCACTCCATCCATCACACCTCTCTTTTAGTTCTTATTATTTTATATCACATAGCTGACTGTCTTTTGTTCTCTCTCAGCCAATTTTTAATGCCTTTCCTCCATCTCTGGTTTACCTCTACCATATTCTCTATCAATCTCATGGGTCATAGCTCATGGAGTTGCAGACTGTAGCTGCTCCTAAACACTCTCTAACTAAAAATCGCATATCCATCATGTTCAGTTTTTGTGAAACATAAGTTACGTGTGGGAGAAATCAAGGCCTACATGAAGAATCTGATTTCAGCCTAACATTGGACAATGCACTGCAGGTGCTTACCCATGCTTAGAGCAGGGTTTTATTTTCTTCCTGGAAGTTCAGATTAGGATTTTAGAATGTTAGCAATGACACTGATGTTTTCATTAAAACCTTCATCCAACAGTTGGAGAAACAAAGATTGATTAACTGACTTACTCAAGTTCACTCTGCTAGTCAATGACAGATTTTGAACAGATGGGGACCTTGGGCTCCCCATCTCCTTCCCTTTCTGCTTCACCAGAGGGATTTGATATTATAATAATATTATGAAATTTGGTTTAAGTAGGGTTTAACAGTTATGGGTAGGAAATATTTCTTGTATAAATACTCATTTGGATTTGTGAAAAATTATGATTACAAATCCACCCTCACAAAAGATGAGATGGTAATAACAAATGGCCAGAGGCACAAATAGGTCAATTTAGCCAAGAACGCATATCTCATCAATATTTTTATGAAGCAAATAATGTCAAATTTATATAAAGGCATACCTCATTTTGTTGCTCTTTGCAGATATTGCGTTTTTATATATTGAAGGTTTCTGGCAACTATGTGTCAAACAAGGCTACTGGCATCACTTTCCATTAGCATTTGCTCATTTTTTGTCTCTGGGTCACATTTTGGTAATTCTCACAATATTTCAAACTTTTCATTATTATTATATTTGTTATGGTGATCTGTGATCAGTGATCTTCAATGTTACTATCGCAAAAAGATTATGACTTGCTGAAGGCTCAGATGATGGTTAGCATTTTTCAGCAGTAAAGTATTTTTTAATTAAGGTGTATACATTGTCTTTTTATATATAATGCTATTTCACACTTAATAGATTGCAATATAGTGTAAACATAACTTTTATATGCACTGGGATAAATTTGTGTGACTTGATTTATGGCGATATTCACTATATTGCAGTGATCTGGAACCAAACCCACAATATCTTTGAGGTATGCCTATATTTTATTGCTATTTGCCTAGGTTGCTTTCATAAGAGAGTTACAAAATCAGATCAGAATTATTAGTGTCATTTTACAGAATGGTTTAAAATAAAGGCAAATATACACTGAAAGCAAAGAACAGGGAAATGGACATTTTGAGTGGAAGTGCTGACAGAGGGCTCTCTCAAAACCTACCTAAAAATGTTGAGCTGTGAAGCTACAGGAAAGGATATTTATTTTTGCAACTGCAGTGAGAGTCATGCAGTTTCTTCCAAGGATTTGTAAACATTCCTGTGGGTGGTCTATAACCAAAATTTGTTCCCTTAGCATTTCCCGTACCCTAGCATCTGGCCACTTAACCACTGTTAAAGATATTACCATGTACACGTGACTGCTAACAATTTTGAAAACTTGATGAAATGGAAATTGTCATGTGCAAATAAAATTATGAAAAGTGATACCATACAATATAGAAAACCTAAACTGATGAATAAAAAGAAGAAAAAAAGAGAGAGAGATAAGAGACAGAGTCAGGGAGAGATGCAGAGAAAGAGAGAGGGAGAAAGAGAAGGGAACTAGTTTAGAAGACATAAAACTCAGTTCTACTATGATTTATCTTGAATTATAGGCAAATGCTTTATACAATATATTGTATATATCTCTCTTGTAGAACAGGTAAAACAAATTCTTGACTATATCACAGAAATGTTATAAGAACTAAAGAAATAAGTCTCTTAATGTGGAAAAAATGAGGCTTTGAGGAAATATAAGTATTATCAAAATTCCTAAAAAACCTGAAAAGGCTAGTAAAAAAAAAAAGCAGAGGTTTTTGTAGATAAATAAACAATATAGATGAAAGGAATAGAAGCCAGCTCACAATTTTTCTATTAAAAAATTGAGATTTTATTAAATCTAAAACCCGCTATTAGAGTTTAGCAATTTACCTGTAGAAGATGATTATGATTTTGATTTTGATACCAGTTTTGATAGGATAAAAATTTAAACAAAAAATACAGATCAGTCAACTGAGATAACCTCAATTTATAAAATATATGTCTACAATTTATTTTTCCAAAGAAGAATTTATGAAGAGGAGGGGGCAAAAACAGAGGGATTGAAGGTATATGTCATATAAAGCTATGTTGTGAAAGCTGCTTAATCCCACCAGACAGCATGAAGAGAAAAAATGTTGACACAATCCTAACAAACATCAGCTGACATCACCGATGAGAGGGTTATTATCTATTCTGGCAAGAGGATCTTCTACGAAACTGAACGTTACTTTAAACACTAGAACCTCAAAACCTAAGTCATAACTGGTGGCATACTCTTTAATGACTTTCACTTTTACTCCATCCTTAAACAGGATCATATACACAAAAACATATAGATACACAAACACACACACATATACACACTCATCGCCAGAGACCTGTGCTTTCTAAGGAGACTTAGATATAAGTGTCTATATGCCATTGAGTCTGATGGCATGGTGGTGGTCCTACCTGTTGTCTCCTCATTATGGGCTTTCCTCCCCTCTGTGTGTCTTCTCATTGACCTCAAGCCAGCCTTTACTCTCCACTGCTGATGCACAAGGTTTTAATCACCCAGATGCTGCCACTTCTGCTACCATCACTTCTAATCTCTACTGCTCTTCTCATCTCTTCTTCCCTTTTTTTTTTATTTTTGATCTTTTATGTCTCTGGCTGCTCCCCCTTTTTATTGGATTTTTATTGAAAAGACTTTAGAGACCTCTTTGCAGAAGCCTTTCTCTTCTGACCCTTCCTACAATCCATGTACCGAGAAAGCATAAATATCTTGTTATATAGATATATCTAGTACTAGAACATATATCTCACTATAATTGCTTGTATTTGTATTTTGTATATGTATACCTTGTGTTAAAAATTATAATTATATATAATTACATTTATACTATTATATATAATATATTATAATGTATAATTTTTATTGTAATACTTTATATATAATTATATATTTATATCTACTTGTACTGTGTATATGCATGTGTGTACATGTGTGCATGTATACATATACACATACACATATACATACATGTCCCTATAGTAGTTCGTCACTTATTTGTGAGTTCTTTAAGGAAAAGACTAAATTTCATCCAATTATTTAGGCACATGCTGAGCAATCAATAATTTAAAGGATGAATAGATGATGGGCACTGGTCTGTTTTTTCTCTTTTTGATATAAAACAAAGCACTCACAGTGAGGCAGGTATCATATTTAAAACTTTGGCTTGACATATGTGTTTAATTACTTCTTTCTGCTAAAGAGTTCTTTCTTTTCAGTCAAAAATACTCCGTTACTTTGGTCATTTTCCTTCTTAGTTTTTAAAAAATTATTCTGAGAATTTGAAAGTCTAGAAGTGGTTCATAGATAACCCAGGCATTACTCTAGAAAAAAAAAAGTATACAAGCACATTATATAGATTATATAAAGCTATATAACACATTGAATAGTTAAACATATGAAGTTTAATGTACTTTTCTGCCCTAGGAGTACATGGGATGTCTTTAAGGATAAGTAGTCACTTTGAAGTAATTGTGGTAAAAGGCTACCAGTTAGTCTAACAATTGTTATTCTAACAAGAATGACTCACCTCCATTTTTAAAAGAAAAAATGTCATTAAGAAATCAAGTGTTCACTGGAAAGAGATTATTTATCATAAATTAAATTGATTTCAGGCATTTAGCTTCCTCAAGCTTAGACCTTTTTCTTCTGTTATCTTATTGACAGAGTTGAGACTGATAGCTGGTCAAGGAAACCCCATCAGGTCAACACTTTGTAAAGAGAATTAATGGTCATGCCGATATAATAATCTCAGTAAGTGCTTTAGTTCAACAATGAGAACCTAAGCTTAGGCAACCCCAGGCCGGTCTTTCCAGGTGCCACAACTCAATAAGCCCTGAATGACGATAGAACCACCCAATAAAGTCATGTGAAAGGTCAATCTATAAAATTTTGTCCCCATGTACTCTGGAGCTTTCAGATTTGTATCAAACTTTGATATAGGAACTTGAAACAGACCTTCTGGATTGATACTCTTGAGGAAGGAGATACAACTATCTGTTCCTTGAGAAGCAAGCCACTGTTGGTTTGTCATCCACTCAGAAGCTTCAGTAGGCAAAACAATTCAGAATAAGTGATTGTTCTATGTATTTTTTAAATGGTGCTTTCACTTCAGGGAACAGAAGCTCTTATGCTATAACTGTGGTAAATATCAATATCTATTAAATTTAGTAAAATAAAAATTTACCTAAAGTGCCACGAAGTATTTGGAGTGCCTCTCTTACTCAAAAAGAACACTTCTACAATTTGAAAGGAAGGAATCATTATAGTATCACATATAGTATCACATTTCTGAAAAACAAAAGATGCTGGCTTTCACATTTAAAATATTGTATTGGTGGTTTATGGGGTGTGTAGGAAAACCAGGAGTTACTGATGTAGGACCCACTCACTTCTTCGATAGATAAATTTCATGCAGCTGTAACAGAATGTTTAAATAAGTTATTTTTGAATGAGGTCTTTTATGTCCCATGCAATTCAGTGCCTCAGGCTGCGAGCTCCTATAACTTGGGTTGAAGGATGTCTAGTTTCTGCTGAAACAAAAGTATGAGATGAATTGTGTCAAGAGAAACCCTAGTTTATGTGCTGTGCCCTGGCTTACTCACAGAGGTTTCTTTGTAAAACACCCTGAGGGTGCAGGCAAGGAGCAGATTCTAGTACTTCTCTGGTCAATTTCAAGCAAACAAATGAAAATGAAATAAAATGGCAGTAATACACTCTTAGGAACAAAGGGAAGCTTGAGCTTTCTGTCAGATTCTTTAACTTTTTCCAACTGTGTTTAGTGTTCTTCCTTTATTATTTGTTGATTTAGAAGCAAAGCTTTTTTTGCACTTATCTACTGGCTGTACAAAAATTAAATCTCCAAGATAATAGCATCCAACTAGTATGCTCCAATTTCTAAAGCATTCCTTTTCAATGTATTTGCTTCTAAATTTCACCTCCTCAGTGAGATCCTCCTGAACATACAACACTCTTATTTCCTGTCCCCTTTCGCTGCTTTATCTTTCTCTAGAGGCTTTATAATGGTCTAATGTACTGTAAACTTTACCAGCTTGCTTTTTGGATTGCCTGTCTCCCCTTCACACTAGATCATAAACTCTGTGAGAGAAGAACTTTGTGTCGGTTTTGATCACTGCTAAATCCCCAGAGGCTTAAACATTGCCTGGCACATACCTTACCAGCCTTGGTTTAGGGTTTTAAGAACTGGAATTCATGGGATAAATAAGAGAGGTGGAAAAGCAGGTTGAAAATACAACAGGGATGGTATGTGTGATCCTTATAGAATGTTTCTTCACTGATTCGGGGTGGATGATTGACCCAAGGGAAGTTTTTGAAATATTCAATGTTTATTTTTTAATACCATCCTTTCTACCTCTTTTCTAAGTTCCTGTTTTTTCTCTCTCCAGGTGCCCAATACTCTTTCCTGCCTTACTGCCCCATATAACCCTCGTACTTCTACTTCAGAAAGGTGTGTAAAAAAGTCTTCCTTCCTTTAAAATATAAAGTGCCCCATGACTCTAATTACTTCAGTTTTGATTCCTCCCCACATCTTTCCCAAAACTCTCATTCCCTTTGAGCTCAGAACAGATAAACTGTAGAGCCGTAAGTTTAAACAAATTCATTTTTAACCTCTTAGACTCTCCAGGTTCTATCTGCCTGTTTATCTGTTTTTCTTGTTAAATCAAACTTCAAGTATTTTCATACTTGGTTTATTAGCTTCAAATAATTTCCTAAGATTGTGCAGCATACAATTTCTTTACTCTTTTCTTTTTCCTTCCTAATCTCCACCCCTGTCCCCATCCCTGCTCATAAATACTTCAAAACCCTATGTGTTTTGAGGATATCCTGTTATCACCACAGATTAATTGTAATATTATCTTGCACTTGAATGTGGATCCATTTGAATACATTATCCTATAAATATAATATTTAAAGAGTTAAAATTTTTTATATTATCCTTACTGTGTATAGAATATGGCCAGTGGCAGCTGTAGGGTACCTATTTTTGATGTTTCAAAATGTCCCTTTCAATAAAATGCTTCCTAGAAGGCAGAAGTAGACTCTGGGAAATAAAAGTGATCTAAAGAGCTAAATAACCATCACAAGCAGTGATCAGCAAAATGGAATCATCTCTCCCCCACATACACATATGTTCAGACTGAGATAAACATGCACATACTTCAGTTACAAGCAAAACTTTCTTGAGAGACAAGTGGCAGGGAGCACTGAAGCTGAAAGCAATGTGACAACACAGTGGCACACAATAGTGAGAAACAACTCAACCCTGTAATTAATTTCTATCATTAAAGTCCCATTAATATCACTTAGGTGGATGGCTCTGACAGGATGGGAATATTACCTAGAGACAGATTTCCTACTTCAAAGGTTATAGTACTGTTTGCATATGTAATTTAGAATAAATTATAAAAAGGTGAAAAATATGGAAGGCATTATGTATAACCCGAGATTAACTTAACAGAGCATAAATGTATGTGCTTGACATTGGCTGTGGTAAATATAAAGCTTGACACATTTTTCCCCTCTAAAAAGAAATGCAGAGGTTCAGTTCCCAAAATTGGATTCAGAAAACAATGTATATTTAGGATTAATTTATACAAAATCCTAGTACTTTTTATTTGCTGTCTATAATGGTTAATACTAATGAAGTAATAAACAAAATTGCCTCAAACTGGAGTCATTATTAAAGAAAACAGAAAGGAAGGAGAAAGGGGATTAGATGTAACCAATTACTTTCAGGCACAGTTGATTAAATGGATATAGAATAAACAACATGGAAAAAAACTCCCTTTGCAGCTATACCAGTATGGCCAAAGAAAGCAAAATTTTAGAATAGTGATCGTCATGAAAAAAGTTATTTGAAAAGCTGTAAAAATTTCTCTTAGGCTCAAAATAAAGTTTCTTTCATTCTAACCAAAGTCTGGCAAGTGATTTATTTGGAAAACTATTCTGAACTCCCCCAACTGAGAAACAACACATCATAGAATCCTCCCTGTCTAAGATAGATTATCGCATAAGGTTTATTGTATCTTTAAAGCATAGACACATCACTTAAAATGACTTCTAATCCTCAAACTAGGTACTCATTTCACTCCCTTTCTTTGAAAATCTGAGTAGATTCCAAATAATGAAATAAGGATAATTCAACACTATTCTGTGAGATATGACAGGCTCTGGAATTAAAATTACATACAATTTGAACTTAAATTAGTATATGAAATAAATCAAACTTTTGAAATCCTTTCTCAGACTAAATCGGTGTAAGCAACAAAATGACCCTTTGTTGTATATTTCTGACTTTCAAAATTTTCACCTTGACAAAATACAACTTAAACATGCTTCAGGCATATATGTGAATAACATGGTGACATTTCCTTCAGCATTAAAAAAAAAAAAAAGTTTAAACGTGATAAGGTGAGCTGCTTGTGGAAAAGAAACTCGTTATTTCTTCTTAACTTTGCCTCAGAGACAACATCTTCATTTTACTAACTCTCAATTTTTAAATGTTTTTTTTTAAATTATCTCATTGTAAGACTCAAAATCAGTTGAGGGTAAGATGACGGAATTCAAATATCATACTCTCTGCAGGCAGGTAAAGTTCAGAGTTCAGATTCTACATATGTACCAGATGTGGCAACACTGTTTATTTGTTAATTCATTAAACGAATATTTTTGAGAGTCTGAAGTATACCAGATATTGTGCCAGACAACATGGTAGGCACTAGGAATACAGAAATGAATATGACATCTATGATCCCGGTGGGGGGAGAAAAAAAAATAAACATACTTTAGTAATTAGAAAGGATGAGTGCAATGAGAGAAACAAATAGGATTTTGTAAAAGAAGATAACAGGAAAGGACCAGATCTAGATGGAAAAGCTGAGGACATCTCTCAAGGTGATATTCAGGCTGACATATCAAGATGAAGCAGCCAAGGGAAGACTAGGAATAGATTTCTCAGAGTAGAAATGTAGCTTATCCATAGTCATGAGTAAGGAGAGAGCTTGCAATGTTGTAAGAACAGATAAAAGGCCAAGGGGACAGACGCAAAGGTGAACTTCCACAAATGGTGCACAAAGGAAAGAGAGCATGAGGTGATTTGGGAGATGTAAGTCAAGCCTGTTTATACAGTACTTCTTGATAAGCTATAGTAACTAGTTAATGTTTTATTCTAAATGGGATGGAAGCCATTGAAAAATATTAATTAGAAACATTGTAGTTGATAGATTTTCCATATATGATTGTTTATCTACTTCAGAAATAGTTGTTTCGAACTAATACTCATAACTAATGTACACATAATTAAGGGACAAAAAGTAGATGAAACGCTACAATAAAAATATGGAGGGCTTCCCTGGTGGCGCAGTGGTTGAGAATCTGCCTGCCAATGCAGGGCACACCGGTTCGAGCCCTGGTCTGGGAAGATCCCACATGCCGCGGAGCAACTAGGCCCGTGAGCCACAATTACTGAGCCTGCGCGTCTGGAGCCTGTGCTCCGCAACAAGAGAGGCCACAATAATAAAGGCCCGTGCACTGCAATGAAGAGTGGCCCCCACTTGCCGCAACTAGAGAAAGCCCTCACACAGAAACGAAGACCCAACACAGCCATAAATAAATAAATAAATAAATAAAAATTGTATAACTTTAAAAAAAAATATGGAGAGTTATACTAAGAAAACAAATATCATACTGGGCATAGAAAAATTATATAATGCTATTTAAATAGAGTGGTTTGAATATATTCTAAGATTAGGTTTGCTTTCCATCCTTCTAGGTGATAAAATTTATTATAAATGTGTCAATAACGAAGTAAATATAGTGACTACTGCATCACCACCGTCATGACCATTGCAGAAATTTTCATAGTGTTATAGGCTCTGGCTATCCACTTACAACTACAGAAGATAATATGTTACATAATAATTAATAGACAAGAGCTCCTGCCTTTTTTTCCCTCTAGTTGAGGAAACTGAAGCTCAGAAAAGTATAGCCAGGACTTCCCTGGTGGCGCAGCGGTTAAGAATCTACCTGCCAATGCAGGGGACACAGGTTCGATCCCTGGTCTGGGAAGATCCCACATGCCACGGAGCAACTAAACCCGTGCGCCACAACTACTGAAGCCCACGTGCCACAACTACTGAAGCCTGCGCACCTAGAGCCCATGCTCTGCAACAAAGAGAAGCCACTGCAATGAGAAGCCCGTGCACTGCAATGAAGAGTAGCCCCTGCTCGCCACAACTAGAGAAAGCCCGCACACATCAACGAAGACCCAACACAGCCAAAAAAAATTACTTAATTTTTTAAAACTACAGCCACTTCACCTTGTCAAATTTCACCCTGAAGTCAGTGGCTAGAGAGATGATAATACAGGTCTTTCACCAAATAGCTCTTAAAATTATGACTTAGAAAAGTTTTTAGGAGAATGGTAAAATTTAATTTGGTTAGTTTGGTTTATGTCTAGTTTTTGTTCGTTTACTTGCTTTTTATTCTTCAAACATTTTGGAGGCTTTTGTGTTTTATGGGGGGTTGATTTTGATTGTTGGTTTAAATACAATATTATGTTAGTTATAGGTGTACAATACAGTGGTTCAACATTTATATACAGTATGAATTGATCACCACAAGTCTAGTAACCATCTGTCACCATACAAAGTTATTACAATATTGACTATATTCCCTATTCTGTATATCTCCATGACATTTATTTTATAACTGGAAGTCTGTACCTCTTAATCCCCTTCACCTATTTCCTTCAACTCTCACTCCTTTCTCCTCTGGTGACCACCAGTTGTTCTCTGTATCTATGAGTCTGCTTCTCATTTGTTTATTCATTTGTTTTGTTTTTTAGGTTCCACATATAAGTGAACTCATACAGTATTTGTCTTTCTCTGTCTGACTTACTTCACTTAACATAATGACCTCTAGGTCTATGCATGTTGTCACAAATGTCAAGATTTCACTGTTTTGTTTTGTTTTTTTATGTGGACCAATTTTAAAGTCTTTTATTGAATGTGTTACAATATTGCTTCTGTTTTATGTTTTGGTTTTTTGGCCACGAGGCATGTGGGACCAGGGATCCAACCCATACCCCCTGCATTGGAAGGTGAAGTCTTAACCACTGGACCACCAGGGAAGTCCCAAGATTTCATTGTTTTTTATGTCTGAGTAATATTATATTGTATATATATGCTACATCTTCTTTACCCATTCATCCATCCATGGACACAGTTTACTTCCATATCTTGGTTATTGTAAATAATGCTGCAATGAACACAGGGGTGTAGATATATTTTCAAATTAGTGTTTTCATTTCCTTCAGATACTTAGAAATGGAATTGCTAGATTCTATGGTAGTTTTATTTTTTAATTTTTGAGGAAGCTCCATAATGTTTTCCATAGTGGCTATATGAATTTGCATTCCCCCAAACAGGACACAGGGGTTCCCTTTTCTCCACATCCTTACAACACTTGTTATTTCTTGTCTTTTTGATGATAGCCATTGTGATAGGTGTGAGGCGATAGATCATTGTGGCTTTGATTTGCATTTCCCTACTGATTAGTGAGTTTGAGCACCTTTTCATGTGTCCACTTGCCATATGTATGTCTTCTTTGGGAAAATGTCTATTCAGGTCCTCTGCCCATTTTTTTTTAAATTTATTTATTTTTTATTTATTTATTTTTGGCTGTGTTGGGTCTTTGTTGCTGTACGCGGGCTTTCTCTAGTTGCGGTGAGTGGGGGCTACTCTTCGTTCTGGTGCGTGGGCTTCTCATTGCGATGGCTTCTCTTGTTGCAGAGCACGGGCTCTAGGCGTGCAGGCTTCAGTAGTTGTGGCATGCGGGCTCAGTAGTTGCGGTTTGCGGGCTCTAGAGCACAGGCTCAATAGTTGTGGCGCATGGGCTTAGTTGCTCCACGGCATGTGGGATCTTCCCAGACTAGGGATCGAACCTGTGTGCCCTGCACTGGCAGGCAGATTCTTAACCACTGCGCCACCAGGGAAGTCCCCTCTGCCCATTTTTTAATCAGATTGTTTATTTGTTTTTGACATTGAGTTAGTTGAATTCTTTTGTTTGTTGGGAGTTTTTTGATTATGGATTCAATTTCACTACCAGTGATCAGTCTGTTCAGATTTTCGATGTCTTCCTGATTCAGTTTTAGAAGATTATGTTTCTAAGAATTTATCTATTTCTTCTAGCTTGTTCAATTTGTTGGCACATAATTTTTGTAGTAACCTCACAATATTTTGTATTTCTGTGGTGTTAGTTGTAACTTCTCCTCTTTTGTTTCTGATTTTATTTATTCGGGCCCTCTCTCTTTCTTTCTTGATGAGTCTGGATAAAAGATTATCTATTTTATCTTTTCAAAGAACTAGCTCTTTATTTTATTGATCCTTTCTGCTGTTTTTTAATCTCTAGTTCATTTATCTCTGATCTTTGTTATTTCTTTCCTTCTACTAACTTTGGGTTTTGTTTGTTTGCCTTTGCTCTGGGACTCAAAGCGAGTGGGCTTGTACATGAGCCCTTCATGAGCAGAGTCTTGGTTTCCCACAGACACCCAGCTCTTCTGAATATGAGCCCCACTGCTTTTCAAAGCCAGACACTGTGGGGCTCATTCTCCCAGTACAGGTCTCCAGGGCTGGGAGTCCGATGCGGAGCTCAGACCCTTCACTCCTCTACAGCTGTGATATCCCTCCTGCTTATGGGTTGCTGCAGTGGGGATGCGGGTTCTGATTAGACCATGTCTCTGCCCCTCCTACCCATCTTGATGTGGTCTTTTCTTTATATTCTTAGTTGTAGAAAATCAGTTCTGTGAGTCTTCAGGCCATTCTCAAAGACAGTTGTTCTATGTGTAGCTGTAGTTTTGGTGTGTCCGTGGGAGGAGGATCTTCCTATTCTGCCATCTTGATACAGAACTCCCCTCAAATGATTTTTGGATATGTGTGTATGTGTGGTGTGATTCATTGGGGATGGAAGGACACTTACCACATATCCACATTTTTCTTAAAACTATTATGCAAGCAGCTAAACATCACCAACATTTACTGAGTTCTTATTAGTATCAGGAAATGGTTATGCCATCCATTAGGATTTCCATGCCAAACAACCGTGAGTTATCTTGACAGCTCTCCCTTCTTTACACTGAACATTTAATCAAGTAGAAGATTCTGTGAATTCTACCTACTAAATATGTCTCCAGTCCAATGATTTTTCAATACTGTCATTGTCACCCTTCTAGATCAAGCCTCCATCTTTTGGTCTGCACTGCTGTACTAGCTTTCCGTATCTTCTTTTAATCCTTCCAATCACACTCAGCACAGCAACCAACTTAATCTTAACGTATTTCTCTACTTAAATGCTTCAATGGCTATCTTGCCTAAAGAAAAGAACCAACATCCTTAATATGAGCTGCAAGACCCTACAGAGTCTCTCAGTTTCCTTTTCTGCAGCTCTCCTCATTGCCTGCTGTGTTAGTCACTCTGTTTTTGTTTCGTTTTTTTTGTTTGTTTTACTTTTTTTATATTTTCTTCAAGCTCCACCTTGGAGGTCCAATTTTAAGGTCTGCACCATCACAATTCCCTTTCCCCGGAATATTCTACATCTCTATCTTCCATTAGTAAAATTCTCCTCATCCAGAGTCATCTTATATTCAATTAAATAGATAATCTTATATAGTAGGAAGTATCCTAAGAATGAGCTTCCTGAGTTGGCAGGGTACCCTTTCACTTCCCCATTCTGACACTTACTGCAATAGTAAATTAAATGATTATTTATGTATGTATTTGTTTATGACCACATATTGTCTCCTCTTCTAGTTTGAAATCCTCAGGAGTGTGGGAACCCTATCTGCTAAAATCATGATTTCAGATTTTTAGCCTTCAGAACTGTGAGACAGTAATCTATTGATTAAGCCACCTAGTTTGTGGTACTTTGTTATAGCAGCTCTAGAAAACTAATAAAAATTGAATCAATAAAAATAAGAGAAAAACACAAATAAGACTAAGAAAAAGAAAACAAGCTATTATAGGAGTAGAGTATACATTATAATTCTATGTTAATAAATTTGGTGATTAGAAATGGACCATATTCTGTAAAAAAGTAGATATCCAAATTTCTTTAGAAATAGACAATTAAAGTACAATTAATTACAATAAAGAATTCTTAGTGATATTGAAAAATGTCAATGATATATTATGCTGAGTAAAAGGCAGCAGGATAAATAAGTATATTCAGAGTAATAAGAAAAATAGAAATATATTGTAGAGAAAATACACCAAAATACTAGCAATTTTTATATAAAGGATTATCTATAAGTAAATGTGTTATGTTATTTATTCTGTACACCTTCCTATATTCCTTACTTTGTTTAAATATTACTTTTAGTGCCAACAACATAGTCTATATGACAACATATATGAATATATATAACATATGAATATTTTTATTAATAACATGATTAGAAAGATAAGTTCTCTTTCTATGAGCCTTACATAAAATACATAAACTCTTTTTAAAAGCAGTTACCAAAATATTTTAAAGTTGCCATTTCTTTTTGACAATGGCAAAGGTAAGTTCATCCTACTATAGTTTAGGTACAAATATTTTATTAGATTCAAACTCCAGGGGGTCTATTATTATAAGTATTTCTGTTGTTATTTGACTTTTTAGGCAAATTAAAGGAAGAACTTAGTGAATATTTTTAAAACAGCTTGAAAAAACGTTCCTGTAATATTTTTAAACATTACTATGAAAAAGAATATTCAAACTTTTTTCCCAGTTTCATGTATAAAACAGTTATACTGCATGAAGACCAGAAAATACATAGGATAAGAAAAAAGAAAAATCTGCCTTAATCCAGTATTCAAACTGAGAAGAATACAAGAAGGAAATGATGACCTTAAAGAATGAAAATAAATTGGATTTCTGAAAGCCTTTAGTTTTAATAATCTACAATGTTATTAGTATTAGGGAAAATTAAAATGTACAAACTTTATTTTGTCAATGCAACGTTATTTTAATTGGTTTTCTTTATTTTGAGATAATGAACATTAAAATCACATTTTCAGGATTTTGTGAAGACTAGAAGTTTGACCAGAAGCAGAGTTTTGTTCAGTGAATTACTTCCATCATCTTAACTTATTTGATTCCTATAAGAATCAATTTAATTTATTAACAAGGTAGATACCATAAAATAATACTTACATTCTGACCCCAGAATGTATTTATTATGTTTTTTCTATTGCTTCTGAACTTTCTGGATGAGATTAATATTCTAATAGAAATTTATTATTGCCTTTATAATTCTGGATAATAAAAGCCAAACAATGTCTTTTCTCCAATGAGAGTAGCTACATATTAAAACAAAAACATGACTATAAAATTTTATGTTAAAATATTTGTACATTATAGATGCATTGTATATATACACCATACATCAATATTGTATATACATAGTAATATTGTATATATATAGTAACATTCCATTGTGTGTGTGTGTATATATAATTCATCCATGAGAAAGAAGAAATCTGCTACTTTCAATAACATGAATGGACTTTGAGGGCATTATGCTAAGTGAAATAAGTCAAACAGAGAAAGACAAATACTATATGATATCACCTATATGTGAAACTCTAAAAAAGTCAAACTTATAGAAATAGAGAGTAGAATGGTGATTACCAGTGTGGAAGGGCTATAGGGGAATTAGAGAGATGTTGGTCGGGGGGAACTAATTTCCAATTAAGAGATGAATAAGTTCTGGGGATCTAATGTACAAGCATTATGACTATAATTAACATTACTGAATTGTATATTTGAAAATTGTTAAAAGAGTAGATCTTAAATGTTTTCATCACAAAAAGGAAATAGTAATAATATGGTATAATGGAAGTGTTAGTACTACAGCGGTAATCATATTGCAGTATGTAAATATATCAGATCAACAAAGTCTATACCTTAAACTTAACACAGTGTTTTATTTCAATTGTGTCTCAATAAACCTGGAAATAAAATAAAATGGTTAACTAGAGGGAGAGTGAAGGTGCAGAATGAGGGATAAAAATAAAAGTCTTTTTTCAAAAATAAATAGATAGATAAATAAATAAAATTAAAAATTTAGAGTATGAAAGAAGGACTGAGACAGACTTACTAAAATCATGCAGTTCAAAACTAGGAAGACTTCATGTAGACCAATGCTCTGCTAAAATAGGAACTTAGTCTGAAATATTCTCAAAAATGTTTCCCCAACCTCAATGAGGAGATGGGAAGTTGTGGACTTACAGGTGGCATGTGATGTCTCTCAGGTTACAGGGTCCAATTAAAAGATCACTCCTCTTTACAGACTTCTTATTGGAATTCTAATGACCTTACTAAAAGACCTCTCCAAAATGTGAACAAGACCTATTAATGTAATTGCAACAGTGCCATGCCAAAGCATAATGGAACCAGAATAAAAAAAAATAAGGAAGAATACTGATATGTTCTTTATTTAAAATTTTGATATTTTGTTCATCATTAGTGTTTTACATTTTTTTAAATATTGCATTGAAATATTCACCTAGATTATAGATTGTTTGGCATCACCTTAAATTTTGCACCTAAGGTAAGTACCTTACTCACCTCACCTAGTCCCGGCTCTCAGTTATAATTTCTGTTGTGTTTCTGGTTAGTATTATTTAACAAATGAATCTATAACATGCTTTTGTTTGTTGTTTCTTTTTACAAAGAGAAAACAATCATGCCTGTAGAAACAGAATTAATTTCAAAAGATGTATATAATTCAAATAAGTTCAGATAATCTACATACAATGCAAGGAGTGTAATTTACCAGGTGTTGGTGGTTGATGGAATTTTGCCAAACTTGAGAGGGAAGCAAAGCAGTGCTGACTGAACTACTTTTGAGCTTCTTTACCCCTTGATTATTACAAGCCTCAGCTTCATATTCTTTGGGGAAATGGATCAGGAAGAAGCCAAGATCTCTTAATATGAAGCTATGTTATATCCCAGAACTCAGAAGAAATCCAGGGTAACCAGTAGAACTGGCCTAATCCTCTAAAACCAGATGCTTAAAAATCTCTAAAACAGTTATAGTTGCCAAATTGCTTTGTGTTTGATTTTTAGATTCTTAAAACTTTGGTGATGAAGAACATTGTCTTACTCTGTGGTTGACAAATGCTGGCCACTTCATGACAACTTTACTGGGCTGTTATAAAAAGTTAAAAACAGGACAATATTATATGAATATAGAGAGAAACAAGTATAGACACATTCAAATATCACTTAACATTTCTTATAAAAGACTTGCCTTAAGTAGGTAATTATACCCTTTCTACATTTTGTTTTTAGCATTTCTCTTATGAAATTATGGTAAGAGTGCGTGGTAGTTTTCTTTTGATATATTTATTTGGCAAAATAAATACTTGGTAACCTTATATTGGTTACCCTATTTAACAAAAATATTCATTGACCCATGAAAGCAAAAATGAAGTACAACTTCTCACCAAATACAGGGTGTAGCAACCCTGACAACTGGTTACTCTTCCTCCACAAACTCATAATAAGAACAACAGTAACATTTATTGCATTCTTATTATATGACAGGTACCAGGCTAAGCTATTTTCCACTAGTATTTTTTTTTCATGTTAGAGTATGATATTTATTAAATTTCATCATTTATGATCACTCTCATAACCAAATTAACCCTAACACAAACTTTGGCATTTAGAAACACAGACAGCATACTGATATTTCAACTATTTTGCTTACATGTACTTTTCAGTTGTCATGTAGTGTTCATAATTAGGAGATACTATACATTAATTAACCCTCTCATATTACGCTTATTAAGAACCAAATTCAGGGGTAGAAAAATGCCGACATAAATTCATTCTCCAAAACTGCCCACGAATGTATTGCCACTGTTCTTTCTAATCATATATTTGTAGTACATTCTTCAGTAAAATGTATAACTGTAGTCACATGACAACAGTTATGATGAGCAATATTATTTCAAGAAAGAAATACAACAAATGAAACTAAAAACTGAAGAGAAGCGATCGGGGCATATAAAAATCATTTGAGAACACCACACAAACTTCAGTGTTTTCCACTTTCCAGTTGGAAAGAACATGCGCAAAGTTTTCTTAAGACAGTTGTCAGGTGTGCATGAAAAATTGGCTTTCATGTCATGTATGTTGAGAGGAGATCAATGCCATTGAGGAAAAAGAACTGTGTTCATTATCTTTTGGGTCTGTCTATATCATCTATAGCTGAGAGAAGTTTTTATCTTGCTTTCTTATCCACTAGTATTTTATTTAATCCTCACCACAGCCATGACATAGACATTATAAAGACTAAACCCTATGAGCCTGCCCCTAGCTCTCATTCACATAATTCATACTGTGGCAGCTCTCTGACTCCAGAGCCATAACGTTTAAATCCTATAGTTGTTTTCTCCACACTCAGAACATTTCACTCCTTCCATGGTTGTTCGGTTCTAATCACTACAGAGGATTTCAAAGTGAGCCCTGGTCCCCCAACCTCTCACCACAAACCAACCCAACTTCACTCTGAAGCAACATAAAAAACACCCAAAAAACAAAAAACAAAAACCACCTCTTTCCATCCAAAATTTCACATATTTGAAGGCAACACGAGTCCACCTAGGTCCTCTCACTGTCACTTCTTGGGGATGACTATCTCCGTTCTTCAACCATTTGTCGTGTGGTATGGCTCCCGGTTCACCCAATTAGCACTCTTACTGTGACTATGCAGTGTGACCCAAGGCACCAGATGTGACCTGCTCAGGGCAGAGGGCTATGGATATGGCCACTGCCTGTGTTTATTGGGATGCTGTAACATTTTCTTGATGCAAATGTATTTGATATTTCCTCCAGAAGTCATGTTTTCTTCAGCTCAGAGTCAACTTCAACTATTACTGATACCCCCACCCAGTCTTTTGTATATTACCTACTTGCAAATCAGGTTTCTTCATGGGTTGGAAAACTGTTAGTGTGAAGGATCAGAGAGTACATATTGTAGGCTTTGAAGGTCATATATATTCAATCACAACTACTCAACTCTGACGTGGTAGCACAAGAGCAGCCTAGCCAAGACAAAAAAGAAGGGTGTGCCTGTGTTTTGATAACTCTGTTTACAGAAACAAGCAGCTGACCAGATGTGGCTCACGCGTCACAGCTTGCCAACTCCTGCTGCTCCATCCTTTGCTTACTAAGTAACTTCTAGAACATCAATGCAAAACTCTCTTGCATCCTGGTTTCATTCTACTGAAGTTATTTTAATCCTCACCTCAATATCTCAGGTGCATTCATCGACCTTCTCAAATTGGTGTGTTTAGCTTTTTGGACATGTGTGCCTGCTAGAGCTTCTAAGTCACTGGGGGGAGAAAAAAGGTAAACTAGGACATAGACAGTGACCTAAAGCACATTACTGCAGTCTTCCCTGTACTAAGGTTACCCTGGTTTCTATCTTACACTATGGATTTACACTGGGATTTGCATGCAGGAGGTTTGTTAAGAAATACCTTGAAGAACATTTGTGAGGGATAATGGGACCAGGATTGGGTGATGGAGAGGTTAAACAGTAGTAGTTATAAACAGAGGTCTTAGCCAGCACTACAGGAGCTCCAGATCTGGGATGGACCTTCAGAGTTATCCCAATTGAAAAAGGAGGCTGGGGCTTTGTACCCCCAATATTGGCCAGTCATTGGATGTAGGATGCTGCCAGGAAAGAGGAGTGGACAAGGCAGCTTCCTTTGGCCAAACGTAATTCCTAAAGAGGAGCCCTGATAACTCATCAATCAAAACCCCTGGGAGCTGGCACTGGGGAAATATGTGTTTACTTCTAAAGAGAGGATCTGGACAGCACCTCACAACATCCACTTGAGCTGCTTGGATCTACTTGCTCCATGAAGTAAATTCACCTCATCTGGAACACAGCTGATCCAGGATTATGACTCATCTCTTTTCATAGGGAAACTTACAAGTGGGTCATGAATAAGAAGAATCATTGCACTAGCTGGTCTTGAGGTCACAGTAACATTCATCATATATTTACTAACCATTCTAGATTACACTCACCCTCAGCTAGCACTTCCACTGGTCCAGGCACTATGATGCATTGGTGTAGACCATGATGCAAAATGATTTAGACCCTCAGCCCTGGTCATCTTGCCCTTCTCATGCTATGGTTGCTGCATTTGTCCACTGATTCCCAATACTGGACAAAGAACTACAAGAAAAGCTCCAATAGATCACCTGAATCCCAAGTATATTCCTCCTTGCCCAAATTACGTAATAGCATTCCTACCATATCCTGATGATCACAGTCAATTACCCCTGCTAGGGTAGCTCTTTCCTTGTCTGTTTATCTCTTGGTACAAGAAATCCAAAGGAACAGGTAACAGACAGAGCTTAAGGCTTAATGGAAGTCTCACTGTGTCCCAGATTAGAAGCATTTCCCCTCTGGAACAAGAACCTATAGATCCAAGAAGACTAGAATTGTGGGGAAGGCAAACATAAATTACCCAAGTGGGTTACTTGTTAAAAGTAAACGGTAGAAGTGCTGATAAGCAAGATCACTCCAGCTTCCATCCCCTGTTTTGGAGACCCATTTATTCTGTCATTAGCCTCTCTGCCCAAGATAAACTAGGATGGTTGCCCACTCTAAGATGAAGGGTACCAACTTCTGAAGGACACCAGGGATATCTGATGTCAAAGTTGGAGGCAGTGAAAGCCAAAGTGGGATTCAGTCTATACTTGTAAGTTTCAGCTGTGTTCACAGGTTCCAATTTGTTTTGTTTTCTCTCCTACTTTAAATCCATTTTCCCTTCCCAATTACACGTCCTGTGGATTTCAAATCCCAATATCATACATGAAGGCAACAACTTTACAGAGACTACTTAACTAGTTCCCACAAATGGGTAAGTTCAAATACCTAAAAGAAGCAGTTCTGCTTCTCTGAGTGAAGCTTTACTGATATATTTGGTGTCCCCACAGTCTAGAAGCCTCCAACTATGAATGCATTAATTTTGTGATGGTATCTCTTGAAGTATTATTATGGAGTAATTAAGAGCACTGCTTTTGGAGATAGGCACACCAATATTTGAATCCTTTCTGTACTATCTACTGGGTGTGAAATCATGAACAAGTTATATAAATTCCATGTGACTCTTTCTCCATCAATAAAATGTGGGTAAACTCAAAAGTTATTGTGAGGATTAAATGAGAGGCCATTTTTAATTAATTAATTAATTATTAATGTGAATTAAAATTAGCACCCAAAAATATTTTGATTATGATTATTAAATTATGTCAGCTTTCTCAAAATTCTCTGGAAATTTAGAGGTTTTGTCCTCTCATCAAAAACAAACAAACAAACAAACAAAAACAGCAAAAAATAAGGGGAAAAAACCCTCTACCCTATTATTCTAAAATTGGCAAAAAATGTTAATATACTTTTTGGTAAATAGTTACTTCTTTAAATTATAGGAAGGGAGAAGTGAAGCCATCTGGGGAGGAAAAATATTGTGTCATCCTTCTGGAATCCCTTTGATGCATTTCGATCAGGTTCTGATTTCAAATCATCTATAAGAAACCCCAGCCTTGAGAAAAGAGCTCTACTTAGAACTCTATTTCTGTGTAGTGTGAGCCTTCATTTGTTTTCCTTCCTCATACTCTTTGCACAAAGACCCTGTAAGGGCTCCCACCTGTTGGTCTACTTAAATCGCTTCCCTTCAGCAGAATTGACAATTGCTGATTCCCTAATGCCCTCAATAAGTCATGATCAGGTAATTTTTCTTTTTACATTTTCCAGAATAGCAAATAAAAGCCTCTCTCCTAGCTGTCTCTTATGATCTATTTACTGACCCCCATAGATTACTCTGGCTTTTCTTATTGACCTGCTGCTGAGGCACAGCTGACTCCTCACGTGTGGTTTCTTCTGCCTGAGGAAGGTAAAATTCCCCCTTAACATGACTGGGTTCTTTACCCTGGTACTGAAGTAAAAATGTCTGTAAGATAGGAAAAGAAGTTTTAGGCCATAAAAAATTCAGAACTGATGGAACATTGTGCATCCTGTAGTTTTTTTTTCTAGATTTGCCAGAAATTTCAGGACTTTCTGATTTTCTCAGACTATTCCAGTTTCTTTTAGCAGCATCAAGAAGAAGGGTATAGTCAATGAAGGTGTTAAGGGCCCAGAAGATCATGAAAGCCTTAAGCACCTCTTGCATGTCATCATACCATGAAACTGTACAGGACCATCACCATGTCCTATACTCCGATCCTTCTAGCCCCAGGATCTTTATACAGGTAATTCTGGAGCAGTTTTCATGGAAAACAACAGGCAGTATTGTGGTTTCCCTGGATCCATCCCAGTTTTAGCACTGAAAGTCCCACATTCTAGGAAACCCTTCAGTCCTAGGCACACTAGAGCAGTTGGTCACCCCATAGAGTCACTAGAAATATGGATCCTGGAGACAAGAAGACCAAGGAGCAATTCCTGGCTCTACTTATTTCTAGTTGTATCACCCTGGACAAGTAATTCAACCCCAATCAGACCTTAATTCCCTCAACTGTACTTAAGAGCAGAAATACCTTTTTAAATAGATTTGTCCCAAAGGGAAAATGATATAATGAATTTAAATTATTTCACATAGCTTCAGGGACATTATGAGTTATTAATATTAGCTATTGTGAGTGTTGGTGATGTTACTTGATACTGAGTACCTCTTAAGTTCGTTCCTATAGCTTTTGAAGATGTTGATAGAATAGGAACATTTTAAGTTTACTCTTGAGAATAGTAGGTATGTGGTCCCAGAATCAAGAGCTTCTGGATTCCTAAGCAATTTCTCCACTGAGATATTAAAACCCTGCAACATTTTATGCAGGTGAATTCTGTAACATACTTCATGAGAAATGACACCCGAAATAGGAGTTAGCAAGACCATGGTTAGCATGTGGCTCTGGAATTAAAAAGATCTGGCCTTAACTTCTGGCTTCATCTTACAGATTGTGCAGCCTAATCTCTTTGAGCCTGAGCTTCTTCATCAGCAAAGTGGAAATAATAATACTGCTCTCACAGGAATTGGGGGGATTCTTAAGTGAGATAATGCTTGCAAATTGTTTAGCACACTACCTGGCCATTTGAAAGTGCTCAATAAATATTATAAAATAATAGCTAACATTTAAGGCTAACTATGTGCCTTGCACAGTTCTAAGGTTTTTCATGAATTGACCAAATTAATATTCAAAATAACTGTGTGAGATAGATATCATTACTTTTTGCAAGTGATAGATGTGAAAACCAAGGCACAGAGAGATTAAGTAGCATGCACAAGTTTCACAACAAAGGATGTGTGATTAAGATTTAATCAAAGCCATCAGGCATCAGAGCCCAAACTTTTAACCACTAAACTATTATTAGAGTGTCTCAATGGTAGAGCACGGAAATGTGAGAAAATGAGAGAGATACTCTTAAATATCGACCTTTGAGAAACAGGAGGTAGAGGAATGGATAGTGGAGTTATCAGCAGATTGGATGTTCAGGGACCTTGAAGGGTGGAACTACACTCATTATCACAGTAGACTTCCTAACCAAAGGACAAGTTTCTACTCACCCAAAAAAGTACACTCGGGGAAATCACTTTTAAGTATGGACAGGGAGTGATAGCTTCATGTTCATCTCTGAAGGACACAGCTAAACTGGGCTACAGACACACAGCCAGATAAGAAAAAAGCACCTTATTCAGTCCTGTGACATATAAACCAAGGTTTCCCTGACTAAAACTGAAAGTTCATGTTAGGTTGCCAAAGGATTACTCTTTTCACATTTAGAATGATCTTAATATCACCATTAATCAGTGACGGGTAAATCAAAAACAGGACAGCATAAGATCAAAGAAGTTGCTTTCAGCTGTAGGAACAACTTCATGTCACTGAAGAACTCAATGCTTTTCGGTATCTATTATTTGCAACACCAGTGAATTAAAAGCAGCATGCCTATTTTGGACTCCTGCTTCCAGTTAAAAAGACTTGCTCCCATACGAATAATGAGAACAAGTCGGATAAGCCTCACTATTATATTTTTATCTTTTTAAACCCACCAGAAAGCCAAGGTCACAAAGAACATGAATGAGTTAAATTCCAGAAACTAATGAACTCTTCTAAGAGAGAAGGCACCTGCCGTTGCTTTCATCAAAACTACCTGAACAGCAGTAAGGAGAAGCCAGTTAAAATTTAATGAACTTTTAATGGCCACATGGAGGCTGTAGTGATGGACTGAAATCCTAAGGAGCCCAGCCACCTGGAATCTACATTCACTCATTAACTCTTCTTCATGAGTCTTCAGTGAGCATATGAGTAATTGTAATGCAAGAAAGTCTGGGGAAGCTGACAGAGTGCCCCATTCCCTAGAAATGGGCCTTTCCCACAAGTAAGACTAGGACTTGCTGGAGACTAGTGACAGGGCAGGATGTTGAGAGAAATTCATCTTATGCACTCCAGGCTGTTACGGAATGCACTATAGAGGCTCTCAGACAGCTGCGGAAATGCCAATAGAATGGAAAAACATTTCATTGTTTGGAAAGCCAGAGATGGGATGAGAAAACAAGAACACCTCAGTGACTAAAAGCTGACTGCCAGAATTTAAAGCAGAGAGAGAGAGAGAGAGAGAGAGAAAGAGAGGAGAAAGAGATCCTACAATTCAGAAAGTTGTCAGCTAAGTTGTAAAGCATAAAGAGATTGCTAAAGACTTGGCATGCTGAGATCTCAATCCCTGATAAAGGAAGAGTCCTGACTCTAAAAATTTGAAACCAGTTGTAAACTAAAACTAACTAGAGCTGCATCAAAGTCCAAACTCAAATCAAATTTCTATTAGATCAATTCAGCTCCCCACACTAACAGCCTGACCAAAGAAGGAACATAGCTTTTACTAGCTGTAAATATTTATTTCAGTCTCTATTTTACACACAATGTCCAGTATATAATGAAAAAGTACATGACTCACAAATAAGTATAAAAATGTGATTTACAGTAAATAGAGGAAACACAACTGAAATAGACACTGAGATGGTCCCAGGTGCAACAGTTATCAGATAGAGATTTTATTTAATGTTTTGTAATTTATTTTTCTTTCTCCTCTGATATGAATTATTTGTGGATTATAATATACATTAAATGAAAAGTAGAATAAAAATCAGAAAATATCAAATATCTAGAAGCAAATCTAACCAAAGATGTGTGTTTAAAAATTTTAAATACTGAAAATAATAATTAATGAAAATATAGATATTACATGCTAATAGGTTGTAAGACTCAATAATGTTAACAAGTACATTTTCCCAAAATTGATCTTCAGATTCAATGCAATACCAGCAGAATTCTAGAGACTTTTTGTTTGAAATGGACAAATTCACTCTAAAATTTGTATGGAAATTCAAAGTATCTAGAATTGTCAAAACAATTTTGAAAAAGATGAACAAATTTGGAGGACTTTCTATACATGATTACAAGACTTACTGTAAAGCTATAGTATTTAAGACAATGTGGTAATAGCATATGGAAAAATAAAGATCAGTGGAATACAACAGAGTTTATAATAGTTGCACATCTATACAGACAATTGATTTTTGACCAATTTACCAAATCATTTTAATGGGGAAAGAAAAGCTTTTTAAAGAAATGGTGCTGAAACAATTGAATGTACTCATGGAGGAAAACAAAAAATGAAGATCGACTTCTACTCTACTCCATACCTATGAATTCATTAGAAATAAATCATAGACTTAAATGTAAAAGCTAGATTCCTAAACTTCTACAAGAAAACACAGGAGAATGCCTTCATGACTTAGAATAGGTATATTAGTCAGGGTTTTTCAGAAAAACAGAATATGTATGTATGTATGTATGTATGTATGTATGTATGTATGTGTGTGTGTGTGTGAGATATATATATATATATATATATATATATATATATATCTGGTGTGTGTGAGTGAAAATATTTTTTATAAGGAATTGGCTCACTCAACTAGGGAGGCTGGCAAATCCCAAGGTCTGCAGGGTGAGTTGGCAAGCTATAGATCTAGGAGAATCAGTGGCTTAATTCCAGTCCTAAGGCCAGCAGGCTCAAGATCCAGGAAAAGCCCATGATTCATTTTGAATCTAAAAGCAGGAAGAAAGCCAGCGTCCCAGTTTGAAGGCAATCAGGCAAGAAGAATTCTCTTATTGAGGAGAAAGTCAGACTTTTGGTTCTATTCAGGTCTTCATCTGATTGGGTGAGGCCCACCCACATTAGGGAGGACAATCTTCAGTATTCAGTTTACTGATTTAAATGTTAATCTGATCCAAAAACACCCTCGCAGAAACATTCAGAATAATGCCAGAAAAAAGACCATGTCTCACAACCTCTAAACTATTTTTATAAATCTATAAGGAAAAAATATCTTGCTCTCACTAGGTGTACTAGAGGTACATAATAGCATCACATTATACTTTTAATATCTCTTAGTGAGCACAGGCATTGACAATAAATGAGTATCTTCAGAAGAGCAACAGATAAATTCCTTCTCTTTGATCTAAATTAATTTAAAGTGTGTGCTAAAAATAATGGGTATCAAAGTAAGATATTTACTTTTAGTTATCCGTTTGATTTTGGTAATAACTTGGGGTCTCTATGAGCCAAAAAGGAGTGCTTTTAACGGAAGTTCAGGTAACATGTGGCTAAGTGCCCATTAGGGTGGATATCGTATAGTTTAGGTAGGGATGAGGAAGCCATAGAGGTAAAGGCTAGGGGGGTACATTGTCTCTTGAACTGAAAATTCTATAATGGTCTGTTGTAGTATGATCTGCTCCAATCCTACAAGAGCTTATGAACTTTTAACATAATGTAGAGTAATGTAGATTTCATCTTTGGAAAAAAGATTGATTAAAAGAACTTGGGTTACGAGGATTTTTTAAAAGACCATATCTTTACATGAAAATCCTTGAGAATATATAACTTTATTTTTTTCTTATACTTGATCGGCCATATTCTTTTTTTTTTAATTTTTATTAGAGTACAGTTGATTTACAATGTTGTGTTAGTTTCTACTGTACAGCAAAGTGAATCAGTTATACATATACATATACCCACTCTTTTTTAGAGTCTTTTCCCATATAGGTCATTACAGAGTACTGAGTAGAGTTCTCTGTGCTATACAGTAGGTCCTTATTAGTTATCTATCTTATATATAGTAGTATGTATATATCAATCCCAGTCTTCCAATTTATCCCTCACCCTCTCCTGGCTTCCCCTCCTGGTAACCACAAGTTTCTTTTCTATATCTGTGACTCTATTTGTTTTGTAAGTAAGTTCATTTGTACCATTTTTTAAGATTCCACATGTAAGCGATATCATATGATATTTGTCTTTCTCTGTCTGACTTACTTCACTCAGTATGACAATCTCTAGGTCCATCCATGTTGCTGCAAATGGCATTATTTTGTTCTTTTTTATGGCTGAGTAATATTCCATTGTCCATATATACACCACATCTTCTTCATCCATTCCTCTGTCAATGGACATTTAGGTTGCTTCCATGTCCTGGCTATTGTAAATAGTGCTGCAGTGAACATTGGAGTGTATGTATCTTTTTGAATTATGGTTTTCTCCAGGTATATGCCAAGGAGTGGGATTGCTGGGTCATATGGTAATTCTATTTTTAGTTTTTTAAGGAATCTCCAGACTGTTCTCCATAAGTGGCTGTACCAATTTACATTCCCACCAAGAGTATAGGAGGATTCCCTTTTCTCCACACCTTCTCCAGCATTTTTTTTTTCCCCCCCTCTGGAGCATCAAGTTTATTAACTAGAATTGGAAGAGCCAAGGAGTTCTTGGAACAAGAACTATCCCCCTCCCCCACCAACACGGAAGACAGAAGAGTAGGGGAGGGGAGACGTGCCCCAGGAATGACAGTCCAGTCTCTCAAGTTTCACCCAGGTGGGGGTTGAGGGGCAGACCTGCAGCCACAGTGGCCTCGCTTTCGGTCGCCCGGGCTGCTCCGGACCATCCTCTGAGCTGGCCAGGGTCTTGGATACGATGCTTCTGAAGGCCGTGCAGAGAACACACTCCTCTTCCCCTGCACCAGGCCCCAGAGAGCGCGGCGGCCTGACCTTCATGCCTCAGTCATCCATGGGGTTCACATGGGCTCACTTTATTATGACGCCTCATGCTGGGCAGCTTGCAACAAAGATGTTTCAAAATAAAGTTCCAGATTCTCCCAGCCACCCCTTGCTTTTTCTGGCTCTGGCCAGAGACAGTGGATGAGGACACACTCTCAGGCTGCCCAGCGTGGGAGGACCTTCCAGTGTTGGACACACCCAGGGGGCAGCTGCTTCCCTCTGGGGCTCCAATCCTGCTGCTGCTGCTGGAGGTGGATGTCCCAGTGCCACACTGGGGGGCTGGGCTGGGAGTGGCAGTCCTCGCCTCCAGGCTGGGTGGGGGACAGGCAGACTCACCGGTCTTCTGCCCTGCCTGCTGGTCTTCCTGCAGCTGCACATTTTTTCTGTGGTAGAGCCACCTGGTTTGCAGGGAGGACACCACAGGGCTTGGAGAAGGCTCAAGTTCACTGCCACAGAGGTCCCCGCAAGAGAAGGGCTTCAGAGTTATGATGGAGACCTCCACCTTGGGTTTCTTGGAGCTCACACTGCCTGTCCCAGTGTCCTGGATCTGGTCGCAAGTCAAGCCCGGAGCCCTCACCATTGTCACCTCCAGGTCCTCTTCACAGGGTGGCTGGAGTGGCTCCTTCTGGCCCATGTTGACCCATGGATGCCTCATGAGGTCAGGTAAGGTGCCTCTGTCACTGGGGTTGAGGGCAATCATTTTTTGTAACAGATCCCTTATCTTCAAAGACAGATAAGGTGGGATGGGGTATTGCCCTTGTAGGATTTTCTTCCGCAGCTCCTGGAAGTCTTTTCCCAGAAAGGGCTGGGACCCAGTTACCATGGTGTACAGCACTACTCCCAAGCTCCACACGTCCACCGCAGGGCCGCTGTAGCTCTGCCCCAGGAAGAGTTCCGGGGCAGCATAAGGGTGTGTGCCGCAGATCATGTCCAGTTGGACAATGTCATCACACTTGTTGCTGAGGCCAAAGTCTGTAAGTTTGATATTCATGTTGGAATCAAAGAGGAGGCTCAGTGGCTTCAGGTCCCGGTGCACGATGCCCCTCTGGTGGCAGTGCTGCAGGGCGGAGACCAGCTGCTGGAATGGGCCTCGGGCCTCCGCCTCTGTCATACGGCCATGGATCTTCAAATAGCGGTACATGTCCCCCCCACTGAGGTACTCCATCACCACGAAAAATGTCTCCTCTGTGTCAATCACCCCCAGCAGTTTTACAATATTGGGGTGATTCAGAGCCTTCAGACTGCACACTTCCCGGAAAAGTGCCTGGGCACTTGAGAAGCTCTGACGCCTTTTCTTTATGACCTTCACAGCCACCTGTGTCCCGGTCAGAATGTGCCGGGCCAACTTCACTTTACCGAAGGTGCCTTCACCAATGGTGTGGAGGATCTCGAAGTCATCAATATGAGCCTTCTTGCCAGCAGATTTGGCTGTGAGGCCCTGCATCCTGGTGATCTGCTAACTACACTGACTGACAGCACTACCTAGCAACGCTAACTACGCTAACTAACAATGCTAACTGTACTAACAGGGCTAAGTATGCTGTCTCTACTAACAACGCTAACTACGCTAACTGTACCAACAGCGCTAACTAGTACTAACTACACTAACTATGCTAATCAAGTATTAACTATACCAACAATACTCACTATGCTAACTGTAGAAAGAACAATGACACAAATAAAAAAGAGTAGAGAAAGGAGAAACAAAAATCAACAAAATGGCAGAAACAAGGAAAACACAAGCTAACTGTAGGTCCAAGGCCGTCAGGTCACCAAAAGCAGCTTCCTGGGCTCTAAGGACCAAAAACCTGGGCCCACCTTTCTCTTTCATAGGGCTTTGTGAAGTACATCACAATGGTGCACTCTGAGGTCAGAGCAAGAAATGGACCCATCACCGCTGGGGATACACCACAGTGGTTTTCTCACTTTTTGAGTTCAAGGCCCCTTTACACTTAGGAAAAAGGATCCCAAAGAAATTTTTCTTTACGTGTGTTATTAGATATTGGTATTCACTTTGTTATAAATAAAAATCTGCAGGATACTTCAGTGGCCTTTTTATTTCTAGTTTGAAAATGTGTAATAATTTTAGAGACCTCATAATGTCTACACTTGAAATGTTCAATTCCTTTTCCTTAAATTCTGGTCTCAAAATAACGTTACAACTTAACTGACTTCACGATACTATACAAAATGTTCTGTTGCATAAGACATGATACGGTACATTATGAAAGTCTATGAAGCTGAGAGAAGGTTTGCCAGGAAGGTCATTGAGCAGATTTCTCATCAGGAGCCTCAGAGGCCAGATGGCATGACTCAATGTACTTGAAGTGTTGAAGGAAAGAAACCGTCAACCAAGAATCCTATATCTAGCAAAACTTTCCTTCCAAAATGAGGGAGAAATCAAGACATTCCCAGTTAATCAAGAGTTGAGAGAGTTCTTAACCACCAGACCCGCCTGCCACAGGGAGTTCTTCAGGTTGCAGTCAAGGACCCTGGACAGTAGCTCAAAGCCTTATGAAGAAATAAAGACCTCTGGTAAAAGTAGACAGACGGGCGATGAGAAAAGCTAGTACTGTTGTAACTTTGGTTTGTAGCTCCACTTTTTGTCTTCTATTTGATTTAAGAGACTAATATATAATAAAACACACACATACAAATCAAAAAAAAAAAAAAAAGATCACCTCTTCACCTAGAAAAGTTACTTCACCCCCACTTTAGCCTAACTTTGGGAATTCCCATCAACAACATTCTTCTTTCCACTGTAGGAAGCAACGCTGCCAGAAGCTATGGCAAGCAGAGCCTCTTCTAAAATGCCTTTGATGACTGCAGCAACATGGATGCAACTAGAGATTATTAAGTGAAGTAAGTCAGAAAGAGAAAGACAAATACCATGTGATACCACTTACATGTGGAATCTAAAGTATGGCACAAATGAACCTATCTATGAAACAGCAACAGACTCACAGACATAGAGAACAGACTTGTGGTTGCCAAGGAGGAGGGGGGTGGGAGAGGGAAGGGCTGGGAGTGTGGCATTAGCAGATGTAAACTATTATATATAGGAGGGATAAACAACAAGGTCCTACTCTACAGCACAGGGAACTAGAGTCAATATCCTGTGATAAACTGTAATGGAAAAGAATATAAAAAAAAGAATGTCTATATGTGTATAACTGAGTCACTTTGCCATACAGCAGATTGGCACAAGATTGTAAATCAACTATACGTCAATAAAAACAATAAAATAAAATAAAAAATGCCTCTGATGATGTACACAGCCCCTGCTCCTGCTGACTACCTCTCTGCAGCACCCAACACTGTGAAACCCCACCCCCAGCTGAGGTCACTCCAGTCCTGTGTCTCCTTCCTTTGTCCTCTGTCTCCCACCAGTGTTTCTCTAACAGAAACACAAAGAACTGCTGTGTTTTCACTCAGTCTCACTGTTCACGTTCCCACGCTTGATTTGGGCATCAGACCTGCAAGAGTTCAAAACTTACTGGGTGGTAGAACTGCCATTTCTCTGCCTGTCTCTCAATATAAAGAACTTCTCTGAAATTCTGAATTCACTGGTCTGGTCATCCATTCACCAGCAAGTATCTAGGTACTGGGGTTAAGAGCTAGGAATGAGATACAGTTGTTAGTAAAGAAACAACAAACCCCAAATGGAGTCACTTGTGCTAAGTCCCACGTCAGCAAACCAAGACTTAATAGCTAACCTAATTGCAGTTTCAGCCTCTCTCAGGAATGGGACCTTTCACCAATAGATCTGGAATTACCTGGTCAGCACTAGAGGGGTGACCCCCCACCTTCCCCCAAAAGGAAGGTGACCCTGCCTGAAACAATCCACTCTTAGCTAGAAACTTCCTTTTTCTGCCCCCTCCTGCCTGTAAAGTTCTTGCATTTTTTACAGCTCCGCAGAGCTCCTTTCTACTTGCTCAATGGGATGCTGCCCGATTCATAAATCATTGAATAAAGCCAGTTCGATCTTCAAATTTACTCAGTTAGAATTTTATGTTTTTAATACAGTGATGAGCAAAACAAATAAAAAGAGAGGCATCAAACTCTTCGGAGAGTGTATCCCATTATCCCTCACACTCTTGGAAGCCTGGGTCAGCAGAAATGCAGGAGAGCCAGTGACAAGAAAAAGCCTCTTGAAAACCAAATCAGAGGTCCTGAAATACTACAGACTTACTTGTACAAGTGGGAGGGAACAAGCAGAGGGTAGCAGTTGTTTATTACTGTACACTGTAATCGAGGGAAACATTTGGAGTTCAAGAATAGAGATTTAAAGATGAGATGCTAAAATTCATAACAACTTGTCCAAAACAACTTGTCCAAAACAGGCCAGAAAACCTTAAGTTTTCGCCTTGTTTAAAAGAAGTCCTAAGTAAAGGGAAAACCAAATATTATGAAAAATTTTGGAGACATCTCACACACCAACCTTCCCTTTATTTGAATTACTTCATTATCATTACTTTAGAGTTATGTACACTCATAAAAGTTCATTTATTCTGAGTTGAGAAGTCCATTTTATCATCATGTGTATTGTGCTTACATTTTAAAATCAGAAACAACTTCCCCAAGATAAAACTGATTCTTCATCTCTTTTGGTTTTACTATTCCAAAATAGATTAGGTGACTTGGGGTATTATTTTTACCCTATGTTGATTTGCCTACCTTGTAAAGGAGCAAGGAACTTTTCCTTCAACCCTTATTTTCCTAGTGATTTGTTTAAAATGAAAGGTAAATATGTGTTTGTGGGCATATAAGTGTATGTGTGTACAATCATTTTTATATAGAGATTTATTATCTCTCAATTTATTTTATACAAGAGGTTTGTCTCAGAAAATCAGTGTCTTTTTTTTTTTTTTCATGATTCATATCTTTAATACTCTCTGAGAGGCAAGTGAAAAGCAACAATGGATTTTTAAAAGGACCATGTCTGACACATGTCTGACAACACTGAGAGTGGGGGAGGAGGGAAGTTAACCAACTAGCACAGTGCCTTGCATGTAGTAAGCACTGCAACATTTGTTAAATTGCAATGACTTGAAGTTGAAGATCATGATATATATTTTTTTTTTTTAGATTTTTAGAAATTTCATGTAATGTCTGAAACATTTATATTAACATATTTCCATACACATAACCCAATGAAAGTTTAGTATTAGTTGTTTTGTTTGTTTGTTTTTTTATACTGCAGGTTCTTATTAGGCATCAATTTTATACACATCAGTGTATACATGTCAATCCCAATCACCCAATTCAGCACACCACCATCCCCACCCCAACGCAGTTTTCCCCCCTTGGTGTCCATATGTCCATTCTCTACATCTGTGTCTCAACTTCTGCCCTGCAAACCGGCTCATCTGTACCATTTTTCCAGGTTCCACATACATGCGTTAATATACGATATTTGTTTTTCTCTTTCTGACTTACTTCACTCTGTATGACAGTCTTTAGATCCATCCACTTCTCAACAAATGACTCAATTTCGTTCCTTTTTATGGCTGAGTAATATTCCATTGTATATATGTACCACCTCTTCTTTATCCATTCGTCTGTTGATGGGCATTTAGGTTGCTTCCATGACCTGGCTATTGTAAATAGTGCTGCAATGAACATTCGGGTGCACGTGTCTTTTTGAATTACGGTTTTCTCTGGGTATATGCCCAGTAGTGGGATTGCTGGGTCATATGGTAATTCTATTTTTAGTTTTTTAAGGAACCTCCATATTGTTCTCCATAGTGGCTGTATCAATTTACATTCCCACCAACAGTGCAAGAGGGTTCCCTTTTCTCCACACCCTCTCCAGCATTTGTTGTTTGTAGATTTTCTGATGATGCCCATTCTAACAGGAGTGAGGTGATACCTCATTGTAGTTTTGATTTGCATTTCTCTAATAATTAGTGATGTTGAGCATCTTTTCATGTGCTTCGTGGCCGTCTGTATGTCTTCTTTGGAGAAATGTCTATTTAGGTCTTCTGCCCATTTTTGGATTGGGGTGTTTGTTTCTTTGATATTGAGCTGAATGAGCTGTTTATATATTTTGGAGATTAATCCTTTGTCCGTTGATTCATTTGCAAATATTTTCTCCCATTCTGAGGGTTGTCTTTTCGTCTTGTTTATGGTTTCCTTTGCTGTGCAAAAGCTTTGAAGTTTCATTAGGTCCCACTTGTTTATTTTTGTTTTTATTTCCATTACTCTAGGAGGTGGATCGAAAAAGATCTTGCTGTGATTTATGTCAAAGAGTGTTCTTCCTATGTTTTCCTCTAAGAGTTTTATAGTGGCCAGTCTTATATTTAGGTCTCTAATCCATTTTGAGTTTATTTTTGTGTATGGTGTTAGGGAGTATTCTAATTTCATTCTTTTACATGTAGCTGTCCAGTTTTCCCAGCACCACTTATTGAAGAGACTGTCTTTTCTCCATTGTATATCCTTGCCTCCTTTGTCATAGATTAGTTGACCATAGGTGTGTGGGTTAATCTCTGGGCTTTCTATCTTGTTCCATTGATCTATGTTTCTGTTTTGGTGCCAGTACCATATTGTCTTGATTACTGTAGCTTTGTAGTATAGTCTGAAGTCAGGGAGTTTGATTCCTCCAGCTCCATTTTTTTGCCTCAAGACTGCTTTGGCTATTCGGGGTCTTTTGTGTCTCCATACAAATTTTAAGATGATTTGTTCTAGCTCCGTAAAAAATGCCATTGGTAATTTGATAGGGATTGCATTGAATCTGTAGATTGCTTTGGGTAGTATACTCATTTTCACAATGTTGATTCTTCCAATCCAAGAACATGGTTTATCTCTCCATCTGTTGGTATCATCTTTAATTTCTTTCATCAGTGTCTTATAGTTTTCTGCATACAGGTCTTTTGTCTCCCTAGGTAGGTTTATTCCTAGGTATTTTATTCTCTTTGTTGCAATGGTA
The DNA here is from genome assembly GCF_949987535.1 of Balaenoptera acutorostrata. Lineage (NCBI taxonomy): Eukaryota > Metazoa > Chordata > Mammalia > Artiodactyla > Balaenopteridae > Balaenoptera > Balaenoptera acutorostrata. The sequence goes on from NC_080077.1 coordinate 46,558,568, forward strand.
AATGGGAGTGTTTCCTTAATTTCTCTTTCAGATATTTCATCATTAGTGTATAGGAATGCAAGAGATTTCTGTGCATTAATTTTGTATCCTGCCACTTTACCATATTCATTGATTAGCTCTAGCAGTTTTCTGGTGGCAGTTTTAGGATTCTCTATGTATAGTATCATGTCATCCGCAAACAGTGACAGTTTTACTTCTTCTTTTCCAATTTGTATTCCTTTTATTTCTTTTTCTTCTCTGATTGCCGTGGCTAGGACTTCCAGAACTATGTTGAATAATAGTGGTGAGAGTGGACATCCTTGTCTCGTTCCTGATCTTAGAGGAAATGCTTTCAGTTTTTCACCATTGAGAATGATGTTTGCTGTGGGTTTGTCATATATGGCCTTTATTATGTTGAGGTAGGTTCCCTCTATGCCCACTTTCTAGAGAGTTTTTATCATAAATGGGTGTTGAATTTTGTCAAAAGCTTTTTCTGCATCTATTGAGATGATCATATGGGTTTTATTCTTCAATTTGTTAATATGGTGTATAACATTGATTGATTTGCGTATATTGAAGAATCCTTGCATCCCTGGGATAAATCCCACTTGATCGTGGTGTATGATACTTTTAATGTGTTGTTGGATTCTGTTTGCTAGTATTTTGTTGAGGATTTCTGCATCTATATTCATCAGTGATATTGGTCTGTGATTTTCTTTTTTTGTAGTGTCTTTGTCTGGTTTTGGTATCAGGGTGATGGTGGCCTCATAGAACGAGTTTGGGAGTGTTCCTTCCTCTGCAATTTTTTGGAAGAGTTTGAGAAGGATAGGTGTTAGCTCTTCTCTAAATGTTTGATAGAATTCACCTGTGAAGCCATATGGTCCTGGACTTTTGTTTGTTGGACGATTTTTAATCACAGTTTCAATTTCATTACTTGTGATTGGTCTGTTCATATTTTCTGTTTCTTCCTGGTTCAGTCTTGGAAGGTTATACCTTTCTAAAAATGTGTCCATTTCTTCCAAGTTGTCCATTTTATTGGCATAAAGTTGCTTGTAGTAGTCTCTTAGGATGCTTTGTATTTCTGCGGTGTCTGTTGTAACTTCTCCTTTTTCATTTCTGATTTTATTGATTTGAGTCCTCTCCCTATTTTTCTTGATGAGTCTGGCTAATGGCTTATCAATTTTGTTTATCTTCTCAAAGAACCAGCTTTTAGTTTTATTGATCTTTGCTATTGTTTTCTTTGTTTCTATTTCATTTATTTCTGCTCTGATCTTTATGATTTCTTTCCTTCTGCTAACTTTGGGTTTTGTTTGTTCTTCTTTCTCTAGTTCCTTTAGGTGTAAGGTTAGATTGTTTACTTGAGATTTTTCTTGTTTCTTTAGGTAGGCTTGTATAGCTATAAACTTCCCTCTTAGAACTGCTTTCGCTGCATCCTATAGGTTTTGGGTTGTCGTGTTTTCATTGTCATTTGTCTCTAGGTATTTTTTTATTTCCTCTTTGATTTCTTCAGTGATCTCTTGGTTATTTAGTAATGTATTGTTTAGCCTCCATGTGTTTGTCTTTTTTACGTTTTTTTCCCTGTAATTCATTTCTAATCTCATAGCGTTGTGGTCAGAAAAGATGCTTGATATGATTTCAATTTTCTTAAATTTACTGAGGCTTGATTTGTGACCCAAGATGTGATCTATCCTGGAGAATGTTCCATGCGCACTTGAGAAGAATGTAATCTGCTGTTTTTGGATGGAATGTCCTATATATATCAATTAAATCTATCTGGTCTATTGTGTCATTTAAAGCTTCTGTTTCCTTATTTATTTTCATTTTGGATGATCTGTCCATTGGTGTAAGTGAGGTGTTAAAGTCCCCCACTATGATTGTGTTACTGTCAATTTCCTCTTTTATAGCTGTTAGCAGTTGCCTTATGTATTGAGGTGCTCCTATGTTGGGTGCATATATATTTAAAATTGTTATATCTTCTTCTTGGATTGATCCCTTGATCATTATGTAGTGTCCTTCCTTGTCTCTTGTAACATTCTTTATTTTAAAGTCTATTTTATCTGATATGAGTATAGCTACTCCAGCTTTCTTTTGATTTCCATTTGCATGGAATATCTTTTTCCATCCCCTCACTTTCAGTCTGTATGTGTCCCTAGGTCTAAAGTGGGTCTCTTGTAGACAGCATATATATGGGTCTTGTTTTTGTATCCAGTCAGCCAGTCTATGTCTTTTGGTTGGGGCATTTAATCCATTCATGTTTAAGGTAATTATCGATATGTATGTTCCTATGACCATTTTCTTAATTGTTTTGGGTTTGTTTTTGTAGGTCCTTTTCTTCTCTTGTGTTTCCCACTTAGAGAAGTTCCTTTAGCATTTGTTGTAGAGCTGGTTTGGTGGTGCTGAATTCTCTTAGCTTTTGCTTGTCTCTAAAGCTTTTGATTTCTCCATCAAATCTAAATGAGATCCTCGCCGCGTAGAGTAATCTTGGTTGTAGGTTCTTCCCTTTCATCACTTTAAATATATCATGCCACTCCCTTCTGGCTTGCAGAGTTTCTGCTGAGAAATCAGCTGTTAACCTTATGGGAGTTCCCTTGTATGTTATTTGTCGTTTTTCCCTTGCTGCTTTCAATAATTTTTCTTTGTCTTTAATTTTTGCCACTTTGATTACTATGTGTCTCGGCATGTTTCTCCTTGGGTTTATCCTGTATGGGACTCTCTGCGCTTCCTGGACTTGGGTGGCTATTGCCTTTCCCATGTTAGGGAAGTTTTTGACTATAATCCCTTCAAATATTTTCTCTGGTCCTTTCTCTCTCTCTTCTCCTTCTGGGACCCCTATAATGCGAATGTTGTTGCGTTTAATGTTGTCCCAGAGGTCTCTTAGGCTGTCTTCATTTCTTTTCATTCTTTTTTCTTTAGTCTGTTCCGCAGCAGTGAATTCCACCATTCTGTCTTCCAGGTCACTTATCCGTTCTTCTGCCTCAGTTATTCTGCTATTGATTCCTTCTACTGTAGTTTTCATTTCAGTTATTGTATTGTTCATCTCTGTTTGTTTGTTCTTTAATTCTTCTAGGTCTTTGTTAATCATTTCTTGCATCTTCTCAATCTTTGCCTCCATTCTTATTCTGAGGTCCTGGATCATCTTCACTATCATTATTCTGAATTCTTTTTCTGGAAGGTTGCCTATCTCCACTTCATTTAGTTGTTTTTCTGGGGTTTTTTCTTGTTCCTTCATCTGGTACATAGCCCTCTGCCTTTTCATCTTCTCTATCTTTCTGTAACTGTGGTTTTTCGTCCACAGGCTGCAGGATTGTAGTTTTTCTTGCTTCTGCTGTCTGCCCTCTGGCGGTTGAGGCTATCTAAGAGGCTTGATGGGAGGCTCTGGTGGTGGGTAGAGCTGACTGTTGCTGTGGCACTTAGAGCTCAGTAAAACTTTAATCCACTTGACTGTTGATGGGTGGGGCTGGGTTCCCTCCCTGTTGGTTGTTTTGCCTGAGGCAACCCAACACTGGAGCCTACCTGGGCTCTTTGGTGGGGTTAATGGCAGACTCTGAGAGGGCTCACGCCAAGGAGCACTTCCCAGAACCTCCGCTTCCAGAGTCCTTGTCCCCACAGTGAAACAGAGCACCCCCTGCCTCTGCAGGAGACCCCCCAACACCAGCAGTTGGGTCTGGTTCAGTCTCCCCCAGGGTCACTGCTCCTTCCCCTGGGTCCCGATGAGCACACTACTTTTTGTGTGCCCTCCAAGACTGGGGTCTCTGTTTCCCCCAGTCGTGTTGAAGTCCTGCAATCAATTCCCACTAGGCTTCAAAGTCTGATTCTCTAGGAATTCCTCCTCCTGTTGCCGGACCCCAGGTTGGGAAGCCTGACGTGGGGCTCAGAACCTTCACTCCAGTGGGTGGACTTCTGTGGTATAAGTGTTCGCCAGTCTGTGAGTCACCCACCCAGCAGTTATGGGATTAGATTTTACTCTGATTGCGCCCCTCCTACCGTCTCACTGTGGCTTCTCCTCTGTCCTTGGACGTGGGGTATCCTCCTTGGTGAGTTCCAGTGTCTTCCTGTCGATGATTGTCCATCAGCCAGTTGTGATTCTGGTGCTCTCGCAAGAGGGAGAGAGAGCACGTCCTTCTACTCCGCCATCTTGGTTAATCCTCCAGCATTTATTGTTTATAGATCTTTTGATGATGCCCATGCTGACCGGTGTGAGATGATACCTTTAAATCTGCTTTGTTAACTGTTACAACACTTAGTTGGTAAAAAATAAATAGCAAAGTACATATTCCAATTTTATAAAACTATGATTTAAGATGTGCAAAATATTTAATAATAGTATTCTAAATGTGTAGTACCTGGAAATTTTATTCCCTGTTATTAGCGTACATAAAATTTTGGAAGCTACTGTCATTAAAGTAATGTGCACTAAAACTGAAGTTGCATGATCTTGTCCTGTTTTTAGCTTCATAGTTTATAAAATAATATTAAAAGCCTAAAATCACAATCTCTACAACTACTAATTATGAATTCTATTGAGCATATATTGAATTTTTTAGCGTGTTTTATGAACTTTATAATTCTGACTATATTTAATGGATTCTCTGGTCCAGGAATGAAAAAAATTCAAGGGCTGTGAGAGGGCACATAACAAACAGAATTACTATATCCTTTTAGTTTGATTATTTTTAAAATCTGAAATCATTATTGTTATTAGTTCAATTCTAAAAGATGGACAAGAGGCTTTCTATCTCAAAAATGTAATTCAATAGTTCAATCATTTAAAATTATTTTATTTTATAGGAAAGCAGGAATAGAAATCTCACAGTACAGCTCTTCATCTTACTGATCCTTTTTCTACACAGCAAAATAAGGGAAAGAGGCAATTATCTAGAGACAAGTAGTCCCCAACCTAGGAATTGGTTGTGTTCCAAAAGGTCCTTCAATGGTCAGTTGAATGTATTAGACTCAGGGAAGTCCAGCAGCAAAACGTTAGGACCTAGCCAGTGACTCAATTAAAAGGGGGAAACTTCAGTTCTGAGGAAGAAGTCAAGTTCCCAAGAAAAAGTTGAATAATGTTAACAGGCAAAACACAGTTAAACAAACAAACATAAAACAGACACAGTATTAAAAGAAGCATAAGGCCAATGTCAACCACCGCTGCCCCCCACATGTTTTTGCAGGAAACACAAAGGTCTGGCTCAGTCTCTTCCAGCAATGTGGCCATCTGTGAGCATGGCAAGAATGCAAGAGCATCCCTTTCCTCAGTAACAGTGGTAGCTGGGACCTAACCAACCCTTGGAATATCCTGAAATAAACTATCCACCAACAGGATGTCACCACTCACTCCCTCCTAACTGGCTCACTCAAATTTAGGGCTTCTGCTCTGAACTGTCTTCAGCACTCAATTTCCCAACCCAGATTATGCTTTTTGCTTTTACATGTCCTATAAGGTCTTGCATTATGCTAGGCACATGGAAGCAACAACATAAATACTTGTGGATCTATTTATTAACTAAACAATCTGGCTAATTACATGGATCAATGATGATGATGATTGATAATTCCAGATTAAATACACCACGTAGATCACCATCCGTGCATAGTGTTAGGACTTTGGAAGGATTCAAAAAAAATTCAAATATTTCATGACACTTTAGTTTTGGTAGAATTACATAGAAAAAAGATGTTACATCAAACACACTAGAAAAGGAGTATATTTCCCAAATTCAAAGTGATATTGTTACCAGCAAGGCCCATTATCAAGTCCCAGGAAATAAAAATAGAATCTGGGTAATAAAATAAAGTCTAACCTTTTTTTTTTCTTTTACTTTGTGCTTTGTCTAGTTTCACTTCTTCGCTGGGTGCCCCGTGCAGAGGCTTCACACCTGGCACTTCAGACCCGAGTTCCTAGTGTGAAAGGGCTGTGCTGACACCTCAGCTGGCAGGCCATGTGTAGAACCCCTCTGCACAGCACTACAATTCAAGATGGCAGCAGTGGGCCTTGTGCAGAGACGCTGCGCTGGGCACTGTGGATCTGGAGCTGTGAGCAGCACAGCTGCACCTGCCCGGCAAGAGCTCACCCCCTCCAGCTGCTGACAAGATCCCTATAAAGCAGCCCTGTCCATGACGTGTCAGGGAGAGTGCGTGCTCTAGACCACGACCTCGCACCTCTCCATTCTCTGATCAAAGCATAAAGCTTTCCTTTGCTCCTGTACCGAACTGAACTTAGTCTCGTTCTATTGGCTCAAACACTAGGCAGGAGGACCCTTGTTGGGACCCGCCTAAAACTAGAAGACAGCTTAGGGGGTTCCTGGGGATGGCTGGGTTTTGCTGCATCTGTATCCTTAACTATGGTCTAGTAGCTAGGCCTCTATATAAAAAGTTGAAAGACTGATGATCCTTTTGAATGGAATTCAGAATGTAAAAGGGCATTTCAAGAATTGGAAAAGCAATTACTTCAGGCCCCTGACCTGGCCCTCCCAGATTTAGCTAAGCCCTTTGACCTTTCAAGACATTCAAGAGAGAAGGGGAATCACCCTTGGGGTATTAGCTCAAAAACTGGAACCCCTTATTCGGGTGGTTGCTTATTCCTTTAAACAATTACCTCAAACCACTAAGGGTGGCCTCCTTGCCTACAGGCAGTAGCAGCTACTACAACCCTGCTAAAGAAGGCTGAAAAGTTAACATTTGGTCAGCCAACCACTATATGGACTCCAGACCAGGTTCAAGCTTTAGTAAGTTCTAAGGGAACAGAACGGCTATCCCCTAAAGGTTGATTCAAGTTCATGCTATGCTTTTAAGACACCCCAGTGGTTACCATAAAATCCTATCACATGCTAGATCCTGCCACCCTGTTACCCACAGAAATGCGGCCCCTGGAGCATGATTGTATAGAAACCATAGACAGGATCTAGGAAGTGATCAGTTGCCCTGACCTAGGAAGTGAGCCTCTTCCTGAAGAAGAAGAAAGGTCCACAGCAGTTTTACGAGAGAGGGGGAAAGGCTGGCAGGATACACAGTAACCTCCCTGACCCAAGTCATAGAAGCACGAAGCTTACCCCCAGGGACTTCATCCCAAAAGTCCAAGCTGATAGCCCTCACCTGAGCCTTAGAGCTCAGGACAGGGAAGATCTTAACTGTTTACATGGATTCCCAGTATGCATATGCCATCTTACATACATGGGGCTATTTGGAAGGAAATGATAGGGACAGAATAAAAAGTAGGTAATTAAATAGTTAATCCCACTAGGGGATTGTAAGTAAAGAAAAAAGTATGGGAGATCTCTTTAAGTTAATGATCACTCAAGAAAGCAGGTTTGCTTAACCACAAAACCAAGCAGGCCTGCTTAGCAACAAAACCATGCAACAGAAGCATGAGACATGCCCCAAAACAATAAAACAATGGTGGCATGAGACCCACATCCTGTCCAGCGAGTAAGTTAATGACCCCTAGGACATGCTCTCTGCACACAAAAAAACAATAATTTATGGAAAGGTGACATTTCAAAGTGAAAGGCCCTCACTGTACTGAGACCTGAAATAATTTTTCCACAGTGCTGTGACAGTCCTAGCTTGACCATGTAGGGACAAGAAAACTCCCCTGCCCAACATGGGGGAGGAGCTGATGATGGAAGCTTGAGGTCTACTCAAGAATGAGGAAGAAGGTGGTCTTTTCCCCCTCCCCACATTTCCTTTGATTATAAAATTGTTGCCCACTAACTTCTCGGGTCACAGCACCCTCTCGTCCACCCACCTGCAATTCTCACAAGCGTCCTATTCTAATAAATCACTTCTTATCCATCACTTTGCCTCTCGCTGAATTCTTTCTGCACTGAGACATAAAGAACTGGAGCTCCTCGGAGCCCACCGAGATGCCACTTAGCGGTTTCAGAAAGAGGTATGCTTATTGCAGAGAATAAACAGGTGAAACATGGCTTAAGCATGTTGAAGCTTTAAAAACAATACAGCTACCAAAAAGGTGTCAGGGACGCATCGCAGGGGTCACCAAAAGGGGGATGCAGAGGTAATAAAGGGAAACAACAGGCAGACACAACTGCCCAAAGGGTGGCCCTAGAACCAGTAACTTGGCAACTATCCCTCATGCCTTGAAGGCCAGATCCATCCAATTATTCCCCAATCTACAAAAAGGAAGAATTAGATAAAGCCCTAAAACGGGGCTTCAGTAGAGATCTAGGAGGCCATGGGTGGCTAGTTAATGAACATGGGCAACACTTCTTTCCCCAAACTGCATCTTGTCAAGCCATCAGGGAGGCTTATCAAGGAACTAACTCACTACAGGAGGGAAGTCCTATATAATAGGTTAGTTGAGGTCATGGTAACTTCTGGCATGAAAAGTATAATCAGTCAGATAGTTGAGACATGTCCCATCTGTACAATGAACAACTCCAACACCAGACCCCCAAAAGGCCCCAGATAAGGCCCATTCAGACCAGAGGGACATATCCTGGGGAAGATTGGCAGATTGATTTCACTGTCATGCCGAGAGTACCAGGCAATTTCAGGTATCTCAGTGCTAGTAGACGCATTTTCTAGGTGAATAGAAGCATTCCCTGCTAGAACTGAAACAGCAACTGAAGTGGTTAGGGCATTACTAGAAGAAATAATCCCCAGATTTGGGGTCCCAGGATCCCTACAAATTGATAATGGTCCAGGATTTGTGTCTCACATGACGAAGGGGATAACGAGGGCCCTGGGCATAAAATGGACCTTGCACTCAACCTGGAGACCCCAGTCATCAGGGAAAGTAGAGAGATTCAATCAGACCTTGAAAGGGGCCTTAGCCAACCTACGTCAGGAAACTCGAGAAAATTGGATTAAGTTGTTTCTGATTGCCCTGCTCTGCCTGACGTTAGTCCCAAGGGATAAGTTAAAGTTAAGTGAATTTGAACTCACATATGGTAGACCCATTCCCTAAACCAGAGAGAAGGGATACCTTAATACCCTTGAAATAGAACAACTCAAGTGTGCCCTCCAGGTAGGAGAAATCATGAAAGCTCTCATGGCATGTGGTAACCAGGTGCTGCCCGCACCCACTGACCTGGCCCCCCACCCCTTCTGGCCGGGAGACCTGGTGAACCTAAAACCCTGGAAAACCGGCAGCCCACAAAATTAGCTCACTCCTAAGGGGAACAGACCCCACTTGGTGATCCTAACCACTCATTCTGCCCAAAGCTTCAGGGGATCACTCTGTGGGTACATCAGACTCAAGTGAAGAGGGCCCCAAGCCCCAAACTCCAGAGAGACAACCTGGGTCAGGAAACCCCTTGACTACTCATGTGAACCTCTCTCTGACCTGAAGCTTCTCTTCCAAAAAACAACAGAAGTGCAACCAGAAATATTCAGCCCAGCACAGTGAGCCTCAACATCACAGCACACTTTTGCCTGCAGGCAAAAGACCTAGAGACCTTCATTTCTAGGAAAATTTGACATGTGACCATTATTCTCTTGCTAATATTTGGGCCATGCATCTTAAATTGTCTGGTGTTCTTTTTCTCCAAAAGGTTACACAAATGGTGATCACTCCGGGATACAGACAGTTAGGGCCAAGGCCAGGCGACAACCAAACATATCTAAAAGCAGCTGGGGAGAAGTTCCACTCCTCTCCCTGGGGTTGTGACAATGCCCCATGTCAGCAGAAAGAAGTTACAGAAACTGGACCATCGCCCCTCAGCGCCCCTCAAGAATGAGGAGCAGAACAAAAGACCGAGGAGGGATTTGTCACCAGCAAAGCCCATTAAAAATTCCCAGGAAATAAAAATAGAATCTGGGTATCAAAATAAGGTCTAACCTGTTTTTTTCTTTTCCTTCGCACTTTGTCTAGTTTCACTTGCTCATAGGGTGCCGCATGTAGAGGCCTCACACCGCGCACTTCAGACCAGGGATCCCAGTGCGAAACAGCTGCGCTGATGCCTCAGCTCGGCGGGTGGCCAGGTGCAGAGACACCTGGAGCACGAGCAGCGCCCCTTCGAGAACTCCGCCCCCTCCCCGCTGACGCCCAAGAGATCCCTATGAAGCAGTCCCACCCGCGGCCTGTAGGGGAGTGTGTGCTCTGGAGCAAGAGCTTGCACCTCTCCATTCTCTGATCAAAGAATAAAACTTCCCAGGGATCGAGCCCAGGCTCCCTGCCTTGGGAGCGCAGAGTGTTAAGAAAAAAAAAAAAAAAAAAGAATAAAACTTGCCTTTGCTTCTGAACCAAACTCGATCTCATTCTATTGACTCAAAACGAAACTGGGCAGGAGGATCCTTGTTGGAGCCCCACTCAGGAGGGTTAGTAACAATATCACTGTGTCAAGGTCTGTTTTCCAGACTCTCTGGTCTCTCTACAGCCGGGGGGGGGGGGGGGAGGGGGGTGGTCCTTGGACGTTTGGTGCTTCATTTGCCCTCCTGTGGCCTCCCTATATGAGCACCGCAGTGCCTCTCCTCTGATCACCTCCTACAGTTCTTCTGGCTTTGGAGAAGAGATTATACTGTAGGGTGGGTGTCAAGTGTCCATTTATCACATTATCTTAAGCACAAAACAATCTTTTCCTCTAAATTAGGGGATGGCAAAATAGAGCCCTCCAGCCCTGATACCTGTTTTTATAAATAAAGTTTTATTGGAACATAGACACACACATTTGTTTTAGTGTCATCTATAGCTGCTTTCATGCTACAGTAGCAGAGTTGAACAGTTGAATCAGAGACTTTATGGCCCACCAACATTAAAAAACTTACCATCTTGCTTTTTATAGAGTTTGTCCACACTTGCCCTAAAGCAGCACAGCCACAGCACGTCCTGTAACATTTTAGAGTGCTACCTGAAGGTGTAGGGAATACAGCATGATATAGAAAGCTACTTACAGCTGCGATTTGATGAGATCATTCTCATGGTACCCAGGTCAGATTTGCTCACAGTTTCTTTCTGAGAAGCTCTGCTTAGTTCCTGTCAATCCCTTTGGAGCTACTTATGCACATAAAAGTAGTATGTCTTGGGGTTCAGATCCAAACGCTATGATGTCTGTGTGAAAGAAGTGTTTTCTCCTGCCCTCCAGCATAAGTCCTGCATCCCCAGTCTCACATTTTTTTCTCAAGAGCTACCCCTTTACAGAATGATAAATTGGTAGTGGGAAAGTCCACATCCTATAGGAGAAATTGTACCTCCTGCCCAGAGGATGAAGTGTTATCCTATAACCCCCCAAAACGATGCCATTCATTTTACATTGTATCATTGTTCTCAATTATTTACTGTCTTAACTTGCAGTGTCCTCCTATGCAGGTAAATTTTCCCACATGACTGACTTCAGGCTTGACCATACGACTTGCCTTGGCATAGCAGATCTCAAGTATTTGATATCCTAGCAGAAACTTGAGCCATCACATAGTTCAGCATTTACACTTTTCCTTCTGCTTTGAGGAGATCATGTTCCAAATCGTGACTGGCAATACGGTCTGCATCTTGGCATGAAGAAGACACATGACACACAAATAACTCACAGCTGCCTCGGCTAACACATAACATGAGTGAGAAATAAACTTACGTTGTTATAAGCAACATGACTTTTAAAATTTTTGTGCTGTTACTTAGGATAATGGTGAAAGACTGCCATCCTAGGCAGCTCAGGCTGACATCATGAAATATCATAGACTGGATGGTTTAACAACAGAGATTTACTTGTTATAGTTCTGGAGGCTGGGAAGTCCACAATCAAGGTGCCAGCTGATTCTGTTCCTAATAAGAGCTCCCTTCTTGGCTTGCAGATGCCTACTTCTTTGCTATGTCCTCAAATTGCCTTTCCTCTATATTCTTCTTCTTATAAGGGCCACTAATTTCATCCTGAGGTCCCCACCCCCATGACCTAATCTAAAGCTAATTACTTCCCAAAGGCCCCATCTCTAAATACCATCATATTGGGGATTAGGGATTCAACGTATGAATTTTGGAGGGACATAAACATTCAATTCATAATAATAACTAATGTAGAAATTGGTAACAGAAATGAAGTACTGACATAATTAAAACTCTAAAACATGTAGCATTAGATTCAATGTCAGAGATGGTAAAACTGCCATCACCTGGGACAATTTAGAAGGCTTTGAAGGAACAGAATAGTGGCTCTAGACCAGCGGTTCTATGCCAGGGACAATTTTGCTCTCTAGGCAACATTTTGCAACGTCTGGGGACATATTCAGCTGTCACAACTGAGTGAGGGGGGTGCTACTGGCATCTGGTCGATAGAGACCATAAGTACTGCTTAACATCCTACAGTGTGTGGGACAGCCTCCCACAGCAAAGAAATACTGATCCTAAAAATGTAAATACTGTCAAGGTTGAAAAGTCCTGCTTTATAAACAGAGATTACTAATAAAATCATTAGTGTATTTGGTCACCTTTGACAAGTTATTTCAAAAAAAGAGATAAACTCAAAAGAGTTGAGCAATTTGCAAGCAGGTATGATGCTGAGTATGATTAATCCAAAATCAAAACTTTCTGAGTTTTCTGTTATTAACATCACAACCATGGCATCTACAAAAATATCTAAGCTCAGGTACACAAAGAACAGTTCATTTCCTTTTTTTAAAGCCTCTCTTAATGACCAAGTCAAAAGCCTTCTGCAATTCCTTCATCTTAGCTCACCAGCTCCTGTAAGCTACTGCTCAACTAGGACGCAGCTCCACAAATACAAACTGTGTTCTATTTTATAGGCCAAGAACAATTCAGATCCATCGACAGGGGAAAACAATCCCCCTCACATAAGAAGCAACATACTAGTTTTCAATGTACACAGCAGCTTAAATTATTAATCAGAATTCTTAGCTGCTCTATCTAAAAACAACCGTTCAGATTTCTACAGTCTTCCTCAAGACCAGTGAATGGGTGTTTTTTTATATCTGTGAAACAAAACGGACACTCTAGATGGTTTTTCCAAAACAGGCAAACAAAAACAGTCTGCTTCAAAGATGAATTCAAATATCTATCTTTTTATAAGAACATATATGGAGAAAGAATTGGTTTTATTTTTTCCATTTTCTATCTATCAAGATTTCAAAAATCAATGGGCTGATGTTTGAAGTCTTATTCCCTAACTCCAGTCAAAATAGCAGGGCTGTGATATGAGTAGAAAAGATGGGAAGGGGGAGGCTCCAGGAATTTTCTGTACCACGACTGATATTAAATAATTATATGCACATCCACTGGTACAGAAGCTACTCCCAAGAGCGTGCTCTCTTCTGGGGAAGTAAAAGAACCTCTCATTGTTACAGTTTCCGTACTGAGACACTCAATTAAGTAAGACTTTACTAATGATCCTCTGAACTTCTCATGCATAAACTTCCTTTCCGGTGAATTAGTTCAAAAATACAGCGACATTTCAGTGTGAGAAGTTGTTCGGAACTTCAAAACAGGGAAATGCTTCCAGAATGTTCTGCCAGTTTGAAAACTCCAGCCTCGCCAAACTTATAAAAGCAATGCCAGTGAGCCTGAGGCGCACGAAGCCACTGTGCTTAAGCTCTACCGGGATGGGAAATAGTCCGTTCCCAGATGGCATCCCAAAACGAATAAAATGAAACAAAACAAAACTTTTCTTCCTGTTACTGCTACCTCTGAATATTAAAACTCTCCATTGAAGACAAATAACCCCAAGGAAGTCAAAGGATCACAACTGTATGAATGTAAAAGAAAAAACAAAGGGCAGACTTAAATATCACTAAGTTCTACCCACTTCATATTTGTGTGAACATTAAAAATAAACAAGAACATAAAGTATGAAGTCCAGTGAAAATGTTTCAGCCGAGTTTTAGCTATTCAATTCTACAAATACAAATAACTCATTACATTTTTCTCTACAATGACAGCAATTAAAATTTTTTAATACAGTACAAGTAAATTTTTCAAAAGGATTGACACAGGTAGGGGCTAACGAGCCGAGAACACTTATGCTTACAAAAACTCAAGTTTTCCCCCTTAGTTCTTGATCCCTGCTAGATCACATTTCTCAGCCCCCTTCCAGTTTAAGTGGATAGAAGTGATGTACACTACTTCTATGATTAGTTTCTATAAGCTCTCTGCTGGTCCTCCATGTTCTGTCTCTTTTCTGGAAAAAGACCCTCGAAGATGAGAGAGCCACAAGATGGAAAGAGCCTGAAACCTGAATCTCAAGTGTGAATGAATAGATGCCCACTAAACACTCAATTAAAGCAGGAGGTAACCAAGATCAAAGCCAGCGGGGTTTGAGGTCTTCTGCTGCAGCTGTTCACCTCCCTCTACTACTGATTTGATGAACCCAGGGCATGTTTGTGCACCCTGAGAATGGAGGAGACCTGCACTGTCCTTCCCACATATAGCTTGGGAAGATAGCAAGAGCCTGGAGAAGGAAGGGATGCACGTGGGTCTAAGCAGACAGAGACAGGGACAGCTTCACAGAGAGTCCCAGTGGCCGGTGTGGTCTCAGAGCAGACGATTTCAGGGCACAGTGGCAGAGAAAGGGCAAACGGCACACACAGTTGACTAATGCAATGTGTTCTTGCCCTCACTCCACACTGCTGCAGCCTGCAGCCACATTCCCCTTTGCAGTGCCTCCAGAAGCTGACCTATGCTCCCTGTACGCAGCCTTCGCTGTGGCCCAGTCCCAGCACAAAAGTACTGGAGAGAGTCTCCAGACCGGAAGAGACCCAGAAGGAATCAAAATGTATAGTGACCATAATCTGGTTTGCCTTGTATTTGTTCTCTTGGTGTAGTTATTTCCAGCACCCCCTTTTATTCTGGAAAGTATCTGATGTAGATGATAAATAACATGGTTTCTATAGGAATAGGGATGTCTATATAAAGGTCTGTTCGTGAATATACAATATTAAGGATGACATGTCCCTCCCTGGCTATATTCCAAGACAAGCCCCCTAAAACTTAGATTCAGCCTGAAGAAAAAGGTACAAACTTGACTAAGATTATATTTCTGCCACTGGGTAGAATGTAGGCTCAAAAGAGATATTGAATTTAATTATAAAAAATAAGTTCTATTTCTTACATTCCTGAGTTGTAGTGAAATTTTTATCTCTACCCGTACATGTCACACACACACACACACACACACACATGCATACACACATATACACACTATAGTATAGGATATATCAGGCTTCAAATCCAAGTTCTTTTATTCACTATTAGGATTTGGGTTTGTTTCTCAGCCTCCCTGAGCCTGAGTTTCCCCAACCTCATCTATAAAATTAGGATCATAATAATTCTTGTGAGAATTAAATGAGTTAACATGTTTAATATTTTTGCTTGAAAATATGATTCTTTAATGAAATTTATACTTAACCTGCATGTACTTACATACAGTAAAAAAAAAAAAATTCAGTGGAAAGAAGAGTTTACCCAGGTCTATCCATTTGACTATGCTGGAAATAATGAGTAAGAAGAGTCGTGTGATGTTTGGCCCTTCGGTCCCTGCCTGCTCACATTTCCCTGCTCACACTGTCACACGTGTTCAATTTTGATGATGTATCTAAAACAGAGCCAACAGCCATGGCCCTACCAGAGCAGATTTCCAAACATTCCTAGAGAAACAAAAGGCAATGTGACCTGGAGATCATTGGTGTTGGTCAGGTCGGCCACATGATCACCCTACAGTGATGCTGCTTGCACCAGGCTCTGGGCTTTCAAACACAACTGTTCATTCCACCCAGCACGTGCGTCCTTGTGGCAGCACCACAAGCATCATTCATAGACCTGCTCCTGAAAGTGGGGCTTTTCATCGTGGCGGCAGCCTTTCCCTGCCCAACTGGCCTAACCTAGCCCTCCCCATCTCGCTGCATCCCATCCTTAAAAAAGTAGCACAATCACATAGCAACAGCCTCACTGGCAGGTGTGTATAGACACCAGGGTAATCATGTCCAGGAGGGCAAAGTAGAAAACCAAGAGGATGACAATTGATAATGATAACACAGTCACTAAGCACTGGATTTATGCCAGCCATTGTATGAAGCACTTTCCATTAATTGTCTCCTATAAGCCTCACAGCAACTCTGTGAGGCAGGGGCTATTTTATCATCATGTCATAGGTGAGGAAGCTGACACTTAAAAGGGTAAGTACTAGGAGAGATATTTATTGAGGGCTTACCAAAAGCCAGACACTATTTGAAATTTTGTGCATATATTTCATTTAGTTGCTGTAGCAAGTCTATGAGGTAGTACTAACATTTTACCTGTTTTACAGATGAGGAAAATGAGTATAAAAAGTGAACTGAGGGCTTCCCTGGTGGCGCAGTGGTTGAGAATCTGCCTGCCAATGCAGGGGACACGGGTTCGAGCCCTGGTCTGGGAGGATCCCACGTGCCGCGGAGCAGCTGGGCCCGTGAGCCACAATTACTGAGCCTGCGCATCTGGAGCCTGTGCTCCGCAACAAGAGAGGCCGCGATAGTGAGAGGCCCGCGCACCGCGATGAAGAGTGGCCCCCGCTTGCCACAACTGGAGAGAGCCCTTGCACATAAACGAAGACCCAACACAGCAATAAATAAATAAATAAATAAATAAATAAATAAATAAATAAAGTTACAGATTTAAAAAAAAAAAAAAGAATTATAGAGAAAATGATACACTTTAAAAAAAAAAAAAAAAAAAGTGAACTGAATTTTCCCAAGGTCATCAGTAGCTAGTGGTGGGGATGGAGTTTGAACCCAAGCAACTTAGCTCCAAAGTGTACATTCTTAACCACTTTAATATAACTAAGAACGGGTTGGTTAAGGCCTCTGGATTCCAAGGCCCAAACCCTTAACCTCTCAATCACATCAGATGTCAAAGTGTTATTAACTGTCATGACCCCAAATGGATTCCTTTTATTTTGCATATGGGGAACCTGCGATCAGAAGGGCTCATCGGTCTGCGAATCTTCAGCAAGCTCTTAGCAGGACTTCCTGTAGTGCTGTGCATTGTGAGGGAAGCTTCCGGTGAAGTGACGGCCACTTACACAGCTCTGGGGCTTATGTGAGCCCTCTGAAGCAACCTGACACTTTGGGCTGAGCTGTGACTCCCAGTACAGAATGTGCTAGATTTCTCTCGGTGTGGATACATAAGAATGTATAAGACTGTTACTCTCCAAGTCCTTCTGCTTAGAAGAAAATTAAAATAGTTGAAGCAAGCTCTCCAATTGTCCAGGCTCACAGGCATATATTATTGGGAAAAAAATTATATAGAAAGGCAGTATGGCATAGTAATTCATATGGAAGACCACAGACCCTGGAACCACACTTCCTAGGTTTAAAGCTCAGCTCTGCCATTTATTAGCTGGGTGGTCTGGGGCAAGTAACTTAACATCTGTTTTGCCTTTCTGCATCTGAAAAAGGGGTGGTAATAAAATCTTCCTCATATATATATTACATATATATCACATAGCAAGTTCTATTTAATTTTTTTGCCATTATAATTACTAGGTCCTTTATCTGTTAAGGAGCTGGAAATTCTTAAAGAATATACCTTCAGGGGCTTCCCTGGTGGCGCAGTGGTTGAGAAGCTGCCTGCCAATGTAGGGGACACGGGTTCGAGCCCTGGTCTGGGAAGATCCCACATGCCGCGGAGCAGCTGGGCCCGTGAGCCACAATTACTGAGCCTGCGCGTCTGGAGCCTGTGCCCCGCAACGGGAGGGGCCGTGATAGTGAAAGGCCCGCGCACCGCGATGAAGAGCGGTCCCAGCTCGCCGCAACTAGAGAAAGCCCTCGCACAGAAACGAAGACCCAACACAGCCATAAATAAATAAATAAATAAAAAGAGTTCTCATAAGAATATACCTTCAAAACATTTTCTCCTGTCTCTTCTAATCAATTTTCACTATCAACCTTCTCCAGTCTTTCATTTTTCTCTATCCTCCCACTCTCCAAAACTGTACTTTTGAAGTCAATAAAAGGGCAGGCTCTGAATACAGTGGTATATCAGGCTCATTAAAACATTAACAGCTATCTTCTCACATCCAGGTCACTTAATTTTGATAAATTAAGAAACTAAGTGCAGGAGGTTTTAGAGTGAAAAATTTGAGAATTAGGGAGCAAATCTGTAGTTTCTTTCAGACTAGCAAATTGCATAGACTGGAAAGTTATAAAATTTGGAAATTAAACTTAACGTTGTCCATATATGACATTTTAGAAACTTCTTTGATTAGTCATCAGTTTGTTTAAATTTTCATGCTAGAAAATGCTCATATTTTACAGTTTTCTAAATTTCAATTCCTAGGCTCTTGTACTATTAACATAGTTAATACAGTATAATTTTGTTAGTATAGTATAATTAGTATAGTATAATGCTTGGCAAATAGCATTATAATGGTGGAATCTGAAAATTTAGACCAAAATCTTTTACATTTCTTGCTTTTTACTTAACAATATAGCCTTGTGTTAATTAACTTGATTTTGGGAATCCTTTCACAATGTATACATTTATCAGATCATTGCATTGTACACTTTAAATATATTATAATTTTGTCAATTATATGTCAATAAAGCTAGAAAAAATATCCAAACTGTTATAAAGAAAATTTACTTCATTTTTGATTCAAATATTTACCATGTATTTCATAAAAATATTATTTGCATATGTAAAGCACACTGAAAGAACAATATACAATATCTATTTTTTAAAAATTAAGTTTCAAGTTATTCTATACTATTCTTTACTCACAATAGGTAATTTTTTTCAGATGACCAAGATAACTGTTTCCAACAAAAGTCTATGCTAGAACAAATACTATCTATATAAAACTCTTTATTAAAACAAATTATTACCAATAATTGTAGAATAATTGTATAATAGAGTACAAGCTGCAAGTTACTTTATAATTAACAATGTTATTTTGAATTTAACTTTTCTACTGGAAAGCACCCTACAAATTCAGGATTTCATTTATCTGTTAATATGCCAACTGTTATGAAATTTTCCACAATTCAAAATCCAGTGATTAAATAGCTCTTCGATAACAGTCTTGCAAAACAAGCCAGTGGAATTATGCTTATTATAGAAATACTAGAGTTGTATCTAAAACCTTCCCATACTACTTCAGCTTTTCAACTCTTAAGGGAATTAGAAATGATTAGACTCTATTTCTAGCAAAATTCCAACTGGGAATAAGGGATGACCTAAAAGAAGGGAATAAACCTGGTTATTACAAAAGAGACTCAAATAGATTTTGAATAATAAGCTCTCATGTCCTTTTCCAAGTGTAGGAAAATTTTATCATAAAATGTATGACCCATTAGTCACTTAGAAATCCAGTAAAAATATAAACATAAAATATAAGTGTGCTTCAGGTAAATTCAACATAGCAGAAATCCAGGGAGAATAAAATCAAACTTGAATCAAATCCAGAAGGTATAGTCATTTTTTTTAAAGATCAAGATATAACCATATTCCTATGGCTTGATTTTTTTTTTTTTTCTTTCAGGTTGTTGGATTACCATCTTTTCTGCATCAGCCTTTGAGTAAAAAAAGAAGTTCAAACTTACCTAAAAATTCCTGAAGATTTGATTCTGGTGTTTTCCCAATTCCTGTTCCACCTGCGGCCAAAAGAACAGACAGCAAATAAGATAATCATTATCTGAAAACCTTGTCTCTATTGTGCTATTCCAGGCAGGAGACTAAGAAAAGCATCTCCTGGGCACATAGGTATTCAGAGAAGGCAAAATGAATGTATCAATGGGAGTGGGCTCTGATTTTGACCACCCACCCAAAGCCACTACCACGAAGTGGAGCACTGGGCCCACTATCCCTGGCTAGCCAGCCACTGGTCACCATTTTAGAATTACGTAGGAACCCCAGAGTAAGTCACAAGCAACACCGCAAATCAATGGTTCTCCAAATTACAGAAATTACAGAGTTTTGCCCAGTCCCATGTTCACCCACACCCCCATTTAAAACTCAGTACCTCAGAATTTGCTCAGATATGCATGAAATACGAGCAGTATTTTTAAGTATGATATAAAAATGAATAGAAACATATTGATATTCTCAAAGTATCAGGTTTCATTCTGATTTTGAGGGTCTATAATAAATTAATACTACAATCAGTTAAAGTTACTTGCATAATGAAGTGGAGAAAAAAATGAAAGTGGGACAGAAAGTGAGGGAAGGAAAGACAGAAGGAAGAAAGGAAATTATAACTTAAAATTTAATTTTATTGGATTATTTGTCTCTCTCTATTTTGTTTTATCTTTAAAAATGCATCTAAATGGCACCAAGGCAACTAATTAATTTAGCTAATCAATATGTGGAATTCAGAGAACAATTCTATCTATACTAAGAAATAGGATATTGTTGGAATTTTGTATTTTTCAATGTCTATCAGTATCAGGCATACAGGACCAAAATGTCTTTGTATGTCTCTCAAGCTCTTTTAGTTGTAGCTTCTTTATTCAGACTTTCACACTTGTTTATCTCTATTTAAGGTTTTAAGGTTATATGTTCTTAATGCAAGAACAAACTCTCCAAAAATATAGTATCTCAAATTTAAACAAAAAACGCTAGCCTGTTATCTATTATTTGTATAAATCTACTTTATAATTTAATCCTAATACAAATGTGTGCTAATACTTAGATGCAGCTTGAATCCATTAATTTGTATTTTATGGATGTTGATGGAATCTTAGCAATATTATTATACCTCTTAGTATAAACATTGCAGTCAAGGAAGTACATCTTCCAATTATCTTATTAGCTGGCATATGCTTAATTATTGTTGTTGTTACTATGAAGACTTTGCTAAGGTAAGGCTCATAAAATTACATTTCAATTTTCAATTATTCCTAAAAAAATTCTCGTGGCAAAATATTGCCATCTCTCCTGCAGATGAAGAAAGTGATCAGCAAATTGTTTTTGTGTGATTTAATCATTTATTTCACAACAAACCTCATCCACTATTGTAACAGCCAATTTCTAATTGATAACAGTTTGCAGGTGACCACATGTCATTTTTGTTTATGACAATTTTCAGATGGTCATCTCAATGCTTTTCCTAGCAGATATGTATTCAGCAGCCAGTGCAACATCACAGGTGATCTTAATTGATACCCAAGTGAATTGCCTCAACAAAGAGGTCTATAATTAAAAAGCCACACGACTGAAAATGATGAATTCCCTCCTTACCATCCATGCTGCTTCTTCTCGATCAAGGTTGAAATACATATTGTGGCAGCAAGCCTGAAACCCTGTGACAGTGGCACATAAGCCATCTATCTCTGTTCCAGCCAACCAAGACTTTTAACCAATATTACATCCACTTACAGTGACAAATTAATAATTACCGAAAATGTTTTAAAGTGCAAAGAGAACACAGTAGGTACTTAATGTGTGGATGAGACATTCCATTTAATATCACATGTTGACTCTCTTATATATCAACTCAGTTTCCAGCAGTAAGTCTGTATTGTAAAATGTGATAATCTGATGTAAAAAGAACTGTAAAACTAAAATGTTTACAAATAAAAAATTCTCTGAATAACATGATATAAATATCATAAGATGAGAACTGGTCAGAACTTCCCACAAATCACTGAATCATTGATGCCTTTAAAATTTTCAAAGAGAAAAATTAAAATTTCCTAAATGGGATGATAAAGGCAGCAAGGTAAATACCACTGTTGAGCATGATTCCTCCAGGGTGCACACGTGGTCCAGAAGTCTCCTGAATGGAGAAATATTTGTTATTTTTTATAGAGTCACTGTCATCCAGAACCAGGCTGTATAAAAACTCAACAGTGCGGGTTATTTTTTTTTTTTTTTTCAAATTCCAAATTAGATAAATGTGTTATTCTCTGCCCCCCTCATAGACTCCTTGGGAAGGAATGTATGGTCAAAGTTACAGAATTTACAGAAAATGAAGACAAAGTGTTTGAAATAAACATCTACAATGATGGTAGAGAGATAAAACTCAGTCTTTCTGGACTGAGTTGTCAGGCTGAAGTTCCTGAAAGGTACAGAATGCTAATTTAAAAAGGTATCCGAAAAAAAAAAAAAAAGGTATCCGGGTGGTAGTTCTTTTCAAACGCATATATTTCTCAGTCTATGTAGTAATTAGAACACTTGAAAATTCACTATAACAATATCTCATATGGCCTGGTCATGGTTTTTCTCTCCAAGATGGTTCATTATCTTTCTTCATATTTTACTTTTCATTTTTCTGACCTGCTGCTCTTCAAGGACATTTTTCCCCTAAATGATGTTAACGTGAGGGACTTACTAAGTACAAAATGGAGTGATATGTTCTGGTCATCATCTTTTCCAAGGGGACTGACCATAAATTATAAATTGTGTGGTCTTACGAATGTTATTTCTATCCATACAATTCTTACCATCATCCTAAAAAATAACATTCCTCAAAAAACATTTTATCAAATGAATAATGGGGCCATATGGACACATATAGGAAAACATAAGCAGTTTTCATAATAGATGTCTGAAAACATGATATGTTCACTGATGTTTGGCATTGTTTTAGAAAAATGCTTTGCATCTTTCTGCTAATGTTTTTTGTCTTAAAGCATCTTGTAGTATCCCCATTAATCTGAACAAACTCAACAAACACAGAGCAAGGCTGCTTTGGCAGAAGGACAAAGGACACTTTCCCCTCAGCTCATAATAAATTGCTTTCATTAAGAACAAATGGTCTTGGAGCATTATTCTACTTGAATTGCTGCCTGGTGACAAGCCCTAAGGGTAGACCCAATGTTCACTGTAAACAATAAGAATGGGTCTCAGCTAGTGGAATGTCCTTCTGTAGTTTAAAAACTCCATATTCTGGGATCATGAGACGGGCCACTGCCAATAATAAAACACCAATTTGTGATGACTTTCAACAGTTGTTATAGCTTCAGACTTTGCCTGTGATTAAGACAATTCCAAATAAAATGGAAATCACGAAGTGGCAGAAAGGTTTCGGATAGTTTTATGTTTATTATTGGAGATAATACTTTTCTGAAGTTGCATTAAGAAATGAATAGTTTATAGATATCTTAAAAGAAACACCTATTTCAAGGTTTTTCTACACTATCAGGAACTTGATCTTTAGAGAAATATTCATTACAAATGTCTTTTTAAAACTTCTTGCAAATATATGACACTTAAAATATATGACACTAAAAATAAAACAAATTTCAGCTTAAGTGCAAAATAATAGAAAAGGGAATTGTAACATAATAAAAATAATATTCTGTGTTCATAGTTTTAGCTGATTTTTTTTGAATCACTGGGTATTTTTCTTATAAACTTCCAATCAGTGAAGCTTACAAAAAGACAACAATTTATAGATATTTCATAATGTGACCTTTAACTCTTTTCTATTTTTAAGCATGTTTGATTTTGAAATAACTTAAAGTCAGTATTTAATACATGAAAAATAGGTTTCAAGTATGCACATCAACTAACTCTCTTCGTAATGCTATTTTATTATTTCAATTATCACACTACACCTTTACTATGCATTTATAAATTTTAGGTTGCAGCATACTATAACTCAGCTGTTTAAACTGAATCAGATTTCCAGACGCAGAAGATGTTTTTAAAAGGAAGATTAAAAGCCAGCTAAGCCAGAGCACTTCAAAAGCTCCTTGGCCTTGCCCTGAGCAAGAAGTTGAGGAGAGAGGAGGGGTCATAAGAAGTACATTTTGTGTTTGAATAAGGAATTGATTTGGGGAAGAACTCCAGGTTAGCTGAGACAGAAGATTATAATTCTCTACTCCTCCAACACTATGTCAATAAAAGAACATTAGAGAATCTATCTTCTAAAGAAGCAGTCTGTCTTTTGGTTTCATCATCACCATCAAAAAGCATTTTTGTTATTCACCCAGTGGCTTCTCCACAGGAAGCAGTATGGATTGGTTTGAGTATGGGAAGGAACCACAGAAAAGTCACCATTATTTAATAAATCCTTACATCATATACGAGGTAGGTTGTAAAGAGTATCTTTACTGTGGCTCTCTTTGCAGCCTCATACATACGTGCCAATAGGAAACAGATACATAAATAAACCCATTTTAGAATCAAAAAAAATCAAAGCAAAGCAAACATAAGTGACTCTATCAAAACACTATAGATAAACTAATATTCTTCATTTATATTGTAGGTGTATGATCACTTTTTTGATTCCATAATTTACTGACTTCAATCCTATAACTATTTTAGGAGTGCCTAGTATGTGCAATCACAGAGATACAAAAGACAAAGTCCCAATTGAAAAAAGAGGCACAATTTCTATTTAATGGCCAATACTTTACAACTTTATACAGTTGAAAGAAAAAAAAACATTTTATAGAATATTGACTCTATTAATTAAAAATGTGTTAATAATTTTTTATAAAAGCCCAAAGCCTTGAATTTGAGAAACTTTCAGCTGGAGTACATCATAAATTAAATGATGGCAATACTGTTGAAACATTATCTGTAGCCTAATTCTCTGTGACATTTTAAATAACTGGGGAGGGGGGAAGAGAAGCCCAAATTATCAGTAGGGAAGACAGAAAGATCTTTGTTATTTGACAGGATGTAAGAGTGGTTTCGATTTGAGAAAGTATGGACTTCATTGTCCAGAAAGTAATGTATATATCCCTCCTGGAGCTCTAATTCCTGCTGTACACTTTGATAGCCCAACCTCCAAGGTGGCTTTGTCCTTGGAAACAGGGACCATAATCTGGAAAAGAAGGCTTTTCCTCTGAAGCTTGTTTAAATGACGTCTTCCAGTTCCTCTCAGCTCTGATTCATGATCACTGATTCTGAGCTCTGCCCTACATCTTTTCTGATTCCAGCTGATTCTTTATTGAACCTTGAAAGTACTCCATTCTCACTCTCTCCCTTGGTTTTTCTTACTGGGTCAAAAGGTGTTCAGCCTATAGCAGATATTTTCTCTTGCTTCTTTCTCCATCTGTCAGAATATTTATGATGGTTAATGGAATGAACCATTACATCACATTTTATCAGAAGGTACTGACCAGGGACTTCCCTGGTGGTCCAGTAGTTAAGACTTTGCCTTCCAGTACAGGGGGTGCGGGTTCAATCCCTGGTCGGGGAGCTAAGATCCCACGTGCCTCAAGGCCAAAAAAACAAAAAAACATTAAAAAAAAAAGAAGCAATATTGTAACAAATTCAATAAAGACTTTAAAAAAAAAAAAAAGAAGGTACCGACCAATTGTAACCAGTTCACTAACCAATGTCATCATGGACTTCAAAATATTAATTACAAGCAATGTTTCTAGATGTTACATAGAAAAAGTTTCTGAAGTCAAAGGAATTTGTGAAAAAAAAAATAGGTGAAATAAACTTAAGTTTCTTCATTTACTCACAGCTCAGGGCTCTTTACTATGCTAATAAGCACATGAATTTCCAAGGGGAGGTGTGTTGAAGCTTATCCGCCATGTGTAAACCTGTTTGATCAAGGCACTCCCCACATTTTATTTGCAGAACTCTTTCAAGGCCTTATACAGAACCCATTTTGGAGACATTGTTTTGCTGAGATAAATTAAATAAGCCAGGCTGAAAAGCCCTCAAGTCTAAATTTTCAAGATATTTGGATAAATAAGTTATCAAGATTTAATTTTTATATGAATAGTTTTTAAAAAATAAAACTCTTGGAATGTCTAAGATTGATAAATACAACTATTCTCTATTCTCATTTAAAGTTTTTCATAATAAAAAACCATGTCTCCATGCTCTTGGTTAAATAAGAAATAATCACAACACCATCATATCTAATTACTATCAGATCCAGAATGACAAGAACCTAAAGTAATTATGTGACACAACCTCTTATAACAGTGTAACTAGGCCATAACAAAGTAAAACAACTAAATCTTTTGGAACATATATATATATATATATATATATATATATATATCTCCAAAAATACAGAGATATACATTGTATATGTCTGTATGTATAGATAATATAATATTTTATATAATACATATTCCTTCCAGGGCCCAAGTTACAATGTCCAATAATAGTTAATACTAGGATGTAAATTCACTAAACTCAAAAACGATGTCTTTCTTTTTCACTTTTGTTTCCTCTGTAGCATTTACACAGTGGCTTTTACAGAGTAGGTAGTCAGTGAATATATGACATATAAAAATACACAGATGAGTGTCATGGTGATAGAAGAAAACAAGGGAAGGAGGAGGGAGGAAAAATAAAGGTCATACAATGTGTGCAGTTAGTCATTTCCTAAGTATTTATTGGCTATCTTGAGCTTCCATTTTCTATGCTAAACACTAGCACAAATATAAAAATGGCCTGAACTTAGGAAGAGCTGGCTTAGTAAAAGAGACAGGTGTTTTAATAAATAATACATTAACAATGTATAGGACTGTAATAGAGAAGTGTACAAATATAATGAGAGTAAGGAGAGAACAATAACTCCTGGGCAGGGAAAGGAGGGTTTCAGAAGCAATTAATATCTGGATTGGGTTGTGAAGGATTTTATTAAGTGGAGAAGAGAAGGAGAGCATTCCAGAGGAGAGGAAGAATCATCAGCAAGTGCACAGAAAACTGAAAGGTATACTGTATTCAGAAAATAGCATATTCAAGAAAGTACTATCAGGGAGGGTGATGGGGCTGAGAGGTAGGTGGGGAATGAGAAACAGCTAGATGCTATTGCTGAGAACTTGGATTCATATTACCCATGTTTATTTAAACAAGAGAGGTTTTAAAGTAATGATGAAACTTCAATATGATTCATGACATGGATAAAGAAAAAAAGCCCTCATCAGAGACTAATTAATTGCAGCAGTAAATTATCAATAAAGGAAAAAATAATATCATAATTATGTTTGAATTTGTGGGATAATACATAATACATAAATAATTTATTCCAGTTTAATCCAATAGACATTGTATAACTTACAGGAAAGTTGATAAATGATGCCCATTTGTTAAGGGCAATGCATAATGTGATCACATTTGTGACTTCCTGGAATTCTTAGCTGTGGCACAAAATTTAAAAACAACTATAAAACCTCTTTACATATGTAATTGAGAATACATATTGAAGGAAAACTCTTGCCATCATGAATTTTCTTTTCTCTCCATGGAACAGAGTTTGGGAATCACCACAGTGGACACTGGGGAAAGAAATGAAAGAAGACGTTCCCCTTGGCAAAGAGATACACTCCATATGCTCTGTGTAACTCAGTTAAAAAGGAGCAATGTCCAGAGAACTCCTTAAAAAGTGAAGTTACTAATAAAAATTTCAAGTACCATGGGAGGACAAAAAGGGGTCATTTTTATTAGAAAAGTCCTATGATGCCAAGAATGTGACTACCTACTTGTTCATGGGAGGGTAGATCCTTACAAACAAGTGATTTGGGAAGAAAGCCCAATTAAACTTTGAATTATTGTCAATTAAGAAGAAAAAATTTTAAAGATAAAACATAGACTAGACTAAACTATCTTTGAAAGCAGATGGAAAATGGCCAATTTAAATTAATGGCTATGTTTTTAACTTAGAGTTATTATTCTCTAGATAGTCTACTGTTATCACTGCAACTTGTCATGTTGATAATGATACCAAGAAGATAGTAACCTTTAGAGCAAGATACACCTAGAATAAAATCTCAGATATGTCACAATCAATTGGATTGCCCTTGAGTTATTTTCTTGATCACTCTGAGACTTAGTTTTTTGCTTTTTTTTTTTAATTTTCAAAATGAAGAAATAGTCATTTCATTGTGTTGTCACAAAGATTAAATAAAATACAATCGTTATTAGCGTTATGATACATACTAGCATGGTTTGAGTTCCCACAGAAACAGACCCTTAGACAAGGATTAGAATTTAAGCACTTTGGGAAGTGATCCCAGGAAACACTTTTAGATACTTGCAGGAGTGGGAAAAGTATGGGAATAGTCAATAAAGTGCACTATCTGGTCTGCTACCCCTGGGGATACTACTGCTCAAACCTGTTGGGTACTCTGTGAGATAGTGTAAAAAGCTCCTCGAAGTCATACAGAGTAAGTCAGAAAGAGAAAAACAAATACCGTATGCTAACACATATATATGGAATCTAAAAAAAAAATGGTTCTGATGAACCTAGGGGCAGGACAGGAATAAAGATGCAGAGGTAGAGAATAGTCTTGAGGACATGGGGAGGGGGAAGGGTAAGCTGGGACGAAGTGTCTATTTTAAATGCTGATACCATTGGGAGGAGTAAAGAGCTTATAAGTCACTCATAAGTCAGCAGGAATTCATTCAAATAATAATAATAAATATCATTATTGGGCTCTTTATATTTTTCATCACTGGCTAAGCTCATTTACATGTATTTAGTGTTTTATTTACTCTTCACAAGAACTGAGGTAGTACTATTATTAGTCTTTATTTTGCCTGGGGGAAAACTAAACCTTAGAGATTTAAGTTACTTCTCAGGCTCACACAGCCAAGAAGTGGCAGAGCTATATTTCAAAGCATGCCACCTCTTTCCGCAGGATCTCTGTCTCCCCCAAATGTAAAGAATCTGGCCATTTTCAACATTGGTCTTGTTTGGTCACACATTGGTTAAATAGTTCATGTGGTTTGACCAAGACACTACCTAATTTTTACAGCACTCTTTCTAAAAGAAAATGTGTTCAGTCAGGCAACTGACTTCTCCCCCAAAAAATGGGTGGAACACATCCCATTTGTAAGCCAGAGATTGTCACTCTGCCAGGGCTACCACTTGAATGGAAACAGACTATAAGGACTTCACACCAATCTTACTCTCCCCACCCGTGCACTCCATGTTCTGCCTCTGATATCTAGTCTCAAGGGACTCAGCTCCCATATTCACCACCCTAGAATATGGGATTCTCAAAAACAAGCAATATAACTTGTTTCAAAGGAAAATTATTCTCATAAATTTCCAAGAGTAGGCTTTCAACTTTATCCAAAAATGCTCATCCATTGTGACTTACCATAACAAAGGAGGAGTTTTGCTTCCAAAACTAGTAAAAAAAAAAAAAAAAAAAAGCCCAGTTTATTAGATTACAGTGGAACTTTAGTGCTAACTAATTTTGAATTGCTATTACATTTCACTTGATGCATATGGAAGAATATCTATAAAATACGTAACTTATAAGGCCTTATGATAAAATGAGTTTATTTTTAAGAGAAAACATTCTAATTCCCTTTCTCTTACAGTTACCCACTCAGTGCACTGGGCAGAAATGCATAATCTTACATTGATGCTTTCCAAAGATCATCCCCAAAATGACTACTCAAGGAGCACTGTAAATTTTTAATCTTTATGTATGCATTTTCTCATCAGGCATCCAAACTAAATCGGGTTGTCTTTTCCTCAAATGAAACCTTGCCTCTGTACACTCCAGTAGGATCCACCTGCTACGCACACTTACTGAGAGGTTGCAGCATCCTTTCCATCATCCCTGACTGGGGTCTCCATACTCCGCCATTACCACTTTATTTTATCTACTTGTTGCAAACTCCATGTGAGCATCTCTGATCACCATGCCTGATACCAAAATACTCGCTTCTACCCCAAACAGGAATGCATGCCTGGAAACAAAGAAATATCTAAATGGATTAAAGACCTAAATGTAAGGCCAGACACTATCAAACTCTTAGAGGAAAACATAGGCAGAACACTCTATGACATACATCACAGCAAGATCCTTTTTGACCCACCTCCAAGAGAAATGGAAATAAAAACAAAAATAAACAAATGGGACCTAATGAAACTTAAAAGCTTTTGAACAGCAAAGGAAACCATAAACAAGACCAAAAGACAACCCTCAGAATGGGAGAAAATATTTGCAAATGAAGTAACTGACAAAGGATTAATCTCCAAGATTTACAAGCAGCTCATGCAGCTCAATAACAAAAAAACAAACAACCCAATCCAAAAATGGGCAGAAGACCTAAATAGACATTTCTCCAAAGAAGATATACAGATTGCCAACAAACACATGAAAGAATGCTCAACATCATTAATCATTAGAGAAATGCAAATCAAAACTACAATGAGATATCATCTCACACTGGTCAGAATGGCCATCATCAAAAAATCTACAAACAATAAATGCTGGGGAGGGTGTGGAGAAAAGAGAACACTCTTGCACTGTTGGTGGGAATGTAAATTGATACAGCCACTATGGAGAACAGTATGGAGGTTCCTTAAAAAACTAAAAATAGAACTACCATATGACCCAGCAATCCCACTACTGGGCATATACCCTGAGAAAACCATAATTCAAAAAGAGTCATGTACCAAAATGTTCATTGCAGCTCTATTTACAATAGCCAGGACATGGACACAACCTAAGTGTCCATCATCAGATGAATGGATAAAGAAGATGTGGCACATATATACAATGGAATATTACTCAGCCATAAAACGAAACAAAATTGAGTTATTTGTAGTGAGGTGGATGAAGTTAGAGTCTGTCATACAGAGTGAAGCAAGTCAGAAAGAGAAAAACAAATACAGTATGCTAACACATATATATGGAATCTAAGGAAAAATAAAAAAAGGTCATGAAGAACCTAGTGACAAGACGGGAATAAAGACACAGACCTACTAGAGAATGGACTTGAGGATATGGGGAGGGGGAAGGGTAAGCTGTGACAAAGTGAGAGAGTGGCATGGACATATATACACTACCAAACGTAAAATAGATAGCTAGTGGGAAGCAACCACATAGCACAGGGAGATCAGCTCGGTGCTTTGTGACCACCTAGAGGGGTGGGATAGGGAGGGTGGGAGGGAGACGCAAGAGGGAGGTGATATGGGGATATATGTATACGTATAGCTGATTCACTTTGTTATACAGCAGAAACTAACACACCATTGTAAAGCAATTATACTCCAATAAAGATGTTTAAAAAAAAAAAAAAGAAAGAAATATCTTATTTTCTCTTCATCTCTAGACCTCCTAGATTCACAACCCTGAGAGTCTGCCTATGAGCATTATATAGAGTAAGCCTAAGAGGGCCTCAGAAAGGCCTGATTCTTTTCTCTTAAACATTATATACATATAACATTATATACATATATATATATAATTTTTTAAGAAAAGAGAAGCTCTTTTAAACATGTGTATATTAATTTTGAAACATTAATATAAAAGTCATGTTACTTTTGTTGTGTTGAATTGTACTGAAATAAATATGCAGAAAAAAATATTTGGGATATTGTGTTTGATTAGGCTGGGAAAGGTTTTTTGACTGTATTTTAAAGAATAGGCTTTAGAATGCATGTAACTAAGGCAGAAAGACTGATTACTTATGAAAAAGTAGATATAAATTTTTACCACTCTGGTAGACTTTCTATTTAACCATTTAAATATGTGTAACAGGTTAACGTTGTGAAAACTTTGAAAATATAAAAATGCATGATTATCTTATACTAATACAACATTCTCCTGAAGTGTGGCCAGAAAGCTATCCCCATCCTCTGTTGCACTTGTCAAAAATGGAAAGTGCTAGACCTCCTCCAGACAGTGAGGTGAGTCAGAACCTCTGGGAGTACTGCTCAGGAATCTGCATTTTACAAGCACAGCAGGTGATTATTATGCACAGTAAATTTAACTACCACTTCTTCCAGCCTGATGCTCAGATTACATTCTCTTTTTCACAGCTACCAGGGAATAGCTTGCAAGACTGATTTGTTTCTACCTTCTGTTGATCCCCAGACTCACCTTAAGGTGTTTGTCAATGTTTGGGTCTTTCTGAACAGAACACCTCCACTACTCCCTGTGTCTTACCATTGCCTTGCCTCCTACATGAGGCCACTCTTAAAGGGTAAGCGCTGACTGGCTTGGCTCCCTCTTTCTATGCCACGTGACCTCAATTCACTCAAAAGCTGGCATGAAGCAATGGATAAGACGTAAGCCCATAGCATCAGACTTCCTGGCTTCAAAATCCTGCCTCACTGACCAACTGTGTGGCTTTGGACAAGTTTTACTACCTCTTTGTTTCTTTTCTGCAAAATGTAAGTAGAATCTATCTCGCAGCATTGTGTTAAGGGTTTAACCAGTTAACATATGCAAAGCACTTAGTAACAGCGTCTGACACACAGGAAACCCTGGGAAAATATGAGCTAACATCATGATCTTACCCCAGTCCTCCTAAAGACCATCACTTAACCGAAAGGAACCAGTCTTTCTGGAGACGAATTAGAGAGAACTATGACCCAAGCTATAGGACTCTGGGGTGCTTCTCAAATTATGCCCCATAGGTAAAGACTCTTATGCTTATAAAGAAGGGTAACTGTGCTAGAGTGTCTACCTTTTAGCAAGGAATTTGCAGTGGCGTGACAAAGTAAGCTGGCACTGAACCAGAATTTTAGTATCTGGAAAGCAATGTGATTGTGTAAATGAAACAAGATGTCTCAATGTAGTGGACTACATTCTAGGAGTGTTAAGGGAAGGAGGGAGGGGTAATAAGGCAGAATAATAAGATGAAAGTGTCACCCCGCCAGGAAGAGCTAGGTGTGTGTCCATGCCCATGTGTGTTTAACCTTCTCTTTTTTTCTATCCGGCCTCCCTGAGGCCACAGTAATCCAGGACGTGGAATTCCTGCCCCCCTCAAACAATCTTGCTCTTGGTAGTCACATCTGTATCCCCTAACTTACAGCTAATTAAGTGAATTTATAAACCTTTTGTCAGAATTCAGAAGAATTTCCAGCTAACCATATCAAATTTTAGCTCTGCATCGTAGGTGCAATTTGAATTCACGGAATCACTGGTTCTGCAATTAATTCTTGCATTTGATTGGATACTTGCACCTCCAAAGCCATAGTCTCTGCTATTCACAATGCTATGAATGCAGTACAACTTTACTTGAGATTCAGTGTGTCTGGTACTCAAACTAAAACACTACAGGAACCTGATCATTTAATTTGCCTGCTCTTAATCCTGTTTCTGCCCCATAGAAGATCCTCAATGTTATTGGTGCAATGGTTGAATGAATGAGTACAATGGATGACAAATCTCTCAAACAGGAAAAACATTTTTTAAAAATAAAAAGAGAGATGACCAAAGTTACACATAAAAGTGATGAGCACATTATTTTCATATTGGATATATTGAGGATGCTAAGCCACTTAAGAATGCATATTCCACAAGAAGGTCTTGAACCCTGAGAATGTTTTTGGGAAACAGAAACATATATAATCAAAATTATTGTTCACTATGATGAGTGTGAAAACTTTAAATGCACAGTAAAAAAAAAAAAAAAAAAGATGACTAACCTCATTCAATATAAAAATTCAGAGCAGCCCTAGTGGATGATTTGATGCTAAAGTGAAATTTTAAGAGAGGAGGAGAGTACTTCTACTTTTGGATAGGATTATTAGGTCATGGAAGCCCGATGCTCTTGCTGTAACAATTACGTAAAATCTGGAAAATTACAAAATCATAGTTTTAAACATATTGGAGAGTGGTAGAAAAAAAAGAGGATTACATGAATTAGGGTTCTGCCTTTAAAGCACAGAATGAAATCTTCCATAGACTCTCAGAGCAGAGGAGACAGAGATTTGACATGTTCTTAAAGGCCCTAGGAGAATCATGCACAATGAACAGGGTCAAACCAGCGATGGACTGAGTCTTTCTGCAACCTAGCTCTGACTGAACTCTGATTTGATTGGAGTTATCACCCCCTCTCTCTTTATGCCTGACCAAAATAAAGGGGGAAAGTACTTTACTGCTTTTACTTATAAAATATACCATCTTTTAAACTATGCTTAGAACTTAATAGAAAACCTAATAGAAGCATGAAGCAGTGAGAAAATGTGACTAAAAAAGTGAAAAATTATCCAGTGGAAGCATATGTGCAAATAATCAAAATACTGGACTCAATACATAGGTATTTTTAAATACTTCATACGTTAAAGAAAACAGAGTAAGAGCTGAACAAAATGAGTAAAAATATGAATTTCAATAAAGAATTGGAAACTATAATGAATCAAATGTATATTCTAGAACAAAAAATAAAATATCTTAAGTTAGAATTCATTATTGGGAACTAAGAACATAAGAGAAGATAGGATTAATGAATTCAGAGATCAATAGAAAAAATAAAAATTGAAGCAACAAGAAAAATAAAATAGAACAGAATAAAAGGTACAAGTGGGACACAGTCAAAAGGCAAGTATACATATAAATGGAGTCTCAAAAGTAGAGGAAAGAGAGGAGGCGGAGTCAAGATGGTGGTGGAGGAAGACACGGAGTTAGCGTCTCCCCACAACTAGGGTGCCTGCCGGCCGCTGGTGGGAAACTCTGAGGCCCAAGGAGATGGGAGGAACCCCAGAGTGAACCGGTAGGACGTAGGGGGACTGAGGGGGGAGAAGTAGAGGCCAGACAGGATCAATGCCCCTGAGGCCAGGGAGATCAGGAGAGGAAGGTGGGTGGGACTCTCCGGAAAGAGCGGGAGAGGAGCAGAGGGTGATAGCCTGGCCCACTCAGGCGGGGAAGCCTGCTGAGTTCCCAGGCTGGTATCCCCCCTCCAAAGCCCCACCCAGGCCACACGGGTCCTGGGGGCATAGGAGGGAGACCAGTAGGATCAGGAGAGGCAGGTGGGAGGGCCCATCCAGGAGGAGCGGGAGAGGAGCAGAGGGCGATTGCCCCACCCACTCGGGCACGGGGAGCCTGCTGAGCTCTCAGGCGGGTCCCCTCCCCTCCAAGGCCCCCCCTTCCCCTCCGGCCACATTGGTTCTGGGGGCATAGGAGGGAGGCCGGGGAGATCAGGAGAGGCAGGCAGGAGGGGCCCTCCCAGACTGAAGGAGCAAGAGAGAAGAGGATGGCATTTACCCTATCCACTTGAGCCCAGGAAGCCTGCTGGGCTCCCAGGTGAGGTCCCCTGTCCTCTGAGACCAGGGGTGGGGGGCACAACTGGGACCCTTCTGTTCCGTGAGCCTAAGCCCCACCCCCCACAGCCCCCAGGGCCTTTTCCAGCCCTGTGGGTCCTGAGCACTGGCCCAGGCCACTGTCCAAACCTCGCCTTTGCTTAGGCCCCGCCCTCCACAGCCAAGGCCTTCCCACCCCCCATTTTTTCCCTCCTCTTTTTTATTATTGTGGTACTGATGTACCTTCCAGTTGTTGATTCATCTATATTTTTATTATTATATTCTTTCTAACATATCTGTTAGTTTCCTAGTCTAATTTTATTTTTTACGTTGTTTTTTTTTTTTTTTTCCACCCCACGTGGGACCTTGGTTCACGAGCCTGGGGTTGGGCTGAAGCTCCTGCGGTGGGAACTCCAAGTCTGAACCACTGGACTAACAGAGAACCTCAGACCCCAGGGAATATTCATCAGAGTGAGGTCTCATGGAGTTCCTCATCTCAGCGCCAAGACCAAGCTCTACCCAATAGCCTACAAACTCCAGTGTTGGAAGCCTCAGGCCAAACAACCTGAGCACAACAGGAACACAATCCCACTCATTAAAAAAAAAATGAGATGGCAAAACATATGTCACAGATGAAGGAGCAAGGTAAAAACCTACAAGACCAAATAAATTAAGAGGAAATAGGCAATCTACCTGAAAAAGAATTCAGAGTAATGATAGTAAAGATGATCCAAAATCTAGGAAACAGAATGGAGGCATGGATTGAGAAAATAAAAGAAATGTTTAACAAAGATACAGAAGAACTAAAGAACAAACAGAGATGAACAACACAATAACTGAAATGAAAGATACACTAGAAGGAATCAATAACAGAATAACTGAAGCAGAAGAACGAATAAGTGAGCTGGAAGACAAAATGTTGGAAATAACTGCCGAGGATCAGAATAAAGAGAAAAGAATGAAAAGAATTGAAGACAATTTCAGAGACCTCTGGGACAACACTAAATGCCCCAACATTCAAATTATAGGGGTCCCAGAAGAAAAAGAGGAAAAGAAAGGGTCTGAGAAAATATTTGAAGGGATTATAGTTGAAAACTTCCCTAATATGGGAAAGGAAATAGTCACCCAAGTCCAGGAAGCACAGAGAGTCCCATACAGGATAAACCCTAGGAAAAACACACCAAAACACATATTAATCAAACTAACAAAAATTAAATTCAAAGAAAAAATATTAAAAGCAGCAAGGGAAAAACAAAAAATAACATACAAAGGAATCCCCATAAGGTTATCAGCTGATTTTTTTTTTAAAGAATTTTTTTTTTTTACTTTATTTATTTTATTTTTGGCTGCGTTGGGTTGTCATCACTTTGCGCAGGCTTTCTCTAGTTGCGGTGAGCAGGGGCTACTCTTCGTTACGGTGCATGGGCTTCTCATTGCAGTGGCTTCTCTTGTTGCGGAGCATGGGCCCTAGGCATGCAAGCTTCAGTAGTTGTGGCTCATGGGCTCTAGAGCACAGGCTTAGTAGTTGTGGCACACGGGCTTAGTTGCTCTGCAGCATGTGGGATCTTCCCGGACGAGGGCTCGAACCAGTGTCCCCTGCATTGGCAGGCGGATTCTTAACCACTGCGTCACCAGGGAAGCCTTATCAGTTGATTTTTCAACGGAAACTCTAAGGCCAGAAGGGAGTAGCAGGATATACTTAAAGTGATGAAAGAGAAAAACCTACAACCAAGATTACTCTACCCAGCAAGGATCTCATTCAGATTTGATGGAGAAGTCAAAAGCTTTTCAGACAAGCAAAAGCTAAGAGAACTCAGCACCACCAAACCAGCTTTACAGCAAGTGCTAAAGAAACTTCTCTAAGCAGGAAACACAGGAGAAGCCCCACAAAAACAAACCCAAAACAATTAAGAAAATGGTAATAGGAACATACATATCGATAATAACGCTGAATGTAAGTGGGTTAAATGCCCCAACCAAAAGACACAGACTGGCTGAATGGATACAGAAACAAACCCATATATATGCTGTCTACAAGAGACCCACTACAGACCTAGGTACACATACAGACTGAAAGTGAGGGGATGGAAAAAATATTCCATGCAAATGGAAATCAAAAGAAAGCTGGAGTAGCAATACTTGTATCAGATAAAATAGACTTTAAAATAAAGATTGTTACAAGAGATAAGGAGGGACACTACATAATGATCAAAGGATCAATCCAAGAAGAAGACATAACAATGATAAATGTTTATCCACCCAACATAGCAGCACCTCAATATGTAAGGCAAATGCTAACAACCATGAAAGGAGAAATCGACAGTAGTACAATAATAGTAGGGGACTTTAACACCCCACTTACACCAATGGACAGATGATCCAAAATGAAAATAAATAAGGAAACACAAGCTTTAATTGACACAATAGACCAGATAGATCTAATTGATATTTATAGACCATTCCACCCAAAAGTAGCAGAATACACTTTCTTCTCAAGTGCACATGAAACATTCTCCAGGATAGATCACATCTTGAGTCACAAATTAAGCCTCAGAAAATTGAAATTGTGTCAAGCATCTTTTCTGACCACAATGCTATGAGATTGGAAATCAATTACAGGAAAAAAAACTGTAAAAAACACAAATACATGGAGGCTAAACAGTGCACTACTAAATAACCAAGAGATCACTGAAGAAATCAAAGAATAAAAAAAATACATAGAAACAAATGACAATGAAAACACAATGACCCAAAACACATGGGACCCAGCAAAAGCAGTTCTAAGATGGAAGATTATAGCAATTCAATCTCACCTCAAGAAACAAGAAAAATCTCAAATAAACAATATAACCCTACACTTAAAACTAGAGAAAGAAGAACAAAGAAAACCCAAAGTCAGTAGAAGTAAAGAAATCATAAAGATCAGAGCAGAAATAAATGAAATAGAAACAAAGAAAACAATAGCAAAGATCAATAAAACTAAAACCTGGTTCTTTGAGAAGATAAACAAAATTGATAAACCCTTAACCAGACTCATCAAGAAAAAAAGGGAGAGGATGCAAATCAATAAAATTAGAAATGAAAAAGGAGAAATCACAACTGACACTGCAGAAATACAAAGGATTATAAGAGACTACTGAAAACAACTATATGCCAATAAAATGGACAACCATGAAGAAATGGACAAATTCTTGGAAAGGTACAATTTTCCAAGCCTGAACCAGGAAGAATTAGAAAATATAAACAGACCTATCACAAGTAATGAAATTGAAACCATAATTAAAAATCTTCCAACAAACAGAAGTCCAGGACTAGACGGCTTCACAGGGGAATTCTATCAAACATTTAGAGAAAAGCTAACACTGATCCTTCTCAAACTCTTCCAAAAAATTGCAGAGGGAGAAACACTCCGGAATTCATTCTATGAAGCCGCCACCACCCTGATACCAAAATGAGAAAAAGATATCACAAAAAAAGAAAATTCTAGACCAATATCACTGATGAAGATAGATGCAAAAATCCTCAACAAAATACTAGCAAACAGAATCCAACAGCGCATTAATAGGATCATACACCATGATCAAGTGGGATTTATCCCAGGGATGCAAGGATTCTTCAATATATGCAAATCAATCAATGTGACACACCACATTAACAAATTAAATAATTAAAAACCATATGATCATCTCAGGAGATACAGAAAAAGCTTTTGACAAAATTCAACACCCATTTATGATAAAAACTCTCCAGAAAATGGGCATAGAAGGAACCTACCTCAACATAATAAAGGCCATATATGACAAATCCACAGCAAGCATCATACTCAATTGTGAAAAACTGAAAGCATTTCCACTAAGATCAGGAACACGACAAGGATGTCCACTCTCGCCACTATTATTCAACATAGTTTTGGAAGTTCTAGCCACGGCAATCAGAGAAGAAAAAGAAATAAAAGGAATACAGATTGGAAAATAAGAAGTAAAACTGTCACTGTTTGCAGATGACATGATACTATACATAGAAAATCCTAAAGATGCCACCAGAAAACTACTAGAACTAATCAATGAATTTGGTAAGGTTGCAGGATACAAAATTAAAGCACAGAAATCTCTTGCATTCCTGTACACCAACAATGAAAAATCAGAAAGAGAAATTAAGGAAACACTCCCATTTACCATTTCAACAAAAAGAATAAAATACCTAGGAATAAACCTGCCTAAGGAGGCAAAAGACTTGTACTCAGAAAACAATAAAACACTGTTGAAAGAAATCAAAGATGATATAAACAGATGGAGAAATATACCATGTTCTTGGATTGGAAGAATCAATACTGTGAAAATGACTACACTACCCAAAGCAATCTACAGATTCAACGCAATCCCTATCGAACTACCAATGGCATTCTTCACAGAATTAGAACAAAAAATTTTACAATTCATATGGAAACACAAAAGGCCCCGAATAATCAAAGCAATCTTGGGAAAGAAAAACGGAGTTGGAGGAATCAAGCTCCCCGACTTCAAACTATACCACAAAGCTACAGTAATCAAGAGAGTATGGTACTGGCACAAAAACAGAAATATAGATCAATGGTACAGGATAGAATGCCCAGAGATAAAACCACACAAATATGGGCACCTAATTTACAACAAAGGAGGCAAGAACATACAATGGAGAAAAGACAGCCTCTTCAATAAGTGGTGCTGGGAAAACTGGACAGCTACATGGAAAAGAATGAAATTAGAACACTCCCAACACCATACACAAAAATAAACTCCAAATGGATTAAATACTTAAATGAAAGGCCAGACACTATAAAACTCTTAGAGGAAAACATAGGAAAAACACTCTGACATAAAACACAGCAAGATCTTTTTTGACCCACCTCCTAGAAAAACGGAAATAAAAACAAAAATAAATGGCACTTAATTAAACTTCAAAGTTTTTGCACAGCAAAGGAAACCATAAACAAGACGAAAAGACAACCCTCAGAATGGAAACCTTAGACAAGATGAAAATACAACCCTCAGAATGGGAGAAAATATTTGCAAATGAAACAACAGACAAAGGATTAATATCCAAAATATACAAACAGCTCATGGAGCTCAATATCAAAAAAAACCAAAAAATCCAGTTAAAAAATGGGAGGAAGACCTAAATAGACATTTCACCAAGGAAGACATACAGATGACCAAGAAGCACATGAAAAGATGCTCAACATCACTAATTATTAGAGAAATGCAAATCAAAACTACAATGAGGTATCACCTCACACCAGTCAGAATGGCCATCATCAAAAATCTAGAAACAGTAAATGCTGGAAATGGTGTGGTGAAAAGGGAACCCTTTTGCACTGTTGGTGGGAATGTAAATTGATACAACCACTATGGAGAACAGTATGGAGGTTCCTTAAAAAACTAAAAATACAACTACCATATGACCCAGCAATCCCACTACTGGGCATATACCCTGAGAAAACCATAATTCAAAAAGAGACATGTACCACAATGTTCACTGCAGCACTATTTACAACAGCCAGGTCATGGAAGCAACCTAAGTGTCCATCGACAGATGAATGGATGAAGAAGATGTGGCACATATATACAATGGAATATCATTCAGCCATAAAAAGAAACGAAACTGAGTTATTTGTAGTGAGGTGGACAGACCTAGAGTCTGCCATACAGAGTGAAGTAAGTCAGAAAGAGAAAAACAAATACCGTATGCTAATGCATATATATGGAATCTTAAAAAAAAGAAAAACAGTACTGATGAACCTAGTTGCAGGGCAGGAATAAAGAGGTAGACATAGAGAATGGACTTGAGGACATGGGGTGGGAGGGTGAAGCTGGGGCAAAGTGAGAGTAGCATCGATATATATACACTATCAAATGTAAAATAGTTGGCTGGTGGGAAGCAGCAGCATGGCACATGGAGATCAGCTTGGTGCTTTGCAATGACCTAGAGAGGTGGGATAGGGAGGGTGGGAGGGAGGCTCAAGAGGGAGGGTATATGGGGACATGTGTATGCAAATGGCTGACTCACTTTGTTGTGCAACAGGAACTAACACAGTATTGTGAAGCAATTATACTCCAATAAAGATCTATTTAAAAAAAAAGAGAATGTTACAAATGTCAAGGTCAAAAAATAAATGAATAAATAAAGCTGTAGAAGAATATCACTATCAGAGACCATTATGATATACTTGATTCCTCCAAGCCAGTCAAAAGGCAGCTACCATCTAATTAAAGATGTTTAAAACTGGAAGGGACCTTCTCTATCACCTTGAAAACATCTTCAGTGCCTCAGCAATTTAAATAAATGGCTCCCAATTCCACAAACTTTTTGGTAACAAAAAAAAAGTCTATAACCCAGATACCTCAACTTTCATTTAAACATTCTTTCAACTGCACCACTCAATATGATGGTAATATGGAGGACTGGAGAAGTTTTCTAGGTAATCCATATATAAAATTCACTCTGGACTCCACTGTCTCTTGAACTTTGGCTTGTTGCCCAAATCATCCACGGAGTTCTTTGGGGAAAACTTGGTTTTGTGTTCTGACTCTGACACTTCTTGGTTATTGATCATGGGCTGATCCCTTACCCTTTCAAACCTCAGTTTAATCATTTGTAAAGCAGGGATAATCACAAAAGCACCTTGTAGGATCATTTTAAGGATTTTATGAGATAAAGTACATAAAGCACTTCACAAATTGAAAAGAAAAAAAAAGTAGAAGAAAGAGAATAGGGCAGAAGGAATACCTGCAGACATTAACTGGTGAGAATTTTCCAAAACTGGCAAAGACTTCAATCCATACTTTCAAAAACCTCTACAACACCCAAGAAAGAAAAGTATAAAGAAAACATGCATAGGTATAGTATAATTAAATGCTAGAAAAAAGACAAAGAAAAATAATCATAAAAATGGCAGAGGGAAAACAAGACGCATTACATTTAAAGGAGAAGAGTATAAAAGGACGGCTGGCTTCTCAACAGAAATGGTCAAAGCAGAAGGTAGTGAAATGACATCTTTAAAGTGTGGGAAAAAAAACCAAAACATGGTAAGGTAGAATTTTATGCTCATAGGAAATATCCTGTAAAACTAAAGGTAAAATAAAAGGTTATCAGACAAACAAAAGCTGCCTTCCAAGAAATACTAAAGAGAGATTTTAGGCAGCAGGAACTATCCTACATGGGAGCATGACATTTCAGAAAGCAATTAAGAGAAATAGAAAGAGTAAATAAGTAGTATATATTTTAAAAGTCAAAATGTATAAATAAATGTGATTTTAAATGAATTTTAAAATTACTAGAAAAATAGCATATTAAAAATTTGTAACTAAACCAAAAGAAACAAAGAGGAATAAAAGAATAATAGATAGAAACAAAATAAAAAAAACAAGAATCAACAAAATGTAGATATAAGCCAAAGTACAGTATATAGAAATGGACTAAAGACTCCATTTAACAGACAAAGAATTTCAGACTGATTTTTTTAAATGCCAGATATATGGTGTTTACAAGAGATGAGATCTAAA
The DNA here is from genome assembly GCF_949987535.1 of Balaenoptera acutorostrata. Lineage (NCBI taxonomy): Eukaryota > Metazoa > Chordata > Mammalia > Artiodactyla > Balaenopteridae > Balaenoptera > Balaenoptera acutorostrata. The sequence continues at coordinate 46,600,875 of NC_080077.1, forward strand.
TATTAGATACACAGAAAGGTTGAAAGTAAAAGAATGGAAACAGAAAGATATTTTATTAATATAAGATACATTCGATTTTAAAGACAAGGCAAGAAAGTATCAGTAGAGATTGAGTGGCATTTTGTAATGAATCAATTCAAGAGAAATATAACAGTCCCAGAAAATTACCCCAAATATACATTTTATTTAATAATTAAGAGGTACTTGTTGATCTTATGAGATGTGGTGGCTGAAGAAACCAGGTTGCTGAGAATTTAGAGATGAATGAAGGTGAATAGGGACAGGGAGTGTAGATTATGCTTTCAGTGTTTGGATGAGAAGGAAAAGAAAAAAAATAATTCAGGAGCTACCAAACAATAAAGGTCTCATAAGATGATAGAGACTTGAATGTAAGTTAAACTTACAACATGAAAGACTGAGACGTTTTGGAAAAAATACTGCTATTGAACAGCACACTGCTCATTTGTGTTTTACTGGGTGTAAGAATAGGTTTGTGTCACAGCAGAGAACTGATGAAGGTCCTGCCTTTCCCACTTATACTTGATATGACCTTGGGCAACTCACTTAGCCTCTGAGCCTCTATTTCTCCTTTTGTAAAATGAACATATTAATACTGACCTGATAGTGTCATTGTGAGAAGTAAATATAATTTTTACAGGAAAGTGATTTGTAAATGAAGCATGTTATGAACATAATACATTACAAGATAAATGCTGCTTACAAATCTAAAAAAAGACACAGTAAAGACCAATTTAGAAATTCTATTGCCTTTAGAATTTAAGAAGACTCTAACTTTTGCGTACACACTTGGGACAATATCCACATTTTCTTACTGTCTGGGTGCTTTGTCTATAAAATGTAAGTACTACTTGGTGCTGAAGAGTCCCTCGTGTCCAACTTTTTGCATTCTTTGGTGTGCCTGGGACCCCAGAGTGCTTCACCACGCAAATTCTATCTCTAGTCATTGTGATTTGCTTGTTAATTAGAGCCATTTAGTCTGGAAAACCCGTGAGTTCTGATAAGGGAGTTCTTGAGCTTCCACAGCAAGATAACCAAACAAAACAGTGTCTGCAGAAATAGATTCCTGTTTAACATTACCTTGTCACAGAACATAACAGGAGATATCCCAACTATATTTCAATAGATAAACAGGAGCCACGCAAGCACTGCAGTAGGGAAGTTGTGAGGCAGATACAGGACCGGAGACATAAAAAACTAACATTTCTACTGTATAAAAAATATTGAGCCCTCCATGGCATCTTCCTGACATTTTCAGCAAATGCAGAGACACTTGACGAGGAAACACAGCATTAAGTTATAAATTAACAAACAAGGAACAATTCTGGCTGATGGGAAAGCCATTTCTCCTCTATGTTCTTGTCTTACAGAGCTGAGAAAATGCTTGATGCGGTTAATGGTGCCAGTGGTGGTCACATCACATCCTTGGGAAATCGTTATACTCAATTTAAGTTGGCTGCTCCAATTCCTTACCATCCCTTGCTGTTTAATTTCTATGAGAGCTCAGACATTTCTGCTGGACAAGTATCGTTCTCTATACAAATGTGGTCCTAAATGCAAAGGAAAAACACCGAACACAGTAAGAAATAAGCACATCAGGAGGCTAGATGTTGAGCACACCGATCGAAAAATCAGAAGGTGAAAGTCCTAAAAACCCCCTTTGTGTGGTATTCTTAGGAAAATCACATAATCTTTTTTCAGCTCAATATTCCCTGCTCTAATGTTTTAATTCACCCCATAGGGTCATAGGTGATATGGTCGTTTTGTATTGTGTCATCTTAGCTAAGCTGAATCTGCATTGTCCAGAATTTCCTCCCCTGAATAATTTGGGTTAAGGTCAATCTTAAGAAAAGTGTGTGTGTAATATAGGAGGCAGCAGTGAAGAAGTAGCCACTGTGCTCTAAGGGACAACACTGGTGACAACTTGCTTGGCAGATTTCAACTTGTCCTTCCTTTAATGCTCCACGTACATCTATCTCTCCTTCCTGACAACTGCCCCTGCTGAATACCCCAAGCAACAAAAGTTGCTTCCTTGAGAACTCAGAGAGGCGATAGTCATGGAGAGTCAAAAACCTTCAGATAGTTCTGCACCGATTCTACTTTAGGACCCTGAAGTGACTTTCTGCAAGTTCTAAATCATCCATCAACACCAGGATTAATTAAGGACTTTTCTCTAAATCTTTTCAGACCTTTACTTCCCAGTCCGTGCAACAACAAGGTGAGGTTTATTTTGTATAATAAATTTCTTATTCCATAATACTCATAGTGATTCTGCATCCATGATTGAACCCCAAGTGATGAAATGAAATAGTGGTCGGTAAAGACAAAAAGGGTTTGATTTTGGTTTTCTTTAATTGTAAAAAATAATCTTGCCAGTCTATGCAGACAAAAAAGAAAAAGACATTTTAAAATGTCTCTAACACAAATGTGTTGGTGAGGGCTGACCCTATTTTCACAACCTGCAGCAAGAGTACAAATGGGAGTCCCCATGCTATATTAATAAGTATATATTGATTATAAGTTGAGCTAAAACTTCCAAGCAAAATGTTTTCTATTTTCCTACCCTGAAAAGTTATAACTTCAAATTCAAAAATAACTGTAAGTATAAGCACAAAGTTACGGTTTTATGTGTCTCAAATACCAAATTAGATAATTTTTAGTCATTCTAGTTATTAGACAAGTTTTTATTAATTTCAATTTGAAGAAACTCTGCATAGGCAGTAGTAACTAAAATTGTCAATAAAACTCTTAAAGCAATAGTTATATTCAGAACTAAATACTAAATTTTACATATCACATTCAAACATCATAACGGGAACACACAATAAACTGTCCTTATGCATAAAACATTACAAAATATTTCAGTTTCTTCACATAAATCACTATTCCTAAAATCATAATTTTTACTGTCTTTAAAAGCAGTCACTAGATTTCTACTGTAAATAGCAACATAAATTGTAGAGATCTGGCTAATGTTTTAAGAGAGTTGCATATATACAAATTTAATTTCAGTATGAATATTTTATAATGTAAAACATTATTTAGCTTCCATGTGTAACTGTTGTAAATAGCAGGCTAATTTGTTTAAGTTTCTTAGTAGGATGGTGTGATGGTTTATTTTATGTGTCAACATGACTGGGCCATGGGGTGCCTAAATAAAAGGTTATTTCTGGGTATATCCATGAGGGTGTTGCAGGTAAGATTAGCATTTAAATTGGTGGACTCAGTAAAAGTAGATTGCTCTTCCCAATGTGGGTGGGCACTATCCAAATGTTGAAGGCCAAAACGAACAAAAATCGGAAGAAGGAATGATTAGTTCCCTTCCTACTTGCCTACTTGAGCTTGGACATAGCTCTTCTCTTGCCCTTGGATTGGAATTTACATTATCAGCTCCTCTGATTCTCAGGCTTTTAAATAGGACTGGAATTATACCACTGGCTTTCCTAGGTCTCCACCTTGCAAGCAAACAGCAGATTGTGGGATTCCTCAGTATCCATAATCACAGGAGCTAACTATAACAAATCTTTCTCTCGCTCCCTCTCTCTCTCCCTCTCTCTCTCCCTCCCTCCCTCTCTCTCTCTCTCTCTCTCTCTCTCCCTCTCTCTCTCTCCCTCTCTCTCTCTCTCTCTCTCTATATATATATAAATATATATATATATATAAATAATATTGGTTCTGTTTCTCTGGAGAACTCTAATACAAATGATATAGTCTGTGTCTGACCAAAGTTCTAGTCAAGAAAAACAGAAAAGTCAGATAAAATAAAAAGAGCTTCCGTTTATAGGCATCAGAGATCTGTGGAAACAAAGAGGACTAGAGAGGCTAAAATTCTGAAGAAGTAGGAATCCTGGAGGAGTAGCCAACAGATCTGTAGCCATTTCTGCCCTGGAATACTTGCTGCCTTGATGCAGTCAGAATCAATAGCAGAAGCTTGGTTCAGACAAAGGGTCTCACTGGGGGACGGAAAGGTTGGCAGAACTTTGGTGGTCCCCTGGTTCTGCAGTGACAAAGAAAGTGAGACTTGAGAAGCTTTAAGCATAAAGAATGCATATCCCTCAAGAGACCTGTCAAACTCTAAAGGGGCTTTGAAACCTTACACACAAAGGAAGTTTATTATAAGCGCTCCCTCCTGAGATTAGGAATGAAAGGAGGATCACCATTTCTGTTCAATATTACACTGGAGGTTCAAGCAACTACAATAAAATAAGAAAAGGAAATGAAAGGTGCAAGTGTTGAAAAGAAGTAAAACTATCATTATTCACATATGACTATTTCGTGATTATAGTAAATCAAAAGAATCTGTAGACAAACTATAAGAATAATTAATGATCATTTTATACAAGGTCAATAAAAATTAATTGCATTTCTATATACCAATATATCAGTTAATGTTTGCTGTGTAAAAACCACCCCTAAAACTTATTGATTAAAAAACTACCTGTTCAGTTGCAATTCTGAACATCAACAATTTGGTCTGGGATCAGCTGAGCAGCTCTTCATTTCTCGGCCTGGCTTACTCATACTCTGTGGTCAGGTTCTGGGCCACTTAGGATTGGTTGGCTTGAGATGGCCGTAGCTAGGATGACTCAACTCTGCTCAAGATGTTTACTCAGCAGCAGCAGGCCATCTTGGACCTTTTTGCATGGAAGCTAAGTATTACTAGAAAACCATTTAGCCAAAGCAAGTCACAAGGCCATCTAGATTCCACAGGTGGAGGAACAGATGCCTCCTCTTGATGGAAAGAATTAAAGAATCATACTGTAAAGAATATGAATACAAAAAGGGGTGGAAAACTAGGGTTATATATGTAATTAACCTATCACAATCAGCAACAAAGAAATATAGAATTTACATAAAAGATTAAAGATAACATCAAAGATATCAAAACATCAAATACCAAACATCTGGACAAGATGGAGGAACAGAGAAAAAAATTTTCCTTCCATTTGAAACAATGAACACATATATGAAGTTGTTTTTTTGTTTTTTTTTTAGTATTTATTTATTTATTTATTTTTGGCTGTGCCGGGTCTTAGTTGTGGCACGTGGACTCTTAGTTGCGGCATGCATGTGGGATCTAGTTCCCCGACCAGGGATCGAACCCAGGCCCCCTGTATTGGGAACGTGGATTCTTACCCACTGGACCACCAGGAAAGTCCCAGATATTTGAACAGTTTTTAAGACAGTGGGCATGAGGCAATGAAGGACAGTGATCCCTGAGGGACAGGAAATGAACAAGAACCCTACGATTGCTCTAACTCAATGCCTTAAGAAAGTACAGCGTAACAGCATGGGAAGAATCCAGGTAGTGCTCAGGAAACTCCATGAGTTAAGAAGATAGAGTTGGGAATTCAGGGAGACCAAGCAGCAAGAGTTTGCCATACAGAGTACGGGAAAGAAGAGAGCTATCCAGAGAAAGAAACCTCAAGCTCTTTAGAGGGTATCATTGTGTATTTAGCAGAATACTGATTAGCATGTGTATAAGGAAACTACCTGGGGCCAGGAAAAGAGCTACTCAAAAGGAGTAGATTGAGCAGTGCATAACTGACACAGGGTAAGAATAGTCCCTATCCCCACCAGCTAAACTAGAAAATCTCATAATTCATATGACACTGTGCAGAGTGAAGGGTCTTAGCTGTCAGGAATAATTGGCCTTAGATTAAACTCAGTTCTGGTTTCAACTAATCAATCTTAAAAGAAAGACCTGAAAATATCAAACTGTTTCCAAGTAACTTAACCAGCATTACAGAACAAAACAACAATATTTATAGAAGTGCAAACACATCCAACACCAAACAAGGGTAAATTAACAATGTCTGGCATCCAATCTAAAATTACAAGATGTTTAAAAAAGAAGGAAAATATAACCCATAATAACAGAAAAATCTACCAATTGAACTGAGTCAGAATTCAAATAGATATTAGAATTTGCCAGTAAGAATATTAAAATAGGGCTTCCCTGGTGGCGCAGTGGTTGAGAATCTGCCTGCTAATGCAGGGGACACGGGTTCGAGCCCTGGTCTGGGAAGATCCCACATGCCACGGAGCAGCTGGGCCCGTGAGCCACAATTGCTGAGCCTGCGCGTCTGGAGCCTGTGCCCCGCGACGGGAGGGGCCGCGATAGAGAAAGGCCCGCGCACCGCGATGAAGAGCGGTCCCCGCACCGCGATGAAGAGTGGCCCCCGCTTGCCGCAACTGGAGAAAGCCCTCGCACGAACCGAAGACCCAACACAGCCAAAAATAAATAAATAAATAAATAAATAAATAAGAAAATCCTTAAAAAAAAAAAAAAACCAAACCTCCTTCCAAAGCAGACTGACATGGAGTAGTTCAAACACGAAGACCAAACGCAGCCAAAAATCAATCAATAAATCATTATTAAAAAAAAAAAAAAAAAAAAGAATATTAAAATACTTAATACAACTGTGTCACATACGCTCAAAACTTTAGTTGAAATATGGAAAATATAAAAAAGGTCAAACTTCTAGAAATAAAACCATAACATCTTAGATGAACTATTTACTGGATGATATTAACAGCAGATTAGATATTGCAGAAGTATTTGTGAACCTGAACTCATAGAAATTTTCCAAACGAAATGCAGAGGTGGCAGAGAATGAAAGAAGGATAAGAAAAACAAGGAGAGGGAGACAGAGGGGGGGAGAGAGAAGGGGAGAGGGAAAAGGAGAAGGAGAAGAAGAAGGAGAAAAAGGAGGAGGAGGAAGAGGAGAAAGAAAAGGAAAAGGAAAAAGTTTCACTGAGCTATAGAAAATGTCAAGGGGTCAATTATACATGTAATTAGAGTTCTCAAAATAGAGAAGAAAGTAGATGTGTTAGAGGAAAGGCAGGAAAATATTTTAATAAATAGTGGCTGAAATGTTTCCTTATCTGATGAACACTATAAACCTATATACCTAAGAAACTCAATGAACCTTAAGCACACAAAATATAAAGAAAACTACAAGAAGACAAATCACAATCAAATTATTACAATATAATGATAAAGAGAAAATCCTAAAAGTAGTCAGCGAAAAGATATATTACCTAGAGAAGAATAAAAATAAAATGGCAGCAGATTTCTTGTTGGAAAGAAAATATTTTGAAGACAGGAAATCAACATTTTTAAATGACTGGAGAGAGCAAGTGACCTAAAATTCTGTGCCTATTGAAAATAAGTTTCAAAAATTAAGGCAACATGAAGTTTTTTTTAGACATATAATGATGAAAGAATTTATCACGAGCAGGTCCACACTATAGAAAACAGTAAAGGAAGTCTTTCTAGAAAGTAGACAATAATATTTGTCTTTCTCTGTCTGACTGACTTCACTCAGCATGATGATCTCTAGATCCATATAATATTGCTTATATGTGGAATCTTAAAAAAATCATAAAATGAACTTATTTACAAAACAGAAATAGAGTCACAGATGTAGAATTCAAACTTATGGTTACCGGGGGGAAAGCCGGGGCAGGGGGAGGGATAAATTGGGAAATTGGGATTGATATATACACGCTACTATATATAAAATAGATAACTAATAAGGATAATTAATATGCTGTATAGCATAGGGAACTCTACTCAATACCCTGTAATGGCCTATATGGGGAAAGAATCTAAAAAAGAGTAAATGTATGTATATGTATAACTGATTCACTTTGCTGTACAGCAGAAACTAACACAACATTGTAAATCAACTACTCCAATAAAAATTTTAAAAAAAGAAAGTGATACCAGATGAAAATATGGATCTATACAAAAAAATGAAGAGCAGAAATGGTAATTACATAGTAAATATATAAATCTTTTACAATTTAAATATCCTTAAAATATAAATGTTTATAAAATATAATTATGTAAACAATAATAATAATATAATGTGAGTTTTATAACATATTTAGAAGTAAAATATATAGCAATAGCACAAAGGCCGGGAAGAAAGAAACAGAAGTGTAATATGTAATATTCTTACTGTATGTGAAGTGTTATAATACCATTTGAAGGTGGACAGTGATAAGGTTAAAATGTAACAATAAACACAAAACAACAACTAAATAGAAAAATAGATGGTTATGCTAATGATCTAACAAAGGAGATAAAATAAAACCATAAAAATATATTCAATCTATGAGAAGGAAGCAAAAAAGGAAAAAGGGAAGAAGAATAGATGGTACAGTTACACAACTGATAGAAAGCTGATGAGTTTAAACTTAGCTATCTCAACAATTGCATTAAATATAAATGGTTTACACACACTTTTAAAAAGTCACAGATTGTCTGAATAGATAAAAAAGTAAGATCCAACTATATACTGCCTAAAAGAAATACACTGTCAACACAGAGGTACAAATAGGTTAAAATTGAAAGGAAGAAACAAAATGTATTTTAATAATAATCAAAATAAAGCTAGAGTGACTATATTAGAGCAAAGTAGATTTCAGAGCAAAAATTATGAACAGCAATAGAGAATCTCATTTCATAATGATAAAAAGGTAATTTATTAGAGAATATAACAATTTTTAACATACAGGAAGCAAAAAGTGATAGAACTGCAAGAAGAATTAGATAAGTTCACAATTATAGTCATAGATTTCAATACTTTCTAATCAATAATGATAGAAAACTAAACAGAAAATCAGTAAGGATATAGGGATTTTAATAATACACTGTTGAGAGAGATTAAATCCTGAAAACATAAAAACCCTGGAAGAAAACATAGGCAGTAATTTCCTTGACATTGATTTGGCAATGATTTTTTGGATCTAACTCCAAAAGCAAAGGCAACAAAAGCAAAAATAGACAAGTGGAAATACAGTCAAACTAAAAAGCTTCTGCACAGCAAAGGAAATCATTAACGAAATGAAAAGGCAAACTACTGAATGGGAGATGATATTTTCAAATCATATATCTGATTAAGGATTAACATCTAGAATATACAAATAATTCATACAACTCAGTAACAAAAAACTGAACAATTCAATTAAAATTGGGCAGAAGAGTTGAATAGACATTTTCCAAAAGGTACACAAAAAGATGCTGAACATCACTAATCATAAGGAAAATGCAAATCAAGATTACAATAAGGTAACATCTCACACTTGTCAGAATGGCTCTCATAAAAAAGACAAGAAATGACAAGTGTTGGCAAGGATGTGAAAAAAAGGGAACCATTGTGCATTGTTGGTGGAAATATAAATTGGTGCAGCCATCATGGAAAACAGTATGGAGCTTCCTTAAAAAAATAATAAAAAATAGAAGTACTGTGTGATCCAGCAATTCCATTTCTGGGTATTTATCCAAAGAACACAAAACACTAACTTGATAAGATATATGCACCCTCATGTTCATTGCAGCATTATTTACAATAGCTAAGATAGAGAAATGACCTAAGTGTACATCAATAGATGTATGGATAAAGAAGATGTAAGATGTACATATATACTGGAATATTATTCAGCTAGAAAAAAGAAGGAAACCTTGTCATTTTCAACAACATGGATGGACTCTGAAGGCATTATGCTAAGTGAAATAAGTCAGAGAAAGACAAATACCATATAATCTCACTTATATGTGGGATCTAAAAACAAAGCAAAACAAAACAAACAAAAACACCAACCTCATAGATACAGAGAACAAATTGGTGGTTGCCAGGGATGGAGTAGGGGGTGGGAGAAGGGGGTCAAAAGGTACAAACTTTAAATTATAAAATAAGTCATGAGGATGTAATGTACAATATGGCAACCATAGTTTAAAATACTGTATTGCATATTTGAAAGTTGCTAAGAGAGTAATCTTAAAAGTTCTCATCACAAGAAAAAAAATTGTAACTATGTATGGTGATGGATGTTAACTAGATTTGCTGTGGTGATCATTTTGCAATGCACACAAATACTGAATCATTATGTTGTATACCTGAAACTAATACACTGTTATAAGTCAACTATACCTCCATAAAAAAATAATTAAAAAATGTGTTTTTGAAATGTGGCAATTAAACAACAGATTCAATTTCAAAAAGAAAAAGACAAAAATATACATCATGTTCTTGGGTTGAAAGACTAAATGTAGTTAGGAATTGATCTAAAGATTCAAGCTGACCAATAGATTCAAATGCTTCTCAGGCAAAATCCCAGAAGAGTTTTTTGTAAAAATTAACATGCTAATTCTAAAATAAGCAGAAATGCAAAGGACCCAGAATAACCTGAACAAGTTTAAAAAAAGAACAAAGTTGGAAAATTAATGCCACATTATTTGAAGACTTATTATGAAGCTGCAACAACTAAAGGTGCAATATAGGCATCAAGATAGATAAATAGATGACTAGAACACCATAGTGTCCAGAAATATGCCTGCTTATATATGGACAACTAAGTTTTGACCAAGGTGCAAACTTAGTTCATAAGGGAATGATAAACTCTTCTATAAAAGGTACTAAAATAACTGGATATCATCTGCAAAAAAAAAAAAAGTGAACTTTGATTCATATCACACCACATATCAAAATTAACTCAAAATTCATGGATCAGAGTCCTAAATATAAAGCTTAAAATTATAAAGCTTATAAGGGAAAACAGGAAAAAAATTTTGTGATCTTGTGTTGGACAAAGGGTTGTTAGTTATGACTCTAAAAGTACACTCTGTATAAGAAAAAAATGAAGTGGACTTTTTAAAATTAAAAACTTCTGCTCTTTGAAAGACATTGTTAAGAGAATAAAAAGACAAGCTAGAGAGTAGGAGAAATATTTGCAGATCATATATCTGATAAAAAAATTTGTTTCAGAATATATATGGAACTCTCAAAACCCAATAATAAAAAAGCAAACAACCTGATTTTAAAACTGGGCAAAAATTTTACCAGACATTTTCCAAAGAAGATATTCAATGGCAAATAAGTTAATAACATCATTAGTCAACAGAAAAATGCAAATAAAAATCAAAAGGATATTTTATGACACATCTATATACCAACTATAGTGATGTATAGAAAGACTGGCCATATCAAATGTTGGCTACAATGTGGAGGAACTAGGACTCTGATACTCTGGAGGTGGGAATGTAAAACAATATAACCACTTTCAAAAGCAGATTGGCTTTAAATGTTAAACACATATGTACTGTATGATCCAGCCATACACTCCTGAGTATTTTAAACACATATGTACTGTATGATCCAGCCATACACTCCTGAGTATTTGCCTAAGTGAAAAGAAAGCTTTCCGAGTGAAGGAAGTCAGAAAGAGAAAAACAAATATCGTATATTAACGCATATATGTGAAATCTAGAAAAATGGTATAGATGAACCTATTTGCAGGGCAGGAATAGAGACGCAAACGTAGAGAATGGACGTGTGGACATGGTGGGGGTAAGGGGGGGTGGGATGAATTGGGAGACTGGGATTGACATATATACACTACCATGTGTAAAATAGATAACTAGTGGGAACCTGTTATATAGCACAGGGAGCTCAGCTTGGTGCTCTGGGGTGACCTAGAGGGATGGGATGGGGCCAGGGGGTGGGAGGAAGGTCCAAGAGGGAGGGGATGTATGTATACATATAGCTGATTCACTTCTTTGTACAGCAGAAACTAACACAACATCGTAAAGCAACTACACCCCAATTTAAAATAAAATAAAATAAATAAAATAAAATAAAATAAAAAGAAAGCTTTCGTACACACAAAGACTTGTATATGAATGCTCATAGCAATTTATAACAGCCAGAAAACTGGAAACAATATGATTGTCCATCAACAATGCCCATGAACAATTTTGGATTGTTCATTTCTAGTATATAGAAATAAATTGAATTTTGTACATTAGTTTTATTAGTTTTGTATCCTGCAACCTTACCTAACTCATTTATTAGGTCTAGTAGATTTTTTGTATGGATTTTTTAAGATTTTTCTGCACACAAGATTAAATTAAAACCATAATGTGATACTACTGTACACCACAAGAATGGCAAAAATAAAAGTAACAGAAAATAGCAGAAGTTAGCAAGGATAGAAAATAACAGCAACTCTTACAGAGTGCTCTAGAGGGTATAAATCAATACAACCACTGTGGAAAACTGAAACTAAACCTATGTATACCTTATTACCCAGAAATTCCACTCCTTGGTGTATACCCAACAGAAATAAATATATAGATTTACTAATAGACATGAACATGAGTGGGCATAGCAGCACGATTCAGTAATATTTCCAAACTGGAAATAACACAAATGTTCATCTACAATAGAGGATAAATAAATTGTGTTTTTTTCCACACAATAAAATACTATACAGCAATAAATGAATTATAACTATATTCATCAATCTTTATGGATCTCACAAATATTGAGCAAAAAAAGTCTGGTCACAATAGAGTACTAGAGGATCCTATTTACATGAAGTAATAGACAACAGTCTACAGTGTTCGGTTAGCACTTCCTCTTGGCAGTGCTTGTGATTGGAAAATGCTTAATTACACAGGTATATTCACTTTGTGGAAACTCACTGGGCCTCACACTTGAGATTTATCCACTCAAATGCTTCCTACATTCCAAGGCATTGTGTATGTCTGATGTCAGCAGCTGTACATGCCACAAACCTCCCTGGCATTGGCATGCAATCACCTTTCATTTCAAGATCATAGGCAAAGAGATGTAGAAGAAACATCTATTTCTTTGGGGCCTAAATGATATTAGTCACAAGAGCAGATGTTTAGGGTTACAGGTCACAAGTGCCAGATCCCAAGTGACAGATGGCCAATGTGTTTTATATTCAATGAATTTCTGTGTTTGTGACATGCAGGGCTCTCTGAAACACAAGACCCAGAGCAGGGGCTGCCCTTGCCTGGGTCTAAGGTGGTCCTGATCTGGTTAGAATTTAACTGGCATGTTTGGCCATGGACTAAGGTGTTTGTTTGACTCTACTACCTTTTATCCATTGCTTCTAAATATTTCTCCCATTTTTGAGGGTTTTTTTCTCATAAAATTCTCTTTTTTGGGACATATCACCACCCCATTGTATCTAAGCATGTTTAAATTCCATTAAAAGACAAAAAAAAAGGAGAGAGAGAAAATAATTTGGTCCCAAATAAACATGAACCTGGTTTGAACCCATTGATGTGTTAGATTTGTTTTGATTAACTGTGCCCCATTTTTTACTCCTTACAATGTGTAAAAAGATATAAACATATAACTTGAGGTCTTTTAACAGGCCATGTTGATTTTAAGTGTCGTATTCAGGACCCTATCAATGGAATTGGCTATATGTGGCTAATTCACTGCTAAGTAGATGTGTCTACAAAATGGAGTTTCTTATATCATGGGAATAAATTCACTGGAGGCTTGAGTATGGAGAAGTAACCTAAAGAAGGAAGCTATATTCAGAGAGGGGTATCACTAATTATCACTTCTGCAGGCAGGTGCTCACCCCGATCATCAGAGGAAAGCAGTGGAGGGCTTTGCTTTATACTGTATCTGTCAGCCAGCTGATACCACCCTGCTTCAGCTGCCCTCCAAGAGAGGAGACAGGCTTTTTCAAAGAAACTAGCAGCAGTTCTGTATGCTTGACTGCAGCGTGCTCTGAGGAGTCTCCTAGGGTAGCCCAGAGAGACCTGGCAGAACAACTGCTAGCACGAAAAACAAATGACTTAGGGTGAGGTGGATGGAGAAATAAAGAGGAAGCAAAGATGGGAAATGAGAAAATTCATTTATCCTTATATTACAGCAAGATGTTCTGTGAGCACTACACATTATATCAAAGTAAAAGAGGAGAAAAATAAGTTTATGAACTGTATAATTGTGCATAGAACATATTAAACATTTTAAAAATCAATTTACAAGCATCCAAAAGTTCATGAGGAATTGAGAAAAAGTCCAAAAATAAGCTTGTCTGCCTAATCTAACTTCCTTCTATAACAGAGTAACAGGGCTGCTGAATCAATAGTTATAATTAGTTTGATGGCCCAAAGGGGACTGAACATAGTAAAGATGCAAAACATTGTCTTTGTTAAATCTCTAGTCCTAGGCCACTTGGCAAATGTCTATAAAATGGATAAGACAGGAAAAAGACAGGGTTTAGTTTATCTTGGATGTATAAGAGGATTCTTGTGAGCAATGCTTGTGTCATCCTACAGGGTAAAAAGGGGTGGTATGCATTGATGTATCAAACTGAATTCCTCAAGAATGTCATGCCTGTTCCTCTTTCATATCTTTAGTAATCACTTAGATAAGGCTCAAACATCAGACTCTTGAGTGCGAATTGGAGAGTTTTCCATCAAGTCTGTTACTCCTGTTATTGGAAAATATATCTTCTCTCCTCCTTATACCCTTTACTCCCCAACATCACATATTTATTTGGTCATACTTTCAATGGAGTATGATATTTTAACAAGACTCCTTGATTGAAATGAGGCCAGGAAAACTCAGAAGAGACTGAAGGAAATATAATGAAATAATGAAAGCTACATTTTAAATCAATCCCTTCCTTTCTATTTTCTCTCCCTATAGGTCTGGCCCTTCATTATTTCTTGCTTGAATCACAGTAAAAGGCTCATATTCCCAAGACAGCATGCTTACATTCAACCAGACTTGCTTTCAGAGATGTTCCCTAAGCATATATTTCATTGCTAGTTTGCTGCTCAAACCATTCATTGCTCAAACCATTCATTGCTCCCAAACTTCTTATCAAAGCACACAGGTCGTTCACAGTCTAGACCCAATCTTTCTTTCCAACCTTACCCCCTACCATCATAGAACACCCTTGATTTCACAGTTACATCCACTTTCTTTTGGTTTCCCTGACTTTGTTCCAATATTATGCTGCTGATTTCTGTGTGATCTTGTACAAAGGGGATTACAGACTGCAGATGATTAAAAGTATTTGTTTCACTGAATATCACCTAAATTTTAGAAAAGTTTTGGAAAAGGCTGAACACAAGTACCTCCTGAAGGATATATTTTACTAATTATGAGTTTAACTGTAGCATCATGACTGCTAAGTGAATACAGAAATTAGTAGTGCAATCTTTCCTAGAACGCTAGCATCATACTAATAATCAATGATTTTTAAACTTATATTACCAAGCAAAGCTAATATGTTCAGGAAGTTATGAAAGAAATTGCTGCTATAATAATTTTTTCATATGGACAAATGCTCACATGACAAACATAGAGATATTTGTCATTGCAAATATACAGTTTATTGCAAATTTTTAGACAAAAATTCCAAAAAAAACACCTACATTTTCATCCCTTAGTAACAAACTAATGGAAAAATGGGGAAATAGAAACTGAATAATCAGATAATATCCAATTTGGATAACTGTACCATACTGATTCTTCTAATATTAAGTTAGCAGTTAACCTGCACACAATGTGTGGCCACAGTATACATGTGCAGACATTACTTATTGCTCCATAAAGAAAATACTTTACGGTTTCTTTGCTGAAAAAGAAAAGTCTTTTTTTTTTTGAAATTCTTTTACAACACCAAAAAAAGTATAATTGAAAAAAATATAAACATTATTACTGATTTTATGCCTTTCCCCTCACTTCCAAGCAAACTGCCCCAATTCCAGCTTTAGATATTGTCCTTGACAATAAGCAGCTCTGTAATGAGAAAATGCCCATTCATTTACCTCAACACTAGTTATATTCGCCAAGTTAATATAAGAGCAACAAACCAGTCCTGAGCTGTGGTACAACTGGAAGCAAACTGGGATTTACAGTCTTTAATGATAACTGAACCCGCTTAATAAAAGCAACCGTAAATTTAGGGATAAAGTTCATATTGTCAACCCCTGTGAACAGTAGGATTTTAAGGAGGAAAGTGATTGTATATTTTTATATTTCAGATCCAGAGAGAGATGATTAAAAAAAAAAAAGAAAGGACAAGTTTCTCTTAGAACTCTCAAATTGCTGTGCTCAATGAGGATCCATTGTTGTGATCATAGAAACAGCGAAAAATTTGGCAACACCAGCAGAAATAGATCAAGGAATAGGTTTGACTTTGGCTTTTTTCCAGTTTAACATTTGTAGTTTTGATTATTCTCCAGTGACCAGTGTCTGTGACACATTAGAGTTGAGCAAGGCGAGGGCATGCAGGGGCAGTGCATCACTGCCCCAGCCAGCCCCAGCGCCGCCTCTGTCAGGCTGTGTGCCTCCTTCCCTAGTTATGGTAGACTCCACATTTAAAAGGACAAGATGTTCCCCGCTACTTGCAAATTGGGGGTTAGGGTTGTGAATACTGAATAGCTATGCAAAGCAGACACTAATGTAGGTTGCACTATAAACTCCTCAATTGTAACTCTTCTTGCAGACATTTTCTATTCGTGAGTTGTTTTAATCATATCTGAAAAGCCAATTTAATCACATAACATATTTCATCGTGTATCCTGTGGTTTTTTTTACCTGACATTGTATGGTATGTAATTTTTTAACATTTTGCAGATTGTAACTCTTCTTGCAGACATTTTCTATTTGTGAGTTGTTTTAATCATATCTGAAAAGCCAATTTAACCACATAACATATTTCATCGTGTATCCTGTGTTTTTTTTACCTGACATTGTATGGTATGTAATTTTTTAACATTTTGCATAAACTTCAAGATTTTTATTTCAAAAAATAATAGCTAACACTTTGATCGTATGTAGGTTACTGTTCCAAACATTTCAAATGTATCGATTTAGGTGAGGCTCACAACAGTTCTATGGCTGCGAGGTATATACCATTACATCGCAATTTTTCAGATTGAAAAAACAAACTGAGGCACAGAAAAGTTAAGTAACTTGTTCATTTTTACACAGCAAGTAAGGGGCAGAGCAGGGATACAAACCCAGGCAACTAATGAGAACTTACTGTATAGCACAGGGAACTCTACTCAGTGCTCTGTGATGACCTAAATGGGAAGGAAATCCTAAAAAGAGGGGATATATGTATACGTCTAGCTGATTTGCTTTGCTGTACAGTAGAAACTAACATAACACTGTAAACCAACTACACTCCAATAAAAATTAAAAAAAACAAACAAACCCAGGTAGTCTGTTTCTAGTATGTACTTTCACCCCTGGGCTATTCTGGCCCAGATAACTACACTGGATGGCATGAAATATGTTTACCAGAGATTTTCAAAATAGTACTCGATAATTAGACATTTAAGTTCAAAACAGTTGTTTTCTTTGTTTGCTATCTATGATAAAAGTATTTAGGGACTTATTAAAAATCACCTCACCATAAACTATTTTTTAATTGGTAAAGTATAATGTAATCTGAATTTTTATTTGAACATTTAAAAAATCATTTCCATTAATTAACTTAATCTATTTTTTTAATAATTAGAGATTTGTAGAACATAGTATTTAAACTTCAAGAATATCATACTTCTCCCCAAGTTTTTTTTGTTACTTTTTACATGATGTGTCAAAAGCATATTATAGAAAATATGGTTACCCTAAGGATAAGATTTTTTTCATGTTTCTTTAGCATTTTCATCCCAGTTTAAATAAAATCATTTATTAAATTCTACATGACTTAAAACTTAATCTAAGATAATTCTATGATTATAGGTATCTACTACAAAATATTTTGTGGATCTTATTTTTCAGATGTCTCCACAGGCATCTAAACACCCAAGGAAAAAAATTACTCAGAAGGACCTTTTGAAATACTGTAGGGGATTGACTGCCTCCTGCCTAGGATCTGCCTATGACATTTTGCCCTTCTAAGCATTAGTCAGTCTCCAATATGAAGGTACACACACAGTCACAAAAGTAAACATCTAGTTTCCATGTAAAGAAAACACAGATGATTTTTAAAGGTCGATTACAGAAAAATAATTTTTCTATTTCCCATCTAGAATGTTTATACAAAGTTTATAAGCAAAGTCACATTTAAGCTACATATTTTTCATCCTAATTTTAAAAATATAATGCAATCAATCAATTTGGAAACACTAAACCAAATTAGCTGTGGGCATAAATGGATTTTTATTCCTGTATGAAGGGAACAGAACTGCTCCTTTCTTCACCTTTTCTATGTTTTTCTAAGCCCCTGCATATGCTCTGTTCTTCATGGGATCATATATGGACTAAATATTTGGTTAACTGTCTTCTGTATTTGACAGACCAGTTAAATCTTAAAATTAAATTAGAGGTCATAGAGTGTCAACTTCTTTCAAAAATTAAGCATGATATAAAATAAAAAGAAGTATTACCCATTATTGCCATAAAATTAAAAAGGATGTAATCACAGTGTTTCTCAAATAAAGACAGTTGACAATCTTACAATGTCCTTGTTTTTCTCATTTTACCAAAGATTATGGTAAATATCTGTATCGTCTATATTAATATCATCACAGACAGCCAATTATGCTCATGGACTGGTACTAAGGAGCCACTGGACTAAGCTATGTTAGACAGAAAGTTATTCAGGTCATTATACTTTAATAATGCCTTTAAGCTTTTGCTATTGAGGAGATATTTGATGATTGTACAAAACTATCATAGCACTACCAAAAAAAAAGAAAAAAAAAAGATGCATTTTTAACTGAGAGTCCAAGAAAGAAGTCACTTTTTTTCCAACAAAATAAATTTCAAACAGCCCTTTCTTCACTACAGTTACCAGGGAAAACTATTCTTCAGGGAAATCTCATCATACCAGCAAAAAATGTACCTGGCAGGGATCATGGCCACAAAGCAGAGTACTCAGCTTGGTTTGAGAATCAGGGAGCTACAGTGTTACACAGCCACTCTCATACCTAGAAAGGCTGGGTGTCAGTATTTTTCAGAATTTGAGCTGCTGGAGGAAAGCAAGATACTCCAGAGAAATTAATGGATTAAGAACTAAAGATTGTACCTCACCAAGTATATAACGTGTTTGGATAGAACTAAAATGCATTTTAGTAATTACCACTGAGATAATCGTATTTACTAAACTGCAATTTAGTAAATTGTAATTACCATTGAGATTCTAAGTAACATTCTAAGTAAGAAATCCAGAGCCTGTCTCAGACAGCCACTTAAAAAACGTGGAAGACAGAATACACTTGCTTCTCAAGTGCTCATGGAACATTCTCCAGGATAGATCATCTCTTGGGTCACAAATCAAGCCTTGGTAAATTTAAGAAAATTGAAATCATATCAAGTAACTTTTCCAACCACAACATTATGAGACTAGGTATCAATTACATGGAAAAATTGGTAAAAAATACAAACACATGGAGGCTAAACAATACACTACTAAATAACCAAGAGATCACTGAAGAAATCAAAGAGGAAATCAAAAAACACCTTGGAAAAAATGACAATGAAAACACGACAACCCAAAACCTATGGGATGCAGCAAAAGCAGTTCTAAGAGGGAAGTTTATAGCAATACAATCCTACCTCAAGAAACAACAACATCTCAAACACCTAACCTTACACCTAAAGCAATTAGAGAAACAAAAAAATCCAAAGTCAGCAGAAGGAAGGAAATCATAAAGATCAGATCAGAAATAAATGATAAAGAAATGAAGGAAACGATAGCAAAAATCAATAAAACTAAAAGCTGGTTCTTTGAGAAGAGAAACAAAATTGATAAACCATTAGCCAGACTCATAAAGAAAAAAAGGGAGAAGACTCACATCAATAGAATTAGAAACGAAAAAGGAGAAGTAACAACTGACACTGCAGAAATACAAAGGATCATGAAAGATTACTACAAGCAACTACATGCTAATAAAATGGACAACCTGGAAGGAATGGACAAATTCTTAGAAAAGCACAACCTTCCAAGACTGAACCAGGAAGAAATAGAAAATATAAACACACCAAACACAAGCACTGAAATTGAGACCGTGATTAAAAATCTTCTAACAAACAAAAGCCCAGGACCAGATGGCTTCACAGGCGAATTCTACCAAACATTTAGAGAAGAGCTAACATCTATCCTTCTCAAACTCTTCCAAAATATAGCAGAGGCAGGAACACTCCCCAACTCATTCTACAAGGCCACCATCACCCTCATACCAAAACCTGACAAAGATGTCACAAAGAAAGAAAACTACAGGCCAATATCACTGATGAACATAGATGCAAAAATCCTCAACAAAATACTAGCAAACAGAATCCAACAGCACATTAAAAGGATCATACACCATGATAAAGTGGGATTTGTCCCAGGAATGCAAGGATTCTTCAATATATGCAAATCAGTCAATGTGATAAACTATATTAACAAATTGAAGGAGAAAAAACATGATCATCTCAATAGAGACAGAAAAAGCTTTCAACAAAATCAACACTAATTTATGATAAAAACCCTCCAGAAAGTAGGCATAGAGTGAACTTACTTCAACATAATAAAGGCCATATATGACAAACCCACAGCCAACATCGTCCTCAATGGTGAAAAACTGAAACCGTTTCCTCTAATATCAGGAACAAGACAAGGTTGTCCACTCTCATCACTATTATTCAACATAGTTTTGGAAGTTTAAGCCACACCAATCAAAGAAAAAGAAATAAAAGGAATCCAAATCGGAAAAGAAGTAAAGCTGTCACTGTTTGCAGATGACATGATACTATACATAGAGGATCCTAAAGATGCTACCAGAAAACTACTAGAGCTAATCAATGAATCTGGTAAAGTAGCAGGATACAAAATTAATGCACAGAAATCTCTTGCATTCCTAAACACTAATGATGAAAAATCTGAAAGAGAAACTAAGGAAACATTCCCATTTACCACTGCAACAAAAAAGAATAAAATACCTAGGAATACACCTACCTAAGGAAACAAAAGACCTGTATACAGAAAACTATAAGACACTGATGAAAGAAATTAAAGATGATACAAACAGATGGAGAGCTAAATCATATTCTTGGATTGGAAGAATCAATGTTGTAAAAATGACCATACTACCCAAAGGAAGCTACAGATTCAATGCAATCCCTATCAAATTACCAATGGCATTTTTCACAGAACTAGAACAAAAAATTTCACAATTGTATGGAAACACAAAAGACCCCGAATAGCCAAAACAATCTTAAGAAAGAAAAACGGAGCTGGAGGAATCAGGCTCCCTGACTTCAGACTATACTACAAAGCTACAGTCATCAAGACAGTATGGTACTGGCACAAAAACAGAAATACAGATCAATGGAACAGGATAGAAAGACCAGAAATAAACCCACGCACATATTGGCACCATATTTTTGATAAAGGAGGCAAGAATATACAATGGAGAAAAGAGAGCCTCTGCAATAAGTGTTGCTGGGAAAACTGGATAGTTACATGTAAAAGAATAAAATTAGAACACTCCCTAACACCATACACAAAAGTAAACTCAAAATGGATTAAAGACCTAAATGTAAGGCCAGACACTATAAAATTCTTAGAGGAAAACATAGGCAGAACACTATGACATAAATCACAGCAAGATCCTTTTTGACCCACCCCTTAGAAAAATGGAAATAAAAACAAAAATTAACAAATGGGACCTAATGAAAATTAAAAGCTTTTGCACAGCAAAGGAAACCATAAACAACAGGAAAAGACAATCCTCAGAATGGGAGAAAATATTTGCAAATGAAGCAACTGACAAAGGATTAAACTCCAAAATATATAAGCAGCTAATGCAGCTCAATATCATAAAAACAAACAACCCAATCCAAAAATGGGCAGAAAACCTAAATAGACATTTCTCCAAAGAAGATACTCAGATTGCCAACAAACACATGCAAGGATGCTCAACATCACTAATCATTAGAGAAATGCAAATCAAAACTACAATGAGGTATCACCTCACACCAGTCAGAATGGCCATCATCAAAATATCTACAAACAATAAATGCTGGAGAGGGTGTGGAGAAAAGGGTACCCTCTTACACTGTTTGTAGGAATGTAAATTGATACAGCCACTACGGAAAACAGTATGGAGGTTCCTTGAAAAACTAAAAATAGAACTACCATACGACCCAGAAATCCCACTACTGGGCATATAGCCTGAGAAAACCATAATTAAAAAAGAGACATATACCACAATGTTCATTGCAGCTCTATTTATGATAGCAGGACATGGAAGCAACCTAAGTGTCCATCGACAGATGAATGGATAAAGAAGATGTGGCACATATATACAATGGATTATTATTCAGCCATAAAAAGAAACAAAATTGAATTATTTGTAGTGAGGTGGATGGACCTAGAGTCTGTCATACACAGTGAAGTAAGTCATAAAGAGAAAAACAAATACCATATGCTAACACATATATATTGAATCTAAAAAAAAAAAAAAAAAAGGTTCTGAAGAACCTAGGGGCAGGACAGGAATAAAGACGCAGACGTAGAGAATGGACTTGAGGACATGGGGAGGGGAAAGGGTAAGCTGGGACGAAGTGAGAGAGTGGCATGGACGTATATACACTACCAAATGTAAATTAGCTAGCTAGTGGGAAGCAGCCACATAGCACAGGGAGATCAGCTTGGTGCTTTGTGACCACCTAGAGGGGTGGGATAGGGAGGGTGGGAGGGAGACGCAAGAGGGAGGAGATATGGGGATGTATGTATGCATATGGCTGATTCACTTTTTTATGCAGCAGAAACTAACACACCATTGTAAAGCAATTATACTCCAATAAAGATGTTAAAAAAAAAAAGTGGAAGAGAAGGTAAACTTCACTAGAAAGTGAATTCTTAATACTGGTTTAGAATTCCTACCAATTTCTGTGAGGATCTGAAAACTAAGCTCAGGATCCCCTTAATAATTTCTACATAGTAAAGTATACAAAGCTCTCCTTTATTTTGGGTTTAGTCTTTCTCAACAAATCTTTTATAGTTTTACTCATCACCATGTAAGGGAACTTCTCTCGGATTTGTTATAAATTGGTGCTGGCAAATGGAGGACTGTCTATTATATTTAAGATTTTTTCACCTAAATTGGGTAATATCTGGTAAGTAACACTCACTTTTTAAAATCCTAACTTTAATTTTCACCATAAACTTTTCAATGCCCTACTTTGGTGTGGATGTGCTACAAATAACACAAAACCATATTAACTAGTTTCAATTTAAATTCATGCCCACAAATTAAGAGGGTTTTAATGCTCCCCAATCATGCTATGTTTGACTTGTCCAGTTACTCTCCTCACCTAGATGTGTCTCATGTCTTCTTTCTCTTCAAATTCCAAATATTTCTTTACCTATCCTGAATTACAACTATGATCTTGCCTCCTACTTCACTGAGAAAACTGAAGCAATCAAAGAGAACTTCCACCGACTCTCACCACCTCCTCTGCTTACCCACCAGCATTTGTCACTGCATTTTCTGTCCTCCTATCTGTTACTCTTGCTGCCAAGCTTCATTCCTATACGTGACTAGTTGAATCCATGACATCCTATCTAGTCAAGGACATTGCTTCAGCAATTACTCTTCTTCTCTAATACATCAATATTTTCCTCTATATAGGATTAGTCCTATCAGCACTTATCATAATGGATTGCCCCCTCCTCTTTGAAATCTTTCCTCATTTGACTACTAGCACACTACATTCTATTGGTTTTCCTGCTATTATTGTTTCTCTTTCTTGGACTTTTTAGCAACTCCCTCTTCTTCTTCCCAAGCTTTATAAAAGTTGAGATGCTTCAAGCCTCACTATAGAAAGGCCACAGAACCTCTGTCCTTCTTTATCTATACTCATGTCTTTTGCTGTATCATTCAGTCTCATGGTTTTAAATTTCATCTACATGTTAACAAAAATTACAATTTCAGCTCACAGCTGTGCCCCAAATACTTTTGCAATATCTTCATTTAGATGACAACATGTTAAGACTAACAGATTAATTACACATTTAAATACAAATTTGACCAAGAGAACTTCCACGGACTTGCCTTGTATTTTTATTTGCTCAATCTGGCAACCTTCCAACAGGTTCAAAGCTGAACTCTTATTCTTACTCTTACCCACAACTCTTCCCGATGAGCTGTGGATGTCAATTCATCTTTCCAGCCACTTGGGTTGAAACCTTGGAGCCACCCTTGATTTCTCTCTTTCGTTCATATTCCCCATTCCACAATCCAAATCTTCTTGGTTCTACTTTCAAAATATATCCAGAATCAGACTACTTTTCATGTCCTGTGATCCCCCTTCCCACAACGAAATCACCATAATCTCTCTCCAGGATCACTGCAATGGACACCTAACCGGGCCTCCTTTGATAGACCCTGACCCTCTTACAGTCTAATCTTCCTGAAGCAGTCTGAGTGATACTCTTAAAACATATGGGAGACCATGCTCAGAGTAAAGGCCACATATCTTGCAATGGACTATAAGACTCTCCTTGTTTTTTCCTTCTGACCTCATTTCCCACAGATCTCTTACCTAGCCTTGTTTACTCTGATCCTTGAACGCATCAGGCAAGCACATGCCTTAGAGCATTTACACTAGCTGTTCCCTCTGCCTGGAGCGTTCTTCCCTTCCGATATCTGAAAAACAAACTCCCTTACCTTTTTAAAATATTTACTTTAGTGTCACTCTTACTGAGGGAAGCTGGATGACTCTATTCAAAAGGCCACTTGTTCGGGGCTTCCCTGGTGGCGCAGTGGTTGAGAGTCTGCCTGCCAATGCAGGGGACACGGGTTCGAGCCCTGGTCTGGGAAGATCCCCCATGCCGCGGAGCAACTAGGCCCGTGAGCCACAACTGCTGAGCCTGCGCGTCTGGAGCCTGTGCTCCGCAGCGGGAGGGGCCGCGACGGTGAAGGGCCCGCGCACCGCGATGAAGAGGGGCCCCCGCTCGCCGCAACTGGAGAAAGCCCTCACACAGAACCAAACACAAGACCCAACACAGCCAAAAATAAATAAATAAATAAATTTATAAAAAAAAAAAAAAAAAGGCCACTTGTTCCCCCTCCCTCACCGCTTCCAATCTCTTTATTCTGTTCTTTCTTTTATAGCACTTATCATCCTTCAATATCCTTCTTACTCAGGTTTATTGTCTGTTGTCTGTCTTCCTCTACTAGAATGTAAGATTCACAAGCACAGGGATTTTTTTCTTTTGGGCTCAATGTGTAACCTTAGTGCTTAGAAAAGTATCTGGCATGTGGTGGTGATCAGTAAACATTCATGGAGCGAATTAACGAAAATTCAGGCTCAAACTGGGGCAATGGGGCCACATGCCTAGTGCAATACTCAGAGTCTGTTGGAAATGTTATTTCCTCCATTTCTTCCTGTAAGGCACAAGCTAAGGAAAATGCATACATACAAAAATTCCTATTTCTTTCTGAAACACTATCAGAAACAACTTCAAAAGCACAGGCATTTAAATCAGAATAAAACAGGCCAATGGAAAGAGATTCTCCTCAGACCTCTATATGACACTGCTAAATCTGCTTTCCTAGATATAAAACCAATAACGAGAAACTAAATGTAGCAGTAGTAAAAAATCAACATGAGGATGTTGAACATTTAAATAAATACTTCCATCTGATTCTCCTTTACCTTAATGTATATTAAATGGAGTACATTTGAAAGTAGCTTCATTTTAAGAAAGTTTCACCCACATCTGGTTGCAATATGCATTTTTCTTATTCATAATAGTAATATTTGATTGAAAAAATCCAACACAATATGAAATTTTGGATGGGTCTACATACATATGGCTCAAAGTCTACAAATTAGCTAAAACATATCAATAATTAGAAGTTCAGTAGATCATAGATTTGCTGATTCTTTTGTTCTTAGCCCAACAGAATATTTATTCAACAGATGACTACTGGCATTGTTAGAAGGCAGTAATGCATGTAAACCATGTTTGCTTAGCCTAGCAAAATAATAAATTGTGCTGTGTTTATCCTTTTGTTTCTAAGGCCAACTTAACATGCTAATAGCTTCTAATGGTCACATCAGTTAAACAAACCACTAGGTTGAGAAAAGAAATTTCAATAAAGGCAATTCACTAATTTGTTGATTGTTAATGGACATTAGCCCATTCAGGACCTTAGCCTAGACATATAGTTTAACTCAGAATCTATTATAGCATTTCTCTATACATAGTAAAGAGGCTAATTCAGCATTTTAAGTATTTCTATTTCCAGAAGACATGCTACTTAGACTTTTATATGCAAATTAGATATTTTCAATCTGTGACATACGCATAACGAAAAGAACCTGCCAAAAATAAATTGACTTTCAAAGTATATAATTTTCACACAGTTTATGATTAAGGATAAATTTACAAGGGTCTTCTTAAT
Source organism: Balaenoptera acutorostrata (assembly GCF_949987535.1). Lineage (NCBI taxonomy): Eukaryota > Metazoa > Chordata > Mammalia > Artiodactyla > Balaenopteridae > Balaenoptera > Balaenoptera acutorostrata. The sequence goes on from NC_080077.1 coordinate 46,627,108, forward strand.
CTCTTTCTCAATTATTAAAGCACTGTTACTGCTATCTTAGGTTTAGAGCTTAGTCATTTCTGTTTTAAATTCAAAGTATCTTCTATACAATCAAAATACCACATTATTATACCAGAAAAATGAAAGTCAAAGACATTTTTATAAATAAGATTTTTCTGTGCACTTCATGCTTGCCTTCACTGACAAGAGCTTAAATCGCTGAAAACATTTTTGTGTGTTGCACTTTCGTCTAATTTGTTTATTTAATTTTTAAATAGAAATGGGATTCGATGACTATTTTCAGAACATTTACTCAAAATCTGATATTTGAAGTAGCAAAGAAAAATAAATGCATAGTTCCTCAATCTTAAAAGGTAAGTTAAGATACATCTATGCTTCTTTTTGTAGTTGAATTATTTTTCTTGTGATAATTCCAGGACTTGTATAAAGCTACCCAGCACCCCTTTACTTCAGTGTAAACTCAATTTTATACATTGACAGACACCAAAGCACATACAGGACTGTGGAAAATCATTTAATTGTACTCATAGTTTACACAGATGCCATTCACATTATCCAGTAATAGGGTAACTAGTGCACAATTAGATTTGGCATGTTGTATGAAAGCCAAGCAATGAGTGAACTCAGGATTTCGCTTTTTTCCCCTCTGTCTTCAAAAGTAAGCTTCCTGAATAACAGCTGAGGTGAGCCTGAAAATTCCTGGCACTTTGAAGATATTATCACCATACCCTAACATAACTTATTATTTTACACAATTCATGGTGAAGAGGTTTCAGGTGATAAAAGCAACCAAAGATTTTGGAATCAAGTTTCGCAGCTTTGAAACGTGAAGAAATATCTTATGGATGTGCAGAGTTCTCACAACAAATTAACAAGAGTTCCAAAATCATTCTCCCTCATGTCATTGAATCATTTAATTACCTCAGCCTGTACAAACTAAATGTCCTGGTCCTACAATCACCTAATTAACATGATTGGATCCTATAATAGCTTATGTATGTATATTTTTAAAACCACAACACAGTAGAGTGGAAAATACTTTAATGCATTTCATAGACATCTCCAAATTTATTATATATAAACTAAATGAAGTGTCCATATTTTAATTATTTTTTGTTTCAGTCTCTAAAAAAAAAAAAATCACTAGAAGTATATACCACTGGGTAGCAGCCCCTATTTTTAGGTATTACACTTGCAAAGCTCTTCCTGAAAATTTCTTAGAAGATTAATTTGTCTATTTTAATCTATACACTATATCTTTTTTTTTAAACTATACACTATATCTTAATTGTATATTACTGTCATTTCATGTGCCATGTTGTACTTTTAACATATATTGAAACTTTATATAATATAAATATGTTTTTAACATAATTATATAAAAGTTCAACATATGAACATATTGAAAAAATTAATATTTCCAAATCTCAAAATGTGATGTATAACCACCATTTTTAATAACCTTAAATAATCAAACCAATCATTTTATTTACTTAGAATTAAATACATAGACATTGATTAAAAATGCAGGCCTTGCAGTGTTGCTGTTAGAATTAAATATGATACATTATATGGTATAATATTGAGACCCACTAAATTTTAGATAGCTATCTTGGTGTAAAGATAGAACTTAGATGGTGGAGAGCCTGGAGTGGGAGAGGATGATTCTGCCATGCTTGTGGAGGAGAATGAATAATTTTCTAGTAATTAATAAAACAAAGCAGGACCCTTAATTTACTCTTATCTAATGTTGTTTCTGACTCTACCTAAGAAACATAGTCATGTTTAACTTGTTCTGCTCACAAGGAAACCAGCTGGGAACAGAGTCTATTTTTCATTCCGCCATTGATATTGAAATGATAAGTTGGCAACTGTAAATATTTCTTGCCCATATCTCATTACAAAATCACCATGTTGATCTATCAAGTCAGGGAGTAATTCAGTTGATTGATTTGAAACTATTATTGGATTCAATGGCCTTAAATTGCCTCTCTTTCCACAAAGCAAATATTTTCAGCTAAGAGATATTTTACTTGACCAATATGAGCTTAATCTGATTAATCAATTAAGATGCTGAGTTCTGTTGTACTATGAAATCCATACCAACAATTACTGTATGGTAAATACAACCACTGGAAAAAAAAAAAATGATGACTTAAAAAATCTTATAGACCAGCAGTTGTTACCTACCCAGCCCTAAAGTCTTATCAGTTGATTTTGTACTTACCACAATTCTAATCATGGCACCTTTGTCCCAGACTGTGAGAGACAATCAAAATCCAATCCTTTCAAAGGAAGAATTGAAAAACATTTACAAAGCATATACCCTTTGTTCAACTTTGTCCCATTGTTTCTCTTTATGTACTTTGGAGCTCACTTATGTGACAGCCTCCCAGTCAGGTTGAAACTGGCTGTTCCTTGGCATATCTTTCCACACCTGTCCCTAGGTGCACAAGGGGTCCTCTTTCCTATGACCTAGACGTGTTGTGACCATATTTTCTGTCTTCCTCAGTGGGGTTTTGTTTTATGACCATTATCATTATTTGCTGACTCTAAATTTCCTCTCCTTTTATTTCATTCATTTATTCATCAAGAAATGTAATCAAGCACCTTATTATATGCCAGAATTGCTCAAGATCATAGGAAATCAGCAGTGAATTCAAAGATTGGAGAAAGCAGAAATTATAGTTTTGAATAATTTCTGGTATAAAGGAGAACTGGATCCAAACCTTTTAAGTTCTCTTACTTTTCATGCATTAAATTCCTTCACTGGTGATTTGATTACCTAGCTTATAAGGAGTTTTCGGGGAACACTTCACCCAGAATACTTCTTCCTAATTTGGTTTCAGAACTCCAGTAAACTTATTAAAATCTTGAAAGTTGATTCTCCCAGAAACTGTGTAATGATTGATGGAATGAAGATGGCACTGTCATATTAGTTCTTCCTTTAACTTGTATGAGAAATAGCAAGAAATTACTAAAGTATAATCAGTCTTTTTTTATTTTTAGACTTGATTATAAAGGTGGTTTTGTCTATAACTGCAAACTGAAAAAAAATATTTCAATTGTACATGACAACTACAGATAGACATTACACTTTAAAATAGCCAAGCCCAGTAAGATAGAGAGTGAATCCTTTATTTTTTTTTTTTTTCAGCTTTAGGAGTATAGAAGAGGTCACGAAATGGAAATTCAGGAACATGAATATTTCTCTCTAGTCAGGTGATTTTTTTAAATTCTATTTTATCTTCAATTGGAAATTTTATATAACATTTCAGAATCTGTCTTTGCTTACAAATTACATGAGCTGGTCTAGCAAAGACAAGATTTCCCATATGGGACATTCAGTGGCAGCTGAGTGATGGCTGTCCCGTTAGGTAGCGTATGCACTTTCCAGATGACCACATTCTTACCCCTCCTCATTGCCAGGGGCACTGCTTGTTTTATTCATGTTTATTCAAATTTATTATTTCTCAAATCCCACAGGCATTTGAGTTTGTGGATCATACCCAAATTAGACAGTCTGATATAGGGAGAAGTCACTGAGTACTGGAATTCCAAATAATTGATTGAGGTGAGAAATGGGAAGCTCTCCTAAGTAGCATCCAGTCTGAAAGTTATTCTATTCCTACCTTAATCTAAAGAATGGTTTTCATATTTCCCAGCATATCTGAGCTGAGACAACATGTATACATTTTTATAATAGAAGTGCTCATTGCAAAAGCAGGAAAAAATGTCACAAAGTCCCACTAGACTAGACTTTACTAGATAGTCTTTAAGTGAATGAGTAGAATTCATTCACTCTCAGAAGGAATTCTTTGAGAATCCGTTGTCAGCTGAGATACAAGTGAAGAGCTAAAGTGGTTTGGAATGATTTAACATGCAATCAGCAAGGGATAACATGTATCCCACAAGGATACAGAAGATTGTCAGCTCAAAGATGGCTTGTATCAGCTTTATAAGGGTGTGGAACATAAGCCAAGCACAGTACATTTCCTATAGTAGGCCCTCAATAAATATTTTTTGAATAAACGGATAAATGGAAAGAAAAGTTTAATCAAAAAATGACCCCAAGGGACTTCCCTGGTGGCGCAGTGGTTGGGAGTCCACCTGCCAATGAAGGGGACATGGGTTCGAGCCCTGGTCTGGGAGGATCCCACATGCCACGGAGCAGCTGGGCCCATGTGCCACACTACTGAGCCCGTGCTCTAGAGCCCGCAAGCCACAGCTACTGAAGCCCATGTGCCTAGAGCCCGTGCTCCGCAACAAGAGAAGCCACCACAATGAGAAGCCTGTGCACCACAACGAAGAGTAGCCCCCACTCACCACAAGTAGAGAAAGCCCGCATGCAGCAACGAAGACCCAACACAGCCAAAAATAAATAAATAAATAAATTTATTTTAAAAAAAAAGACCCCAAAATTAAAGAATTCCTTTCAAGAATTACATTTATCCCCAAGCCCCTACTAATTTTCAATTACCATGAGAATCACATTGAAGTCTTAGCTGAGCATTATTTCTATTATGTTGAAATTTATGCTTCACTTATTTATCAACTTCTCTGTAGTTTAGTCTTACTAACAGTTAAGTTCTTTTCAGTTAATGCCTCTGTTTTCTTTAGACGGTCCTGAACTACAAAAAGCCATCTGGAAAATTAAATAAGCAAGAAAACCTACCTTTTTGTTTACAGATATTATTTTGAAGTACTGGCAATAAACAGTATTCCTTATTATATGGTACCTTATCTGGCCCTATTTCCATGTGGGTGCAATAAGCACTTCAAGCACACTACAGCTAATGACCTTGTGATATTAACTATAATAGAAGCAGTAGAAGAGGCAGAAAAATTCAATAGACTATTTTATAGATTGTAGAATGTCAGAGTTAGAAGGACCTGATGTTAAAGTTTGTCTTTCTCAATACTTCTCAGCCAGAGGTACCAGAACCTCCCACTACAAACCCACTCACATGGGTTTCTTGGCTGGCTTGAGAAGGAAAGGTGAATATTCTGAAAAGATGAAGTTTCTCACCCAACTCTGCCACCACAGTACAATGTCACTTTATTTACCTTACCTGACACTACACTTTCCTGCTGTGTTGGAAGTGAGTTTACAGGCCACACAAGTGAGATCCTGAAATTTCCTCTCCTGTCCCAAATCCATTATCACTTGAAGTTTGAATTGATTGTCCAAACCCACATTATGCCTCCAGTCTAATGCTGAATACAGTTTGCAGCTCAGATCCCTACTGCTGTGACCCAGCCGTGGATACTGAACTCCCTTTATTGCTGGTGCCTCCTTGAATAATCCTGAGTTTTCACAGCCCCCTTGGACAGCGCACTCCCCTTCACCCCTTTCCATTTTGCCCTGACTTAATGGTACCTCACAACCTTATTCCAGGACTTCTAATCAGTAAAGATCTGTACGGTCACACTTTGAAGCATCCCTGCTGTTCTAAACACATAGCATTGAGAGATAGGTAAAAAGAGAAAAAACAAATATCATCAGGAACTAAACACACACACAAAATGAAGCAAAGCAAAAGTGCACACAGGAAGTGGTGAGAGGGGCTAAAGCCAGTATCTGCTGGGTTTTGAGCCATAGCAGAATAGGCCTGATATTTGGCTTCTTTAGGGAAGCAGAAACTAAAATTGATGCCCACGGGATCAGATCTTGTTTCTTAAAACCAGGCATTGGAGTGGAATTCTTCACGCACGAAAGGAAGCAAGAGATGCAGCTGACTGCCACTGCAGAGGCTGTGGCTAACATAACACTGCCATCTAGGAGGCAGGAGGAGGCAGACAAAGCTGGACCAGGAAGTGACTCAAGTCACCTGCTGATGTAGTCACTAATTTGGAGATACACCCAACACCACCGAGATGCTGCAGCCTTGAAATGCCGCACCAGACCTGGTTCTAGATTAGAGGCTCACAATTTCCCTCTGTCTGGAATCCTCTTCTTACCATCTCTATGTACTTGTGCTCTTCCCATCCTCCAAGGGATCATATTCCCTCTATAAATACTCTTAGAAAATTTTTACTGGACAAAAACAGGATGTCTTCCCAGCAGTTTTTGATATACGCATCTTGTGGAGGCAAAATTCTAAGTATATGCCCTACTGGTAACTCTGGCCTGAGTGTGTGAAGACCTCATGTTGAACCCCGGTCCATCCACTCACAGCTGGATAATACTGAATAGTAAACTAAGTTCTCTGAACCTCAGGCTGTTTATGTGTAAACATAGGGCTGCTGTGAGAGTTAGCCATAATGTTTGTAAAGCCATTAACATAGTACCTGGCACAGAGTAAGCCTTCAACGGATATGAACTATATCCTTACTGGAGTTTTGGTAGACATCCATCATTCTACAATATAAGATTTGGGGGGTAGATTTTGTCTCAAGAGACTTGTGTGATGGAGTCAGACATACTTAGCTCTGCATTCTGGCTCTATCCCTTAGTGCCAAATGACCATGCAGGAGTTATCTAACCTGCCTAAACCGGATTAGCTACAGGTCTGCTGGGCACTAATACTGAAAAGTAACCTATCCTGAAAGAATAAAACATTCTGTTAGTAAAATCAAGATTTGTAAATACATTCAATCTGTATCAGAAATTAGTCAGTAATCTATCTGATTTTTTTAAAAAGATACCACTTCATAGCCATTAAAAGTGCTATTATTTGAAAAAAGACTAAGTGTTGGCGAGGATGTGGAGAAATTGGAATCATTGTGCGCTGCTGGTGGGAATGTAAAATGGTGCAGCCACTCTGGAGGACAGCAAAACAAAAAGTTTAAAAAAGGACTACCATATGATGCAGCAATCCCACTGCTGGGCATATACCTGAACGAATTGAAAGCAGGGACTCAAACAGATATTTTTACGCACATTTATAGCAACATTATTCACAACAGCCAAAAGTTGGAAGCAACCAAAGTGCCCTTAACAAACAAAAGGATAAACAAAATGTGATATATACATATGATGGAATATTATTCAACCTTAAAAAGGAAGAAAATTCTGACACACACTACAACATGGAAAAACCTTAACAACATTATTCTAAGTGAAATAAGCCAGTCACAAAGGGACAGATACTATTACATGATTCCACTTGTATGAGGTACCTAGAGCAGTCAAATTCATAGAAACAGACAGTAGGATGGTGGTTGCCAGGCACTCAGGGAGGGGAGAATGGGTGTGGAGTTCCAGTTTGGGAAGATGAGAAACATCCCGGAGATGGATGGTGGTTAGGGTTACACAACATTATAAATGTACTCACTGCCATGGAATTATATATTTTAAATGGTTGAAATGCTAAATTTCATGTTTTGTGTTTGAAAAAATAAAATAAAAAACAGTAGCAAAACGTAGTGAACTTAGAGTTATTCAACAGCATCACAGAACTCCTCCATTCTTTTCCCTCCCAGCGATTTTACTTATCATTACTGCTTAACTTTTTTTCAATAAGTTTATATTTCTCTCTTATTCAAATTGAAAATTGCATTTTAGATATAATTAAGACTATTAATCAAGGACACGCCAAGTATACTTTGCAAATATCTCAAATTTCTGGATTAGCGTCTTATACCAATACTCAGGGCCTCCTGGTGATTTAGGGAAGAGTGAAAATAAAAGTTCACATTGGGCAGAAGACATAAATAGACATTTCTCCAAAGAAGATATACAGATTGTCAACAAACACATGAAAGAATGCGCAACATCATTAATCATCAGAGAAATGCAAATCAAAACTACAATGAGATATCATCTCACACCGGTCAGAATGGCCATCATCAAAAAATCTACAAACAATAAATGCTGGAGAGGGTGTGGAGAAAAGGGAACCCTCTTGCACTGTTGGTGGGAATGTAGATTGATACAGCCACTATGGAGAACAGTATGGAGGTTCCTTAAAAAACTAAAAATAGAACTACCATACGACCCAGCAATCCCACTACTGGGCATATACCCTGAGAAAACCATAATTCAAAAAGAGTCATGTACCACAATGTTCACTGCAGCTCTATTTACAATAGCCAGGACATGGAAGCAACCTAAGTGTCCATCATCGGATGAATGGATAAAGAAGATGTGGCACATATATACAATGGAATATTACTCAGCCATAAAAAGAAACGAAATTGAGTTATTTGTAGTGAGGTGGATGGCGTTAGAGTCTGTCATACAGAGTGAAGTAAGTCAGAAAGAGAAAAACAAATACAGTATGCTAACACATATATATGGAATCTAAGAAAGAAAAAAAAAGGTCTTGAAGAACCTAGTGGCAAGATGGGAATAAAGACACAGACTTACTAGAGAATGGACTTGAGGATATGGGGCGGGGAAGGGTAAGATGTGACAAAGAGAGAGAGTGGCATGGACATATATACACTACCAAACGTAAAATAGATAGCTGATGGGAAGCAACCACATAGCACAGGGAGATCAGCTCTGTGCTTTGTGACCACCTAGAGGTGTGGGATAGGGAGGGCAGGAGGGAGGGAGATGCAAGAGGGAAGAGATATGGGAACATATGTATATGTATAACTGATTCACTTTGTTATAAAGCAGAAACTAACACACTATTGTAAAGCAATTATACTCCAATAAAGATGTTAAAAAAAAAGAAGTTCACATTAACATCTGATTTCTGTAGTGAAAATCAACCATGGGTTAAAGAAACACTATTCTGAATATTTTCCTACAAATGTTCACACACAAACACACACACACACACACACACACACAGACGGGTTTAGCTGCAAATGATAGCGTAAACAGTTCCCTTTTGGTATAAAGCTCAGCAGAATAACTGTTCCAAAGGCGACACACATATGCAGAGTAATGGAAAGTGTCTTTTAAAAAACCTTCCCTTCGCTCTTCCGTGGTGGCGCAGTGGTTGAGAGTCTGCCTGCCAATGCGAGGGACACGGGTTCGAGCCCTGGTCCGGGAAGATCCCACGTGCCGCAGAGCAACTAGGCCCGTGAGCCACAACTGCTGAGCCTGCGCGTCTGGAGCCTGTGCTCCGCAACAAGAGAGGCCGCGACGGTGAGAGGCTCGCGCACTGCGATGAAGAGTGGCCCCCGCTTGCCGCAACTAGAGAAAGCCCTCGCACAGAAACGAAGACCCAACACAGCCCAAAAAAATAAAATAAATAAATAATTTAAAAAAAAAAAAAAACCCTCCCTTCAGTGAATTACTAGGCTCTGTGAGCAGTTTCGGTGGTGCCAGTGGGGAGCACACAGCTATTTCAGGCTTCTCTGTTGGGGAGATATTTTCTGGTGTCTGTGCTGTATACATTTATCCCATCTGAGAGTTTGTCCCTCACACCTTTTATCTTTTTTAAAGCAAGTCTAATAATCTTCTTCTCCGAGGCAGAGAGACAGGAGATTTGTGTTTTCCCCATGGCACGCACGCTCCAAGGACCACTCAATAATCAAGTCGCCAAAATACATAAGAATCTTTATTGCTCTTTCTTATCCTCCTTGCTAAGTCTGTTACTTCAGAGACTCCTTTTCCTAGATTTCTGATTTCTTCTTTTATTCCCAACATTCCCTTTTATGACCTCTCATAATTTGTTTGACCCTCAAATTTTCCTGCAACATTCCTCCACGACATCTTCTCAGTTTGGGGGACACATGTTAGCCTAGACCTGCATGGAGGCCAAAGGCATTTGGTTTATGCAGCAGAATCGGGAGGTGTCCTGCCCCCACACTAGTCATCCTAACTGATACAGAGGCTGACACTGTGTTTTCTGGTGGTAAATGCTGTCAATACCAAAGAATTTCTATACAAAAATCATATTCACTGATCTTCATCTGGCAGTTAAGAACTGCTCGGCTTTTAGTTTTTTAAGTATAGGATACTTCTTCACATCTCAAGTATTATTAGAACATCTCTTGGTAGCACTCCCATTTCCAGAATGTGTTAGTAATACACAAGAAATATCAGCAAAGGGCAGCAGTGAAAGGCAGGGAGTGAAGGAAAAGCATTAGATGGAGGTGGAGGAGCAGGGAAAGAAGGAAGACGAGAAACATGAGGAACCCATGCTGGGAAGACTACAGGAAGGATTGGATGGAGCATCGTTGGTCCTAGCTACCAGGGTACCTTCTGCCTTCACAACAGTCATATGACATTCACGAAGAGGGAAGGTAAACCACCCTGCCTCCAGGCTAACGTAAAGTTCTCCACCTGGGTGTCTCAGCAAACACAATATTACACACTGTTTGCCCCTGAAAATAGTTAATGAGGTTTGTGAATTATACTCTTTACAAATTAAAGATGATTTGAGTAATCACTGCAGTAACATCCCTCTCACTTGCTTTCAGTGTGTTCTTGTGGGAGCAAAAAGGGTAGAGCTACTTTGCAGGGAACTGTGCTTATACTGCTAAATATATCTCCACATGCACTCGAGACTGAGGAGAGTGAACATTTAAATGGCTTCCTTTATGATCTATGTGCTTAAAACATGATTTTACGAGGACCAAGACCCTCCCCCTCACCACACAGTCAAAGGTCTACAGCTCTACAGTTCTTATTTTCTGGAATAGACAATAAATGGGAGTGTGTGATGTACCTGTGAAAATCACCCTCTGCATCTGCAGAGACTAAAAAGAGGTCGGGACAAGCTTCTTCCTGTCTTACTCCCCCTTGCCCTTGTTCCTGTGTATGACTTGTATGATACCTTATGATTATAAAGCACCACTATGTAATCTGATGCTCATAACTCAGAGGTAGACAGTGTTTATCCCATTATATAGACAAAGAAAGATGTCCTCTTAGACTGTACTCTAAATGTGATTTGATTTATGAACTACTTTTCACCTGGAAGACCGCTTCCAAAACACACTGTTTCTTATGCTCAAAAATGTGTTCTCCTCCCGTTTCTCGCCATGTTAAATCCAAGCATCTTTGCCTGGTTTTTAATCCCCCGCCTCTCCCACAGGTGGCTTACACCCTGCTTATCCAATCTTAGGTGATACCAGTCTTTTCTAATGAAGAGCCAGGCATGTCTTTGGAAGAGAAAGATCTTAATGTAAAATTAAACTCATAAGAGCACGTAAGTATGCCTGGCTTACCTCTACAAGGCAGGTACTATGGCATCCTCGGTTTACTGACAGGCCACACATCTAATGAGAGAGAAATGGGGTTTGAATTGAAGTCTGTTTCTTTCATGTCCACTCTAATACCTTCCTGTGAGCCTCAAACATGCCTTGTTGATGTGTCCTCCAAAAGTGACCATCTAATATCCCCTAGAGTTTACCAGCAAGTCCACTGCTAACACACCACCTGAAAAGAGCACTGGAAACTACATGTTTACAGTTATGACTGAGAAGATGGGTTCAGATATGCCCTGCGACAGCCAAGTGTCAGCAACCCCTGTACGGGAAAAAATATTTTCAATTGTATTTTTAAAGAAATATAATTAAGGTCAGTGAGGTGGCCTCACCTTTCAAAGACTAAATTTAGCTTTCGATTGGGCTTATAAAGTTGAGAGTATTTTCTATACTGCTTTAAGACAAAAGGCCTGCAGAGAAAAAGAGATGGGGATTTATTACACTGCTATTACCTTGCAGCTTTTTATTATTACATTTCCTCTTACTTCTATTGAAAAATCCATACCCTGTTTGAAAACAGATTTTTTATTAGATTTTCAACTTATATTAATGCCCTCCACCACATTTAAAATATCATACCATATGACCCAGCAATCCCACTACTGGGCATATACCCTGAGAAAACCATAATTCAAAAAGAGTCATGTACCCCAATGTTCATTGCAGCACTATTTACAATAGCCAGGACATAGAAGCAACCTAAGTGTCCATCGACAAATGAATGCATAAAGAAGATGTGGCACATATATACAATGGACTATTACTCAGCCATAAAAAGAAACGAAACTGAGTTATTTGCAGTGAGGTGGATGGACCTAGAGTCTGTCATACCCAGTAAAGTAAGTCAGAAAGAGGAAAACAAATACTGTATGCTAACACATATATATGGAATCTAAAAAAAAAAATGGTTCTGACGAACCTAGGGGCAGGACAGGACAGGAATAAAGACAGAAACATAGAGAATGGACTTGAGGACACAGGGAAGAGGGAAGGGTAAGCTGGGACGAAGTGAGAGAGTCGCATGGACATATATACACTACCAAATGTAAAATAGATAGCTAGTGGGAAGCAGCCACATAGCACAGGGAGATCAGCTCGGTGCTTTGTGACCACCTAGAGGGGTGGGATAGGGAGGGTAGGAGGGAGATGAAAGAGGGAGGTGATATGGGGATATATGTATACATATAGCTGATTCACTTTGTGATACAGCAGAAACTAACACAACATTGTAAAGCAATTATACTCCAATAAAGATGTTAAAAAAAAAAAAAGAACCACTGCCTTAGAGGTATCATTTAAGAACCTTCTCTTGTGACTGGAAAATGACTGGAAAAATAAATTATTTAAAATAAAGTGGCTCTCAAATTCAAAAAAAAAAATCACAGCATTATATTTCACTCTTGGTTGAGGATAAGGGAGGAGAATATATTCTTTTGTAGCCTCAAGCATCTAGTTCATGGAAACTGGCAAACACAGGAAGTATGCGAACATAAAATATATGTACTGTTCCCACTTAATAAAAAAATCTAGTTTTCCTAATACTAAAGTGTTATATAAATAAAATTGTAAATTGGTTAAACATGGATTTTAATAATCCAACCCCCCCATCCTCTCTGAACACCAATATTTTAAAATATAGTCCCATTGTGAAGTTGATAAGTACCAGAAAGACAGCCAAGGATATAAAGATGATCAAATAAGTAGAGGATAAAACAGGATACAGATCCTTTGATGTAGTTTAGAGAGGTTACGTAGAAATACAAGAAACAGAGAAAATTTTAATTCTGAATCAAAGAGGCAGAACATTAAATTACATCAATACGGATATGGGGAAAAGGATGAAAGAGAAAACATCATATTGAAACAAGATCACTTAACATCCATCTGTAAAATGAATCTTGACATTAGGATTATAATAAGCAGAAAAAGAGACAATTTCAGGTCAATCTAGCCAAAACTTGTATTGCATCAAATGTGGAAAAGTTATGTAGGACTCAAATTTGAATTCAAACATGTTCTTCTCCTTAAAGATCTCCATCTAACACAAGGAATACCAGAAATTCATAAGTATTTAAAATTCAAAGAGGAATATTGTTAGTTCCTAAGAATAGAATGAATAAATGGGACATGGAGAGAGTAAATCCCTATTGAAGTTCATTATAAGATTAGAAAGTCAGGTAATAGAGTTTTAGCAGAAAAGGAAAATAAGAATTGGTCGGGTCCAACTCCTTCATTCTATAAATGTGGAAACTAAAGACCAGAGGTGTTAGGGACCAAAATTTCTCAAAGGACACAAAGTATTTGGTAGCAGTACTGGCTGGCCAGGAACCCAAGTCTGGGAGCTCCAAGTATGTCATGTTGTCACTCAATCCAATGTTAAAATGACACTTAAATAATAAAACATGCTCAACTACTTTCTGGTGAATATGCATGCTGTTATTTTGTATTATTAGCGCTTCAATGAAGTTCAGGATTGCCCCTCCAGTACCACAGAAAAAATTTATGAATTGTGTTGACTTGTATAAATATGTCATAAATTCAGACATAGTGACGAATCAGTCAGGAATCTGCCAAGAGTATTGCTTCCTCACTTACTTAAAACTGTTGCACTAAGTTGGTAGCTATAAATCCAAATTATTGTGAAGCAAAGAAGTATTGAACATGGGAAAACAAGCCTAAAGGAAGTGAAGAGTTTGATGATGAAGAGCTGAACATGATTTAATAAACAAGGAAAATAAACTAGGAGAAAATGATTCATCCCTGAAAATAAATGAGATAAAAATTGTTTTTCCCTCATTGAATTATGTTTGCCTGGTTATTACCTCATTTCCTTCCTTGGAGATGATTCTCACGAGTAGGCATGAGGTAAGGCCTGGAGTACTTGGGGACCACCTCCTCCTCTAAGGTAAGCTCCCCTGCCTTTTGAAAACACAGCAGTGGCTCTTGTTACCACAACGAGGGATATCTACTTTTAAGAGCCAAAGCCACAGCCAGGAAAATCATGGCACAGGTGTGTTTGCCTCTGGCACTCCCCACTCTGTTCATCCTTACCTCTCCTTGTTTGGTCCAGCTCCCTTACTCTCAGTACCCAAGGCCATCCCAAAGTCCACTGGGATCTGTTTGAGGAGTCAATGTATTTACTAGAATGTGCTCATTTTGGGGAAGGATGGGTAGTTAAGAGGACTCCGTGAAAAGAAACCCCCCAAAACACAATTTTTATAATAGATGATTCTGAGAGTAAAACATTTGCTCAAGTCTAAATACTTGTGAAGAATGTAATCTCCAGCATACTGCAAATACTGACATTTAAAATATGATATTATACTTTCACATGTTTATAATAGCAGTTTCATACCATCATCCATTGGAAAATGAAAAGCTCTTTTTAATGGTCAGAAATTTAACATTTTATTTTCCCCTTAAACTTGCATTATCATTCCACCTCTCCCACAGAATTTTTTCTTAGAGGAACATATTATTTTGTTTGAATGTTTACTGTTATTCAAGTTATAACGCTTTCCTACAACTGTATATATTTCATATATATTATATATTATAATATATAATTTTAAATGTTATATACAATATATTACATATATGGACATATATATATTTTTGTGATTTTATTTTCAGAGATTCAAAAGCTCTAAATGTTTAAAATAATTTTCAGTATTGTAATTATTGTTAATATACTGTTGGTCAAAACAATATAAATATACTTGATTAATAATAATTAAACATAAAAAGTCAACTTTTATTGGAAATGCATTTAATGAGATGTATGGAGCTTTCATTCCTCTATCAGTAGGTGTAACCCTGGGTGAATACTACTTTTTGATAAAATGACAGAATTTTAGCATTAATTCAATTCTTATTTTTCATTTTTATACATGTAAGCATGGGTTACATGAACAATTAGATGGGAATGGAAGGAGTTTTGTTATAATAATTTAACTCAATTTATTACACTACTTCTGAGTTACCTGACAAAAGCCATCACAGCCAACAATTCAATTGAGTCCTCCTTCAACTGCATTGAAAGCAAAGAATTGAAATCAAATTCACTTGCAAATTGGTTTTTACTAAGCAAATTTAACTCACTTTCTTAGCACCTACAGCAATATTTCCCATGATACCTTTACACAATACCCCAAGGGGTTTTACATGGCAGAGCAATGAACCATAGCAATGCACCATGGTATGATTCTGGACAGGTAAGAGAGTTCCTTTTCTTTTGTAGAGTGGGAGAAAGGTGTGAAAGATGGGAAAGGACACTCAGCATGACCTCAGGCTTATTCGAAGGCAATCAGTTTTAGGGAAAAGTACATAGAATTTGAATATCTAGAAATTAATTTTTTTGAAACTCTTGGTGTCCCTGTACCCCTTGGAAAATGTTTGTGTTTCCACAGGGTTATCTACATCCAGTGGGAAGACTACTGCTTTATAGTATCACTTAACAAAGAGAGACAGAGGTAAAATTTGACTTTGATTTCCCTAACTTTCTTATTTTTCTCTCATGGTAGTCCTGTTACTTTCCTTAGATTCTCTGAGACCATAACATCCTTCCTCCTGCCCTTTCTTTCTGTTGAGAAAAGACCTAAAACTCACTTATAATTTTAAAGCACGATGGTTGATAATAGCCCAAAGTTGTACATTTTACACTAAAATGTATGGATTTGTGTACTCAATGGAATCAACACTTTAATATTAGAGCAATGAACTTTGATCATGTATTTCCAGGCATTAGTCAAAAGGGACAGAGTTTGAGCAATAGATCTGACTCTGAAGGCACTTCACACAGGAGTTTATCTGCTCAGAATCCTACTTTGACTCATCGGTTGCCTGCTGAAAGCAACAGTGATAAATGTCTGCTTTAAAATACTACAGACAATGTTACCCATCATTTGATATTCAATGCCCAAGGGTCACTGAAAAGTAAAGACTTCGCCAAGGGGAGGATGCTTAATCTGATTCCAAACAGTGGTTCCTAACATTTTAAGAGTCACAGAATCCTCAGAAAAATCCATATACCTAACATTTGAACCCATGAAGCTTATATATAGATTCTTCTACATGTCTGTAGCTTTCAAGGCTAGAATCTCCATATTCTCCAAAGAGCAAATGTAGACTTGCAAGGAAGATAAGAGGACAAGAGTATTTCACGCAGAGAAAGCAGCATACACAAGGACATGGCAAATTTAGACTAACTGCCAGTGCATTGTGTCGAAGAAGAATAGGATGTATTACCAGGAGAGGAAAGTTGAAGGTAATATAAAAATAATAAACTAGGCTATGAAGGACCTTAACTGGTTGTGAATATCTTTGGCTTCATTTAATGGCAGAGTTGTTGTAATATTTGATAAAGGCCAGTACAATGTTCATACAGCTCATTGAAAGATGACTTTGGTTATAGTATGGAAGCTGGATCAAAGGGGAAAATATTTGGAAGCAAAGGGGATAGTTAAATACTGAAATACATCGTGAGAGTTACGATAATGGCACAGATTACACAATAGCCATGGAGACTGTAAAAGAGAAGTACTTCCAGAAATATTAAGAAGGTAGAACTGGCATAACTGCATGGGAGATATGAGATAGCAAGAGAAGTAGAAATTAATGCGTTTTTTTGTTTTTTTTGTTTTTTTGCTTCAATGACTGGATGATAACAATAGGTAGTATTTACTAAATGCCTACTGTTTGTGAAACAGCATGCTAAACACTTTGCATTCATTACCTCTAATCATCACCACTAACCTGCAAGGTCAATTATATTGTCCCATTTTGTAGGAGAAATTGTGGCTCAAAGATGTTAAGGGATTTGCTTAAGGCCACACAATTACAGAGTGCCAAATCTATAATCCAAAACAGATTTTCCTAATTCCACAATCCAGTATTTAAGGAAGAGGTAAATACTTGAGGAATGAGAAATTACCATATATTTATATGTGGCTTACAATTTTTGAAGAATTTATACACCCATTTTCTCTTTGGGTCCACCAAATTCCCTCTTCATAGGATGATAAAAATGATATATTACTGTCAATCTCCATTCCACAGCAGAAGTAAACTTGCTCAAAGTCGTACAGTTCTTAAATGCCAAGGATAATGGTGGGTCTTCTTTCCAGTCGCTATACTTTTTCTCTGCTATATCATCTCTATATCCTGCCTGATAGCTACAAACTACACTCCTAATCCTATGCTGCAGCTGGCTAGTTTGTGAATGTGAATTAAGTATCAAGGGAGACTTGTTAAGAATGTAGAATTAGTTCAGCCCAGACCCTCACCAACTAGTCTGATCCATGAATGAATGTCATATGAATGATGGGCATCTGAAAATATCTACAGCCTCTGTTTCTATCTCTATCTCTCTCTTACTTACACACACACACACACACACCCTTAACGCCAAATTTTGCCATAGAAAAAGTAAACCTGAGGAACAGTAGAACATAATTTTCTTAAGTCCATTCAAAACCTCAGTTTTTTTTTTTTTTTCTCACATTTCCTCAGGGACGAGTTCAGGAGCTTAAACTTTTGCATGAGAAATTTAAGTTAAATGTAAGGAAAAATTTCTGACAGAGAGAATTATAAAACGTTAAAAAATGGCTTGCCACTAGAGATTGTAGCATTTCTGTCTTTAAAAGGCTATAAAATAGTGGAGGTTGCCCTTTGCCTGCAGTGGTTTAGATATGGTTCTAAATGGAAGTGGCCTCTTTGGGAAAGTGGTGGACCAGGTGACCTTTCATACTCTCCCTTAGTCTCTAAATTTCATTTCTCTGTAATCCTATTAAAGGGATCAAATACATGCAATAATGCCCACTCATTCAGAGGTCAAGCTTCTGGAAACCTCAGGAGTTGATATATAGCTTTAAACTTAAAAGGAAAAAAAAAGAAATAAAAAGGAAGCTCTCAAGCATGAAGAAATATTAACTGTTATACTGAGACCATTATACTTATTCTACTGGAAAGGTAGAGCCATTCTCAGAACTCTTCTAGACAACTAGGTGAAAAATAAGACATTGGATAAGGAAAATCGTGCAAGAAAGAAACAAATCAAAAAGAGCAGAAGAATTAAGCTCGTTTTTAAGGAATCTGATTCTTCTACATCCCAAGAGTCCCTGAAAGCATGACAACGGTACACTACAACTAAATTATTGCTTCATAATAGTTACTTTAAATTTGTACAAAAAAGTTTGAATTATTTTTCACTATTGACTGCTTAAGAAGGCAGAGATATACATTTTTATTTATAAAATTTTTGTATTTCTCTATAAAAGTTCACAAAAATTATTAAAATTAAAAAATTATGAACTTTAAAGGAATAAGCCTAAACTACATGAAAAATTTGCTTGTATGAAAGACTTCATTGTTCAGTTATGCTGGGTAAATGTGTATATTTTATAGTCTATTATTTTTAATAACATATTTTGAGAATCCATTAGTAAGAGAAAAAAATCAGTGTGATAACAAAAAGGAAATATCTAAGATAACGGGTGGTGTTTTGGAGAATGGTATGGCAACTGTTTGGGTTACTCTTACCATCCACTTTAGATCTCAGCCATAGTTCATGTGTATTAGGTTATTTTTAGATACACATTTCTCACAAACTCATTCTTCTCTACTTACCTTTCAAATAAGTTATTTATTTATACACCACTTTTCCAAAAGAGTTGAGATGGCTTATAAAAATAGATAATTATAATACAACAAAATATAAATAAATAAATAAGAATATTAGGATTAAAAAAATAGGTAAAGCAAGTGGAATCCAGGTCTAAAATTAGAATATAAACTATGCATTTTTAGATCCTGTCCTATTGCAAGAAGTGGGCAAAATTTGCTATGCTTTAAAATTTTTTTTTGCTTAATTACCTATTATCCATTCAGCCTTACCACGAGCTTTTCTAAGCTCTTTTCTGTATCGCACAAGAGAATTTGACAATATTATTTCTCAAAATCTCTTTCCCATATTGTCGAGGTTAGAATATGCCAAGGAGAAGCACTCATGTGGGTTTGGAAGGCAAAGGTAAAAAGAGGCCATATTCTAGGGAAGCAGAGGCAGATGTGAGAGCATAACAGTTTCCACGGAGACTTGAGAATCACTCCCTTTGCTGCTTCAAATTGTAATCTGCAGTAGTGACAACCTTCATAACCCACAGATTTTCCAGCAGTTATGCAAAACTCCAACTCTCCAAATTATAATTCTTCATACTTGGAAAGCATGGAGTGACTTCTGTTTTCCTGTCCAAATCCTGGCTGATATAGTTCCACAGAGGCCAAAGCAGACAGAAATCCCACTAGTCAGTGAATTCACCATATTTATAAGACATATACAAACCACTTGCTCAAAAGAAACCCAGTTTTCCCTGTTATAGAATATGGAAAGAAATTTTTCCTGGAGTCCTCATAAGGAACAAGTGCTTGACAAGGTTTTTATGATATGTATGATAGTGTCTTTCCTATGGCTGTTACTTACAATGTCCCTCAACACAAGCTGATGGCATAAATCTAAAATGCAACTCTGTACAAGCAACTCCACAAGGGGCTGAAACGATGCAAAACAAGTGGGAAGTTCCTGACGACCTGGTTGAATCCAAATACAAAATTTAGAGCAACTGAAAGGGTAGATTTATAATATAAACTTCAGGAAATGTTTATAGATAATATCTTATACTATAATAAAATATTACCAGCACTAAATGAAAAAAAAAAAATGAAGCTTCAAATACCAGACCATGATTTGAAAAACTGGAAAAAGTCAGCTTTAAGGTCTTGATTTCTACAACCTCATCCATGAAATCCGTCCTTCAGGAATTTATGAATATCTCAGACTCTTTCCTTATTATTAGTTTGACTGAACAACTCAATAATGAGAAGTTTATAATTAGATTTCAACTTGAAAATTTCCCAAATGATCTCTTTACTAGCCTTGCCAAGATTTTTTTTTCCTACCTAGCAATCCTTGTCAAATAAGACACTAAAAGAATAAATCGAAGTATTGGGCTAATATAACTGCTACCCATTTATCAGCAATTTTTGACAAGAATGAAATAGGTAATAATCTCAGATAGCTGAAGATCAGCACCAGATTGAAAGTCTTTCAGCTCACTACCATTTTCTCATCCCCTTTATCTCTCTCACCATTGGTACCATAACAGCAAACAGTCTCTGGAATCTCTCTGCCACGTGTTTTAGATCTAACTGAAGGGGAAAATGATTACTTCCTACATAGTCCAAATGTTCAAATTAGGACAACAGTGTATAAAAAGTGACTACCTATAACAAGTTCTATGGATTTGACATTGAGACAGAAAGAGGAGTAAAATATGTTAAATAATTTCATGTGTCTCTATCAAGTTTTTTTAAATAAATAGGTTTAGTAAGAATATTTTCATGTTGATGTAGCACCAATCCCTAAAAAACATGATATGCCAGCCCCAGCCCCCACGACCTCAATAGCTTCAGCTGTCACACCCAGTACCACTTCTGTCATTCAAGTAATCCAACATAATTATTAATTATTTAAGCAACCATTTGTTGAGTATCCACTAGCAATGCTCTACATTGCTTAAGACTCTCAAGATACAGTAGTGAACAAAGCTTACAAAAATCTCTCATTCTTGAAGCTTAGATTATACTGAGGGAAGAAAGACAAAAAAAGTCAGTAAAATTTGTATAAGTAGAGTGATGATAGGTGCTAGGAATAAAAACAGAGCAACAATGGGGGATAGAAAGTTTAGAAACTAGAGAAGAGGGGACGCAAGCTTGCAATTTTAAATAGGATGGTCGGGAAAAAACTCACCAAACAGGTAACAAAAGACCTGAGATGAGATGAGAGAACAAGGCATGTGAACATGCAGGGAGTTCTTGCACCTCAGGTGAAGAAACCCTTGGCCAAGGCTTTAGGGTGGACAACTCAAGCCTAGGCCAACATGAGGGTAAAACTGTTATCTGCACATTTTGGTAATTATCTTGTAAAAGTGGTGCTGCAGAGGAATGAAGGAGTAAGGAAAGTGATCACATGGGGGACACAACTGTGCACAAAAAGCCAGTGGCCACAGGAGTGGGAGTGAAGACTGGGGATGGAGCTGTTCAGAGGATGGTCAGGAGCCATGTTACTGGGGAGAAGCAAGCTGCAGTGTGGATTCACCCAGAAGCAGAAGAACACATCCCCAAAAAGACTCAAGAAAGCTCATGCATTACTGAAATGAGGTCTAACACTAGGCTTTTTTATGATGTGAATAGAAGACAGCTAAGGGCAGGCAATGGGGTTACAGGGTTGTTGACACAAGTCAAGAACGTCCTCTCTAATTATCCCACCACGTTGTCAGTTACTGTGGTGCAAGCACAGGCCACGGCAAGAGATGAAAGACCTCACCATGTAGTAGAGTTTAGGATCACAAAACTCTAAGGCATGGATAGCTAAGATTAGATAAATTGGGTAAAAAACTCTTCTAGGCTTCAATTTGCTTATCTGTAATATGGACATAATATCAAAATTGTAGATGTTTGTAAACATTATAAATGACATAAGTAAGCTGTCTGGCATGTGGAAAACACATACTGAATGCTTTATTATAATAAAGCGACTCCAAGAAAAACTTTGAAATTAGCAAAGTTTGACACCCTAAAGAGTTCAACTGATCATTCTGCATCCTCCCTTCTGAAATATTATTTAATATAGTATTATTTATTATAATTTAATAATAAATATTTAATATTATTTAAAATATTATCTATTATTATTTATTCATATAATTTTAACAAGACTTTTATTAAGTCTTTTCAAAGTTTTTTTTTTAATTTATTTATTTAATTTACTTATTTTTGGCTGCATTGGGTCTTCATTGCTGCGCAGGCTTTCTCTAGCGGGGGCTACTCTTCACTGTGGTGCGTGGGCTTCTCATTGTGGTGGCTTCTCTTGTTGCGGAGCATGGGCTCTAGGTGCATGGGCTTCAGTAGTTGTGGCACGCGAGCTCAGTAGTTGTGGGCTCTAGAGCGCAGGCTCAGTAGCTGTGGCGCATGGGCTTAGTTGCTCCACGGCATGTGGGATCTGGACCAGGGCTCGAACCCGTGTCCCCTGCATTGGTAGGCAGATTCTTAACCACTACGCCACCAGGGAAGCCCTATTAAGTCTTAATTCAAAAGAACTGACTAAAAGAAGCGATTCTTGACAACGTGACAGGAGGTGGGAGGGGGTATTTTTGATAATATATGTCAAGCCATACCACAGAGGTGACCACCTAACTTGTCTGCCCATAGTCCTCAGCCTCAGGAACAATTTCTTGTTATTATTTCTCCTTCATTTTGCTGCAGCTGATGGCTTCCCTCTCTGCTCCCGTCCTAACCAGTAACGTTATGCGAGGGTAAATCACCTTCAAGAGTTAAGTGAGAGAAAGGAGGAAGAAGAGTTACTCAACAGGGAGTCAGTAAACCAGTCCTTGCTTAATAGCCACTGCCTATTCTGTTCAATTCTACAAACATGAGTTGTGTCAGGCACCGTGGGTGGGTGTAATTATGAAAATGTTCTTTGTGCTCTAGGGACATACCGTCCGGCTTCAGAGATCGGAGTTAACTACAGAAGTCAGTTAGGGAATAATAATAACAATAATAATACATATTTTGAGCCCTCGTTATGCTAGATATTTTAAATGTGCTATGTCCGATCTCTACAACAAAGTTATTAAGTAGATATTTTTATACTAATTTTATCGAGGAAGAAAGAAATTTAGACAGGTTAAGTAGCTTATCCAACATATGATAGTGTGTAATATTGAAAAAGCGTATGTTAATTATGAACATGACTTTAAAAACAAGCACGTGCACCACTGATATTCTAAAGGGCTACCAAGAACAGAATAAATGGCCAAACGAGGAGGCAACAAATGAAGAGATGAATGCTAAAGGACAGAAAAAGGAAAAAGACCAATTAAATTAAGTGATATATTGGTCAAGGGATAAATCCAATTTGATAATAGCAAATGGATAGATAGTTAGATTTATTATGGGAACAGGCTCACATGGTTAAGAAGGCCAAGAAAACCCATGATCTGCCATCTGCAAGTTGGAGAACCAGTAAAGCCAGTTATAACTCAGTCTGAGTCCAAAGGGCTGAGAACCCAAGGGGCTGCTGATACATAGCCTGGAATCCAATGGCCTGAGAAACAGAAGCTTCATTATCCAAGGGAAGGAGAAAATATATAACTCAGGTCAAAAAGAGAGAGAATTCACCCTTCCTCTGCTGTTTTGCTCTTTTCAGGCCTTCAAAGGACAATATGATGCCCGTGCACATAGGTGAGGGTGGATCTTCTTTATTCAGTCTAATAATTCAAGTGCTAATCTCTTCCAGAGACACCCTCACAGACAACACCTAGAAAAAATGTTTTACCAGCTATCTGGGCATCCCATAGCCCAGTCAAGTTGACACATAAAATTAACCATCACATGTGCAGTACCTATTGTGTTCAAGAAACTGTTCAATGCTATAAAGGCTTTAAGAGACATTTTCAACTTAGGTGGGATGGGAAGGAGGGCAGAGAAAAATTAAATAGTAAAATAAGGTACCATTTAACACTAGAAAACATGTTCAAGAATGTTTATAGCAGTTTTAATATAGCAAAGAACTTGAGACTATCAAAATGCCTCTCATTGGGAAATCAAACTATAGAATATTAAAAGAAACATTCTATGACAGCAGAAATGAATTAACTACTGCAATACGAAATAATACATATGAACTTCACAAAAAAACTGTTGATGAGCAAAAGCCATCTGATTTTGAAAAATAAAGAATATATACAGTGTGGTACCACTGATATAAATTTTTTTAAGTGCTAGACTAAAAAAAATATAATTTTTAGAGATACAAGTGTGATAAAATTTCTGGCAGAAACTAAGAAGTATGCACTGGAAAAAGGTGCATACTGGTTCAATGATATTGGGGAAGCTCTATTTCCTAAGTGAATATTTACTTATATGTATTATATAATACATACATTTGACATATATGTGTATATATATCAATTATTTGAATGCATATATTTCATAATAAAATGAAAAATCAATTCAAAATAGTAACACACGAGTTATCATCAGGCAGAATAGAATTAAGTAGCTAATAATAATAGCTAGTGTGATTTGCATATTGTTAGTAACTTCATTCATTCAATCTGCAGCACAGATCCTTGAGACAGATGCTATTATTATCCTCTTACTATAGGATAATAATAGGAGAAACAAAGCACAGAGGACTTTAGAATGTCTGACTCCCAGAGCCCAGTCAGTAATGGCTACAGGCGTTCAAAGGAAGTCATACCTTGGGTGGGGAGGTCAGGACAAACTTTAAGGTCAGGTTTGCTTTGTGGAGAGAAAGTTGAGTTTGGATGAACAGAGTGAGTTAGTGATTCACTTCAACCTTTAGAATTCTTTTTTTTTATCCATGGCAACCTTAGTTTAAATGAAATACTGTATGGAAAAAAAATTACAAAACCATGAAAGAAGAGCAATTCTGATGACAGGGTGGGAACCTCTCTTCCCCTCCTTATCCCCCCTTAATCCTCACCATCAGCACTCCCATACTCCAAATGTTCTTCAGAATTTGAAAATAACTGCTCAAAGGTAGTTTAATCTCCTTTTTTGCTTCATATCTGCCTTGAGGAATATAAAGGGATATTAATGTAATATTGTAATATTAATATCATTAATGTAATATTATTAGGTATTATTGATGCATGGGGTGACATTTTTGATAGGGGGGTAAATGAATGTGTGATTTTCCTAAGGACCATAGATCTAGAGCACCAAGTTATAGTAGTGAACCATGGGAAAAGTGAATCAAGACCAGAAAAGCAAGAAGCATCTCAGTAGGTCCTTTGTGGTCTGATGTGGTTCACAGGAGAATAGCTTCTTCACAGGAGCTTGGGGAGACAGCCTCATAAAAACAAGCTGTGGTTTCCCCCCAGCTATCCACTCTGCATATTTCTCTTCATTCTGAGGCAGAAATAAGCAACAAATTCTGGGTGGGCGGGGGGCAGTATAGGGAGATATCTTTATGTAAATATTTTTTCACTGAGATCCACAAATAAAAAGAAGAGGGAGGGCTTCCCTGGTGGTGCAGTGGTTGAAAATCCGCCTGCCAATGCAGGGGACACGGGTTTGAGCCCTGGTCTAGGAAGATCCCACATGCCGCGGAGCAACTGGGCCCGTGAGCCACAACTACTGAGCCTGAGTGTCTGGAGCCTGTGCTCCGCAACAAGAGAGGCCGCGATAGTGAGAGGCCCGCGCACCGCGATGAAGAGTGGCCCCCGCTTGCCGCAACTAGAGAAAGCCCTCGCACAGAAACGAAGACCCAACACAGCCAAAAATAAATAAATTAATTAATTTTTTTAAAAAAGAGGGGGGCTTCCCTGGTGGCGCAATGGTTGAGAATCTGCCTGCTAATGCAGGGGACACGGGTTCGTGCCCTGGTCTGGGAAGATCCCACATGCCGCGGAGCAACTAGGCCCGTGAGCCACAATTACTGAGCCTGGGCGTCTGGAGCCTGTGCTCTGCAACAAGAGAGGCCGCGATAGTGAGAGGCCCGCGCACCGCGATGAAGAGTGGCCCCCGCTTGCCACAACTAGAGAGAAAGCCCTCGCACAGAAACGAAGACCCAACACAGCCAAAAATAAGTAAATAAATTAAAAAAAAAAAAAAAAAGAAGAGGGAAATTGTTTCTTTTGCATGAAACAACATAAATACACAAAATAAGCATAAAACAGAGGTCGTATAGTACCTAAGATACACACAGTAGGCCATTTCAGCTAGTGCGAACAGTCAGCAAAGCTGGAAAGGCTGGATGATGGAAAGGAAAGTTAATGAATTTAAATTTTTATCCACAAAGCAATAGGAACATACTGAGATATTTTGGGGAGCCTCATGTGGTCACAGTAAAGTATCTTAGTTTCATCTCCATGTCTGATTTTCCATTCTTTCTAACAGTGAAAACTTTTACCTATAATCTGCACCATACTTAGGGTGAGTAAAAGGTAGAAAACATCCAGTATAGAAAAAATAATCAGGAAATCTTGTGAAAAATAAGTCTTGAAAATTGTCTCACTTGCACCTCAAAGTTCAAAGCCCAGCTGAAATTGCAAGGGATGTAGCCGTTGACAAACACCCTTCTTTGTCAAGTATTTCTGGTGGAAGGGAATTATTGCAACGGAGAATAAAGGTCGTTCTAGACACAATCCAAGAAAACTGCTGTCTATTGGTGTCTATCTATAAATGCCTTCTCAACATTTAATTAAATAGTAAATGTTATTTTCAGTGTCACGTTCTGCAGATTATAAGAATATTTTTACAGTAGTGCACTTTTCTAACATGTATATAAACAATTCAGCATTTGATCTATTTGATACCAAGCAACTTTGACCTTCACAATGCTGACAACTTGTTTTGCTAAGGCACAGGCACAGTTTATACCACACAAAAAAGATCTAATTGCAGATCCTATTAATTCACAATTTCTGCTGTGTTTGAAGATTTTTGCACTTTCTTTGAATTGAAATTAAAAAGAGAGACGTATGCACACAGCACGTTATTGTAAAAGTGGCCCATTCCCTTCTCTGAGCTATAGCATTTAAAGAAGAGTGTTTGAAAAATGTCAGAGTACTTAAAGAATAATATTTCTGAAATTTTCATTATACAAGGTCATGTTCGAACATTAAAATCACCTTCAATGTGATTTTATGATTCACTATTATAGAAGTGAATCATAAAATCACAGTGTATTAATTATAGAAGACAACTGTAGTTTGGTTTACCAGAATAAAAAGGTAAAACCTGAGAAAAATCAAGATTTATACCTAGAACTGGAAAACAGCTCCTGTGCATTCTTTATTTTTCCTTAGAAAGAAATGAGCTGTATTAGCAATATTTTAGCATAAGACGTTCCTTGTCACAAGTTCTGTTAGGATCTTGAATTCCATGGAGAAAAAAATATAATTCCTGTCACCATTAAAAAAGACAATAAAAAGGGCTTCCCTGGTGGCGCAGTGGTTGAGAATCTGCCTGCTAATGCAGGGGACACGGGTTCGAGCCCTGGTCTGGGAAGATCCCACATGCCACGGAGCAGCTGGGCCCGTGAGCCACAATTGCTGAGCCTGCGCGTCTGGAGCCTGTGCCCCGCGACGGGAGGGGCCGCGATAGAGAAAGGCCCGCGCACCGCGATGAAGAGCGGTCCCCGCACCGCGATGAAGAGTGGCCCCCGCTTGCCGCAACTGGAGAAAGCCCTCGCACGAACCGAAGACCCAACACAGCCAAAAATAAATAAATAAATAAATAAATAAATAAATAAGAAAATCCTTTAAAAAAAAAAAAAAAAAAAAAAAGACAATAAATGTTGTTGGGTAAGGCATGTGTTGGATAAGGCACAAGCAACTCATTAATACCTAATAATCTAAACTAGCAACAAATAACAATTTATTTTGAAGATAACATTTTATTATCAGCTATTAATTTAGATTATAAGAAGCAACTTATTAATACTTTGTGTTAACCACATCAAATTTCAAAAATCTTCTGTAAATAGAATTCACCTAATTCTTACCAATTATTCTTTATTCTCAGCAATGAAATAAAATGTTATGAGTTTAGTGTATTATTTACCAGTGAGTACACTTACCAATGAGTATATTTACTAGTATCATTATTGAATTGTGTAAGACAATTTAAATGCATATCGTTTCTTCTTCTTCTTATATCACTTGATAGCACCTTAATCTAGTTTTAAAATATATTTTTCCCCAACTTGAGTGCTAGAAATTTAACACCTCCATCCTACATTTAGTGGCCATTTCTGCAAATGTATGTATCATTATTTAGGATGTATTTATTAGTGAGCCAGTTGGCTTGAGAAAACAATAATAGAATTGTTGAGTTGACACCTCTGATAAGCTATCAGAGGGATTTGTTTACAAATTCTACTGGTTGTCTTCAGAAATATATCTTATTATTTTTTTTTTAATTGCCTAAGCTTTTTTTTTTTAGAAATTCACGTTCTTTTATTTATTTATTTATTTATTTATTTATGACTGTGTTGGGTCTTCGTTTCTGTGTGAGGACTTTCTCCAGTTGCGGCAAGTGGGGACCACTCTTCATCGCGGTGCGCGGGCCTCTCACCATCGCGGCCTCTCTTGTTGCGGAGCACAGGCTCCAGACGCGCAGGCTCAGCAATTGTGGCTCATGTGCCCAGCTGCTCCGCGGCATGTGGGATCCTCCCAGACCAGGGCTCGAACCCGTGTCCCCTGCATCGGCAGGCAGACTCTCAACCACTGCGCCACCAGGGAAGCCCAGAAATATATCTTATTAAATGTAGCATTTAGATACCTAAAAATGGGAAATGTGGAAATTCCAGAGGAGAAACCATCACCATGCAACTAAATTCCCACTGTAATCAATATATACCTTTAAGTGCAATAGCTCATAGACCTCATCTTCCCTACAAACCTCTGGATGGCCTTCCTCAGTCAGTGGCATCATCATTAACCCAACTTCCTAAACCAAAGAGGTGGAGATCACTGTCAAACCCTCTATTTCCTTTACCTCTCATCACAAAGTCGTGTCCATTTTACCACCAAATTATTTGCCAAATTTTCCCACTCTTCTCATCAAGATTCCCTTACCTTTGTCCAGGCCACACAGTGTAAGGCAGAGCATCTTAACTGGGTACACCGACTCCAACTTTATCCTTCTCTAATATGTTCTTCACATTGCAGCTATACATCCTTAATTTTATTTTTTTTATTGAAGTATATAGTTGATTTACAGTATTATATTAGTTGCAGGTGTACAACATAGTGGTTCAATATTTTATAGATTATACTCCACTTAAAGTTATAAAATATTGGCTATATTCCTTGTGCTGTACAATATATCCTTGTAGTTTATTTATTTTATACATAGTAGTTTGTATCTCTTAATCCCCTACCCCATCTTGCCCCTCTCACTTTCCCTCTCCCCACTGCTAACCACTAGTTTGTTCTCTATATCTGTGAGTCTGTTTCTGTTTTGTTACATTCATCTGTTTGTTTTACTTTTTAAATTCCCCATGTAAGTGATAACATACAGTATTTATCTTTCTCTGATTTATTTCACCCAGCAGAACACCATCCAGGTGTATCCATGTTGTTGCAAATGGTAAAATTTTGTTCTTTCTTATGACTGAATAATATTCCATTGTATATATACACCACATCTTCTTTATCCATTCATCTGTTGATGGACACTTAGGTTGCTTTCATATCTTGGCTTTTATAAATAATGCTGCTATGAACATTGGGGTGAATATATCTCTTAGAATTAGTGTTTTCATTTTCTTTGGATATATACCCAGAAGTGGAATTGCTGGAACATATACTAGTTCTATTTTTAGTTTTTTGAGGCTTTTATGCTAATAATAAACTATCAAAAAGAAAAGGCAAGGAAACAATGCCATTTAAAACTGTATCAAGGTGGGAATGTAAATTGATACAGCCACTGTGGAGAACAGTATGGAGGTTCCATAAAAAACTAAAAATAGAATTAACATACGACCCAGCAATCCCACTACTGGGCATATACCCTGAGAAAACCATAATTCAAAAAGAGTCATGTACCAAAATGCTCATTGCAGTTCTATTTACAATAGCCAGGAAATGGAAGCAACCTAAGTGTCCATCAACAGATGAATGGATAAAGAAGATGTGGCACATATATACAACGGAATATTACTCAGCCATAAAAAGAAACAAAATTGAGTTATTTGTAGTGAGGTGGATGGACCTAGAGTCTGTCATACAGAGTGAAGTAAGTCAGAAAGAGAAAAACAAATACCGTATGCTAACACATATATATGGAATCTAAGAAG
The DNA here is from genome assembly GCF_949987535.1 of Balaenoptera acutorostrata. Classification (NCBI taxonomy): domain Eukaryota; kingdom Metazoa; phylum Chordata; class Mammalia; order Artiodactyla; family Balaenopteridae; genus Balaenoptera; species Balaenoptera acutorostrata. Next base: position 46,657,109 of record NC_080077.1, read on the forward strand.
AAAAAAAAAAAAGGTCATGAAGAACCTAGGGGTAAGATGGGAATAAAGACACAGACCTACTAGAGAATGGACTTGAGGATATGGGGAGGGGGGAAGGGTAAGCTGTGACAAAGTGAGATAGTGGCATGGACATATATACACTACCAAACATAAAATAGATAGCTAGTGGGAAGCAGCCACATAGCACAGGGAGATCAGCTAGGTGCTTTGTGACCACCTAGAGGGGTGGGATAGGGAGGGTGGGAGGGAGGGAGATGCAAGAGGGAAGAGATATGGGAACATATGTATATGTATAACTGATTCACTTTGTTATAAAGCAGAAACTAACACACCATTGTAAAGCAATTATACTCCAATAAAGATGTTAAATAAATAAATAAATAAATAAATAAATCTACTCAAAAAAAAAAAAACTGTATCAAAAAGTACTAAATACTTAGGAATAAATGTAACCAAGAAGGCAAAAGATCTATAGTCTGAACACTATAAAATGTTGATGAAGGAAATTGAATATGATACAAAGAAACAGAAAGATATCCCATGTTAATGAATTGGAAGAACTAATATTGTTAAAGTGTTCATACTACGCAAAGCATCTATAGATTTTATGCAATCCCTATCAAAATACCCATGACATTTTTCACAGAACTAGAAGAAATAATCCTAAAGTTTATATGGAACCACAAAAGCCTCGAATAGCCAAAGCAATCTTGAGAAAGAAAGAACAAAGCCAGAGGTATCACACTCCCTGACTTCACGCTATACTACAAGCCTACAGTAATCAAAACAGTATGATACTGGCACAAAAACAGACACATAGATCAATGGACCAGAACAGAGAGCCCAGAAATAAACCCATGTACATATGGTCAATTGATCTATAACAAAGTAGGCAAAAATATACAATGAGGAAAAATATACAATAATGTTGCTAGAAAAACTGGACAGCTACAATAAGTGGTGCAGAGAAAACTGGACAACTACATGTAAAAGAACGAAATTAGAACATTTCCTCACAAAATGGATGAAATTAGAACATTTAGAAATAACAAAATGGATTAAAGACCTAAATGTAGGACCAGAAACCATAAAACTTCTAGAAGAAAACATAGGCAGAACACTGTGACATAAGTCATAGCAAAATTTTCTTGGATCTGTTTCCTCAGGCAAAGAAAACAAAAGCAAAAATAAATAGATCCTTCATTTTAGAACCTGATCAAGTTGTTTCACAGAGTAATGCATCCTAGTGACTCCCCAGTGGTCTCAGGATAAAGTGCCTTTGGTGCTCTGGCCCCTGATTACCTCTCTATCTTCAGCAATCTGTTAGTCCCTTTGGGCTGCTATAACACATTACCACAGACTGGATAGCATATAAATAACAGAAATGTATTTCTCACGGTCTGCAAGCTGGAAGCCCAAGATCAGGATGTCAACATGGTTGAGCAAGGACCCTCTTCCTGGTTCATATCCAGCACCTTCTCCTTGTAACTTTACATAGTAGAAGACTCTAGGAAGCTCTGTGTGATCTCTTTTACAAAATCACTAATCCCATTCATGAGGGCTCCACCCTCATGACCTAATCACCTCCAAAAGGTACTACCTCCTAATACCTGTGGGGGTTAGGATTTCAACATATGAATTTGGGGGGATACAAGCATTCAGACCATAGCACAATCCCATTGGTCTCTTCCATTTTCTAGATTAATGGCGTATTGAACCATTTATGTTTCTTCCAATACACCATCCTCTATCCCATATCTGAACATTTGATCTGAACAGCTGTTCCCTTTCACTGAAATGACCTCCTCCTCTCTCACCCCACTTCCCTAGGCAACTATTGTTTATCCTTCCTTCAGAGTGCAGCTTAGAATTCCACGAACTCACCCTCCTCAGAAACCTTCCAAGTCTGGGTTAAGTACTCCTTTCTTTGACCTTTCATTGCATCTTCATGGTTACCCTTGACATGGAACTTACATTATATTGGTGTTACTTCTCTCTCTATCCTGCTAGTCAATAAAGCCCTTAGAACAAGTACAGCATATTACTTATCACTGACTCTCCAGGCCCAAGTCAGTGTTTTGCATATGAGTGGGCAGAGAACAAATATAGACAAATGGATTAAAGATCAATTTATAGCTGACGTTGACATAATGAAGGCTCTTTAAAAGGAGTTTGAAAATAAAAGAACGTATGTAAGAGAAACTGAAGTCATTCTTCATTTTTAAGGCATATGTCACTAATATTTTGATGTTTCTGTATAATTTATGCTTTGCCTTCTTTTAAAAAGATTGAGGCGTTTTACAATAAACATATTTATATGCTGTATTTCAGTCTGATATTGTTTAGAGACAGCTGATTTTTTTATATAGTTTACCTGTGTTATTATGTGTAACTACGTAAAGCTAATATTAGGATGCAAGTGTTAATTGGTTTTGACTAGCCCTTCTTGCAGTTACTATAATCCAGTGCATCTGAAAAACGAGAAAGGTTGTCAAAGAAGATAGGAGCATTTACATTGGTCCTAGTACTTGGATGACTTTTAGGAAGTATTCAAGCAAACCTTAGTTAGGTGCAAGATGACATTTCACAACAGTCTTCAAGTTTGCAAATATTAAAATTTTCTGGTCTTTCAAACCTTTCTCTTAACCCCATTCCCTTCACTCTGCCTATAATGTAATAAAGAATCCACTTAAAAATTTACCAAAACATGTGCCAGATAACGTGACATTTGCATCTGAAATAGGCAAATTTTCAAATCCTTATTTTGTCTGAGGCTTATTTTATTAACTACTAAATAATTTTTGGATGTGATCATATAAAGTTTATGAAAATGCATCTTCATTACTCTCATTTGAACTAAGAAGATGCATATTAAGCATCAAAATGTATGACTTCAAAAGATGGTGTTAAAATAACTTTGTTTTCCTCAGTAACTAATTCATCAGTAAACCTCATTTTGGTGTTTAGGCTGACCTAGAATACCTGTATACATTTGTTTCTCATAGGACTTGTTGAATTAGCTTAGTGTGGTGACTGCCTACAATCTGAGCGAGCCTATTCAACATAAATGCATTTAGGGTGGTGACTGAGCCACATAGTTAAGCCAAAGGTTACATGCTTTTAGATAGGAGAATTCCCCACAGCATGTTACCAGGCCAGATACCTTCTAAAAGTCAATATTCAGTGCTCTGGATTGGGGCCTGGTTTTTTTCTTCTTCCTCCTCTGTTTGGCTCTAAAGACCAAACAAAATCAACCTTGAAAACTCCAGCACATTTTGGTAGAGATCAGGTAGACTGGCTCCTGCCAGAGTTTCTCAGCCTTGGCACTAATCACACTTTGGTCAGAATAATTCTTTGTGGCGGGGGCTGTCTTTTAGACAACGCCCTTCACCTCTACGTGCTAGATGTCAGTGGCATCCCCTCCATTAGGTGGGACAATAAAACACATCTCCAAATAGTACCAAATCTCCTTGGGCACTGGCAGAGGCAAAATCACCTCCAGCTGAAAACGACTGGGCTTCTCTAACGTCTTTAAAGTCAGGATTCCCAGCCAACATCATCTTTCACAACTGGAATCCCTTCCAATCTGAATTTATTTTCCTAAATATTCAATGCATTATTTCTATGTAAGTATAATCTTCAAATAATGCTATATTCTGTTTGCTTGCATTTCCGATTCTACTATCACATCCACCTTCAATTCTAGTGTTCCTGTTACTTCCAACTAAACCCAAACTCTCATTCCCATCCCCTTTCACTTATTCAAGAACATTGTCACAATGAGCTTTTCCTCTCTCCTGCATTGACAAGTTCCCCCTTTCTACTGGGTCATTCCTATCAGAATATAACATGCTATTATTCATTTCATCTTAAAAATTTTTAACTAAAACAAAACTCTACCTCTTGACTCTATTTCCCCCATATCTTCCAGCTTCTTAAAGAACATCTCTCAAAACTTCATTAGCCTCATTCTTTCCAATTCTTTCCTCTCATATTGACTCAAGCCTACTCCAATTACGAGTATATAGTGCCTAAAACAATGCAAAGCACAGTTGAATGAATGAACATATAAAGCCCCATGTTTGTGCCAGACCTTCTTGCACATTTTCAAACTGTCAAAGCCTCTCATTTTCTTTATCTACTTTCTTTCTAATTAAAACAAACAAAAACCCACTCTTTGTCGCACCCTGCACCCTTCCACTGTGTGATTCCAGAAAGCTCTGGGTCTACCAAGATAAATCCATAAATCATTTTTCTTTCAAGTGCCTGCTTCTTGCAAGTCAAGTGCATCTTGCTTTTATACTATTGTGTCTGTTCTATATTTATTTTTTTTTAATTTTTAATCTTTTTTATTTAAAAAAATTTATTTTATTGAAGTCTAATTGATTTTAAAAGTTGTGTTAATTTCTGCTGTACAGCAAAGTGATAGTTATACATTTTATATATATATTCTTTCATATTCTTTTCTTTTTAACATCTTTATTGGAGTATAATTGCTTTACAATGTTGTGTTAGTTTCTGCTATGTAACAAAGTGAATCAGTTATATGTATACATATATCCCCATATCCCCTCCCTCTTGCGTCTCCCTCCCACCCTCACTATTCCACCCCTCTAGGTGGTCACAAAGCACCAAGCTGATCTCCCTGTGCTTTGCAGCTGCTTCCCACTAGCTATATATTTTACATTTGGTAGTGTATATATGTCAATGCTACTCTCTCACTTTGTCCCAGCTTACCCTTCCCCTTCCCTGTGTCCTCAAGTACATTCTCTACACCTGCATCTTTATTCCTGTCTTCCCCCTGGTTAATCAGAAGGATTTATTTTTTTTAGATTCCATATATATGTGTTAGCATACGGTATTTGATTTTTCTTTCTGACTTACTTCACTTTGTATGACAGACTCTAGGTCCATCCACCTCACTACAAATACTCAATTTCGTTTCTTTTTATGGCACAGTAATATTCCATTGTATATATGTGCCACATCTTCTTTACCCATTCATCTGTCGATGGACACTTATGTTGCTTCTATGTCCTGGCTATTGTAAAAAGAGCTGCAATGAACACTGTGGTACATGCCTCATTTTGAATTATGGTTTTCTCAGGGTATATGCCCAGTATGGGATTATTGGGTCATATGGTAGTTCTACTTTTAGTTTTTTAAGGAACTCCATACTGTTCTCCATAATGGCTGTATCAATTTACAGTCCCATCAACAGTGTAGGAAGGTTCCCTTTTATCCACAACCTCTCCAATATTTATTGTTTGTAGTTTTTTTTTTTTTTTTAAACTAATTTTTAACAATTTTTTTTTTTTAATGGGAATTATTTATTTATTTATTTATGGCTGTGTTGGGTCTTCGTTTACTGTGCGAGGGCTTTCTCCAGTTGCGGCAAGTGGGGGCCACTCTTCATCGCGGTGCGCGGGCCTCTCACTATCGCGGCCTCTCCCGTTGCGGAGCACAGGCTCCAGACGCGCAGGCTCAGCAACTGTGGCTCACGGGCCTAGTCGCTCCGCGGCATGTGGGATCCTCCCAGACCAGGGCTCGAACCCGTGTCCCCTGCATTGGCAGGCAGACTCTCAACCACTGCGCCACCAGGGAAGCCCTGTTTGTAGATTTTTGATGATGGCCATTCTGACCGCTGTGAGGTGATACCTCACTGTAGTTTTGATTTGCATTTCTCTAATAATTAGTAATGTTGAGCATCCATTTGTGTGTTTGTTGGCAATCTGTATATCTTCTTTGGAGAAATGTCAGTTTAGGTCTTCTGCCCATTTTTGGATTGGGCTATTTGTTTTCTTGACATTGAGCTGCATGAGCTGCTTGTATATTTTGGAGATTAACCCTTTGTCTGTTGCTCCGTTTGCAAAAATTTTCTCCCATTCTGAGGGTTGTCTTTTGGTCTTGTTTATGGTTTCCTCTGCTGTGCAAAAGCTTTTAAGTTTCATTAGGTCCCATTTGTTTATTTTTGTTTTTATTTCCACTTCTCTAAGAGGTGGGTCCAAAAGGATCTTGCTGTGATTTGTGTCATAGAGTGTTCTCCCTATGTTTTCCTCTAAAAGTTTTATAGTGTCTGGCCTTACATTTAGGTCTTTAATCCATCTTGAGTTTATTGTAGTGTATGGTGTTAGGGAGTGCTTTAATTTAATTCTTTTACATGTAGCCGTCCAGTTTTCCCAGCACCACTTTTTGAAGAGGCTGTCATTTCTCCACTGTATATTCTTGCCTCCTTTACCAAAGATAAGGTGACCATATGTGCATGGGTTTACCTCTGGGCTTTCTATTCTGTTCCATTGATTTATATTTCGGTTTATGTGCCAGTACCATACTGTTTTGATGACTGTAGCTTTGTAGTATAGTCTGAAGTCAGGGAGCCTGATTCCCCCAGCTCCGTTTTTCTTTCTCAAGATTGCTTTGGCTATTCGGGGTCTTTTGTGTTTCCATACAAATTGTGAAATTTTTTGTTCTAGTTCTGTGAAAAATGCCATTGGTAGTTTGATAGGGATTGCATTGCATCTGTAGATTGCTTTGGGTAGTAGAGTCATTTTCACAATGTTGATTCTTCCAATCCAAGAACACAGTATATCTCTCAACCTGTTTGTTTCATCTTTAATTTCTTTCATCAGTGTCTTATAGTTTTCTGCATACAGGTCTTTTGTCTCCTTAGGTAGGTTTATTCCAAGGTATTTTATTCTTTTTGTTGCAGGGGTAAATGGGAGTGTTTCCTTAATTTCTCTTTCAGATTTTTCATCATTAGTGTATAGGAATGCAAGAGATTTCTGTGCATTAATTCTGTATCCTGCTACTTTACCAAATTCATTGATTAGCTCTAGTAGTTTTCTGATAGGATCTTTAGGATTATCTATGTATAATATCATTTCATCTGCAAACAGTGACAGTTTTACTTCTTTTCCAATTTGGATTCCCTTTATTTCTTTTTCTTCTCTGAGTGCTGTGGCTAATCCTTCCAAAACTACGTTGAATAACAGTGGTGAGAGTGGGCAACTTTGTCTTGTTCCTGATTTTAGAGGAAATGGTTTCAGTTTTTCACCATTGAGAATGATACTGGCTGTGGGTTTGTCATATATGGCCTTTATCATGTTAAGTTCACTCTATGCCTACTTTCTGGAGGGTTTTTATCATAAACAGTGTTGAATTTTGTCAAAAGCTTTTCCTGCATCTATTGAGATGATCATATGGTTTTTATCCTTCCATTTGTTAATATGGTGTATCACATTGATTGATTTGCATATATTGAAGAAGCCTTGAATTCCTGGGATAAACCCCATTTGATCATGGTGTATGATCCTTTTAATGTGCTTTTGGATTCTGTTTGCTAGTATTTTTTTGAGGATATTTGCATCTATGTTCATCAGTGATATTGGCCTGTAGTTTTCTTTTTCTGTGACATCATTGTCTGGTTTTGGTATCATGGTGATGGTGGCCTTGTAGTATGAATTTGGGAGTGCTCCTCCCTCTGCTGTATTTTGGAAGAGTTTGAGAAGGATAGGTGTTAGCTCTTCTCTAAGCGTTTGACAGAATTCGCCTGTGAAGCCAGCTGGTCCTGGGCTTTTATTTGTTGTAAGAGTTTTAATCACAGTTTCAATTTCAGTGCTTGTGATTGGTCTGTTTATATTTTCTAGTTCTTCCTGGTTCAGCCTTAGAAGGTTGTGCTTTTCTAAGAATTTGTCCATTTCTTCCAGGTTGTCCATTTTACTAGCATATAGTTGCTTGTAGTAATCTCTCATGATCCTTCATATTACTACAGTGTCAGCTGCTACTTCTTTTTCATTTCTAATTCTATTGATTTGAGTCTTCTCCCTTTTTTTCTTGATGAGTCTGGCTAGAGGTTTATCAATTTTGTTTACCTTCTCAAAGACCAGCTTTTAGTTTTATTGGTCTTTGCTATTGTTTCCTTCATTTCTTTTTCATTTATTTCTGATCTAATCTTTATGATTTCTTTCCTTCTGCTAACTTTGGGGTTTTTTGTTCTTCTTTCTCTAATTGCTTTAGGTGTAAGTTTACTTTACTTGAGATTTTTCTTGTTTCTGGAGACAGGACTGTATTGCTATAAACTTCCCTCTTGGAACTGCTTTTGCTGCATCCCATAGGTTTTGGGTCATCATGTTTCCATTGTCATTTGTTTCTAGGTATTTTTTTATTTCCTCTTTGATTTCTTCAGTGATTTCTTGGTTATTAAGTAGTATATTGTTTAGCCTCCATGTATTTTTTACAGTTTTTTTTCCTGTAATTGATATCTAGTCATAGAATTGTTGTCAGAAAAGATACTTGATCTCAATTTTCTTAAATTTACCAAGGCTTGATTTGTGACCCAAGATATGATCTGTCCTGGAGAATGTTCCCTGAGCACTTCAGAAGAAAGTATATTCTGTTGCTTTTGGATAGAATGTCCTATAAATATCAATTAACTCCATCTTATTTAATGAGTCATTTAAAGCTTGTGTTTCCTTATTTATTTTCATTTCAGTTGACCTGTCCATTGGTGAAAGTGGGATGTTGAAGTCTCCTACTATGATTATGTTACTGTCAATTTCCCCTTCTATGGCTGTTAGCATTTGCCTTATGTATTGAGGTGCTCCTATGTTGGGTGCATAAGTACTTAAAATTGTTATATCTTCTTCTTGGATTGATACCTTGATCATTAGGTAGTGTCCTTCCTTGTCTCTTATAACATTCTTTATTTTAAAGTCTACTTTATCTGATACAAGAATTGCTACTCCAGCTTTATTTTGATTTCCATTTGCATGGAATATCTTTTCCATCCCCTTTCAGTCTGTATTTATCCTTAGGTCTGAAGTGGGTCTCTTGTAGACAGCATATATATGGCACTTCTTTTTGTATCCATTCAGCCAGTCTATGTCTTCTTGTTGGAACATTTAATCCATTTACATTTAAGGTAGTTATCAATATGTATGTTCCTATTACCATTTTCTTAATTGCTTTGGGTTTCTTTTTGTAGGTCTTTTCCTTCTCATGTGTTTCCTACCTAGAGAAGTTCCTTTAGCATTTGTTGTAAAGCTGCTTTGGTGGTGCTGAATTCTCTTAACTTTTGCTTGTCTGTAAAGGTTTTAATTTCTCCTTCGAATCTGAACGAGATCCTTGCTGGGTAGGGTAATCTTGGTTGTAGGTTTTTTCCCTTTCATCACTTTAAATATGTGCTGCCACTCCCTTCTGGCTTGCAGAGTTTCTGCTGAAAGAACAGCTGTTAACTTTATGGGAATTCCCTTGTATGTTATTTGTTGCTTTTCTCTTGCTGCTTTTAATATTTTTTCTTTGTATTTAATTTTTGATACTTTGATTAATGTGTCTTGGTGTGTCTCTCCTTGGATTTATCCTGTATGGGACACTCTGCACTTCTGGACTTGATTGACTATTTCCTTTCCCATGTTAGGGAAGTTTTCAACTATAATCTCCTCCAATATTTTCTCAGACCCTTTCTTTTTCTCTTCTTCTTCTGGGACCCCTATAATTCAAATGTTGGAGTGTTTAATGTTGTCCCAGAGGTCTCTGAGACTGTCCTCAATTCTTTTCATTCTTTTTTCTTTATTCTCCTCTGCGGTACTTATATCCACTATTTTATCTTCCAGGTCATCCGTTCTTCTGCCTCAGTTATTCTGCTATTGATTCCTTCAAGAGAATTTTTAATTTCATTTATTGTGTTGTTCATCATTGTTTGTTTACTCTTTAGTTCTTCTAGGTCGTTGTTAAACGTTTCTTGTATTTTCTCCATTCTATTTCCAAGATTTTGCATCATCTCTACCATCATTACTCTGAATTCTTTTTCAGGTAGACTGCCTATTTCCTCTTCGTTTGGTCTGGTGGGTTTTTACCTTGCTCCTTCATCTGCTGCGTATTTCTCTTTCTTCTCATTTTGCTTAACTTACTGTATTTGGGGGTCTCCTTTTCGCAGGCTGCATGTTCGTAGTTCGTGTTGTTTTTGGTGTCTGCCCCCAGTGGGTAAGGTTAGTTCAGTGGGTTGTGTAGGCTTCCTGGTGGAGGGGACTGGTGTCTGTGTTCTCATGGATGGGGCTGGATCTTGTCTTTCTGATGGGCAGGGCTGCATCCGGTGTGTTTTGGGGTGTCTGTGAACTTAGTATGATTTTAGCACCCTCTCTGCTAATGGGTGGGGTTGTGTTCCTGTCTTGCTAGTTGTTTGGCATGGGGCTTCCTGCACTGGAGCTTGCTGGCCATTGGGTGGAGCTGGGTCTTAGCACTGAGACAGAGATCTCTGGGAGAGCTCTTGCCGAATGATATTATGTGGGGCCAGGAGGTCTCTGGTGGACCAATGTCCTGAACTCGGCTCTCCCACCTCAGAGGCTCAGGCCTGACACCAGGCTGGAACACCAAGACCCTGTCAGCCACACAGCTCAGAAGAAAAGGGAGAAAAAAAAGCATAAATAAAAATAAATTATTAAAATGAAAAATTATTATTAAAATTTTTTAAACAATTAAAAAAAAGAAGAGAGCAACCAAACCAATAAAAAAATCCACCAATGATAATAAGTGCTAAAAACTATACTAAGATAAACATAAAAATCAGAAACAAGTCAGTCACAGACCGCAAACCCCAAGTCTGCAGTTGCCCCCTAAGTCCACTCCCTGAATTTTGGGTTGATTTGGTGTTTATTCAGGTATTCCACAGATGCAGGGTACATCAAGTTGATTGTGGGGATTTAATCCGCTGCCCCTGAGGCTGCTAGGAGAGATTTCCCTTTCTCTTCTTTGTTCGCACAGCTCCTGGGGTTCAGCTTTGGGTTTGGTCCCACCTCTGCGTGTAGGTCGCCTGAGGGCGCCTGTTCCCGCCCAGACAGGACAGGGTTAAAGCAGCGGCTGATTAGGGGGCTCTGGCTCACTAATGCCAGGGGGAGGGGTACAGTAGTTATAATTGGAATGTGAGGCGAGCCTGCGGTGGCAGAGGCCAGCGTGACACTGCAACAGCCTGAGGCGCGCCATGTGTTCTCCCAGGGAAGTTGTCCCTGGATCACAGGACCCTGGCAATGGCAGGTTGCACAGGCTCCTGGGGGGGAATGTGGATAGTGACCTGTGCTTGCACATAGGATTCTTTGTGGCTGCAGCAGGAGCATCAGTGTTTCATGCCCATCTCTGGGGTCCAAGCTGATAGCCTCGGCTCATGCCCGTCTCTGGAGCTCATTTAGGTGGTGCTCTATTCTTTTGTCTCTGTTTTTTCTTTTTTCTTTTGCCTACCCAGGTACATGGGTAGTTTCTTGCCTTTTGGGAAGTCTGAGGTCTTCTGCCAGCGTTCAGTAGGTGTTCCATAGGAGTTGTTCCACATGTAGGTGTATTTTTGATGTATTTGTGAGGAGGAAGGTGATCTCCACGTCTTACTCCTCTACCATCTTGAAGGTCCCCTCCCTCTACTCTATATTTAAATAAAATTCTTTTGTTGACTCAGTCAAAAATGTTTATTTTCAGGTATATCCCCATTCTCCTTATTTTCCATGGCAATAAGTCTCAACTTCACAGTCTAATGTGAGTGTTGAAAGGTTGCAAGGGAGAAAAATAAAGTGAATTACCTACAAAGAAGAATATTTAGGTGATATTTCAAGGTATCATTATCCTGCTGTACATCTCTACCTTCCAATCCTACTTATCACTCTTTAGCTCAAGGAAAAAATAATAAGGCAACAAGACACAGAGACTATGGTGGGGGGAAATGTTCCTTGGGTCTTGGCTACTAGGCAAAGTACAGAACTCTTTAGAGTTTCCGTTTTCTAAATTCATTCTCTTTGTAGCTCTGGTTGGTAACTGGAATTCGAACTTGTAACTGGACCAAAGGCAGTGCCCAAAGTGGCCTTCTCTAACCTCTATGGTGCATATGGAGCCAAGTTCTGTGGTACCTTCTTTCTTAGAAATCTTCAGTTGTGACATTTCATTCTGTGGCATTCTGACCCATAAGCAAAACAAACAAACAAACAAAAATTATATATATATAATAGAAATGGCAAACTCTGGCTATGGTGAAATGTAACTACAAAATATGTTTGCCTAACTCTGTCTGACTTGGACTTTGCATGTTGCTGTTAATTCAGAGTTCATAGTTATCATTATGAGTGCCATGCAGTTTCAATAGTTGGTCCAGTTCCTAAGAAGCTGATGAGCATCTGGAAATGATACCTAAACATATTAGCATGCTGGAAATCTTCATCCCTAAAAAGAGGTGTACATTTCATGGAGACAGTCAGTATGTGTTTTGTGACAGCACATCAGCACATCTAGAGATGATACGCTGAGCTAAATTTGATTTTGCTCCACTTTAAATGTTCATGTAAAAGAAATCTGCCATTTTCATCATATTAAAATACATCACAGATTTACTATTTTGTTTGTTGCCGTGACTTGTTAATTAAATCACAATGTGGTTGTGTTTATTAAGTTACAAATTATACCTTTTGGGGAAGCACAAGTTCTGAAGTGGAACATGTTTACTTGATGTTTTCCCTCCCATCTGCCTTAAGGGGAGATTTAATTAAATGTAACAAAGCAAAAGGCAAGTGAATGTGAGGAGAAACACTGTGAGAAAATTTCTTCCAGCTGAATAAAGCCGTAACATTCTAAAGGCAGACAAATTGCTATAGATGAAAAGCTAACTTGAATCTAAAATAAGATTTAAAACTAGGAGATTTTACTTCTCAACCTCTTTTCTTGCACTTTCAAAATTGTCTAAAGCATAATGAAGATTAAGCACCTTACACTGTCTCTCCCTTATCTACCCAATCATCTTCCCACCGCCAACCTAAAAGCGCCCAGATGTTACCTACGAGCCAATGGCAAAATAGTATCCAACTTCATTTAGGGACTCCAGTGATTGAAAATGTATGATATTCTAGACCTGGACTGTCCAATATGGTAACCACTAGCCACATGTATCTTTTTAAAATTTTATTTATTTAATGAATTCATAATTAAAATCAAATAAAACTAGGAATTTAGTTCCTCACTAGCCACATTTTGAGTGCTCAATAGCTACATGTAGCTAGTGAGTTATCGTATAAACAGCATTTCTGTCATTAGAATGTTCCATTGGACAGCACTGTTCTAGCTGCATGTTAGATTGAATTTTGTCCTTTTTATGGGTTCCTATGGAGCACTCCTCAATAGGACTTTCTGTGGTGTTGGTAATGTTCTATTATTGAAATCAGCCACAGCAAAGAGACAATACCAAGAAACTGTCCCTGAGGCTCAGACTCTTGAGAAGACCAGAAAATACCACCTCTGTGGTATGACTTAATACATATGAAAATACTCTCTTTAAAAATGCCTTCTTGGGCTTCCCTGGTGGCACAGTGGTTGAGAATCTGCCTGCCAATGCAGGGGAGACGGGTTCGAGCCCTGGTCTGGGAAGATCCCACATGCCGTGGAGCAACTGGGCCCGTGAGCCACAACTACTGAGCCTGCGCGTCTGGAGCCTGTGCTCCGCAACAGGAGAGGCCGCGACAGTGAGAGGCCCGCGCATCGCGATGAAGAGTGGCCCCCGCTTGCCGCAACTAGAGAAAGCCCTCGCACAGAAACGAAGACCCAACACAGCCATAAATAAATAAATAAATAAATAAATTTAAAAAAAAAATGCTTTCTTTTGCCTGCATAATAATGTCTAAAATTTCCAGTTTTAGTCAATCTTCTAAGACAATAAAAGTCTTATTAGCTATGCTATATTGAAGTGATAATTCATACCAAGTATTAACACCTTAACCCCAAACAGAACTTTCTGTGATAGTAGAAATGTTCTATAATTGCACTTTCCACTGCCACATGGCATCCACTAGCCACATATGACTACTGAGCATGTAACATGTGGCTAGTGCAACTAAGAAACTGAATTTGTAATTTTATATAATTTTAATTCATTTCAGTTTAAATGGCCACATGTGGCTCCTAGCTTCTCTCTATAGGGAAGAGCTGAAGAAATTAATAAAGAGTGTGGTAGACTGAATTAAAAGAGAACCCCAAGATTTTGCTCCCTGGTACATACACCCTGCATGATCTCTTCTCCCTAAGAGTGGGTGGGAGTTGTGAACATAATGGGATTTCACTCTTCTGATTAGGTTAGTAGTCCGTTAACGTTCAGTTAATCAAAAGAGAGGTTATCCTGAATGGGCCCGACCTACTCATGTGAATCCTTACAGAGAACTATGCTTTTCTTGAAGACAGAGATTTGAGTATGAGAGAGACTGAAGATGCAAATGCCATGTCATGAATAGGGCCATGTGAAAGGAACAGCAGGCTGTCTCTAAGACCTGAAGCAGTCTCCAGCCAGCAGCCAACAAGAAAAGAGGGTTTCAGTTCTACAGTTGCAAGGAACTGAATTCTGCCACCAGTCTGAATAATCCTGGACAAGAGCCCTGAGCCTCAGATGCTATCACAGCCCTGCCTACACTCTGACTGCAGCCTTGGGAGACCCTGAGCAGAAGACCCCATTAACTCATGCCTGGACTCCTAACCCTCCGAAACTGTGAGATAATAAACGTATGTTGGTTTAAGGCACGAAGTTTGTGGTACTTGTTACAGCAACAGAAAACTAATACAGAGAATATGAGCTTAACCTATTTAAGAGAATATGCTTAAAAACGTTCAGCAGAATGACTCAACTTATAAAATTATGCTGTCTATTCTTAACTGTTTCTTAAAGTAGACATTAAGGTATTTCTTTGGAAAACTTTGTTAGCCTTTTGTGAACTGGAAAAGGAGGATGAGGAGGAAGAAAAGGAAAACTACATGACGATGATGATGAGGGCAGCAGTGATGACAATAATAGTATTCAAAGTGATAACGGTAATGATGCTGATACTAAAAACACACATTTACTGGTTTACGCCATGCTTTAAATAATTAGAATGTCCAGTGAAATTTTACTCTATGTTTATTTAAATGGGCAATTTGATATTTCTGAGAAATTTTTCTTGTCATTAATAAGGGAAATACCATCTTTGAATCAGGATCATTGTTTTTATTCACAAGATAATAGTGAATATGTAAAACACATGATCTCAATTCAAAACATTAGACAGTTAAGATTCGAACCACAACAAAGCAGATATACTTATCAGGAATTCATATTTAAAAATAATCTCAAATTTAGCATTTTTTAAAAAGAACTATTTGTAGCTTCTTGGATTAGAGACTAAAGGCATTAGGATCATCCTATCGTTAACCTCAAACAGAAAGAATTATAGTGCTAGAAAAAAGTTTTGACCTCTATTGATTTAGTTTATCCATTTTATAAAATTAAATTCTGTATCTGAACAAAATCTATATAAAAGGATTTTCACTGTGAGAATACATTTCATTATATATAGATACCTTGACCCAATAGAAACTGAAGATCATATATATCTACACACAGAGACATAATCTTCTCTTATAATAAACCATAAGTAGAACACATGATAACAAAAAGATAAAATGTAGGCCAGACATTCAGAGAACTAAAAAAGGAAAACATATCTTTATGATTTTACTCAGAAGAACTAAGTGTTCCAGGTCAGTCCCAGTTCTTTGGAACAGAATGATGATGTGCTGATAATAAACAGGAAGGCAGACCAGGCTACCAGCAATCAGAATATCAGGATGCTAATCAGATTATTCCAGCTGTAAATGTTAATAAAGCTTTATTTGCCTCAAGAAGGATGTGCACAGACTAGATAACTTCTTGAGGTCCCGAGCTCTTCTTAAATCCTTGTCAATCAAAACCCTAAACGTACATGGGCAATGGTACTCATAGGAATCTTCCTATCAAAGATCAGTTGACATGTGGATACCACTTAGGACTGTTTTTCTTCAATCCAGTGCATACTTCAAGCAGAGATGCTCTGCTGTTCTAATCCTAAACTTTGGGAAAGAACTGTCTTGCCCCTTTTGTCCTTGTTATTACAGAGAGAAGCAGCACTTCTAGCTAGATGTAGTTGTATCACAAGGCAGCAGCAAGAAACATCAACTCCAGGTTGAATGCACAGCATTGAACAAATGTTCTCTCCTTTTTGGATACTTATCTATTTCTGCCTCAGAGAAAGAATGGAGCCCCTGGTAAAGACATCTGCTCCTTGTACCCAACAGAGGAACTTCCTTTCCTAGAGCACTGTGGTAAATTGTGGTTCTGTCTGAGGGGCTGAGGGGAAAAAGGACAGAGATATCATCTTCCTCCATGACTCAAAGCCAGTCTCTTTTATTTATCCAATAAATATTTATTGAGGACCTATTCTGAGCAGATCTGAAGTTAGACACTGGAGATGCAAGGTGCAAAAGCACTGTCAGAACGTTCTAGAGATTGGCTGACAACAGTGTGCTTATAGTTAACAATATTGCACTGTGTGATTAAAAATTTGTTAAGAGGGTAGAACTCATATTACCTATTCTAACCACATTAAAAAAATAATGTATCTTATATTTGTCATCCCAGTAAATATGTACAAATGAGGCAATCAATACTTTCTGGGAAGTTAAAAAAGAAGAAACAGCATCAATTTTTTTCCCCTCATGGATCTTAGAGCCGTGGAGGGAGCTAAATATTAACACACAAACTCATAAAAATATATGATTAGAAGTGTGATAAATATTCTAAAATGTAGAGAATAACACACAGAACCTACTTCAGATTAGGAAGAGCTCTAGTGAAACAGTCACAAGCGATGCCAACATGTGAGCTAAGGCCAAGGAGGTGCAGGAAGAAGTCCTGCGGGTGGGGAAGGCATGCTCTAGACAGAGGCAGGAAGGAGGGACTGTGGGTGCAGACTCTAAATAGGAACAGCATCATGCATTTCAAGAGCTAAAGGGCTAGTATGGGGAGAAGAGCAGACAAGGAGCCCTGTGAGTTGGGACCAGCTCATGCAGAGCCTTGTGGGCCACTAAGAAGTGTGCATTTTTCCTGAGAGCAATCTATTTAAAGTGTTCTAAGCAGATGAGTTTCATAATTCAATTTATTTTTTAAAAGAAAGTTTGGGGGGAGATATTTATAAAGGTCGTAGGGCTCATTAAACCTAAATTATCTTACTAGTTTAAAATGCTTCTTAGCAATATATTCTCTAAGCTCATTCGGTTGTCATTACACAGGTTTCTGACTTTACAAGATGAAACTGCATGTGAACCAGGACCCACAGGTCATTTACCTTTTCCTCAGCCTAGACCTTCTCCATGGGTTAACTAGTCTAGGCTTTCTCAACCATGGCACTAATGACTTTTGGGGCTGGATAATTCTTTACTGTGGAGGCTGTCCTGTGCATTTTAGGAAGCAGTGTTTAGCAGGGTCCTTGGCCTACACACTGGATGCCAGTGGCACACTGTTCCCCCACCCCACTCCCAGCTGTGACAATCAAAATGTCTCTAGATATTACCAAATGTCCCTGGGGAGCCAATATTGACCTCAGTTGGGAAGCACTGAGCTAGTTGTAGTCAAAGAGGCAATAATACTATCTTAATGTACATTATTCCTGCAGGAGCCAACAGCCAAAAAGGACCCCAAAAGCCATGCTAGCAATTACCTTACCTCTTCCCACACACACATAGAAGAGTTCATTTCTGACTGTTGTCAAAAATCACCTTGTTATTCTTTACACCTAAAACATTCATGTCAGCCAAACACTTTAAATTCAGGAGAAACTTGGGTTTGGTGAAGTCATCTGGCTTTGTGGAGAGCACTAGCCTAATTGGCCCCAAGGCCCTGCAAGGGAAGATGAAGGGTAAAGAAGACCCTGTCACTATCAGCTGACTTATTTCTCATTCTACCTGCTCTAAAGTTTCTACTTGACATGTTCATTTCGAAGTATTTAACATCAGATTGTCATTGACTGTCTTATTTAGGAAGGCCCTGGAGATCACTCATTCCAAACAGCTCATTTTAAAGGGAAAATTAGATTGTAAGAGGTGTGACTTGCCCAGGATCGCGTCCAATGCATGTTCACTGGTGGTAAGCAAAAAGAAGGAAGACCCTTTCCAAATGCTTGATTCAGCATCCTGCAATCAAACCTACTCTGCAAACATACTGCTTTGTGCGGTTTTTACAGATGATTATGGCATAAAATTGTAACTGTATGTATTTGGAGCCACTAATATGGGGTACTATATCTGAAGTCTCAATGACTAAGACAGTTCTGAGATCCTTTTTGCATTTGGACTATTAAGGGCATTTCCTTTTCAGACTTATATGGTCTTAAAGTACGCAGAGGGAATCCCTAATGAAGGCAAAGGAGCAGTGCATCTCCCATGAGATCTAAGAAGAAGCCTGTTTGAAGCATTTCCCCTCCTCACAGTGCTTGGAGTTTCTGTTTCTTAGGTCCCATCTCTTCAGGTCTCTGTAATGGTAACGGTGCAAACACACTGAACCAGAAGCGTTCATTAAGTACATTCATAGATAAGTACATTTATTTGGAGCCAAGTTATCAAAGTTGGAATACTGGTTCTGCCCCTATTTGTTTGGGCTGTAATTTAGTCTTTCTATGCCTCAAGTTCCCCACTTATAAATGGGGTTATTAACTAAGCCTATGTCATTTGGCTGTTGTGAGGAACAAATGAATTAATGTGTTTGGATATGAATTAATATATGTGAGAAAAGTTCCTGGAACATTGGAAGTACTATTTTTTTTGTATTTTCATTATTAGTGTATAAAAGTCTAATTGTATTAACCATCCTGTATTTAGGTGTATATATTTAAAAGGGGATAAATCAAAGAATAGATAAATCTGGATAGAATAAAATAAACAGCAAAAGCCTAGAACATGGGAAACTACCTAGGGGCCACAAATCAAACTGAAATAAAAATCAAGTATTAATATTTGAGGATCTCCTACTATATCAATGGTCTGTGTTATACATTAAGGGAGAGGGAATAAAGAAATAGAAGACCTAATTCCATTCTCCAGGGGGCTTACACACTGCACAGAAAAACTGAACATATATTAAAATATATACTAACAGTGCCAGGTACAACAAAGAGCTTATTCAAGAGCCAGCTACATGGCACAAACAGGAAGTACCAGGAAGGCAAAAAAGAAAGGTGGTGGCAATTTATTGGGATGCTATAATTGTGTGCCTTGGACAGACATGGGTGACTCATAGTGTGTAATAATGAAAAATTTGGAACATAGCCTATGTGTTCATCAATGGATAACTAGTTAACTATATCATGGGACATACATCCATTTAAAATGATTACATAGGTTGCTTTTTATGAAACAGAAAGATTCCCATGGTATATTATTATGGGAAAATGCAGGTTATAGAATAAAACATATGTCATGGTCCACTTTATAAATGTGTGTGTGTGTGTGTGCACATTCTCTATGAATACCTACAGATGAAGAAACATACCATAGTTTCAGTACTTATTTCTTTGGATGGGAACTCTCTTTGGAAACTACCATTCATTTTTTATATTTATATCTACTGTTTCTATTTTTTACACTAAGCACTGAAACTCTTATTTGGGAGAGAAATTTGGAGAGAACAGGAAATAGTAAAAGAAAATATGTTTTTCCTAACACTGACAAAGCATATTAAAGAGCTGACATGGTGTGCATTTTATTTTGTAGATCTCTCAAAATTTATCATAGAGCCACTCGATGCACTTTTTATATAATGATTAGCTTATATTATGCAGTTCTTTTGTAGAATTTGGGTCAGCTCTGCATGCTCATTATTTGTGCAAGAAGCCAGGACAGACAACTTTCACAGCATGAAAAGTATTGATACTGCTGACGGATGAAATGTTTTCTTAGCACTGAAATGGCACTTTAAAAGAGTAAGGGAAAAGCTGCAGGTTTCCTGGTCACTGGAATATATATAAGGGTCATTTAAAGAGTAAGAGTTCCAAACACTAACTCTGTAATCAGAGAACACAGCTGGAGAAGAAAATACCGGAAAATACTTGAATTTCATGGCCTGAGTCTTGTGTTTAGTGCAACAACTCTGCAGCAGAGAAAGTTTGTTGCTTGAGACACTAACACAAAGGAAAGAGAAAGTCCCAAACAAGTTAGCTTCTCCATTATAAAGTAGATAACACCCAAGTTAAAGACTGTAAGTACTTCTATTTGGGAGGAAATGATTCAAAACCTTAGTAGACTTTATGCCAAGCTACCCTTTTCCTCTGCATGTTCACAAGACAATGGCAGCCAACCAACCGAGAAGAAGGTGAAATCCCTCTTGTATTTCTACCTTCCACCTTCACCCATTTTGTCCTTTCTGTGCCCACATGAAGCCCAAGACTCTCAGGTCCTTGGTCCTTGCTTCTCAGAAAAAAACGATCCACCATCACTAAGTAAAAGCAACCAACTAGGACGCATATAAACTGAGCTAGTTCTGTGTCCACAATTGTGATTTGGGACCAGTTACCTAAACTGCCTGGGCTGAGAGAGGTGAATTTGGATCTTTAAGCTTATTTTTAGCTCCACAATTCCAAGCTTCCACAACGATTAAATTCATAGGCGTTAATAAAGACCTTAACGACATCAAGGATTATTTGGGCTTCAGGTCAGCAAGGAATGGAAAATACCTACTAAAAAAAAAAATCCTTAGGATAAAATTTCAAGCACTGACAACCTGGGCAAGAGAGAGAATTTGGAGTTTTTCTAAAATCCTTCAGACCGCACAACAAATGTGGCTACCCACTGCCCCACCCACTCACATCTACTGTGCTGATATGTTATACTATTCAGGAAGCCTCCAGAAAGCCCAGAAAATTCTTTTTTTTTTTAAAATTATTTATTTATTTATTTTATTTTTTTTTGGCTGTGTTGGGTCTTCGTTTCTGTGCGAGGGCTTTCTCCAGTTGCGGTGAGCAGGGGCCACTCTTCATCGCGGTGCGCGGGCCTCTACCGTTGTGGAACACAGGCTCCAGACGCGCAGGCTCAGTAGTTGCGGCTCACGGGCTTAGTTGCTCCGCGGCACGTGGGATCTTCCCAGATCAGGGCTCGAACCCGTGTCCCCTGCATTGGCAGGCAGATTCTTAACCACTGTGCCACCAGGGAAGCCCCAGAAAATTCTTAAATGGATCAAATCAGAAAACACTGATAGCCCCATCGAAAATTCTTCTTTCATGTTTCCAATAAAATATCTAACAATTCTAATAAAATATCTAAACAATTTAGTTTCTAAACAATGAGCTTTAAACTTACGACTGCTAGGGGCTTCCCTGGTGGCGCAGTGGTTGAGAATCTGCCTGCTAATGCAGGGGAGACGGGTTCGAGCCCTGGTCTGGGAAGATCCCACATGCCGCGGAGCAACTAAGCCCATGAGCCACAATTACTGAGCCTGTGCGTCTGGAGCCTGTGCTTTGCAACAAGAGAGCCACGACAGTGAGAGGCCCACGCACCGCGATGAAGAGTGGCCCCCGCTTGCCACAACTAGAGAAAGCCCTCGCACAGAACCGAAAACCCAACACAGCCATAAATAAATAAATAAGTAAAAAAAAAGAATCTACTATTAAAAAAAATAAAAAACAAAAAAAAACTTATGACTGCTCATCAGAACTAAATCCTTTTAGGATTCTACCCATTACTAAGTGTTACACAGCAAAGTACATATGAATTCTTAGGAAAGAGCTCAATATTTTGTAGTACACTTAACATTTTGAACAAAACATTTTTGTTTGTGGGAAAATTATACAGACTGTAACGAACGTGTTTTGTCTAACTAGATTGCTTCACATATTGCAGTATGTAGGAAAAGACAAATTAAAAACTGAGCTTCTGGGCTTCCCTGGTGGCGCAGTGGTTGAGAGTCTGCCTGCTAATGCAGCGGACACGGGTTTGAGCCCTGGTCTGGGAAGATCCCAAATGCCGCGGAGCAACTAGGCCCGTGAGCCACAATTGCTGAGCCTGCGCGTCTGGAGCCTGTGCCCCGCAACAAGAGAGGCCACGATGGTGAGAGGCCCGCGCACCGCGATTAAGAGTGGTCCCCACTTGCCGCAACTAGAGAAAGCCCTCGGCACAGAAACGAAGACCCAACACAGCCAAAAATAATAAAATAAAAATAAATAAATAAATTAAAAAAAAAAAGGTGTCTATGTGGTAAATCAAGCCTATAAAAAAAAAAAAACTGAGCTTCTATATGAGTTGGCAATGTGCTTTTCTACCCTTTCTTCTTTGACTCGATTAATGGCTGATTCCACACGTTAGGATCATTCAATTACTTCCTGCTCCGTGTCCATCTTTTAGTAGAATATCTTTTTCATCTTGCTTTAGGCTTTTATTTTGTTTCCTGTACGTCTTTTGTTCAAACTTGGTTTTTTTCTCCAAAGCTCTTTATTATTTCCCTCCAAGCTTATTTTTCCTGCAACTCTATGTTTTCTCTCTTCAGGCACCCAAGAATATGTTCTCTTTTTTTTCCCAGATGGCTTTAATCTCATCATTAGTCTTTTTTTTCTTAGTTTCAATATGTACTTCTTTCTCAACTAGTAAGCAAGGACAAAGTCTGCACACATAATTTTGACTTCACTTTATGCTCTCACTGATTTGAATTGTCATCTCTTCCATTTGCAGCAAGTAAACTAAGCAATCACTAGAAAATTAAATTACTTTTTCTCAGGTCAGATCTGTCAGTGTGGGCTTTCTAAATCTAAAAACAGATCACATCCGTTCCTTATCTTAGTTAGATTAAAATCTTCAATGAATCCCTAGCCTCTCTGGATTGGCACAGTAACTCCTGCCATAAAGTATCAGGATCTACAATATCTGGCTCCTGCTGATTCCTTAGGTTTCGCCTCTCACAATTTTCCTGTTGTACTTTCCACTCAACATGCTCAAATTCTGGCAGTTTCTCCAAATATCATCTTCTCACACTTCTACGTGTCTCTGCTCCTCCCATCCCTTTCACAGAATAGCCAGCCCTTTCTTTGATTTATCTCAAGACTCACCCCTCTGGAAAGCCTTCTTACCTTTTTCTTCCCCCACCCCTAAACCTGGATTTGATTGTGTCACTAAATTCCCCTTCTTTCTCTCTCACATGACTTACCTCTACATTTTGTTAGAGGTGGTAGTTTATATGGAAATCTTCCCCCTGCAGTGAACCCTAAGCTATAAATTGTAAATTTATAGTAAAGTGTGCCCTTCATTTCTTTATTTATTTACACCAGCGGTCCCCAACCTTTTTGGCACCAGGGACCAGTTTCATGGAAGACAACTTTTCCACAGAATTGGAGAGGGGGTGTGGTTTTGGGATGATTCAAGCACATTACATTTATTGTGCACTTTATTTCTATTATTATTACATTGTAATAGATAATGAAATAATTATAGAACTCACCATAATGCTGACAGGAGGCGGAGCTCAGGTGGTAATGTGAGTGATGGGGAGTGGCTGTAAATACAGATGAAGCTTCCTCGCTTGCTGGCCCACCACTCACCTCCTGCTGTGTGGCCTGGTTCCTAACAGACCACAGACCCACACAGGTCCGTGGCCCAGGGGTTGGGGACCCCGATTTACACTGCAAAAGTTTAGCTGCCACAAAATAATGTTTGTGGGAGAAATTTATTTGTACTATGAATAACAAATGAGAAAGGCCACTAGAAATCTTAAGCGCCATACAGTAAGATCACCACAACAGGGGCTTCCCTGGTGGCGCAGTGGTTGAGAATCCGCCTGCCAATGCAGGGGACACGGGTTCGAGCCCTGGTCTGGGAAGATCCCACATGCCGCGGAGCAACTAGGCCCGTGCGCCACAACTACTGAGCCTGCGCGTCTGGAGCCTGTGCTCTGCAACAGGAGAGGCCGCGATAGTGAGAGGCCCGCGCACCGCGATGAAGAGTGGCCCCCGCTTGCCGCAACTGGAGAAAGCCCTCGCACAGAAACGAAGACCCAATACAGCCATAAATAAATATATAAATTAAAAAAAAAATCATTTTAAAAAAAAAAGATCACCACAACAAGGTTAATTCCATTAGCATTATAAATGTTAAAAGCGAAAAAGGTCAAGGACGTAGGTCTGCATGCAACTTCTGTAAAGACTGAATCATTGATAGTACACTTCTACTTTTGCTTTAAGCTTGTAAGAAAAGGAAGCCTTCACGGCAAAAGCCAACTAAAATTAAGGTTTCCTACCATTTCTCCCACTCAAGCAGCCTTTTGCCCTGTACTCAGCATAAAGTATTCCCAAACCCACTATTAAATGGGGAATGGGGCCACTGTAAAAGGGACCGATTGTGGCAAGGCCCCTCAACCCCTCTCATTCTCATACCTCCGTCTTCCGGGAGGGAAACACTGGATGTCCCCTTCAGTGGGCTCAGCCCATTTAGTCGATGCCCCTCCTTACTCTGCTTGTCCTATGGATACACTCTGCTAAGCAGCGTACAGTCATCATCTCATTCAAAGCTCACACCAATCGCATGACGTTAGTTTTATTATATTCCCCTATTTTATAATTAAAGGAACCATGGCTTGAATCAGTTAATCTGCCCCAAAGTGAAACAGGCAGAAAGAGGCAGAGCTGAGATTTGAACCAGGTTCTGGCCGACTGCAGATGCTGAGCACTTAATCACTGTTCAACACTGCTCCCCCGTCATCTGACCACAGCTTCATCAAACCCTTCAATGGGGATGGACTCCACCCCTGTCTGACACCCTCTATGCAAATGGTCTAGAAATAAATTTTGTTCACGAATATGTCTTTAATTTCCTCTTGCACTCACATTCTCTTTTTTCATCATGCCACCCAGTAAAATATTTTCTATTGGCCCTGGATATAAGGAGTATTGATGGGGATGAATGGAAACTGAAGTTACTTGTAGTATTAATTCCCTAGTTAGGATTGTCACAGGGACAATCCTGAGACTGGGCGGGGACCAAACCTGTAAACAATAATGAAAATTACAATAATCAACATTTATTAGGCAGTTACTATATCCCAGTCACTTTGCTCTAAGTTTTGTTTAATTGTCTCATTTGATCTTCATATCAACTGCATAAAGTAGGTATTTCTGTTATCCTCCTGATACAAATGAGGAAACTGAGGCAAAGAAAGTTTACATAACTTACTCAAGTTCACATATTTGTAATTTCTGAAACTACTTGTCAAAATCAAGCAGGCTGACTTCAGAGCCCAAGCTCCTAACCACTAAGCCATACTGACACTCAGGAGGTTGGCGTCTGTTGACTCAGCTAAGTTTCTGTGGGAAGAGGAGGCACAACAGAGGAACAGGAGCTGTTAGTACAGGCCCCTCAAGAGGTGGTGCATTTCCCATCAGCGGAGGCAAACGCTGAGACGACAATTCTTTAGAAAACTTGCAGTAGGAATATTTCGTACTGCAGTGGAAGAAGTCCATGATATTCCTCCAGAACAAGAAAGAAAACTGCAAACCTAGAAATCTGGAGAAGTGTCTGACTACTAATTTTCTAACACCTAGACAAATAATTAGGACAAATCAGTTAGGTTCACATGGGGTTCCTATATAGGCTGTATATATTTGGCATAGAAGTCAAAGACTCTAGCTTAACCTACTGCTTTAGGTTGGCAGGGCACTGAGGCTAGGTGTTGATTTCCCTGTGTTGACTATGGACAGCAAAGTAATTTGCATTACAGCATTTATCAAATGTACTACAGTGGTTGGTTTACAAAGTCATCTCCTCTCCTAGACTTTTATGTATTTGAAAGTAGAACTGTCTTAGTTCTTGCTAGCATTCCCAATATCTGACACAGTGTAGGCCCTCCATATACATGTAAAATGTTTCTTCTACTGAAAGTTTTATTGAAGGGATTACAGATCAAGACTTTAATATGAATGATGTAATCTCTGGGTTATCATACAGGATTTATTTATTTATTTAACATCTTTATTGGAGTATAATTGCTTTACAGTGTTGTGTTAGTTTCTGCTGTACAACAAAGTAAATCAGCTATATGTATACATATATCCCCATATCCCCTCCCTCTTGAACCTCCCTCCCACCCTCCCTATCCCACCCCTCTAGGTGGACACAAAGCGCCAAGCTCATCTCCCTGCGCTATGCAGCAGCTTCCCACTAGCTATCTATTTTACATTTGGTAGTGTATATATGTTAACGTTACTTTTTTACTTCATCCCAGCCTCCCCTTCCCCCGCTGTGTCCTCAAGTCCATTCTCTACATCTGCGTCTTTAAGATTTATTTTTTTTTTTATTTGGGGGGCAGTTTACACTCACACATATTTCAACATTCTAGGGGTACAAAAGGGCATGCAATGCAAAAATCTCTCTCCAAATCTTGCCCTTAACCACCTAGTTACCCAGCCAGGGACAATCAAAGGTATCCATTATTAATGTAAGCCTCGAAAGGTATTTTACGCATATGCAAATGTAAATTCATTTTCTTTCTCATCCCCTTTCTACAAAAATGTAGCACATGAGTCCCACTGTTTCGGAACTTGAGTTTATCCCTAAACAAAATATCTCAAAGTTCATTCATATGAATATGAGTTTTCTCAGTTGTTATGCTTATGTTTCCTTGCTTTTTAAAAATTTATTTTTAAGGGTTATATCACATTCTAAAGTAAGGATGTTTCATTGTTTACTTACACAGTCCCTACCATGGTCATTTAGAGTGTTTCCAACAAAACTGCCTGATCTTTCTAGTAAAACTTACTGTTTGGGAGCAGATTTTGGAGGGCATTTTATTAACACTATCATGTAATATTTAGGCTGTATTTTATTAAAATTATACATATGTATAATTAAAGAGCAACATTATTCTACAAGGTTTTTATAATAAAAATTATAAATATGACAGAAATTCAACATCAAAATTACAGGTGTTCTCACAAAATGAATTTAAGTCCTTTGAAAAAGAAACAATCCAATATATTTAAGGTTGGCATAAGTTTTCCCGAAGTACAAAAAGCCCAGAGGTGACAAAAGAAAAATGGTCAGTGTATTACAGGGAAAATTATATCTAGACACATTCTGTCAAAATATTTGAATTGCCATAAAACATTTAAATCTAGGCAGAAAATATGTTCATAATAAAAGAAAAACCCAACCTAGACTTATAATCCCCTACGATATGAAATAGTGTAAGTCATGGAAGCAGCATTTGAGAGCCAAAAGACAAATTTTAATTGTATTAGAAATTGATTTTTATGAAATATAAAGATTAAGAAAAGATACAAAACGAATATAACGTATACTTTGGTTGTAGAAAACAGAAATCATTCTAGCTGCTTTTAAGTAAAAAGAACTTGAATATAAGGAAATAGAGTCTTAAAAAATCATTGCAAGGGATGCAGGAATGGGTTCCACTGTCTGGTATTCTAAGAATGACACCCAGAATAAGCCATTGTCACAGATACAAACTTCATGTCCCTTTAATATAGAGTTGTTACTGGGAAATGACTGCCCAATGATCACATTTCCCATCTTCCTTGAGTGTAGGTAAAGCCAGGTCACTTAATAATAGCCTCACCAGTGGGATATGGTCAGAAGTTATGTGTGTCATTTCAGGGCCAGGGATTTTAAGAGGAACATGTGTTTTTTCCACAATCCCTTTCTCTTTCTGCCAGTTGGACACAAAGATGATGAAGCCTAGGGGATTCCTGAGCCACAAAATGGAAGGAAAGTGTCAGCCAACCAGGAGTACTGGCACTGAACTATTTAAAAACTATTAAGGTGTGTTAAACTATTAGGTATAAAATAAGCTACAAGGATATACTGTACAACACAGGGAATATAGCCAATATTTTATATTAACTATAAATGGAGTATAACCTTTAAAAATTGTGAATCACTATATTATACACCTGTAACATATAATATTGTACAGCAACTAAACTTCAATTAAAAATTTTTTTAAATAATAAATTTTTTAAAAAACATAAAAAATAAAGTGTCAAAGCAGCGACATTTTAGGGTTTGTTACAATAACTGAATCACTCTAATTAATAAAATAGCCAACTTTGCCTATGGACTTAAAATCAGCATCACAATTAGGAAGTTGAAGAAGCAAGAGATTCTCTGGAATCATTTACATCCAAGGATTTAGAAGCTACTGCTATCACTAACTTGCCCCAAGATACCCATGAAGCAAGCAAGTGGACCCTGGAATGCAACTGCAGCAAAAAAAAAAAAAAAAAAATCATCTCTACAGCTGTGTTTGCTAGTGGCAAGAGCAAGAATGTTTACAAGGCAGAAAGCTGCTGCCCAACCTAACCCCTACAAAACTCACAAGAAGCATCTAATTGTCAAAACCAATTTACATCCAAAATGTTTTTCTACAAAAGCATCTAGAAAATATACTTTTTTATCTTTCTGGCTTCTGCAGTACAGTAAAGCACACTGGAAGGAGGTGAGATCAGCTGCTGAGTGACAATCCACCACAACCACCACTGCACTATGACTTCAGTGTTTTTGCATAGAAAACACACACATATGTACATGTAGGTCTAGAAGAAAATGCACTAAAATATTAAGAATAGTTTCCACTGAAATGGGAGAATATGGGCAAATTTCACTTTCTTTTTCATATTTTCCAAATTTTCTACAATGAGCATTGTATTACTTTTATCATGAAAGCATAGGAACATTTTTTAAAGTATAGTATACTGTTGTTGATAATAATAAGTATATTATTGTTAATAATGATATAGTAACTTAATAATTCATCTCTTTTTATTTTTGAAATTTACTTTAATTCCTTTCTTTACTTCTACCACCCACAATTAGCCTCATAAAAGGCCCAGAAAAGTATAAAAAGAAAAGGATTGCTGATAAATGTTAATCAATGCACACATTATTTCTCTTTTGCTCCTATGATAGACTGCATGTGATTTGCTTTCATAACTAAACTGGAAACTGCCTTAAATACAGGGACCATTTTTTTGCACAGAAATACTCAAGTTAAGAAATGGATTATTGATTAAGCTAAGTAGATTTCCCCATGATTAGTAATGATATGAAAAGAATTTGTCAACAAAGGTTATCAAAAAAAACAGTACAGACTTAAGAAAATATGTTATTCTGGTAACAGGTATAGGAACAAATAGAAACAGATGAACCAAAAAATTATATGACCATACGTGTGTATATATCTCATTCACCTCAGAAAAGGGAATGGCTTAACAGAAAATTCCAAAGGGGTAGTAGTCTTATTGTTTTCTGTTCAGTGGGCCAGATGGCAAAAACATAAAAAATGAACAGTTGATGATTAAGTGTGGGCAATTCTAGAGTCTCAACTCAGTGAAGGGAATTGTGGTTTTTCAAGCAACATTCAGAATCCATTTTTCTGCCCTCATTTGTCTCTATTGCATATCGAATAGTCTATCGTTCTAGCCAGCCACTCTGATAAAATGTAAGTGAAGAACCACCAGTGATGTTATAAATGAAGTACTTAGAAGCTTGCAGTAATAGGAGATATTAATAATAACCTTAATGAAAATTTGTAGCAACTCAATTTATCATTCGAAAAAACTAGTGACAAATGGTATTTTGTGCTGCTGTCCAGAGCTCAGGAAAAAAAAAAAAAAAACCTGTTAATTAAAAATGTGTAAGCGCAAAGTTGCAATACTGTAATCTCCACTGAGTTGTATGAGTATTCTGTAAATTACCTCTCACTGTTCCTAACCATTAATATTTCCTTAGACTTTTTTATCCTGTAGAAATAGACTTAGAAGCCTCTAAGACAATGTTTTTACCAAAACCCCTCCCAACCTGCCAGCAGCTACGAACAACCATGGCAGATTATATTTCCCCAAATCTCCCAGTATTCTGTATACACACTATAGACTGTATTCTATAGTGTGACTTTATCCTCCTTATCAAGCTGTGGAGTTAATTCCCCTCCCCTGGAATCTCGAAGGGCAGTTCCTGCTTCATCCAATATACTATGCATACTACAGAAGAAGTGACCCTATGTGGCTTCCTCGGCTAGGTTATTAAAAAAAAAAATCCACTTCTGCTTTGTCTCTTGGAATGCCTGCCCTATGGATACTCTCTCTTGGGACCTTCATGCTGGGAACCCAGGTGCCATGAGTAGAGAGGTCCAAGCCAAGGTGAGACTGCTTTTGGTATGATGGGTGATACTCCCAGCTGAGCCAGGTCTTAATTAGCTGAACTGGGCTCTCATCTTACACTACACAGAAAAATCAACTCAAGATGAATTAAAGACTGAAAAGTAAGACCTGAAACCATAAAACTTCGAGAAGAAAGCTTAGAGGAAAATTTCCTTGACCTTGGCTTTGGCAATGATTTTTAGGATATGCTACCAAAAGCTCAGGCAACAAAAGTAAAATTAAACAAGTGGGACTACATCAAACAGAAAAGCTTCTGCACAGCAAAGGTAACAATCAACAAAATAAAAAGGCAACCTATGGAATGGGAGGAAATATTTGCAAACCATCCATTGGATAAGGGGTTTATATTCAAAATATATAAGGAACTCATACAACTCAAGATCAAAAACAAACAAACAAGAACAAAAAACAAAGACTAATGATTTAAAAATAGGCAAAGGACCTGAATACGCATTTTTCCAAAGAAGATATACAACTGACCAAAGATACGTGAAAAGGTACTCAACATCATTAATCCTCAGGGAAATGCAAATCAAAACCACAATAAGATATCACTTTGCACCTGTTAGGATGTCTATTACAAAAAATAAATAAATAAATAAAAATAACAAGTGTGACCGAGGATGTGGAGAAAAAGAACACTTGTACACTGTTAGTGGGAATGTAAACAGGTACAGCCTCAAAAAACTGAAAATATAACTACCATATGATCCAGCAATTTCTCCTTTGGGTATATAACCAAAAGAAAAAGATCATTACCTTGAAGAAATATCTGCATTCCCATATTCATTGCAGTGTTATTCACAATAGCCAAGATATAGAAAAACCTAAGTATCCATCAACAGATGAATGGATAAAGAAACTGTGGTATATATCTACAATGGAATATCATTAGGTCTTAAAAACTGCATGACCTCACTGATATATGGAATCTAAAAAGTCAAATATATAGAAGCAGAGAGTAGAATGGTGGTCACCAGGGACAGGGAGGTAAGGGGAATGAGGAGATGTTTGCCAAAAGGTACAAAGTTGCAACTATGTAGGATGAATACCTCTAGAGATCTAATGTACAGAAATGTGATTATAGTTAATAATACTGTATTGAATACTGGCAATTTGCTAAGAAAGTAGACTTCTCGTGACACACAGAAAAAGTGGTAACTCTGTGTGAGGATAAGATATGTACATTAGCTTGACTGTAGTAATCACTTCACTATGTATTAATATATGTGTATCAAATCATCACGTTGTATACCTTAACTATAAACAATCTTATTTAAAAAAATAAGTCAAATAAAACAGCCTTATCACAAAGTCTCAGATTCTTTGGATTGGTATACAGTGTTCATGATTCCTTCAGCCTTGTTTCCTACCTCTTTCCACATTGTACTTTATGCTATCATAGCACCAGATCTCTCGTAGATCCTGAGTGGCACTCGCTTTCTCTCACCAATGTTCACAACTTTGCACTTATCGCCTCTGTCTCAAACATTCGCCTTACACTTCTCCAGTTGTCAAACATTCCTGATCCTTCAAGCAGCCACCCAAGCGGAGTGTCTCTCAACTCCCTTAAGATAAATTATGCCTGTATTCTTACCACACCTGATATATGTCTTTATAACTCAAGAGTTTACCACAACATCTAGCACATATTATGGATCCTGTGGACACCTGTTGGGTTACTGGATAAAGAGCTGGGTGGATGAGTAGATGCATGGATGGAGAGAAGGACAGATGAGTGGACTTTGGAGGATGATGAAAAAAATAAAGAAGATATATTTCTGTCTCAATGTTAAATACTGCCTAAGACTGAAAAGACTGTAGTGAAGAAAGGAATACATTGGGTAGAATAATCAGAAGAAGAGTGAAAGAAAGGTGAGAGAAAGCTTTATAGAGACAGTGAGTTCATCTGGAGTAAAGTCCTTATATAGGAGAGTAGTAAAAGCTAGCTAGATATTAAAGTTGTTGAAGGAACAAGGGGAGAAAAACACTAATGTCATATTTTAAGGCATTCAGGTAGAGGTGATGGAGCTCAGTAGGAAACAAGCTACTACACTTGCAGGCAGAGAATGTTAAGAATGGAGAGGCATGAAGTGGGTTTTATTTGCTTTTAAAATTGTATGGGTTGATTTATGGTCAACTCTGTCAAAGGCATGGAAAAGTACTCCTTCCATTTTTAAATACCAATGTAAAACATTACATTAATTTTGTTATAAAAATCATCAGATCCAATATTGTATCCACTTAAAATAATAATGTTATACTTATATATTTAGGCAGGAATATGGATACATTTTACAAAAATCTTTTGGCAGAATTTTATTCATAATCCATTAAGCTAGAACATTATTTTGAAACACAAGACAAAGTTTCAAATAAAGGTCTAAGAGGTTGCTTGCAAACAACTAGAAAAGCAACCAAATAAAAAGAACTTTGAGAATCCTTCACGCTCACCTTTCACTTAGGGGATGAATCTACTCAATTCTGAAGGCTAAATTGTTTTATTCCTTTGAATAGTGCAGTATGTTTTTGAAGTTAGGCAACAGGGAAGCTGTTAAAGTGACAAGAACAAAAATGGCAAATTCAAAGTTTTCCAGAGTCATAAGGAAGAAAAATGAGAATGGGATTGTTACTATACATTCAAGGAGCAGAGAATAGTAGTATAATGAGACAAATTAAATAAATTCAAGAACTTTGGAGGCAAGGTAGTGATGAAAGTTATCTAAGAATTTCAGAAATATTTAAAAATTGTGGCAGATTATCACATTTCAATATAATAGCAATGGCCTAATTTATAGAAAGTCTGTAGAAAGAGAGAAGGTCTTAGTGGAAAAAGTAAAAGCATTGAAATAAAAAAACTCCCTGAGTCTCAGTATTCTCACCTGTAAAATGAGTAAATAAAGTGTATGTTGCATAAACAATTGTGAGGAATGAGAAAAAATATATATTTGGTGCAAAATAATCATTTGATAAGTAATCCTTATTGCTGCTAATATTATCAGAGTTTGATGCACAAATAAGAGGAATTTAAAATTAGAAAAGAAAAAAATGGTAGGAATTATGGAGAGTCATAGAAAAAGCATCAGATGATCAAAGCATCAGATGATCAAGTCTTATGCTGGTAGAGTAAGGAGGAAATAGTCACAAAGGATCCCTCTTGAATGACTGGATGTACACATTTTCTCTGGTCTTTTCTCAGAGAAAAGTTAGTCTACAGCAAATTAACAACGGGTGGCATTACTGACTCCTCAACACTGCAAGGTGTAGGTAGTTGACACTGAAAGAGGGACAGCCTCATGTATATACTGAGCCTGATTCCAGGACAGCAAATATATTAAATATAAGGGAAGGTGATGATTTCAGCAGATTTTGTCTGAAAGACAGGAGTGTCAACTTACAACATTTCCAGGAAGAGATTTATGTTTTAAATGCGTTGGCTCTTTAAAATGTTTTTTTTTAATTATTATTACAGCTGCAACATACATGCACACAAAACAAAAAGCTTTGACCTATATAGACAAAAAATGAACTCTAAGCCTCACAACTCAAACAAAAATTAACTCAAAATGGATCAATTTAAAATATAAAACTATAAAACTTTTAGAAAAAGTCAGAAATTTTACAGGATTTAGGGCTAGGCAAGGAGTTCTTAGACTTGATACCAAAACTTGATCCATAAAAGGAAAAACTGATAAATTAGACTTCATCAAAAGTTAAAACTTTTCCTCTCAAAAATACATCATTAAAAGGATGAAAAGACAAGCAACAGACTGGAAGAAAATATTTGCAAAACACATATCCAACAAAAGACTAGTATCTAGTCCTAGTATCTAGAACTCTAAAACTCACGGAATAAAAAAACAATCTAATTATAAAATGGGCAAAAGATATAAACAGACATTTCACCAAAGAGGATACACAGATGGCAAGTAAGCACATGAAAAGATATTCAGCATCATTATTAGGCAAAGGCAAATTAAAGCCCCAATGTAATATCTCTCACATGCGTCAGAATGGCTAAAATAGTGACGACACCAAATGCTGGAGAGGATGCTGAGAAACTGGATCACTCCTATGTTGTCTATGCGAATGTAAAAGAGTAAAGCCACTCTGGAAAATAGTCTGGCAGTTTCTTATAACTGACATACGATTATCATACTACCCAGCAATAAGTTCTTGGGCATTTATCCTAGAGAAATGAAAACTTATGTTCATGTAAAAAACCGTACATGAAAGTTCATAGCAGCTTTACTCGTAACAGTTAAAAACTGGAACCACCCCAAGATGCCCGTAAACAGATGAATGGTTACACAAAGTGTGGTACGTCCATACCATGGAACACTGCTCAGTAACAAAAAGAAATGGGGGGCTTCCCTGGTGGCGCAGTGGTTGAGAATCTGCCTGCTAATGCAGGGGACACGGGTTCGAGCCCTGGTCTGGGAGGATCCCACATGCCGCGGAGCGGCTGGGCCCGTGAGCCACGGCTGCTGAGCCTGCGCTTCTGGAGCCTGTGCCCCGCGACGGGAGGGGCCGCGATAGTGAAAGGCCCGCGCACCGCGATGAAGAGCGGTCCCCGCACCGCGATGAAGAGTGGCCCCCACTTGCCGCAACTGGAGAAAGCCCTCGCACGAACCAAAGACCCAGCACAGCCAAAAATAAATAAATAAATAAATAAATAAAATTAAAAAAAAATATATAAAAAAAAAAAAAAGAAATGGGACTATTGAGGCATACAATAACTTGGATCAATCTTCAGGAAATTATGCTAAGTGAAAAAAGTCAATCCCAAGAGGTTATGTATAATATGATTCCATTTATATGACATTTTTGAAGTGACAAATTATATAATTGAAGAACAGATTAGTGGTTACTAGGGGTAGCGGGTGCAGGAGGGAGAGGTCACCATAGATTAGGAATGGATTGAAGGGGGTGGAGGAGGGAAGAGGAGGGATGCAGTCATCAAAGGACACCAACTAGAGATTCTTGTGGTGACGGAATTATTTGGTAACCTGAAGATGGTGTATATACAAACTCATATATGTGATAAAATTGCATGGAACTTAAATACACACACAAGTATAATCAGGGAAATCTGATTAACATTAATAAATTATAGTTTTGCAGGATTTTACCACTGGAGATACTGGGTAGAGAGTACACAGGACCTCTCTGTATTAGTTCTTACAACTATACGTGAATATAAAATTATCTCAAAATAAAAAAAATTTTTTTAAGAAAGCTTTGACCTGTGAATTTAATGAATGCCCTTAGTTATTAGGTTATAAGATAAAAAGAAAAACATTACTTCTAAACAACTTAAAAATTCTAATATCTGGTACATCATTGTGTAAGAAAAAAACTCATGTAATTTTCTTCCTCAAGATAATTCTGTACTAATTAGACTGATTTAATAACTTTGATAACTGATTTATCATAACCGATTTAATAGAAAGTGTTCTATATCTTCTTCCTGATTTTACCAACATGTAAAAATAATGCTAGCACAACATTCTAGTTTATACAAGTCTTGGATTTATTTTCTAACGAATAGACTATTGTGAATTTCCCAAACTACTTCTACTGGCTTGGTGCATCAGATAAACTAATATCACTTAGAAAGCCATAAAATTTTGTTTTCAACTGAATTAATTACTAGTAAGTAATGTTTTAAAAGAGATCAATGCATATGATACTACAAATCATAAGGATTTCATATGTTAGCCTAAATTATAATTTCCATGTCTTTAATTTTAAGGTCATAAACTAACCTTAATTTGAGTCAGTTAATAGTCTTTATATAGGAACAGCTTAATTTTAAAATACCTGGGCTCTTATTTACTATGTTATAGAGTAGCCATCAGTTAACACGTTAAAAAGGCAAATGAATCTTAGTTATGTTAAAGTTCATGTTCATTTTTAAGAAATGTAAAAATATGGGATGTAAGGTATGTAAACAAAATAATGAATATATATTGGTTTATTATGAGCTATAAGAGAATAATTTAGTCTAAAGGAAAAATATGCCAGAATGTAAAAGCATATAATGAAGTACAAATCTGATGGTTTGTACCATAAATGTAGGTCTGAGAAATGAACCTCACTTGCTTGGGTTTATAATATTTAGAAATAATGAGCTTGAATAATATTTAGAAATAATGAA
Organism: Balaenoptera acutorostrata; assembly: GCF_949987535.1. Taxonomy (NCBI): domain Eukaryota; kingdom Metazoa; phylum Chordata; class Mammalia; order Artiodactyla; family Balaenopteridae; genus Balaenoptera; species Balaenoptera acutorostrata. The sequence goes on from NC_080077.1 coordinate 46,693,268, forward strand.
CTTGAAAGGAACTATGAAATGAGCTTGCCAAAGTTGGATAAATTTGATGACTTTATTTATGAGAGAAAAAAACTCATGAATCCGTTATTGCATATCATCATATAGATGATAATCCAAAAAAGTAAAAGTAAAATCTGTGCTTTCTTTGTTAAAAAAAGGGCCAAGTTATACCCTGTGCAAATAAAGTCCCTTTTTATCATCAAAATAATTCTGTGGTTTTTCGCATACTCTAATGATTTCAACTAAAGTTTCTTATTCTTTAAAAATGTTTAATTCATAATTTCTGTTTATTGCTGTTTTAAAATATTACCTAATAATTATTGTATTTAGTTACTTGTGATATATATCCATATTTTATCTCTTCTGATGACTCTTCTTGCCTTGTCTTTTGCAAATTCAGGTTCCAATTTCAAAATGATAAAATTATTAAGACTTCTTTTACATGTAAATTATGTTTAAGTGTCCTAAATGACTAGCTAGCTAGCTAGCTACCTAGCTAGATAGATACTAGAGATGTATTAGATAGATACAGAGATGTATTCCTTCATTTTTAAAAGAAGGCATATTAAAAAATAATTAGGTATATTTGACACTACCCAGATGTTTGATCAGTGCAATATTGTTAGAGCTATTTTGTTTATTTTTATTTTCAAACGGAAAAAAAAAATCAGGCTTCTTAGGTGAATTTTATATAGGTAAAGGGTATTAATATATTTCAGTTTTTGCAGGTATTTTCCAATTAAAAATAAATATAATCATGCTCAAAGGCTGACAAAGTTACTGTCAGCAATTTATTTTTAATATATTTTCTTCAGATTTACCTCATCTATTTTGATGCTCTGTTAGGCATATACATATTGAGAACTGTTATGTCTTCTTGGAGAATTGATCCCTTTATCATTATGCAATTCTCCTCTTCATCCCTGGTAACATTCCTGCTTTGAAGTCTACTCTAAATATACCTACTCCTGCTTTCTTTTGATTAGTATTAGCATGGTGTATCTTTCTCCAACCTTTGGCATACTCTAATCATGTCTCTTGTAGCATGGCCATCATTCATTTCATTTACACATAAGCATACATAATCGAATACATTGTTGGTATTACTATTCTGAACAAACTTATCAGATCAACTAAGAAAAATAAGTTTTTATTTTACCTTCATTTGTTCCTTCTTTGATGCTCTTCCTTCATGTGGATCCCAGTTTTTGACTTATTTTCCTCTTCTCTAAAGAACTTCCTTTAACATTCTTGCAAGGCAAGGCCCACTAGGAACAAACTTCCTCGATTTTTGTTTGTCCGAGGAAGTCTTTACTTTTCCTTCACTTTTGAAGGAAAATTTCTCAGGGTACAGAATTGTAGGTAAGTGGCTTTTTTTCTTTCATCAGATTAAATGTTTCACTCCACTTCTCTTCTTGGCTTGCATGGTTTATGAGAAGTTAGATGTAATTCTTATCCTTGCTCCTCTATAGGTAAGGTGTGTTTTACCTTTGGCTTGTTTCAGAATTTTTTTCTTTGACTTAGGTATATCATATTCAAAATACAGAAAGCCAAGTTGTAATTTTTTTGGCATTTTTTCCTGTTTGGTGTTCTGAGTTTCCTGGATCTGTAATTTGGTATCTGACATTAATTTGGGGGAAATTCTCAGTCATTATTATTTTAAATATTTCTTCTCTTCCTTTTTTTCCTTCTCCTTTTGTTATTCCCATTACACATATGTTACACCTTTTGTAACTGTCGCACAGTTCTGATTTTTTCAGTCTTTGTTCACTTTTCAGTTCTGGTGGTTTCTACTGAGATATCCTCAAGCTCAGAGATCCTTTCCTCAACGTCCAATTGCTGAACATTTCAGATAACCTGGACGTCCTGCAAAAATAAGTCTGTCCCTCATCTTTTCTATGCAGATATTGAAGCTGTGTCTTGACCTTTGTGAATATAAAAATCATGTCACAAAGTTGCTGCTTTCCACTTTGAACAGATTGATCTGAACTCAGAAACGTTCCTAATTTCACAGGGTATTTTCTTTTTAAATACTCATCATTGTGTTATTTGGAGAACTAGTCCTTCTTTGTAGATTAACTCTTTGTTTCTTTTTCTAGATGTTCATAACTTTGAGTTTTCCTTTGACAAACCCTATGTTGGTAGAGAGCCAGGCAAACAACTACACATGTGTGTAGTGCCACAAATTGAGCCACTATTGCTGGAGAACAATCTGAAAATACACAATAAACAGTAAAATTAGTAAAAAAAAAAAAAAAAAAAAAAATTAAGTGCAGTATGAAATTAGATACCAAATACGTGGTTTCAAAAGTAAATGCAAAAGGACATCCAAAAGGGATAAATCAGGCTGAGATAGTGGGGCAACTCTTCTGAGAAGCAGTAATGTTGTTGCTAGGTAGACATGAGGTGTGTGGAGAAGAGGCCTTGAAATGGGGAGAAAAACAAAAGTGAAGACAGAATAATAAAGCACTAACTTTTCTCCCTGTGAACTTAAGATTTTCCTTGACTCTTCTGGCACATATCTTTCTATAATACTTAAGAACTTCACGTAAGAAAAAAGGATTCTTATTATGAGAAAAATTTTAGAGGTCAAAAAAAAAAAGTCATACAACCTCCTGGAATTTCAGAGTTACTGGATTTTTGAGGAACTTAAAAAAGGTCTTCACTTATTTTTAGAAAAAGTTAAATTCATTACTACCTTTCTAGGAATGCTAAAACAGTTTTCAATAGTTTCTAAGTAAAATTACACATTCCCAAATATAAACCGATTTTTACAGTGAGAGAAAAATATCATCAGAATTTTTTCTCTGCTAAGACCAAAGAGATTCAGTGCATACTCAGTGAAGACTCCCCTTTGATCTTTATTCTGCTATTGACATTGCTTTGAGATATTTTTGCTTTGGATGCTCTGCCACCAGGGGATTGGTGGTGGAAGCTGAGTTCACATTGTTTCCCTATATGCTTAATTTTTAATGACAAGTCTCTGAATTACCAGATTGTGTCAATTACCATCCAAGAAATCTAATTTTGTTTATGAAATTAGTTGCTTGGAAGAGTAACATAAGCATTCATTTCAGCTTAGCAGCGTCTCTGATCTGTAGCAGGTGCTATTTGAATGAACTGCCAGCACTTGATAAAACAGTTCATCAGGCCTTGCAGTCAAATCAAATCAAGCCTGTCCCAACAGCTCTGCAGCCAACATGGCACGTGGCCATACATCTAGAAAACAAACTTTCCAAACTTCAAATAAGACACAGAGTCACTTCTCTGAATAGAATAATCATGAGGATCTTTTAAATTATCCCAAGGCTAAAACTTATAAATACAAAAGAAAGTGAAAAGTTAAAGAAACTGCCTATGATAGTTCAGAACCAAAATACTTTCTTCCAGGAATACTTCTCTAAATAAGGTTAAAACGTAATCTTTATTTGCATTATCAAGATGATTCCCTATTTATTGTTTTATTTCACTTTAATAATAGAAAACTCTGGTTCTTTCCATATTCTAACTTGTTATGGTTTTCAATACACCATGGCAGTGAGGGCCTGTAATGATCATTCCTAACACAGCAAAATCACAGGACACATTTTTATTCATCCATTTACTCACCCATTTTTATTCCCGATGAATTTTAATATTATTTCCTTGACAAAAAAGTGCAAGAAAGTTCACAATTCCACTGAAATGCAACATATTTTACCACCATATGAAAGTACACTGAATTCTTAAAATAGAAAATAAAAATTTTAACTTCAGTCAAGAATTTCAACTAGCAATCTTTGTCCCATAGCCTTTTAAAATGACCATCCATGGAGCAACAAGTATTTACTGAGCACCTACTATATACCAGGCATTGCTCTAGGTTCCAAGGAAACAGCAAAGAATAAAAACAAAGTCTCACCTCTCTTGGAGCTGACGTTCTGGTGAAAAGCTTACCAAATGCAATCTCTGTCCTTGAAGAGCTCTGGCGCAGACCCTTAATAGAGCAGGGGAAGATTCCCTGAGGAAACCTCATTTTTCAGCCAGAAAGAATGAGCAGGAGGAGGAAGGGCATCACAGGTAGCAGGAAAACATACAGGTGGTCAGGAAAAGCTTTGCTGAGTCGGAGGTGTTACTGAAGCAGCTTCGTTTGCCTGACACGGAGCAAGCCAAAACGCTAAGACGTCAAGTTTTGCAGCAGCCATGCGAGGAGATGGGAGAACAAGTTCTCAGATGCACCTCCACGAAGGTGACAGCCTCGGGATATTTATGAGATAAAGAAGCAGGGTCGTCTGAGGCATGGGAGGCATGCGAAGCTTGGGAAAAGGTGACTGGAAATAAGAAAAAGCTGACGTAGCCATCTTTCTGTGCGGAGATAACTAAGCTACCGGCTTCTTCGGCGAATGCTTGTTTTAAAATGGGGTCACTTTAGCCTAATCAAAGGGTGGAGCTTTCAGCCCTCTGACGTCAAAAGGTCACGGAGCGGCACTAGCGCATGCCCAGTTGGAGGATGGGTGGTCCTATCCAGCTTTAACCACTTCAGTCCTAACTAGACACAGCTGACTCTACCATCCTGGAAAACAACTCGGGCAAACCTCTTATTGTTAGGTTAAGTGTGGCTTGGAGGACAAGCTAGGTTTTTCTGTAGCAACAACTAAAAGGACCTTGCTCGGGGAAGGCAGGTTCCAGGCATAATGGATTTAACTGATGATTCCCCACGGTTTCAGAGACACCTGAGTGGGTCTTGCAGATTGAATATGAGTCCAAAAAAATGTGCTACAGTAAGAAGAAGGAGTAAGTGCTAAAGGCAAGGAGGCATGAACCAGGCTTTGTTTGGGACTTAAGTTGCTACTTGTTTAACAAGTCGCTGGGGGCAGCTAAGTCTGAAACTATGGATGGGGCCTGACTCTTGGTGGCCTGTGGGCCAAGCTGCAGCGATTTGGGGAATCTTCTTTCCCCAGCCTCTCTACCCGTAAAGGGATACTGATTAATGGAATAACTAAAAAAGGAGGAGGAAAGGCACAAAAGCATTATGCAATTGTTTGATTAGATAACTGATTTCTGAAAAGTTCTCTGTACTATGCGTACTTTTCCTTCCATTGTATTTTTAAGGCAACTAGGAGAGTTTAATAGTTTTAAAATTACAACTTCAAAAATAATTATAACTAATATTTTATAACACTTGACAGCTTTAATACTTTAAGACAAAAATACTTTCTCATATTTTATTTGATCATCTAAGTAATGCTGCAGGGTAGAAAAAGTGTAATTAACTTCATTTTACACGTGTGGAAAATAGGTCAAGAGGTGGTTTTCCCTGGGTCAGACTTCAAACAGTGCCCTTCTACCTCCAAATTCTGGGATCTTTCTACCATACTAGATTAACTTACATGCAAAATCTAGTTGCTTTATTCCAGTAAAAATTCCCTTTTAAAGTAAAGCTTGAAAACTGTAATGCTGGGCTCCTCTGGGTTTGAATCATAGGTGTGCTAACACCATGTGTGGTGTAGTTCCTATCAACAGTACCATCTCTCCACTCTGCAGCTGGTACTCCCCAAAAGAGATTCTCCAGCAGCTGTGCACCACTGATAGTTCCCTAAGCCTTTGCACTTACTTCCTGTACTGCTTTTTTCGGCTCCAAAATTTGGCTCTCATTCTTCAAAATAGTTCATCTTTCTTTCTGTCAATGCTGACTTGGGCAGCGTTGGGTTTTTACCCCTCAGCTCTCCAGGATCTCCTTGAATGCAGCTCTCCTTTTGCTTGTCTGAACTGCTGGGTGGGACCCAAACTCTGCCCTCAAGAATTTACATTCTCTTGAGAAATAAAATAAGTACTCGCATGAAACAATTAAAACATAATTCAAAATGGCAAGCAATAAATACACTCTCCCTTCATCTTGATTACACCTGACTTTTGAGGAAAGCACTTTAGAGAACTTTATAACATTTTCATTTTGGACTTAAAAATGTGCTAGTCAATCCATGTACTACCTGGGGATTTTCTACTTCCTGTACAACTTTGTGTGGCAAATAATACCAATACATTAGAAACATTGTTGCTACTAAGGATTACAGTGTTGTTGAATTTCAAGGTAGCACTAGACATTTGAATTAAAATGCTGTATATTTATTTCCAGTCCTTTGAAATTATGAAATGTAAACTTATCAAATCCGATTCTTATGAAAATTATGACTCTGTTGTTACTATGAGTATATTCCTACCGTGAGTATGTCACTGTGGGTATTCACCAATATCCACAAGGTGAATTTGGGTGGGGAGTGGTATAGGAACCATTTACTCAGTACTGAGCCATCGAGGGGTAGAAGGTAGGTGCTTCTGTCCTACATCATCATCTATTCATGTCAGAATCCTGAGTCATCCCTTGTTCTTGGCATCCTTCAGAACTGGCTCTCTCTCTCTCTCTCTCTCTCTCTCTCTCTCTCTCTCTCTCTCTCGGTGAACTTCTGCAAGTCCTTTCTGGAGTCATTCTGCCTTTCCTGCTTCATTTTGAGCCTGGAGAAACCCAGTTGAGTTCCCCCATGCAGTCATTTTCCTTTTCTGTGCTGCTTTCCCACATCCAGGAGTCATTCAACTTTCTTTACACCCCAGTGAAGTGTAAGAAACAATAGGTCAATTGTAGGTCCATCTGTCTACATACACTGCATAGATACACTAAGCCAGAACTTCTTCTCTGAGTGGAGCCCATGAAAAGGGTCCTCTGCCCTTCGATCTTCAGATCTCCGTGGGGTGGCTGTGGTCTCCTTTAGGTCCACCAGATCCTGTTAGGGGTCACAGCACCTGCTCACTCCTGGTTTCCCTTTTATCTCTCCTCCACATCTCTACTGTGTCAATGAAAATGGTCATCTAGTCTGGAGATAAACACCAGTGGTAGACAAAGTGAGACAGAACTTCATGGCTCTTTATATCACTTTCATCATTTTGCATTATCCAAATTTTATGTTCACTGTCGGAGGCCTAGGCTTAAACCCTCAAAAATTAAGAATTAACCCCTTGTTTTCTCTTTCTACTGTGTTTTTGTGTTTTTCTTCCCTGAGGCAATGATGCAGAATGCCCAGCTGACTAGGGTTATTATATAAGAGAAAGTATGAAAAAAATAGCAATGGACATAATATCCCTTCATACTACTGGTAAAATCATACATAAACTACTTACCCATTTTAAATGTTCATGGGCCCAATCACTCACTCTATAAATATTTATAAGGTGTTTAACTTTTACATTTACCATTTACATACCATTCTTACAATTCTTTCTGATATTAAATCATTCTCTACTAAAGGAAAAACTTTATATGTAACAACTGTTAAATTTGGCCAGAGAGGTGGTGAAAGGGCAAGATATGCATTAACTGTTAGAAAATTTTCCTATTTCCTTAAGGCTAAGAAATCTTCCCGTCTCTTATGTTCCGAAGGCAGGACTCTGATGAGCAAATTAAGGTCTCACTTGCACTTTTCAATTTCCTCCTCCATCTCAACTTCTTTCCCACCTTCACTTTCTCTTTCTCTCTTTGTCCTAGATTTGAAAAAGAAGTGCCCCTCCTCTTTGCCAAAGTGAATGCCTGTCTTCACTGGTACTTCTGATGCCCGCCACCCCCTGCTCCAGGAGCTGAGATCACAGCACAGCAGGGAATATGGAGTTTGCAATCACAAGTGGACTCATAGCATGGCTCTGCCCCATTTAGTTGTGGGATCCTGCGTAAGTTATTTAACAGCCCAGGAGTTCAGGTTCTGCCTTTGAAATATGGAATCCTAACAATGCCTGCCACATAGAAAGTTCTTAAAAATTGAGAGGTGTTCTATCATTGCTTCTTTTTCTTGAATCTTCAGTCTCTTCTCTTATACCGATTCTGTTTCTTCTCCCACAGATCTCTTCAGTTCTCTCTGAATTTAAACAAAAACAATTCCTCAACCCTGTAACATCCTGTGCTTACCACCCCATGATTCTCCCTTTACCACCAAATTTTTGAAAGAGTAGCTATTCCTGTAGTCTTTTTCTGATCACTCCAAATTTCTTAAATTTCATTACTGATCTTATCAAATTTACTTCCTCAGAGGTAATATTGACCTTCTAATCACTGAGTCCTGTGTCTTTTCTCTGTTTTTAAACCCTTTGAAACATCTGTGCCATTCAACATTGTTGAATACCCCTTTGTTTGAAATAATTTATCCCTCAGCATCTATTGTTGGGCTGTATCTGTGTGTTTTTTTGACTGATCATTCTCTTCCTATCTACAAATGTAGCTGTTTCTTAATTCCTTTGCTTAATCCACTCCATTTAGATGTGCACAATCCTTCCTGAAATTTCACCAAGTCTAACACCCCTATTTGAATGACCCAAAGGGTCTAGCCTCCACAGTAAATTAATAATCTCATTAATTATCTGCTTGGATATTCTGCCAGACCTTTGAACTCAAAACACCCCTTGAATCAAAGTCATCCCGCTCTCCCAGACTAACCCTTCTTCTCCTCTCTGTATTACAGACACTAGCATTCTCCCTGGCAGCCAGATTCAAAATCTTGAAGTTCCTTCCTTTCCTACTACCCATCTCCTATCACCAATCACTCATCAGTCCTATGAATTCTAGCTCCATAATATTTTCACACTTATCATTATCTTCCAGTTTGTCGCCTCCATGGTTTGGGGTTTATTATGTCTTATCTGAACTACTATAATAACCTTCTAATTTGTTCTAACTCCTCTTAAATCTCTCTCTCCAGCTCCCCTCCCAACCTTCATTTTTTCAACTAATCCATCAACAATGCCAGATAAAGCCTCAGTTTAATTTAATGTGTTTACGAATAAGAAAATTACTACAGAGAGAAAAGAAGAAAGCATTTTGGTACAGCAGCTGGGTGCTATGATATATATGTAACTATATTATATTATTTAACATTAAAAACAAATTGTGATGAACATAATTGGTTGCCCACACAGTATCCAATTCCCCCTTCCTTCTTCCAAATACAACGCTGATTTTTTTTTTCAGGTTTCTATCTCCATCCCTTCCAAAGGAGGATTCTAATTAGTCTATGCTAGTTTTCTGACTCTTGTTATTGGTCTATGGGTGATTGTGTGTCCTAAAATGATTCAGAAGGGTAAAGGGAAGAACTTGTATTTCATGGTTGGCTAAGAATCTCTCTTTTTCACTCTAGGCAGGAAAAGAGAGCATCTTGCCCAAGTTGCCCCAGCCACCAACTTGGGACCATGAGAGGAGCCAGACTGAGAACAAAATTGACAGAGAGAGAAGGGCTGAAGCCAAAGAGTAGTAAGAAAAAAGTCAGAAAGTGACACACTGTACCTTCATCCCCCGACTACTGGTTACACAAGGTAATATCTTTCCTTATTTGTTAAGCCATTTCAGGTAGGGTATTCTATTACTTGCAGCCTGGGTATGCCTGCTGAGCAATCCTCTGATGTGGAGATAGGCTCAGAGAGGCCCAAGTTCACATGGTTAGTAGCAGCTGAGCCAAGATTTGAAACCAAGTTTGCTTGACTACAAAGCCCTTGCTTTTTCCACTAACCCATATTAACTGATTAGGACTCTCATCAGGTCAAAACCTATAAAAAATATTTCAGACATTTATTGGGACATTACTGTGTATTGTACACAGTTATCAGTGCTTTACAGATACTAACTCATTGACACTTTGAAATAACCATATGAAGCCCAAACACTATCCTCATTTTACAGAGACTGAAAGAGTTAAATAACTTTCTCAGAGTCACACAGCAAGTAAGTTTCAGAACATGGAATTGACCCAATGCATTCGGACTCTAGAATGCCTGCTCTTAATCATTAGTCTTACACATTTCTTGATTTATTCTTTGCATGTCCACAGTGTTAAAAAACAGGTTATGTGGCTTTCATGCACTATATTTATGAGAAAAGTTGTGGGAGCCTCCTGCAAGATAAAGTTGGCTTACAATATCAGTGTGCATGTATCAGACAGAGGCTGGCAGGAGGATGGATAGAGGGGCTATTTGAATGGAAACACAGGATCTGAAATGAAATAATCTTTTGGCTGCAGAGGAGACAGCCCCCACTCACATCTCTCACATCAGGGGCGAAGCCTGGTAATGGTGCTGGCAGTAGAAGTTCTCAAAAAAACCCTTCACATATGGCTTAAGTTTGAATTTGCGATGATACCCAGAGACCCACGCCAATTACTCTAAGGAGTTCTCCAAGGTACTGGAATTAATTCCAAACTCCTTAGCTTAATGTTTATGTTGTACTCCAATCTACCTTTCTAATACCCCCAACCCCTGCCCCATCCTTCTCTTTTGTACATGTCATTTCCTCTCATTGAATTTAGGTAATCAAAATTGTACATTAGTACCGATACTTCTTTCAAAAGGAAAGTTAACTTGCATAGGGATAATTTTAGAAATATAACTAGCACCTATTTACTAGAAACAGAAATAACCTTAGCAGTTTGATGTCTTTATAATAATGCAGTGGGACATATGGCGAGGGCAATGGTAGAATCCTAGAAAATGAGGTTAGCTCAGTGGGAAACTCTGTTTTATATTTCCCCCAGAAAACTCTTTTCAACTTCTACTCCACTAACAAATGAAATAAGGTCCCTGTTCATGCTACATCATGGAAATGTGTGCTATCTGTCCTCGCTCTTAAAGAGAAGCCAGGGGCACAAATTAAATAAGCCTGGAAAAGTTTCACACATCTGTAATTTAATAAAATAACTAGAGAATAATAGCTTCAGGGTTTATACCTAACTCTTAATAGTTACCCCCCTGTGGATATAAAGTAACCCCTCCCTCCAAAGTTTCTGTTAAAATGATGTCTTGAGAATAAGTGAAATGTCATTTATTGTCTTCATTCAATAATGGTAGATTATTAAGGTCCTGTTTGTCACTGGAATAGTAGACCTCATCAAAAGGTAATATTCCACTTTTTTCTTAAGATTAGAAGTGCTCTCTCAGAACAAGATGAATCATGGGCATTCATCTTTCTTCTTCAACTGTCACTAAGATATTGGGGAGACCATAAATAGTAAAGAAGCATATTAACAATTTTACACAGTCAGTAATATAAAGAGTGAGAGAAACTTTGTCAAGTCATTGTCAATCTGAAATTTTTTTCTTTTTCCAGAAAAATCAGATGCTTTAAAATCCCTCTAAACACCACAAGGCACACCAGAGAGAGAATTCAAGGAAGAGCAAAAACAAGATCTGGTATTCTTTGGAGGTTTTGCATGTTACACTAAGTTCTCCTGGTGCCCCACTGAAAGGTAATTCACATTACAAACAGCATAGCAGCAGGCTAAATTTTATTAGTGAAAACATATTATCTATCCAGTTGGAGGAATGAAGAGGGCAAATAGGTTAAAATTTTTCTCTTAACTATTAATTAATGTGCTTCAGGTGGTCTCCTTCCTGTTAATTTCATTGTACTAAAAGAAAAATAGTAAGAGCATCTGTAGATGTTAATCAGAGCTGCTTGCAAAATACAAGACAGAGACCTGAATGTCTCCCTATAAATCAGTAACAATAACAACACCACCATCAGAGCAGATACTATTAAACAGAGCCCATGCCAGCACATACTCTATGGCTAATTCTACCTAGATTGGTGTTCATGTTAAGATAACCGAATCAGTAGTTGTAGCAACCAGAACACAAATTGAAATATGCAAATAAAACTTGAATTATGTTGATTTTACTTGATTTGGGAATATGTAAGTACTATTCAATTTTCAGACAAAGTAATATAATTAATGTGCAAATCTGATGATGTCTTTCCTCTGCTAAAACATTCTGAAGGCTTGCAAAACAAAGCCTACACTGGGAAAACTGGACAGCTACATGTAAAAGAATGAAATTAGAACACTCCCTAACACCCTACACAAAAATAAACTCAAAATGGATTAAAGATCTAAATGTAAGGCCAGACACTCTAAAATTCTTAGAGGAAAACATAGGCAGAACACTCTGTGACATAAATCACAGCAAGATCCTTTTTGACCCACCTCCTAGAGAAAGGGAAATAAAAACAAAAATAAACAAATGGGACCTAATGAAACTTAAAAGCTATTGCACAGCAGAGGAAACCATAAACAACAGGAAAAGACAACCCTCAGAATGGGAGAAAATATTTGCAAGCGAAGCAACTGACAAAGGATTAATCTCCAAAATATACAAGCAGCTCATGCAGCTCAATATCAAAAAAACAAACAACCCAATCCAAAACTGGGCAGAAGACCTAAACTGACATTTCTCCAAAGAAGATATACAGATTGCCAACAAACACATGAAAGGATGCTCAACATCACTAATCATTAGAGAAATGCAAATCAAAACTACAATGAGGTATCACCTCACACCAGTCAGAATGGCCATCATCAAAAAGTCTACAAACAATAAATGCTGGAGAGGGTATGGAGAAAAGGGAACCCTCCTGCACTGTTGGTGGGAATGTAAATAGATACAGCCACAATGGAGAACAGTATGGACGTTCCTTAAAAAACTAAAAATAGGACTACCATATGACCCAGCAATCCCACTACTGGGCATATACCCTGAGAAAACCATAATTCAAAAAGAGTCATGTACCCCAATGTTCATTGCAGCACTATTTACAATAGCCAGGGCATGGAAGCAACCTAAGTGTCCATCGACAGATGAATGGATAAAGAAGATGTGGCACATATATACAATGGAATATTACTCAGCCATATAAAGAAATGAAATTGAGTTATTTGTAGTGAGGTGGATGGACCTAGATTCTATCATACAGAATGAAGTAACTCAGAAAGAGAAAAACAAATACTGTATGCTAACACATATATATATATGGAATCTAAAAAAAAAAAATGGTTCTGAAGAACCTAAGGGCAGGACAGGAATAAAGACGCAGACATAGAGAATGGACTTGAGAGCACGGGGAGGGAGAAGGGTAAGCTGGGACGAAGTGAGAGAGTAGCACTGACATATATACACTACCAAGTGTAGAGTGGATGGCTGGTGGGAAGCAGCCGCATAGCACAGGGGGATCAGCTCGGTGCTTTGTGACCATCTAGAGGGGTGGGATGGGGAGGGGGGAAGGGGGACGCAAGAGGGAGGGGATATGGGGATATATGTATGTGTATGGCTGATTCACTTTGTTGTACAGTGGAAACTGACACACCATTGTACAGCAATTATATTCCAATAAGGATGTTAAAAAATAAACAAAGCCTACAAAACTGCACACTCCTCAGCTAAGGTACTAACTATATGTGCAAGCCTATACTTTGCTTTCCCCACATTGTAAACTGTTCTCCACATTAGAGATTTGTGAACTCCCTAGGATTCTGTAGAAAATTAATGGTATGTTTATATGTGCATTTTTCTAGGGTGTGGGTCCTCGGCTTTCATCAGATCCTTGTTGACCCAAAATGTTTAAGAAATATTGATACAGCAGGCAGAGGAGAAAAGTAATTTGGATTGTCAGGTACATGTCAATGGGTTGTCAGGTACATGTCATGTCAGTCCCCTGAAAAAAACTGAAGACTAATATAACACATCATTCAATATGAAGCCATTCTTGTGCTTTTAAAAGAGTGACAATATGGGTAAACTGCAATACAGTTTCCCTGTGCTGAATTAACCATGGTGAGAAAGATTTTTCATAAGGGTGAAAATACCATACTTTTATTAATTAGACTCATGCTAATTATTTCCTGAAAAGCTTGATGGTAGAGCTGGAACACAAACAAAAAACAAAACCATGTTTTGAAAGAAGAGTGCATTTAATTTGAAAATTGGCAAGGAGATTGGGTAAAGATTGTGACAGCTATCTGGGTGGACTTCCCAGCACATTTCCCATTAACTCTCATTATTTTTCTAGCATCCTACAGTTATTCCCTTTCCCATCCTTAGTGGTGGACGTGTATCTCAAACATGACCAGTTAATGTGACCAATTTCCCTATCACAGTAATTGACCCTGGGGTGAGCATTTAACAAATAAGCAAGACCAAAGAGATGCCTTCCCAAATTGATAAATGGATATTGGAAAGATATTCTCATTCAACTGGGTGTACTAAGAAATTGCTGTGTAAACCAAAGGCTACCAGTGGCAGCAGAGAGCACTTGTCAGCAATAGGCAAGGAAAAGATTTTTAAAAAACAAAACAGAGAGACTGGGAGAGAGAAAAAGCCCTGAAGACATTGTGTGAACCCTTGAACTCTTAGACTTGTTTATCTATACTTTAAGTCAGGTTTACTTTGGACTTGCTAGCTATATAGACAAATACGTTTTCTTTTGTTGCTTCAACTACCGTAAGGAGGATTTTTATCATTTGCAACAGAAGAAGACCTACCTAATATAGTAGAACTCTGACTCCATGCTTTGCTGTCATCCCATTTGTCACTGGGACAGATAACAAATCTGAACCCCAGTCCAAGACCCTCTTCTTAGAGAAACTCACACCATTACTAGTGATTAAAGGTGCCAGGATGAGTTGCTTGCCTGTTGCATTCTGTGATCATCATTTGCTACATGTATATTTTTCTTGCTTGAATTTCAACAAATGGAATGTGGTAAAGTGCTCTATCTGATCTATACACAAAGCATTATGGGAGCATGAAGTGATGAAGGCAGTATGAACTCGGCAAAATTGCCAGTCACCAGCTCTGTACATTTGGACAAGTTATTTAACCTGCTAAGCCTCGGATTCCTCAGTGATTAAATAGGTATATCTACCTTAAAAGATTATATGGATAATGAGATAAACCATACAGGTTAATACTGTGTCCATCACGTTCTTGCACCGGTAAATATTCTTTGTCACAGATACACGCATACGAATAGAAGAGAGATCAACTCTCTTTGGCTGGGAAGCACTGTGAGTCCATAAAGAATATTTCTCATGAACTGAGCATTGACGAGTAATGGGGATTTTGCCAGATAGAAAAGTAGGGAAGGGCATAACAGTTAGACAACAACACATGTGTACTAGTTATTCTTCATTGGCCTCTCCAAATCTCTTCCTCTCCATCTCTTTGTGACCTAGCAGAGTGACCCCTACAGACTGCATTACCCAGGATTCCTTGCCCTCTGTTTTCTGTTGGGATCAGCCAGTGGTAGGTACCTACAGGATAATGGAGGGTGGGAAGAAAGAGAGTTCAAGGTATTAATCTTGTTAGACCATATAATTCTCATGGGTGCAACTCTAGGTCTAGGGGTGGTAACAGCATTCTAATACTGCAAGTCCCTGTGTACCTCTAAATAGTCCCAATATTTAGCTCTCTCCAGTTAAACGCTTTAAGTGTATATCTCTTTCCTGTCAGTCCCCAGATATACACAATGTGCAAAGCATAGGGAGTAAAACTGCATAGTCTATTTAGGTAATGATAAATAGTTCATTTTCTCCAATTTTCAAAGTATCAAAAATAAATAAAACCCAAAAAACACCTTCCTACTACCCTCTTGGAACTATCACCCTTTTCTCCTTTTCCCATCATAGCCAAGGCTTGTACAGTTTACATTGAATTCCCCTGTTCTTCATTCCTTTTTAGACAGGCTTTAGCTGCCCCCCCACCCCCGCCCAACATCATTGCATGAAAATACTTTCCAAATGGCTGTAGCAACTGTTTCTGAACTGCAGATATCCTTTGTTTGATTAAGAAAGTGTCCTTAAATTTCTGGCTTGCTGAGAATTTTTATCATAAATGGGTGTTGAATTTTATCAGATATTTCTTTGCATCTACTGAGACCATCATATTCTATTAATGTGATGAATTACACTGATCGATTTTCAAACTTTAAACCATCCTTGCATTCCTGGAATAAACTTCACACAGTCATTTTTCTTTCTATATATAACTGATTTCCAGTTATATATAACTCAACTCAGAATTTTTTAGTCCATGTTGATAAGGAACATTTACTGGCAATTTTCTTTGTTATTGTCCTTATCCAGTTCTGGTGTCAGGATTATTCTAGTCTCAAAAACTGAGCTGAAACATGTTCTTACATTATTCTCTCTTAGTTTATTTCCTCCATATTTTTTTCATACTGTTGTTTCTTCTCAGCCATTTTTTTTCACTTATAATTCTGTGTCCATCCTTTATATTTTAGAGTTTACCTAGGTTCTACTTTTAATCTTGGTGTGTTCGAAAAAAGTGCTAGAGTAAATAGATTGGGTCCAGATTATAAAGAGATTTATATTAAGACCTTGATACATTTCACCCAATTAAAAATACCCATGGAATCCTATGTGATCTGCTGAGGTGTTTGTCCGAACTTCATCTTAAACTTCACTGCCTAAAACACAACTCCAATCTCTATCAAAAGCCATTATAAGCCCCCTACTCACTGGCAAAATTAAAACTGCATTTGGTTCACACTTTTCCCTCCTTCTGATATGCCTTTCTTTCTCTGCTTTTAAAAACTTAATTTTTTCCAATGTTTATTTCAAAAATAGCTCCCTCCCTGAAGGCTTAATAACCCTCTCAGTCCTAAAAGAATGACATCTATTTGGGCTTGTTACATTATAGCACCGTACTGATAGCTCTTTAACAAAGCCGGTTTACTCTTGCTTCCTCTAACAGCTACATATGTACAAGTTTTATTGCCTCCCCCAAAACCCAACCAAACTAAACTACTTAGGGGAAAAAGGATATCCCATATGTTTATTTCCTGCCCAGTCCAATCCAGTGTCTTATAATTTTTAGACCATTAGAAAACTATTTGTTAAAGTGAATTGAATTAAAATTGGAAAAGACAATCCGGGATGTCTGGCCATTTTAATCTACGTCTTGTTGAACAGTATGCCAACCAAAATCCCCTTTTAAGGCAAAGTCTTTCTCAGCACTCACTTTCCTTTCCTAAGGCATTTTGAGTCCTGCTGTTAAAGTAGGTGAGTTAGGAAAATGTGTTTTTCATAAGTGAACGGAATGTAGATAAAATTCTTATAAAAATAAAGGACTGGGTCTGAACATCCAATTAGTAACTTCTAATAAACCCATGAACTTAAACAAAAGTTACCATAAAGTTCTATAACAATTCACAAGGGGAATCTTTCCAACGTTTTATATATATATTTTTTAAAACTTTATGTTTTTTTCTTTCCCCAGTGTTTATTCTTTACAAATGTTTGTTATCTATGCCAGATCTCGATGAAAGGAATAAAAAGGAAAAATAAAGTATGTCTTACAAAACTATTTTCAGCCTGTAGTTGGTAACCTGCAACCAAATGCACATATCTATATTGACTTTCTAGTCAGGAAAAAAAATGATAAACAAACAAACAAACAGCAATAACAAAAGAGCAACAGACCTTCCATCCCCAAGAGTGTTATTAAGGCTTTGTGCTAAAATATAACACCCAGCAGTCAGGCCATCAAAGCATAGCATGTAAAGTCTGAGAAAGCATGATATTTCTAAATTAATAAAACATCAAATTGGTCCTAGTTTTGCTGGAAAAAAAAATCTAGTGGTTTAACTTAAAATGTGAAACATAGAAATTCCAAAAAATGATCAAATTTTTACCCAATATTACTTGTTTTTTAGGGTTTTTTTTTTCCCAAATAGGACTTGTACACCTAAGATAAAGTTATATACGACAATGCATGTTAGAATTAGTAATGTTTTCTGAATGAAAGAGGCTCTCAGCTAAAGCTATCGTTGGCATCACAGCCATGGTTGGAAACTGTTGCTAGGATGAGTTCACATCTCTGCATGTTTGCTGATCTTTCTTCCACATAACTCAGTTATTCAGCACTTTCCTAAATACATGTTTCAGATCCTGTCTCTAACTTTCCTTCTGGTCCATACTCTGTTTTCCTAGTTTTCTTCTCCCCCATGCTGCTTCTAGAAAACTGTCATGGAACATATCAGTTCAGTCATATATGCACATAAAAAATAAAATAGACTTTAAAATATAATTCAAGACACATCCAATCGTCTACATATTCAGAAATATTTAAGAAAAAAATGAACACCTAGAAATCTCATTCTTATGTTGTTTTGTGTTTCTGCTTCTGCACTTCAGATAAGAGTTACCATATATAAATAATTTAATCTGTAAATTTAAATTAACGTTGGATGGGATTCACTTTGATGACATTGCTCATGGAGAAAAGAGAATAAGGGCAGATGGGATGATCCTCATTAAGGAGAAGGCGGGGAGGGATACAGAGCCATGTGAGGGAAATAAGCTACCAACGGAAAAGCAACGAGTAGACTTCTAGGACTGTAAAAATGAGAAATATCAAATAGGAAGGAATTTGAAAGGAGGGTTAGTATCAGTAAGTGGGCATAGCAATAATTAGTGAATATTAATGTCAGATATCAAGGAAAAGAAACAAGTTCAAAAGAGTATGGGTGCAAAATGTTTTTCCAGTGTAGAATGTGATGATTCTGCCACTTGCATCATGGAATACGTGAATAGTGCCTCCTGAAATTGTGCCTTGCACCCTGAGTGTGACCATATATGAGGGCCCTGGCTATCAAGAAAATGGTTCAATTTAAACAGCATATTTGTCATTGGAGAATCTTTCAGAAAGTACTTTGTTTTCTATATCAAGCAAAAAGCATGGCGTACTAGAAAGGCCCTTTCCTAGGAGTATAAAGACCAAGCATAACATTATTATTTTTAACTATATAAAGTCACCATTATTAGACAGTTTTTTTAACCTACAAAAATGTTGATTTCATAGAGTTCAACGTACCAGTTGCATAATCTCGGTTAAGACGTTTTACCTTTCTTGGTAAAAGTTTCCTTACCTGTAAACTAGGCTAGATCAGTGAGTGCCAACCTGTATTTTGCTTTGCTGCTTTTTACATCACTACACAGCACTATCCGTAATAACTCTCCTTATGCACAGTGATTCTAAATGGGGACAGGGGTGAAGGTTTCACATTTTTTCTCTCCTGCAGACAGTTGTTCTGATATGCTTCTTTATTGAACCATTCCATTTTCCTGCCTCATTGAAAACATGAGAGTGAGGTGCTGGAATTGTTCCAGTGAACAGAATAGTTCTTTGAATGTCAGGTACCAAAAGTTACAGTCTAGTTAGTATTCAAAGTCTAGAAGAGGGCTTCCCTAGTGACGCAGTGGTTAAGAATCCGCCTGCCAACGCAGGGGACACGGGTTCAAGCCCTGGTCTGGGAAGATCCCACATGCCACGGAGCAACTAAGCCCGTGTGCCACAACTACTGAGCCTGTGCTCTAGAGCCTGTGAGCCACAACTACTGAGCCCGCGTGCCACAACTATTGAAACCCCTGCGCCTAGAGCCCATGTTCCGCAACAAGAGAAGCCACCGCAATGAGAAGCCCACGCACCGCAATGAAGAGTAGCCCCCGCTCACCGCAGCTAGAGAAAGCTCGTGCGCAGCAACAAAGACCCAATGCAGCCAAAAATAAATAAATTAAATAAATAATTTTTTTAAAAAACACCCAAAAAACCCAAAGTCTAGAAGACCTAAACCCCATAGTTACAAGTTTAATCTACCCACATGTATGTTGCATATCCTGAGATTCTTCTTCTGCAGCAAATAGAGGTCACAGGCCAGCATCAATGGGTTGAGAGTGTGATCATTTTGATGGTCAATCACATAGGAAAATCAGTGGCCAGGAATAAAGGTCAAGGCTAAGGGTTAAAGTAACATACTAAAGTGGAGAATACTCTACTGTCTTTTGGGAGGGCAGATGAATCTGGGGAATACAACCAGCTTCACTTAGGAAAAGGTACAGTAGAGCTATTTAGATTATAGCACTTGTGACACCATTTTGTAACTCCTGTTTAATTTCCTGTTTTCACACAGGGCTTAAAGTTTCCTGAAGTCATCTGTTGTTTTTTTGGTTTTTTTTTTTTAAACTTTGGGTTTATTTATTTATTTATTTATTTTATTTATGGCTGTGTTGGGTCTTCGTTTCTGTGTGAGGGCTTTCTCTAGTTGCGGCAAGTGGGAGCCACTCTTCATCGCGGTGTGCGGGCCTCTCACTATCGCGGCCTCTCTTGTTGTGGAGCACAGGCTCCAGACGCGCAGGCTCAGTAGTTGTGGCTCACGGGCTTAGTTGCTCTGCGGCATGTGGGATCTTCCCAGATCAGGGCTCGAACCTGTGTCCCCTGCATTGGCAGGCAGATTCTCAACCACTGCGCCACCAGGGAAGCCCAAGTCATCTGTTTTTGTATCCTATCTGGTTTTGTATTGCAAATATCTCTAAGAATGCCTTCTTGGCACTTGGTAGACACTCAATATTTTTCCTGTTTTAAAAACTTTATTATCATGAAACAATTTGATAATTTGGACAGAAAATTTGCAAAAATAGTACAGAGAACTCTTTTATACTTTCTGTCCAGTTTCATGTGTCATTAACATTTTGTCATATTTACTTCCCCATTTTCTCTCTCTACCCGAGAGAGAGAGTAAGTCACATACTTCATGGCCCTTTACCCCTAAATACTTCAGTGTGCATTCCTGAAAACAAGGAAATTCTTATATAGTCACATTCCATTTGTCAAAATCACATTATAATCCATATCTATAGTTCATGTTTATACTTTGTCAATCACCCACAATGTACTTTATAGCAACATTTCCAGTCAATGATACAGATTGCAGTTAATTTTGATTTCCTTTTTAATCTATTTTGATTTGGAAAAGACTAATACTTTTTGAATAAAAGCCAAGGAGTATTCTATCCTCCCAACTCTCTTTTTCTTAGTACTGAATTTAACACCAGGAATTTCATAGACAGTAGTTGAAAGGAAATGAGACTTGAAATCAAAAGACTTAAGGTTCAGACTGAAGTCACTAAATATGTAAACCAGAGTAATTTTTGTAGCTACAGTCTTCTTGTGAAGTGTTTATCACCCTCACTAATACATTATGAAGTATATTGTAAAAGAGGCAAGAACCCCAAATAGCTAAAGCAATCTTGAGAAAGAGGAACAAAGCTGGAGGTATCCCACTCCCTAACTACAAACTATACTATAAAACTATAGTAATCAATACAGTATGGTACTGGCACAAAAACAGACACACAGATCAATGGAACAGAATAGACAGCCCAGAAATAAACCCACTCACATATGGTCAATTAAGGAGGCAAGAATATAAAATGGGGAAAAGACAGTCTTTTCAATAAATGGTGTTGGGAAAACTGGACAGCTACACCTAAAAGAACCAGTCTAGAACATCTCCTCACGCCATATACAAAAACAAACTCAAAATGGACTAAAGGCTTAAATGTAAGACCTGAAACCATAAAACTCATAAAAGAAAACATAGGCAATATGCACTTTGAAATTGGCCTTAGCAGTATATTTTTTAAATGTCTCCTCCGATAAAGGCAACAAAAGCAAAAATAAACAAATGGGACCACATCAAACTATAAAACTTTTGCACAGCAAAGGAAACCATCTACAAAACAAAAAGGTAACCTACAGAATGGGAGAATATATTTGTAAATGGTATGTCTGTTAAGGGATTAAAATCCAAAAAATATAAATAACTCATACAACTCAACATCAAAAAACAAACCTGATTGAAAAATGGGCAGGGGATCTGAACAGGTAATTTTCCAAAGAAGACCTACAGATGGCCAACAGGCACATGAAAAGATGCTTAGCATCACTGATCATCAAGGAAATGCAAATCAAAACCACAATGAGTTATTATCTCACACCTGTCAGAATGGCTATCATTAAAAAGACAGGAAATAACAAGTGTTGTTAAGAATGTAGAGGGGCTTCCCTGGTGGCGCAGTGGTTGAGAATCTGCCTGCCAATGCAGGGGACACGGGTTCGAGCCCTGGTCTGGGAAGATCCCACATGTCGCAGAGCAACTGGGCCCATGAGCCACAACTACTGAGCCTGCGCGTCTGGAGCCTGTGCTCCGCAACCAGAGAGGCCACGACAGTGAGAGGCCTGCGCACCGCGATGAAGAGTGGCCCCCGCTCACCGCGACTAGAGGAAGCCCTCGCACAGAAACGAAAACCCAACACAGACAAAAATAAATAGATTAATTAATTAATTAATTAATTAAATTTAAAAAAAAAAAAAAGAATGTAGAGAAAAGGGAATCCTTGTGTCCTGTTGTTGGGAATGTAAATTGGTACAGCCACTATGGAAAATAGTATGGAGTTTCCTCAAGAAATTAAAAATAGAACTATCATACGATCCAGTTTTTCCAAAGAAACAAAAACACTAATTTGAAAAGATATACGTACCCCATGTTCATTGACAGTAGCCAAGATATGGAAGCAACCTAAGTGTCCATCAACAGATGAATGGATAAACAAGTAGCATATATATACAATGGAATAGTACTCAGCCATAAAAAAGAATGAAATCTTGCCATTTGCAACAATATGGATGCACAGGAGGGTATTATGCTAAGTGAAATACATCAGACAGAAAAAGACAAATGCTTTATGTTTTCACCTGTATGTTGAATGAATAAATATAACAAAACAGAAACAGATACAGAGAACAAACTAATGGTTGCCAGAGGGGAAGTGGGTGGGTGGATTGGTGAACTAGGTGAAGGGGAGCAAGAGGTACAAACTACCAGTTATAAAATAAATGAGTCAAAGGGATGTAATGTATAGCACATTCAATATAGTGAATAATATAGTCAATAATATTGTAATAACTTTGTATGGTACATAATCTATAAAAATATCAAATCACTATGTTGTACACTTGAAACTAATACTGTAAGTCAACTATCCTTCAATTTAAAAATAAATAAATAAATATATAGAATCAAACAAGATGTGTGGGGTTTTTTTTTTTGTTTCTGTTTGCTTACTCATTTTGTCTAGCTTCTTTCACTTAACATAGTGTTTTTGGGATTCCTCCATGTTGTCATTTGTATCAGCAGCTGATTCTTTTTTACTTCTGAGTGGTATTTCACTGTACAAATACTATAATTTGCTATTTATAATCCTGTTGATGGACATTTGAGTTATATCCTTTTTTTTTTTTTTGGCAATTTGGTATAAAGCTGCTTCTCATACAAGTCATTTTGAAGACACATTTTTATTTCTCTAAGGTTAATACCTAGGAGTAGAATTGCTGAGTGATTGTTATATGTTTAACTTTATAGGAAACTACCAATAAATTTTCCAAAGCACTTGTATCACATTACCCTGCGATCAGCAGTGTATGAGTTCCAGTTGTTCCACATCCTTGCCGGTACTGGACACTGAAAATTTTTTTTTCTGGTCGATGTATAATGGTAAATCATTGTGATTTAATTTGCAGTTCCCTGATGATTTGTAATGTCAACACCTTCTCATATACTTTTTGACCATCATGTATCTTCCTTTGTGAGATATCTACCTAATTCCTTTACTCACTTTAAAGGATTATTTGGCTTCTTACGGGTTTGAGGGAATTCTTTAAATATCCTGGATATAATTTCTTTGTTGGATATATGTATTGTGAATATATTCTCCCAGTCCATAGTTTGACTTTTTCCTCTCTTATTTGTATATTTTAATTAGCAAAATATATTTATTTGGATGAAGTGTAATTTATGATTATATTCTTTCATGTTTAGTGCATCTTTATCCTAAGAAATCTTTACCTATGCTCTCAGGTCACAAAAGTATTCTCCTGTATTTTCTTCTAAGAGATTTATGATTTTAGCATATACATTTAAGGCTATAACCCATCATGAATTTATTTTTGTTTGTGGTGTGAGGGGGAGTCATGATTCCTTTTTTAACCTATATTTATCCAGTGGCTCCAACACCATTTGCTGAAAATGTAAGTGCCTCTATAGTCTCCTGGCCTTTGCTGTTTCTGATGATAATTCAGCCATCATTTATATAATTGTTCCCCTGTGTATAATTTCTTTTCCTCTGGCTGCTTTCAATATTTTGTCTTTATGTTTGGTTTTCAGAAGTTTTATAATGATGTGCCTAAGGTAGTTTATTTTGTATTTATCTTGCTGGGAGTTATTCAAGTTTTTGGTCCTATAAGTTTATGTTTTTGAACAAATTTGGGGAATTTTTGTCCCGTATTTAAAAAAAATAATTATCTGCCCCTTCTTTCTTTTTATATTGATCTATTTTGAAGTTTATTGACCTTTTTGTATTAGTTTTCAATTGGTGCCATAACGAATTACCGTAAATTTAGAAGCTTAGGCCCACATACACGTATTATCCTACAGTTGTGTGGGTCAAACACCCGACGCAGGTTTCACCAGGCTAAAATCAGGGTATCAGCAAGGCTGTCTTCTTTTATGGAAGCTCTAGGTAAATCCATGCAGGTTGTGGGCACAGTTCAGTTCCTTGTGTTTGTGAAACTGAGGTCCCTGTTTCTTTGCTCACTGTCAGCTGAGGGTCATTCCCAGCTTTACAGGTTCCCTGCCTGCCCTAGCATGTGGGCCCCTTCCTCTATCTTCAAATTCATCAATATTTGGTGACATGTCTCTCACACTTCAGATCTTTCCTGTCTTCTTCCATTTTCTCAAATCTATGACCCACTTCCACCTTTAAAGACCCATGCGATTACATTGGGACCACATAGATAATTCAGGATAATCTCTCTATTTTGAAGTTTGTAGTCTTAATTTCATGTGCAAAATTCCTTTTGCCATGGAAAGTTACTGTAAAGGGAAAACTCACTTCCTCCTGTGTGACTCTTTTAATATTACTCACACTCAATACTTCTGGTCACCAAATGTGGGGGGGGGGTGGAAGGGGAGGCGGAGAAGGGGTGCAGGGTAGCTTCTACACACAAAGCAATTCTGTGACACCAGCTAGGTGTCTTACAATTTAACTCAATTATGACATTACCTACCTGGAGATAGCATCAGATCCCATAAGTTGAGGGCTCAGTCCTACAAGCCTGCCCCGCATTTCGAATGCCAACTGCAAGTCCAGGTTGTTGTTACCTATGCTTCTGACCAACTGGCTACAATTCAGAGGTTCCCAGGACCCCTACCTCAGGCTTGATTAATTTGCTAGATTGGCTCACAAAACTCAGGAACACATTTTACTTACTAGATTACAAATTTATTATTTAAAAAAGTAACTCAGAAACAGCCAGATGGAAGAGATACCTAGGGGAAGGTATGTGGGAAAGGGCCAAGGAGCTTCCATTCCTTCTCTGGGCATACCACTCTCCCAGCACCTTTACGAGTTCACCAACCTGAGAACTCTCTGAATCTCATCCTTTTGGATTTTTACAGAGCTTTCATCACATAGGCATGATTGATTAAATCATTGGCTGTTGAGATTAACTCAACCTCCAGCCCCTCTCCCTTCCCAAGAGGTTAGAGCCTGGGACTGAAAGTTCCAACCCTGTAATCAAGGTTGGTTCCCCTGGTAACCAGCCCCCATCCTTAGCGTACCTAGGGACTTTTCAAAATTCGCCTCAGTAATATAAACTCAGGTGTGGTTGAAAGGAGCTTGTTATGAATAACAAAAGACACACATTTCACCTTTATCACTCTTATCACTTAGGAAATTCCAAGAGTTTTAGGGGCTCTGAGCTAGAAACTGGGACCAAGATCAAATATATATTTATTATAAATCATAATATCACAGTTACATATTTACACGTTCCAGGGATTAGGATGTGAACATCTTTACAGAGCTATTAT
Organism: Balaenoptera acutorostrata; assembly: GCF_949987535.1. Taxonomy (NCBI): domain Eukaryota; kingdom Metazoa; phylum Chordata; class Mammalia; order Artiodactyla; family Balaenopteridae; genus Balaenoptera; species Balaenoptera acutorostrata. The sequence continues at coordinate 46,718,835 of NC_080077.1, forward strand.
TCTGCCTACCAAAACATTTTATCTGCTAACTCCAATCTTCTACTAAATTCATCCACAGAACTTATTTCGGATGCTAAATTTTTCATTTCTAGAAATTCTTTTTGATTTTTTTTTTTTAATTTTTATTTATTTATTTATTTATTTTATTTTTGGCTGTGTTGGGTCTTCGTTTCTGTGCGAGGGCTTTCTCTAGTTGCAGCAAGCGGGGGCCACTCTTCATCACGGTGCGCGGGCCTTTCACTGTCACGGCCTCTCTTGTTGGGGGCACAGGCTCCAGAAGCGCAGGCTCAGTAGTTGTGGCTCACGGGCCTAGTTGCTCCGCGGCATGTGGGATCTTCCCAGACCAGGGCTCGAACCTGTGTCCCCTGCATTGGCAGGCAGATTCTCAACCACTGCGCCACCAGGGAAGCCCTCTTTTTGATTTTTTTATAGCTTTCATTTCTCTACCAATAATTCCCATCTGTTCACTCTCATTGTGACCATCTTTTAAATTAAGTCCTTATGATAGATACTTAAATGTCCTTTACTGTTAATTGTCTACTAATTATCAGTGGTCTACTGATATTGATTGCATTCATCCTTGATAATAACTCACATTTTCCTATATCTAATAAATTTTTTATTGTACTCTTGGTATTGTGAACTGAGACTCTGAATTCTGTTTTCTTCCTGTGAGAAGTGGTGATTTTTTTTTTTCTGATAGTTAAATTACTGGCTGATCCCATTGAATTTTTGAAGTGTTGGTTTTATGCTTTGTTGGAACATATTTGTTTCCATTTTGCTCTTAGCACTTGGGCAAATCAGGGAACATAGTATTTGCATCTAATATGGGGAATTTCCTGGGTTTCAGTGGAAAGTCTGAGGTATTTACCAGGTCCCTTTTACTTGGCAGGACTCAGCTCTAAACCTGTCTTCCCAATATGGGTCCAGAGCTGAAATTTATGCTTAACTTTTTCAGCCACCACATTGTTGATTGGCACTTCTTAATGTAATGCTTACTATATATGAACTTCAGGAAATCGTCCACAGGTTGGAGGGGAGTTTTGCGGGACCCCAAAAACAGATTTGAGGGTCCTGTGTCTGTGGCTCCTTTTCTGGGCTTTCTCCCCTTAATTTCCAGTCACTCTGGTAGCTCCTACCTTGTAATAAAATTACAAGTCAATAAGACAGTGGCTTCTGCTTAGTTTTATCCAACTGCACCACACATTAATTGGGTATTGCCATCAGGAAAAAAGCCTTTAAATGTGGCTGTTACCCAGGATGGTACCCTTCTTTCAAATGTTAAATCCCTCTCAGCGTCTGCTTACTTTGGATTATGCGCCAGTGCTAATCCAAAATAGGCAGACACTGAGAGGGATTTAACTGCTTTTTAAAAAATATTTTGTCCAGGGTTTATAATTGCTATCTGCAGGAAAGTTAGTGCAATACAAGCAACTCCACCAGTATCTAAGCTGGAAATTTGACTCAAGTTTTTAAAGAATAGGATACACTTTTGAAGGATAGCTGTCTTCTGTGTTGAGAATATATAGTTGGGGAGGGAGACAAGGATAGAAACTGAAAGACAACAGGGAGTTCCCTGAAATGATCCGCAAAGAAATGAGATTAACTTGTCCTAGAATGGTAGCAGTGAGGTGGTGAGAAGTGGTCAACTCAGGATATAGTCTTCAAGTAGAGCCAAAAGAATTCCCTAATAGATTGGGGATAGAGTGTAAAAGACAGAAGTCAAGGAACATAGCAGCTGGCACGGGAAAGTTATCTTGAACTTTAGAAGAATGAGAACAAGGAGCATGAGTTTAGCTTTAAACATGTTGAAATCAAGATGTCTATTAGACATCTAGGTAGAGATAGCAAGTAGACAGTTGGATATTCAAGTCTGGGGTTCCGGATAGAGGTCTGATGGAGATGTAAATTCACGGTTGCATTACTTATCTGTTGCTATGTAAAAAATTGTCCCAAAATTTAGCACTCTAAAGCAAAAAAAAAAAAGAATCTCATACAGTTTCTGAATGTTAGAAATCCAGACATGGCTTACCTGCGTGACTCTTGCTCAGAGTTCCTCACGAGGTTGCAATCAAGTTGTTACTAAGGCTGTATGTAGTTTCTGAACACTTGATTGAGGCTAGAGAATCTGTTTCCAAGATCACTCATGTGGCTCTTGGCAGGAGGCTTCAGTTCCTCAGTATATGGACCTCTACATTAGGGCTTCCCAGGGCATATACTTCACACACAGCAATTGATGACTGAGAGAGAGAGAGAGATAACCCAATATGAAAGCCCTAATCTCAGAAGTGACAGTCCATCACTTAGTCATACTAGAAGGGTCACTATGTATAATCCACACTCTATACTCAGGGAAGTGGAATTAAGCTCAGTCTTTTGGAGGGAGAACTATCAAAGAATTTGAGACCATATCTTTAAAATTAGCACAAAGTAATCAGCACAGAGATAATATTTAAAGTCATAGGACTGGATAAGATCATCAAGGGAAAATGTGAGACAGAGAAATCCAAGATCTGATCTTTGGATCATACCAACAGAAAGAGGTAAAACAGAAGAGAAGAAACAAATAAGGTTTTAAGGGAGAAATCAGTGAGATAGTAGGAAAATAAAAAGATTGTAAGGTCCTTGAAGCTAGAAAAATAAAGTGAATTGTGTGCTAAGCCCTGTAATAGATTTTACAATAAGATCTGCTTTCTACTTTTTTGCACTTAGTTTACAGACATTAATTGCACCTAACATGTACTGCATAATTATTACATGCGGCAGATACGTCTGGGCATTTTAAAGTATGTTATTTCATCCTTATAATAAATCAGTGAGGAAAGCTTTATTATTCAGCATTTTAGAGATGAGAAATGCATGGTTCAGAGAGTTAAATGACTTGCCCAAATTCACTGAAGTAAGTTGCAAAGCTCATAACTGAATTATGGTCAGCTGCATCCAAAACCCAAGTTCTAGCACAAGCTTTCAAAATATTTGCTAAATTATTAACACTTTAAAATGGCTATCTCTTTCATCTGCCATTATTGTTAATTATTTTAGCCATAGAAACGAATGATGTTTATTAAAAATTGACCATAATCCTTAAGAATTTGAAATACCATCTTTGTAAATGAAGGCATTTACTCCAATATGCAGAGTATACAAAAAATACTATCTTATAAACACAATAAAGTATGGTAATTCTTCAGCAATGTCCATTGCATTCAACTTTTCCTTTCCATTTCCACTGCTACCTATTTTATTACTTACCTATTAGTCCTCTTATTAGGCTCCCATTTCTCTGCCCCTAAAAATATATAACTGGACACGTTAACTCTATACATAACTGTCATGTTAACCTTCCAAAACACAAATATCATCCTGGCTTATTACTAAGAAAATTTCAATGACTAAATGGGGCCAAGTCCAGGCCTGTAATTCTGGTGTTCTTTTCTAATCTCGTCTTCTTAGCCTGACCTCCAGTACATCCAGCCTATACATCTTTTATGTAGTCCTATCTCCATTTCTTTTTTTCTTTCCCTTCCTGAAATGTTTACTATCTCTTCCAATCTTCCTCCAGTGTAATCAATCAATCTATATCTTGCCTGGGGCCCAAAGAATCTCTCCATTCTCTGAACCCCTGATGTCACCAAGTTCCTACCATGCTGCTTTATATTCTTAAATTTTTGTGTTTGTGCATTTCTTTACCACTGATGTACAAGCTTCTTTTGGAAAAATACTGTGTCTACTGTATTTGTGACTCTGATAGCTTATAGTATTATAGCCTCTAATGCATAATAGCTGCTTAATATTAATATTAACTAATATATAAATCCTTAAGTTCACAGTAAGTATTCTATATATAATAATAGCAAATACAGAGAGCTTACTCTGCAACGTTTGCTTTTCTAAGAATTTTATGTATATTAACTCACAAATGTTCTCCTTTAATTTCATAAAACTTTGCCCAAAATGTCTAAAATTCACTTTTGGGAAAAAGAACTGTTGAACATGTTAACTTGTGTATTTTAAACCAAATGTGTGGCATACCCATACATATCAAGTTTGTAACGTAAGCAAAGAGCTATCCTATGTTTCTGGCTTCCCCATCAGAGTACAAATGGTAAATAATGAAGTGAATGTGACAGGTTATCACTCTTTTAGTAGCACCTCATTTGTCTCCATAAACCGTCATCCTTATCCCATCTACTTTTTATTTATTTATTATTTATTTATTTATTTATTTAAACATCTTTATTGGAGTATAATTACTTTACATTGTTCTGTTACTTTCTGCTGTATAACAAAGTGAATCAGCTATATGTATACATATATCCCCATATCACTTCTCTCTTGCATCTCCCTCCCACCCTCCCTATCCCACCCCTCTAGGTGGTCACAAAGCACTGAGCTGATCTCCCTGTGCTATGCGCTGCTTCCCACCAGCTATCTATTTTACATTTGGTAGTGTATATATGTCAATGCTACTCTCTCACTTCGTCTCTGCTAACCCTTCCCCCTCCCTGTGTCCTCAAGTCCATTCTCTATGTCTGTGTCTTTATACCTGTCCTGCCCCTAGGTTGTTCAAAACCATTTTTTTTTAAATTCCATATACATGTGTTAGTGTACAGGATTTTTTTTTCTCTTTCTGACTTACTTCACTTTGTATGACAGACTCTAGGTCCATCCACTTCACTACAAATAATTCAATTTCGTTTCTTTTTATGGCTGAGTAATATTCCATTTATATATGTGCCACATGTCACATCTTCTTTATCCATTCATGTGTCGATGGACACTTAGGTTGCTTCCATGTCCTGCTATCATAAATAGACCTGCAATGAACATTGTGGTATATGTCTCATTTTTAATTATGGTTTTCTCAGGGTATATGCACAGTAGTGGGATTTCTGGGTCATATGGTAGTTCTATTTTTAGTTTTTTAAGGAACGTCCATACTCTTCTCCATTGTGGCTGTATCAACTTACATTCCCACCAACAGTGCAAGAGGGTTCCCTTTTCTCCACACCCTCTCCAGCATTTATTGTTTGTAGAATTTTTGATGATGGCCATTCTGACAGGTGTGAGGTGATACCTCATTGCAGTTTTGATTTGCATTTCTCTGATGATTAGTGATGTTGAGCATCCTTTTATGTTTGCTGGCAAGCTGTATATCTTCTTTGGAGAAATGTCCATTTAGGCTTTCTGCCCATTTTTGGATTGGGTTCTTTGTTTTTTTGATATTGAGCTGCATGAGCTGCTTGTATATTTTGGAGATTAATCCTTTGTCAGTTGCTTCACTTGCAAATATTTTCTCCCATTCTGAGTGTTGTCTTTTCCTCTTGTTTATGGCTTCCTTTGCTGTGCAAAAGCTTTTAAGTTTCATTAGGTCCCATTTGTTTATTTTTGTTTTTATTTCCCTTTCTCTAGGAGGTGGGTCCAAAGGACCTTTCTGTGATTTATGTCATAGAGTGTTCTGCCTGTGTTTTCCTCTAAGAGTTTTATAGTGTCTGGCCTTACATTTAGGCCTTTAATCCATTTTGAGTTTATTTTTGTGTATGGTGTTAGAGAGTGTTCTAATTTCACTCTTTTACATGTAGCTGTCCAGTTTTCCCAACACCACTTATTGAAGAGGCTGTCTTTTCTCCACTGTATATTCATGTCTCCTTGATCAAAGCTAAGGTGACCATATGTGTGTGGGTTTATCTCTGGGCTTTCTATCCTGTTCCATTGATCTATATTTCTGTTTTTCTGCCAGTACCATACTGTCTTCATGACTGTAGCTTTGTAGTATAGTCTGAAGTCAGGGAGCCTGATTCCTCCAGCTCCGTTTTTCTTTCTCAAGATTGCTTTGGCTGTTTGGGGTCTTTTGTGTTTCCATACAAATTGTGAAATTTTTTGTTCTAGTTTTGTGAAAAATGCCATTGGTAATTTGATAGGGAATGCATTTAATCTGTAGCTTACTTTGGGTAGTATAGTCTTTTTCACAATATTGATTCTTCCAAACCAAGAATATGGTATATCTCTCCATCTGTTTGTATCATCTTTAATTTCTTTCATCAGTATCTTATAATTTTCTGTATACAGGTCTTTTGCCTCCTTAGGTAGGTTTATCCCTAGATATTTTATTCTTTTTGTTGCAATGGTAAATGGGAGTGTTTTCTTAATTTCTCTTTCACATTTTTCATCATTAGTATATAGGAATGGAAGAGATTTCTGTGCATTAATTTTGTATACTGCTGCTTTACCAAATTCATTGATTAGCTCTAGTAGTATTCTGGGAGCATCTTTAGGATTCTCTATGTATAGTATCACGTCATCTGCAAACAGTGACAGTTTTACTTCTTCTTTTCTGATTTGGGTTCCTTTTATTTCTTTTACATCTCTGATTACTGAGGCTAAAACTTCCAAAACTATGTTGAATAATAGTGGTGAGAGTGGACAACCTTGTCTTGTTCCTGATCTTAGAGGAAATGGTTTCAGTTTTTCACCATTGAGAACGATGTTGGCTGTGGGTTTGTCATATATGGCCTTTATTATGTTGAGGTAAGTTCCCTCTATGCCTACTCTCTGGGGGGTTTTTATCATAAATGGGTGTTGATTTTGTTGAAAGCTTTTTCTGTATCTATGGAGATGATCTTATGGTTTTTCTCCTTCAATTTGTTGATATGGTATATCACATTCATTGATTTGCGTATATTGAAGAATCCTTTCATTACTGGGATAAACCCCACTTGATCATGGTCTATTATCCTATTAATGTGCTTTTGGATTCTGTTTGCTAGTATTTTGTTGAGGATTTTTGCATCTATGTTCATCAGTGATATTGGCCTGTAGTTTTCTTTGGGACATCTTTGTCTGGTTTTGGTATAAGGGTGATGGTGGCCTCATAGAATGAGTTTGGGAGTGTTCCTCACTCTGCTATATTTTGGAAGAGTTTGAGAAGGATAGGTGTTAGCTCTTCTCTAAATGTTTGATAGAATTTGCCTGTGAGCCATCTGGTCCTGGGCTTTTATTTGTTGGAAGATTTTTAATCACAGTTTCAATTTCAGTGCTTGTCATTGGTCTGTTTATATTTTCTATTTCTTCCTGGTTCAGTCTCAGAAGGTTGTGCTTTTCTAAGAATTTGTCCATTTCTTCCAGATTGTCCATTTTATTGGCATAGAATTGCTTGTAGTAATTTCTCATGGTCCTTGTATTTCTGTAGTGTTAGTTGTTACTTCTCCTTTTTAATTTATAATTCTGTTGATTTGAGTCTTCTCTCTTTTTTCTTGATGAGTCTGGCTAATGGTTTAACAATTTCGTTTATCTTCTCAAAGAACCAGCTTTAGTTTTATTGCTATCGTTTCCTTCATTTCTTTTTCATTTCTTTTTCATTTATTTCTGATCTGATTTTTATGATTTCTTTCCTTCACTAACTTTGGGTTTTTTTGTACTTCTTTCTCCAGTTGCTTTAGGTGTAAGGTTACGTTGTGTATTTGAGATGTTTCTTATTTCTTGTGGTAGGATTGTATTGCTATAAACTTCCCTCTTAGAACTGCTTTTATTGCATCCCATAGGTTTTGGGTCGTCGTGTTTTCATTGTCATTTGTTTCTAGGTATTTTTTGATTTCCTCTTTGATTTCTTCAGTGATCTCTTGGTTATTTAGTAGCTTATTATTTAGCTTCCGTGTGTTTGTATTTTTTACAGATTTTTTCCTGTAATTGATATCTAGTCTCATAGCATTGTGTTCGGAAAAGATACGTGATATGATTTCAATTTTCTTAACTTTACCAAGGCTTGATTAGTGACCCAAGATATGATCTATCCTGGAGAATGTTTCATGAGTACTTGAGAAGAAATTGTATTCTGTTGTTTTTGGATGGAATGTCCTATAAATATCAATTAAGTCCATCTTGTTTAATGAGTCATTTAAAGCTTGTGTTTCCTTATTTATTTTCATTTTGGTTGATATTTCCATTGGTGAAAGTGGGATGTTAAAGTCCCCTACTATGATTGTGTTACTGTTGATTTCCCCTTTTATGGCTGTTAGTATTTGCCTTATGTATTGAGGTGCTCCTATGTTAGTTGCATAAATATTTACAAATGTTATATCTTCTTCTTGGATTGATCCCTTGATCATTATGTAGTGTCCTTCTTCATCTCTTGTAATAGTCTTTTTTTAAAGTCTATTTTGTCTTATATGACAATTGGTACTCCAGCTTTCTGTTGATTTCCATTTGCATGGAATATCTTTTTCCATCCCCTCACTTTCAGTCTGTATGTGTCCCTAGATCTGAAGTGGGTCTCTTGTAGACAGCATATATATGGGTCCTGTGTTTGGATCCATTCAGCCAGTCTTTGTCTTTTGTTTGGAGCATTTAATCCATTTACATTTAAGGTAATTATCGATATGTATGTTCCTATTACCATTTTCTTAATTGTTTTGGGTTTGTTTTTGTAGGTTTTTTTCCTTCTCTTGTGTTTCCTGCCTAGAGAAGTTCCTTTAGCATTTGTTGTAAAGCTGGTTTGGTGGTGCTGGTTTCTCTTAGCTTTTGCTTGTCTGTAAAGGTTTTAATTTCTCTGTTGAATCTGAATGATATCCTTGCTGGGTAGAGTATCTTGGTTGTAGGTTTTTCCCTTTCATTGCTATAAATATGTCCTGCCACTCCCTTCTGGCTTGCAGAGTTTCTGCTGAAAGATCGGCTGCTAACTTTATGGCAGTTCCCTTGAAGGTTTTTTGTTGCTTTTCCCTTGCTGCTTTTATTATTTTTTCTTTGTATTTAATTTTTGATACTTTGATTAATATGTGTCTTGGCATGTTTCTCCTTGGATTTATCCTGTATGGGACTCTGTGCTTCCTGGACTTGATTGACTATTTCCTTTCCCATATTAGGGAAGTTTTCAACTATAATCACTTCAAATATTTTCTCAGTCCCTTTCTTTTTCTCTTCTTCTTCTGGGACCCCTATAATTTGATGTTGGTGCATTGAATGTTGTCCCAGAGGTCTCTGAGACTGTCCTCAATTCTTTTCATTCTTTTTTCTTTATTCTGCTCTGCATAGCTATTTCCACTATTTTATCTTCCAGGTCACTTATCCGTTCTTCTGCCTCAGTTATTCTGCTATTGATTCCTTCTAGAGAGTTTTTAATTTCATTTATTGTGTTGTTCATCATTCTTTGTTTCCTCTTTAGTTCTTCTAGGTCCTTGTTAAACATTTCTTGTATGTTCTCCATTCTCTTTCCAGGATTTTAGATCATGTTTACTCTAATTACTCTGAATTCTTTTTCAGGTAGACTGCCTATGTCCTCTTCATTTGTTTCGTCTGGTGGGCTTTTACCTTGCTCCTTCATCAGTTGTCTATTTCTCTGTCTTCTCATTTTGCTTAACTTACTGTGTTTGGGGTCTCCTTTTCACAGGATGCAGGTTCGTAGTTCCCTTTGTTTTTGGTGTCTGCCCCCAATGGGTGAGGTTGGTTCAGTGGGTTGTGTAGGCTTCCTGGTGGAGGAGACTGGTGCCTGTGTTCTGGTGGATGAGGCTGGTTCTTGTCTTTCTGGTGGGCTGGACTGAGTCCGGTGGTGTGTTTTGGGGTGTCTGTGAACTTATTATGATTTCTGGCAACCTCTCTGCTAATGGGTGGGGTTGTGTTCCTGTCTTGCTAGTTGTTTGGCATAGGGTGTCCAGCACTGGAGCTTGCTTGTCGGTGACTGTAGCTGGGTCTTAGTGTTGAGACGGAGATCTCTGGGAGAGATCTCACAGATTGATATTACATAGGGCTGGGATGTCTTTGATGGTCCAATATCCTTAACTCAGCTCTCCCACCTCCGAGGCTCAGGCCTGACACCTGGCCGGAGCACCAAGACTCTGTCAGCCACATGGCTCAGAAGAAAAGGGAGAATAAATAAATAAATAACATCAAGTTATTAAAATAAAAAAATTTTTTTAAATATTACTAAAATAAAAAATTTAAAAAGTAATTTAAAAAAAAAGAAGAGAGCATCCAAACCAATAAACAAATCCGCCAATGATAACAAGTGCTAAAAACTTAACTAAGATAAACATATAAATCAGAAACTAGTCAGTCACATATGGCAAACCCCAAGTCTACAGTTGCTCCCAAAGCCTCAATTCTGGGATGATTTGTTGTCTATTAAAACATTCCAGAGATGCAGGGTACATCAAGTTGATTGTGGAGATTTAATCCACTGCTCCTGAGGCTGCATGGAGAAATTTCCCTTTCTCTTCTTTGTTCGCACAGCTCCTGGGGTTCAGCTTTAGATTTGGTCCTGCCTCTGCATGTAGGTTGCCCTCTGGCATCTGTTCATCTCCCAGACAGGAGGGTGTTAAAGGAGTGGCTGATTAGGGGGCTCTGGCTCACTCAGGCTGGGGGAGGGAGGGGTACGTAATGTAGGGCGAGCCTGCGGCGGCAGAGGCCAGTGTGACATTGCAACAGCCTGAGGCATGCCATGTGTTTTCCCAGGGAAGTTGTCCCTGGATCATGGGACCCTGGCAGTGGTGGGCTGCACAGGCTCCCCAGAGGGGAGGTGTGGATAGTGACCTGTGCTCGCACACTGGCTTCTTGGTGGCGGCAGCAGCAGCCTTAGCGTTTCATGCCCGTCTCTGGGGTCCACGCTGATAGCCACGGCTCGCGCCCGTCTCTGGAGCTCGTTTAGGTGGTGCTCTGAATCCTCTCTCCTCACACACCCCGAAACAATGGTCTCTTGCCTCTTAGGCAGGTCCAGACTTTTTCCCGGACTCCCTTCGGCTAGCTGCGGTGCACTAGCCCCTTCAGGCTGTATTCACGCCGCCAACCCCAGTCCTCTCCCTGGGATCCGACCTCCGAAGCCCGAGCCTCAGCTCCCAGCCCCCGCCCGCCCCAGTGGGTGAGCAGACAAGCCTCTCAGGCTGGTGAGTGCTGCTCGGCACCGATCCTCCGTGCGGGACTCTCTCCGCTTTGCCCTCTGCACCCCTGTGGCTGCGCTCTCCTCCCTGGCTCCAAAGCTTCCCCCCTCCGCCACCCGCAGTCTCTGCCCGCGAAGGGGCTTCCTAGTGTGTGGAAACTTTTCCTCCTTCACAGCTCCCTCCCACTGGTACAGGTCCCATCCCTATTCTTTTGTCTCTGTTTTTTCTTTTTTCTTTTGCCCTACCCAGGTACGTGGGGAGTTTCTTGCCTTTTGGGAAGTCTGAGGTCTTCGGCCAGTGTTCGGTAGGTGTTCTGTAGGAGTCGTTCCACATGTAGATGTATTTTTGATGTATTTGTGGGAAGGAAGGTGATCTCCACGTCTTACTCCTCCACCATCTTGAAGGTCCTCGCCATCTACTTTAAATAAACATAACCACTGACTTATGTTTCAATGTACACTTAGCATTGTTAGATAACTGTATTAAAAAGCACTTCTTTACATTGTGAATATAGGCCTAATTTAGTCAAATTACATCTTCTATAGTGACCTCACGTGTTGTTAAATCAATGTAAAGAAAAAAAGTTTACCCTATTTTGTTGATTTTAGTACCTGAACCTGGAATAATGCTAATTGTAGACACAGAAAGCATCAAATTGCCTAATACCTACGCTATGAGGTTTGATCCTCTGAAACGCTGAGGTTTGTCTTTTTTTCACACAGACTTAGAAGAACAGAGATCTACGATTTACTTTTTCTTGATGAAGAGTAAAGCTGTATTGATAGCTGAGAAAAGAAAATCAACCTATTTATTTTTATAATCATCAGATTGCATCTATGGTCTTCTTTTTATACATTGCCCAACAGAGGCTACTGATTTCTGTGGATCTAGCAGTTTCAGAAATGGAACATTTTATGAGTGATATCAAAGTAATACAAAAGTTCCAAAGTAAGATACCTGGAATTGAAAATCCTGATAAAGTAGAAACTACTTTGCAGTTTCCTCAAGGTGCTCATTTAGTATTGTTTCCTAGTGCTTGGCAGATTCTCTTCCTCTTCGCTGTCTCACGCACCTGAATGCAAAGATAAATGGACCCATAACATACCCATCTCAAAAGGGAAGAGAGAGAAATTGCATTTCTGGGCTCAGCAAAGAATTGTGGCAGGAAGATTTGGTGGGCTCCCCCAATCCCAGTCATGATGTTACTGTGGTGTGGATTTAATCAGAAGTGTATATGGAGTTTTAATTTTAAAAAAACAACAACTATTACTTTCTTCAGCTGTTATAAAGGAATGATTATCTAGTAGTATATTGTTCTCAACAAACCAGATGAAACTTTAGTACATCCTTCCAAATCCCCTCATGATTTAATCTTGAATTGAGTAACAGGGAACAAAAGACTCAATTTGCTTTTTAAGAAACAAATGTTTAATCATCACACTGGACCCAAGCCAACCTGCAAAATCCTCAGGACTGGCAAAACACAAAAATAAAAACAAAAGACACAAATTTTTTTTTTCAAAAACACTGCTAGCACTATCCAGTATTATTGAATCATTCAAGTTTGTCTTTGGCAAATCCAGGTACCTTGCTTCTCTGTCCTTTTTCCACTTGCTATTACTCCTCTCCAGCACCTCACCTTAGGTTCCTAGAACTTTCAGATCTATCCCTGAACCTCAATTTAAATATGTAGAGAAATCAGCTAAATACATTTTCTAAGAAATGTCAATGGTATTACTTTTTCCAGGGTTTTTGTATTTTAAATTTAATTAAAAAAAAAAAAATCTCCTGAGCACCCATTCTGTTCCAAATTCTGAAAAAGAGTGAAGAAGAGGCCTGGACCCTGCCTCTGGGTTTTCAGTCTAGCAGGGGAGACAGAATTGTAACAGATGCCCAGCCTACACTGACTTAAGGTTAGGACAGAACAGTGTTAAACGTACAGAGGAAAATGAAAAATTTTACTTTCTATTTTGGGGGTCACGGATGCCTTGGAAGAAGTACTGAGTGTGAGGTATTTGTGGGACTGTAATCTGGAGATACCCAGGAGGAATTGAATATTTGGGTCTGGGACTCTGTAAAACATCAGGGCTGAAGATATTAATTTGAAAAACATCTGTGTCATCCATCCTCAGATAATAGAGAAATCTCTAAATGAGTATTTTGCAAAGCCTATAACTTGGACTAACAATCTCATGAGATGGTCTGGAGAAAATAGGGGTCTAGGATCAAATAAGATTAAGGAATACCACATGCTTTCCCCCCCTCCTTTGGAAATTTGTAAATGACATTAACATTTTAAAGGAACTGACAAGTCCTACAATTAGTCCAGATGTAGGAAAAGAACCAGAGAAAGCCAAAAGAACAAGACATTTCAAGAAGATAAATATGATCATTTGTATAAATCTTAGAAGAAATCCCAAAAGTTAAGAATTGGCAGGAGAGTATCTTACTCAGTTTGTTGTTCTACAACTCAGCAGAGACCATGGCATATATTATGCACTCAATGAATATTTGGCAGATTAATCAGTGAATAAAGAAATGCAACAGCAAAAGCAGTAATTCCTCATACAATTCCATTCAACATTCTACAAAATGCGTATAAAGACAGAGAAAAAGACTGGCAGCAGTACAAAAAATTTCACATAAAAGAACATCATTCAGTTTTGGAGAAAACTTCATAAAATACATAGCATTTATTATGGATTTGGAAGTATATTCTTAGACTCTATAGCAGTGGTTTTCAGTGGGAAGGAGGGAGGGCAATTTTGCTTCCCAAGGAACGTTTAGCAACATCTGGAGACATTTTTGCTTATCACAACTTGGGCAGGGTATGGCTACTTGCATCTACTGGACAGAGACCAGGGAGACCACCCTACAACACACAGAACAGCCCTCCACAGCAATGAATCGTCTAGTCCGAAATGTCAGTGGCACTGCTGTTGAGAAATCCTGTGGTACAACATGTGATACAGCGGCACATACAAAGCAACAAGGGTGAGTCCAAACCAGGGGTAGGAAAAGTCTTCGATTTACCCTCCTTTATCTGCCCTAAACTCTGGCCACAGAAATTACACAGACCAGAAAAACATGTGACATTTTTTTCCAGCTGCCAAAGAATCATTTGTTAAGCCAACCAGAGTCTGCCCATATATCCATTCAGGGGCTTCTACCCTTAAAGCCGTCAGAGGTACATGTTGGCCAACACTGGCTGAAATGCCTTTCCCCTTAAGGAAAGAATTACTAAGTCCATCCTTTCTGGACTAATCACTATTAGAAACAAATATTCTAAGGTCTGTGCAAATCAATCTGCCTTTGGTTCTAGAGCTGAAACATGGCAGTGCCTGTACCTAGGAGAAGAGCAGCCCAGGCTAATGAAACCAAAAAAACATCTTTTGGGACATGCCAGGTCTGGGTGAATCTCCACCTGTGTAAGAATGAGCAAACAGAAAAAAACAGTAGGAAAAAGGCAAAGTTTAGCAAACTATGCTTGCTGTCTTCGAAAACATGAAAGAAGGAAGTGTCCTCTGGAGTAAGAGAAGACTAAAGAGTGTTAGGTAAAGGCAGAGATACAAAGAAATCTGAGTAAAATAATGAGAGAATGCACAAAACCCCAGAGCAAGAGCAGAACTGAAATTCCCATTAGAGGTAATATAAATGGATGTGACCAAATCAAATTGGTAATAAGGATAGCAGATTTGAGAAACCTTAAGTCTAAAGGTAAAGGACAGAAGTGAAAGTGACAGGAAACTTTATAGATATGGAGGAAAGGGAATAAAGATACAACCCAAGAAAGTTCTTTCTGATGCAACTAAAGGAATAGTATGACACAGAAAAATCTGCCTAAGGTAAAAAAAAGAAACCCAAATTTATAGATTTAAAAACTTCACTAAATATCAGACTAAAATAATGACTCATTCTGGAAACAATGGAAACCTGGGATTATAGAATAATATATGAATACTAAAAACATCAAAGAAGAAGGGTGGCTTGCCTGCAATTGGATAAAAGTCAGGCTGACATTAGACTTCCTGAATCCAGAATAACACTATATACCGAAGGAAAACAGAGCAGGATATATATATCCTGTGAAATAGAAATAAAATCTGTGAAAAATAATAAGAGAAAAATTACCAAAACATAATTGTGGTGAGAAACTTGTGCTTGCCCTATCAGTCTGTGGCAAATTAAGCATAGAAAAGAATTAGAATTTGATTCCAATTGATTAAAATACGATTTTCATATTTTAATGAATAAAATTGAAGTAATGTTGCATGTCAAAGAGAATAAATTTTTTCAACATCAAATATTACTGATATTTTATATCTATTATATATATATATATTAAAGTATTTGTTTTTTTATTTTATTTATTTATTTATGGCTGTGTTGGGTCTTCGTTTCTGTGCGAGGGCTTTCTCTAGTTGTGGCAAGTGGGGGCCACTCTTCATCGCGGTGCGCGGGCCTCTCACTATCGCGGCCTCTCTTGTTGCGGAGCACAAGCTCCAGACGCGCAGGCTCAGTAATTGTGGCTCACGGGCCCAGCTGCTCCGCGGCATGTGGGATCTTCCCAGACCAGGGCTCGAACCCATGTCCCCTGCATTGGCAGGCAGACTCTCAACCACTGCGCCACCAGGGAAGCCCTCATATCTATTATATATTAATCATAATGTCTGTCCCCCCTTCTTGCAATGATTTCACTCCCTTCCTCTTTTTTCCAGCTCAAATGCAGTGTTGTTTTGGTAAATCAGCTCTCTGAACAAAAAAAAAAAAAGTCCTGCTTTGTAGCACTTGCCAGTTTCCATGGGGTTGATATTCCCACCATGGCCAATTTTAAGTTACAAAAGGTTTTAACAACCAGCTGTCAAGATTCCTGAATATTTAATGATGGAGATGGTAAGATCCAACTACATCCCACCACTAAGAAATTTTACCTTCTCTGGTGAAGCAGTTCCTCACTTCCCACGTTTCATTAAGGTTAGCTGTTTGCATGCATGTTTTTATCACCAGACTAGCAATCACTGGAGAGTAGGGACTGTAATAACAGCAACCACATCAACAACAATAATAATAATGGTATCATCATTTGTTTGCTAAAGAGGGGAAAGATGGCTGAGAATATTGAATCCTCGACAAAATAAGGCTACTGGCACTACAGATGGAAAAGAACACTGGAAGAGACCAGAAAACATACAGACTTTATTACTGGAGTTTGGCCTCAAAGCTTGGAAAGGAATCCTAAGCTCCGGTGAGCTAGAACAGACCCCAGTTGAGTCACAAAGTATCTTTGTTGAGTCCCTGGCCTACGTGAAGATGTGTCAGGTATTTATATGTGCTCCTTTTCCCTAAACACGCACTGAACTAAGCTTAATATCTTTCTACATTAATAGTATGATGAAGCCATGAAAGATCATTTCAAGGCCTAACAGAAAGCTAATGCACCCTCTCCAGTACTGGACTGTGGAATCCATCTGATTACCAATGGGCTTTCTGAGGAAGTTACAAAAAAGAAACATTTCTCAAAGGAGAGAAGGCTTTGGATCCCTGTATGACAATGACATAGGAGAGAAGCCAAAATCCAACAAATTCAAAAGTTCATTCTATGACTACCTGATATTTTAAGTCCTTGCTCATCCCACCCAGAACTCTGCCCTCCAGAGCCCTAGCAAGGTGCTATCGCCAAGGGGTTCCTATGGTCCCTGATCTGAAGCAGAGTCAGATCTCTAGGTGGGATGGAGGGACAACTAGTGTTGTGAGTGGAAAAGAGCCTTCTCACTAGAGGGGGTGGGTAGTAACTCTGGCAGGGTCAGCAAACTTTTTCTTAAAGGGCCAGATAATAAATATTTTAGACTTACAGACAATACAGTTTCTGTTGGCAGAAATTAAGGCTACACAGTTCCCAATTCATAACAATTAAATCCTCTTAATTTTCAGCAGCACAGAGTCATAAAAGAAGAAATATTAATAATGATACAGAATAGAACCTAAGTATTTTGATCATTTCACCATAATCAAAAATTGAATAAGAACAACATAATTGCAAGGGTCAACATCCTCTTCAGCATTGAAGGACAGCAATATTTACTAATATGCCTCATTGTTAGTCTGGCAGTTTCTTGTTATATGAGAACCTTAAATTATGTTCCATGTGGAATTTTCTTTTTAATGTGCAATCTGTGAGAACAAGATTATTCAAATTAAACTTTATTTTGAACACAGGTTTAACATTTAGATGACCATTTGAGAATGTGAGGCATTTTATACATATTTCAAAAGTCCTTCTCTGACGCCAGGTCTGTACAGCTGAATTAACAATTGCAACAGTCAATCCAGTGTTTGCAGCTGTCTTAACAACCAAACCAGATTGCTGCATGGTCAATCAGTTGATCAATGCATAATTGATTGTGAAGATAGCCAGAAATATCAGCCAATTTGTTAACTGTGCAGAGATATAGACAAAGCCAATGAGCAAACTGAAGCAAGGAAATTAAAAGAATGTAATCAAAATTGTTCTGATCAAAGGTACCGTTTGGATGAACGAGACCTAAGTTTTATTTATTTTTTTTCCTCTTGGAAAATCTTGAGTATTTCATGCTTAGAATTCTTGACATTTATTAACTACCTCCAGCAATTCTCTTGTGGAATGTGCTTGAAATACACTCTCCCTTGGCCCTCCACCAATATCGCCACTTTGTTAAAATAAAAACAAGAGTATAAAATAGTATGTTTTCTGAAATAGACACAGACAGCAAGGTTGTGTAACCAATTATTTTTACAAGCTTGATACAATAAAGCAAAGGGGAAGGAAGCTACAGAAGAAGGTGAATGTTAAAACCAGCATTTAAGAAAAAACATTTAAAAAGTAGATAAGAGCTTGAGAACACATCCTCACACATAATTTAAAAGTTAAGTTTTAACAAATCATTTAATTTAGTATATAATATGTATTATATGTGTATCTAACACATATATAAAATTAAATGACATTATAATTATGTATATGTTTACATGTGTTTTATTTTATAAATGTTATATAATTTTAGACAGGCAGGTTATTGCCTCTTGGAGATAAAGCATGCAGATAGTCTGGCTGATTTTTTTAAAACTCTACGTTCAAAATATTTGTGGCCATGTATATGCAAACAGATACTATAAAACTACAAAATTTTTGTGGAGTTAATATTAAAGTACTAATGGAAAATGAGCTTTATATGGCATTTGAACACTTTTTTTCCATTTATAATTTCATTTGAGCCTCACAGCCTTATTCTGTAGGTCAATCAAGAACTAGCATCAGTCATATTTTAGAGATGAGGTACCTGGAGGTCGAATGAAAGAGGTGACTTTGCTGAGGTCACACTAATAGCTAAAGGGTGAAATAGATATATGATCAAGGTGTTCTGACCTTTTCCGTTGAATGATTCTTCTTTCCACCATATCAACACTGAGATGTGAAAAATAAGTTCTTTATTTTACAAATAATCCTTTTTCCTGAAACTTGCTAAGAACCTGTGTAAATATTATGTATAATGCACATGTTTATCAAGAAGAGTCAGAATAAGTTAAGCCACCCCAGTGAGTTAACTGTCTTTGGTTGTAGAACAATATGAAAACACACCCAGTCGCAGCCTCATTTTGGTGCATATTTTAAGAACTTAATTGCCTGTTCGTCCAGACACACTGTGCTAACCACAGGGAAGGAAAACAGACTTGCTTCTGTTTCAGACCGGTTGATATAGGAGCAATAATTCCGTGTTGTTTTAGAACTGTAATGTAAAATTATCAATATTTAATGGGTGAAATGGATTGGTGCATATACTTTCTTCAAAATAAGTTTTTCTCTTCTTTAGCTATGTCCTGTCAAAAAGACAGTTAAACAAAAGTTTTAAAACATAGGCACAACAACGTCTAGATTTTTACCACCAGTAGGGTTTGTAGTTAATCAGCATGAAGAATGAGAAATAACTGAGGGAAACTTCCCAGTGACTAAATGTGGAAAATTAAGTTTTCTTCTAAAACCTATGGTTTTGTTTCTGCATCTGAATAGTGTTGGAAACATGATTCTAGAAAACAACCAGCTGGTTTGGTTCCACTGAGAAAGAAAGTCACTTTCTAGTTCTCCACACTCTACGTATCCTTTACCAATCCCCTTCAAATGCAGCTCATTTCCCACTTAAATCTTCATGATACCTCAGAATCTGCAACATTTGTTTAGTGTCTGTTATCTGCCAGGCATTGTGAAAAGCAGTCCTTAGAGTTCATTATTATTTAACAATTCAAGTCTACCTTTCTTAATTTTACAATTTAATAACACATAGAGTCCTTCAATATTACTCGTGATTTTTTTTTTTTTTTAAATTTTTTTTTTTTTATAGCTACTTTATTTATTTATTTATTTATTTTTGGCTGTGTTGGGTCTTCGGTTCGTGCGAGGGTTTTCTCTGGTTACGGCAAGTGGGGGCCACTCTTCATCGCGGTGCGGGGACCGCTCTTCATCGCGGTGCGCGGGCCTTTCACTATCGCGGCCCCTCCCGTTGCGGGGCACAGGCTCCAGACGCGCAGGCTCAGTAGCTGTGGCTCATGGGCCCAGCTGCTCCGCGGCATGTGGGATCTTCCCAGACCAGGGCTCGAACCCGTGTCCCCTGCATTAGCAGGCAGATTCTCAACCACTGCGCCACCAGGGAAGCCCACTCGTGATTTTTATCATTAGTGTTTCTCCCTTAATTTTTTTGTTTTGTTTGCTTCCTATCAATATTCTGACTTCTATTATTTTCTTTTTGCAAATTTTAGTCACAATTTTTGAGGTTTTGGTATACACCAGACCCAATACAAATACTTTATAGACATTATCTTATTTCATCTTACTTGACTTTCAAAATCCATAAAGTAGGCATTATCACCCCTATTGTACAGGTGGAAAGTAGGCTCAAATGTTCATTCATCAGAGGTCACACATTCATTCAGTGGCAAAACTGGAACTCAAATGTAAGACTATCTGATTTCATGTCTCAGGTTTTTAACTTCTAACCAACTCAGCATCTGATTTGTTATATTTTTGTATACGTAGGAACAACCAATATAAATATAGATTGAAAGTATATACCTATGATGGATATTCCTCTAATAGTTTATACAGAAGAGGAATAAATTCATTGATCTTCCTTCTACACATTACCTCCCCATCACACCCTCTCCCCCAGCCATGGCCCATGAGAATGTCTTGATTTCTTTCTGTTGACACTAAAAAGTGCACCAGGCCAACTAATACATTCATAGGTGTAAACTCTGCACTCCTGTGTAAAGAGATAGGGGGAAAAAACCATTTCTCCCTGTCAGGCTAAATCATATTTCAATTAGTACACGTAGCAGATAAAGATAAACTCAAATTCTTTCATACTTCTCCCACTTTCTTTCTCTTCCCTTGAATCTTGGCTGGCCTATTGCTTTGACCAATAGAGTACAAAGAAAGTGATGCTCTGCTATTTCTAGGCTCAGCCTTTAAGAGGACTGGATGCTTCAGCCTTGGTCTCTCAAAGTCCTAAGTCACCAAGGAAGAAGTCTAACTACCCTTCCACCCAGAGAAACGTCATGAAAAGGCCTTGAAATTACATGAAAAAACACATGGGCTCGCCAGAACCCAGTTTCCACCCATCCCCAGCAAGAGTCCAGGCATGGAGTCTCTTAAATCACATTCCCAGGAGACAGACTCTGAGATCAGAGATTTGTGTGTAAGAGGTCATTGGGAAGTTTGCCCAAGGACAATACCTATGAGAGATGAGCCACGCAGGCTGGGCCTAGGGAGAAGGTGCACTGTGAAACAGTTGTACCCGGTGAGCTTTGAAGCTACGATGGCCCTTGAGAGTGTCTTGTCTTGATGCAAAGAGACAGAGCCTTTATGCTTCAGCATGGAGGAGTCACTGGATGCAGGCTAGACCCACCCACGCAGTAGATGGTATGCCCTTGGACAAGAAGGTCCAGTCCTGAAGCGTTCTGGGCATTGCACCATAGCATCCACCAGACGGAATTTCAAAGAAGAACATTCGTTAATTGACTGACCTTAATTCATGGAGATTTCAAAAGGGAAAACGCTCTGGCAGAAAAGGTTTACTCCCCTTAACTCAGCTAGACCATCAGATCAAAAAGGGCTTAATTTTGCAATGAATGTTAAAGTAAACATTGTCTTATTTCTTCCAACTTTTTAAAGTATAAGGAGGACTAAGTGCGAGTCCCAAGAAACTATTTGTTAGCCACGTGATCTCAGGCAGGTCACTTACACAACAGTAGACCGAGTTTGTCTTGTGCCAAGAACAGTATACCGGAGGTACCCTGAGGGAAAACCTTAGGACTATCAGGGAGGTAAAGTCAGTGACCTTCTCAGAGCTTCAGAGCCCTCATTTTTAAAAGGGAGACAGTTCCATCTGTCTAAATTGTATACTAGAGTTTCGACATCAGTTAATAATTGATGTGTGTAAAATTCTACAAAAACTGTAAAGGGGGGCTTCCCTGGTGGCACAGTGGTTGAGAATCTGCCTGCCAATGCAGGGGACACGGGTTCGAGCCCTGGTCTGGTAAGATCCCACATGCCACGGAGCAACTAGGCCCGTGAGCCACAATTACTGAGCCTGCGCGTCTGGAGCCTGTGCTGCGCAACAAGAGAGGCCGCGACAGTGAGAGGCCCGTGCACCGCGATGAAGAGTGGCCCCCGCTCGCCGCAACTAGAGAAAGCCCTCGCACAGAAACGAAGACCCAATACAGCCATAAATAAATAAATTAATTAAATTAAATTAAAAAAAAAACTGTAAAGGACTATAGAAAGTTAAGCTATTATTATTGTTATTGTTAATAATATTTTTCCTGCTGTCAAATATCTGATCCAAAAACTTCAATCAAAGTGAGTATGTATTAATATATGTATTTATTATCTTAGGCATCCACTTGAAAATAACTGCTAAAGTCAGTTTATAAAAAATGAAAAAACAACTTTCCTTTAAATGGCTTTTTATTTAGGAGTCTATACAAATCAATTTTCATTGTTCTTCCTTTTCTAAAAAGGTATTGTCTCTTTAAATATGCATTGCTAGCATGTAAGTTATATAACATTTTTGAAAAATGTTCTAATTAAAATTGACAAGATTCTTCTTGCAAAACCTATTCCAATAGTCCTTTTCTGACACCCACGGTCATCAAAATAGTGGAGAGGTAGGAAAGTCAAATTAATAGCAGTACACTAGGAATATCTTGCCCCAAATCCTTCCAATCCCAGATTTCTTTTATTAGATTTTGGCTCCATTTTTGTCCTAACTGGATATATAGAGAATCAGTTAAAGAAGTATATAGACAAAAAAATGAGATCAAGTCTAACTGTGTTCAGTCAATAAGAAAACCTTCATTCCGTCTACCTCTGATTCCCCAGACAACTTATGACACAGGGATCACAGACTAGGCTGCACATAGCATTGCTGTCGAAATTAGAGAAGAAATTGTTTTCTTGACAAATTAATTTTCAATTTCAAATGGCCTAAAGGAGCCCTGAGCCCTTGTCACACTTTTAATTTATATTAAATTAGTAGATGCAGGTCTTGATGAAGTGGGGACCTTCTCTTTAGTCACAGTTAAGAAGGAAACTATTACTTTTCTCTGGGTCAGTGTTCCCATTTTGCTTTCATAAAATGGCCTTTAAAAAGATACTGAGCCTGTTTTCTCTTGTTGCCATTAATCAATAAGAACATGGTTTTGCAACGGCTTAAACTAAAATGACCTCGCCCAAGAGCTCCACTCATTCCACTGTTTAGAAGCTTTTTCACCTATTTAGGTAAGCAATGAGATTTTACTCTTATTCAAAATCTCACATTTTTATTGAGGTGTTTGGATTGTTCATTTTTGTTTCCATAACAGAGGTAGATTATAAGGCCCAAATCACCTCTTCATTAAGTATCTGGTGCAGAACCTAAACATCTCAACTAAATACATCTTCACCTTCTTATGAGACAATTTTTTTTTAACGTGATATTCTCAGCATCCCCAAAGCCCACCTCCATTCAATTGGAAAAATCCTGAAGCTGAGCAGAAACTCAAATCAAGCTCTCACATGTTCACAGTAGCATGGATCTGTGGTCTGTGCAGCTGGTATCTAAAGCATACAGTTTCCCTTAATTCAACAACACAGAGTCCTGGCCTTTAGAGCACTCATCAGAGAATTTTCCTGAAACCTGACTTCCAGCATTTGCCAAAGACCCACTTAAGACAATGAATGTTTGATACAAATGGGATAAGGGACATTTTAATTATCCATGAATCCTGGATACTGTAAACACAATACCTTTATCACCAGCTACCCAGAAGCTTATCAAGAGTTTACAGAAACAAACACTTTCATGTTCTCTTGTTGGAAGTGAAAACTTATTCAAACTTTCTCTTGCGCATTTAACAATATGAACAAAAATTGAAAACGTACATTTGATTTGACTTAAAAACTGCATGTTTAAGTATTTATTCTAAGAAAATGATTAGACTTTACACCAAGTTGCATGGATACTGACTGAAACATTTTTATAGTGCAGATAAATTGGAAATAAACCTTAATACTCATAGATACAAGATTAATTAAATTAAGTATGACACAGCAATACAGTGTAATACCATGAAGCCATTAGAAAGACTAAGGTAGCTTTCTCTATATGTAGATCTGTAAAGATTTATTGTTAAGTTAAAAAATGTGGGAAAGCAAATATAATTTGATTTTTTGTTTAAATGTATATAAACACACACATCCATATTAAAAAGTATACAACTATAAGTATAGTTATTCAATGGTTGTGTAAACTCACTTTAGACAGTATACATTTCTATATTTTTGATTTTTGATAATAAGCCTAACATTGTTTTATTTTAGGAAAAATTAATCTTTTCATTACAAAAATATTCTGAATGAAACCAGATTGTACCATATTACCTTAGTTCTCATTTAACTTGTACAGTTTAAATTTAATGTTAAATTCCCAGATGTATAGAAAAGATGATATAAGAAAATTTGGACAATATTTCTAAGCTAAACTGCAGTAAATCACAATAACTACTTCTGAAATCTAGTGCTGTGCTAAGTGCCTTACTTTTTTTTTTTTTAGTATTCAGAACTGCCTAAAAGAGATACTACCATTAAAGTACTACTAGCAAAGGTACTGTTATTATCCATATCTTACAAAGGGGCAAATATATATATATATATATATATATATATATATATATATATATATATATATATGCCAGTCGGTAGTAGAATTGAAAGACTAAACTAAATATGTCTAACTCAACAGCCAGTGGTCTTAACCACTATGTTATAGACTATTTTACTATTTTATTGTATGAAGGCCATGGCCAGGAAAACAACAGCCACTCTTTGCATACTAGATACGACACATTTAATACAGGAATTCAAGGCTTTAAAAATTTGAAAAATCTGCAGGGAAGAAGGTCAGAGAAGTCTCCACAAATTTCTAAGTCAGAAGGTCAGAGGCAAGCGGTTCTTAACAGTTCACAGAAGCTTCTGCATTTCTTAAAAGTCTCTGGAAGTCGTCCATCAACTATTTCAGTCTGTGATAGGAAAGCAGGTGCCTCTCAAGAGCTTGTTGGGAAGCCTCCATGACATGTCAGGTCTGTTCATACATCTGGCTGCAACTGCCTCTGTAGGAAACTGGCTTCTTCTATTCCACCCTCAGCCTCACCCAGTGCCTCTCATTGGCAAGCTCTAAGCTGAAGCAACACAGAATAAAGAATTCTGGAAAATATAATTCCCAGCTTCTCTACAGTGCAGAAGTGACATTAGAAAATGAAGGTAGAACCCTGAGTTGACAAGAGACAATCCAAATTATTGATTTACTAAATATTATATATATATATGTGTGTGGCTATCTATATCTATGTAACCATATGTAGATGTATAGATACACACACATACATATATACATGTTAGGTGTATATATAAGCAGTATAGCATAATAGTTAAGAATATTGACTCTGAAGCCAAATGGCTTGTGCTCAAACCCTGGTTCCCCCATTTATTTACTGGGTGAGTTTGAGCAAGTTGCTTACTCTCTCTGTGCCTCAGTTTTTCCATCTTTAAAATGGGAATAATAATCCTACTTCATTGGATTATTGTGAGGATTATATATAAATTATATGTAGTTTACAATATTGCCTGGCACATAATAGTGCTGTATAATGTTTTAATTATTATTGTTGTATTTGTTATTTGACATCACACACAAAAAAAGCTTTTAGAATGCAGTGTCAGGGAAAAGTTCACTTTTTTGAGACAATGTGAATCAGAATCTCATATTTTGCTTTGTTTTTGTTGAAGTTCAGGAATAAAATTAGCACATGTTCAAAATAACCAACTCATGCCAGTTTCAGATACGTGTATTTATTAACTACTCTTGATAGATTTTTATTCTGAATTTTATTCTCCGTTGTCCCATTTATATATTAAATTTGGAAGGTAGTGGAATATAAATATAAAGAGAAATTTAAGAAGAAAGGGAGAAAGAGGGCTTGCTTACATATTCTACATTGCTTTATTTCTACTTCTCCACCTCCCCCAATTAATGTTAGATTCTTCGTTAGACTTTTGTTTTAAATTTATTTCAATTATTATTTCTGGTTATTGGATAATTCATTTATAAGAGGTTTTTATATTGTCTATTAGCTGAGCTTCCCAATTTTTCTTAGGAAACTCACCAACCATGAATTAATTAAAATATATTTTTAAAAAATTCTTGCTGCATATTCTACAATTTGCCCTAGAGTAAGAAACAAAGTTTCCCATGTGAGAAATAGCTCAAATGCAAACCAATACCTGAAATTCTGAGCATCTGTCCAGTTATTTGTTAAAACCACTGATTGTTTTCACCATTCCATGTGTCTTCAAATGTAGGATAGTTCTTTCCCAATGAGCAGCAAATGGACCTCGATCTAACTGTATTTAACCTCTGAAGTTGAGTTTCTCTTTACCTGAGGTGTCTCCAGTTTCCCTCAAAAAAGAACTTCAGGCATGTCATAGCCTGCTTTAAAGTCAGATGATCTCCCACATATCTTTCATATTTACTGAAAAATATATATCTTCATTATCTCTCTCCTTGAGGTGGTCTTCAGAGCCCCCATGGGTGAATTTCGTAAATACTACACGGCTTACATTTTTACATCAGACGGTTCGAAACTTACTCTATAAATCTGGTGACAATTCACACGTTCATTTTCTCATGATGCATTAATAAACCAAGCAGACAAATTTCATTTTTATGTAGTTTTGAAAGATTAGGTAGATGGAGGTAATGTCTCCCCCATGCATAGAATATTTAGATATGATTACTTCTAACTCAATCTGTCAGTTTATTGCTAAAACTTGAAATAATCAAGAGATTAATAAATGTAGATTGCATGTCCTTTGAAATCATGAAAGGTTCTTCTTGTTTGACAAGCTTGATGATGGATTTTGGAATGAATGGGGGAAAAGTGCTGGTATAGATTTAAAAATCTATACCACTAACTCTCATAAATGCAGTTTTCAAATATACAATTGTTCTACCTGCCACAACAGCATTTAACATTTAAAAAAATTCAAGCATTAAAAATATCTGTAATAAGAACCTGCTGTATAAAAAAATAAATAAAATAAAATTCAAAAATAATCTGCCTCTTTTCTTTGAACAGCCCAACTTAGTAGACACGTACACATATATCAGTTATGTTTTGTTCTTCATTTATGTTTGCATTATTGAGAGAATATAAATAATGTTAAAATCAGTCTAAAGAAGAAACTTGAATTCCCATATTACTTCCATTGAGCTCATGTTTCAATCTCATAGAGAGCCTATCCTACCCCTATCCTTGTTTTATGACTATGAAAAAGCCTAAAAGGGATGATGAAAAAGTTTACATTTCTATACACAACAGGTAATGTGCCTTTGTGCTTAACTTCTTTGAGGTCATTGACTCCAACGTTAATCCAATGCCAAAAACATCTGCAGGTCTAAGTACATTTGAAAACGGTGGAGGGAGGACTCATTCAAGATCACTATGACCCAGGCCCCAGCCCAGCTCGTAGAAGTGAAAACAGTGCACAGGGTTCCAGACTCCAGGAGCAAGACCTCAGGTATTCATGCTCTCTTGAAGCTCTACAGTCAGTACTGTTTGAGAGGTCTAATCAGATGAGACTCAGGGCCCTATGTATCCTGAGTGTAGAAATCATCTGAACCCCCCAGACTCCAGTCCAAGTGACCCCTGCCGCACAGCTTCCTCTTGACCAGGGGATTCTGGTGCCACTCAGCTCTCCAACAGTAATCCCATGTCCCTTACTCTAGAACTTCAGTAAACTTGCTTTACCACTGCCCTGGTTCCTGGTTCCCTGTGACCCTTCCATTCTGAGTGGCATGTTACTGTCTAGACTGTGTCATTTAAACCTGTTCAAGCTAAATTGACACTTTTGGAACTGTACCCTGAACCAACACTACTGCCAACTCACATGACAAACGTTCTGCTTGGAGTTTCACAAGCGCCATCTCACCTATTCCTTGCAAACTCATCTGAGAGGATACTGAGTGCCCTCACCCTACAGATGAAGAGACTGAGATTCAGAAATTAGGTAGCTTCCTGAGTCATAGAGCTAGTAAGTGACAGACCCAGGCTTTGCACTCACATCAGGCTGAGTATGGACTATATGTGCTTAATTGCTTCACTAGACCATTCTCTACTAAAGAGACAAACTTGGCTCTGACTTGGAAACAGAACAAGGCCAAGGCAGTACACGTATGTGTTATTAATAAAAATATTCTATTGAAACAAGAACATTTCTCAATAGTGTCCCCAAATAATATATGTAGACTTAACACCCAAAAAAATAAAAAAAAAAGATTTAGCTTCATAAATTAAGCTCAAGTTTCTGGATCTTTCTATGACCCTCCACTGCTCAGTCAAGGATACTAAATCCACTCCCACTGGTCTACACAATCTTTTTCCTGAAGGCACCTAGTTTCAGGAATCCAACTAAGCCTACTCCACTTCAGTCCACACAGACCTGGACCTTCATCATCTGCTACAGTGAAGTCAAGAAAGGAACGTCCAACTTGGCCACCCACAGATGGATGGACAGAGGTTTGGAAAGACAGTACATCCACCTGGGCATGATTTACCTCCTTCTGGACTGTGTCAACAGTCTTATCTCACATCCATTCTACTCCCCCCCGCCCCCCACCAATATGTTCACCACAATGCAGCCGGGGCTTTTCAGAAAACAAATCTGATCCTGTATCTTGTCTTAAAACAGTGTTCCCTCCCCACTTCCCCTGGTCAGTTCACTTATCATTCAGGTCAAATTTCATCAACTCCAACCATCACTTCCTGGGGAAACTTCCCCCCAGCCTTTCTTACCTGGTTAAATTTTAAATTGATTCTTTAAATCGTTAAACTTAAGTTATTTAAAATATTACCATGAGCCTCTCTTTCATAGATGGTGTCACAGGTTGCAGTTTCATATTATAGCAGTTTGCTTTTCTTCCTCAGCATCTCTCTAGCTCCCAGCACAGCGCATGGCACAGCCTACTCATGAGTATCTGTTGAATGAAGATAAGTGATCTGGTGAATTGAATGGGGCGTTGATTTACATTCACACCTGGGCACAGTGAAATTTGACTCCGGTGATCAACACATACAAGTTAATTAAAGTAAAAGGTCAGTAAAACCTTTACAAAGGATGACTTCTTGGCAATATTACAAGGACCATTGTTCATATACAATCCTGGAAAAATTTGTATGCGATAAATTATGATAAACACAGAAGTTGTACTTCTTATAGTTATGAGACATTGCTTTGATAGTTCCTATTTTAAGTTTTGTACCAAACTAAGTGGCTAATTATGCTCTGCTTAGGAAATCTATTCCTCCTCGATTATAAGCTAGTATGTTACTTCTTTCTTCCAAGGAAATATGAATGAGTGGCTATCTCGCCTTGAAGGCATTTACCTGAAATATCAAATGGAGGAACATTCCTATTTCATTACTTAATCTCCAAGTTGAGATGAACCACCAAACACCGTACTTTTGCTAAATTCATGTATTACAGAGTGACAACCCAACATCAAATCATGGTTCTAGTGTGCTTGCAACAGTCAGGACACACATTCTAGTGACTTTTTTGTTTCTCCCCTTTATTCCCTTTAACATGGTGATAATCAGAACAAATTGATTTTGTTTCTCAGATTGCTAAAATATTCCCAACACTTTCTTCAACACTGGTGCTGAATAAATCATTGTAATGTTCCCCTGAAGTGAACTGAAAATTAATTTACACAACCAAGATGATCCTCCTAATAACAGGGTACATGGAATGGGGAAATTGGAAATCATTACCCAGCAAACATTATCTGCATTATTTTTGTAGCTGCTTTAGATTGCATTGTAATAGAAAATTAGGAGACTGGCTGTGAAGAAGTTTAAGAGGGTCTGCTTTAAAATTGATTCTTTAAGAAAGCATTAAAAAGCTATTGGAATTGATTGCCTGCTAATATAAAGGAAAAACTCTTCACCACCATTTGAGTTAAAAAAGAGCATCTTCATTCATGCATGTTATTAAAACTACTGGCCTGAAAGCCCCTGTAGAAAGATAAAGGATATGGATGGGATATTAAAACAGCAATCTTTACCTTATCTGGGATTTAAATTTAATATGTTGCTTTTATTAATTTAGCAGGAACCATTAGTTAGGATGTCAAAGAGTGGATTTACAATTAAAATGCTATAGAATGGTGGTATCTTTAACAAACAATGGACCAGGAATTCTTCATTAATCTTCCAAGCATGGGGAACACCCCCACAAAGAATAAATCCTGAATTTACAGTTTTCTTTATTGCTAAGTTTTCTGTGCAGCAGCAATAAAAGTCATAGCTGATAACACCCCTGATTAGCTCTTGAATCTTCCCCTGAAATGGGGTAATGACCAATCAGATCCCAGCAGTTGGCCAGATAGAAAATAGCATTCACCATCTAAAAAATATGTCTTTAGAGCTTAGAAAGGTTTCCATGTATCTGATGCAGTGGGCTGTTGTTTGAGAAATGATATTGTAGATAGATTATACAAACACATAAGCAACCCAATAGGGTGCCTCAACACTAAACTATTTTCTTTTTATAGCCTTTTGATTTTTACCACATTCAGTGGGAAATTGCCTTGTCTTTTTTAATACGTGATAAGTAGAACTACTTAACAGCAAGGAATAATGAGTAAGAAATGCCTTTTTCAATACAATATATTATCTTTTTCTTTAAAAGTTATCTCAAAATTTAGTTGAACTTCACCCTCACCTCAATCACTTTTTTCTCTCTCTTCCTCTGTTTTAATGGATTGTGAATAATTTCTGCACAGATGAGCTAACTCGGCAAAAGTTTGGTACAGAAATAGTAGCATAGATATAGAGCATGTAAACTAAAATTGTATTCTAGAAGGAAAATCCCACCCAGTACCACCTTGGAGCCTCCCTCTCCGTGCTATCAGCAGGTCCTTGGTGATGTAATAGAAACAGCCTCATAAAGAGGCCCTTTGGGAATTAGGAACTTTGGGAGTTAGTTAGGAGCCCTTGGAGATAATTGAAATGGACTCACCCGCATTATACTGAATTTTGAATTATTCTGACTAGCCTAGTAATACATTTCTCATATATCAGCTTCAAATATTAACATGAAACCTAAAATGCTATTTGGACTAAACACCAGAACAATTCTTTATTAAACCATATTAATCAAAATAGATTCCTTAATAGGTTTTTTTATATCTATTTTATTAATATATTACTTTTAGTTGATTAGTAGTAACCATTCCTGTATGTCCTGGTTTACTTGGGACAGTCCTTATCAAGGCCTGCCACTTGTAGTAATTTTTAATTAAGACCCTCCTTCACTCTCAAAAGTATACTGGTTTAAAGGATAAATTATATTCCCAATCTATTTATAAGTAATTTCTGAAATATAGAACTTTTAGGTCATTTGTAATAGAACCTAGAGTTATTTTTGTCAAAATATTTAAGCTTAAAGTTAAAATAGCAAAGATTTATGCTTCCAAAATAAATTTCAATTTCACTGCCACCCATAAAACTCCTGAACACTTTCAGATTACAGAAGTCATACATGGACTTTGTTAAAAATATTTTAATGACTAAAATAATAAGCGAAAATTCTCCATAAACTTGCTCCACAAAGGCAAGCATTGTTAACAGATCCTTGTCTACAGATACAAAAACAGAGGTACGTTATTTTTCAAAATGGGATCATAATATTTTTAAACTGGTCTTTTCACTCGGTTGCAGAAACCAGAAAGTAAAGAAGATGGCTTAAATAGCAAACGATCTTATTTCTTTATCATGTCTCCCGATTCTGTTGATAAAAGGCAAAGATCAAAATAGCATATGCTGACAGAGAGTAAAGAAAACCTGGACAGCACATGGCAACCCCAGCAATACATGTATGTCTCCCAATCTACCTCTTTCGTGCCCAGGTTCCTGGGCTCCTATAAGTTTTCTTACTTAAATCCTTCACCAATATTACCAGTATTAAACACCACACCAAAGCTAACACTAAGAAAGACAAAAAAAAAAAAGGAGCGAAATTAACATGAATACTTTAATTTTTTAAAAAACCTCTAAAAATCAAGAGTCATGTTTAAATTGAAAGGTCTATTTATTACATGGGTGTTATGTGTCAATGCATATTATAAATAATTAATACAGGTTTCTTAATGTTTATGACAAAGATAATTATATTGTGAAAATATAAACAAGCAGTAGAAGAAATTAATAAAAACAATAAAAATTAAAATCATCTTTACTAATATTTTATTATTGATATGTAACTTTTTACAATGATAGAAGTCATATATAATATAGGAGAGATCTGTATGAAATTATTCCTTGTGTGACCTTTGGAATTTTCTTGTCTCATAAAAGTTCTCATTAGTTAGAATTCTATTTCAACCAACATGCTGGCACAAAAACCCTTAACATCATGTGTGCTGGATATCGAAATAATTTTAATATTAAATTAGATAATAAAAATATTTTCTACAATCACTGATTATAGCAACATAGAAACATAGACACAGTCTTATTGTCCTAAAATTAAAATGGAAGAGCAGCTATCTTAAAAGTTGGGGCTTTTTCTAAGAAATTACATTTTATTAGTTCTTTTTAAAGACAATGTCTCTCCCTCTTAAAAGAAGCACAGAGCTAGAAACTTGTTCTTTGAATCTAGTGGATAGGAATATCAGTAAACAGAAGACATATTCTTCTAGAAGAAAGTAGTTGAAAAATGATTCTAAAACCATCTCCACATATCAAAAGACCAAAGGGGAGGGAAAAAAGAGATGAAAGTGAGATCATCTGTAGATCATGTATCCCACAGAGAGATGTAGTTCCTGTCCTCCAAAAGGGGAAGAAATTAACTGGGAAAGAAAGTATCCATAATCTTTAAATTAGTAGAGCTTATCTTCTCTTTTCTTATTCATTTCTTAATAAATCCAAATTGCTACTCCACTACACATATACAAAAGGAAAGCCCAACAATAGTTCATCAGAAAACTGAGAAAATATATATCCCTTAGATGAGCCTACAGAAGTGGAAAGAAGTCAGGAAATGAAAAGGAGAGAAAGCTAGCTTTATCTTCATAGTTTTTAAAGAGTTATAAAAGACTAAATAGCATTGTTTGTATATGGTCACCATTCTTTAGCCTTTGGAAAATAGATGAAAGAACACTGAAAAAGTAAATACTCTTCACCTTTATTATGTGTTCAGTTGGTTTCAAATAACCAGTGGGCACATCAGCTAAATTGCTTACACCTTGGGGAAAGTAGTACATAAACACACACACACACACTCACACACACACACACACTCACACACATACACACACACACACACACATACACACACACACACAAGAAGAAAGCCAAAGCTGAGAGAATATCAGATATTTCCATTTTATACTGAAATGTCCAAGTCAGTGTCAAACTTCCTTAGAAATGTTTAAAATGAGAAATACAGAAGTTCAAAATCTCACATATATCATCCTTTTAAGAAGCACTTCTCTCACTTTTCTTCCCTTAATTAACATGTTAAAGGAAAATGAACAAATTGAAGGACTAGCACATTGAAGGACATTCTCTTTAATAAGACTAGACGTCATCCTTCAACTGTCTTGACCAGATCTGGAAATTGACCATGTCCCTGCAGGAAACTCTAGATAAAAAGGGCCCCCACCCCAAGCTGCAGATCAGCCATGCTCATCCTTCTCTCCATTGTGTGACAGCCATCAAGACAAATTATTTGCAGAATCTCAAACAGATGGCTTGGGGACAAGTTAGAAATGAAAAGAACCTATGAGAAGAAAATTGTAAGTCGATCCTCTTTTTTGAGAGATACAGTCTCCTCTGACTGGGCCCTTTGGCCCAGGAACTATGCATAAACCTTGCCTAAACTTTCTTAGAACTATACTGCATTCTACAACTTTTCCTGCCCAACCTTCTCTCCTTCCCTCTCTCTTACACAGGGGCTAGACCTGCATTATGACTTGAAAGCTCTCCCAGCCCTGTCCTATGTTGCCTGTAATCAAACTTATGTGTTAGCTTCTTGGGGGGAGCCAAAATAACACAGTAGCTCTGCCTCTTTATTTATCCTAACCTGTTGTGATATATCCCTTGAAGGTCTGCTGAGTGATAAGCTCCTTGTCTGAAAAATGTATGCAAGTAAAGGGGGCCTAGTGTGTAGATTTGAGGAAGTCTAGAGTCAGTCATGTGGCAGAATGCATTGGTGCACATGAACAGTGATACAGAGGAGAGAATCAAAGGATGGGATTCAGAGTCAGAAGCGCTGGTGAAGATGCTCATCTTTGACGCTAGGAGAGAGCAGGCACACACAAAATCCCTTAAAGGCATTGTGGAAGAAACAAATTATGCGGTAAAATGAATGAAACAGGCAGAAAGTACATCTAGGACAAAAATCTCTTGCTCATTCAGAGACATCCTTTTGTATCAACTGCCTAGAATAGCATAGGAGATATAAACCGTGCTGCTTAGCAAGATCTAGAGTGTAACTGTGAAAAAAAAAAAAAAAGGAATAAAGTTCTCAGGGAAAAGATTATCTTGAAACTAGGGTCAGCAAACTTTTTCCAAAAAGGGCCAGTTAAAATGTAAAATCATTCTTAGTTTGGGTCCCATACAAAAAGAGGAAGAGGGTCAAATTTGGTCCAGGGTCTATGGTTGCAACCCCTGGCCTAGAGCAGAGGTGAGCGGCCCTATTTGCCTAAGAGCCGATTCAGGAAACATAAAGATGACATATTTATATTTCATTCAAGATGAAAATAACTCCATAGCAGCCTAGCAGAGAAGTGCATATTGTTACAATTTACATTATCAACTTAATTGAATAGGAATTGAATGTTGCTGAGGGAATCTGTCTTCTTTTTAAGTCACTAAAATGTTCATTTTATTAGTTATTTGAGAAGTAGCAACAAGAAGGCAGCTTTCTGATCTTTTAGGCATAAATTCCATTCTGAGCTACATTATGCAACTAAATGGCTCTTTATTACCAAAGGTGATGGATTCTGCTTCCCTGTTCTGGAACCATTCAGTGGAGCACATGGTGTCCAGACTCTGGCTGGCCTTGTCACTTTATTTTATTTTCAGAGGGGAGTCTACCCTTCATCTTTTCTGATACTTTGGTCTCCACTACCTGGAATTTGCCACATATTATGTTTGTTAATATAAGTAGTAACAATGATATAGTTATTTATTAAGCATTTGTTTATTTGTGCTTAAACTTGCTACACACACTACCTTATCTAAGTTGACACCATGAGGTTGATGCTTTTATGGATGATGAAACTGGGACTCAGGGAGGAGATATGATTTGACCAAAGTCACAGAATTAATCTTTCTGTAGTAGAATATTTTTGTCTTAGCCAGCATAGTACTATTTCCCTTTCTTCTGTTAATAGAAGAACCATTTTTCTACTGTCCATTCCACACTATAGGATTCTGGTAGGTCTGTCACTTATACAGCCCGGCTTCTCACTGACCTTGCCCTCAAGTGTGGGTGAGTCACCAGAATGGATAGTCAGGATGGATACAGTTATTGGTCTAGGAGTAACCATGTGATCTTTGCAGGACCAGAGGCCAGGACAATGGATATGGATGCTGGGAGAGAAATGATCTTTCTGCTTTCATGATAGCGTTTGAGTCATATATATTTAAGGTACCAGGGACCTTCTTTGTCACTACACAAACGCAGCCTGCTGGTGAGTGATTCCAGTACTGAGGAAAGCAGAGCTGAGAGATGGAAAAAAAGTGAATCGTATGACACCTTCTGAATCCAGGTGTAGCTGAAGCTAATGCCAATCCTTGAACTTGCCAGTAACAAAAGTTGATAAATATCCCTTCTGTTTAAACCAGAGTTGGATTTCTATTAATGCAACAGGAAGAGTTCTGGTTAATACAATACTAGAGCCAGAATTTAACCCAATATATCTGATTATATAACCATATTAATTAAGTCTTCATTAAAGACAAATTAGAAGTTATAGTTAATACCATTGTTAATAGCGTAATCAAGATAAAAATGTAGAAATGGTAGCTAAATGCCCTGTGAATAGCTCTAATCGTGGTAATTAGCATTTTTGTTATAATTAATTTTTTATATTTTTCCATGAGCATCTTGAAGACAGGAACTGTACCTTATCCACCCCTGTAATCCTGCTGAGCCAGTCCCTAGGACTTAGAAGGTGTTCAGTAAAAATTTTTTGAATAAACAAATATTTATAGCAATTTATTAATAAGAGAAGTCTACCTTTTATTTCAAGTTAACTTGGAATACTCTTTCCAAGTTAGTTGCATGTCCTAGTCTCTCACTTTATTCAGATCTTTGCTTAACAATCTGACCTTAACTGAAAGGTTTTCCAACAGAGGTTTCTAACACAGTCTCCTGCTCAGCACTCTCTTCCCCATCTTACTTTAGTTTTCTTGATAATAGTTACACCTACTGATATAATTTATTCCTTGTCACTCTCACTAGAATGTAAGCTTCTTGAGAGTACTACCTCATACACAGAAAGCTCTCAGAAATGATTGAATGGCTGAATATTTACATTGTAAACAGTGTAACTGGAGTGCAAATCGAATCCACATTTCTAATGCCTTCTAACATCTTTTAGATATTCATTTAAAATTTTATAATTAAAACATAGTTAAATTTAATATTTGTATACTCTAATGTAATGAATATATGTTTTAAAAATTATGAAATGTGGTCTTAAGTAAAATATTTTGCCATTGTGTAAACTCTGAATCTAAAAATCATCTACTAAATCCATACTAGTAATCATATTGATTAACGCAGTATTGCCTTAAGACAATCTGTTAAATCAGCCATCTGTTTGCTCATGATGTTATGGTAATGATATCTTAACCTAGATTAACTGTAATAATATATTGAGGCTTAGTGACGTCTACGTGTATATCATGACTGATCCATAGAAACAGGACTTATTTTTAAAAATACTCTCTTTGACTTTGTTTTTTTGTAGAATGTAATCCAATTGTGTAACCATCCATTTTTAAGTAAATACAGATATGGACCCAAAGCAATGATAAGTTACTAGTAAAATTATATTTTGAGAAACTCTACAATGTAAAAATAATATAGTTATGTAGGAAACATTTTAGATACAAATCTCTTACGACAGAAAGCGATCATGAAAAGAACGATATCATGCAGATTATCTAAAGAACATCTTCAATTTTTGCTCTTGTTTCATTCATCTCCCAGTTAGACTGACTTTAAAACAGAGCTTCAAAAACTATGGCAATTATCATTGTTCCCTCTCTCCTAGTTTATGTGTGCATTGCTCTTGTTGGTAAACTTTAGTACTACTGAAAACGACATTTTTGGTATTTTTCCATGAATACCATGAACTTTAAAAAATATTATATTATAATTACAATACAAATTACAATACAAATCAGGAGCCCTGTGTAATTAAAATAATAACAGTTCATTATCTCTTGCTGACTCCAAGTGTCTAGCTATCTCTTGCTGACTCCAAGTGTCTAGCAGTCTCTTGCTCTTTATTTCTCCAGTTAGCAGAGAGAACAGCTGTAGTTCTACATGGAATATACCTGGCAACTTGAGGCATCCAGATGCCAACTCCT
Organism: Balaenoptera acutorostrata; assembly: GCF_949987535.1. NCBI lineage: Eukaryota > Metazoa > Chordata > Mammalia > Artiodactyla > Balaenopteridae > Balaenoptera > Balaenoptera acutorostrata. The sequence continues at coordinate 46,755,935 of NC_080077.1, forward strand.
GCTTTAAAAAGAAAAAAATAAAAGGAAGAAGAAGAAAGCACTCCCCCTCAAGGTAATGTTTCCTTTCAAGGCAACTAGTTTTTGGAGTGGAGATTAAAGGAGAGAAATCAGACTTCTGATTTGGGAGGAAAGAAGCCAGACCTCCATTTGATTTTTACCTGTAACAAATACAGATGACATGTCATTAAAATACCAGTTCCCTGACCAAGGGATCACCTCTTTCTATTTGAAAAGTATAAATAAAATCTTTGCTCACGCTTTCCTGTGCAAATGAGTGATTTGGCTGTAGTTTCCATCTTCCTTCTTAAAATGAAGCTTGGTCAAGGCTTTCCTCCTACCGAGGAGAAGGGATAGCTATGTGATAATTACACCAAGGGGATGGAGCCACGGGAAATATTGTACACTGGAACCCAGGGGGTGTGGGGAAGGGAGGTGGGGGAAGAGGGAGAAGAGGCAAGGCTTTATGTGCATTGTGCTAAAATGCCAGCTCTTCTTTTTAAATTGAAGTATTGTTAATTTACGATGTTGTGTTAGTTTCAAGTGTACCAGCTCTTTTGTTTTGAAGTTTTAATAAAAAGTTAAGTATAATCTAAAAGTTTCAAACTCTAAATCAGTCACAGCTCTTCATTTAGAGTTTATATAAAATTATACATACAGTGTGATTAAATACCTGAATACAACAAATATCCAGAGTAATTTGTTTTATATGGTTCTGACTAAAATGCTGAATTTCCAAATATCTCAAATAGAATAAGCTAAAAAGGTATATCTATTTCTGATTACTTATCTTTGCTTTCCACAGAGGAAAATATCCAAGTGATGGTCACTTTTGAATTGAGACCAAAGAAGAAAAACAAGTCATCATAATTACAGTGTATTCAGGAAAATAGATTTCTTTCTTGCAGTTTTAGTTTCTTTTGAAAAGGAATCCCCTTTCTTTGCTGTTCTAGTCATGAATTGAACTCAAGTGAATAAAACTCAGTAATTTTTATGAGAATGAATTTACCTATTTGTATCAAAATTTCAAGTTCACAATATATACAGTATACATATATATACACACACACAAATATAAACATTAAGATGAGTATTTTTCTTCATCTTCTCTATTAATTCCCACTAAGAATTTCTGGAAGCATTTTGCACCTCTTCCATTTTCAATGTAACTTTATGATACATATACATATAATATTGCTTTTTGACTGCATATGCGTCCCTACGTAATGCCTTTTCTTCCACCCTATTTGAATATCAATGAAAAAAAGTCTATTTTCTTTCATTACTCAATACTTGAATCATATCCTCTATAGCCAAATCACAACTTGCACCATGACAGTCATAAATGACACCTTCATAAAATAATCCTGTAGCCAAAAAATTAATAAGTAATCCATCCTAAAACTGAACCTAGGGAGAGGAGGACCTTCAAGATGGTGTAGGAGTAAGATATGGAGATCACCTTTCTCCCCACAAATACATAAAAAATACATCTACATGTGGAACATCTCCTACAGAACACCTACTGAATGCTGGCAGAAGACCTCAGACTTCCCAAAAGACAAGAAACTCCCCACGTACCTGGCCATGTGGCTGACAGGGTCTTGGTGCTGTGGCCACGTGTCAGGCCTGAGCCTCTGAGGTAGGAGAGCCGAGTTCAGGACATTGGACCACCAGAGATCTCCCGGTCCCATGTAATATCAGTCAGTGAGAGCTCTCTCAGAGATCTCCATCTCAACACTAAGACCCAGCTCCACTCAACGACAAGCAAGCTCCAGTGCTGGACACCCTATGCCAAACAACTAGCAAGACAGGAACACAACCCCACCAATTAGCAGAGAGGCTGCTTAAAATCATGCTAAGTTCACAGACACCCCAAAACACACCACCGGACTCAGTCCTGCCCACCAGAAAGACAACATCCAGCCTCATCCACCAGAACACAGGCACCCGTCTCCTCCACCAGGAAGCCTACACAACCCACTGTGGGGAGACACCACAAAAAATGGGAACTACGAACCTGCAGCCTGCGAAAAGGAGACCCCAAACACAGTAAGATAAGCAAAATGAGAAGACAGAGAAATACGCAGCAGATGAAGGAGCAAAGTAAAAACCCACCAGACCAAACAAATGAAGAGGAAATACGCAGTCTACCTGAAAAAGAATTTAGAGAAATGAGAGTAAAGATGATCCAAAATCTTGGAAATAGAAAGGAGAAAATACAAGAAACGTTTAACAAGGAACTAGAAGAACTAAAGAGCAAAGAAACAATGATGAACAACACAATAAATAAAATTAAAAATTCACTAGAAGGAATCAATAGCAGAATAAATGAGGCAGAAGAATGGATAATGACCTGGAAGATAAAATAGTGGAAATAACTATTGCAGAGCAGAATAAAGAAAAACTAATGAAAAGAACTGAGGACAGTCCCAAAGACCTCTGAGACAACATTAAGGGCACCAACATTCGAATTATAGGGGTCCCAAAAGAAGAAGAGAATAAGAAAGGGACTGAGAAAATATTGGAAGAGATTATAGTTGAAAACTTCCCTAATATGGGAAAGGAAATAGTCAATAAGTCCAGAAGCACAGAGAGTCCCATACTGGATAAATCGAAGGAGAAACACGCCAAGACACATATTAATCAAAGTAGCAAAAATTAAATACAAAGGAAAAATATTAAAAGCAGCAAGGGAAAAACAACAAATAACATACAAGGGAATTGCCATAAGCTTAACAGCTGATCTTTCAGCAGAAACTCTGCAAGCCAGAAGGGAGTGGCAGGACATATTTAAAGTGATTAAAGGGAAAAACCTACAACCAAGTTTACTCTAGCAAGGATCTCATTCAGATTCGATGGAGAAATTAAGACATTTACAGACAAGGAAAAGTTAAGATAATTCAGCACCACCAAACCAGTTTTACAACAAATGCTAAAGGGACTTCTCTAGGCAGGAAACACAAGAGAAGGAAAAGACCTACAATGACAAATGCAAAACAATTAAGAAAATGGTCATAGGAACATACATATCAATAATTACCTTAAATGTAAATGGATTAAATGCTCCAACCAAAAGACAAAGACTAGTTGAATGGATCCAAAACTGAGAACCTTATATATGCTGTCTACAAGAGATCCACTTCAGACCTAGGGACACATACAGACTGAAAGTGAGGGGATGGAAAAAGATATTCCATGCAAATGGAAATCAAAAGAAAGCTGGAGTAGCAATTCTCATATCAGATAAAATAGACTTTAAAATAAAGACTATTACAAGAGACAAAGAAAGATACTACATAATGAACAAGGGATCAATCCAAGAAGAAGATATAGCAATTGTAAATATTTATGCACCCAACATAGGAGCACCTCAGTACATAAGGTAAATGCTAACAGTCATAAAAGGGGAAATCCACAGTAATACAATCATACTAGGGGACTTTAACACCCCACTTTCACCAATGGACAGATCATCCAAAATGAAAATAAATAAGGAAACATAAGCTTTAAATGACTCATTAAACAAGTTGGACTTAATTGATATTTATAGGGCATTCCATCCAAAAACAACAGAATGTACTTTCTCCTCAAGTGCTGATGGGACATTCTCCAGGATAAATCATATCTTGGTTCATAAATCAAGCCTTGGTAAATTTAAGGAAATTGAAATAGCATCAAGTATTTTTTCCGACCACAATGCTATGACTAGATATCGATTACAGAAAAAAAACTGCGAAAAAGAAAACACATGGAGGCTAAAAATACACTACTAAATAACAAAGAGATTACTGAAGAAATCAAAGAGGAAATCAAAAAATACCTGGAAACAAATGACAATGAAACATGATGACCCAAAACCAATGGGATGCAGCAAAAGCAGTTCTAAGAGGGAAGTTTATAGTAATACAACCCTACCTCAAGAAACAAGAAAAATCTCAAATAAACAACCTAACCTTACACCTAAAGCAATTAGAGAAAGAAGAATTTTAAAAAACCAAAGTTAGCAGAAGGAAAGAAATCAAAAAGATCAGATCAGAAATAATGAAAAAGAAATGAAGGAAACAATTGCAAAGATCAATAAAACTAAAAGCTGGTTCTTTGAGAAGATAAACAAAATTGAAAAAACATTAGCCAGACTCATCAAGAAAAAAAGGGAAAAGACTGAAATCAACAGAGTTAGAAATGAAAAAGGAGAAGTAGCAACTGGCACTGCAGAAATACAAAGGATCATGAGAGATTCTACATGCAACTATATGCCAATAAAATGGACAACCTGTAAGAAATGGACAAACTCTTAGAAAAGCACAACCTTCCAAGACTGAAGCAGGAAGAAATAGAAAATATAAACAGACCAATCACAAGCACTGAAATTGAAACTGTGATTAAAACTCTTCCAACAAACAAAGCCCAGGACCAGACGGCTTCAGAGGTGAATTCTAGCAAACATTTAGAGAAGAGCTAACACCTATCCTTCTCAAACTCTTCCAAAATATAGCAGAGTCAGGAACACTCCCAAACTCGTTTTATGAGGCCACCATCACCCTGATACCAAAACCAGACAAAGATGTCACAAAAAAAGAAAACTACGGGCCAATATCACTGATGAACATAGATTCAAAACTCCTCAACAAAATACTAGCAAACAGAATCCAAAAGCACACTAAAAGGATCATACACCATGATCAAGTGGGGTTTATCCCAGGAATTCAAGGATTCTTCAATATACACAAATCAATCAATGTGATACACCATATTAACAAATGGAAGGATAAAAACCATGTGATCATCTCAATAGATGCAAAAAAAGCTTTTGACAAAATTCAACACCCATTTACGATAAAAACCCACCAGAAAGCAGGCACAGAGGGAACTTACCTCAACATAATAAAGGCCATATATGACAAACCCACAGCCAACATCATTCTCAATGGTGAAAAACTGAAACCATTTCCACTAAGATCAGGAACAAGACAAGGTTGCCCACTCTCACTACTATTATTCAACATAGTTTTGAAAGTTTTAGCCACAGCAATCAGAGAAGAAAAAGAAATAAAAGGAATCCAAATCGGAAAAGAAGAAGTAAAGCTGTCACTGTTTGCAGATGACATGATACTATACATAGAGAATCCTAAAGATGCTACCAAAAAACTACTAGAGCTAATCAATGAATTTGGTAAAGTAGCAGGATACAAAATTAATGCACAGAAATCCCTTGCATTGCTATACACTAATGATGAAAAATCTGAAAGAGAAGTTAAGGAAACACTCCCATTTACCCCTGCAACAAAAAGAATACAATACCTAGGAATAAACCTACCTTAGGAGACAAAAGACCTGTATGCAGAAAACTATAAGACACTAATGAAAGAAATTAAAGATGAAACAAACAGGTTGAGAGATATACCATGTTCTTGGATTGGAAGAATCAACATTGTGAAAATGACTATACAGCCAAAACAATCTACAGATTCAATGCAATCCCTATAAAACTACCAATAGCGTTTTTCACAGAACTAGAACAAAAACTTTACAATTTGTATGGAAACACAAAAGTCTCCAAATAGCCAAAGCAATCTTGAGAAAGAAAAACGGAGCTGGAGGAATTGGGCTCCCTGACTTCAGACTACACTACGAAGCTACAGTAATCAAGACAGTATGGTACTGGCACGAAAACAGAAATATAGATCAGTGGAACAGGATAGAAAGCCCAGAGATAAACCCACGGACATATGGTCACCTTATCTTTGATAAAGGAGGCAAAAATATACAATGGAGAAAAGACAGCCTCTTCAATAAGTGGTGTTGGGAAAACTGGACAGCTACACATAAAAGAATGAAATTAGAACACTCCCTAACACCATACACAAAAATAAACTCGAAATGTATTAAAGACCTAATGTAAGTCTAGACACTATAAAATTCTTAGAGGAAAACATAGGCAGAACACTCTATGACATAAATCACAGCAAGATCCTTTTGGACCCACCTCCTAGAGAAAGGAAAATAAAAATAAAAATAACAAATGGGACCTAATGAAACTTAAAAGCTTTTGCACAGCAAAGGAAACCATAAACAAGACAAAAAGACAACCCTCGGAATGGGAGAAAATACTTGCAAACGAAGCAACTGACAAAGGATTAATCTCCAAAAAATACAAGCAGCTCATGCAGCTCAATATCAAAAAACCGAACAACCAATCCAAAAATGTGCAGAATACCTACACCGACATTTCTCCAAAGAAGATATACAGATTGTCAACAAACACATGAAATGATGCTCAACATCACTAATCATTAGAGAAATACAAATCAAAACTACAATGAGGTATCACCTCACACCGGTCAGAAGGGCCATTATCAAAAAATCTACAAATAATAAATGCTGGCGAGGGTGTGGAGAAAAGGGAACCCTCTTGCACTGTTGGTGGGAATGTAAATTGATACAGCCACTAGAGAGAACAGTATGGAGGTGCCTTAAAAGCTAAGCATAAAACTACCATATGACCCAGAAATCCCACTACTGGGCATATACCCTGAGAAAACCATAATTCAAAAAGAGTCATGTACCCCAATGTTCATTGCAGCACTATTTACAATAGCCAGGACATGGAAGCAACCTAAGTGTCCATTGACAGATGAATGGACAAAGAGGATGTGGCACATATATACAATGGAATATTACTCAGCCATAAAAAGAAATGAAATTGAGTTATTTATACTGAGGTGGATGGACCTGGAGTCTATCATACAGAGTGAAGTAAGTCAGAAAGAGAAAAACAAATACCATATGCTAACACATATATATGGAATCAAAAAAAAAAAATGGTCATGAAGAACCTAGGGGCAAGACGGGAATAAAGACACAGACCTACTAGAGAATGGACTTGAGGACACGGGGAGGGGGGAGGGTAAGCTGGGACAAAGCGAGAGAGTGGTAATGTATATATGGACATATATACACTACCAAATGTAAAATAGATAGCTAGTGGGAAGCAGTCACATAGCACAGGGAGATCAGCTTGGTGCTTTGTGACCAGCTAGAAGGGTGGGATAGGGAGGGTGGGAGGGTGGGAGACACAAGAGGGGAGAGATATGGGGATATATGTATATGTATAACTGATTCACTTTGTTATAAAGTAGAAACTAACACACCATTGTAAAGCAATTATACTCCAATAAAAATGTTTAAAAAAAAGAAAAAAAAAGTCATGTGCCCCAATGTTCATTGCGGCACTATTTACAATGGCAAGGACATGGAAGCAACCTAAGTGTCCATTGACAGATGAATGGACAAAGAGGATGTGGCACATATATACAATGGAATATTACTCAGCCATAAAAAGAAATGAAATTGAGTTATTTGTACTGAGGTGGATGGACCTGGAGTCTATCATACAGAGTGAAGTAAGTCAGAAAGAGAAAAACAAATACCGTATGCTAATACATATATATGGAATCAAAAAAAAAAAAAAGGTCATGAAGAACCTAGGGGCAAGATAGGAATAAAGACACACACCTACTAGAGAATGGACTTGAGGACACGGGGAGGGGGGAGGGTAAGCTGGGACGAAGTGAGAGAGTGGCATGGACATATATACACTACCAAATGTAAAGTAGATAGCTAGTGGGAAGCAGCCACATAGCACAGGGAGATCAGCTCTGTGCTTTGTGACCACCTAGAGGGGTGGGATAGGGAGGGTGGGAGGGAGACGCAAGAGGGAGGTGATATGGGGATATATGTATACGTATAGCTGATTCACTTTGTTATACAGCAGAAACTAACACAACATTGTAAAGCAATTATACTCCAATAAAGATGTTCAAAAAATAAATAAAATTAAAAATTAAAAAAAAAAAAGAAATGTAAAAAAAAACTAAACCTAGGAACAGATATTTAGTTCTTTGCCCACATTCTCAAAAGAGTTTCCTTAGTTCACCATTAGGTAGCTACAGCACATGCTAAACAACAGCTCCAACCATTCTTATGTTTAATTTATTAACACTCAGCCATCTCAGTTCTGACTCTAGTTAAAATCAGCTGGTTAGCCAACACCTTGTCCAACAGAACCTACAGTTCTGAGAGCCACATCTCTCAAAGACTAAGAGCTCAGGGACGACTGTAGTCTACAGATTGTCTTGTTAGGAACTTTTAACGGCTTCTACTTACGGATTAAGCAACAGGAAACAAAAGGCAAAGCAACATTTGGAGAAACTGAGCAAAAAGACCTTTTACAATTAAAACACCACACACAGACACACACACATTCATTTAAATCCCTAGAACTGGCCTTTGTTAGTTAAGATACCAGTTATTTTTTTATTAAGAAAAACAGCATTTACAAAACTAGATTGCTATATGAAGGATACTTAGTTAAGTTAGCCAGAATAGTGGCCTATGTGTGTATGCTCATGGGCAGTAGTAAATTACATCTCCCCCCACCAGCCCTAAACAAGCCCAGGTGCCTGGCATGCACAGTGTACCTGCCCCTCAGGGCATCCGATGTTCCCCCACTGGCCTTGCCGGTAATGGTCACAACCCTCTTCAACAGTCCCCGGGGGAGGAAATAAACCTGCACTGACCCTCAGCTTTCAAGCTCATCACATCCTCTCAACTTCCAGGTCTCTGTCCAGTGAGTCAGCTTCCCTCTCTTTTGCTTGATATTGTTTAAACCCCTCTAGGCCACCACTATGTTTAGAAAATTGATTCACCCCACACTCATTATCCCCTTATTTTCTTCTCCCCAGTCCCATTTCTATAATCGAAGAGTATTATTTAACTACTCCTATGTGCCAGCACCATTATTTGGGAAAATACATACACTCTAAAATATGACCTTTGTGGAATTGAAGGTTAAAAACTTGTCAGATCTTAGGGAGGGAGATGCAAGAGGGAAGAGATATGGGAACATATGTATATGTATAACTGATTCACTTTGTTATAAAGCAGAAACTAACACACCATTGTAAAGCAATTATACTCCAATAAAGATGTTAAAAAAAAAAAACTTGTCAGATCTTAAAAAGAGGATAGTACAAGCCACTGCATATTTAATTACTAAATGTTGTATTGAAATATCAAGGAGCACTGTTCTTAACCCCCTCAGGTACAGGTCCAGGCACTGACATTTTTAGAAAGCTTTCCCGGTTATTCTAATACATAGCCAGTGATGATATCTACTGTGCTGGAAAGTCTCCACCCTGACTGACAACTGGCTTTCAGTTGTAGGTAGGGAATCAAGAGGGTAGAAGCTACAGATACTAACCCATTGCTTCTCAAACTTTTGTGTGCACGAGAGTTATCTGGGGTTCTTCTAAACATACACAGTTCTGGGGCTTAGCCTATAGAGAATCAGATTCCACCAGTCACATGTGGGCACCCAGAACTTGCATTTTCAACAAGGGGCCCTGATAATTCCGATGTGGTGGTCACCAGACCATATTTTAAGGAAGGCTACTCAAAATCTAGTCACTATCTAGACTTGGATTAAAATAATATTATAACAAGGTAGCCCAGAATTAACAAATCAACATGACTATCTTGAAAAACTAAATTATTTTATAAATTTATTTTAATATTCTTGTATTGCACTCTTTGACTAATATTCTTAGTGGGTAAAATGGGTTATCAATATCACAGTTTTGTTTTACAATCACTAGATAGATGTTCAGAGCACTTTGAAAATTATCTTCCCCTTGACACCATCATGACTTATTTAGAAAACTAAATGAGATCCACTGTTTTGAGAAAGATAGGGTAGAAAATATGAAAAAAAAAAAAAAGGAAAGAGAGAGAAAAAGACTTTGTTTAGTTGTACAGGCACATGTCTTTGTGACTGTGTTTTCCTTTTATTTTTTGGGGGAGGAGGAGAGAGGGGTAACAAAAGCCAACTTAGGTTTTATTTTAAAATTACTAAAGCTTTTAACTAATGATGTGCACATAAAATAAAATTCTGTGACTGTTGTTCATTTTAGCTCAATGTAACCAAATTGTCTTAATTAAAACTAAACTACTGAGTAAGAAGACTACCAAAAATATGTCTGTTCCTCAAGACAGAAATTTTACATAAACAAAAATAGGATGGAAACAGAGCTCCCTGAAGAAAAATGCACATGTAAACCATAACACATAACAGTACAAACTGCCCGATGCTATACAATGCATAACAATGTTAGCTAATATATAATGGATACATTACATTGATCTTTATTCTACTTTTTAGACTAAGGTTTCCTGAACGATGTCAATAAAAAAATTCATATTTATACTTTTAAATTCTTTTAATTTTAAAATTGAGAGCAAGCATTTTATTTAATTTTATTTTCTTCCAAATCAGGGCCTGAAATTCACTATGCTAAGCCATCTGAATCCTACCTCCCTATGAACAGGCACACCTGCAGAAGATCAGAGTTCTCACTGACCTTGGGCACACAGCAGTTTCAAAGGAATAATCTCATTTAGGAAAAAGAAAACCATATGTGAATCAACATTAACCGCTCTTAGCCCACATCAGGGATGATGGCTCCCTTGGCACCAGTCCGAATTTTGAGCTAAGGAATTTGGCCTGAGCTTCCTCCTGCTTCGCCAGGACAGACGGATAAAGAGGTGCAACATTAGCTCCATATTTCTGATTTTTCTAAATATGTCCTTTGTAAGTTTGTTTTCGATAGAAATACAGAAAAGATGTTTTCATACATGTTTTTTACTTCTGAAATCAGTTCCCTGTGCATTAGAGAGAATTGAGTGTAGCAAGTATGAGTAACAACTACTAACACATGTATTGACTGCCTACTCTTTGCCAAGGACTAGACTAGGAGTTTTACATATTTTATTTCTAATATCCACAATAGTATCTCTAAAGTAACTGTTATCATCCCCATTGTACAGATGAGAAAAGTAAGGTGCAAAGGGCTGAATGATTTGCCCATGGCAAATTAATTACAGGGACAACAAAATACTTACAATATGGTAATAATCCATAAGCCTTGAATCACATTTTTCTACCTCTGTGCTGTATTTAAAAAGTAAACAGCTAGCTTTTATTTAGTGTTTACTTCATGTTAGACATTTTTCTAAGTACTTAAATGCATTAATTCTTTTAGAAAGTATTGTTGTTCTTCCCACTGTATAACTGATGAAACTGAGGCACAAAGAGGTCAAGTAACTTGCCTAAAGCCTCAAAGTTGATCAATGGAGGACCTATAATTTAACCCAGGCAACTAGCTTCAGATTATGTACCATTAACCATGATGCTATAAGAATATTAATAGGTTCCAAATAGCCATTTTTAAATTTAGTTCTTAAAATTCACAACCACATATACTCCAACCCTGTGCATCAGGATTTATCATAACAAGACAGAATGTCAATGTGAATAATTCTCGTTGATAAAAAAGGAAGACTAATCCTCTACCTGCCAAAATTTGGGCAGCAGAGACTGACCAGACATCAGAGACACTGTGCTAGGCTTTTTTCAGCAGTCAAGAAATTTCAGCGTAACATGCATTTCATCCTAAATAAAGGTGTTTTTTGCAAATCCATTAGCATATCTAAATGATACAACAAACAGCAAATGGGAATAGGTATAGATATAGATAAACAACACTGCGGTATTGGGAGAGGCAACACTACATATAATGTCCATCAGGTTGTCTTTTCTGAGTTTTAGCATCACAATTGTGATACATAAAGATAAGTATAATGAATCTTATAGGAAATAAATGTATAGTACTTCATAAAAAGGAAAACTCTGAGAGGAAAAAGAAGGGATAATCTTTATAAGATCCAGTAGTTTCTGGTAGATTTGTCAAATTTGAAATAGAGGAAAAGAGATAATTATCACTCTGTCTTGTGGGAACTTGTGATGATGTAACAGCTTGAGTTCAGAGACTTGCTTTACAAAAGCCATAAGACTTGTTAGCAAACAATAATTCCATTAAAAGAAAGAAAAAAATCTGTATTTGCAGAGGAAGGAAATTGCAACACTTTTACTTAATAAAATAGCAAATATCAACACTGAATTACTCAGACATACATACTGACTAGACTTAAATGTGGAGATACTCATAAAAATGGTGTCTCTCTGAGCTTTGATGTTGTTGCCTCTCTCTACCCCACCTCCTTTACACTCCTGGGAGTTCAGCCCAGGACAATTATAGGGCTGCTATCACAGCAGCTGTCCCTGTTTCATGGTGCTGATTTTCTGCACGCAAAAATGTGTACTCCAGAGAGACACGATGGTGAGAGTTAACATTAAATCTGATTCTAGTCTTCTAGGAAGACTAAGGTTTATTGTGTTATATAGAAAACAATACTGAGTAGAAGTGTTCTTAGAATTTTGACTGTTGTTCTAGTTTTATTTAACCATTAATACTCTGAAATGAATTATTTATATAGAATTAATGAAGCGTACATACAAATAACTTAAGGAATTTTTTAACCCCTAGCTTCTGATCCCTGCATACAACTTAATGAATAAACCAAAAAAGAAGAGAAATGGACAAAGGCTTTGCATTTCAAACGAGTGTATTTTTTCTCTTAAATAGATGACATTGTTTTTGAAAGTTTCATACTCTCCCTTAAGCTATTAAGATGACTTCTTTAAAAGTTTCCTTTTTAGTCTCTTTCTTAGAATTGCCTGATCCATCTAAGAGACAGTTTCTACATTTCTAAACTTGACTGCTCACTACCCTCAAGAGAGGATTTCGATACAATATTTTAGAAACAAAATGCATGGTGTTTGGGAATTAAGTACTCATTGTGACTGCATTCAAAGCTTGGTATCACAGGCTACATTATTTTTTCTTTTGAACTATAAATTCTGCAACTTAGGTGGCATGGCACTATTGAAAACAGCTTGCCATATGCCTTTGATTTCACTGAGAGACATGCCATCTGCCACCACAGTCAATGATGATTCCAAAAAAAATATGAAGAAGGAGAAGAAGAAACAGAAGAGAAGGAGGGAGGAGATAGAAGAGGAGGAGGTGAAGGAGGAGGAGAATAGCATAAGATTTTGATCAAATGCAGGAATATTGCCCATCATGTTCAGTCTAGGGTCTAGCCTGGTACTAGTTCAGATTATCGCTAGTCATGAAGCCAAAGCCAGACAGTATCAACTAAATCCTCCCTTTTTCTGTAAGGGATGAACTGAGTACAATGCAGTTCACTCAGCATGATTATTGATATAGGTTTAGAAAGAAGTCTTTGATATGAAAGTGAAAGCCAAAAATCCTAGGGCAATTTATATTTTAAAGGAGTTTTGGCCCAGGAACTGGGATTAAAACAGGGAGAACTTCCTTGTACACAGTTAATTTATTTGTAAAAAATGCAATCCTTCATGGAGGGTGTGGAGAAAGAAGAAAATGGCAAAAAATCAGGGACTTGGGGGAGATTATTTATAGTGAGGAAAATATCTAAATCTATTTTGGTACTATGTTTTATTAAATGTTAAATAATCACAGTATATATATTTAACTCTACATAATAGAATTACTTTAATAAATCTCTTAAGATGACTCCCAAAGAACAGAAGTAATTTTTCTAAGAAGCTTAAAAATAGAAGCCTTTCTCAAATGCATCCAGGCAGTGCCCTCACAGTCAATATTTTGCCAAAGAAATAAAATAGAATAGAATATGTATATATGTGTATAACTGAATCACTTTGCTGTACAGCAGAAATTAACACAACATTGTAAATCAACTGTACTTCGATAAAAAAATAAGAGTAGAGTGAATTGTAAATTCCACAGGAAAAATTTTACAAATAACCATGTGTTTAGTTGGTTTTGTTTACTAGAAAGAGGAAAAGATTCAAACCTTATGGACCAAATTTTGTCTAAGAGAATACTACATGAAGAACACAGCTGGATTTTAACCAGATTTTTCCTTGTAAAAGGAAAAAAGTTAACAAGAGTAAAATGGGTTTTGACAATAAAATGTAACCCTCTTTCAGAAATCTATAGCCAATATTACAAGGTTGTCTTGTACCTAGCTTGTGAGATTTATTTAAAATGTTTTGTCCCAGATATCCGAAAGAAAAAAATAGTTTCCAAATTGCTGAATTTCCAGTACACTTCTAAAAAATAAAATTTAATGAAATGATATGCAGCTCCCCAAGAGTGACTAATTATAAGAAATAATTATATTTGGGCTACTGTAAAAATTTCATGTCACTATTTATTGAAAAGTATTTAATGGGCACATAGAAAAGCATTATGGGAAGTACAAAAAAGCGAATTAATAATATATGGCATTTGTATATTGCTCTATAATTTGTTTACAACATGTTTTACCTACTTTATCTGAAAAACATATTCTTCTATTTTATGGATAAGAAAACTAAGGCTTAGCAAAGTTAATCACATAGTTAAGGTCAAATCGCTAATAAGAGTTAGAATCAGAAGTGAATTCAGGTCTTATGATGTCATGTCAGAGCTCCTTGTACTCTGGCACCTTCCCTCTCTGCCAGAGACACCGGTGCTTCAGCTTTCAGAGTTTGATATTAATTCCACATAGTTACCCTCATGTTTTCCATCTACTGTGAATAGAAGTGCTTTGGAAGCAGTAACATTTTAAGCTGTTCTCAGCAACAGACACCTCTATAAATTAAGGATGTAAGAATTTACTAGGGAAAGTGAAGAGAGGTGACTTTATGTCACAATTTGACACAAGCTAGTCATGTGACAAGTTATACATTCATGAAATAAATACTGTTGCAAACAAGATATCCTTGCTAACAATATCATATATTGATATATTAGAGTGATAATTTGATCAACACAATTAGAGAATCAGACATTATATAACAGGGTTCACCGTAGAATAAACTTCTCACAATTTACATATCCAGGTCAAATTTGTGCATGTAATTTATTAAAACCTGTTAGCATAGCACAGTGGTGTTAGAGAACTTTGAGTACTAAATAATTATTCTGCCAATTATCAAGTAACTTATTTGTGGAGAAGGTCTAATCGCAGAAACTCTTTTGTTGCTGTGGAAATAGAATTTGAGATGTAGGGACACTTCAAACATAGAGTGTCTCCCAGGGAAATCTTCAAAGGCAATATGAGTCGGGTAATGCAAGAAAAGTTTAAAGTGTGCTGAATTTCTTGGAGAAAAAAGTGTAAGTCCTTGAATAATAGTTCTCTGAATCATATCACATCTACCATTTTAGAAATATAGAGAGCTGTTTATAGAAAAAAGAAAAAGAAGCGGTAGGAACTGAGAAAAGGCAAGGAAAGTAAAGCGGGTAACAAAACAAGTCTTCGAGGTGCAGCCCTTGGGGGTTAAAACTGAGTCAAAATCTCCCAGGTCCATGAGACGGTGGTCTGTCTGGTAGAGAGGAAGGAATTGGTACATCGATGGAGGGACTGATGGAGTCGGGTCAAAGACCCTGATCCATTCCTTGTCTGTACTCTGAAAGAGCCGGCAGAAAACTGCAGTTTCATTCACAGGGGAGTGTTCGCTTCACTTAGCCAAGCTGTGTTAATAAAACTTTGTTATGTTTTCTGTATGTTAATAAAACATTACCCAGAGCTGTTCCTACAAAAAGCACCTATCAAATAAGAAGTGGGATGAGATGATCTCCAAGGTCTCTTCCAGCTTTGACATGAGAATTCGATAAGTGGAAAAAGCCTAATTGTATTTTTTTTTAAATAGTACATTTATTTATTTATTTATTTATTTATTTATTTATTTATTTATTTATTCATTCTTGGCTGTGTTGGGTCTTCGTTTCTGTGCGAGGGCTTTCTCTAGTTGTGGCGAGCGGGGGCCACTCTTCATCGCGGTGTGCGGGCCTCTCACTATCGTGGCCTCTCTTGTTGCGGAGCACAGGCTCCAGACGCGCAGGCTCAGTGGTTGTGGCTCACGGGCCTAGCTGCTCCGTGTCATGTGGGATCTTTCCAGACCAGGGCTCTGAACCCGTGTCCCCTGCATTGGCAGGCAGATTCTCAACCACTGCGCCACCAGGGAAGCCCCCTAATTGTATTTTTAATAAATAAAAAGTTGGAAATGTTTGTTAAAAATCCATGTTTCAGGGACCCTTTTATCCAGAGGTCAAGAGATGGGTAGCTAAATTTATACAACTAGTTTTCTGCTAAGTTTGGGGTATAATTTTTGTCCCTAGATAGTGGATGAAATTCTCTCAGTTGATAACTTTTTTTTCCCCATTTGCCAGTTGCTCTTTTTTTCACTTGCCTCTTTTAGGAATTTGCCTGGCTCCTTTCCTCCATTTAATGACTATATTTAAGAAAGGATTTGGCTAGGTGCCTAGAGACTCTTGGGTGTTGGATGCCATATAAACAAAATTAATTACTAATTTCGATGCCAATATCAGATCACTGGCAATGAGAGGCTAGTTGAAAAAAAAAAAGCAGACAGTATCGAAAATTTCAACAAAGAATAGTTCGCTTTTCACATAAATCAAGAATATGCAAAAATTAATAGAAATAATCCTATATATTTGTTTACATTTATACAGTGTTTTATGGGTTTTTCTTAATGTTCTCATATACGTTATTTAATTTGATTGCCAAAACAACCTCACATGCTGGTTACTACTATTATTAGCGTCATTTTATGAAATTAAGGAACCAAGCCTCAGAGCTGTTGTGCTATCACATGCATTTTTTTCATTCACTCAACAGATAATGTACTGAAAATTTACTAAGTGTCAGATGTCGCAGTAGGAGTTGTAAGGGTGACCAACCATCCCAGTTTGCCCAGAGCTGAGGAGTTCCCTGGGATGCAGACTCTCAGTGCTAAAATAGGACAGCCCTGGGCAAACTGGAATGCTTGGTCAACGCTAACATAATTCTGGTCATTTTTAACAGCATGTCATGGTTCAAATCACGTAAGAAGCTGTATACCAGAAGGAGAGCTCTGTCTCTCTCCTACCTCACTCAGGGCTTTTCCTTCTGGACCCCACTCCCAGTTCCGTACTAAAAATTCTCTCAGTGTTGCCAGTGATCACCTAAGCACCAAAAATAGCCCTCCTGGTCCCAACTTCTCTGAGATTTTTGACATTTCAGCTACCTGGTATTCCCTTTGACTTCATTTTCTCTTTCCTTTCTCTCTCCTCTAGTAAGCCCTACATTTTCCCATCTAAACTTCCATCATCAAGCACTGACCCCCAAATTTTATATCCATAGCTGCAATATAACGGCTTTGACACGAGGATATCTGACAGAAAAAAGAGCCCCTCTCCTCCTGGCCATCGCACGGAGTATTCAAAGGAATCAAATCTCAGAACAAAAAGGTTCTGTTTTTTCCCACAGCCAATTCCTCCTCTTGACTCTGCTGTCTCTGTTGCTGGCAGCACCCTTGCTATCCAGGCTCCATTTCAGTCATAATTGGTTTTTTTCAACCACATCTAATGTATTACCAGTTTTTAGCAAGAAGTTCTTTAGAAAGTTCTTCATGTTTGTCTTTGCCTTTCCTGCTGTCACCGCTACGGCTAAGTTCCTCTTTATCTCTCTCTTTTGCATTGCTGTTCCAGTCTTTTGCATGAACCAGCTACAGCCTCCCCTTTCATTTCTATCTTCACACCAGTTTAGTCTGCAGTGTTCCCAGGCTAAAGTGCATTCTGGTCTTCATTCCTAATGTTCTTTTATATGAAGCACATTCTCCAGCCAAAATAAACTACTTGCCATGCAGTCCTTTGCTCCCTGTGCCTTTGCATATGTTATTCCTTACATGTGGAATATTTTTGCATGTCAAAATCTTACTCATCTTTCAAGCCAGTCTTAAATTTCCAAGTTTAACTGAATTTTTTTGCAGTTCCAAAAGGATGTAAGCACTCCCTCCTTTGAACTCATTTTACTTGGTACCTCTGGATGACTCATCTCACCTGCTTTATATTATAATTCTTTGCATCCTCTTCTCAGTTCTCCAACTGAATCATACACTGCTTGAGACTAAGACTGTGTCTGACTCATTCCGGGATCCCTGCTTCACCCAGCAGGCATTCATTAAGTTTCTCTTAAAGATTGAACTGCTCTAACTCCCCTCCCCATTCTGGCTTTAAAATGCATTTTGTTGTTAAGTCATTTTGGATATTTAACAATTAGTGTGCAGCTTAAACAAATATATAGTGAATACGTGAACATTATAATTAAAAAACAAAAACTCAAACACCCAAGGATTGTCCAACATCAACACAAAGTTTCTGAGTACAGAAGCATTCACACTAGGAGATTAACTTCCAGCTGTGTGTTTGTACACACACATGTTGTCAGCCCAGCCAGCTCCTTATCAGCTCCCCTGCAGAAAAGGCCACAGAGAAGGAGAGTTATTCCAGGAAGGGCAATCACTTTCACTCAGAAAAGAGACTTTAATTGAGTAATTTTTCAGATGGTTGAAATTGAATTGGTATGACACTGCAGGAAGAATACCTGTTTGGGGCCTAAATTGTTTTCCTCCATTTAGAGGAGGCCACAATGTAAGCATGAGATTCACACAGTTAGCAAATTATAAATACGTATTCGGATTTTAGGACAATTCCAAAAGACACCCATCAGTGTGACCCTTGAAGGGTTTCACTTAATTAACCTGGAATCAGTTAAAACATTAGAACTTAAAAGTTTCGTCACAATATTTGTTTAGTTTTTACGGAGACAATTTCAAAAATAGCAAAGTTGAAGAGAAGTAGTCATTTTTCGTGACGTTTTCAAAATCTTCTCCTAAATACTTTGGGTCTGCATATGGAGGGAAACCACGAGATTGATGTGAAGAAAATCAGGTTATATCTTATGTTATCCACTGTCCCCTCCCCTTTAAATTCTCTCACCATCATCAAGTTTCTCAAGCTGTGCACAAACATTTGAGGGCCTGCTACTTCGGGCACTGCTGGCAACACCCAAGGATGGAGACCTAGTCTTTGCATCTTAATACAGCTGACTCTTTTACCCTTGTTCTGAGCTGAGTTATATCAAGGAAAGGGGGAGATGAATGAATGACCCATGCATCTCACTTCTAATATCTGCTGCTTCAGATTTGGAGTTTGATTTAGTGTCTCTATCAGAGAGTTTAAGGAAACAAAGTCTTTTATCTTCTTTAAATAAATTCATGCACTGACACACGATTTACCTTCTCTGGCAATTTTATTATTCAGAACAATGGGCTTTTTTTAGTTGTGCAGTATTTTGACTTTTCCCTTTCCTCTCACATTTATAAACAAAAACATTCAGTTTGGTAACTTAAACAAGGATAAAACAGAAGAGATACATGCCATCGAGACTACAAAAGTGCCATTTTTGTCATTGTCATTTGTTATATAAAGGGTACAGAATGGAAAGCAAAATAACCCTCACCATTGTAGTGGACGTTAACTAGTATTTTACAGAGAAATTGAAGATGAGCTGCTGACACCTTCTCTACCTTAATTATTCATCCATTTAATAAATATTGATTAAGGACTTGCTCTGTGCCAGGGATAGTACCTGGTACTGTTTATACAGATGAACAGAGAGACAGGTGCCTGTGTCCTTCAAGGTCACTAGTCTAAACAGAACCACCTGTATTCACATTCCTTCTTCCTTTCTTCCTGCCTTCCTTTCTTTATCAGATCTTATTAAATTTTATTAGATCTATATTAGATCCATCTGGTTCTTATGCCATAAAGAGTTTCTCATTGTTGTTGTTTTTTTTAACTATTTCCTTTCACTCCTTTGTCTTCTGTTTCTCCTTCCGATCAGCATGTAACATTCAGTTTTCTGTTTTTTAAATTCTCCCTCAGATTCTGGTCACCGGTCTTGCTCTTTGACCCTCTTCCTCACGGATTCTGTGGACATGTTGCTGGCTCTGGGCATTTACTTCCTCACCGACCATTCTACAATTGCCAAGCTTGCTCTCCCCAGAGTCACTAAATATAATGAATATCTTTCAGGACTCATCGTACTGATTTCTTGGTAGCATTTGAAATGTTAAGCAAACTTTCCTACATTAAAGAGTCCCTCCTTTGGGCTTCCAACACAATACAACCTCTAGTTCTCCTCTTACATTTCTGGCCACAGATGCTCATTTTCCTTGATGAACTGCTCTTCCTCTGGCCTTCTGAGACATGCTGGTGTGGTGCTAGGCCCTCATCTCTTTACAGCGTTCACCCCCTTGGGTGATCTTGATAGTGAGATGGTTTCAGTTATTTTAACCAGTGGAGTTCAAATCGTAGTGTACGTAAGAATCAACTGGAAAATCTGATTTAATAGATGTAGGCTGGGGCCAAATTTAGCATTTTAACGAGCACCCCAGACAATTCGGAGAAAAGCAGTGACCACCTGCAGATCATCTTTCAGCACTGAACTAAACTATAATTTCTATGAAGGCATGAATTGAATCTGTTTTACTCATCATGGAATTTTCAAAGCCAGCAGGGCAGCTAACAAACAGAAGCGTCCAGTTAATATTTGCAGGACAAATGAATGTATATGTGGGTGACTCCACCACATCTGTAGCTCCAGCCGAGATTTCATTTTGCATTCCCCACCAACCCCTAGTGAATGGCTTCACAATCCACTGGTAACACATCAGAATCCCTGATTCTTCCATCTACCTCAACCCTTCCATCCAGTTAATTAGTGAGCGTATCTATCTCAACCTTCTAATGTCTTGTAGAACCCGCCACTCCCTTCTATCACTGATGTCAATGTCCTCGTCCAGGCCACCATCATTTCTCAGCTAACTAGGCATACTGCCTCATTCTTACTCCAAGTTTCCTTAAACAAATATTGCATCATTAGGGTCCTAACACATTAATATGATGTGCATGGTCCTTTATGAGATGGCCTCTGCCTGCCTCTACAAATATTGTTCACCTCTATTCACCCCACTTCATGTTCTACTCATAATGAATTGTGGGAAGTATTTTTCTTGTTTTTCATTCTAATAGTGTTTCCTTTAACAAAAACTTTAAAACATATATTTATTTAAATGCCAGCTCCAGGTGGGAGATTTTACTTTAAGGGTCACCTACATAAGCTACTGAGTTTTTCACTTTCTTACTCCTTCATTATACAGTTCCCAGCTCTCACTTCTTAGCCTTTGTTAAATGAGTCTGGTGTCTTTGATATGATTATTGTTATCATTGTTTTTACATTAAATTACTATTGCATTATTAATTTTATATGATGTATCCTATCTTTTAAGAATAATTTTTAACATTTGCATTGTTTCATAAATTTTTTTAACTTTTCTCTAACTTGTTTTAGTGCAAATCTTTCTTTAGTGCTTTTGTGCTTTACCTCTCATTCTTTTGAAGCATATAACTAAATAACTTTTCAAGAATGTGGACAGGTAACATATTTTCTCAGACCGAATGAAACCCAAAATTATCTTTCTGTTTCCTAAATGACAGATTGATTAGATAAAACATTTATAGATTGTAGAATTTTTTAGCCCCTCAGAATTGTTTCTGGACATTAATTTTTGCCTCAGATGACCTGAGGCCAAACTGGATTTTCTTTCCTTGAAGATAAATTACATTTACCTGCTTAGATACTTATAAGGTATTTTAATCTATGCAATTCAATATTTTTTATTCAGTGAACAAGGGGAGATATATTTTCATTGAATTTTTCCTGGATTACAGTGAGTTTTTTCAATCCTCTGTTGAATGCTGGTTTACCAAATGAGCCTGTTAACAAGACAAAGCTGAGTTACCTTGATAACAAAACATGCTACCTCTGTAGTATTCATGGCATCTCTGAGGAGAGAGGGCAAAGTTGGGATATTGATAAGATTTTGAAGTCTCATTTAAAGTAGATCTTTTGATGGGAAGGAGAAGAGAAGGAGAGTAAGGATCATGATATAATAGTATAGGACTGGTAAACACAGCAAAAAGTAGATTTTGAGAAGAGAGGTTCAAAGTATCTTGGGAAAAAAAAATATGATCAAAACACCATCACTAGGGCTTCCCTGGTGGCGCAGTGGTTGAGAGTCTGCCTGCTAATGCAGGGGACACGGGTTCGAGCCCTGGTCTGGGAGGATCCCACATGCCGCGGAGCGGCTGGGCCCGTGAGCCACAATTGCTGAGCCTGCGCGTCTGGAGCCTGTGCCCCGCGACGGGAGGGGCCGTGATAGTGAAAGGCCCGCGCACCGCGATGAAGAGCGGTCCCCGCACCGCGATGAAGAGTGGCCCCCGCTTGCCGCAACTGGAGAAAGCCCTTGCACGAACCGAAGACCCAACACAGCCAAAAATAAATAAATAAATAAATAAAATCAAGTAAAACTTTAAAAAAAAAAAAAAAAAAAAAAAAAAAAAAAACACCATCACTATACCTAAATAATTAACAGCATTTCTCTCTTTTTGAGGTATAACTGACATATAACATTATAGATTAGTTTCAGGTGTACAACATAATGACTTGATATTTGTATATATTGTAAAATGATCACGACAATAAGTCTAGTTAACATCCATCACTACATATAGTTATGAATTTTCTTATGATGAGAAATTTTAAAATACACTCTCTTAGCAACTTTCAAATATACAATACAGTATTATTAACTATAGTCCCCATGCTGTAAACTACATCCCCATGGCTTATTTATTTTATAGCTGGAAGTTTGTACCTTTGACCGCCTTCACCCATTTTACCCACCTCCTACCCCCTGCCTCTGGCAACCACCAATCTGTTCTCTGTATCTATGAGCTTGGTTTTTATTTTATTTTATTTTTTAGATTTCACATATAAGAGAGATCATATGGTATTTCTTTTTCTCTGCCTGACTTATTTCACTTAGCATAAAGCCCTCAAGGTTCATCCATGGCACAAATGGCAAAATTTCATTTTTTCCTATGGCTGAATAATATTCCATTGTATATATACTACATTTTCTTTATCCATTCATCTATCAATGGACACTTAGGTTGTTTCCATATCTTGGTTATTGTAAAAAATGTTGCAGTGAACATAGGGGTGCAGATATCTTTTCGAGTTTAGTGTTTTTGTTTTCTTTGGATAAGTACCCAGAAATGGAATTGCTGGATCATATGGGAGTTTTATTTTAATATTTTGGGGATCCTCCACATTGTTTTCCGTAGTGGGTGAACCCATATACTCTCCCACCAATAGTGCACAAGGGTTCCCTTTTCCCTACACCCTCACCAACATTTGTTATTTCTTTTCTTTTTGTTAATAGCCATTCTAACAGATGTGAGATAATATCTCACTGTGTTTTGAGTTGCATTTCCCTGATGATTAGTGATGTTGAGCATCTCTTCATGTACCTGTTGGCCATCTGTATGTCTTGTTTGGGAAAATGTCTATTCAGATCCTCTGTCCATTTTTTAATCAGATTATTTGATTTTTTGCTATTGAGTTGTATGAGTTCTTTATCTATTTTGGATATCATCCGCATACCAGATATATGATTTGTAAATATTTTCTCCCATTCAGTAAGTTGCCTTTTCATTTTTTGATAGTTTCCTTTGTTGTGCAGAAGCTTTTTAGTTTGATGTAGTCCCACTTGTTTATTTTTGCTTTTGTTGCCTTTGCTTTTGGTGTCAAATCCAAAAAATTATTGCCAAAACCAATGTCAAGGAGCTTACCACCTATGTTTTCCTCTAGAAGTTTTATAGTTTCAGGTCTTACATTCAAATCTTCAATCCATTTTGAGATAATTTTTGTATATGGTGTAAGATAGTGGTCTAGTTTCAATAAGTATTTTTTATTATCATTAAATATGAGTGTTCAAGAGCCCCCAAATTATCTAATAAATTTTGAGGGCTAAAAAATTGCCTTGGGATGTAAATTTTCCTTCACCATTTTCTGTTGAAGAGTTAATGGGTCTTTCAAGATGCTTCTGGAGAGACCAATAAAGTTATTTGCAACATTGTGTTTGGAAATCATTTTCCTTAGTCTCCTCTGAACTTTGATGGTTTCTGTCTGCCCTTGCTTTTTATGTCTTTGAAAGTCTTGAGCAGGATCAGCCAGGTATCCTTTAGAGTGACCCCCAACCTGGGTTTGTATCCACTGGAAAAACAGAACAAGGATGAATGGATGGATGGATGGATGGATAGATAGATAGGCAGATAGATTACAAAACATTGGCTTAGTGACTGTGGAGGCTAGCTAGACAAGTCCAAAATCTATTGTTCAGGCCATCAGGAAGGGTAGGCTGGAAACTGTCACTGCAGGAGCTGACACTGCATGCCAGAATTTCTTCTTCCTCAGGGAAACCTCACCTCTTCTCTTAAAAACTTTCACCTGATTGCATCAGATTGGACACACTAGATTTTGGAGAATAATCTCCTTTGCTGAATGTCAACTGATTGCAGAAGTTGATCACATTTACAAAATGCTTCACAGCAACACCTAGATAACAGTTTGATTGAACAACTCTGTACTATAGCTTAGCCAAGTTGACAAATAAAACTGACCATCACACTGGAGTTATGGATTATATTAAAAAAGAAACAAAGGTGCATCATATCATATCAAGGGGTATACAATATCCACATGACATTACTGTGATGTTGATCTTCATTCACTTGGTTAAAGTAGCATTTGCCACAGTAAATCTATGATTATTTCCATTTCCTACTCTATTTTTTTGAAATCAGTCACAAAGTCTAGAGCATTTTAGTGAGTAGAGGAAATTAATCTTCACATTCTATAGTGGGGAATATCTACATACACTATTTGGAATTCTTCTGTAAGAAACATTTGTCTCTTTTCCCCCATTTATTTCTTTATTCGATCATTTGTTTTTGTCAGCATAGACTCATGTATATACTTTGGATTATAATCTATTGATAATACTACATATTTTTATTGCTCAAATTGTTCCATCTCTGGTCATTCAGAGCTCTTTTGGGTTGGTTCTTGTGTCTCTTTGACATGTCCCCCATCCTTTTGCTTTTTGAACACTTCCTACTTTCTTTTTTTTTTTAATATAAATTTATTTATTTTATTTATTTATTTTTGGCTGTTTTGGGTCTTCACTGCTGCGCACGGGCTTTCTCTAGTTGCAGCGAGCGGGAGCTACTCTTCATTGCAGTGCGCGGGCTTCTCATTGCGGTGGCTTCTCATTGAGGTGGCTTCTCATTGCGGAGCACAGGCTCTAGGCGTGCGGGCTCCAGTAGTTGCGGCACACAGGCTCAGTAGTTGTGGCTCATGGGCTCTAGAGCACAGGCTCAGTAGTTGTGGTGCACGGGCTTAGTTGCTCCGTGGCATGTGGGATATTCCCTGACCAGGGCTTGAACCTGTGTCCCCTGCATTGGCAGATGGATTCTCAACCACTGCGCCACCAGGGAAGCCCACTTCCTTACTTTCTGGTACTTACAGGTAATTCAGACTCATCTTATATTTTCCCTGCCCCAGTCCTAGAACCAGCCATTCTTCAAGGAGCCCTATTGCTTTTATTGGAGAATGGTATTTAGGGTGTGGGGTATGCTTGTTGCTACTGGGGTGTCACTGCTTCTAGGCTCTCTCAGCGGACAGTGCTGGGTACTATATGCACTTATACTAACCTGTGTACCTTTAATTGTTTCTATATTAATCCAGTTCTTCTATATTAAGCTAAACACAAATTCTTACCAATGTCTCCAACTCTAATGAATCAGTGCAGTGTTCATACTAGACTTCCTTTTTTGTTAATGTGTAACTTCCCTTTATTACAAAGAGAAACTTGGCCCCTGCCACGCAAAATCCATTTACTTATGTGTTCAATCTCAGTATACATGTAAACCAGTTTCAGAATTGTTAATCCATACTTCTGTGAGAAACAGATTTGCCAACTAGAGTACAGAGTTTATGCATAGTTTTTTTTTTTTTTGGTTTGTATATATTAAACTGTACTTTTTGTTAGGTACAGTTCTATGGATTTCGACAAATCAAGTTATGTAACCATCACCCCCAGAACATATGAAACATTTCCTTCACCCCAAAATTTTCTCTGTGCATCCTTTGTAGTCACTACCCCCACTACTATAATTTTCCTGTTTTAAATATTATTTTTGCTTTTTAGTCTTTTTCTTTGTATATTTATGTTTATTTTATTGGATAATTATAGGGCAAGCTCAACTGGGGTATGATAACCAAACGGTTATCTTTCCATTCACTCTATTTTGAACAAGTATTTAACAAGCTATTCATATTACCATGCATTTTGATGAACGCAGATTATATACTGAAGAATATTTCCATATTAAAAGTTATGGTGGGCTTCCCTGGTGGCGCAGTGGTTGAGAGTCTGCCTGCCGGTGCGGGGGACACGGGTTCGAGCCCTGGTCTGGGAGGATCCCCCATGCCGCGGAGCAACTGGGCCCGTGAGCCACAACTACTGAGCCTGAGCGTCTGGAGCCTCTGCTCCGCAACAAGAGAGGCCGCGATAGTGACAGGCCCGCGCGCCGCGATGAAGAGTGGCCCCAACTCGCCGCAACTGGAGAAAGCCCTCACACAGAAACGAAGACCCAACACAGCCAAAAATAAAAGACATAATAAATAAATAATAAATAAAAATTAAAAAAAAAAGTTATGGTTATTGCAGATAGTATATTTAAACTTTCAATTATTTTATTTCTCTCTAATTGACATTTAAGGCTTATTTGGAAAATCAGCAGAATCTTTATTAAAAAAAATTAGAGTTATAAAAAGTGCTTAATGTAATACTAACAAAGGTATATTAAGAAAGAAAATGATACAGACTTTCTGAACTATACTTGCTCTTAGTAATGGTGACGATATATCTAATTCAATGTTCTAAAAGAATTCTATACTACATGTAGCAATTCAAAATGGATCAACTAAATAACATATGAATATCTCATTGTCATATTTATTTTGATTTTATACATATCAAAACAATAGACCTTGCTTGTTAAGTTTTATTTCTCATATACTTAAGAAAGTTCAGAAGACCACTTTGCCGTCTGATAAACTGATAGCTCAGGTCAAGTGTGCATGCATATGTGTATACTTATTAGGGGAAGAGGTGAGATTCATTTTTTAACAATTCATAATCTTATATTCCCTGCTATTTTCTTTCCTTGACTCCATATAATTCAGTCTGCTTAAATTTCAAATATTATAGTATTGGAGAAAATGTATTTAGAGAATTCTTAAATTAAGTGTATCTTTAAAAGAGACATAGAATTGGATTATGCTTTCCATTATAATAATTTTCTGTTGTGCAAAATAGCAGTTGAATGAATTTTAAAAACTAGAGTTAAGAAATAATATTTGTAGTCTCATTTCATTATATCATTATTTTAAGACAGAAAATTCCTGAATTAGCAAATCACCTATTATAAGAATCTCAGAGACCTTTTCATTAATTTTCATTCCTCAAATCAACTAATAGAAAAATACTGCAATTCTGCTTCATCTGCAATTTTGTGAGCAAAATGATACACCTGCTTTAACCTGTATGATCAGATGACACTGCTTTCAGAAATATTTTAGGAAAGACTGCTGCCTTGACAAATATGTTTTTGCCTGAATTTATATAATGCATATTGGACAATTCCTGCAGTAGAAGAGAATACAAAAGCATTTGTAACTCTGCAAAATAGAATTGAAGGCCACAAGGGGTATGGATGATAATCTTGTTGTATAGACCTGGTAAAACCTTCCTTTGATTTTAATCCCAGGGTCTGAGAGTTAGAGGGGAGGACAGAGGTCATCTAGATACAGGTTTTGTAATTCAATCTTGTGTTTACAGGTGAATGTCCCTTGTATTCCCATTATCTCTTCACTAAAAATAAATGTGGTGAATGCTAATAAAATGTGATCTCTTTGGGAAACTATTCAACAGAATGATTAATTAATTGAGAGAAAGGTTGTATGATAACTGAAATGAAAACAGTGTTTTTTATTCAACATTCAAGACACATTTGACATTTTGTTGTAAACTGTATGTTTCTAGCAGCTGTTAGGGTGATTGTTTTGCCAATTTCTAATTGCAGATGTTGGCAGCTGGAAATTAGGAGCAAGTAGTAGTTTCTTTAGAATATAGAATTAAATGTGTAAAAACATGAGATTACATCATACTTTTTCAGTCATCTTCAAAACTGCTATGAGGAGCAGCGTTTTAGAATCTCTACTAATTATTATAAAGGTCTGATAACCTTAAACATTAAAAAACTTTAAGCCTCTACTAGCTATAAAAAAAAAAAAAAAGCATGTCAGTTTTCATAAGCAAATTAGATGGCAAAGAAATCTCCATGGCCAGAGCAAAGAAAGAAAAATAAGGAATACATAAACTCCTTTTATTTAATTTGAATAATTAAATAAAAGGAGTTTTATTAAATTATTCAGATAATTGCTTCAATTCTCCCATTTAGCCTTGCCTGTGAAGACCTGACAAAATGCCCTTTTCTCCTACAATAATCTCCAGAGCAACATAAAAGGATGCTGATAAACATTAATTTTGCATTATATAATAGCCTCAGTAAGAGATAGTAGTTTCAAGATTAATGTGTTGGCCTCCTGAGAATAGATTTCAGGAATGAAAAAGGAGCTCTTAAAACTGCTTCTTTTTTTTTTTTTAATTTTTATTTTATACTGGAGTATAGTTGATTAACAATGTGTTAGTTTCAGGTGTACAGCAAAGTGATTCAGTTATACATATACATGTATCTATTCTTTTTCAAGTTTTTTATAATGTTGGTTACTATCTTGCAATAGTATTTTCCAATCAAAGAGACTGCTGAAGACACTGCTCTTCTGGCCATTGATTACTTCCTCCTGCAATTAGAAATAAGCAGTGTCTATTCCTAGAGGTATAGTTTATATAGTGTGGTCCACTCTGCTAGTCACTTATGCTAAGTCTATAGGGCGGTTCTTTAAGATATACATTCAAAGGAGTGACATCACCAAGTTGGCAACATAGGTTTTTCTCTGACTTTACTCCCCCTCACAAGAAGAACAACTAACAGCTATTCAAAAATAAGACACCACTGAGAAAATCTTAGAACATGGGGATAACCTGAAGCATCCCCTGCACCTCAGAGACCAAGACAGACTGCTTTAGAAGAGTAAGAGAAGTGGCTACACATTGCAAACAATAGAAAGAAAATAACTGTCAACAGAAAATTCTATACCTGGTGAAGCTATCCTTCAAAAATAAGGAGGAACATATATTTCCCAAACAAACAAAAGCTGAGGGAATTCATTACCACCAGACCTGCCTTACAAAAAATGCTAAAGGGAGTTCTTTAAGTGGAAGCAAAAGAATGCTAATTAGCATCATAAAAAAAAAAGGTAGTGTAAATCTCACTGGTAATGGTAAATAGATAATCATAGTTAATTCTGCAATATGGTAATAGTGGTACATAACTCACTACAACTCTAGTTTAAAAGCTAAAAAAAGTAGCAAGAATAAGCATAAATACATTAATCTGTTATTAGTTACACAATATTTAAAAACCATGTAAATTATAATAGCAATAACATAAAATGTGAGCGGAAGAAGTAAAAATGTATAGTATATTAATTCTATTGAAGTTAATTTATTATCAGTTTAAAATAAGGTGTTATAAGATTACATTTTATGTAAGCCTCATGGTAACCACAAGAGAAAGTCTTGTACTAATTACACAAAAGAACATGGTAAAGAAGTCAAAGCATACTGAAACTAAAGATGTCAAAACACACATTTAAAAAGAGAGAAGGATAAGAAACAAGAAACAATGGATCTACAAAACAACCAGAAAACAATAAACAAAATGGCAATAGTAAGTCCTTACCTAATAGGTAAGCCCTTATCAGTAACTACTTTAAACATGAATGGATTAAATTCCTCTAATCAAAAGATATAGAATGACTGAATGGACTAAAAAACACACAAAATCCAACAACATGCTGCCTACAAGAGACTCACTTTAGTCTTAAAGACACTGAAACTGAGAGTGAAAGGATAGAAAAGGACATTTCAAACAAATGGTAACCAAAAAATAAAGCAAGGGTAGCTATACTTATATCAGACAAAATAGACTTTAAAAATAGTAAATAGAGACAAAGAAGGTCATTATGCCTTCAGTTTATACAGTGCTGTATGTCAATTATTTCTCAATAAACCTGGAAAAAAATTTACAGTGTAGTATAGGATAAAGTCAATAAATATGGGAAATTTAAAACATACCAAAATTTTGCTCTTTGAAGGATACGGTTAAAAGAATGAAAAGATCATTTACAAACTGGGAGAACATTTGCAAATAACCTATTTGACAAAGAGCTTGTACCCCGAATGTAAAGAATGCCCAAATTCAACAAAATTTGAACAGATGCTTCACCAAAGAAGATACATGAGTGGCAAACAAGAGCATGAAAAGATGCTCAACATCATTAGCCATTAGAAAAATGCAAATTAAAACCATAATGAGATACCACTATGCACCCATGAGAATGGCTAAATTTTAAAATATCTGACAATGCCAAGTACTGGCAAAAATGCAGAGCTATTGCAAATCTTATACATTGCTAGTGGGTATGCAAAAAAGTGCAGCCACTCTGGGAAACAGGCAGTATTTTATACTGAAGTGTACACTTAGCCATATGACTCAGCAATCCCACTCCTAAGTATTTACTTAGAAAAATACAGACTTATGTTCATGCAAAGCCTATACATGAATGTTTTTATAGCAGTTCTGTTCATAATCACCTAAAATGGAAACAACCATATGTCTTACAGTAGGTGAGTGGATAAACAAAGTGTAGTTCATTCATATAATGGAACACTACTCAGCAATATAAAGGAGTGAGGAATCGATAGACACAACAACATGGATGAATCTCAAAAGATTTACCCTGAGTTTAAAAAGCCAGTTTCCTAAATTGGGACTATTGGATTAATAGATACAAACTACTATACACAAAAATAGATAAGCAACAAAGATTTACTGTATAACTCTGGGAACTATATTCAATATCTTATAATAACCTATAATGGAAAATAGTCTGGAAAAAATAGGTCTATTTTACAGGTATGCCTGTATCCTAAGCCCCTTAACTTAGGGTCTCTCCCTGACTAGTCCTCAATGTGCAGCCATAGGGCCATTATATCATGCTACTTTATCCCCTCTAGGTCATCCATAAGCTTGTCATTTACATAGTGTATATTCTGCAATGTTCCAGTGTCTATAGTTTTTGCCATTATATATCCTATTACTTATGATATTTAATTTTAAATGAACACATAATGCCTTCTTTCAAAGCAAAATGAATTTCCTGATTAAATTTACAGGCAATCTGTTTATGTTGATGAGTGACAGTTTAGCTAGAGTGTTCCATAAGTTAGCTTGCTGCAACAATAAGCATATTTACAGGAAAAAAAAAAAATGCAGCCACCTCTACGTACCCAAAAGCTTTCTCTTAAATTCTTCTTAAAAAATATTCACTGATTGACATCAGAGTGAGTGAGATTTCTCAATACATAGTCCCTTTTTTGTATGTCCCAGTTTTCAAATGAATAGAATAAGATCTATTAAAGAAAAAAATACATCCAGGTAGTTGCTTTAGAACCTCTTGCTCACAGATAGAATATCACAACACTGGCCCCTTCAGACATCGAAACCATGTCTTTCTAACAATCCTGTCTGCTAGCTCTTCTGTTCCGCTGATCTTTGTTCTCAGGACCCCAACCAAGCTGTTTGAATTCTTGTAACTTTATAATGTGCTTTGATAACTAATAAACAAAAATTACTTAATTTAGATTTTAAAAATAGCAATTCTCACTGTTTATTCTTACTGATATAATAGAATCATTATCTCAATGCCTCCTTTCATCCCTTCTATAAAATTAAGAATTTTCTTAGAATTATATTCATCTATAACTAATAAAATTACATACTCTGCCTTCTTTGTGGGCAGAGACCCTAACTTGCCTTTGTATCTCTCACACTTAGTGCAAAGCCAGAAAGAGAGTCAACAGGAGAACTTCCTAGTGTTTATTCATACTTGCTACATGTTTGCTGAATGAATAAGTAACTATTATCAGACTTCACCAGTGCTTCAGGAAGAAAAAAAAAAAAAAGTTCTTCTGATAAGTCTCATAGCTGTGTCAGACCTTTGGGTTTGGAAATTTTCTCTTTCTCTGCCTGCGTTTCATAACTTACCAAGACCTCTCCTCCAATGGTGAGCTCTAGCCTCTTTCCTCTAGAGTGTTCTAGTCCAAGATTAGGCAACTTCTGAATTGATTCCAGAACCATTTACTGGCTCATGCAACTTCACCTTCTCTACCTCCACTGCCCCAGAAATCAGTCAAATATTTTTGCTTTATCTTTTTAATAAATGTAAGTTCATTGCAACTGAGGGAAGCAATGCTTCTCTTAAATTTTTTTTAAAGTAAAAAGAAAATTAAGTTAAACACAAAGATAGTGCAATTGCCTAATAAAATAATTAAGAAATGGAAAGCATCTTTGGTTTATTCAGTAAAAAAAATAACCATTGTTTATTGAGAACTATGTGCCAGGCTCTGTGCTGACCACTTTGCTTGGACTATTTCATCATCACAACACTATGAGATAAATATCATTTTAATTCCTGAGTTCCAGATGACAACACTGAGGCTTGAAAAAGTTAAATAGCTCTGCAAAGAAGAGGTAGGGCTGGCATTGTAACGCAAGTGAACAGGGCGCCTAAGCACGATGCTATAATATCCCTCAAATTTACATGCACAAAATAACATTTTACACCAAGACTGAAGTTATCTTTAAACTAGAGCCACAGTCACAGCTACATTTCAGTGTGCTGTACTCAGACCGTTTCTCCTGGCTCCTACCAATGGAGATAACGTCTGATAGTAACAAACCCTCCAGGCTCCGGGTAGAGGCAGCCCTCAATATTCTAGTGGTGATGTTCAAGGATAATTTAACCAAGCGAAGTGGGCAAAAGGTGAGAAAAATGAGAATGTAAAACAAAGAGAAAGCAGATGTATTTCCAAGGCAACTAGCTTCATACAGAGTACCCTGGACTTGGGAATACTGAGGAAAAACTGCCAATTCACAAATCCAAACTGGCTGGCAAGCAGGGCAATCTCTGTGCAGGTGGGAGTGTAGCAAGTCATAGCTGCCCGTATTTGCAATGTGTCTTTATCCACCTCGGTGCAACCACAGGAGTTCCCCCATGTGCCCATTTAATACTTAAATACGTAAAGTGCATTTTAAGGTCTTGTATCAGATTTGTCCTCTTGAAAAGCTATTAAGCTAGTTACCCTGCAGCCTAGAGGGCTCTTCTTCAAGTAAAACTGATTGTACCACACCATCAGCATTAGAACAGCCCTGCACGTCTGCCTGCATAATTCCTTTGAAAGGTCACCAGTACTTCAACTCTGAAGGCCTTTCTTCTTTTGCAAAAAAAAAAAAAAGGAAGAAAATGGTAAGTCAGCTATTTTTCAATTTTTTCCAGGACAAAACGAACATAAAAGCCCAGCAACATTTTTTTCTTCAACATGCTTATAATAACTGCATTCAATTGAAAAACCTTGGAATGAAAGTTATCTCGATATGCTATGATCTAAGCCAAAATCCATTTTAATTTCTATTCCTGTATCTAGATATTGATTCCATTCTTCAGCTATCCCACCTGTAAGTGTGGAATTTTCTAGTATTTGATGACATAAAGCAAAATCTGGGCACTATTTTAGGCCAGTATTTAATGATAAGCCAATCCACTCTGCAGTAGTGCTGTTAACAAGCTCTCTGCAAGGTGCCAATGCGGGGACCACAGTGAGAAAAAGCTGATCTCCTGTGTGACATTAGCTCAAAGCATGTGTCCTACAGTCAACCTTGAGACTGGGGTAAGACTGTTTGTGATGGATTCACACATGGTAGGATATAATAGGACTGCAAGTTGTATCAAAGCAGTACATTAGCAGATTATCAGATTATCAATTTTGTCTTCATAAATACCCTACCTTCTCATAACCAAGCTACCTGTAAGTATTCATCTTTTAAAATCTCTCCCTCTCTCTCTCTCTCTCTCTCTCCTGTTTTCTATGAGCTCACTATCCATGAGCTGTATAGTCAGAGGAAGAAAGGGCACCTTTAAAAGGTGGAAAGTTAAGAACTAGAGGAATTTTCAGTGAAACTTGGCTTTTTTGTTTTAAAAAACAGATTCTTGAAAATAGTTCATGGATGAAATGTGATTTAATACTCTTTCTTCTGATTTCCTTTAAATAGACAAGTCTTTCTATGGATTCCCTCTGGATTGTTTAAGGACAAATTTTCTATTGTTTCTGCATTAAAAACAGCTTTGTCCAAGAGGAGTTGAAAGACTGGGAAGCTCTAGAATTGTTGTGAGGTTAAGGACTTTGAAGAACAAGGCTCTTACTAATGCCTCTCCCAATCCAAAATAAATAAGAGCAAAGAAAATTTATTTCAACATTTGAGCTTCTTGTCCTTTGTGGTAAAATGAAACTGTTTCTGTAAGTAACTCAGGGACAAAGTTTACTGAAATCATAGACAGTTTTAGTCTTTAAGAGGGGGAATAGGTAGTGAACTGTGGGGTAACCTGGCTATTTGGTGGATAAGGGTA
The DNA here is from genome assembly GCF_949987535.1 of Balaenoptera acutorostrata. Classification (NCBI taxonomy): domain Eukaryota; kingdom Metazoa; phylum Chordata; class Mammalia; order Artiodactyla; family Balaenopteridae; genus Balaenoptera; species Balaenoptera acutorostrata. The sequence continues at coordinate 46,790,411 of NC_080077.1, forward strand.
GGATGAAGGAAGTAGACAAGAAGATGTAAAAGAATCACGGTAGTCAGGCAGCGCTAAAAATTCAACCTAGTAGCTAAATATTGTTACAATTTTCCAGCTGGATTCTTGCAGTTAATTGGCCCTGTGATAGAGATGAAAATAAAGATGGCAAAATGGAGGCACAAAAAAGATTAAATGATTTACATGAGATCTGGTTCAAATTCCCACAGCTTTTTTACGTTGCTTAACTGGCCCATTTGCTCTACTGTGCCACCTCTGATGTTTTTCATCTTGGAAGGAGCCCACGCCAGTGAAGGAGCCATGCAAACTTAAGCATCAATCTCTTTGCAGTAAGCCTGTGTGTCCTCAGCTTTTTGTGACCGAATGCTTCCCTTCACCCTTCTCTCTTGGTCAATTCTTTCTCTGTCTTCACGTGGATGCCAAAACATTACAATCTTCATACAATTTTCTCTGACATTTGACACCCAAACAAGAAGCACAGTCACTCCAGAGCTGGTGCATTTTTCTGTCATCAATACCACTTACTTAGTTGTTTTGTAATCGTGTGTGTATCTTTGAGACCTCCGCTAGACTGTGGGCTCCCAGAGGGCAGAGCTCCTGCTTTGGTAGTCTTCATGTCCACCTTACAGGGCCCTCAATACAAAGATAATTGCATGATTGAATAAATTATGCTTTTGTTACAGAATTGCTCATGCTTAAAATGACAAAGTACTACTATATTTATATAAACTTATAAAGTTTATTTTGCATGATTTTTGCTGTTGATTAAAGAGCAGAGCCTGGGGGCTTCCCTGGTGGCGCAGTGGTTGAGAGTCTGCCTGCCAATGCAGGGGACACGGGTTCGAGCCCTGGTCTGGGAAGAATCCACGTGCTGCGGAGCAACTAGGCCTGTGAGCCACAATTGCTGAGCCTGCGCGTCTGGAGCCTGTGGTCCGCAACAAGAGAGGCCGCGATAGCGAGAGGCCCGCGCACCGCGATGAAGAGCGGCCCCCACTTGCCGTAACTAGAGAAAGCCCTCATACAGAAACGAAGACCCAACACAGCCATAAATAAATAAGATAATATATATATATATATATAATTAAAAAAAAAAAAAAAAAAAGAGCAGAGCCTGAACAGCAGCTTAGCTTTTTCACATTTCTTTCTTATTCCAAGAAGAGAGCTCATTTCAAAGAAGTGCAGAGAGTTTCAAAAACTGGGATATAGAGTCAGTCAAAACCACTGCATACTTCTCCAAGCAGCCTAACAAAAGCACTTTATTCCTAGTCATGATTGTCATTTTCAAATGGAAAATCGAGATTGGAGTTTTACAAGGAAAACAATTAAAGGTTCAATTGGTAAATATAACCAGTAAAATCTTTGATTAACTAAATATATTGTGCAAATAACAATGGGTTAGTGAAGGTACCATAAGGAAGGTCAGGAAAAAAAAATAATTTTGTACTATTTGCTGGGTTGTGACTTGGATCTACACAGAGGGAGACTAAATAGAAATTAGAAAAAGCCTTAAGTTTTGCTTCTCTAAGATTATTTTTTGTAGCAAAGCCTATAGGGGCAATTAAATGGGAAAACAGGAAACACACTAGCTGTTTATTTTTTTACAAAGTCACAAAGAAAAGTATAAATATAGAACTACATTAAAGCACTAAGATATAATAAAGCAAAATTTTTTATAAAACATGCTATTTTGTGTACCTTTTTAATCCCATATCCTCCCCAAAAGATATCTTCTGTTTCTGAGGTTTGCTTGCCCTTATTTCAGACATATATAGCTTATAAGCATCACTTAAGATATATTATTTTTAATATCTAAATATTATGAGATATAGATATTATGACAATAAAATAAAGATAATACAGATGACTAAATTATAAAATGCTTAAGGGCTGAAGCACTGTATTTAGTAGATTTACATAGATACTGATGATTAAAATAATACAGATGGTACAACATGGGTTTTGTTTCTCACTTGGTTTCAATCAGAGCTTCGTGTTAAAGGTCAAGTCTACCTTTTCTTTGAATTCATCAGCAAATATTTGCACATGGACAAGTTATAGGACTGGCGACCTTGTCATGTTACTTTTTTCCTCTTTTATGTACAATTCTCATATGACAAGAGAGAACAAGTTCAAACAACTATCTAGAGCATGTAGGTTTATGATTATTAGCTATACAAAGGACCTTTTCTAGGTTAAGAAGTAACTTATTGGGGAACTGTAGAAATTCTGGTATGATCTGGAATCACCTATGTTCATTAATTTGATTTTCAATATGATACAAATTTCCAAAAATTAGTTTTTCTCAACTTCAGCTTCCCAATCCCCTTCTATTCCACTATCAGCAAACAAGATGTGAAGAAAGGGTACAGAGAAGAGAAAAAGATGATTTCAAAGAAAACATACTATTTCATTGGGATTTTTAGTTGTTTGACAGAAGGTCACTGTTTAAAATTATGAAAAAATTGCACAATGAAAAAGAAATAATTTTGGCATCACTCTGGTTTCATTAAATAAGATAATTTGGCAATCATTACTGAAGTTATCAACTTTTTACAACATTAGCACCATACTTGGAGGAGTAGCATAATTCTAGAAATTATCACAAAATTATATTAAGCTTTACAAATGTTTTCTGTATTTATACTTTGAAAATGTTGTTTAAAATGTGTTCTTCTTATTCTACTGTGTAAATGCAAAGATCTGCTGTCCTATTTGACTTTTATTTCTCATAAAAATGAAACTGAATTGTATATGCTACTATGTTTTCTTTTAATTGAGGCATAATTGACATATAACATTATATTAGTTTCAGATGTACAACAAAATGATTCAGTATTTGTATGTATTGCAAAATTATTACCACAGTAAGTCTAGTTAATATCCATCACTATATATAGTTACAAACTTTTTTTTCTTGTGATGAGAACTTTTAAGATTCATTCTCTTAGCAACTTCCAAATATGCAATACAGTATTATTAACTATAAGCACCATGCTGTACACTAACTATAAGCAGATGACTTATTTATTTTACAACTGGAATGTACCTTTGACCCCCTTCACCCATTTCACTACTCTCCACTCCCCGCCTCTGGCAACCACTAATCTGTTCTCTGTACCTATGAGCTTGGCTTTTGGGGTTTTTTTTTTGTATGTGTTTTGTTTATTTGTCTTTTAGATTCCACATTTCAGTGAGATCATAGGGTATTTGTCTTTCTTTGTCTGACTTATTTCACTTAGCACAATGCCCTAAAGGTCCATCCATGTTGTCACAAGTGGCAAGATTTCATTCTTTCTCATGATAATAATATTCCGTTTATATACGTATTTTTTCTGTATTCATTCACCCATCAATGGACACTTAGGTTGTTTCCATATCTTGGCTATTGTAAATAATGCTGCAATGACCGTGGGGGTACAGATATCTTTTTGAGTTAGTGTTTTTGTGTTCTTTAGATAAACACCCAGAAGTAGAATGGCTGAATCATATAATAGTTCTTTTTAAAATTTTTTGATGAACCTCCATAGTGTTTTCCATATGGGTGCACCAATTTACATTCCCATGAACAGTGTACAAGGGTTCCCTTTTCTCCACATCCTTACCAACACTTGTTGTTTGTTTTCTTTTTGATGATGCCATTCTGATAGGTGCGAGGTGGTATCTCACTGTGGTTTTGATTTGTATTTCCCTGATAAGTAGTAATGTTGAACATCTTTTCATGTACCTATTAGCCATCCATATGTCTCCTTTGAAAATAAGCTATGTTATCTATAGGTTTTAGCTTATTGTTATCTTAAATATATTTGTTTATCACTGTAACCAAATTATATTGACAGCAGGTGAAAATGTCATGGATATGCTTATGTCGTTAGCCTTCACTATATTTCAAGAAGTGGGGTAATTTCATCCCCCAAGATAAATTCACTCTAAAATTTTCATGGAGAAAAGATGTAATTAAAAATACAAAATGCCAAGTTATCAAATTGGAATATAGTTTGCTTCATTCACATAAATATTTGGTGGGACAGGGGATTAAAAGAATAAGACAAGGAGAAAGGAATGGAGGAGAAAGAAAAAAGGGAGTGAGGAGAGAGAGAAAGGAAAAGGAAAAGGAGGAGAAAGACATAGTGCTTTTTCTCGCCATTTTCAAACTTGATTTGGTTCTAGCCAGAAAAGGAGTCTATATTTTTCTTTTAAATTTTGAAAATCAATTTTAACATTCAAAATTTTTCAAGATTGAATTATAGGGCTTTATGAGATGGTAAAACTTGCAAAGAAAAAAGAAAATTAGACTTTAGTGTTTTCTTGATTCAATATCTGAATGAGCAAAGAGTAAGAGCTGCTTTTACATTACTCGGCTGGGTTGATTTCTCTGGGTTAATACTCTCTATTAACTTGCATCACCAGTAAGGTCCTTAGAGTTCTGGATCTTGTTTTCACTTGTTTTCATCTTGTTGCATTTGTTTGTGTCCCAGGTGTGATGTTAATACACCCAGTAAGCTTAGCATGTGCAAATCATAAGAAAAGCCACAGATCACAGTCTTTGAAGTCTCTATTCTGAGGTTTCAAGTGGCCAAGCAATAGAAAATAAATAGACCCCTGAGCCCAAGAGACAAATGATTTGAATGCTGAGGGAGCTACAAATGAGTATCAGCTCTGATGATTAGAAAATGGATGTGGGCTCGATTCCTAGATGTGTAAGAGAGGTGTGAGAGAGAAAAAGTTGAGAGTTACACTACTTGGTAGGAAGTCAATGCAATTATATTCATCAAAGAAACACGATCTATTGGAAAATAATGATGAACCAAAAATGTGCAGTGAACTCTGCAGGACAAGTTAAGCATAGTAGTTCATTGTCATTTCATGTGCTCATTTCTAGAGTAGGCATTGACTCTTCAGTCAATGAATAAAGATGTGAGGTGGGGAGTAAGACCAAAAATAAAGAAAAAAGAAGTGATGGAGAGAGGGAGGGAAGAAAGGAAGGAAGTGTGAGGTCAATTTCTTAACTTCCAGTCAAAGAGAGGCTAGAAGTTCTTACTAGGATTTTTCAGGAAAAAATAATATTTTAAATGCCTTGTGACAAAGAGATTCTATATGAATTGCTGATATAATGGAATAAATTTATATTTTGCATCAACGAAAAATTGTGTATTCATGTCACAACCTTATTATTTAAATGTCTACATACATTCAACAATAATGTATGTTGAATGAGCTTGCCCAAAGAACATATTGTGAGTCCTTGAATATATGCACTCTTTTTTTGTAATTTGAATATTCTTGTTTACTGGATAAGCACTTAGAAGTAATGCTAAATAAAGTATTAATTTCTATGAATATTTTTAATCTCATAATTTAAAACTTTGGCTAAAGTATTTAATTTAATTAGAGCACAAGATGAAAATTGCTTCTAGTAGTAGTATGTGGACTCTAATTTCTGGGATATGATGAATGCAGCAATTCTTGAGCACAGAATTGTTATAACAGGATAAAAGATTGTTTTTTACTAAAATACTGCTTGAATTCATTCTAGAATCGAATTTGGTTCATAGACCTAAAATATACAGCTCCAATTATAAACTCAAATCAAATTTTAGTTAAATACACAACAAAACTATAATTTGTTTATTCAACATATATTAAGTGACTACTATGTGCCAGGTGCTGATGCTCTAAGCCCTTGGAACACAGAAGAGGAGCCCTGCCCTCATGGAACTCATACTCTAGTGAGAGAAGACAGACAATAAGCAATCATTGTAATAAATGAAGAAACTATCTAGTATGCTGGAGGTAAGAAGTACTGTGGGAAAATAAGAGAGCAGAGTAACCAGTATTGGAATAGTCGGGAATGGGGGGGAGAGATTCAGTTTGTGTTTTAAATAGAGTAGTGGAAAGAAGTAGTCCAGTACAGATACATTTTGAAGGCCAAGCAAACAGAATTTCCTGATGAATTGGATATCTGTCTTGTGAGAGAGAGCTCCATAAGTCAAAGATGGCTTCAGGTTTTTTGGTTGAGCACTGAAAGGATAGTGTTGCTGTCAACTGAAGTGAGGAAGACTGCTAATAACTGTCTGGGTGCCAAATCCAATGAGCTTTTCCCAGTTATGGTCCCTAACACTGTTCTGTACCCTACTTTTTCCTGAAATCTCCTCCTCCCGAGGTTTTGGTGATGGCAGTTTCCTGAATCTCTTACTTCAATATCTGGCTGCTCCATCTCCCTCACTGACACCTCCTTCTCTACTGGTTCTTACATGTCCATATGTCCCCAATACTCTTTCTTCTGACTTGTTCCTTAATTTTCCACTCTTACCAGAAAAGTTATATCTACCCCATCCTTCCACCATCATCCTTTGCTACTTATCTCTCAGTTATTTATACTGTAAAACCTTCTCTGACAGGGTCATCCCCAAATCGTTCCGTAACTTTACCCAAAATATCTAATTCTAGTTCTAGCAATTTAGCAACTTGAAAGATACACCCTCTCTTTGCTCTTTCTCAGCCCTTGGCAACAATAATAGAGAAAGTATGAAGCATACCAAAATATTTAAAATATTGTCATGCTTGAAATAAATACTAGAAGTTTTTATAAACGAAGAGGGGAGTCAAAGCCAGAATAAAGAACACATAAGCTAATGCTGCAGAAGGTCAAAGAGACTTGGATATTGGCCAGAGGAAGTTTACCACTCACATGGAAACTGAATAACCTTGGGCTTGTGCAAGGTAGAAAGCTAGATGTAAGACCCTGCATAAACAGCCAGAAATATGGAAAGGCTGCATCTGACTGATACTGAAAATAGCCATTAGTTTAGGGAATCCACAAGGAAAGCTTATCTCTACCAGAGTTGAGCAAAAGAAGATAGGGGGTGGGGATAGTATGTAGATAGAGTCTAATAAGAGAAATTCAAACCTTAAACCTGTGCTATCCTAGGTGTGAAATTTGCATTTGTATTGTTAGGGTTACATGGAAATATCAAGTTGAAAAACTAACATGAAAACTAATACAAACTGAGGAAACACACAAAGCTCTAAGAAACTGCCATCTAAGAACATTTCTGCAACCCAGGCAAAAAAAAAAAAAAAAAAAGATGAGCACTTCTGCTAATGCCACACTCCCAGCCCTTCCCTCTCCCACCCCCCTCCTCCTTGGCAACCACAAGTCTGTTCTCTATGTCTGTGAGTCTGTTGCTGTTTCATAGATAGGTTCATTTGTGCCATACTTTAGATTCCACATGTAAGTGGTATCACATGGTATTTGTCTTTCTCTTTCTGACTTACTTCACTTAATAATCTCTAGTTGCAACCATGTTGCTGCAGTCATCAAAGGCATTTTAGAAGAGGCTCTGCTTGCCATAGCTTCTGGCAGCGTTGCTTCCTACAGTGGAAAGAAGAATGTTGTTGATGGGAATTCCCAAAGTTAGGCTAAAGTGGGGGTGAAGTAACTTTTCTAGGTGAAGAGGTGATCTTTTTTTTTTTTTGATTTGTATGTGTGTGTTTTATTATATATTAGTCTCTTAAATCAAATAGAAGACAAAAAGTGGAGCTACAAACCAAAGTTACAACAGTACTAGCTTTTCTCATCGCCCGTCTGTCTACTTTTACCAGAGGTCTTTATTTCTTCATAAGGCTTTGAGCTACTGTCCAGGGTCCTTGACTGCAACCTGAAGAACTCCCTGTGGCAGGCGGGTCTGGTGGTTAAGAACTCTCTCAACTCTTGATTAACTGGGAATGTCTTGATTTCTCCCTCATTTTGGAAGGAAAGTTTTGCTAGATATAGGATTCTTGGTTGACGGTTTCTTTCCTTCAACACTTCAAGTACATTGAGTCATGCCATCTGGCCTCTGAGGCTCCTGATGAGAAATCTGCTCAATGACCTTCCTGGCAAACCTTCTCTCAGCTTCATAGACTTTCATAATGTACCGTATCATGTCTTATGCAACAGAACATTTTGTATAGTATCGTGAAGTCAGTTAAGTTGTAACGTTATTTTGAGACCAGAATTTAAGGAAAAGGAATTGAACATTTCAAGTGTAGACATTATGAGGTCTCTAAAATTATTACACATTTTCAAACTAGAAATAAAAAGGCCACTGAAGTATCCTGCAGATTTTTATTTATAACAAAGTGAATACCAATATCTAATAACACACGTAAAGAAAAATTTCTTTGGGATCCTTTTTCCTAAGTGTAAAGGGGCCTTGAACTCAAAAAGTGAGAAAACCACTGTGGTGTATCCCCAGCGGTGATGGGTCCATTTCTTGCTCTGACCTCAGAGTGCACCATTGTGATGTACTTCACAAAGCCCTATGAAAGAGAAAGGTGGGCCCAGGTTTTTGGTCCTTAGAGCCCAGGAAGCTGCTTTTGGTGACCTGACGGCCTTGGACCTACAGTTAGCTTGTGTTTTCCTTGTTTCTGCCATTTTGTTGATTTTCGTTTCTCCTTTCTCTACTCTTTTTTATTTGTGTCATTGTTCTTTCTACAGTTAGCATAGTGAGTATTGTTGGTATAGTTAATACTTGATTAGCATAGTTAGTGTAGTTAGTACTAGTTAGCGCTGTTGGTACAGTTAGCGTAGTTAGCGTTGTTAGTAGAGACAGCATACTTAGCCCTGTTAGTACAGTTAGCATTGTTAGTTAGCGTAGTTAGCGTTGCTAGGGAGTGCTGTCAGTCAGTGTAGTTAGCAGATCACCATGATGCAGGGCCTCACAGCCAAATCTGCTGGCAAGAAGGCTCATATTGATGACTTCGAGATCCTCCACACCATTGGTGAAGGCACCTTCGGTAAAGTGAAGTTGGCCCGGCACATTCTGACCAGGACACAGGTGGCTGTGAAGGTCATAAAGAAAAGGCGTCAGAGCTTCTCAAGTGCCCAGGCACTTTTCCGGGAAGCGTGCAGTCTAAAGGCTCTGAATCACCCCAATATTGTAAAACTGCTGGGGGTGATTGACACAGAGGAGACATTTTTCATGGTGATGGAGTACCTCAGTGGGGGGGACATGTACCGCTATTTGAAGATCCATGGCCGTATGACAGAGGCGGAGGCCCGAGGCCCGTTCCAGCAGCTGGTCTCCGCCCTGCAGCACTGCCACCAGAGGGGCATCGTGCACCGGGACCTGAAGCCACTGAGCCTCCTCTTTGATTCCAACATGAATATCAAACTTACAGACTTTGGCCTCAGCAACAAGTGTGATGACATTGTCCAACTGGACACGATCTGCGGTACACGCCCTTATGCTGCCCCAGAACTCTTCCTGGGGCAGAGCTACAGCGGCCCGGCGGTGGACGTGTGGAGCTTGGGAGTAGTGCTGTACACCATGGTAACTGGGTCCCAGCCCTTTGTGGGAAAAGACTTCCAGGAGCTGCGGAAGCAAATCCTACAAGGGCAATACCCCATCCCACCTTATCTGTCTTTGAAGATAAGGGATCTGTTACAAAAAATGATTGCCCTCAACCCCAGTGACAGAGTCACCTTACCTGACCTCATGAAGCATCCATGGGTCAACATGGGCCAGAAGGAGCCACTCCAGCCACCCTGTGAAGAGGACCTGGAGGTGACAATGGTGAGGGCTCCGGACTTGACTTGCGACCAGATCCAGGACACTGGGACAGGCAGTGTGAGCTCCAAGAAACCCAAGGTGGAGGTCTCCATCATAACTCTGAAGCCCTTCTCTTGCGGGGACCTCTGTGGCAGTGAACTTGAGCCTTCTCCAAGCCCTGTGGTGTCCTCCCTGCAAACCAGGTGGATCTACCACAGAAAAAATGTGCAGCTGCAGGAAGACCAGCAGGCAGGGCAGAAGACCGGTGAGTCTGCCTGTCCCCCACCCAGCCTGGAGGCGAGGACTGCCACTCCCAGCCCAGCCCCCCAGTGTGGCACTGGGACATCCACCTCCAGCAGCAGCAGCAGGATTGGAGCCCCAGAGGGAAGCAGCTGCCCCCTGGGTGTGTCCAACACTGGAAGGTCCTCCCACGCTGGGCAGCCTGAGAGTGTGTCCTCATCCACTGTCTCTGGCCAGAGCCAGAAAAAGCAAGGGGTGGCTGGGAGAATCTGGAACTTTATTTTGAAACATCTTTGTTGCAAGCTGCCCAGCATGAGGCGTCATAATAAAGTGAGCCCATGTGAACCCCATGGATGACCGAGGCAGGAAGGTCAGGCCGCCGCGTTCCCTGGGGCCCGGTGTAGGGGAAGAGGAGTGTGTTCTCTGCACGGCCTTCAGAAGCATCGTATCCAAGACCCTGGCCAGCTCAGAGGATGGTCCGGAGCAGCCCGGGCAACCGAAAGCGAGGCCACCGTGGCTGCAGGTCTGCCCCTCAACCCCCACCTGGGTGAAACTTGAGAGACTGGACTGTCATTCCTGGGGCACGTCTCCCCTCCCCTACTCTTCTGTCTTCCGTGTTGGTGGGGGAGGGGGATAGTTCTTGTTCCAAGAACTCCTTGGTTCTTTCAATTCTAGTTAATAAACTTGATGCTCCAGAGAGATGCATCACACTCTGCTTTGCGTCGTCCCTGCACAGAATTGGGGCTGTGCATTTTCCAGTGAGACAAGCGTGCAGCCATGGAGTGCTTGGAGGTAGTCAGAACAACTAAAGGGAAAAAAAAATAAAAATAAAAATAAAAAGGATGAGCACATAATTTATTTATTTATTTATTTATTTATTTGAATGTTGGAATTTTATTTATTTTTTTATACAACAGGTTCTTATTAGTCATCAATTTTATACACATCAGTGTATACATGTCAATCCCAATCGCCCAATTCAGCACACCACCAACCCCCTCCCCCCACCGCTTTCCCCCCTTGGGGTCCATACATTTATTCTCTACATCTGTGTCTCAACTTCTGCTCTGCAAACCAGTTCATCTGTACCATTTTTCTAGGTTCCACATATATGCGTTAATATACGATATTTGTTTTTCTCTTTCTGACTTACTTCACTCTGTTTGATAGTCACTAGATCCATCCACGACTCAACAAATGACCCAATTTCGTTCCTTTTTATGGCTGAGTAATATTCCATTGTATATATGTACCACTACTTCTTTATCCATTCATCTGTCGATGGGCATTTATGTTGCTTCCATGACCTGGCTATTGTAAATAGTGCTGCAATGAACATTGGAGTGAATGTATCTTTTTTTTTTTTGCATGTATCTTTTTTTTTTTTAATTTTTATTTATTTATTTATTTATTTTTGGCTGTGTTGGGTCCTCGTTTCTGTGTGAGGGCTTTCCCTAGTTGCGGCAAGCGGGGGCCACTCTTCATCACGGTGCGCGGGCCTTTCACTGTAGTGGCCTCTCTTGTGGAGCACAAGCTCCAGACGCGCAGGCTCAGTAGTTGTGGCTCATGGGCCTAGTTGCTCTGCGGCATGTGGGATCTTCCCAGACCAGGGCTCGAACCCATGTCCCCTGCATTGGCAGGCAGACTCTCAACCACTGTGCCACCAGGGAAGCCTGCATGTATCTTTTTGAATTATGGTTTTCTCTGGGTATATGCCCAGTAGTGGGATTGCTGGATCATATGGTAATTCTATTTTTCTTGTTTTAAGGAACCTCCATACTGTTCTCCATAGTGGCTGTATCAATACATTCCCACCAACAGTGCAAGAGGGTTCCCTTTTCTCCAGACCCTCTCCAGCATTTGTTGTTTGTAGATTTTCTCATGATGCCCATTCTAACTGGTGAGAGGTGATACCTCATTGTAGTTTTGATTTGCATTTCTCTAATAATTAGTGATGTTGAGCAGCTTTTCATGTGCTTCGTGGCCATCTGTATGTCTTCTTTGGAGAAATGTCTATTTAGGTCTTCTGCCCATTTTTGGATTGGGTTTTTTTTTTTTTTTTAATATTGAGCTGCATGAGCTGTTTACATATTTTGGAGATTAATCCTTTGTCCGTTGATTCATTTGCAAATATTTTCTCCCATTCTGAGGGTTGTCTTTTCATCTTGTTTATGGTTTCCTTTGCTGTGCAAAAGCTTTTACGTTTCATTAGGTCCCATTTGTTTATTTTTGATTTTATTTCCATTACTCTAGGAGGTGGATCAAAAAAGATCTTGCTGTGATTTATGTCAAAGAGTGTTCTGCCTATGTTTTCCTCTAAGAGTTTTATAGTGTCTGGTCTTACATTTAGGTCTCTAATCCTTTTGAGTTTATTTTTGTGTATGGTGTTAGGGAGTGTTCTAATCTCATTCTTTTACATGTAGCTGTCCAGCTTTCCCAGCACCACTTATTGAAGAGACTGTCTTTTCTCCATTGTGTATCCTTGCCTCCTTTGTCATAGATGAGTTGACCATAGGTGTGTGGGTTTATCTCTGGGCTTTCTATCTTGTTCCATTGATCTATATTTCTGTTTTTGTGCCAGTACCATATTGTCTTGATTACTGTAGCTTTGTAGTGTAGTCTGAAGTCTGGGAGCCTGATTCCTCCAGCTCCGCTTTTTTCTCTCAAGACTGCTTTGGCTATTCGGGGTCTTTTGTGTCTCCATACAAATTTTAAGATGATTTGTTCTAGTTCTGTAAAAAATGCCACTGGTAACTTGATAGGGATTGCACTGAATCTGTAGATTGCTTTGGGTAGTATAGTCATTTTCACAATATTGATTCTTCCAATCCAAGAACATGGTATATCTCACCATGTGTTGGTATCATCTTTAATTTCTTTAATCAGTGTCTTATAGTTTTCTGCATGCAGGTCTTTTGTCTCCCTAGGTAGGTTTATTCCTAGGTATTTTATTCTTTTTGTTGCAATGGTAAATGGGAGTGTTTCCATAATTTCTCTTTCAGATTTTTCATCGTTAGTGTATAGGAATGCAAGAGATTTCTGTGCATTAATTTTGTATCCTGCAACTTTACCAAATTCATTGATTAGCTCTAGTAGTTTTCTGGTGGCATCTTTAGGATTCTCTATGTATAGTATCATGTCATCTGTAAACAGTGACAGTTTTACTTCTTTTCCGATTTGGATTCCTTTTATTTCTTTTTCCTCTCTGATTGCTGTGGCTAGGACTTCCAAAACTATGTTGAATAATAGTGGTGAGAGTGGACATCCTTGTCCTGTCCCTGATCATAGAGGAAATGCTTTCAGTTTTTCACCATTGAGAATGATGTTTGCTGTGGGTTTGTCATATATGTCCTTTATTATGTTGAGGTAGGTTCCCTCTATGCCCAGTTTCTGGAGAGTTTTTATCATAAATGGGTGTTGAATTTTGTCAAAAGCTTTCTGCATCTATTGAGATGATCATGTGGTTTTTATTCTTCCATTTGTTAATACGGTGCATCACATCGATTGATTTACGTATATTGAAGAATCCTTGCATCCCTGGGATAAATTCCACTTGATCATGGTGTATGATCCTTTTAATGTGTTGTCGGATTCTGTTTGCTAGTATTTTGGTGAGGATTTTTGCATCTATATTCATCAGTGATATTGGTCTGTGGTTTTCTTTTTTTGTAGTATCTTTGTCTGGTTTTGGTATCAGGGTAATGGTGGCCTCATAGAATGAGTTTGGGAGTGTTCCTTCCTCTGCAATTTTTTGGAAGAGTTTGAGAAGGATGGGTGTTAGCTCTTCTCTAAATGTTTGATAGAATTCACCTGTGAAGCCATCTGGTCCTGGACTTTTGTTTGTTGGAAGATTTTTAATCACAGTTTCAATTTCATTACTTGTGATTGGTCTATTCATATTTTCTATTTCTTCCTGGTTCAGTCTTGGAAGGTTATACCTTTCTAAGAATTTGTCCATTTCTTCCAGGTTGTCCATTTTATTGGCATAGAGTTGCTCATACGTAGTCTCTCAGAATGCTTTGTATTTCCGCGGTGTCTGTTGTAACTTCTCCTTTTTCATTTCTAATTTTATTGATTGGCGTCCTCTCCCTCTTTTTCTTGATGGGCCTGGCTGATGGTTTATCAATTTGGTTTTTCTTCTCAAAGAACCAGGTTTTAGTTTTATTGATCTTTGCTATTATTTTCTTTGCTTCTATTTCATTTATTTCTGCTCTGAACTTTATGATTTCTTTCCTTCTGCTAACATTGGATTTTGTTTTTTCTTCTTTCTCTAGTTCCTTTAGGTGTAAGTTTAGATTGTTTATTTGAGATTTTTCTTGTTTCTTGAGGTAGGCTTGTATAGCTATAAACTTCCCTCTTAGAACTGCTTTTGCTGCATCCCATAGGTTTTGGGTCATCGTGTTTTCATTGTCATTTGTCTCTAGGTATTTTTTGATTTTCTCTTTGATTTCCTCAGTGATCTCTTGGTTATTTAGTAACGTATAGTTTAGCCTCCATGTGTTTGTGTTTTTTACGTTTTTTTCCCTGTAATTCATTTCTAATCCCATAGTGTTGTGGTCAGAAAAGATGCCTGATATGATTTCAATTTTCTTAAATTTACTGAGGCTTGATTTGGGACCCAAGATGTGATCTGTCCTGAAGAATGTTCCATGTGCACTTGAGAAGAAAGTGTAATCTGCTCTTTTTGGATAGAATGTCCTATAAATATCAATTAAATCTATCTGGTCTATTGTTTCATTTAAAGCTTGTGTTTCCTTATTAATTTTCTGTTTGGATGATCTGTCCATTGGTGTAAGTGAGGTGTTAAAGTCCCCCACTATTATTGTGTTACTGTCGATTTCCTCTTTTGGAGCTGTTAGCAGTTGCCTTATGTATTGAGGTGCTCCTATGTTGCGTGCATATATATTTATAATTGTTCTATGTTCTTCTTGGATTGATCCCTTGATCATTATGTAGTGTCCTTCCTTGTCTCTTGTAACATTCTTTATTTTAAAGTCTATTTTATCTGATATGTATTGCTACTCCAGCTTTCTTTTGATTTCCATTTGCATGGAATATCGTTTTCCATCCCCTCACTCTCAGTCTGTATGTGTCCCTAGATCTGAAGTGGGTCTCTTGTAGACAGCATATATATGGGTCTTGTTTTTGTATCCATTCAGCCAGTCTGTGTCTTTTGGTTGGAGCATTTAATCCATTCACATTTAAGGTAATTATTGATATGTATGTTCCTATGACCATTTTCTTAATTGTTTTGGGTTTGTTTTTGTACGTCCTTTTCTTCTCTTGTGTTTCCCACTTAGAGAAGTTCCTTTAGTATTTGTTGTAGAGCTGGTTTGGTGGTGCTGAATTCTCTTAGCTTTTGCTTGTGTGTAAAGCTTTTGATTTCTCCATCAAATCTGAATGAGATCCTTGCCGGGTAGAGTAATCTTGGTTGTAGGTTCTTCCCTTTCATCACTTTAAGTATATCATGCCACTCCCTTCTGGCTTGTAGAGTTTCTGCTGAGAAATCAGCTGTTAACCTTATGGGAGTTCCCTTGTATGTTATTTGTCATTTTTCCCTTGCTGCTTTCAATAATTTTTCATTGTCTTTAATTTTTGCCAATTTGATTACTATGTGTCTCAGCATGTTTCTCCTTGAGTTTATCCTGTATGGGACTCTGTGTGCTTCCTGGACTTGGGTGACTATTTCCTTTCCCATGTTAGGGAAATTTTCGACTATAATCTCTTCAAATATTTTCTCGGGTCCTTTCTCTCTCTCTTCTCCTTCTGGGACCCCTATATTGCAAATGTTGTTGTGTTTAATGTTGTCCCAGAGGTCTCTTATGCTGTCTTCATTTCTTTTCATTCTTTTTTCTTTATTCTATTCCACGGTAGTGAATTCCACCATTCTGTCTTCCAGGTCATTTATCCGTTCTTCTGCCTCAGTTATTCTGCTATTGATTCCTTCTAGTGTAGTTTTCATTTCAGTTATTGTATTGTTCATCTCTGTTTGTTTGTTCTTTAATTCTTCTAGGTCTTTGTTAAACATTTCTTGCATCTTCTTGATCTTTGCCTCCATTCTTTTTCCGAGGTCTTGGATCATCTTCACTATTATTCTGAATTATTTTTCTGGAAGGTTGCCTACCTCCACTTCTTTAGTTGTTTTTCTGGGGTTTTATCTTGTTCCTTCATCTGGTACATAGCCCTCTGCCTTTTCATCAAATCTATCTTTCTGTGAATGTGGTTTTTGTTCCACAGGCTGCATGATTGTAGTTCTTCTTGCTTCTGCTGTCTGCCCTCTGGTGGATGAAGCTATCTAAGACGGTTGTGCAAGTTTCCTCATGGGAGGGACTGAGGAAATTTAATTTCAGGAATTTAAATTAATCAAACTATTGGAAAAGAACTATAAAGTAGTTAAAGAATTTTTTAAAGGTATCAGAATCCTTGAAGAAAGAGGCACATAAAAAAAGCATATTTGAAAAAAAGCAAAATATGAAGGATTTATGATTGCCTTATAGAGCTACTTTATAGTTAGGCATGTGTAGTATTTGATATGAAAATATTCCTTCTTTTCAGGCTACCAAGAACATAAATTTTGGGGGATGTAGATAACTGATCACATAATTACTTACAATCTTTAATGTATTAATTTTGTTACAACTACATTTTGAAGTAACATTTTATAAAACAGTATTTTAATGTATAAATAGTGCTTTTTTTCTATATTTCCATTTCATGATCCTCTAAAAATTTTAACAACCCTAGAAAATTAAATGGCCTCCCAACTATGGTAGTAAATTTCATGAAGGTTCACTGGCCCATGTTTGAGAAATGCTGATTGAGTCAATAGCAAGGTCAAAATTCAAAGTCTTTAACAAAGACAGGTTTAAGAGCAATTTAAGAAAACTTGATAATTACACTGAACTAAAACTTCTAACACATATTGACCTATCCTAAACTATAAGAAAGGCATTAATTTAGTTCTCATATTAAAAATTGAGAAATGCAATCCTTAAAAATTAGTGAACTTTTTATTACCTTTTAATTAATGTTTTTGAGAAATAATTTGCATTTGGCAATGTGCCATACCAGAGGTTCTGGATTTAGAAATAATGCTGTGATAGTGAGAGAGTCAACCAAATTACATGTCAGTTATATTTTCTGTTAACTAGATAATAATCAATAAAGTTGGTGACTTTCCAAGACCAATTAAAAGTTGGCTTAAGGTAATAATAATGATCATTTATATTTACAGATAAATGTTATCTAGGTGTATTTCCAGGCATTAAAAAATCCAATGCATACCGTACACTTTTGCCCTTCTTTGACTTTATGATGTCCTGTCTACAAATTCCTGTTCTTCAAGACACAAGAATGGCTTTTTAAATGCCATTCCCTATGTGAACCAATTTCTTTCTCTTTAGGTAGCTTTCATTGATTTTCTTCTGTGGACTACAATATGCACTTAAAATTTTTCTGGACTACAGATGCATTATTATATTATAATCATTAGCCAACCCATTCTTTTCTCCTGGGGACCATGAGCTTCTCAAAAGGCAGAAAATACTTGTGTTCTGGTGCCTTCCAAAACTTCTGATGTATTCTACTGACAAACATTTCAGTGTTAAAGTAAACTACTTTGAATCCCTTTATGTCCTCATTTACAGTATAGCACATTTTAATGCTTAAATACATAGTACAGTAAGCAGTCTATGAAATCAAAACAAAGATTTATTTACCTTCTATTAATAATAAATAAAAAAACCAATAAAGATGTTTATAAAAAACAATAAATATACATGGAGATACCAAGAGGAACTCATATGCACAAACAGAGCAAGTTCAGTAACTAGACACATCTAGATAAACCTAGTGACCTAATAAAAATTGAAATGTGTAGCATCTCTGAAACTATACACTCCTGTTTATCTGAATCAATAAAGTTTATCTATAAATTAGTAAAATCCACTGTATGGACCAAGTATTCTACATTACAAAGAATACTACTAAATCTCACAAACTCTCAATGTGTGTATGTGTATGGATGCAACAATTAAGTATGACTATAAAAATTTAATTTTACTTGTTAAAATGGAATTATTGACATTATTTTCAATCTCTATTCTAGAAAAGTCCTGAAAGATAAAGTTCTCTCGACATGTCCTCAGTAATAGTAAGTGTTCAATGAATAAATCAACTGAATGAATATGCCTATTTAAAATACGATTTTACAGAATATTGGTTTTAATTTTTATATATCAGTTAGTAACTTGTGAATTTGCCTAAGCAGAGCTCTAAAATGCATTTTCATCAGGTAGGTTCATCTGAATATATTCTTATTTTAAGATTTATCAGTACAGGGCTTCCCTTGTGGCGCAGTGATTAAGAATCCGCCTGCCAATGCAGCAGACACGAGTTCGAGCCCTGGTCCGGGAAGATCCCACATGCCGCGGAGCAACCAAGCCTGTGCGCCACAACTACTAGCCTGTGCTTTGGAGCCCGTGAGCCACAACTACTGAGCCCATGTGCCACAACTACTGAAGCCTGCGCACCTAGGGCCCGTGCTCAGCAACAAGAGAAGCCACTGCAGTGAGAAGCTCGCGCACCGCAATGAAGAGTAGCCCCTGCTCGCCGCAACTAGAGAAAGCCCGCGCGCAGCAACAAAGACCCAATGCAGCCAAAAATAAATAAATTAAAAAAAAACAAAAAACCAAAAAAGAGACATGGAGACCAAGAGCCTGGCCTGATAAAATAGATTTATCAGTATAAAAATTAAACTATGTTGTTTACAATATGATTACATAGGTGATGGAACTATAAGGAAAAGCTAACAATTATCAGGCAGGAGTTATCCCTGGGGGAAGGGAGTAGGCTATAATAAAGGGGTATAGAGAGAGAGCGTTTTAGGAAGTTAGAAATATCTTGTTTACTGACCTGAATGATGGTCAGATGGATGCTTGCTTTATAATTATTTGTTAAACTGTATATATATGCTATGCATTATACATATGTTTCATTTCATAATTTTTTTAAATGAGAAAAAGATAGATTTGCTTACAGTATCTATATTAGTTCCCTAGGGCTGCTGTAGCAAAGTGCCATAAGCTGAGTGGCTTAAAGCAACAGAAATTCATCCTCTCACAGTTCTGGAGGCTAGAAGTCTAAAATCAAGGGGTCAGTGGGGCCATGCTTTCTCTGAAGGCTCTAGGGAAGAATCTGTTCCATGCCTTCCCTCAGCTTCTACTATCGCCCACAATGACATTCTTTGGCTTGTAGATGTATCACTTCAATCCCTGCCTCTGTTAGTACATGACATTCTCCCTGTGTGTCTTTTTGTGTGGTTCTTCTCTTCCTATAAGGACACTAGTCATATTGCATTAGAGCCCACTCTAATTCAGTGTGACCTCATCTTAACTTGATTACATCTGCAAAGACCCTATTATCAAATAAGGTCACATTCACAGGTACCCGAGGCTAGAACTTCAACATATGTCATGAGGGTGTGGGAGAAGGGACACAATTCAGCACATCTATCTCAGAAGCCTTGCTAATGATAATAAGAAAGGAAAGTTAGAGCTATTTTTATACATTCATGTATTCATTCATTCAGTAACTTGGTCAGTATTAATGGTAAAGACTGTATAGGACACATGGAAATGTGTATGTGAGAGGGAAAGAGAAAGAAAGAGAAAAAGTGAGCCATCAGAAATTAAGTGCTATCATGAATCAGGCCTGAGTTAAATTTGGCCACATCCATTAATTCCATTAGTTAAATGTGCAGTCAATGTGAGTCACATTGTAAAATTGAGACAATGAGGGTTATAGTAGAAATCTGGCCTCCCTGTTCTTTCAGCGTCTGCTCTTTTCACGTCTCTGGAATCTTTAACATGTCTGTCTTGCTTTTTGTTGCTTTTGCAATAGTTGGTTCTCAAACTTGCATTCAAAAGTTCAGTAAAAGTTTCTGTTTATTTTGTAGCAGTATTCTTAAATATTTATGAAGGATCTTAAGTCTGACTTGCTTTGAGGAAATATAGATGCATTAATAATTGATGTGGCTGTTTTGCAGAAAATTAAAGTTTGGAAGCACGTGTTAAAAATTAAATCATCTATAGCCAAGACAGCAGATGTTATATATTTAAAATCTTGCAAAAATGTGCAATTAGGTTCTTTCTTCAGTCTAAGTCAACTGAAAACCGAATGATACATTTCAGCTTCTCATATTCTAAGACCTGAGGCTAGTCAAAGACTAGACAATAATGGTAAAAGAGAAACTTCAATTCCTTACCCCAGAATGTTTAAGAATGTTGCTTATTTACACAGAAACATAAATAAGTAGGGAGGAAGAATCTGTATGTTCTGTAGGATATGGGTCCAAAGGCAGGACCCATTTATAGTTTTAGTATTCATTTATAATTATAGAAATCATATTGCTTATTAGCCATTTTGGCACAAAATATCTTCGAAAATAATTGTATCTCTTACACATGGACATTCATTTATGTATTTAAAGTAAACAAAATAATGAAAGACAAAGACGCAGAAAATGTTGGATTAAAAATGCTTGCTACCACTGGGCATAGGTAATTCCAGCAACTGGTAAAGGATCAGTTCACACTTTTGCACAAGATTTATGGAACTTGCAGTCTTGGCTGGAAGTATTATTTAGAGGGCAACATTTCTATAAAAGTTCAGCAATTTTATTTCTGCCTAGAGAATAAGAGAAAGTCTTAACCAAACACTCTCAGACTATTCTACAGGCAGAAAAGTGAAAAGCATAACCTCTACAAGTCCTTACCAAAGTCTCATTTTCTTATCTCACACTGGAAAAAAATATATAAATCACCGAGCAAGTTCAATCAGTAGCAAACTATAGTACTGTTGTACCATTAAACTACTACTTGCTGTCTAGTCTTCTTGAAGGTATCATTTTTAATGGGCATTTGTTCATCTAACCAGATTTAGAGCCTCTATTATTTCTTTGCAATAAAACTCCCCATAACTTAGTGGATCATCTTTTATAATTCTGGTTTACCAATTCTGCTCCTGGAAGGTTCCCTTAAAGCACCTGCCCTTCTAAGGAATGTTTGGTGTCATCAACTGGCAATACACAGGGCAGTACTTTATATATTAATTAAAAATACGAATGAGGAAAAATTTTCCTGGGTTCCTAAAGAGTGAAACTTTTAATACTTCTTATGTGGGCAGACTTTGAAGGTCATGTTTATCTCTAGTGTTTCTAAGGTGTCCTGAAATCTGAAATATTTTTCCCAATTTTTCAGAATTGACTATTTTTCTGAAGACTTCATGTAATTCAAACTCTTATATTTCCAGTTGGTCCTATCAAAGTAGTCACACAAAAAAAGGGAAAGCTATGTCTCCATTACAGAATTGACTGGAAATCCTTGTTATGTGATTCCCTCTGTGTTCAGGTACGCATTCTGGGGTTGAAGCAGTGATTTGTTGATAGTCTCATGAATGGAGGTGTCAACAAAATATGCTTACTTCATCTGGCTTCTATGAAGTGTCCCCTGGCCAACTGATGGAGGTCACTGGGCTTGCATGTCCCACAAAGAACTGATGTTTCTGCACATCTCATTGCTTCTTACATTGTCATATAATTTTCTTTTTTTTTCATTCAGGTAAAATAAATTAATTATTCTATTCTTCCCCAAATACCTAGTTCTCATCTCTCCAAATTAACTAGATAGCCTGGGATCCTACTTTATGATCCCAAAATGTGCTTACACATATCTTGCCCACAGGCCACTATGAAATGAAAAGATATTGTGCTATTGAATAGCTGGTCTCCTACAGGTAGTTAAAATTTTAACAGTATCTTCCAAGCATTGTTATGTAGTGTGCCCTCTTGGTATAATCTCTGCAAAAATATTATACAAAATCAATAAATTTTGTTCTAGATTTAACCAATGTATTCAAGGAAACACAAGAGAAGTGCTTTCAAAGCTTAGAAAAAAGAGTAGACTGGGATTGTTCATCTGGCTTTCAGTTATATTAGTAAACTTATTCTGCATCATGATTGAAATTTGTAGTCTGTATAATGAAAAGTAGCTGCCCAGTACTCCGATATTTAAAAATATAAATTATTTTATTGCAGTAATGTAGATTAGAACTTAAAACAATCTTCCTCACTTTAGTTTTTATTTATTTATTTATTTACTTCTGGCTGTGTTGGGTCTTCGTTTCTGTGCGAGGGCTTTCTCTAGTTGCGGCAAGCGGGGGCCACTCTTCATCGCGATGCGCAGGCCTCTCACTATCGCGGCCTCTCTTGTTGCGGAGCACAGGCTCCAGACGCGCAGGCTCAGTAGTTGTGGCTCACGGGCCCAGCTGCTCCGCGGTATGTGGGATCTTCCCAGACCAGGGCTCGAACCCGTGTCCCCTACATTGGCAGGCAGATTCTCAACCACTGCGCCACCAGGGAAGCCCCAGTCTTCCTCATTTTAAAGCTGTAGTGGATGCTCTGATAAGCAGCCATATCCCCCTTCAGGACTTCAGGACTTACTATCCCAGCTGATAGAAGAGGTGTCCTTAGCTGTCATTCTTCTCCAGAAACTGACCTCGGAAAGTGCCCTGAACTAAAGAAAGCTGTCTCAGCCAACTGCAAGCCTTCTTCCTGGGACAGCAGTATCCAACGACTGATGTAAATTATAAAGTATAATACATAGTACAAACTACATATAACTATATAGTATAAACTATTATATATAATATATACTGTATGATAATATAGTATATAGAATAAAATGATTAGTATACAGTGTATACATAGAATTAGTATAGTATAGAGAATAGTATATAGCATATTAATATAGTATATAGAATATATACTATGTAGAATAGAAAACAGCATATAGTGTAGTGTCTGGAATATATAGCATAGTATACAGTTTACAATGTAAACTATTTGCATAGTATATAGTATACAGTGTAAAGGTCCAGCGATAACTCTGTTACTGAGACAGTATCACAGCTCCAGCTTCGCTCTCTGCCCAGTCCTGCTTCCCCCGCCCCCCGGCCCCTCCGTCACTTCTCTTCACTCTCACTCCCACCCCATTTTCTCTCCCCTCTCCTCCCCCTTCTCCCTGTCCCTTTCCCTTTCTTTGCTTGCCTTCTCCTCTCTTCTATAGTTGTTGATACAGAGAACAATCCCTGATAAAGTCCTGCATGTAACTGCCACCTCAGAGTCAGCTTCCCAGGGAACACACTGCAACCAAAGGCTAAGAAAAATGAGAATTGAACCCAAACAAGTTTGTGAGATTCCTTTTCTGACCAGATTTTGAAAAGAATAAAGTAAGTGATTATGTTTCTTGGAATCAGTTAAGTCTGAACCAACCTAGAATTTTTAAGATTAAATGAAGCTGACATTTAATTGTGGGCTGGGTTGAAATAGTTTAAAAAATCAATCAGTATATACATAAGAATGATTCAAGAGCAGAGAGTAAGTACAAATCCTATTAAAAACAAAAAGTGGGACTTCCCTGGTGGCGCAGTGGTTAAGAATCGCCTGCCAATGCAGGGTGCATGGGTTCGAGCCCTGGTCTGGGAAGATCCCACATGCCACGGAGCAACTGGGCCCATGCGCCACAACTACTGAGCCTGCGCTCTAGAGCCCACGAGCCACAACTACTGAGCCCGCGTGCCACAATTACTGAAGCCCGCATGCCACAACTACTGAAGCCCGCACAACTAGAGCCTGTGCTCCGCACCAAGAGAAGCCACTGCAATGAGAAGCCCATGCACCGCAACAAAGAGTAGCCCCTGCTCGCTGCAACTAGAGAAAAGCCTGCGCGCAGCAACGAAGACCCAATGCAGCCAAAAATAAATAAATAAATAAAATAATTTTTTTTAAAAGTGATTTTATCAGTGGTCCATCTCTGTGTATTTCCACATTATTTTTTTCTATTAACAGTTATTTTTACTTATAAATTTTTCTCACCTTGAAATGATATATTCATTCTTACCAGAATAAATCAAATATGCAGTTTATCTACTCTGCAAATATCTGTATTACATTCTGTTTTGAGAGATAAACTACAAAGACTTTAGTGAAGGTCTAGAAGTTCATCTATATGCACCGTTGTCAAAAGAACCACATACAGTATTGAGAAGCATCAGCAACCCAAAAGTTGGGGTGCTCACATTAACAAGGGGCCCTGGGCATTTTAGCAGGCAAAAAAAAAGCCAGGTACTGAGTCACTCTGCATTACCAACAGTCACACCTCTGTTTAAAATAGCTAAGTATCGGGCTTCCCTGGTGGCGCAGTGGTTGAGAATCTGCCTGCCAATGCAGGGGACATGGGTTTGAGCCCTGGTCTGGGAAGATCCCACATGCCGCGGAGCAACTGGGCCCATGAGCCACAACTACTGAGCCTGCGCATCTGGAGCCTGTGCTCCGCAACAAGAGAGGCCGTGACAGTGAGAGGCCCACACACCGCGATGAAGAGTGGCCCTGCTTGCCACAACTAGAGAGAGCCCTCACACAGAAACGAAGACCCAACACAGCCAAAAATAAAAATCAATAAATAAATTAATTTAAAAAAAAATAGCAAAGTATCACTTGGAGCCTCTTGCTTTTTTTTTGTTGTTTTTTTTGAGAAGTTTTCAAACTTATTTAACTTTCACATTATTCTAATTCACAAGCAGCTGGTTCGCATGAAAAATTCTGCCATCATTTCAGAACGGCTACCTGTGTCTGAAACGACGGCACGTATCTAAGCTGAAAAAAGTGTGTTCTCCTTTACGTTTTAGTATCCCTGTCTCATTACACAGTTAACGTTCTGTTTCATCATCTAATGGAACATAATATGACAAGTAAGTTTTGAGAAAAGAAGTCACTTTTTTATATTAGGTAGCAACTTTCTGTTTGAAAAGCTGATATCTATCTCCACTTCCCTGAACACACCAAATAGCACCACAGCACAAGGCAACACCTGCTTGCAGATGCTGGTTAATGAGTTGATGGCTGAGTTTTAAAAAATCTGAAGAGTTTGGCACGTCACATTCCACCCCAACATTATGACATATGATGTTTTATAGCTTCCAGTTTTCTTGAAAAGTCTGTGTTTTTCTTGCGTTATCATCTTTTCCTGTCTTGTTTATATATTTTACCACCTACGTGGATTCACACAAAAATATCGAGTTCCTTTTCGTTTCCTTAATTGAGACAAACTACATAATTCCATAAATGCCAATGGAGGAAAATATTGCTAAGTTCTGTTCCTTCTAAGATAAAAGCACAGTAAAAGATGGGCCAAGGCTATCTTTGCTTTCCGTATGTTCCAATCTTGAAGAGAATATACTTCTTTGCCCCAGTTGATGGGGTGCCCAAGAATTTCTGGGTGAAAATATATTAATCTCCCTCCAATAGCATATATCTCAATATCTAAATAATGTTTTCATACACTTTTACAACATTAATTGTTAAATGTTTATTATCTCGTCCGAAACTTTTAAAATTACATCAACTATTAATATAACATTAAAGACGTATATTGGAGGATCAAATTTTAAAGTATAGATATTGAATCACTGATCATCCTCCACCATTCTTATTAATGTTGTTTATATTGTTATTATTAGCTCTGTGTTCAACTTTTCATTTTTACCTCATTGCTTCTGAGTTAAGACAATGGAGATATCCTATGGGGAAATGTTCCTGAAGTTTAAGGCTGAGTGTTCTTTTCTTATTTAAAGATAATACCTTTAATAGCTAGTAGCAATGGTGTTGAGGAAAAAATGACATTTAAATTTATTAAAGGTCTAACCTAACCTATTTAATTTTTATAAAACATTGAATGTATAGCTGATATAGGATAGAATTTTGAAATTCCAATTCCATAATAAAAGATTAATCAGCCTACCATCTGTTTTTGTATGGCTCACAAGCTAAAACACCTTTTACATTTTTACATGGCTACATTTTAAATGGCTATAGAAGTACCTACATAGTACCCTTGATTTTGCCTCTTAACTTGAAATATCTAAAATATTTATTATGTGTCTCTTTAAGAAAACATTTGCTGGCCTCTGATCTGGAGGAAAGGATCACTGTGCCTTTATTACTACTATGTAGTTTTCTGTGAGGACTGTGGTCTACAGAAAACATGAGCAGTTTGGATGAATGTAGTAGGAAGGGTGTTTTGGGGGAAAATGCTTAAGTTTATTTTTCTACCTGTTTTCTATTTTTAGGGGATTTTTTGTCTTTTTGTTTTCAATTCAGCACTTTTTCCCTCATTTCTTCAATATGCTTTGCCTTCCAGACAGAAATATTTTATTTCTTATAGACTATAATTACAACATAGATTTCACCTATTTGTGGACAAGGGGGGACTGTAATGTTATTGTCTCTCCACTCATACACTCAAACAATGTTGTTACAGATATTCACAACATTGAATAACAAATACACAAAAACTAAATTTAAAATAAATCAATAATGTAAATATAAAATAAGCTTTAAAGAAAAGAAAAATGGTAGGTTTTTCCTCTGGCCAAGCACTGAATAAGAACATAGGTATAAAATTTGTATAAACTAAAAACATGCTAATAACTAACTTGAATTATCAACTTAATGTGTTCGCTTAGTAAAATTTCAGTTTTGTTAAAGTTTTTACACTTTACCCTTTTCTTGGAATATTTTGACATGAATATTCTACCTCATGGTGTCAAGAACTTTGTTACTGATTCCTCAGACCCTGAGTTTTGGCTTCCTTAAATTGCAAGGCATCATCTTTTATAAAACAACAATCCTTCTGTCTATAAAAATGACCTTTTCCATGTTCCAGTTGTATGACTCTAATCTAAATAAGCAAAATTTTCATACCTAGATAAGTAAATGCCTTTCTGACGTGTCATGCATACTGTATTCTGCCTTTCTAAATTATTGCATGATAATGAGTTTATAATAATGTTTTAAGAGAGTTGAACATCACACTAGATATTTCATTTTAAGACCCAAAAAAGTAACACATTCCCTGTCAGGCAGGTCTGGCTGTCCAGGCTGTTCAAAATTGAAAAAATAAATAAATAAATTCTAAATTGTGACTGGGGATAGCAAACAAGGGGCATGACATCTGAAAAATAACCTGAACCCTTTTGTTTTAGAGAAGAAAGAAACTGAGATCCGGGGCACTTAGGGAAGCTATGCAAGCCCTTCCAACACTTAGCTTCTGTGGTTTCTTATTTCTAAGTCTGTAAACATGAGCTTTTAATTCTTGTTTTCACACTTGGAGCAGAATAAAATAGTATCTAATGCAATTCAAAACAGCTTTAGTAAGTCATCCTACTGGTATCATAACATTTCTTGTTTTGGTATATCTTTCTTCCAAACTCAGTTTTTCATTTAGCACCGAAAGAGATTCCATTGCAGCACTCAGAAGAGAAATAAAGGTTTCATTTTTAAAGAGTGTTAAGTCTACAAGTGACTCAAGAGTCTTTGATACCAAAAACATTCTAGGTCAAGGGGGAAATGTTTCAGTTTGAACAATATGCAGTCATAAATGTGGCAGATTTTCTATTAGCCCAGATACTGGAAAGAACAGTTGGTGAGGCTGCAGCTCTGCTGAGAAGCACAGTACATATCACAGGGAATATGGAATCAGGACCCTTCCTTCTTCCATTTGTACACACACACCTACACACTCACATGCACACACATGCTCATTCTCATACACACAAATGTCACATATAAACACACACTCAGAACCACACATACCTGGTCACAGACACTTAGACACACACATGCTCAAACATTCTCATGTGCACAAATACATAGACTCAGAGACACACATACCAAGTCACATGGATACACACACACACACTTTGTGTCACACACCTTGTGACCTCTTTATTACAAAAAGTCTTATCACCAAATTGAAAAATAACGTCTTACAAATATGACAGAAATTTGGTCAACTCAAGAATATGTCAATATAATGACAATAACAAAAATAAATAAATAAAGAGAAAATTGTATGTCTAGGAGAACATGGCCCCTAGACTATTTCTGGGAAAAGCTAAGTGATTCACCTCTGGCAGGTCACTCTGGTCCCTCATTTGTGAAACATGGGAGCTGTATTAGTGTCTCCCAAGCTCTCATGCTCTAGGAACATGTACTTAGATTTGCATACGAACAACAGTCATGAACCCTTATTGCCTAACCCCAAATGGCCCACCAAAGCATTTGGTTAAAACATTTGCTGTACACCTGAACATTCAGCATTAGAGGAATTACAGAGTTTTCCAACAAAACATGTAGTGTGCCTAAACTAAGCAGGGGAATGGTCAGTTGGTTGACACATCTGCCGTTGACCTTGACCACGTGGACGCTGAGAGAGACTTATAATCCTTAGGACTTATCAATAGTAAACTGTCTATATCACCATAAAATAAATCATTTGCTCAAGGCATGACTGCCTTGGTGCTATATAAACACTGTGCATGTTGAACGAACTTCAAGTAATGATGGTGAGAGTGATAAACTGTATATTAAAAGCAAAACTTCCTTGTTTGAGCCTCTTCAGGAGTTATATCTGCCACTAGATTCTGCTCATTCAATATAACTTTAATATTGGATATCCTTTCAAAATCTTTCAGATTTGGGAAAATTAATGGTATGACTTTAGTAATATCGTATGCTCATCTCAGCTCTCATGTAGGAAAAACAGTGAACTACCCAAACTTATTATCAGCCAGCAACTATCGAATTCCTATTATGATTGGGCAATTTGATACTTTATTTAACTCTCCCAAGAACAGGCCCACAATGGTAAAAATTACTATTTCCACCTAGCAGATAAAGTACTAAAGCTCAGAGGAGAAGTAACCTGCCCAAGGCCATACAGCCAGTAAGTAGCAGATCTGAGACTGGGGCCCAGTTCTGATGGCCCCTTATCAGTGCACAACTGGCCTGGATCATGCAGAAGTCTGTGTGGACAGAGATGGTCTCCTGGAGTTCCTTAGGAAGGTGTTCGATTCCTGGGATCCCATGTTAATCACAGGAAATACAGAAGCTCTTTTCATCTTCTAGAGAGCGGTTCCTGATCCCGACTGCACATTAGAATCATGAGGAAGTTTTCAAGAAAATGACTGGGCTTCATCCAAAACCAGTTATTAGGAGATGAAGCATAGGCCTGGGTATTTTTAAAAAGCTGCCCAGGAGATTTTGATGTGCAACCAGAGCTGAGAATCACTGGTTCTCAAAGTATAGCCCCCAGGTCAGTAGCATCAGCATCACCTGGAAAGCTGCAAATTCTCTGGCCTCACCTCAGATTTGCTGAATAAAATCTCTGAGGCTAAAGCCCAACAATCGTACTTTAGCAAGGCCTCCATCCAGATTCTGATGCATGTTAAATTTTCAGGACCATTGCTCTACATCAAGCATTCTAGAGATATGCTTTTCAAACTTTAACATGTATCATATAAATATTAAAAAAAAAAAGTTGTAATTCAGGTCTGGGTGGAGCCTGAGATTTTGCATTTCTAAGAAGCTTCTTCCAGGTGATGCTGACTCTATCCACAGAGGACACTTTGAGGAGAGCTGGACTCCAGTCTATTTTTTCTCAGTTGTATCACCAATGCCAATTTTCCATTCAAGGCAATATTCTGATGTCAAAAAGGGGACTCAGAAAGATCTCCCTCAGTGGTAGATAAGGGAACATGAACTTTTCACTATAGCACACAAGATGCTGCAGATGAAAGAGCAACAGCAGGGTTCCAAATCTAGTTCTGGAGAAACTTGAACTAGTCCCATGGCTTCTTTGTGCCCACTTTTCTTTTTTTTTTAAATAGAGGACATAGAGTAGATTATTTTAGTATTTTTTGAGCTCAAAAAATTCTTTGTAATTAACTTTGTTTCACTCTTTACTGTATTACTCTATACCTCCCTACTCAGAACATGCTGTTGAGTGCAGGCACTGTGATCTGTGAATCTTTAAAGGCCCTACAGCATTGGGATGGTATTCAACACGTAGTAGGTTCTTTCCAACTGCCTGATGAAAGCACTAGAAGCAAATAGTAAACTCTTTTCTCAGAAAATTCTAATTATTAAAACAATAGCTATATTTTTTTCCTTTATAGAGATATTTCTTTGCACTAATGAGAAGATACATCCACTTCAAAATCTTGTTTTAAGTAGTCACAAAAAAGAGGCTTGCAGGAGGCATCTGACCTACTGCATCGCTCATAGAACAACTTCTTTATGCTTATGCAATCCACACATAGTGGGCGAAAAATGGCAAAGGATTTAAAAGTACTGACAAGGACTTTTCTCTTGGAAAAGTAGCACTTTAATTTTAAACTGCAATTTGCAGATACTAAAGATTGTCATTTTGTCCCCTTCTCTCTTGTTGCGGTTGAAAAGCAAAGTAGGTTAAATTTTTGAAAGGGCAACCGCAAATGACCAAAGAAAATGAAATGCATCACTTCATGGGTTCAGTATTTTCAGTGACACTTGCTTCAAACTCTCATCCTTTGTCCCTAAAACCATAGATGTAAGATAAATACCTCCCCTAAGGGCTGAAAACCGAAGACAAAGGGTGTCCTTGAGACCTGGGGGGAGGTCAGCAGACTTGGAGAAGTAGTGAAACCTGAGAGTCAAAATTAGTTTACCAGGAAGCTGTGATTATCAGAATTAGGCCAGGGAAAAGAGCGAGACTAAATTGGTCAGATTGACAATGAACAAAATACTCAGGAAGTTCTAACAGATGGAGTTCAGATCCTTAGAGAACATGGAGACCTGTCTTAGAAACAGATGGCTGATGACAGAGTACAGCCTTGAGAACCAGATGAAAAAATAAATACATGAACACACTGTAACCTATCCATTAGTGTTGCTCTGAAAGATTGATCTGGGTACAAAAAGCAAAGTCCAAATGATGAAGAATAAAAATAATAATGTATTTCCTGTCCATATAAAGAAAGTACCTTTCATTCAGCAAGGATAATTCACAGATGTACAAAAATGCAAAAGAGGCAGAGAGAGATGAAGGATGCTAAAGTAACAGAAGCAGAAAACCAGCATCACCAGTTAGGCATGCTACATCAGATGTTAATATAAACAAGCAGAATTCTGAATCAACCCTGAATCCAGCATAAGTGCCATCACTATGTTGAGTATCGGGGATACAATACTTAGTAAAAACAGACACAGTGCCTGCTCATACAGACTTTATCATCAGGTATGGAAGATGTCCATAAAGTATCCACTCAAGTAAATGCAAAATGTGATTGGCACTAGGAAAGGAAAGTGCAGTGATTCTCTGAGAGTTTGTAGGAGGGGGATTTGATCTAAAAAGGATGGCACGACACAACATCCTTGAGGAAGTGATGAGTTTCCTGAAATCTGAACAAGGAGTAGGAGTTAACAGGATGATGATGTGTGTGGCGGTGGGGAGGGGTGTTGAAGAAGAAGGGACGAGACTAAGAAGCCCAGAGGAAGGGATGTGTAGTGACAGAGGGAGCAGGACGTAGGGGGAAAACAACACAGAAAGGCCACATTAAATATCTTGGTCTTTATTCTAAGAATCATGAGAAACCATTCAGTTGTTTAACAGGGGACTGGCACGGGAAGTTACATTTTATTTTAAAAAGATCATTCTGGCAGCGGCATGATGCACAGTGTAGTACAGCCCAGATTTTAAAGTACCAAGGTAGAAGGGTTTTGGAGGCTCTTACAGTTCTCCAGGTGAAGATGATGGCAGCTTGAATTAGGATGGTGGTAATAAAAACAGAGAAGTTGTTGGCTTGAGAGACATATAGAAAGTAAAATCAGCAGGACCCGGTGATGGATTAATTAGACATGGCATATGAAAAAAGCAAGCCGTCAAGGATGATTCAGGTTTCCAGCTTGCTTATCTTTGAAACAGCAATGCTAGAAAAACATCTTACTTTGTTTTGTTTATGGTGGGAAGGTGATAATGATAATTCCATTTGGGATGGGTAGAATTGTAAATGACTTTAAGATGTCCAGGTGGAGATACCAAATAGTCAACTGAACATACTGGTCTGGAGCTCAGAGGACAGCTCTGGGCTGAAGTTAAAAATAGATAAGGCACTACCAAATGTAAAATAGATAGCTAGTGGGAAGCAGCCACATAGCACAGGGAGATCAGCTCGGTGCTTTGTGACCACCTAGAGGGGTGGGATAGGGAGGGTGGGAGGGAGACGCAAGAGGGAGGAGATATGGGGATATATGTATATGTATAGCTGATTCACTTTGTTATAAAGCAGAAACTAACACACCATTGTAAAGCAATTATACTCCAATGAAGAAGTTTAAAAAAAAAAAAAAAAGACAAGGCATGTAAGGCATGGAGATGGTAATCGAAGCCATGAGCCTGGGTGGGATTGCCTGGAAAGAGTGAATAAAGTGAGAAAAGGAAATCTTAGGATGAGATTTGAATAAACCTAATGGGGAGGGAGAAATCTGTCACAACTTCCTCATTCTGACTAGACTTTACCCTAATCTAAAAAGATGTTATCAGGAAAGCAGAAAACAACAAATAAAGGAACAGAGCAGAATACACTAATATCATAATTTCAAAAGTCAGGGAAACACATGAGAGCAAGATGGCTTATAAGGGTCTTTGATTTAAGTAAACTACAAAAAAAACCCTCAAATAATCAAAAATATATATTAAGGTCTAATTTTTACCTTATTGAAGGATGTTTTCATTTACCAACCAATATATTTGTCCCATGTCTATTGAAAACTAATTTATCTCCAAGCATTTAAAATGAGATTTGCTTTGGCATGTAGGAGACCAAGCGAATTGTCCATGCCCTCACCAGGTGCTAACAATGGTGCTGAATCTTTGATGACAGCCATGTACCGCAGACACGAAGTGCAGGCTTCCTTCCAACACATCCTGGGGAAAGAGACTCAGTTCCAGACTTCAGCAAGCATGTTTGGTTTCCAGGAAGGACAGAGTCGGTTATAAAGTAGAAAAAGAGTATAGTATCTCCTCTCTGAGCACAACATATGTATTCATGTAGCATATTTCCTAACAAAGCTCCTTCCTCAGTGACAGTCAGGATATACTGATTCTGTGGGCATAATCGGGCTGTTGTGTTTTAATCACTAACAAGAAGTTAAGGTTAACCTGGAAGGACCAAGGAGAATTTAGTAAGGTATTTCTAGGAAGAAAATAATGTACCTCTATCTTCCTTTCTATATTTCTTTTTTTTTTTTTAAATGGTTGAGTCCATTTATTTTATAGAGCAAAATTGAAAAGGCACATGTACTGGAAATGCATAATCACAGGAAGAAATAAAACATCTGTAAGCTCGTTTTTCACATCTGAGCTTACGCAAGCATTAAATTTTTTTTCCATTTTAAAAACAATAGCTGTTAAGGGAGCCATAGTGGTACGCAGTGAGGCAGGTAAACACACGGAAGAATTAGTGAAATATTCCCAGTTGGTAACTTCATCATGAGAAAGAAATATTCTCTCAAGGCTCTCAAAGAGATTTTTAAATCTTATGATTGAGTTTTTTAAAAAATGTATCTACTATTCTAAATTGTTCTGAGAAATGTTTTTGTTCTCCGGAGAGAACTAATGAAAACATAACTGAAATACATGTAGCACCTTTTTCAATGTCTTTGTAATCTTTAATTTCTTTTTTATGTTTCCTTTCAAAAATATGTTTTTCTTCTGACATTGTTATTCTATAATGAATTTTAATTTTCTTCTTATAGCTTTATCTAACTTTACAGATTTAAATACCTTGACAAACTTAAAGGATAAGGACAGAAAAAAAAAGAAACTCCCTGATGTGATATCAGCATGCCAACTGAATGGTATTTATACTTTGTAGTCAGAAATGTTAAAATGAAATTGTCTCTGCTTGTGATCTCACATTATGGAGAGTTCTGAGGGTCTGACAACTCCTGACATTATGATATACTCCTGTTACATGCTTAAAGCAGACAGCCAGCACAGAGTTCTCAGCAAAGCATAAGGAAAGATTTATAGACATGGCAAAAGAACACTTTGCCTGTTCTCTTCTTTAAATAATTATGACTTTCCATGAATCTCTTTATAAATCAACTACAGAATGACAAATACCTGTGCAAAGAAAAGGCCACAAAAGTATCACTTACAGTAAGCACTATTGAGGTTTTAGAAGCACAGTATTCGATTCTCTGTTGTACGTTCTACGGTATGATTCATTATGTGGGGAGCTCCCCACCTCTCCACACACCATATATTTCTACCATTATCATTCAGAAAGAACTTTTAAAACTCCCTCTTTCTGTCAAGCTCTTTCTTTTCTCAATACAAGAGGTCAGGAAGAAAATATTTCAGGGTATCTTGAACTGAATAATTTGAGGGGATGGATAGAAATATTTGCCTAATTGGTTATATGATATGAGTACTCTGGAAGGAGTTTCCAAAATTTTGAAAATAATTTATAAGTATATTTGGGATGCCGTTTCCATTTAATCATGAAGATTTATATAAAGTAAAATTTTGAAACACTGATTATTTTTAAAATGTCCTTTTTTTTTCAGAGAAGGGAAGGAGAACTAATATTTATGGAGCATCTATTCTACAAGGGCCTTTCCATATATTATATTCATCAATCTTTACAACAGCCCAAGGAGGGACGGGACATCAGCCCCATTTTACAGGTAAGCATATTGAGTTTCAGACAGATTTTGTGCCCAAGACCACACCACTAATAATAACAGACCCAGAATCTGAACTTTGTCTGGCTCCCAATTCCATGTTCTTTCTTGAGACCTGACTATCATGTACTCCACAGAGGCACTACATACAAACACAAATAAACAAAATAGAAACAAAAATATTCTAACTCTGGTATTTTACTACTATAATATAAATGCATAGTGGAGAAAAAAAGGAGGTGAGTGCGTTCTGATTTAGCGTTTTATGTAATTCCACATAGTTGAAGACTCTAACAAAATGCTTGAGGGATATAATATTTACAAATTTGCATATTTGCCAAGCTCTCAGCTAAGCATGCTACCTGCATTATATCATGTAACAAAATAGTTCAATAATTAAAATAATAAATAGTTAAAATAAATCCTCACAATAATAACACGAGGTAGATACAATTACTGTCTCCATTTTAATGATGAGGAAACAGGCTGATAGGTTCAAAAGCTTATCCAGGACCACACAGCATGTCAGCGGCAGAGCTGGGCTTGAACCTCTGATCGCATGGTGCTAAAGAGTTCCTACCTACTACGTTATTGCCTCCCTCAATTACATAATTACTACAAAACTAAACTGTAACAAGCTACTGATTGCTTTTATATTCCTCTATATTCTTAAAGCAATATACTGCATTATATACAAAAACTTTATGATTCACATTTTAATTACCCAAGTCATATAAACACTGTAAAAAAAAATCTGTAAAAGAATAATACTGAAGTTAACTTTGAAAAGTAACATATGGATCTAAAATGTTGTACACCCCATTAACCCTAGCTTCCTTCCTAAAAGTAACCACTGTTAACAGATGCATATTCTTCTAGAAGTTTTCAATGTATCTTATACATGTATGTATGTTATACAAACATGATTTTGTCATATTGTACCCTATTTTATTTTTCTTGACTTAACAACTTGTCTTGGAGCTCTTTTCACATCGGGACACTTAGCTTTCGTGCTCTCATTCTTTACTGCTTAATAGTTTACCATGATACAGATATGCCACGTTCTACAACTGATAGACATCATGTTATTTTATGGGCTCCTTAACTTTTCTCTGAAGCACATATCATGTGCTCTATCCAGTTACCTATTGGAAATCTCTGTTTGGATGCCTAACAGGGGATGCAACTTGCCCATGTCCAAGATGAAATTTATCACCATCCTTCACATTGCTAATCTCTATATATTCTCTAGGTCAGTGCTACTGACAGCATGAACCATGGAGAAGTGATGATCTGGGGATTATTTGAACTGGTCCATGAAGTAAGTACAAAAACTGAGAGCAAGCACTCGGAAACTTTCATAGCAATTTGACAATGCTGCAACGTCTAACTGCATGAGCATACTTCTACTAATTCATTTTTATTGTAGTTTACAAAAGTATACAATAAATGAGAATTAAAAAAACAAAAACAAAAACTGATCCTTCACCACAGATAGTTTGAGAAACACTGTGCAACTCAGTGAAAGGCACAACTATTCAACGAGTCACTTAAGCCAGAAATGTGGGCATCATCCTTCATATTTCTCTAAGAATACATGGACAGACAAGCAGGAGGAAAACCAGGAGAAGGTTTCTAGAGCAAAGGAATTGCTTTTAAATTCTTGCCTTTACTGGGCCCCTTCCCATAGGATTAAAACACACTGATTTTCTTTAATCTCTTAAGTACGCTCTCATGATCCCTCATGACCCTCCAACAATTATTACACTATCTCATTCCTCGCCTTCATAGTAACACTTTTGTTAAAAAGATTTTGGAAACATCATGATCCCTTCCATGATCCCCATTGGTTTTGATGACCAAAACAGTGTGATTTTCCCCAAGTCCTCTTGAAAGTCTTAACGAAGTAAACATCTTCTCTGCCCTCTGGGCAACATTTTACACAATCCACCAACCTCTCCTTCTTGATACTCAGTCTGGCCTATGGTTTCAATTTCAAAACTGTGAAGGAAGATGTGAGGTCATCTGTCAATCGGTGTAGAAGATCTAAAATTGCTCTTGCAGAAATTAATAGAGGGCAGTGTCTACAGAAAATAAAAAGACAACCAGGCAGTGCTGAAGGCCTGGATCAGCCTGGAGACCACCAATGTGGTGGAGGACCAACTGCTTCTTTCTCTTATTTTCTCCAGTGAATGCAGCCCTGGTGTCAGCACAGAGAGCGTGGGTGGTTGAATTGACCCAGAGCTTGTCATTTTAAAGGTTTTTGGTGGTGGCTGAATACCACTAAAGTAGATAAGATCCCCTAAGGAAAACATGTTGCAGGAGAAGCAAGGAGGACCAAGGATAAAATTCCAGACAACGTTAATATTTAAAGAGTTGACAGAGAAGGTGTTTACTGGTGGTGCCGAGGAAAAGTTGTAGCTAGCTAAAATGATGAACATAAAGAAGTAGGGCTGAAAAGTTAGAGAGCGTTTTAAAAGGTAGATATCATCAATAGTAGCAACTGTAAACAAATTATGCAGGATGAGGAAAGAAAATACAGGATTGGAAGTGAAAATTATTGTCATGATTGATTTTATCAAGAGTAGCTTCAGAAATACAGCTACAGCTTCTGCTGAATCAGACACAAACACTGCTTCTTGCAGCACTGGGACTTATACTAGTGGCCAAGATATTCCCAAAGCCATAAAATATATGACTACAATTAGTGGGCAGAAGCAAATCTCCCTGGAAAAATCCTTCTACGCACATTGCCATCCCAAAGGCCTTGAAGTAAGAATGTTATCTGTCATCATCTACTCTACTGCATAAACCACCCAGGCCCCTCTGTGGAAGCCACTCAATCAAGACAAAACTCTCCTTACTCTGATAAAGAGAAAGAGCAAACTAAAAAGCTGATACTATTTAATACCACTCCCAAGCTCTGTCTGAATTGACTTCTATGCTTTCATGGCTGATTTTTCATAATGATTTTCTTCTCTCTCTCTTCTCCAAGACTCATTCTTCCTGCTTTAAAAAAAAAGGCACTAAACCAAAACCTTCTAAAGCAATAAGAAAGTTATTGTTAGAAAAGACAACTTCTTTAGCTCTTTCTCTCATTTTCCATTTATATTTCTCATTCCAAAGGATATCCTAAGAATCCTCCATGTTTCAACACATGTGACATGTAAATTCCAGTCAATTCTTCCCACTAGCAAAGGACTCAATGGAGGGAGCACAGATTTCTCACCATTAAACTTGAGGGATAAGAGTTTGGGTATTTGGAAATTCCTGATGTGTTAAAAACCCGGGAGAAGTCTTAGAACCACCCTACAACATCAAGGATCATTCAGTAAAGAGAAAAAATCTCCTGCTCTTTCAGAAAGTACTGAATGACAGATGTGTTCTAAATGCCATGATATTAAAGATGGGACAGGAGAAACAATTCCATGGGACACACTCCCTGCTCTATTCTGATTTAGCACCATGGCAAAGACAAGTCTAAGTGTCCAACAAATTCCATTTAATAGTTGTCTTTCGAGGATGTAATAATGTTGACTACATATCCAGCTAGCTACCTTGCAGTTAGGTAAGACCATGATTTTTGTTCTGGCCAGTGAAATGTGAGCAGAAGCAATGTGGCTTGAAATGGGGCCCCTGCCATGGGGAAGGGGGATTCTTGTGTAAAGATAATAGGATACGCAAAATTCAAGCACCTTGGTTTACTGAGACACCACATGGAGGACAGTCATCTTTAAGTATCTTCCAACTTGCAGTCAGGCTTTTCACGTGTGACAAACCTTTATTGTTTAAGCTATAAGATTTGGGGTTTAATTAGTTACCCCACAATATCATCTTTCTTGTCTTCATTAATACAAACATCATATAATTATAGACCTAAAAGGGATAATTTCCCCAATTTATCTTTTTATAGATACAACTGAGGCTCAATGAGTCTGACGTGTTCAAAACCATGAAATTTGAGAGGTGCAGAGGAACCTAGAATGCAGGTCTCCTGACATTTGTTCCACTGCTCTCCCATTTATGACAAAGATTATAATCTAAGACATTGGAATAATAATGATAAATATATTAATAGCATGTCAATATTTTAGAAAAGTAGTCACATTTGTATACATGTACACAATAAACACATGCTACTAAACATATGTGTGTGCATATATGCAGAAGTATATGAGTGACAGCTACAGATATGAGAAGGTCGACTCCTTCATGAATTTGTAGGGGCTTTTACATGACATGTTAGAATTTGGTGCCACTCATCTTGATAAACACTGAGGAATCACATTGTTGTTCGTACCAGGATATGTCTTACATATTATATACTGTTTATTTTTCCCTTTGTTACTGGTAAATGAGGAAGTTAAAGCCCAGGAAATAAAACAGTATTCCAAGTGCATGCTATCATTTGGTGATAGAAGCAGAGCAGGAATTACGCCCCTTCCCATCCCACCAGATGCTTTGTGTTGCATTTAAAATTTTCACCCTGCCTCTCAACTTGAGGAAGTAATTGAAAGTTGAAGTGATGTGGTTAAGTATGAGGAGGGAAAGGAGAACAGCTCTTTCCACAGAAGTGGTAGGACAAGGAGAGTATTCAGAATTGGAGAGATGGAGCATTGAGGGGGTGGAATAAGGAGAACGGCCTGACGAGAAATGAGCAGGTAACTATGGTGGTTAAGATCAAATAAGCTTGTCCTTAAGTATTCATGAGCTCATAGGATCTGTGGGAGAGTAATTTTTGAGAGGAGAATAAGTTGGTCATCTTTGGGAATTTTTTATTACTACTATCTGCTGGGGGTTAGGAACAAAGCAACATAGTCTGAAGAGAATTGCTGCCCATTACATAAGACTGGGGCAGTCTCTTGAATTCTCAGAGGAAAAGTGTGATGAAAATAATGTCATTCTAACTCATGTTTTCCCTTGTGGTTGAATAAGTCATTATGATAAATAATCTCTCACCTTTTGTGCCCACATGATGTCTCTGAACAAGGCTTTCTTTTTTGTGGTGTTTTAATCTCCTTTCTCAGATACATACTAATGCCCTAGATTCAAATGACCATCTGTTCTGAACTTCGACTCTAGTCTGTAAGTGAGGCCCTAAGGTCTCTGCTAGAGATCTATTTGATTTGTAATAGTCAAAGAACAATGAAATTCCTTCTGAAAGCCTGCTTGAAAGATACGATTGCAAATGACCTCATGTTTATGAAGTATTCTTCATTAGAAAAGTGAGTATGTATGTGTACATATATACAAATTCAACAACCATCTTCCATGGTAGGGGCTGAGCATAAAAGATGAAAAATCTGTGATCTTATCCTGAGTAACCCAACTCGCAGACCTCCCCATTTCAATCTGTTAATTCGCTTTAACCTTACCTTCACTGGTCAACCAGTTTAGAGGCTTTTTGAAAAGTGTTACATCCAGCTGAAAGCAAACGGAGACCTCAGGCACCATGCAATTACTCAGACACAACATATTTACTTCCATCTTAAGAACTGCCTGTTTGTCTACTAAGAAAATCACCTCAGCAGCAACACTGGTAATCTCTCCATTGAAAAAATTCTGCAAATAGCATTGCCACCTACCAGTTAGCAATAATCGTATTCTCTTCTGTGTCTCCACAGTACTTTGGACATATGTTCATTATACACGTTTTCATTTCAATTTATTAGAATTCATTTGTATAAGTCCATCCTATTAAACTATAAGTGCTTTAAGGTAAGGAATTGCTTTGGGTATATCTATCATCCCCAACACTGACACAAAAGAAGTTCAAATTTTGGGTCAAGAAATAAATGAATGAATTGCTATAGAAGCAACGCTTGATGGTAGGGGAGAGGATCCTACAAATGTAAGTAAATTACATGGACTAGAAGGTAAGAAAGACAGAATCAAAGCTGATTCTGACTTTGCTGATCATGAGTCATATATCTGTCCATCTTTCAAGGGGGTCAGGTTCTCATGCAGCTTTCCTCCTTCTAAGAGGAATACTTTTCTAGACACATGGAAATACTCGTTCTTGACTTGGGAAATAGGAAGCCAAACCCAGATGCTGTGTAGAAATCATAAGCTAGAGCAGGACCCAGAAAGATGGCAGCTGATAAATTCTGTTCTCTAACAATAAAGAAGAAAATGCCCTTTCCACCTAACTCAGCCAGTTTGGGCTCACCGTATCTTCAATAGGTGGAAATATACCAAGCAGAGAGAGAAAGGAAGGGATCATTCTGGAGTATAGGATTTGCCTAAATCCTGAGCAGAAAGGACATAGAAAGGCATTGGTGTCAAGTCATTATTGTTTTTACATTTTTATCTTTTTAAAATACAACTAAAGAAGCAGTCTGCTTCAAAAAAAAAAGAAAAGAAAAGAAAGGCATTGGAAGTGAAAATCTGGAAGCGTGAACAATCCTGACAACAGCACCCAGCGGGACTCCCTCTAGCCTGATTGCTAGTTAAGTGCTAACGAGAAACCTGGGAGTCCCCTCAGGTACCATGTGCAAGACTTCCAGGCCCAGTAAGACTTCTCTGTTCTCCATTTCCTCATCCTCAATCTGAGAAACATCATACCATGCACTTATTCACAGGGGCAGATAACAGGGTGTTTCTAATATGGCTTAAAGACCCTAGATGAAAGCAACTTTCTAAAGACAAAGCTGTGGTAATATATCTAACCTCCTCATGCTTCCTGTAACTTGCAGTGTTTCTTAAAACTCGATTCTCTGGGTTGACCTTGCTTCGCTTGAATTATATTTTAGATAGGCCCATCTATTAATAATTTACTCATTTCTCATTTACATTATGTTACGTTTGTTTTCTTAAGGAAGTAAGAGTATTGATTTTAATTCCTATATCATGAAGCAAATTATTTCTGACCTCTGTATGTACAGAAGATATGCACTTAAGCTGCAACTCTTGCGAGCTATAAAATACCCTGCTGAATCATGAATATTAAAGCAAATAACTTTCCATCTTGAGGCCAAGAATGTATACACACTTCCATGGAAAAAAATGAGGACACTTAATTTTAAGTTAAAAAAATTAGTTGAATCATGTAGGAGTTGAGGGAAGTTTCAAGGGGAATATAAGACTTTAATATTAAAAATCTAAATGTTATTGCCATAATTGTAATGCTACAAGAGGAAACACATTCAGAGTTGTATCATTCCATTCTAATTAAAAGCACTATATTTTCCTCAGGAAGTGAGGTGCTTCTTTAGTGATCACTAATCATTACCTTCCTTTTTTAGAATATTAATTTTTGCTTTGTCTAGCCACCTCCTTGAGGTATGTGAGATCGTGGCCTTGGAATGACTCTTCACAAGCACACATATACAAGATAACAAATATCTATGATATAATTTAAAGTTCTTAAAACTAATTTTGTTCTCAGCTTACCATAAAATTATCTTTTAAGACTTTTTATATACAATATTACTACTCTTTCCTTCCAAAATCAAGATTTTTCTGAATTTTCAGAGATTGACCCTCCCTGAAATGTTTAAGCTAGATGTGGAAAGAAGTATAGATTTGCCGTTGGGAAAAAAGGAAGGAAGGACATTGCTGGGGGGAGGTTTCTGTCACCTAGGATCCCTGTGAAAGTAAAAACTAAAGAAGGATTAATTACAGGGTTGATTTGCAATAGAGTCCAAACTCTTAGCATTTCTTTGACTCTTTGTTCGTATCATGATGACACAAGCCAAAGCATATTCAAGGAGTGAAGAGTCTCCTCTTCAGGACTATAGTCATCAGTATCCTCACCCCTGCTTCCTCTCATGTTGCACCACACACTACCCTCTACTTCTATGTTCACCTACCCGCCTAGCCCTATATCAAGTTGCTTATACATAATCATATTTCCAACAGTTTTCTTGTCTCCCCAGTAATACTGTAAACTCCATAAGGGCATGGTGTATTTTTTTATGCACCAACAAATCCAGCACTGTGTTTGCCTCTTTACTTTCTTATCTTCTACACAGTGCCTGGTACATAGCAAGTGTTAGATATGTTTATATTCATATTTAGCTATATTTTACATAGTTAATCCAAAATACACCTGAAGAATGATTTATAGTATTTATCTAGAACCTAAAGATGGTATTTGCATTTCGATAAGCAGATAGAACACAATTTTGCCCTTGATCTTCTTTAAAGAAATTACAATAGAGCTGCAGAAGGGAAAGTAATCTATTCCATGCAGTTTCCTACTAACAAAACTAAAAAAGGATCATCTAAACCTCTGGGACAGGTGTGAATTTATATGGCTTCCCTCCTGTTCCAATTTGAAAAACACTACTCAGCAACTGTAAAGTACAAGTGAACATCAGAGTATCAGGATTTATGATTTCTTGGCATTGATTCTCTAATGTGCAGTTTTACATATTCATCCAGTTGGTCTTTAAGGTGATTTTTGCGGTAGCTAATTGTTTTTATCATTGTTTAGATCTGAGTTAGTTGTACCATATGGTCATTAAATTCTTGTATCCTTAAAAAACTGAGATAAGGCATTGGCGAACATACTCCTTAATGTTATTATAGTTATCATGAAAAACTTCATTTCATAGGTATATAAGAAAAAATCAATATGTAGTTAAAATAAGGCATGCCAGTAATATTTAGATGCAACAAATTGCATTTTCTTAGTATCAAAACACTTACCGAGATGGTTCATTTTATATTATC
This sequence comes from Balaenoptera acutorostrata, assembly GCF_949987535.1. Classification (NCBI taxonomy): domain Eukaryota; kingdom Metazoa; phylum Chordata; class Mammalia; order Artiodactyla; family Balaenopteridae; genus Balaenoptera; species Balaenoptera acutorostrata. The sequence goes on from NC_080077.1 coordinate 46,833,485, forward strand.
AATATTAACTGTTTTTATTTCCTAGAGGTGAAACTATACAGAGAATTATGTTATAATCAATCAAGTAAGATAAGGAAAATATATTAAGTCTGGGCTGCAAAGGAATATCTTTTATGTGCTGTGATCCACCTCCATTTAGATTTATTGATATATAATAGGTATCAAGTAACTCTAAATGGTTGTCTAGTGATAATAATTCCATTTGGGGGCCACATTTTATCAAGTTGATTCTATACATAAGGATTTTACTACCCAACCGACAAGGCTATAATGGGCTCTTCTCTTTTAACTAATGACAGTCTATTAAATACCATGATCAAAGCCTAAGCACTTCTTGAAATTAGGTTAAAGACATCTTGCAAAATTCACATTTGACATGCATTTAGAGTTTCAGCCATATGGTTAACTCTTGAGACAGAAGGGAATCAAGGAATAATATTTAGTAGTTGTTTTTCTTTCAACCTATTTCTAGATAAATATAACACTGACCTGAAGAAGTAAATTTCCCTATGATTTCTGTAATCTCTAATATCTCCTTCCATGTGTATATTTATGTTGGTTCTATCTCCCTATGCCGGCTCAGAGTTGATGGTCCAGCAGCCCCTCTCCTATTCCCTGCATTAAATTCACAGTACATGCCTCCACCAGCTTTTGTGTAATTAAACTTGCTGTTTTTGACGCTCAAGCAAAAGCCATTGAAAATGTAATGGTAACTTTTATGTGGATGAAAAAGGCCTATTTGTCACCATTTGTTATGCCAATTCAGCCATGATAAATTAACAGAAACGGAGTGTTCTCCATATTTCTAGGGTGACTTCCCGTAAGCCTCATGGCCTGAGTGCTGAGAGGGGACCCTGTGAGGAAATGGCACCCATGATGCGGGAATGCTGAACAGCGCTTTGCCGCTTTGCCGTGTGGAGCCCAAGTGGCCCCAGTCTGACTCATCTCCATGTCAGACTTGTTTGGCATTTGGCTAATGGGTAATTTTGTTTTGACATGAATCATTGAAACTTAAACATGTTAAACGAAATATTTAAACTCTGCATAAATCTTCATGAAATATCTAAAGTATCTATCTGAAGCCTTTTAAGAAGCACCTTAGGTAAACATAAAATAATTATACGTAATAGTCTCAAAGATTCCCGACTTTTCTCTTTTGAAGGGGTAGACTGTTCTGGGGATATTGATGTTTTGCTTTCAATGAAAGGAAAATTATTTCAGTATGAACTTGTCTCCTCAGGATGACGTGATGTGAAAGCTCAGCATTCATCGAGTAAGCTAGAAATTCGGTCCATCAGTGACGGGGAATCTGGGGTCCGGAAACACCAGAGGCCAAATCTCTGCATTATCTGGGTAAATACTGCCTTTCTCTTTAGGCCATTTAAAATTGAATAGAGGGAGTTCCCTGGCAGTCCAGCAGTTAGGACTCTGCACTTTCACTGCTGGGGGCTGGGTTTGATCCCTAGGATCCGGATCCGGCAAGCAGCACTGCGTGGCCAAAAAAAAAAGCTCCTTTTAAAATAAATCAATAAATAAAATTGAACAGAGAACCAGGAAAGTTAAAAGATAAAGTAGTGAGGTTTTTTTTTTTTTAAATAGCTAAACATATTTTTCAGATGTTATCAATATCTGCAATTGATGAGCCAGAGAGTAGGTGCAACACTAAACCCTAGATTCAGCTTATGTAGTTAATTGTCCCCTGGGCATTAAAGGATGGAAACCAACTCTGAGTGGAGACTTTCTGGGTCTAGCTAAGAAACAGCATTTCAGTCTAGTCCAACAAATCTTTCATCCAGCACAGGCATTTTGAAACTTCCAAATATTATGAAAGACCACACCTTACTTCCTGCATTTTAGAAAAATATACTGTGGATACTCTTGAAGCCTTACAGTACTGAGATCAAAACTGTATCCCTTAGAAGCTGACTCTAACTTGCCTCTCCTTTCACATGGATTTCCTGGAACTGTCTCTTGACTCAAATATGGGAAGAGTAAAAAAAGGCATTTTTTTCATGACAAACTACAACCAAATGTTGAAGAAAGCTCAACAAATAAAGCTCACTGAAAAATAAAAGGCAATACTGAATATTTTTAAAGACAATAAAACCTAGTCCTAAATACTACTTCAAGTTGTAATAAAATGAAATGCTCTCAGTCTTTATTTGGATACTGCATTAATATAGGAAATACAGAAATACTTGAATTTCTAGTAACAAAAGGAGATAAAAAGTAGCCTGTAATAATGTTACCAAATGCAGAATTGTGGCCCTCCAGCAATGGTTAAAGCAATGGGCTCAGCGAGTGGAAGGGTGTGAAAGGATGAACCTCTTCCCCCCTGACAGCTGCTTAATTCCCTCCAGCAGAACTGATTTTTTTAAATGCCCTTTTGCACTAAATTGACCTTTTCCATGAATAGGTCAGCCAGGTGCAAGCTACCAGATGTGACTTTCCATGGCTTCTAAGCCTCAGGAGGCCATTTATCTCTTCTATTAGATAGGACTCAATGCTAACAAGATGCATGGTGGAGGAGCATTTTACTAGCACTTATAGATTTGACAAAATTGCATGTTCTCCAAGAGGAAAAGTACTTCAAATGTGTTGTTTCCTTTCATTATGTTATAATTATATGATGAAAACACTTCTCAGTGTTTGGGGAGTAATATGGAGATGCTTGTTAAGCTATTTCTGATAGCCTAAGTAAGCTTATACTCCTATAAAATGCCCTTCTTGCCCACTTTATTTTGAATATATTTTTAATGGTTCAAAAACATGCTAAATTACTTATGCAAAAGACTTCAGGAAACTTGAACAGACAGTTGAAAAAGCTCAAATATCTAATGGGGTTTTACTGAAGGACCTTAAACCACTGTAAGTAGGCTCTTCTACTCTCAGCACTTTCCCTGGGTTGCCCTCCACACCCAAGACCAGGCCCCAGTGCATGCTTTGTGGCTCTTTTCCTACAAATAGCATATATTGTTCCTCCTCCCCAAGCAAGGACTTGAAGGTATACAATCCTTATCTTTCCATGTCTCAGCCCCAGAGGCTCACTAGGTCACTAACCTTATGAGACAAACTAATCTCAGCTGATATCTCAAAGGCCATTTTGGAATAACATATATTTAACATTCCCTCACCTGATTTTTTAATCTAACTCAGTGGTACCTGAATCTGTAGAGCTCCTCAAAAATGCAGATTCTTAAACTCTAATCCAGATTCTTATTCTGCAAGTCTAAGGAGAAATCCCCAAATGACTATATAGGGCAGCCAAGTTTGGCAACCCTTTGGTCAGCTCATTAATGGCTACTGTGGGAAATGTGAGACCCCATAATGAATGGGACACTATCTCCAGGCAAGGAAAAATCCACAGGTAATACGCAGGCTTGGGTTCAGATCTCCAGTCTGTCACTCATGGGTTGCATGGCCTCTTTGAGCCTCAGCTTTCTCCCTTAAAAAACAAGGAGGAAATGATACTTGCCCAAGTTGTTATGCGAATGAATGAGATAATTTTGTTGAAGATGTCACTATGAGGCAAGAAAAAGAAAATTGAGAGAAGGGAGATAAAACACATGGTAGTATAGAAACGAACTAAGGCAGTCCTGAAAGAAATAGTCAATTATACTGCTTTCCTGATGAGGAATTCATGTTATTACACTCTCCGGGGTGTGGCATGGAATTATCCTGGGTGGAACTTAAGAATTGAAGGGATTTAGAAGTCAGGATACAGGGAGTATCTTCCTGTGGGCAATCTGAGAATTTTTCTGTACATTCATTCAATAGTTTGTTGACTGTCTGCCAAATGCAAAAGATACCACATGCAGAAGTAAGAGAGACAGAGAAAAGTTGTCCCTTTTCTGCTGTAATTTATGTTTTAGTGGGAACAAAGCTGAAAATATGCAAAGAGACAAGTGAGCAGTAAATGAACGAATAAGAAAAAATCAGATCTTGATAAATACCATGCAAGACATTTAAAAAGGTAATGTGATAGAGAGTAACTAGGCTGATGCTTTCAGTTGGATGAGAGAGGAGGACATCTCCCAAAACGTGATATTTAGCCTGAAATCTGAAGAGCAAGAAGGAGCCAACCATGAGAAGTCTGGGGGGGGTTAAGAGCATTCCTGGCCAAGGTCACAGCTAGTACAAATGTTCTAAGATGACAAGCTTGGCATGTTCAAACAACAGGAAGAAGGCCCATGTGGCTGAGGCACGGTGGGTGATGGCGAAAGGGTAGGACAAGAGGTCAAAAAGGTAGGGAGTGGTCAGAGCATACAAAGCTTTGTATTCCAGAGTCAAGAGTTTGGATCTTATTCTAAGGATTCTGAGAAGCCACTGGAAGGTCTTTAATAAGAGTAGTGCCATGGTTAGATATATGTTTCACCAGGATCAGTCTGAGATCTCAATGGAGAATGGGTTTTAAATAAGAATAGTACCATGGATAGATGTGTGGTTCCCCAAGATCAGCTTGGGCTGTCAGTGGAGAATGAATTTTATTAGTAAAGGAGTGAAAGCAAGCACACCATTTAGGAAGCTACTGCAGCAGTTCAGCCAAGAGGTCAGATGGAGGTAGTTTTGGAGACAGAGATAATCATGCAGAGAGGGAAACAAATGGAGTTACCACATGTTTTAGAAGCAACGTCTATAGTTCTTGTGATAGAGTGGATATGCGATATGAGGCCAAAGAAGGAACCAAGGAGAAACCAAGGCTTTGGGGCTTGAACAAATGGGTGATGGCTGGCAAAGAGCAGGTTGGGAGGGGGCAGATTCAAGAGCTCTCCTGTGATATTTCAACGGCCATAAAACAAATAACAAAAAGTAAATAAGTTCATGAAAGTCATCCAGTGCTTATTCTATCATCTGAATTGAAATACTAACTGTACAGTACCTGAACTTTAGTAGATGTTTTATTCTAAGGAATTTTAAAAAAGCATTTTATAATGCACTTATACAAAGAAAAAGTTTTAAAAATCACCTCCTGGGTGAGATACACACAAAACACTAAATGATATGGCAAAGTATAAGTACATTTGAATTAATAATCTAAGTTAGAACTTGATTAACTTGTTGCCATGAGGTTAAAGGTGGGTAAACTTCCACCAGGTAAGCTATAGTGACAGTGGAATGTATTGAGAGCTCACGGTATACCAGGCACTCTTAAATGTTCATCTTTCTACTGAACCCTGTGAGATAAATTCCATAATCATCTTTGTTTCACGAAGGAGGGAACTGAAGTAATTTCCCAACTGTCACAGAGCCTATAAAGGGGAAGCAGGGTTTGAACTTAGGCAGCCTGAGTCTGGAGCCCACGCTCTTAAATTATGCTAGGAAATCAGGACTTCACGTGCAAGACGTTTCTTGACCTCCAACTTCAGTGGAAAGAGTTAACAGCTTTATATTCCTGTCATTCCCTTGATAGAATTCTGTCCATGAACAACTAAAGATAAACAAGACCAAAGCCCTAGGTGTTTGAAAGCTATGATATAAGAAAAGATAATTAGACTGTTTATTTTATGAGTATGTTGCTTTAACTTGTATTATGCAATAAAACCCCATTAATTCACACTTCACTAATCTCGTGTTTATAGTTAACCAAACTACAGGTAATTAATATTAAGAAATATTACTTTTTCTTCAAAGAGTTTGTTAGAATCTTATTTGTAAGCTAGAAAAATCTAGGTTTTTTTTTTTAAAGTCATTTATTTCTGGCTCTAGTAATTAAATTTATTATGTTACCAAAGTATCTTATACTTATGATGCAGTATAAAACAATCAAGGATTTTTGTGAAGTATAGTTTTTTATGAGCTTAGTATTATTACCCATTAATAACCATTTAAATGTTAGCTTAAAATATTAACTTCCCTTGAGATTACTAAAACGCCATGTCTTCTCAAATATTTTCTCAGGCAGATTTCTCACTATTTTCCCTCCCTTATTCCCAATGAATAAACATCAACTTTCAAAATTATGTTCTTTTTAATTTTGTGGAGGCTGTTTAGAGAAATGAAAATGTAAATGATACAAATTTATAGTCCTTGATTCATGGAGCAATTCTTCCCAAGTTGATGCAAGAAACCAGGAAATGCCCATAGCCGCATAAGACTTTTAATACAGGTATTTCAAATACCACCAGATTTTTGTCACTTATTTTTAGGAGGGAAATTTCTGTGCTGAACAATAGAAAATGATGACTAGCTAGTTTTAATTGAGGCCTATTTTTCATTTTTTAAAAAATGATAATTATAGGTTGGAGAACTCACTATAACTTAACACGGGTCAAATAGTGTTAATTTTTGAGAGGGAGAAAGACAGCTTGCTACAAAAGGCTAATATTTATTGAGAACTTTCCGTGAGCAATCCCTATATTAAGTACTTCACATGAACTATCGTCTCTGACATTCACTATAACCTGTGTGATGTGTCCTATGATTATGCCCCAGCAGAGGAGAAACTGGTACTCCAAGAGGTCACACAATAAGGATGACACTGGTGTTGGAACCTAGCCCGCCTCTTGATCACTATGCTCTGCAGATGTAGATCTGTGTCCTGAAGATGCCCAGGGAACATGATCAGCACTTGATCTTTTGTCACCTCCCCGCAGCAGCAGCAGCCCTGGGTGGTGTTTACAGTGACTCGATGGGGAGGAGAAGGTGTGCTTGGCCAGTCGATGCCCTTGAGTAATAGAGAGTGTCAGACCATGGAGTTGAGGCCAGAGATGCCCGCTTGGGGACCACAGGGAAAGCTTTCGGTTCTGTCTAAACAGCCTATTCATTTACTGGCAGCAAAGACATCATCTAAACTCCTTGACACATTTACTCCCTCTCTGACCTCAATTTTTTTCAAGAGAAATTTTAAAACAAAATCTTTGATATGTTCTTTCCAAATTTTAAATCTACCAGAGGCATATTATATGTTCATGACTAAGCTCTCCCTACACATTCGTTTCCTGTTCTCTTATGCCTTCTCCTCATAAAGTTCTGTTTTTCTCTCCTCTGTTTCCTTCTTTTCTTGTATTTCTCACATATACCTTCATCTCTTTGGAGGAGGCAGGAGGGGAGGAAGGAAGGAAAGGAAGGAAACAAAAGAGAAAGAAGAGGTAAAGTTGTAGTGAAGCCATCATGCTCAGCATTTATTTTCTACATAGAATATTTTTGTGCCCCTATCACTCTGCTTCCTGGTTTTAAAATTTTGTCTTTAAATAAAATTCTTTAGAACCATACATTTTTATGTGGGTAACTTTCTTTACATTTTTGTGCCTCAAGCAGAGAATGTGGGCTCTTCTTTCTAGATGTGTGACTTACTCAATATGTGAATTAGGACAAGAAATAGCTTCTTACATTTTCAACTTCGTCATCTGTCAAACAGAGAACAATATCTGTTTCGCCAACTGGACAGGGTGTCTGTGAAGATTAAATGAAACAGCGAGAAGGATGCACTTAGAAAAGACTGATACTCAGGAGGTAACTCTGGAAGCATAATATTTTCTGCTTCTTTCTCAATCCTTTCTCCATTACTTTCCTCCTTTTTTTTTTTTGCCTTTTTCATCTGCCATTTTAACAATGCCTCATTTATTTGACAGACCAATAGATAAGATGTTCCACTAGAAGTTAATGAGTTTTCCACCAAACTAAACCATGGAAATTTATTTTTTAGCTCTAATCAGCTTAAATGGAAAAATTTCAAAACAAGATTACTCATATCCTGCCTCTTTAAACATAGTTTATTAAACACAATTTCTGTTTCCTTGATAATTCAGGACTATCATCACTATATATACAATGCCTCCTCCCAATAAATTGTTGCCATCCACCCCATGCTGCTGCTAGTACTGCTTCAATTACTTGTTCCTGATTCTATTGGTGCACCTTTACCCACCGTCTAACTTGTGTTTTACAGTCTTTCTACCCAGGTAACTCTCAGTTCCTTGATGGCATTGACTGTTTCTCATATAATTCTATGTCCCAGTGCCTAGCACTATGGATTATACAATCCATAATGTGGTATGAGTTTAATAAGCACTATCTTAAGTTATAAAATTCAGTGATAACCCAAGCACCTACTCATCTCTGGGAGCAAAGGGAGGAAAAAGATAATTCCGTCAAATTTGTTCTTTCTTATATATTTAATCTTCACAATAATTGAGTAAGAAGGTAATATTAGTATTTCTATTTTAGAAATGAAAAAGCTGAGGTTCAGATAACTCAAATACCTGCCCCAAATCACACAGCTACCAGCAGAAGAGCTATAACTTGAACCTGGACCTGTCTTACGCCAAAGTCCATCCACGTCCTGCCAAACCACATACACTCACTCTGACATGGAATGCGCCACCCGCTTTTTGGTTGGAGATGAAGTTCATACAGTTTTTCCGCCCCTCCCTCAGAGTCACCTGTCACCTCTGGCTATTGCCCTCTCCTACCTGATTTTGCTGTTCTGCTTTTCAATCAGCGTAGAAAATACTAACCATGCTTGTTGGACTTATTTAGAAATAAGAATAAAATATTCTTAGTAACAACATAAGGAAAGGATGACAACTGGTACTCGAGCTGCCTGCTTGACCCTGATGGCACAGTAGTAGCTGACCAGCGGGCGGGGCTGAGGCAACATCCACGCTCTGCAGGAAGGGCCCACTGGGCATAGCAAAGTCTGGCATAGTTAAGACAAGAGAAAGTGGTACCATGCTTCTGGAGCCTGGGGACTTTTCAATGAGTAAATCGCATGAAAGTTACTGTGTGGTCTTGGCATCATCTATCTAGATTTTCAGATGTGTTTTTGCTCACTCCTTTGTTCTTAGCTAGAGTATGCATAGTTAAGGAGGCTAGATAAATGACTTCTGGATAACTAAAATATTTACGATGGTCTTTTTCTTTCTCTTCCTCCTTACTTTGTTTTTCTTGGCCAGTGGACTGTGGTTTAGGTCTTAAGTTTGGCAGTATCACCCACAGCATCCACCGATTTTACCTAAGTCATTGAGAGCACATAGACTAAGAGAGAGCAAACCTCTGGTACAGATTAGACAACCACAGGGAAGTAAGTAAATTGACAAAGAAACAAACGATTACAGTCGGCATAAGAGATTTTCTTCCAGAAATATTGTGTGTGAAGATTCAAGTACACATGGCACCCTGACACCCATTAGACTACTTCACCCCTGCACCATTCTTTCCACTGCCCACAAGAGCTGGTGACATCTGTTAGCCTCCTTTGCTACTACTTCTGTCTTTGTTACCACCACTTCGGCTCCGTATACAATCTTCTTTGCTTGCTTTCCCCTGCTCTCAGCCTTTCTTATTTCTTATCTCATTGGATCCCTGTCATGTTGTGTGAGCTTCTTGGCTCCTACATGAAAAGGCTGACCTTTTATATACACCATCATCAAGCCAGAAGACTTGTTCCTCCTGCTGGAGAATTAATCAATCACAGCTCATCCGCTATAACCTTCATGTCTTTGGTTCTTCTTAACTCATTCAAAATGCTGAAATCTCACAGTTTCTTTCTTACAAGATACACAGTTTTTTTCCTTTTGTATCTGACATCTTTCCTGGTGCTTGAACACTATACTGGATAACTGAGGTTATGCTATACTCTATAAAGCCCAGCTGCTGGAAGTCACTTTTCTATCGTCCCACACGTGGTAGTCAATGTACACATCCATTACCCTTCCAGGGAGTATCCAGTTTAGGTTCAATTCCCAAGTGGCCAGCTCTAACAGTTCTCTTTTCTCTCCCACTCTTCAACATATGTCTCAAAGAAGGGAAGACTGTCATCATTAGAGGGGTAAACTTGATTCTACTAGAAGCGATTTTCACAAATCATTTGCAAAAAAAATTATTTAACCAATTCCTTGTAGCAACTGGTGACAAAGCATAGTGGATTTTGGTCCTGATATTAACAACTCCTGATAGCTAGGGGCTCAATTTGCTAGGGGATCATTCTAAAAATAGATCGCTTATGGTTGATCAACACCCAGAGACCCAATTTATCAAAAGGTATCCTGAAGGACAACATTCTGTCATTATGCTAAGAACAGAGTTACCTGATATTGCAAATTCAATTAAATAGAGTTGTGAAGGGAAGAAAAACAATAGAGAAATCACTTCTGGGAAGTAAGAAATGAAACAGGGTTTTATTGTTGCTGTTTTGTTGTTGTGGAAGATACAGAGTTTTATCTATCTATATTTATCTATTGAAGAGAAGCAAGAGGAGAGGGAGAGATAGAAAATACATGGGTGAGAGGAGGTTATTCATGGTATAAAATTGTGTTGTCCCATATGGTGGTCACTAGCCACATGTGGCTATTGAGCACTTGAAATGTGGTTAATCTAAATTGAGATGTGCTGTAAGTGCAAAACACACATGGGATTTTGAAGATTTAGCATAAAACATAAGTATATAAGATATCACATTAATATTTTTTCATATTGGTTACATTCTGAAAAAATAATATTTTGGACACATTTAAATACATTATTAAAATTAATTTCACCTGTTCTTTTTTTATGTTTTAAAATGGCTACAAGAAAATGTAAAACTACATATGTGGTTTGCATTTGTGGCTCATATTATACTGGTTTTAGGCAGCTTTGGTATAAGGTCTTATCTATTGGGATTAGGTTCAACCGCAAGTAACAGAAAACTCCAGAATAACACAGGATTATTCAAGATGGCTGCTAAAGCTCTAACCAGAATAACCACATTCCAGCCAGCTGGAAGGAGAAACAGACCATTAAAGATACATAGAAAACAATGTTATGGTCACTAAAGAGGAAGTGGGGGGGATAAATTGGTAGCTTGGGATTAACAGATATACACTACTATATATAAAATAAACAACAAGAACCTACTGTATAGCACAGGGAACTATATTCAATATCTCATAATAAACTATAATGGAAAAGAATCTGAAAAGTACTTTTCAGATTATATATATATATATATATATATATATATATAACATATATAACTGAATCACTCTGCTCCATACCAGAAACCAACACAACTTTGTAAATGATCTATACTTCAATTTAAAAAAAGATACATTCCATGTGCAACCTTCAGAAACCATCTTCTACCATCTTCTTTGATAAATGAGAACACACGCTGGTCAAGATATGCGTACCTCTGTAAAAATTTTGGGGAAAACTAACCACTGTGATCTAGTAACATTTTAGTCACATTGTTACCCATAAATACAAGAGAGGTTGGGCAAGGCAGTCTTTATTCCTAACAGTCAAGTGTTCAGCTAAAAATCAGGAATTATTTTTAATATGACCATTTGTCCCAGTTTGCCTGAAAGTCTGTTTTGTGTGTGTTGTCCCGGCAATGTGGTAGATATTTTGTTTCTTTGATTGGCTGTTTTGGGGGGTTTTGGCTTTGTTTCATTTTGATTTGGCTTTGGCAAGGGTAGGGTGAGGAGTTTTGGGGCAGGCTGAGCAGACTTGCGTCTTTATTCCTGCTTTTGGAAAAAGTTCCTTTGTGTGCAGTGTTGGTGAAAAGTTGTGCATAGCCAGTGGCTCCTGGCAGCCTAGGCTGGAGCATGTGGTCTGGGCTCAGTTAGTCAGCCTCCCACTGGGGACTTTGAACTTGAGTTACTGGGACAGAGAAGCAGGATGGTTTTACAATTCATTCATAGTGTGGCAGGGGTGATATTAGCAGTGTTCCATGACAATAGTGGCCATGCCCTAGTCACCCGAGAAGATTCTGATGCATTCTATAGTTTGAGAACCCCTGTATCAGATCTTTCTTACACATCAGTTCTTCCAGGAAGATTCACTAATTATCCCATCCAAGACTAACTCTTCCTTTTCTGGACTCCTATAACTCTTAATATCTATACCAGTCATGCTGAACCTATGCTATGTTGCTTTGCCATTATTTAAGTAGGTATCTTATCTCTGTAACTAGTTTCTAAGCTTCTAGAAGGCAGGATATAAGTCACCATGACTTACATATAGTAATTACACTCACTTAATGAATAAATGAATATTTGTTAGTGACAAATTAATTGCACCTGATATATAAACTTCTCCATTTTCTACAGAATAAAGTTTAAATTAGTTCACCTCTATTCAAGAGCTTCTAACGCAGTGGTTCTGAAATTTGTAATATTTTAAAATCACCTCCTAGAGAGCTATAACAAATACTTATCCTCAGGTCACAACTTCAGAGATTCCTATTTAATTAATTTTGGGTGCAGCAATCTGGTCATTGTGATTTTTAAAAAAAATTCCTGAATGGTTCTATATTGCAGGTGAAGTTGTAAATCATCATTGTGATATTCAAAGTGTGGTCCAAGGACCAGTGACAGCGGTTTACCTGGGAGTTTCTAAATGTGCATTTTAACAAGATTCCCCAGTGATTCATATGTACGTTAAAGTATAAGAAGCATTTAGTCTAGAGCAGTGATGGCCAGTGGAAGTATAATGCAAGCTGCATGTGTAATTTAAAATCTTCTAGTAGCTCTATTTAAAAAGCTTTTTTAAAAAAAGTAATAATAATTTAATAACATAATTTATGTAATCCAAGGTATCCAAAAGGTTATCATTTCAACAATATAAAATTATTAATAAATATTTCACAAGTTTGTTTTTTTGCACTGAGACTTTGAAATCCAGTATGTATTTTATTTATTTTTTTAATTGTCTCTGTTTTATTTTCTCATCTATAAAACAAGGATTTGTCTTACCCAAAGCACAGGGATATTGTGAGGATTAAATGAAATAACAGGAAAGTGCCCAGTACAGAGTGTAGCACACATTCAATTCCAATAAATGTAAGTTGAATCTAGATTGATCTGACTCCCTAATTTTCTCCTTTTAGACTCTGCATAGAAATACCCTGCCTATAAAAAATTAAGATCCTCCTTCCCCAATTTGTCCCAACTCCTACTTGCCAGACTGAATCACTCTTAAAATTGAAATGAAGCTCTTGACCTCACTACTTTTTCACTGATCATCTCAACCTCCTGACTCCACTTCCCTCTGTACTCAGGTTGAATACCATGATCTAGCCCTATAACAATTCTTTTGCAGACAGTCTCAACTCCCATGTTTCATGCTGCTTAAAATATTCCCAGTTTGGCAGAATGCAACCACTTGCTTGGCTTCTCCATATGTATACTTTATCAGCTGATTATTCTTGGAGAAAATTATCTAACTGGCCTCACTGATTTCATAGGAAATTCAGGACCTCAAACCTCAAATAGCACTCAACACTCCCCCACTTAATTTCTTGTTTTCTTCTAGGAAGCTTGACTTCTCACTCTCTGAAATCACCATTCCATGATTTTTCCTCGCTCCTCAATTTTCCATTACTTCCTTTCTCTAAATTATTACTCCTTGACTCATATTTTGAGAAAATGGAAACAACTCCTTTATCTTCTCTTGACTAGGTCTACATATTCTTTCATCTGGTTCTACAACTCCTGTCTTCCTTTTGTTTATGATGGAACAATGATGCCTGCTCCTGAAAAGCCAACCCCTCCACTTGTCCACACCCCCTCTTTTCTACCCTACTCAAGGACTTCAATTATTCTCTTCATTCTCCCACTCTCTACTGGACTATTTCTATCATTATACAAAGATGTTCTAGTACCTCCCATCTTAAAACAAAACATCCCTTAGTCCCATATCCCTCTCTGGACTATGCCCCCATTTCTTTGCAATTCTTCAAAGCAAAATTTCTCAAAATGCTGTCTGCCTTCACTTCCCTACTTTCTCATTTCCCATTCACTTTTCAACTCAATTCAATTTGGCTTTAACCTTGTCATCGAAACTTCTCTTGTAAAGGTCACTAATTATCTCCAATGTTGCCAAACTCAATACAGGCATCCCTATTTTTCTTTTATTGACTTCTGAGCAGTATTTGACATAGGGGCCACTACCTCCTCATTGAAATCCTTTCTTCTCTTGACTTCTGAGTTGCCAGACTCTTAGGTTGCCTTTAATTGGCCAGGCAATTTCTTTTCAGTCTTCTGTCTATGCTCTTCCTTCCCTCCTTCCCAATCACCAGGGCTTCTTTCTATTTTTTCCCCCTACTGGGTGCTTTGAACACCTTCCGTATGCTGATCACTTCCAAATTCATATCTCTAACCCCAGGCTTTCTCAAACCTCTGGACTGATATATCTGCCTCCTTAAGTGACATCTCCATTTGGATGCCTAATGTATCCTCTTGGTGGGGACCTTGCTTCACCAAGCCTTGTTACTACCCTATTATTTCCCTTTTCAGTAAATAGTAACAACATATACCCAGTTGCTCCAAACCTAGAAGTCATCCTTGGTTCCTTACTTTGCTTCACTGCATTCAATTTATCAGCAAGTCCTATGGCTGTGCCCTCGAAATATATCTGAAGACCATCCATGCCTTTCCATCTAGTTCAAGCCACTGTTATCTTTTTTTCCTAGACAAGTATGTATTTTATACTCACAGACTAGTCACATTTCAAGAGCTTCATGGCCACATGTGCTTAGTGGCTACCATATTGAACAGAGCAGATCTAGAGCTAACTAACCTTTCCCTCTTTAACATCAGCTACAGCTTTCCTTACAAAAGCTTTTTGCTATAGTCAAAGGACCTTTTTGTCAGCCAATCAACCTACCATTCATTTTCCGGGCTTTATACTGTTACCCCACTGCTCCTTGTAGCCTTGAAAGTCCTCCTTCTACTCTCTCATGGTCTAGGTTCCATTTTTTTTCTTTAAACTCAGTTCAGGTCTACAGCTCTTTGGCAAAACCTTCCTAAAATGGTCCCAGATTACAGTAGTTAGTTCCTGTTCTAGGTTTTATAGGGTAAGAGCCTACATTCCTCCCTATTAAGGAAGATGGTAAAAGATGATTTTAGAAAGCTAAACATGGAATGCAGTTAGAATTGTAAAACATGCTGCCTTAATAAAAATAAAATGTAGATCTCAGAAGATTGATACTGAAAACAATTTCTCTGGTGGGGGGAACAGCCTTCCTAGGACTGTTAAATCAATCCACATAATTCCTCTTCTCCTAGAGACCTTTCATGGTTACCCTTGCCTACTGTCCCCCACACCATAATACTGGAAATAAATGATGTTCTACATTAAGCATGAAGAAAAGTAGAAGAAACGACTCTTCTCTTGATTGCTCCAAAACTTAACTGACACAAAAATGGAATATTAAAAAAGACTTTATTAATAGCCTCAAGGTAATAAAAGCAAAAATATCAGAATTCAGTGAATTTTGACAGTCTCACTTGTAAGATTTAGCTTGTGTCCTGTATAAGCAAGATTACCCCCCATTCACATGGGTCATGGGTGGGGAATCAGGAGAGATCTTGCCAGTTCCTCCCTTCCTTGCACCTCTTCTCTCTCCACATAGGGACATTACAGTTAGCCCACAGATCTAGCACTTTCTAGACATCTTACTCCTCTTGGTCTAGAGTTGCACTGTCCAATATGATCGCCATTAGCCACATGTGGCTATTGAATACTTGAGATGTGGCGAGTCCAAATTGAGATGGGCTGTAAGTGTACAATACACACCAGATTTCAAGGCTCAGTACGTGTATGAGTTTTACATTGCTGCTGTAAAAAATTATGATAAATTTAATGATTTAAAGCATCCATTTATTATCACAGTCCTGTAGTCCAGAAGTCCTGGTACAGCTGGCTCAGGTGAGCCCTCTGCTTAGTCTTATAAGGACAAAACCAAGGTGCCATTAGCACTGCATTCTTCTGTGGGGACTCTGCAGATGAATCTGCTTCCAGGATCACTCAGGTTGTTGGCTGAATTCAGTTGTGGTTACAGGGCAGGGGTCTTGTTTCTGGAGCTCGCTGAGCTAAAGGCCACCTGCGTTCCTTGTCCCATTGGCCCTTCCATCTTCAAGCATGTTAAATCCTTCTCATGCTTTGAATCTCTCTGACTTCTCTTTGGGTCACATCTCTTCTGCTTGTCCCCTGAGCAGATGTTCTGCTTTTAAGAACTCGTGTGATTAGGTTGGGCCCACTCAAGACAATCCAGGATAACCTCCCCATTTTAAGGTCTGTAATTTAATTACTGTACATCTTGCAAAGTCCACTTTGCCATGTAATGTAACATATTTACAGGATCCAAGAATTAGGGTGTGGGAGCCATTCTGCCCATCACGATGTGAAAAAAATAATGTAAAATCTTTCACTAATAATTATATCTTGATCATATGTCAAAACTATAATATCTTAGATATATTAAGTTAAACAAAATATAATATTAAATTTTACCTGTTTTGTTTTACTTTTTAAATGAGCTATATAGAATTAAAATTGTACATGTGGCTCACATTTGTGCCTTGCATGACGCTTCTATTAGCCAGCACTGGTCTGGACCTAGAGAGGGGTTAAATCCTCTTGACCGTCCTCATCGTTTCTGACATCAGATCTGTGGACCCACCTCTTCCATAAGAAATAGTTTCCTTATAATCAGGTGTGGCCTTACACTTTTAGGCCTCTGACTGCTACACATTTCCTAGCACAATAGAAAACCAGAACTTTCATACAGGGATATTCAAATACAGTGATGGAGCATGGAGATGTGGGCTCAGGGGCTCATTTCTGAAAAAGGTAAGGAGTCCTGTTGAACTGGACCTACACCTGATAACCCTAGTGATTACCGAACTCAGCCTATGAGAGCAGAGGCTTCTTTTATTCATCTTTTGGTTTCCAGTGGTTGGCACAAAAAGAGTTCCTTTTAATAAATATTTACTTAACCAACTGAGTCTAGATGTCAGTGATTGGCTCGTTTAAAAAAGAAAAAAAGATATAGCTGGAAAACAAGTCAAATACCCTCTAATAATGACAAACATTTCTATACTTTCCTGAAAGGACAGCCTCCATTTGAAACCGTAAGCTGAACAATATTTAACGGTTGCATCTTTATGAGACAAGAGAGTGTGATGATGCTCAGAAAAAATATATTCTTTACCAAATGAAAACTAATTAACCAGATGTTTTTATTACTGTGCACTTTATTTGGCTTTGGTGACTAAACCAAACCAATGAATCTGTGACCATTTTCAAAACTGCATCCTAAAAAGATTTTTTGGCTGTGCCTCATCATCCAGTGTTTAGTTTTATTTGTTTAATTTCACACAATACTAAAATGTTTCTACTAAAAATGTTAGACACCCACCCACCCTCCTCTGCACTTTACCTAGCAAGAAAGCCACATTGTTGGAGGAGTTGAAGAACAGCACACGCTGAAAGTGCATTTACCCTGATCTAATCCTCCAACCCAAGGCTAGGTAGAAAGCCTTTCCAGAGCTTTGCTTCACAGTTTCTGGGGTTGTACCTGCTCCCAGCCCCCGGTGTGATCTTGCACAAGCTAGGCAAAATCACTGTGACAATGTCTTAGTCCATCAGCTACAGAGCTAAGGATTCTCTGAGGAGAAGTTAGGACTGCTGAGAAAGCACGGGCTGCTGATTGCTCCTCTGTTGCCAAACATAAACCTGAAGCAAGACAGAATTATGAGAAACTAGATTCATCTCACCCCATCGTTCTCCTCAGTAATCCTCCTGGCATAAAAGAAAGAATGAATACCAATAAAAAGGTAGTATAAATAAACATTTTAAATAAAGTTGACTAATTGAAAAGACCGACAGATGGAGCAATGCATTCTTCAAAATCTATTGTCATGCTTTTGCAGACTTTATTGCTTATCAGCATTTTTCCCCTCCAGAAAAACAGAACAGCAACATTTGTTCAGAAAAAAGCAAATTGTGTTTCTTCCTTTCTTATTACTTTTATTGTTTGAGGTTTCTTTTAGACTATAATGTGGCATTTGGATTTTGAGATGGGGAAAAAACAATCCCTTGTCTTTCAAACATAAGAATGTGATTGTATGCTATTGTTGCCAACAATGAGCTACAGAGGTTAATGGATCACATACCTGGCAAACAGCCATCTTTCCTCCTGCTCAATATATTAAACAATATACATTCTGTTGTGTTGCTGCTGAGCTTATGATTTTGTCTGAGTAGTTGGTAAATAAGTTTACTTACATTTAAGTTATCTCTTTCTAGAATTCAACAGCTTGGTCCTTCAGGCTGTATCCTGAAATTGAAAAAGTACAGCTTGAGATCCAAGCTCACCACCTTTGGAAGTGATGGTGAGAGTGGACGTGGGGAAGGGGGAGGGGGCCGCAGGTGAATGATAATCTAGAAATATTGTGCCTTGTGAATTGCATCCAACCTTTCATTTTCGGATTGCCTAAATTAACAAAATAAAATTACCATAATAGAAAAGAATGGATACTGGCGGAAGCACCACAGTTCTTTCTAGTGCTGTTGCCAGTGAGCATTCCAACAGACCTCTAATTAAATGGACCAGTTCTCTCCAGGACCCCAGGTTGACTCGACTCTGCATACTATGACTCATCTGAAAACAGACCAGTGCTCATAAGCAATAACGTGACTCCCAGTCTCAAGGACTTTTCTGCGTATAGCATTTGTACTAGGGAATTAATATGAGACCTAATACCTCGAGAGAAAAAAAAATGTTCTTTAAGGAAACTCCAGAGGGGAAAACTTTATCAATGAGAAAGATATTAGTTTTCTGGGAAATTTTAGTTGGGTGGGGCTAGATGATGAGTGAGGGGACTGGAGTTAGGAAAGAAGAATCAACACATCAGTCTCAGATTAGGTGGGATCTTTTCAATCAGGCAGAGAGCATAGGAAATAGCACGTAGAGTCCACTGCCCCACTGCTATTCTGGGAGCAAGGGGTAGGCGGGACGTTGACGGAATTGGGAAGGCCAGTGTGCCTCTCGGGTTTGGGATCTGGAACCAGGAAAAAGGCAGAGAGCCCTGATCTCCGCTTGCCGGCTAGGCGGTGATCGCCCCCTGCGACTCCGGAGGCGCACAGCAGTCTGAGAACCGCCGCTGCCGCAGCCGCCCGACCCCTCACAGCCTCCAGCTCTCCCGCCTGGCGTGCTGGTGCCACACTCGAGCTCCCTGGACACCTGTGTGCCCCAAGCTCCAGGTCTAGGCCCCTCTGACCCGGGAGAGACCGGTCTCAGCTTCTCTGACTTCTGTGTGCCCGGGTTCTGCCACCCTGGTCACTTCCGCGGGTTCCCCAAGCTGCGGCTTCAGTTGGCCGGGGAGCCCTGAGCGCCCACCCGGCCTCCTCACCGCGCTCCTGGTGGGACGCGCTGCGGTTCAGCCGCAGGACCTCGGCCTCCGGGTAAATCCTCTCCTCCCCCTTCTCCGCCTAAGGCCCTGCCCTCCCCCTGCAGCAAGCTGCTCCCGTGTGGGCGGCCCCGCTCTCGGCTGAAGACACCTGCGCTTCCTTCCCCACCCTTCTCCGCCCCTTTCGCTGCGGTTTCTCCCCTGCCTTTGGGAGCTCCAGAGCGGCAGCTGGAGGAGGAGCAGGGGAGGAGGACGAGGGCGAGGAGGAGTAGGGGCGGGGTGGGTGGGGAGAGAGCCGGGAGGGTGGGGACTGGCAGCCACTCCGCAGCTGGTCGCCGGGGACCCGATCCCTCCCGCGCGCCCGAGTGATGGAGGGGAAGAGATTCTCTTAGACACACACTCGCGCACACAGCTGGGCACGTCTCCGGGAGGCAGCCGCCGGGAGCCGGGCGGCGGCCGTGACAGCACCAGCCGCGGGGAGCCGGGCGCCCACGCAGCTTGGCCCCGGCGGCTCCAAGACCCCGGAAGGAAAGATCCCAGCCTCACTGACTGTCGCTCTTTTAGGCTGACCAGGAGGAAGCAAGCTGCGCAAGGACCTGTCACGAGGACGCAGGAGGTTCTCCGGTCGGCGCTCAGAGTCTGGGGCCGCGCCGGTGCCCGCGTGGGGCGAGGAGGATGCTCACCTCCTCCCGCAGAGCCGCTGCGGGCCCAGGCACTGCGCGGACTCGGGCTCCCGCGGTCGCCCCTGCCGTGCCCGCGCCGCGGGAGCGCGCCCTGCCGTACCTGGCTCCAGCCTCCAGGGGAAGTGCGGGAAACGCGCCCTAAACTCCACTACTTCTCGCCCGCCTCCTCCCCTTCCTGGCTCCCCGCCCCAGACCTGGCAGCCGCCGCCGCCGCCTGCGTGTGGGGCCCGCCTGCCTCTTACTCTCACGCGCGCACGCACAGCCCCGCTGGCTCGCTCGCATTCGAGCAGCCTCGCTCCCCGCGGAGCCGAAGCCCGGACGTCCGGAACTACTGCACCGACTGCCAACGGGACTGCTGGAGACGCCCTGTGGCCCGGCGCGACCCGCCGCTGGCCCCCGCGCCCTGGGCTCCCGCCCACGCCGCCGCCGCCGCCGCCGGGGACGTTGGTGAGCAGGGCGCGCTGCCCGCCTCGCGCCGGGGAGGGGCTCGAGCACAGGGGGCTGAAGCTTCGTAGATTTGGGGGGAAATGACAAGAGGGGAGGTCGCCGAGGAGAGACATCCGTGTGGCGCCGGCCAAAGCGCTTTGTGGGGCGCGGTTCTCTTGGGCACTGCCTGGAGGAGACTTTTGAGACGTTCTCTGGGGCTCGAGGTTAAACTAGTGCGAGATGGGAAACGTTAAGGAGGATTCTCGGGGTAGATTGAGAGAGTCGTCGGTGTCAGTCAGTCAGTCTGTCTCTCTCCTCGAGCCGGTCGCAGCGCTCTGGGCTGGGTTTGAGGGAGGTTGGAAACACGCGTTAACTGCGCACAGCAGAGTTTGGGGGCCCGCCTTCGGCCACTTGCCGGGGTGATTGTGGGGCTGTCGCTTGGAGCGCGAGACGGCTTTGGGCGAGTGGGGGGCTGCGAGGCCCGAGGAGGACAAGCAGAGGGCAGGCAAAGGCGCCGTGAACTTGCGGGTGGGGTGCGTTCTCGGCCCCGCCGGCCCCCACCCCTCGAAGTACCGGTCCCCGCCCCAGGGCAGCCCCAGTGCACGCAGTTCACGCAGCCCTTCCCACCCACCCCCGACACACACACACACACACACACACACTCGCACACACACTCAGGAGATAAATGCAGTGGAGTCGGTGGTCATACCGTTGTTACTCAGAGGTGCGCGAGGTCGGTGTGGCTACTAACTGGAGCGCAGAGACTTCTGTTTCTGGGACTTGGGCGACAGCCTTGGTTTGGGGAAGCCGGGAAGGAGCGCCCAGCCCCCTGCGGATGCCTCTATCTGGCGGTTCCAGGTGCACAGCGAGCAAACCTCTGTCACGACTCCGGAATCACTTCACCTTGGCGGGCTCCGCTCTCTGGCTTCCCTCAGTGAGTGCTTCAGGGCGCCCACCCAAGAGAGCTGCTGCTCAGGTCCCGGTCTCCCCAGTACTCACCCGGTGGGTCGGACTCTCTCTGTCTCTCCCACTCCCTCCCTTCTGCTTTTCTCCCCCCCCCCACCCCACCCCTCCAGCTTCTTCATGGAAAACATTGATCCCTTAAGGGGAGGTTTAATATTTGCAAAGTGCTTTATATCATATTACTTCGTGGATACATTTAATTGCACTGTAACTCTTCTCTGATTTATGTAAACTTAGTCGGATAAATAGCATTCAGGGTCGGATTGGGGTGGGAGCGAGAGTGGGTGGGCGTTCTTTCTCTCACGGTGCTCCTTTCTGAACTGATTTGCTAGAAGTAATTTAAAGCCGGTGCTTCTGAAAGCTTTTTTGCTCAGTAGTTTTGACATATTTCAGGGCTTTAGACGAATGTTTCCACAGTGCAATTTATTTGAAGTATATTTAGCTTCTATTCCAAGAAAAAGTTGAAGGTAATAAAAGGGATTACAAAATTGGATATCAAAACTATTTTTGATGTTTTTATTGGTATCAATTATGTTGTAGCAGATTTTTTTTTTTTTAAGTTGCCGTAGTGGTTCCTCCTGGTAAAGCTCTTAAAAGGAGAAATGAAAGAGATATACTTACCTTCCTCCCTCTGTTTACAAATGAACCTTGCTTAAAGTGACTGAATGAGCGGCAGGGTAGGCTTCTTTAGGGATATGAAGTCATTCACTAGTGAACTGGTGGAGACACAGGAAGACAGTATAAGAAACATAATGATGGGAAGGAAACTGCTGCTTAAATTTAACTGTCTCCGGTGCAGGGACTCTTAGCAGTGAACAAGAAAACTGCTCTGGCCCCTTCCAGATTACTCTGGGCTATTTAAAAAATACTCTTTCCTGGGTTAATAAAATATATAGAAACATCATCAATAATATAAAGTAATATTTTCAAATAGATGCCTAAAGGAGATAATATGGGAAATCACAAGCACACTCTTCAGAGTTTTGCAGAAGTACTAGGATCATAGTTTCTAGGTTAAGCCAGACCTCATTCTTAAATTTTAGTGTCCCTTTGACACTTCCCTTAGAAGTCCCTTTGACTTCTTTGTGAGCAAGTGATGCCCACAGTGAGTTGCCTATGCTTGCATCCTTGTCCGTACCATTTTGCAGGCATACACAGATGTTTTTGAATGAATAATCTTCTTACTCACTGAATTTCCACTCATTCAAAAAGGAGCACAAGAGTACACACAGTATGCAAAGCTGAGCTGAGCGATATTTTAAATAACAAGGAAGGGTTTCCAGTGGAAGCTGGGTGCTTACTCCTACACTGTGTAATGTAAAAAGAACTGCAGAATAGTGACTTATTTAAGGAAGCAGCATTTTGCCCAAAGTAGGTGGTCAGTCATGAGTTGTTGACTCAAAAATCATACAAGATGTTCACTAGCTAACTTCGCTTTCACCATAAATCCCACCATTATTCTTAACACACCGTGTCATTTAGCTATGACTCAACTTCAGAGAACTGATGTTGACTTTAATCTTCTCACTCTTTGAATACTTTGGAGAAATAGAACTATCTGTGCACTGCTCTAGCTTTCTGTGTGTGATTTCTGTGAAGCAGTGCCAGATCTGCATATGTCATTAGTATTCATTTATGAGTAAATGCAAATGTTCCCGTTGCATTGAGAAAGCTAACCCAAATTCCTAGAATGCAACAAATATTATGCTCCTTTTCTCATCTTTTAATTTTTATAATCTCAGAAACAGTAACATCTCTTACAAGTGCAGTTATATGTAAAAGAGCAGGTTAACAAAAATGGTTATTTAGGATTCTTTAGAAAAAGGGAAATACCTTATGGAAATTTTATTTGAGAAGAATTTTCTTTGACTCTGTTGGTAGGTCTGCCAGAGTGGTCTTCTATTTTAGGGATGTTCATTCATGAATGAAGTAACTCTCAAGGTAACTTCCTAGTAAAAGGAGATAGCAATCCCTTAGTAAAGGGGACACTTGCTAAAAATAATGCTTAAAACGAGGAATAGAGTGTAAGCAGTAACACTCTTGTGCCATTGAAATTATGTGAATACTTGTATATTTTATTTATGCATGATTTTTAAATTTTCTATTTAATACTTTATTCAAATATTTCATATTCTGAGATTATTGCAATTAAGTGAGGAGTTATTGATTGGTAATGGAATTATAGCTTGTTTTGTTTTAAGAAAAGGTGAATAGTCTGAAAGGAGAGAGTAAGTCAAGTTAAGGAAATGATTGTCAAACCTCAGATTTATCTTCATTCAAGTTCTGTCCTTTTTTTTGGTGGTAAGGGGGACCTCAAAACCAAAATCACTAGTTAAACTTTCACTATGACCTAAATTGTTACTATTTAGAAAAATCCTACATTGTAATTCTTCTGTGAATTTAATACAAATTCTTTAAAACCAGCAAAAGTATAACTTCTTTCCCACTGAAATCCAGTTTAATTGTTGACAAATTTTGCTC
This sequence comes from Balaenoptera acutorostrata, assembly GCF_949987535.1. Classification (NCBI taxonomy): domain Eukaryota; kingdom Metazoa; phylum Chordata; class Mammalia; order Artiodactyla; family Balaenopteridae; genus Balaenoptera; species Balaenoptera acutorostrata. The sequence goes on from NC_080077.1 coordinate 46,857,156, forward strand.
AGTCTAGAACCGATATTTGTTTCTGAGAGTCATGAGGTTATCCTAACCTTTACAGCAGGAGTGCAATTGAAGCAAGATGTTAAGAACTACACTTGAAAATCACTGATCTAACTCAAAACCGTTTCAGAGCAGCTAACACTTATCGAAAGTAGAAGTAAAAGATTATATCTGGAGATCCCCATAATGTATAAGCAGGGTAAATGAACCTCTTTAAATCTCATATGCAAGTTCCATTATCACGTCTTAATTAACATTTGGTACAATAGATTATTTTCCCTCTTCTTGAAAAGTTTTACAAAAAAAAGCTCTGTCAGTATTAAGAGATGTTGGCAGAGTTGGTTTGACTTTAGGCCATTTTACCTGGACTCTGTGTGGGAGGTTGGTAAGTTACATCTATATACACACGTGCTTCTGTATAAATATTTATATACATATGAGCACGTGTATATATCTAGAGCACATCTCTATCTACTTGTATACTTTACATACTTGTGTATGTTTAGGTATGTATCTACGTTTTGTCTCATAACTTTGAACAATAGGAAAAGAGTCCCGCTTCGTGGCATATGCGGTTTGTGAAGTCATCATTATCTGGAGAATGATACTTATTAAATGCTCAACTAGTTTGAGGTTAAAACATTGGGAGTGTACTAAACTTTTTTGAACAATTTATTTAAAAAACACTTATCATAACCTTTAGTATGTGCCTGACACTGTCCAAAGAACTCTGCTAATATTAACTCACTTAATTCTGGTAGCCGCCCTGCTCTCCCCAGAGGGAAGATAAATAGGTAAAGCGGATGTTTTTATTATTATCCTCATTTAGGAGGTGAGGAAGTGAGGCTCAGCAAGCCTAAATAAATGGCTTTAGCCCCACACTTGCTAAATGGCAGAGCTGGCCTTTGCGCCCAGGCAGTCCACTGTGTTGTGCCGCGGCTCCTGAACAGATGTGGGTTTTTTTTTTTAAGTTTACTTAAACAGGGAACCAAAGGGGGACCAAGTTGAGTTGTAAAGTAAATGCATTCTAGCAACTGAGATTTATGACAGTTCAAGTTAGAGTGAATTCTTAAGGAATTTGTAAGGAAGGTGATTGGCATGAAGCACAGAAATAACCTGATCTAGAGCAATGCTAGAGCAGTGCTATAGCTTAATTCAGCTTTTAATGGACTCAACAATTTTCTTAGGTTCAACTACTTTTTAAAATTAGGTAACTTAACAACTGATGCCATATTTAAGTAGTTTTAATAGCTCAGAGGTTCTGATATTGCATGTTTTATGCTTGCCATTAATATCCTTAAAATGTCGGCTTCTTGCATAGAGGTCAGTGTTATGTGTTCCTATATGGTACTTGCCAAAGGGATCAGAGTTTAATGTGAAAGTGTGAAATGAGACTTATTCTGCTCTGACCCATTTGGCATACAGTAGGCATCCAATTAATGTTTACTGCACAAACTGATGAAGGGTATTCTAGAAGTTGATAGTCCAGAAACTTTATAAGTCTTTAAAATTGCATAGTTGTAAGATTGTGATTCAATATTGTACAGGCTTTTTCCTTCGTTGTGATGATCTCAGGACATCACCATCTGTGAAACCCTGTGGAATAATAATCTTTTTAAGATTGAGTGGCCTGAGATGAAGGAAGATGATGGGGAAGGAAAGTAAAATAATAAATTGATTAAAGTGTTTAAATTTAGAATTTGAGAAAAGGAAAACTGCCTGTAATTGTACCTTTTATTTTAAAAAGGCATATAAGTACACTACCAAATGTAAAATAGATAGCTAGTGGGAAGCAGCTGCATAGCACAGGGAGATCAGCTCGGTGCTTTGTGACCACCTAGAGGGGTGGGATAGGGAGGGTGGGAGGGAGGGAGATGCAAGAGAGAAGAGATATGAGAACATATGTATATGTATAACTGATTCACTTTGTTTTAAAGCAGAAACTAACACACCATTGTAAAGCAGTTATACTCCAATAAAGATGTTAAAAAAAAAAGGCATATAAGACATAATTAACATTAAGTAACAGAATCTTTACACTGCTAATGAGGTAGCACAACTCTTCTATCATAAATATTAACAACTTTACTATTTGAGTATAGTTTCGGGAACTGTTTAGGAACATATTAAAATGTCATTGTAATGCTGTTTGCCATAGCCTAAGTAAGTCAAGTCAATAAAAAAAATCACAATAATTCTGAATGCCATAGCCTAAGTAAGTCAAGTCAATAAAAAAAAATCACAATAATTCTGAATGCACCTCAATATAAATAAGGTATTTATTATAGTATAAGTACTGGAGTCAGACAGAGCTGGCTGAATTAGAATCCCTGCTACATGGCTTGTTAGCTGTGGGATCTTGGACAGATTACTGAACTTGTCTAATTCTTAGTAATCTTTTCTGTAATATGGTTATGGAAATAGCAGTTCTAGATTTCCCTATATCTAGATTTGATAATATATGTAAAATGCCTAGCATAGAGTGTCATGCATAGTGAAGATTCAGCAAGTAGTAATTGATATCGCTGTTATCATCTTTAACATCACTGTAATATCATCAGCAATGGTTGAACATAATGGGTACATTATTCTCTCTGTATCTATCTGTTTATCAATCTGTCTATATGTATGTGTGTATCTTGAATTGGTTGTTCTCCATTACAAAGCATAGGTCTTCTGGACTGTCTTACTGTTGAGAGAAGGGTCTGAAGAGAAGAAATATGTGTTTCAGAGTTAAGCGTGATTAAAATGTTACTGGATTTAAAGGCCTGCGTCAAGCACAGAAATTGAGAGGAGGGTTTTGGGACATCTACTGCACAGTTTTTTCTTGCAAGGCCCAGCTATGTATGTTTACATAATTCTTTGAAAGATGTATCCTCTTATACAAATACAGTTAATGGGGAAGAACAAAAGGTTTGCTAAAAGCATTGACCTATTTATATTTATCTTTTCATACCACATGAGTTGAAGTATTAGGATGCACAGAAATTTCTTTCCTTTTATACTTTTATACCATATAGAGTTCATGGTTTAAAAAGCTATTTCCTAACTCTGATGATTAAATTTGAATAACGTGATTTAAAAGTTTAATTTTATTCTTAGATTATTTTTCTGTAATGCATTTAATTCCAGTAGCCACCTGGCTATCCTCACTTTACAGACTTAAAAAGCTTAAAACTATGTTCCTCCATGTTATTTTATCCTAATAGATACACCTATTTACCTCTTTATCTCTGTAAAAATAATAAATGATAATAGCTAACATTTAATTAACATTTACTAATGTACCAAGCTTTGTACAGGTCTTAACACATTTCTTTCCCACAGTGCATTCAATAGGGTATGTGTCATTAGTATTTCCATTTCACAGATGAGGAAACTGAGGCCCAGAGATGTCCTCTAGCTAGAGGGGTGGAGCCATGATACAAACCCATGTCATCTGGCCCAGAGCCCACACTTACCCACACCAACAGACTTCTGAGTAGCAATTAGCCCCCAAGAACCTCCCTGTATTTCTGGGCCTTGAAACCCACGCCTTCCTATTTCCCTGTGTCCTCCCTGCAACAAAAGAGGGGTTTATCTTCAATAAAGTTTACTTTCCTGGCTTTGTCCTATCACACTATTTTCCTGTGTATGTACAATGGCCACAAAAGCAAAGAATGAGACCATATTAATTTTTAGTAAATGGTTGGATCTGTTTTTCAATAGATTTAAATTGGTTGCCAAGATCCTGCTAAATAGTTGCATTTATGCTCTGTATGCAGTGGTAGGGAACTACCAATCCATGATAGTGGAATTTCTTCATCTGGTGAGCCAGCCGCCTGTGACCTGAACTTCCGAACTGCCTCACTTTTCCTGAGCTGAATGAAATAGTATAGGACCAAAGGGCACTGGGAAGGGGCTCTTCATCTCACGGACACAGTGTGCATAAGCAGAAAGGCTCACTACGGGGAGCTCCAGGGTTCCTGGGGGTCTGAAGGGTTCCTTCCTCCTAAGAATAGCTGGAAAAGGCCCGAGGACTGTTCCATGGGCCACCTGCCTGAGTACCTCTCAAGAGCGGGGATTGTGCTGGATTGTGTCCTTGTCACCTTTTTCTCCGTGGTACTTGGCACATGGTATAAGGCGGGGAGACCTCGGAGCTTCTTCCTTCAGGCGTCTCAGAACCTGGAAAGCAGAGAGGTGAGGGATCCAGGCTGGAAAGACACAAGGAGGGAGGTGGAGGCAGAAAACAGGGCAGATAAGGGGGTGTGAGGGGGTGAAGGGCTGGCAGATGGATTGGTAGCCGGGGCGGTACTTATTTTCATTTCATTTTTATTCAGGTTATGGTTATATTCCTCTGTTCCCAAATCTAGCCTAGATGTGCAGTGAGCACTTAACCCTGACATCTGACTCTGTAAAATGAAGAACGTATTGCCTGCTGTCCTGGTAGCAGTATCTGGCACACCATACAATTTTAATAAGTATTAGCTATAATTATTATTTCTTGATTTTCTGCAGACAGAATTATGTTTTCTTAATCAAGTACTTTTTTTTTTTTTTATAAATTTATTTATTTTTATTTATTTTTGGCTGTGTTGGGTCTTCGTTTCTGTGCGAGGGCTTCCTCTAGCTGTGGCAAGCGGGGACCACTCTTCATCGCGGTGCGGGGGCCTCTCACTATCGCGGCCTCTCTTGTTGCGGAGCACAGGCTCCAGACGCGCAGGCTCAGCAACCGTGGCTCACGGGCCTAGTTGCTCCGCGGCATGTGGGATCTTCCCAGACCAGGGCTCGAACCCGTGTCCCCTGCATTGGCAGGCAGATTCTCAGCCACTGCGCCACCAGGGAAGCCCCCAAGTACTTATTTTTATACACCGTTTACTCTGACATGGATGACTAGACAGTCAAAGGTTACTAGGCAGCGTTTAGTTTTGGAGTTTCCGAATTCTACAAATACTAGCATCCTTTAAATAAGGGACACCCAACTCTGTACTTACCTGAACAATAAGATCAAGAGTTTAAGAATTTTCTACTGTCTCACTTCGTCCCAGCTTCCCCTTCCCCCTTCCCGTGTCCTCAAGTCCATTCTCTACGTCTGCATCTTTATTCCTGTCCTAGGTTCAGCAGAAACTAACACAACATTGTAAAGCAGTTATACTCCAATAAAGATGTTAAAAACAAACAAGCAAAAAAAAAGTTTAAGAATTTTCATACACCATTTCTTTTTTTAAAATAAATTTATTTATTTATTTTTGGCTGCATTGGGTCTTCATTGCTGCGAGCGCACGGGCTTTCTCTAGCTGCAGCGAGCAGGGCCTACTCTTCATTGCGGTTCATGGGCTTCTCATTGCGGTGGCTTCCCTTGTTGCAGAGCACGGGCTCCAAGAGCACAGGCTTCGGTAGTTGTGGTGCGCAGGCTCAGTATTTGTGGCGCACGGGCTTAGTTGCTCCGTGGCATGTGGGATCTTCCCTGACCAGGGATCGAACCCATGTCGCCTGCATCAGCCGGCGGATTCTTAACCGCTGCGCCACCAAGGAAGTCCCGCATACCATTACTTTCTTAATGTTACCTCTTCTCAAATACTTTGTTATTTTGCTCTTCTGTATTGGTAGCATCAACTGTCCAGATACCCAAGAAAAGTGAGAAACCAGGAAAAATAGTTAAAGGATCAGAGTAGGAACACAGGTAACTGGGGATCATCTTGTATTTTTCCTTCTCTTCCTCTAGTTTGTCACCAAGACATGACAGTGTTGCCTTTTGAACATCTACCTACTACCAGCCCCAGTGCTCCTGCTTTAGTTCAGGCCATCAGAACTTCTCACCTGAATTACTAGCTTCCTTATTAGCTTCAGGTCTCCATCCTCTTCAATGCTTCTGAAATTTTTTCTGAATGCAAACCTGATCATGTAATTCCCCAGCTTAATAACCTGTAGCATCCTTTGCCTTCAGGGTAAAGTTCAAGCTAGCTCAACTTTCAAAGTCCTTACTGTTTCAGTGGCCCAGCCTGGGACTCATCTCCTGTCACTCAACCTGAGGTCCCTTCAATTGGGTGATTCCAAGCAAAGAATAGAGCGTGCTCTTTCACACTTTCAAGCCATTGTACATGCCGGCCCCCCTGCAAGCGGATTCTCTGCTTGTCTAACTTCTTGTCTTCCTCACTTCTTTTTGTTTTCTTACTCTTCTCCTTCTTTGTAGCCTATTCACCCAGCTCCAAGCCAGGATGGGTTAGCTTTCTGATCCTCTATTATATGTAGTTTATTGAATTGTTGGTTTATTTGTTAATGAACCCCCAAAGTACATATACACATACTCGTCCTAACCCCCACCAGTGCCTGGGCCTGCACCTTCATCCCTCACCCAGCACAGGGCTGGGAAAGACATGCTGGTAGTTGTACATACTATAGTCTTTGTGCCAGGATGCCTTTGTTACTTAAAGTCGGCTCGAGGAGAAGGACATTTTTTGTTGTTGGAGAAGAGAGCTAAGTGGGTCTTAAAACCCAAGTTGGCAAAAGGGACCCTGATGCAGGAGGGGGTGTAGTGCAGAGAAAGGAACTGGAGATCTTTGTGAGTGTGTTGCCCTCTCAATGCTCATATGAGAAAACAAGGTCTATGTTCTCCCCACCCCTATCACCACCAGTCCACAGGTGGGAAGTATACCTCTGTCCCTGCTGTCTAAACACTTGCCACTGAGTGTCACCTGCCAGCTTCAACCAGCTGGTGTGAGCAGCAAGAAACAATATCATGACAGTAGTTCAAAATCATCACTCCTACATTCGGCCGCTAATTCATTGAACACCTACTATAATCCAGGAATATCATTTAGCTGATTCAAAAGACTGAGTTTGGCACATGACAGGCTATTCAAGATGCAGTGAAATTGTGGTTGTAGGAACCCATAAAAGTCAGAAACTCTCAGAGGTTCCACCACCATCCATATATTTGTCTTCTTGGTTTTTTCCTTTGAATACTTTTTAAGGAGCTCAGTGGCCATTCAATGTATCCTCTCTTTGACTGAGATGCTGGTCACTCGGAATTTTTAACATTTTGGTTTTTTAGAACTATCTGGAATAACTCACATTTTCTCAGTAAAAGAGGTTAACATTTATGCCATGAAAAGGGAGAATTTATACCATTCCCCTCAGACCTTTCATCTCTTACCCAAAGAATGAGTACTGGGAAAAAGAATACAAGTTAGTCTTTTGCCTACTGTATTTCAAAAATACACTTAGGTTGCTCTGCTTTTTTTCATTATTTTTCCATCTGGAAAGCTTTTTTTTTTTTTTCACCTGGGATGAACAACCGAATTATTAATTCTATTTAAATAATGTGCTGTATTCAGAAGAGTAGCTGCCAAATTTGTTGGGACCTATAACAAGACAATTAATTATCCAGCAACACGAGGACTATTGAGTGTTGGATATAAAACAGATGGTGGGAGAAGAAGGATGAGGCAGTCAGGATGCTGTGAGGGGTGTGATAAGTCTTTCAGGCTGTGTGGGGTAAAGCCACTTGTGCGCCAAGCCTCCCTCATACTCCCTGCTGTGCTTATTTTTCTCCATTGATACTTCCACCACTCCATCACTTCTGTCCTTGAGACTGCAGCTTCCCTGCCCCACTGCCACCACATTCATTTTAAATGTCAGGGGAAGTAAGGGGAGGTGAGGGCCAAAGGTCTGCTCCCCTTAGACCCTGGACACAATGCCAGCATCTGTGGCAGCCCCAGCACCTATCCCATGGAGCAAATCAGGCTGCCATTACCCTTGTCCTGACATTACTTTTAGTCCTGCAGATGTAGAGCTTTAAAGAGTTTGAGGTTCATTTCAGAATCAGTTAAGATAAATTAATATTACAAGCCAACACCATGCATTTTTTTTTTCATTCGCAGATTTCAAAGACCTAACCTAAAGTTTAAACATTTCCCCAGAGAAAACCTGGTTGAATAGCAGTGAAAAATGCTTACAAGAAACAGTTACTAGCCCCCCTCCCCCTGCCCACCTTTCACAGTGATCCTCCTCTGTGTCTAATCCAGTTTGTGAGAATTAGCAGGTACATTTATACTGAGCTCAGTATTTGATAGTGGAGGTTACAGTGACTTCACCATTGACGCTTTTCTTATAGATTACCATCATGACACATTTTTAACTCTGTGAAAGTCATAGTACTTGTTGGTGTGACAAAGGTGGTGACATTTAGATTTCAGATATTAAAAAAAAGAAAAACTATGTAATTGCAAACTTCGTCACTCATGCACCAGAGAAATACAGGATAACCTAGTTAAGATAAAGTTACTCACAATAAAGTTACTCATTCATCATAAAAGAGTGAGTTTCTGATCTGAGGAAGTAAGCAGTCACCTTGCCTATTCCACCCTCTCAATATCAGGCCCATCTTTTATCATTTAAAGTAGAGCTCCCTAAAATAGATTACACTGACAAGTAGTAATTACTGACAGCTGCATTTAATTAGCAAAGCAGATTCCTGCTCATGACAATAAAGTATTATTACATGTTTAGCATTAGCAGTGGCAGTAAAAGAGGTGACTTTGCTAACACAGAACTAGAAGACCCATTTTCTTTATTTAAAAACACACACAGAGTTTGGCTGGAATTGAGCTTATGCTACGTGGGAGTGTCTATGGTTACAAAAAGAAAGAAAAACATTAACTATAAAAGTGGTTTTTTTGTTGTTGTTGTTTTAAACAGGCAGATTGTATAAGGAATAAGAAATAGTCCAGTGCCAAACATTGGTCCCCGGTCTGGAACTGTGTGTCATTTTTTTTGTGTCTGAGTCTGTGTGTACGTTTGGGGGGAGTGGGGGCAGGGGTGGTGGAGGTGTTTGGGTGCCAAAGACAGAAACACAATTAACCATGTAAATTAGTAATTTCTGATTATATTGACACTCTGACTCTTCCCCTTTCCTTCCTTCCTTCCTCCCTTCCTTTTCTTCCTTCCTTCTTTTCTTCCTTCCTTCCTTCTTTTCTTCCTTCCTTCCTTCTTTTCTTCGTTCCTTCCTTCCTTCCTTCCTTCCCTCTTTCTTTTTTTGTGCTTTACCCTATATACAACTGTGACTTGTAGAGTACTTGAAAAGTATATGCAATCAAATTTAGGATTTTATATACATTCTAAATTTTAAAGTTAACTGCAATTTCCATCCATTCCTTCTTATAATATAAGCTTGTCCTGTCTCCCACTGCCCCTGTTATTCCCCCTCCCCTGCCCTATCTTGCCCTCATCTGGTAATTTTTACTAAGCATGAACATATAATGGTAGGATTCCAAACATCAAAATAGATGGTCAATAGTTTGAGCAACATGTACCACCTTCCTAACATCATCAAACTGCAGTGCATAGGTAGCTGCCGCTAACTTTAAGAAGGGCTGCGAAGAACGCTTAAACTAGCAGTCCTTGACTTACGTGACATTTGCTATTTTCATTACTTAAGTGTATGACTCGAGATATTTAAACAGATCAGCTTATTGCAGCATTATCAGTAGAATGTTAGTCCAAGAACCTAATATATTTTCTCACACTCATGGAACCCAATTCAAAAATATGTACTGGAGGTCTAAAATCTGAAGCAAAAAAATATGATGTTGCATGTCTGGAAGCTGTTTTCACTGAGAAAGCCTAGTGTGTTTTCACGATGCTGCTTTAAGTTATCTGGACGGCATTTATTTTTCAAGTTGTAAAAATAGACTCAGTATAATATACTACCATCTTTTAACTTGCCACTTATAAGTGCTGTATCCATAAACATCAACTTATGTATCCATGGTAATAAGAGGCAAGATGAATATGAATAAAGAAATCCTAAATTGATCCTCCGAAAAATTTCCATCATCAAACTGTTTAGCAGACTTGCTAAACGTCTTTTGGTTTTTTTTTTTTTTCCTCTCTCCCACTCACCCTCTAGTGGACATAAGCTAAAGAACAAGGGGGCTTCCCAGGACAGCCTGAGCAAGGTAAACAGTGGAGATTCCACAAAGGATGTGGCCAACCCACTAGTTTGATACTTATCATTATTCACAAGGACAATATGACCACCAACTGAGTTCACAACCCCCCACTAGGCAGTGTACCATCTTCATTCTCAAATACTGATCATTCTAACAAGGGTACTTAGAAGAAAAAAAAAAAAAATCAGGAGCTTACCTGTATTTCAGGGAGATTTTACAAAAAGGAAATTCTAAGGAGCAGCATTTGTATGGATATTAAATATAAATATCTAAGACCATTTAAGAGTTATTTTGAATATTAAAGTACAAAGCTTCACTAAAACCCTAAATTTAAAGCCCTACTGAGTCTTATACTATATTGGTATTTAAGTCCTATTAAAAATAGAGGTTAATTTTTATTTTGTGCTTTAGAAACCAACCAAGAACAGAAGATTCTTCACCAAAAACAGTTTATAGGATTCAGGGACATTGACTAAAAAGTATTGTGATCATTGAAATTGGGTATGTTTGACAACTCAATGTTTCAACTATAAAACTTTCCAAAATTAGATCTATAAAATTGGAAACTCTGCCAGCAACTGCTCTAATTACTGTGCTAGTTCATAAATCAGTACTGAGTAATAAAGGCCCAAATATTCTCTTTTAAAAATGTCTTTGACTCTTAATATTGTCATTACTCAGAATTCCATTTTCAGTCATTAGGCAAATACTTGTTGAAGGCCTACTGTGTACTACGGAGACGAACGAAACACAGTCCTCTGGCTTCAAAGAGTCAGGTGAAAAAGTAAATTATTACTTTATAATTAAATAAGGATCCATTTATTTTCACTTCTCCCCTCCCACCAACTAGAATGTAAAATCCACTGAAAACAAGAATTTTTATCTACTAATATACCCTAAGTATGCTAAAATATTACCTGGCACATAGTAAGTGCTCAATAAATACTTGTTGAATGAAATCATAGTTATATGAGGTATTAAAGAAGAAGAGTAGAGGAACAGAGCAGAGGCTGGGAGGGAAAGGAGTAAGAAAGTACTTCCAGGAGGAGGTAAACCTTGAACTCAGTCTAGAAGCTCTAAATGGAAAATAATTTGAACAAAGCTTACAGAGGCCACATATACCTGCATAAAGCTGAGTGGGTTTGTTTGTTTGTTTTTCTTTTTGTTTTGTTTTGTTTTCTTTTTGTCTTGAAACATGCCTTAACACTGAGTCAAAGAAGCACTACTTTGACAGCCAAAAATAGTATATAAGAAATTTGAGTCTTGGGATGCAGCAAAACTCCTCGAGACGCCTCTGTCCATCTCTATGTGTGTTTCATATGCACAACGGCTATATCTAGAATATGCCTTCCTTCTCTACAAATGCTTAATGAAACTATCCCCCAATTCAACCCACCTCAACGAAGGAACAACATTTTGATCATGTTTCTATCCCACTATATTTTTGAACCATTTACCTAATTTTTATCACCATTTGTCTATAATACACATTTTTAAACTGGAGCAGGCTTTGCTATGAAGCCTAGGCTACTTCGTGGTTTAAATAGGTTCTTATTTTAACCCTTGATCAATTATGCCTAGATAACTAACCCCATCAAGTTGACCTGTAGAAACCACTTGAGTCTCTGCCCAAAGCCAAATCTCCTACTACAGAGGAAGCATAAATCATCTGCAGATACTAAACCTAGCAGTCCGTTTATTCAGAGAGTGGGAGATTAGGCTGATGCATTCAAGGTTCATTTCCTACTATAAGGCAATCCAAAGAGTTTTTTTAAATCTTTGTTTAAATGTTTCTTTCTCCAGATTATTGGCCTGGAACCCAGTGTAGACATCTTCTGCATGTATAACTATCATTTCCTAGTTTGACAGTACTTCACTGACTAGCCATATGACTAAAGCTGTCCTATGTTATAATGTCCTTTAAGTTGGATGAGACATAATGTCAGCAATTGGAATCACTAGAAAGCATAAAGAGTGGTGATCCCACAGACTGAAAGGAGGCTATAATGGGGGTTTGCTCAAGTTGGCAGTCCCATTCCTGGTCCATCTGAATGCACTTGACTATGTTGGCTGAAAGTCTTCTTTCAGAACATCACTGTATGAAGAGGCTCTTGACAGACTTCGTGCATCCTGGCTGGAGAATGCAGAAGACATAAAAACAAGTCAGTAACTGACAAGTGACATCTAAAGTGCACAAAGATGTAGTTTACCATGAAATACCCTGTTTGTTTTTTTCTTAAGGGAATTTGTTTTAATGGCAAATACCTGCAAAAAACTCAGGAGAATAAATCCTAGCCTACATAATGATTAAATAATTTGGGGGGAAGGGTGTTCATTTTTTAAAACTTGGAGTCAGAGCCATCTAACTAATGTTGCGTCAGAACGTCTTAGGTCCACGGATTTTGTTCCATTGTACAGTGATTGAATGTCAAAAGCCATGTGTACATGATGAATAAAAGTGATGAGCTGAAACCATAAACCTGCCCATGTCAGAAACTACTTGTCCCTCCAGGGCCAAGTTAGAAATGAGAGTTTTCAGAAAAGATATTCAAGGCAACACAGTGTTAACTCTCTTCACATGATCCAGAATCTTAGAAACTTTCCAATTTTTCGGATGCCCATGAGACATGGCAGCCCTGTTGTCTAAAAGGGAATGAGAATGGGTAAGCCTTTTCAAGCATTTACGTTTTATGTGCAATAATGGCTATAGCAGTGCACAGTACCTCTTCTGTTAGGTTATGTTTATCTCATGCAGACTCCTTCCTTTTTATTCCTCCCCTTGAATCTCAAACTCTCAGGAGCTAAGACCAAACACAAAGAAGTCAATTCCCATCCTCCAGTGCTCCTGCTGGAGTCTCCTCAGGATGTCTTTGTTAACCCTCACCTCGTGACACGAGCGTTCCTTCAAAGTAGCCTTCTAGATTTCTTTGGCCCTAAAGTTAAAACTGTGTTTTTCTTTTGAGAACTTTTGAAAATATCTTCTGTCCCAAAATTAAGATCAAAAGTACTGAAAGCTGTACTCCTTAACCCACCCCAGGCCAGCATAGCTTTATACCCTGGATAACTTTGTATACTTTAGCTTTCCATTCATTGAGAAGGAAAGTGTAAACTAAATATATAGAAATAATAAGATTTGCATTGACTGAGTTGCCATTGAATACCACATGCTATATTAGAGCCTTAACATGCACTGTTATTTTCTTCTTTTTTTCCAGCTTTATTGAGGTATAATTGACCAATAAAATTATAAGATAGTTACAGTACACAAGGTGATGTTTTGATGTACATATACATTGTGAAAGGATTTCCCGCCCCCCGCAAGTTAACTAACACATCTATCATCGCACATATTTACTTTTTAAAAAAATTTTTTACAATAGGTCCTTGTTGGTTATCGATTTTGAATATAACAGTGTGTAAATGTGAACCCAATGAGGTAGGTTCTCTTCAACTTTTATAGATGAGGAATTGCAGCTGAAGTTAAATTGCTCAAAGCCGAAAAGTTAGGAAGAAGTAGAGGTGGGAACTGAACTCCTGTCTTTCTGATTCCATAAATTCATGACTTCTGTCACCAGTCATGTTACCCACTGTAGGTTTTTCTGAGCATAAAATTTAAGTATTCCTGTACTATTGATACTCACCAACAGATTAATGATTTTACCTGTATCCCCCTGCACACACTTAATAGTCATCCGAACACGAGTCCTTGAATGCCTTAATAATTTTACATATCATCACATTTGTGCCAGGTAGTTTACATATGTTATCTTTCTCTAATCCCAATAACAGTCCTGCTTTAGTATTATTTTTTCCTTGTGGCTTCTAGGTAAAAGAGCTTCCCTTCATTCCAGTGTATGACTTTTTATCAAGTATGTTAGGAATGGGCTAGGTTGAGCTGAGGTAACAAAAGACCCCATTTCAATGGTTTTGCAACTCAAAGGCTCATTTCTCCCTCCCACCACATGTCCACTGCAAGTTGGAGGGCTCTGCCACAAGGTGACCTTCTCTGTCCCAGCAGCGTCTGTGGGGAACATTGCTGATCTTGTGGCATAGGGAGGAGACATCACTGTGGAAGACATGCTAGCTGTCAAGACTTCCCTCTGGAAGTGACACAAGTCACTTGTATTTATTTTATTAATCAAATCAGTTCCTATGGCCAAGTCTGACATCAGTGAGGCCAAGAAAATACAGTTTTCTCCCAGGGAGGAGTAGCAAGTATTTGGAAGTTTAATACTGTCTATGACATTACATATACTCATATCTCAAAACTGTGGTATGTCTAGTCTCTTTAGTGGGCAAAAGTCAGAGAAACCTTCAGAGAGACTGGAAAGTATAGATAGCAAGAAGGGAACTACGCTGCAAGGAATTTTCTCAAGGGCTACCTTAGCAGCTTCAACAGAAATGACCTCCAGAATTCTTGTCCTTTCACAAGTAGTGTTTCTTCACGTCTCTTACTTTTGCTAAAATGGATTTTAGTCATTACCAAAAGGGAATTTGTATACTGCACTGTTGCCTTTTTGAATTTAGAGTATATATTTAGAATTTGGAACCACTTTCTCTGATGTCAGTTCTGCAGCTGTTTTTTTTTTTTTTTAATGTGTTATGTGAGCAAATGTAGATTGTAACTATAAACACAGTGCAAGGAAAAAGCAGCCCCATCTGTCTCTTTCAAACTTGATTAGGGAAGGTTGTGCAGACCATATTTTTAGTATGGTCTTAAAATTAAGGTTAAGTTGCTTTGAAGGTAGTTGACGAGTATAGATTTATTCGTTTTCAGGGTTAAGATAAAACAAATTGAAAATATATATACATTCCCAAAGATACATTATGTTACTCCTTTAAAACCACATTTATTTTTCCGTTGCATGGGAAATAACATTTGCAGGCATAGAGAGCTTTCCTCCTCTGACTTTGGTGACAGGAATTTTGAAATGGCTAACAATTCTATTACTTGTAGTTAATACTATTAACAAGAATTGAACATACTTTCAGGGAAAAGTCTGTATACTACCAAGCACTGTATAAATGAAAAAAATTATATTACACTAATCTAAATGGCATAGAGAAAAGTAAATTCCATAGTAACTGTAAGAAAAAAGTGGCTTTTCTGTTTGTTCTAAGTTGATTTTAATAATTAATCTGAAAGGCTTCTATCAAGTCACCACATTATTAAATTATTAAGTGACCAAAAAATACCGGACTAGCCTTATTTTTCTCCACTTCCCATTACCATGAGAAACAGACAAATGCCAAACAATCAGACAAATAGTCAGACTCTTGAGTTAATTGAGAAAGACTCTGGGAAAAGCCATTAGTGGCTCTGATGAAGACAAATTTTAAAGGAAAAGAGAACAAGAAATTCCAAGTGGAAGAAGAATTATGAAACAAATAATTTTCGATATAGAGAGAGCAATAAACCCAAAGGTTAGAATGTTTCAGTTATAGCACAATAACAATAAGTGCTATGAGGGAAGAGCTATGCGGACATATGTATATGTATAACTGATTCACTTTGTTATAAAGCAGAAACTATAACACACCATTGTAAAGCAATTATACTCCAATAAAGATGTTAAAGAAAAAAAAATAAGTGCTATGTACTTTACATTTTTAATCTCCACAATGCTCCTGAGTGGGAGTGGTGGGTTCCACAGGAGGAAAAAAAAAAAAAAAGAAGAGGCTTATAGCAAGCAGTTGGCTAATTTGCCCTAAGTTTCAGTTAGAACATCATGGAAACCAAAATTAATTAAATCCATTCATCTATTTATTCTTTCAACAAATATTTATTGAGTGTTTTCTAGACACCATTCTAAGTGCTGGAATACTGCAGTGAACAAGAGAGGAAAACCCTCCTGTCCTATGGGGCTGATATTTCTCCAATATTCATGGTTTCCTATTTTGTTTTTGGAATGTTACGTTTTTTTCAAATAAAATATTATATGCCCTCCCCCATACATAAAGCAGACAAAAATAAAGATGCTCTGTTTAAGGTGAAGATAAGGAGCTGGGAACTTTACCCAATCAACACTTCCCTTGCCTCCTTCCTCATTTCACATATACCTACTTAGAGAGTCCCTACACCTTGAGATTACTACCAGAACAGTGGAGATATCAGTGTGGGAAATGCAAATGGGTCCAGATGGTGAGAAAGTATGAATACTAGATTGAAAGAATAACTTATGATGTAATTGAACTAGTACTGGAGTGAGGTTATCAGAGAGTGGCGAGCAGGAGAAATTTGAGGGGAATAACAGAAGACAAGAAAACTTCATAGGAGGCTGTTTACCTGAACTAATGATATGGTAGTGGGCACTGAGTAGATTCAGAAGGATTCAGAAGATATAATGAGTCAGCATTACGTCTGATGTCACACATTAAAGAGACATTGTAGATTTCAGGGCAGAATATGGGTTTTGGAATCAGAGAATCCAGGTACATAGTATGGCCTCAGTACTTACTTTATAGCTTTGGTCAAATTCCTAATTTGACATGAGCCTCAATCTCCTTATCTGAAAAATGGGCATAATAAAACCTAATTGTGAGAATTAAAGATAATACATGTAAAATCCCAAGAACAATGTAGTCTCCTACAAAGTACCATCCCATCACCACCAATTTTTATAAGATTTTCTAGGGACTGTCTTATGTGTACTCAAGAACAAGTTCTATTATTATTTTTACCACTACCTTTCTAGTAAAAGATTGGATGTAAAAAAGAACTGATTAAACTTGATGTGGCATATATTATATATATATATATTATTATGAAGAAGGGTGAGAGAGAGAGATTCCGACTGGGATAATGGTGGAGTCATTGACAAAAAATAAGAATCAGGACTTACAGACATACTTACACAAATATACAAAGGAACTGAAGTATGTTTATTGCAATATTGTTCATAGTAGCAAAAGATGGAAAAACTTGTACGTCCATCAACAAGAACTGATGAAATAGGGACTTCCCTGGTGGCGCAGTGGTTAAGAATCCGCCTATCATTGCAGGGGACATGGGTTCAAGCCCTGGTCCGGGAAGATCCCACATGCTGCGGAGCAACTAAGCCCATGCGCCACAACTACTGAGCCTGCACTCTAAAGCCCGCGAGCCACAATTACTGAGCCCGCGAGCCACAATTACTGAGCCCGCAAGCCACAACTACGGAAGCCCGTGTGCCTATAGCCTGTGCTCCACAACAGGAGAAGCCACCGCAATGAGAAGCACGCGCACCGCAATGCAGAGTAGCCCCCACTCACCGCAACTAGAGAAAGCCCACATGTAGCAACAAAGACCCAATGCAGCCAAAAATAAATAAAAAATAAATAAATTTATAAAAAAAAGAACTGATGAAATAAATTAAGGTACACCTATACAATGGAATACTAGTCGACAAAAAGAAAGAATGAAATAGAACTTAAAATAAAAATTTGAGATGATTTTTAACATATTTTTAAATATAAAAGCAAGATGTGCACTCTCCAGAAAAATAACAGTAAGCTTTCCCACATGATATTTATATTCAGGGTACCAGAAAAAGAAAAAAATTGAATAAAAAATGAGAAGATGATGTTGTTTTTTAACTAAGTCTTTTGAAGTGGCCTTCACAGAACATCAACATGGTCACAACTATGGATAGACTTGGAAATAGCAGTGACAGCTGGTGACCAGAGGCTATACTACATATGAATAAAATTTAGAGAAAACTTGAAGGTGCAGATCATTCTCTTAAGCTATATTTTTCTGTGGCATCACTCCCAGCAGTAACATTTTTGAACCCAAAGGACACGAATTGATATAAATCACAAGTGTTGCATAATGGTGCATGCAAATTAAATAATATAAAAGAAATATATTAAGTTTAAGAAAATTAAACAGATTGAGTTCTCAGTTTCTCTGTGAGCTTGGAGTATATAACATCTTCAGAGACATACAAATATCACATTTAAAAGAAGCTGCATAAACATAAAATTAGATGCATATTTAAAATACATACTATGTATGGTTTTTGGTTTAGGGTTTTTTTTGCAAACAATTATAGCAAAGCAGAACAAAAACTTGCCAAGATGATAGGAAATACCTAAATCTTGTTTCTCCTTGGGCTGATAGGAGCTGATAAAAGCGGTGTTTTAGCCATTCTTGGTAAAAGATTATGAAGTTATAAAGAGCTAATAGGTACTGAGCATTTGCTGGGTCTAAGCATGGTACTGAGTGATTTACATAATAGTTAATTCCCCATAACAACTTGATGAGGTAAGTGCTTCTGTTTCCCCAAGTGTTTCATTACTTGCCCAAGGTCCCACAAGTAGTAAAAGGTTAAGTGGGCATTTGAACCCAGAGCTGCTGACACCAGAGCTCTTGTTTGTAACCAAGATGCTGAATGCTCTAAGCTTAGGGTGTAATCTACAGGAGGGAGATGGGATAGGATTCAGTTAGCTATACAGAGCTACAGGGAAAGCAACTCAAGAGAATGGATTTGGGTATAGAAACAGGAAATAATGTTGTGCAGAGTGGTGGGCAGAATCTATGACTTGTATTTTACTGTAATAATTTTGTCCAGGATAGTTAGTTTATTATCAGATAGTTATTTTTTTTAAATCTGTTTAAAGAGTCTGAGAGATCCTGGGAATAGGTGAGAGAGGGAGAAAAAATAAAAATTTGACCAATCCAGTGATGAGTAGGTAGATAAATTATAAAAATAATCCACATGGATTTTGAAATCACTGAGGAAGAGATTGAAGTTGAGTTAAAGCATTGCTAAGAGTTTTTGAAAAAAATATACACTATGCTTTTGGCTAGTGTAGACCTTGCAGTTTTCCTAATTGGTCACCTTATATTATGGACAAGCCATGAAGCGGACAGCATGTAATTCACTCCCCAGGATGGGGAGCCATGAATGGTAAGGTGTTAAACGGTGGAGATTAATGAGCCTTGGCAGGTCAGGGTGTGGGGGGGCTTGGGTGGCATCTGCTTGCACGGCAGTGGGCTTAACCCTTGCCAGTTATATGTGTAAGAGCTCATAGTTCAGACTTTCAAGTGGAGAAAAGCTCACTTTATCTAATAAAGTATTCTTATTTGAGTATGTGCATTAACAGTGATGTTAATGAGGACATCCGATTTTCTGAATCTTGTTGGTGTGTACGCGTTTTCATATGTTTTGATGATACGGAACTCAGGTCACTAGCCGCTATATCTAGTCAACCACTTTTCCCCATGACTTCCGCCCACGTTCCAGCCCACCCACAGACACCATCGTTACTCTGAGGTTCCTTCATAGCCCTTAGGACAACTCGGGAATATTTTACCTGTGTTGGTGTCAGCCCCCAATTAAAACAAGCTCTCTTAGAACAGGCACCATGTCACTTTTGTTCCCAACTAGGTATTGTAGATGCCCAGTCTACCACTATAGGTACTCAATGAGTATTTGTTAAATGAACAGATGGATGCATGAAATGTCTTTCCCATTAAACCTGAATAATCAAAAACATTGTAATATACAATTCAAATATCATATCCATAGATATTGCCCACAACCTAAAGAAAGAATATTTTTCTTATTGAGATTTTAAGACTGTTACAGAATTCCTTTGTATTTCTGTTAGCACTTTCAGTCTTAAGGAAGCTCAGTAACTGAGACTATATGCTTCTGTGTACTCCATGTCTGTTGAAGATTGCCCTTGTGAGTAATGCAGGAAGAAAAATTGACTTGAGGAAGAAGGGGGCACTTCTACATGAGAACGTAAGAGATCCTAAGGGCATTTCCCCCCAAGACTGACCTATAGAGTTTACAAAAAGGAAAATAAAATTATTTACATTCTCATGATACCTTAGCTTTTACAGAGATATTGGACATAAATTCCCCATTTGACATTTTTACATCTTAAAGAAACCTAGAGTCAGGAAATTACTTGCACAAAGTCACTTCACTAATAATTGGAAAATCTAAGATGTTAAGTCAGATCTCTGAACCAAACTTCAGTGAGTTTCCCATTAAAACACCTAAAATAGGGGCTTCCCTGGTGGCGCAGTGGTTGAGAATCTGCCTGCCGATGCAGGGGACATGGGTTCGAGCCCTGGTCTGGGAAGATCCCACATGCCGCGGAGCAACTAGGCCCGTGAGCCACGATTACTGAGCCTGCGCGTCTGGAGCCTGTGCTCCGCAGCAAGAGAGGCCGCGACAGTGAGAGGCCCGCGCACCGCGATGAAGAGTGGCCCCCGCTCGCCGCAACTAGAGAAAGCCCTCGCACAGAAACAAAGACCCAACACAGCCAAGAATAAAATAAATAAATTAATTAATTAATTAATTTAAAAAAAAAAAAAAAACACCTAAAATAATTTGCTTTTATAAGGAAAATCTCATTTTATTTCCCAAACTAGCTAACGTAGTGTAACTGCTATGTAATAATTTCATTGCCCTAGAACTAAAAAAAAAATGAAAAAAACAAAAACAAAAAGAATAGCAACTCATGATTCACAGTATCATCTCTTTCTTATAGGCTAATCTAAGCATATACGATAATCTAAAACATTTTTATCTTACCTAAAATATAGAAAAAATTTTCTTACCTTTAAAATCTTAGAAATAAAAACTAGTGCTGATAATTCAATGAACTTGCTCATCTAGGAAACTTTATTTTTTCTAGCAGCCTTAACTACAGAACACAAGTAATATTTATGGAAAATTTCTGTTAGCCCAATAATATAAATATTTGGTGTGTATAATGTGGATTACTCTTCCTCTGAGATCATTTGTTTTATTAGTTTTTTTTTTTTCTTTTTGAATCAAGTTGTCACTTGAATACTTTTGGATGTATCTGGAATCATCTCCCTCATCTGCTCTCCATTTCTTGTCCCCTTGGAATTAAAAAGTCATCAATTTGATTTCAGTGCTTATCTGATATGTGACAGAATAAACAATACTGGATGTGTTCCAGGCCCACATCACATTTAATGCCATCCCTCCTCCAACAGATGGCCAATGTGTGCTCATTTTATGAGTGTCTTTAGAATGGGGCTGCTTCCTGCATCATTGGTTTATTGCAACTGGTAGTGATATGGTTGGAAGAGTTACTTCCAAAAGCAGATGACATTATGGTATAATTTATACAAATAATTATATGTACACAAGCAAACTACTAAAATACAAAAAATAATTTCTATTGCCTTGAAAAAAGGTGGCGTTATGGAAGATCCTTGTTCACTGATGGCCTAGTTCACTTTATATAACAGTAAATTCAATAATTGTTGATAGAAAAAGTCACATGCCTGCTTCCATTTCTCTTAATGGCACTGCAGGGTTAGATTGCAGCATGAATGAAAAGATGGTATGTTTTCAAAACCTTGGCAGCCTGCGGTGACCTTCAGAAGAAATGAAATGCTCTGCTGGCTAGAGAAACAATTGAGCTGAAATCAGTGAGGCACAGAAAACTCAGAGATAGACTTCCCAAATTAAAAGCTGTTAGCAACAGCTCAGACAAGAAGAGGGAGAAAAGAATATTATTCTGCAAGGTGATTTTATGCAAAGATTTAAAAATGGGGGAGAAAACAAAGTTTAGTTAAGAGAAAATTTGTTTTTTTTAATCTCCTAAAGAGTTTAGTGTCTATATATTATCTAGACCATGAACATATCTAAGTCTATAACCTGTTAAAAAGCATGCAGAAAAATAAGTCAGAACTTTTCATAAAGCAGGGCATGAAAGAATTAGTAGTGGTCATAATATTTTACAATCAAATTGTTTTCTGTGTACCTCTAAGTCACAAAACAGTCAGTGGATCACATATTTGTAGAAGCCTTTTGACATGTTTATTCTGAAATACTAATACTAAATATGTTTACTAAATCTGTTGACGGCTAAGCTCTATTTGCAATTTTTTTCTATGTTATGAAAATAATTGAATGAAACAAGGTTTCTGGTACCTTGTTAAGAAACTAAAACGACCCCCTAAATATATGTCTAGGATACAGATCAGATAAAGCATAAGACTGAAAATATACCTCTTTCATATTTGTAAAGAATAAAGGGAGTTGTAGTGGACGATGAATAGAGAGATGTGCTATATTCTAATATTATGTGTGGCATTTCCATTAAAATGCTTACGCATAATGGTAAAATAGGTAGGAAATCTAACCATGTTTGCATATTCTATACATGAGAATTTATATGCACAAATAAAAAAGCTTTTATGCCACAAATGCTCTATTGTTCATATGTTGCCCAAGTCACATAGTATAGTTATTAATTTTACATTAATATTTGTTGTTTTAATTACATTGGAACCAGAAATAGTGGGGAAAGGTAGAGGTATAATAGCATAAAATTAATACTCTCTTAATTTTAATCTTACTAGAAAAAAATTACATTTCTAGAAAGTCTTACAATGCTCAGAAGCTTCAGTGTCGAACTTTTATTCATTTCTCTTCACAGTCAGTGACCTACATAATATCTATGCCAAGTCTTAAATCTAAAACTTCCGAGTGCTCAGCATAAATTTAAAAAATGAATATGTAAGCGTTCATGTTCTCCTACTGTTTATCTTTGAAGAAAACACATGTATATTAAAATTAAAAATGGAAAGGATATTCATAGAATTACTTTAGTGCTCCTTAATCTCTTTTGACTATATTCACTTGAAAATTTGCTGAAAATTTGGCCCTTTCTCTAGGGAAAAAAAAAGAGCATGCACACAAAAATTTCTACTGAATTTCAGAGGATTTGCCAACTCTCTCTGTGAATTTCCAGGGACTCCTTGGACCCATGAAAGCAAAAAGAAAGCTCACTTTATTTTTCCAGGAAATTACTCAAAATACTATATGTTATTCCCATTAAATTGAAAGGCATATGTATGGACTTAAACTTGTAAAATTGCTCTGTATCTTACTGTGACAAGGGTAGCTTGCTGAAACTGACCTATCTAATGTCTCAACTTAGGAATCAGTTATGTCTACCTCTAAAGGCAGTCGTTCTCAAACTGTGCTCTCTGGGCTAGCAACATCAGCATCACCTGAGAACTTGTTAGACATGCGTATTCCTGGGGCATCACCTCTGACATGCTGAATCAGAAACTTGGGGTAAAACCTAACAAAATATTGTAAGAAGCTTCCAGGTGATTCTGATGCACGGTAAAGGTTGTGAACCACTAGCCTAAGGAATTTTCTTATTTCGAATCCCCATAGCCAAGCATCTATTTTAAATTGCTTGATTGATACCTAATTTACATAAAATAAGATGCATTCATTTTTAAGTGTACATCTAGTGAGATCTGACAAATCTTTGTACCCATTTAACCACTACCACAATGAGGATATTGAATATTTTTTCCATCTCCCTAGGAAGTTCCCCCATGTACCTTTGCGGGTAATCCTTGTCACTTTCTACATAGTAAACTATTGATTTGATATTTATCACTGTTGATTAGTGTTGCCTGTCCTAAAACTTCACATAAGTGAAATTGTACAATTTGTGTTTGCTCTACATAATTTAAAAAAATCATCCAGGTTGCTGTATCAGTAGTTCATATTTATTTATTGCTGAGTAATATTCCATTGTATGGATATACCACAGTTGTTTATCCATTCATCTGTTGTTGGCCACTTGGGTTGTTTCCAGTTTAGGATTATTGTGAATAAAGATATTATGAACATTCTTCTACAAGTCTTTTTGTGGACATGTTTTTATATTTCATGGGTAAATAAATACATAGGACTGGAATGTCCAGATCCCATGGTCAGTGTATGTTTAACCTTTTAAGACTGCCAAATGGTTTTCCAGCATGGTTGCATTCCCATCAGAAACATGTGAGAGTTTCAAGTGATTGCATCACATCCTCATCAGGAGTTAGTACTACTAGTTTTTTGTCTTTTTTTTTTTTAATGTTTGCCCTGCTAATGACTGTAAAGTGGTCTCTCACTGTGGTTTTAAATTTAATTTCCTTGATGATTAATGTTGAACATTTTACCATGTGTTTATTGGGTATGAGTATCTTTTCTTTGATGAAGTGGATTCTTTTGGCCTTTTTTAAGTGGGTTGATTTTCTTATTACACAGCTTTAAGAATTTTTTTTTTTTGCTTCTGGATACAAGTGTTTGTCATAACAGGTATTAGAAATATATTCTTTCAATCTGTGGCTTACCCTTTTATTTTCTTAATGATATCTTTTGAAGACCAGAAGCTCTAATTTTGATGAAGTCCAATTTATCAATTTTATTTTCTTAATTTTGTATTTATTGTGTCTAGTCTAAGAAATACTTACCTACCTCAAGGGTCTTCTTGTTTTATTGTAGAAGTTTCATAATTTTAGCTTTTATATTTATAAATATAAATATTTTATATTTTTAATTTAGACCTAAAGTCTAAATATGTTTTGTGTATGGTGTGAGGTAAAGGTCAAGGTTCATTTTTTTTTCTACTTGGCTATCCAGTTGTTTCAGCACCTATGTTGAAACTTCCGACAAGCATCTGTTTTTAACTTTTAAATAGTTTACATTAGAGTTCTTTTAAAAGCTTGAGACTCTTATCCATTATTTTTAGATTTTGCCAGAGGTCCCATTAGATAATGTTAGTTTGCAAACATATTAACAAGAACTCCAAATATTCCTAGGCATTTAGTATTAGTCTGAATATTAGTTTGGCCCAAATACATAATCACAGAGATCAAATGGAAACATAGTCAAGATATCACTGTTTTCCTTAGGACATTGTAGATCTCTTTATGTCTTAGTAAATGAATATTAGAATCGTATAGGGTTATATTATTTGAAAGTTATACATCTTGGTTAACCACTTCCCTCAAAATAAACATATAAATGTTTTTGTTGTTGTTTTGTTTTTGATTTTTGTTATTATAAAATAGTGCTGTGATTAACAGCCTGGTATGTATAATTCTGCATTCTTGTCTGATTGTTTTAAATGGCAGTGTTTGCTTCAATGAATAGAATTGGGAGTTCTGTTTCTTTGCTTATTTGATGTATTTATTCTTGAGCCTGAGCACTTATCTTGATGACTTTGGTTGTATCAGAATAATTCAACCTACTGGAAACTTTACAATCTGGAAGTGAATCAGAAAGTTGCCAAACTGTACTTATTTTTCCAGGGCATTTTGAGGACTTAGGTGCGTTTATATATGTGGAAATAGATGAAAAATTTATCAGACTTTCCTATCATTGAAAATTGTGGGGAATATAATCATATCACTAAATAAACATATATTCGACAGATATTTATTGTGTACAAGGCCTACTTAGATGGAAGTGGGCTGGGAGAAAAAAAATACATTTCCTGAGTGTCTAGGAGGAGAAAAATACTGGTGATTAAATAAAATGGTCTTTTCTACACAAGAAGTTTTTTAAATTGCTGCCTTTTACAGTACAACCGAATTTGAAAGCTTGAAATGCCATTTTAGGCGGAGTTCCTTACTCTAAAGTCGTTAAGTAACTTACAGATAAGCTAAATCATTTGATTTCTTATCTCTCAGAAAAAAAAAATCTAGAGTCCCAATTTTATTTTTTTATTTTTTTATACAACTGCCTCTCTCTGATCATTGGTATATAGTAAAGGCAGATTTCTCATTCATTTATTGAGTAACATAATAGATGTTGTACTGAGTACCCCGGAGGAGCTTGCCACCTGTCTGGGAATTTAAAACTTGAAACATATTTTAGATATAAGAATGTTAGTCTGCAATGAAATCTAAGTCTTCTGTAAAGACCGTGACTTTAATATTTTTTTCCCGCCATTCTGTCATAGATTCATTGCTTGCTTGTCTAATGTAATATATGAGAGGGAACGGGTTCACTGCCATCTTCCATTGGCTCATAGGTCTTGTTCTCTGCGTGTTACCCTTAAGACCTTGATGAAAGGCATGCTCAAGTATAAATAAATATAGAGACCTTTTTCTTTAGATATATTTTATATTTATGAAATAAAAGTTGGAAAAGAGCCCTGGCAGGTAATATTTAGTGCAAACTTAATTTTCTGCTCAAAATGTGACACAATCTTGGCCTAAGGTAAATGTATTGTAGTACTATGTTTTTCAGTGTTTTAGTCCTCTTATAAAAAAATTAAAATGTTTAACACAAAAGACTAGTTTAATATTTTCAACCTGAGGTTACTATTTAATTTATTACATGGAGTGGTATTTTAGAAGAGGCGTATAGGTGTGTCTTATTGACAAGTCATCCAAATAGTAAGAAGTTTTCACTTATTACTGCTTAAATCTATGTCTTGGACAACTCTATTTGTACTTTAAGTATATTACAAGTTTCGCTTATTTGAAGCATACCACCCTTTTCAGAACTTCATGTCTTCTGGTACTTGTACATACTCTGTGAAAGTGTTTCTTTAGTGTGATCAAAGAAACCACTTTCAGTGGCATCCCCTAGGTTACTTGTACAAAGCCAGGTTACTTGTACAAAGCCAGCTTCCTTGGCCTTACCTTTTCTAAATCTGAATCTCTAAAGGTGGGACTCTTCATTCCATAATATTAACCACATCCCAGGTGAGTGTGACATTTTAAAGACCAATGCTTTGTGGGATTGGTTCTCATTTTTGCCTCCTGGTTGCTTGTTAATATGGTTCTTGGCCTGAAGGGAAGATCATCCTTTTCTTGTTTCACGCCTGCTTGACCCTGAGACCACCTGCTTATCAAGGACAGCTGTGTCCCAGCTCCCAGGGAGCAGGAATATCTCTATGTACAGTTCAGGGTTTTGTTGATATGCAAGGGACTGTCAGGAGAATCACCTCACCAACCTTTGTGTTTACTCACTTCTTCCCCAGGTCTTGCCTCCTCCTGGGACCCTGTGCTGGGGCAGTTTGGAGCCTCTGAGATGTTGCATAGAGCTACAGCTCTAATCAACAGTGAGAAAGCTAACTTCCTATACTTATACTTAAATGTTCAGTGAGCCATCTAGTTTGTGTGAAAGTGGGCTATTTCCTGCTATGCGAGTCAAACAAGGACAAGAATATTGAGACTCTTGCTCTAAAGAGAATTTTTTAAAAAATTCAATGTACTCTTAAGATATGCTTATTAGTATATACAATTTCAACTTAAAATTTTTAATAAGCATTTACTATGACAACTTTTCCCACATTATTCTTGAAATAAAGAATATTCAGTTAATTACTTATTTCCTCTCTGTGAACAATGTCAGTATATAAAAAGTTTCTTTCCAAATTAATCTGTTGTTATCTGCTTTCTAAAGCAATCATTTTTAAGCAGTCTTTATGTGACTCAACTCATTAAACTTTTGACTACATCAGTCTTTATATTGCACATTGACTAATAACTATAAATTAGAGTAATATTATATATACTAACATACTCAAAACCCCCAATCATTTTAATCAAAACCAATTCAAAACAGGTCAATAAGAATATCTTTGAGAATAAATCTGAATTCACCTCACATTGGTATTAATTAAAATAGTAGTATTCCAAATTTCCTTGGATATGTTGCTATCAATATTTTATTATCTATTAAAAGGAAGCAAATTACATCTCACTAGTAAATGCCAATTCATCTGCTTTTTAAATTTAAATGCAAATTCTTTCTGCCCTTTACCTTTACAAAGTAGAAATTGCATATGTTATGCATTGCTTTACACAGGCTTCAATACCAAAATTATTTTTTATCACTATTCTCCAAAAATTTATTTCAGACCAACATCAATGAATCCAATTTTTATCCTAGTTCCTGTATTAAATTTTAATATAATAAAATTCTTAGATATTTATAAAAAGAGTTTTATCATAGTTCATAGCAATCTCTATGTAATTTCAACAGAGTACTATGTGAAAAAGTAAGGATACTTGTGATACACATATTTCAAATGCGGCATCCTGTGTTGGCCTTACAAGAGAAAGAGAAATGATTTTTATATTATTCAACCACTGGTACAATGAGTAATGACTCAGAGGATGTCCCAGCAGACTCACCCTAGGTGATCTCATGGACCATAGTATAATAAGGTTTTAGGAATCAAAGTTTGGAATTTCCTCTCAGTGCCCACAAAGTCAAGAAACTGTAGTTTGACAGCATGAGGCTTTGGACCTTCTGTATCAACAGTAAAGGAAACCTAATCCACATCTTCTCTACTCATGACTTGGGAGTCCTTGCTTAACAGGAATGTAATGAGATGTTCATGCTGTTCTTACTACTGCAGTTATGTGTATTTCCCCATGAGTCTCCTCTGGTTGCTGCTACCACCTATACAATTGTGGTCAGAACAGAGTTTCAGGAGGAATAGGAGATAGTGAAATGAAGAATCACCCAAGAAGTGATCTTATGTCCTAATGTGTGTTCCTTAAATTTAGAGCTTTTCTTTTCTTGGTGATCGAGATATCTATTAAACTCATTGGATTCCTGGGTTATAAAGCATTTAATGCCATCCCACTTAATTTGGGTACCCAAATAGCATTTTTCAAATATAACTGTTTTTATAGCAACTATATCTTTAACTACAGGAACACTATATGTGTCTCCTTTTTCTCCTAACCTGTGAAATGATGAGAATGTTTTTAGTCTATTATCATATTGATAGATAACAATTTGCAGCTAGAATATAGAAACACAAGAGACACAACATTCTGTTGAAAAATTATTATAAACAATCTCAGGCACTAAAGCACTAACATCTTTTAGTAATGTTATAATACGAAATTGGCCCTAAGATGTATTCTAGGTTGAAATTACATACTATTTATAATCTCATGATTAAACTCTTTGCTTTTGAATAATCTATATACTATTCATGAAAAGTTTTGCCTTAAATGGTCCCTGAATAAACCAAAATAAAAATGCTAAAATAAAATTTAGAGTCTTAAAGAGAAAAGGAGGACTTTGTTGAACATTTTTAGTAGTCATAATTGTTTCAAAATGTATTCAGACTAAGAATTTCAGAATTTAAAGTACTTTCATGGAGGCAGAATGCAGTGGGAATTGCCCAGGCAATGTGTGCCCTTGAGTGAGTCACTTGGACTTTCTAAGCTTAAATGTTTATTTCTACTATTTTAAGAAGCCAATCAGCTGGTCTCTCCCTTCCAACATTATAGTACAATCTACCATATAAATTCTGGTTCTCATGATGTGATCTGTGGACTCTGGGGATCCTCGAGTCACTGTCAGGGAGTCTGTGAGGTCAAAACCATTTCCATAATAATATGAGGGTGTTTTTTGTCCTTTTCACTGTGTTGACATTTGTCTGGATGGTGCAGCAGTCAGTGGTGAGAAAAACTTCTGAAGCCTTAGCACAAATCAAGGCAAACTGATTACATTCTCCCCTGCCACACACTCGCATTTAGAGAAGGAGAAGGGAGAGGAGGAGGAGGATGCAGCTTTCCTTAAGAATGTCCTTGATAAAGCAGTAAAACTTAATTATATTGAATCTTAACCATTGAATGTGATCTTTTAAATAAGCTACATGATGAAATGGGAAGTATGCATCAAGCACTTCTGCATATCGAAGTACAAAAGTTCTCTTGAGAAAAAGCTCAAGTGGATTGTTTGAGTTGCTAGCTAAAGTAGCCACATTTTTCCATGGAACATTATGTTTACTTGAAAGAATTGCAGACAAACTGCAGTTATTCATTCCTGGGTATTTCACAGACATTTTCTCAAAAATGAGCAAGGTGGGCTGTCGCTTCGAGGAGAACAACTGACAATATTTTCTGGCAATGATAAAATTCAAGCTTTCAAAATAAAAGTACTGGAAAACATGTATATGCCCCTATTACTGTGACAGCTTTGAAATAGGTAAAGACGTTTCTGATGAGACAGGTGGTAATTTTTTTGATAATGAAATGTGTCAACATTTGGAAGATTTGTAGAGTTCAGTGTAATATTTTCCAAATGACCCGTGTTAAAATTTATGCTTGGTAAAAGTGAAAGATAGAACTATTTTAATGTAAGAGTACAAAAGTTCACTGATATAGTTTCAGATTCCACAATGCAGCCAAGCTTTAAGAAACTATTACTTGTCAAATGTCAGTGTAGTATTAAAGAAAAATAACCACAATTATCTGAAAATGCTTTTGAATTATTCTTTCCTTTTCTAAGTACACATCTATGTGAAGCCTGATAATGTGTCTTACAACCAAAACAATGTATTGCAACAGATTTAATGCAGAGGCGTTTATGAGAATCCAGCAGTTTTAAGCCAGGCATTAAAGAGATTTGTAAAAATGTAAAACAATATATCTCTTCTTGCAATTTTTGTGAAAGTACAGTTATTTTCTTTATAAAAATATTATTTGTGTTAGCATATAATAGGTTTATTACTGGTATTTTTAAAACAAATTAATAATTTTTTAATCTCAGTTTTGATCCCTAATATGGTAAATAGTGATAGATATAACCTACATAAACCAAAGGATCTGAGACCAAAAAGATTGAGAATTGTTAATAGAAACCATGAGGCTGGTGTGGGGGAAGCTATTCAAATATAAAATAAAGCTAAAAATAGTACTTTTTAGCCACTAGAGGGAGCTTTTATTTTATATAAATTATGTATAGAGTAGAGGCATTAAGAATTTATATGAAAAATAAATGCAAAAATTCTAGACTCACAGCACTTAATATATAAAACACAGAGCTTTGTGAGAACCCCCCCCAGCTTTTTGTGCTTTCTTTCTATGGTAGCTCTTTAAACGTAATGGAAGGATTTGTCTTCTATAGCCATAAGTTTGTGTGTGCCTAGTATGCTTAAGAAAATTCCATTAAAGTAGACATTTAAGAAAACATCATGAAGTCTTACTGTATGACACCATATGGTAAGAAGTCATTAATTCTTTTGTTCTCTTTCTAATTGCTTCCCTATAAATAGCAGGAGTTGATGCAGTTCTTTCTCCTCGCTGACCTTTGAGTAATTGCTAGTTGAGTATAGGTCAGTCAGAAATACCTCTGCCATCTTGTATTTCTCCCAGAGACATTTGTATCAGTTATGGGGAAATGACTGTACGTATGGAATCAGTGACTGAGTTCTGAATGATTTATTTCTTCTCTTCTCTAAAGTTCACGTAGAATCACACTGCTACTGCAGCCAGTCATTCCTGTGGTTTTATGAACTCTCCCTCAATGACATCCATTTTTTAATAATAAATTTATTATCTTTGTCTTCCTGAAGGCTTGGTATGGAGAACCACATCTTAATTGTTAAGAGATGCGTGCAGGATCAGTAGTTAAAGCTGCTAGATGACTTTTGTAGGTATTTTAGAAATAATTGCATGCATTATTATTTGTATTTTATAAATAATCTTAAGCAATCAGTGTTATGGTAAAACTACAGCTAAGTACATCCAAATTTACAGCTGCTATGTTGTTCCAGATTTCTTAGGATGTTTGTTCCTGGGTAAGATGTGATGTGCCCTGATAAGGGCAAAGGTGAGGAAGTCCCCTGCAAGAGAAATTGTTTTCACTAAGTACTTTCTTCTTCCTGCAGAACTTCTTGTGCTCTCTCAAACCAGTTGTTCTTAACATATTGAAATAAAAAAGAAAGGAAAGAAAAGAAAAACTTTAAAAATCAGATGAAAACCATGATTCCTCTGCCCAGAAAAATATACAAGCACAATATGCTAAATTTTGCATACAATTTTGAAGGTTGTCAGATCTTCTGAAGTCCACAAGAATTCCAGTTAAGAATTCTTGTTTAAATCAATAGAAAACCAGTGAAGATAGAACATGGTAGTGTTTTTTGTTTATTTGGGGGGAAAAGATAAGTATCTGGGATAAGTATGCATTAATAATCTTATTTATGTTGGAATCACTACAAATATCTTTGGGTATTCTGAAATGCTTTTAGTAGAGGCTTCATAATCCTTTTCTGTTAAAAATTTTATGCAAGCTAGAGCTGGAAGCTTTGGTAGAATTGAGGCCAGAACTGGTGAAACCTGGTAACTCCTCAGTGCAGAAAGTCCATTCAGCCTGTCAGGTTTTTTAAACAAATTTAAGAAAGTGATGCATTTAAAAAAGCCTTATTGAGTTAATCTTGGTTTAAACAAATTAAACTTTCTTGAATGATTTAGAGCACTCAATCCCCAGGAGCCGAACTGGTCTCAATAATTCATGGGTAATAGCTACACAAGTTTAAGTTATATAAAATAAGCTAAGAGCATTTTAATTACAGGCAAACCTACATAGTAACATTAAAATTGTTAATCCATATTCAGCTTGTAACATTTTTACTCTTAATTGAGAAGGAATTGGAATAATATATTTAAACTGCAAATAATGAAGACATAAGATGATTACACTAAGAGATAAAGGATTGAAGGACTAAAAATGCTCACTAAGGATCCTACAGGAAAGAAAAAGATGAGAGAAAAGGGTGGAAAATTACTTTTGTTCAATAATTCCTGGCTGGTGTTGATAGTTGAAACTTACCAGAAAATAAAATATTTTTTTCTTTCAAGATAAATACTGTGCCCCAGATCTCTGCCCCCTAGAATTTTTATAAGGAATTTTCATTATTCTGCATTGCTTTCCAGATGCCTTAACTTCGTTTAACCATACATCTATATATCTGAATTATTGTCATTGGTTTTACTTAAGTAGTAGGTGATTGATAGTTTAATTTTGCTTATGTGCTTGGATATAGCTATAGTGAAGAAATAAAACTTGGTAAATTCTATCATTAATAAACTTAAACATGACCCTCCCATAGTATTTCACACTGCTATGTTCCAATGATCATGAAATAATAATTTTCTATGAGTTTCAGCAAGGCTAGATTATTCTTACCTTGATTCTCCTTTTTGAGGGTTATAGTGATAGAAATGAGTGATTTTTCTATCTCTATCATGACCTAATTGAGCCTAAAAAAATATATTTAGGGGCATCAAGGATCATCACTCATGAATTGAATGCATACCTCCTGATTGATACCTAAAGTATAGTTTGTAGGCTGCCACTATGGCAAGAATAATTCAGCACCTTTCTGGGTAACTGCAAATATTTGCAAATCTTGGAGAGAAGAGCAGACAGTATGATTTGCAGCTTGAGCAAATGTAGTGAGTCATCAATGATGTTCAAAGCCAACAAAGATCTAATGAATACATGCCGTAGTTTCAACACTGGAAATCAACGTTCAGTTATCCAAAAGGCTATTTTTTCCTTAAAAATCTTCTTCTAAGCCCTTGGTTCCCCTGCCATTCCTCTAAACTTGGCAGGCGTATTTGAGTGGTGATGATGGCACGTAGCAGGGCTGTGTCATGGTCCTGGGAGACCAATCCTGTTCTAAAGAGAAACTCGTGAAGTAGCTAAGGGCTCAGCTCTATGTCCAGTCCCTCCAGGGGAGGGATGGTAAGAGCTAAAGAGAGTGTCAGTGTCCCTGAAATGGAGTGCAGGTCAAGGAACCGGGCCCCAAGTGGAGAAATTAGGAAACCAAAGATTTACTATTTTGGGGAAAGAGTGTGGGGTGCGGAGCCCTGGTGCTGAGACAATAGGGAGAAAATGATAGCTTATTTGGGATACAGATGCCTTAAATGTACACCAGCACCTAGGATACCAAGGTTTCATGTAGACCTTACTTGCTACTGGGAATGGGGCTTCTCAAATTATATATGCCATTGACTTAGGTGAGCTAAGAATACAAGTCTTTGACAGGGGCTGCATGACTGAGAACACAAAGACATCTTTAACTTCCCAGGGCATGCTAGTGTGTCCTGTGCATGACCTTCAGAAATAAGTTAACTTTTTATGGAACAATAACAAAGGTGTCAGGATGGTTTACTTTATGTATACCAAGCTAAAAATGAATTTACTAACATAGAGATTTTTTGCAGAATCACTTTTTGAAGAAACATTATTTTTTAAAAACAACTTTAATTGATCTTTAATTCCCACATCATAAAATTCACCTGAAGTATACAGTTCAGTGGCTTTTAGTATATTCACAGAGCTCTGCAACCATTACCACAATCTAAAAATCACTTTAATTGCTTTTCACATAAAATTCTGTACCCATTAGAGTCACTCTCCATCCTCCCTCTCCCCAACCCAGCATCCCTAGACAACTACTAATCTAGTTCCTGTCTCTATAGATTTGTCTATTCTGGATATTTCATACAAATGGAAGCATATATGTGGTCTTGTGTGATTAACATCTTCAACTCTGAATAATGTTTCAAGGTTCATCCATGCTGTAGTATGATTCAGCATTTCACTTTTCACTGCTGAATAATATTCCATTGTATGACTTTACCACATTTTATTTATCCATTCATCAGTTTATTAGGGTTATTAGTTATCATGAGTTATCATCAGTTATTAGGGTTCATCACTTTCTGCCTATTACAAATAATGCTGCAATGAACTTTCATATATGTATGTACATTTGTTTTAATTTCTTTGGAGTATATACCTAGGAGTACAATTGTTAGGACACATGGTAACTCTATACTTCATATACTGAGGAATTGCCAAATTGTTTTCCAAAGTAGCTGCGCCATTTACAATTCCACCAGCAATGTTATGAGAGTACTAATTTCTCCATATATTTGTCAGCACTTATTATGTCTGTCTTTTTCTTTTAGCTATTCTGGTGGCAGTAAAATAGTGTCTCATAGTTTTGAGTTGCATTTTTCTAACTACTAATGAATTTGTTGAGCCTCTTTTCATGTCTTAATTGGCTATGTGTATGTCTTCTTTGGAGAAATGTCTACTCAAATCCTTAGGCCATTTTTAAATTGAGTTATTTGTTTTTTAAATTTTACTTTATATATTTAAAGCACTCTAGATATTCTTTTTTTAAATTGTTTAAAACGTCTTTATTGGAGTATAATTGCTTGATAATGCTGTGTTAGTTTCTG
The DNA here is from genome assembly GCF_949987535.1 of Balaenoptera acutorostrata. Taxonomy (NCBI): domain Eukaryota; kingdom Metazoa; phylum Chordata; class Mammalia; order Artiodactyla; family Balaenopteridae; genus Balaenoptera; species Balaenoptera acutorostrata. Next base: position 46,891,875 of record NC_080077.1, read on the forward strand.
CTGTAAACAAACAAAGTGAATCAGCTATACATATACATATATCCCCATATCCGCCCCCCCCTCCCTATCCCACCCTCTAGGTCGTCACAAAGCATCAAGCTGATCTCCCTGTGCTATACAACAGCTTCCCACTAGCCATCATTTTACATTTGGTAGTGTATATATGTCAGTGCTACTCTCTCACTTCGTCCCACCTTCCCCTTCCCCTCCTATGTCCTCAAGTCCGTTCTCTACGTCTGCATCTTTATTCCTTCCCTGCCACAAGGTTCATCAGTACCGTTTTTTTTTAAGATTCCATATATGCATGTTAGCATATGGTATTTGTTTTTCTTTTTCTGACTTACTTCACTCTGTATGACAGTCTCTAAGTCCATCCACCTCACTACAAATAACTCAGTTTCGTTCCTTTTTGTGGCTGAGTAATATTCCACTGTATATATGTGCCACATCTTCTTTATCCATTTATCTGTTGATGGACACTTTGGTTGCTTCCATGTCCTGGCTATTGTAAATAGAGCTGCAATGAACATTTTGGTACATGACTCTGTTTGAATTATGGTTTTCTCAGGGTATATGCCCAGTAGTGGGATTGCTGGGTCATATGGTAATTCTATTTTTAGTTTTTTAAGGAACCTCCATACTGTTCTCCATAGTGGCTGTATCAATTTACATTCCCACCAACAGTGCAAGAGGGTTCCCTTTTCTCCACACCCTCTCCAGCATTTATTGTTTCTAGATGTTTTGATGATGGCCATTCTGACCGGTGTGAGATGATATCTCATTGTAGTTTTGATTTGCATTTCTCTAATGATTAATGATGTGGAACATTCTTTCATATGTCTGTTGGCAGTCTGTATATCTTCTTTGGAGAAATGTCTATTTAGGTCTTCTGCCCATTTTTGGATTGGGTTGTTTGTTTTTTAATGTTGAGCTGCATGAGCTGCTTGTAAATTTTGGAGATTAATCTTTTGTCAGTTGCTTCATTTGCAAATATTTTCTCACATTCTGAGGGTTGTCTTTTCGTCTTGTTTATGGTTTCCTTTGCTGTGCAAAAGCTTTTAAGTTTCATTAGGTCCCATTTGTTTATTTGTGTTTTTATTTCCATTAATCTAGGAGGTGGGTCAAAAAGGATCTTGATGTGATTTATGTCAAAGAGTGTTCTTCCTATGTTTTCCTCTAAGAGTTTGATGGTGTCTGGCCTTACATTTAGGTCTTTAATCCATTTTGAGTTTATTTTTGTGTATGGTGTTAGGGAGTGTTCTAATTTCATTCTTTTACATGTAGCTGTCCAGTTTTCCCAGCACCATTTATTGAAGAGGCTGTCTTTTCTCCACTGTATATTCTTGCCTCCTTTATCAAAGATAAGGTGACCCTATGTGCATGGGTTTATCTCTGGGCTTTCTATCCTGTTCCATTGTCTATATTTCTGTTTCTCTGCCAGTACCATACTGTCTTGATTACTGTAGCTTTGTAGTGTAGTCTGAAGTCAGGGAGCCCGATTCCTCCAGCTCTGTTTTTCTTTCTCAAGATTGCTTTGGCTATTCGGGGTCTTTTGTGTCTCCATGCAAATTGTAAAATTTTTTGTTCTAGTTCTGTGAAAAATGTCAGTGGTAGTTTGATAGGGATTGCATTGAATCTGTAGATTGCTTTGGGTAATAGAGTCATTTTCACAATGTTGATTCTTCCAATCCAAGAACATGGTATATCTCTCCATCTATTTGTATCATCTTTAATTTCTTTCATCAGTGTCTCATAATTTCCTGCATACAGGTCTTTTGTCTCCTTAGGTGGGTTTATTCCTAGATATTTTATTCTTTTTGTTGCAGTGGTAAATGGGAGTGTTTTCTTAATTTCACTTTCAGATTTTTCATCATTAGTGTATAGGAATGCAAGAGATTTCTGTGCATTAATTTTTATCCTGCTACTTTACCAAATTCATTGATTAACTCTACTAGTTTTCTGGTAGCATCTTTAGGATTCTCTATGTATATAGTATCATGTCATCTGCAAACAGTGACAGCTTTACTTCTTCTTTTCCGATTTGGATTCCTTTTATTTCTTTTCCTTCTCTGATTGCTGTGGGTAAAACTTCCATAACCATGTTGAATAATAGTGGTGAGGGTGGGCAACCTTGTCTTGTTCCCGATCTTAGTGGAAATGCTTTCAGTTTTTCACCATTGACGACGATGTTGACTGTGGGTTTGTCATATAGGGCCTTTTTTATGTTGAGGAAAGTTCCCTCTGTGCCTACTTTCTGGAGGGTTTTTATCATAAATGGGTATTGAATTTTGTCGAAAGTTGTCTCTGCATCTATTGAGATGATCATATGGTTTTTCTCCTTCAATTTGTTAATATGGTGTATCACGTTGATTGATTTGCGTATATTGAAGAATCCTTGCATTCCTGGGATAAACCCCACTTGATCATAGTGTATGATCCTTTTAATGTGCTGTTGGATTCTGTTTGCTAGTATTTTGTTGAGGATTTTTGCATCTATGTTCATCAGTGCTATTGGCCTGTAGTTTTCTTTCTTTGTGACATCTTTGTCTGGTTTTGGTATCAGAGTGATGGTGGCCTCTTAGAATGAGTTTGGGAGTGTTCCTCCCTCTGCGATTTTTTGGAAGAGTTTGAGAAGGATAGGTGTTAGCTCTTCTCTAAATGTTTGTTAGAATTCACCTGTGAAGCCATCTTGTCCTGGACTTTTGTTTTTTGGAAGATTTTTAATCACAGTTTCAATTTCATTACTTGTGATTGGTCTGTTCATATTTTCTGTTTCTATCTGGTTCAGTCTTGGGAGATTATACCTTTCTAAGAATTTGTCCATTTCTTCCAGGTTGTCTATTTTATTAGCATAGTGTTGCTTGTAGTAATCTCTTAGGATGCTTTGTATTTCTGTGGTGTCTGTTGTAACTTCTCCTTTTTCATTTCTAATTTTATTGATTTGAGTCCTCTCCCTCTTTTTCTTGATGAGTCTGGCTAATATCTTCTCAAAGAACCAGCTTTTCGTTTTATTGATCTTTGCTATTGTTTTCTTTGTTTCTATTTCATTTATTTCTGCTCTGATCTTTATGATTTCTTTCCTTCTGCTAACTTTGGGTTTTGTTTGTTCTGCTTTGTCTAGTTCTTTTAGGTGTAAGGTTAGATTGTTTATTTGAGATTTTTCTTGTTTCTTGAGGTAGGCTTGTATTGCTATAAACTTCCCTCTTAGAACTGCTTTTGCTGCATCCCATAGGTTTTGGATCATCCTGTTTTCATTGTCATTTGTCTCTAGGTATTTTTTGATTTCCTCTTTGATTTCTTCAGTGATCTCTTGGTTATTTAGTAATGTATTGTTTAGCCTCCATGTGTTTGTGTTTTTTACGTTGTTTTCCCTGTAATTCATTTCTAATCTCATGGCATTGTGGTCAGAAAAGATGCTTGATATGATTTCAATTTTCTTAAATTTACTATGGCTTGTTTTGTGATCCAAGATGTGATCTATCCTGGAGAATGTTCCGTGCGCACTTGAGAAGAAAGTGTAATCTGTTGTTTTTGGATGGAATGTCCTATAAATATCAATTAAATGTATCTCGTCTATTGTGTCATTTAAAGCTTCTGTTTCCTTATTTATTTTCGTTTTGGATGATCTGTCCATTGGTGTAAGTGAGATGTTAAAGTCCCCCGTTATTATTGTGTTACTGTTGATTTCCTCTTTTATAGCTGTTAGCGGTTGCCTTATCTATTGAGGTACTCCTATGTTGGGTGCATATATATTTATAATTGTTATATCTTCTTCTTGGATTGATCCCCTCATCATTAGGTAGTGTCCTTCTTTGTGTCTTGTAACATTCTTTATTTTAAAGTCTATTTTATCTGATATGAGTATTGCTACTGCAGCTTTCTTTTGATTTCCATTTGCATGGAATATCTTTTTCCATCCTCTCACTTTAAGTCTGAATGTGTCCCTAGGTCTGAAGTGGGTCTCTTGTAGACAGCATATATATGGGTCTTGTTTTTGTATCCATTCAGCAAGCCTGTGTCTTTTGGTTGGAGCATTTAATCCATTCACGTTTAAGGTAATTATCGATATGTGTGTTCCTATGACCATTTTCTTAATTGTTTTGGGTTTGTTTTTGTAGGTCCTTTTCTTCTCTTGTGTTTCCCACTTAGAGAAGTTCATTTAGCATTTGTTGTAGAGCTGGTTTGGTGGTGCTGAATTCTCTTAGCTTTTGCTTGTCTGTAAAGCTTTTGGTTTCTCCTTCGAATCTGAATGAGATCCTTGCTGGCTAGAGTAATCTTGGTTGTATGTTCTTCCCTTTCATCACTTTAAGTATATCATGCCACTCCTTTCTGGCTGGTAGCGTTTCTGCTGAGAAATCAGCTGTTAACCTTATGGGAGTTCCCTTGTATGTTATTTGTCATTTTTCCCTTGCTGCTTTTAATAATTTTTCTTTGTCTTTAATTTTTGCCAATTTGATTACTATGTGTCTCGGCGTGTTTCTCCTTGGGTTTATCCTGTATGGGACTCTGTGTGCTTCCTGGAATTGGGTGGCTATTTCCTTTCCCATGTTAGGGAAGTTTTCAACTATAATCTCTTCAAATATTTTCTCGGGTCCTTTCTCTCTCTCTTCTCCTTCTGGGACCCCTATAATGCGAATGTTGTTGCATTTAATGTTGTCCCAGAGGTCTCTTAGACTGTCTTCATTTCTTTGCATTCTTTTTTCTTTATTCTGTTCCGCAGCAGTGAATTCCACCATTGTGTCTTCCAGGTCACTTATCCGTTCTTCTGCCTCAGTTATTCTGCTATTGATTCCTTCTAGAGTAGTTTTCATTTCAGTTATTGTATTGCTCATCTCTGTTTGTTTGTTCTTTAATTCTTCTAGGTGTTTGCAAAAAAAACCATTTCTTGCATCTTGTTGATCTTTGCCTCCATTCTTTTTCCGAGGTCCTGGATCATCTTCGCTATCATTATTCTGAATTCTGTTTCTGGAAGATTGCCTATCTCCACTTCATTTAATTGTTTTTCTGGGGTTTTATCTCGTTCCTTCATCTGGTACACAGCCCTCTGCCTTTTCATCTTGTCTGTCTTTCTGTGAATGTGGTTTTTGTTATACAGGCTGCAGGATTGTAGTTCTTCTTGCTTCTGCTGTCTGCCCTCTGGTCGAGAATTCTTATGTAATAAGCTGATGTAGACTTTTTGGCTCCTCACAACTTATATAATCATTAGTATAAAAAAATTTTATTACTTTTGCTATTCATTTGAGGTACAGAACTCACTGCGATGTTACCCATAGGACATTTTGTGCTTAATTAAGAACTGTGGTCAAGAGAGTTACTTGAATGTAAAATGTTTAACTTTGATTTCAAAGTTCAGAAAGATAGTTTGAAAAGTTTAAACTATATCTTGTTTACTCTTTCTGATTTTAATTCTGTTCATCACTTAGGTGATGATACAAAGTGTAAAATTTGTACGTGTAGAACATGTTTGATGAGGAGTTTAGCTGGTGGGTTCTAGAAAGTATTGCTCTCGGGGTCTTCTGAGAAGGAGATAACATTACAAGTATTAATGTCCTCAGCTGACAAACTGAAACACAGGTTAGGATTGACTTAAGCTTTTATCATCTGCAGAGTTATAAGGAAAACAACCTCCTGGAGCGGTTTCTCTGCATCCTACCTAAGGTGGGAACAAACTACCAAGCAAGGGAGAATGTTTGGTGAATTAACTCCATCAGTGCTGGCTTACTGGCTGGGGTGACTTAAAAATAATAAGGAGGAAGATAATTGATGGCATGTGCCTTTTATGGAAAAACATCCCATCAATTATCTTAAATTTTAAAATAAATATCTAGAGTTTCTGTTCTTGTAGAACATACAGTATCTTCATGTTTCTTGGACTTACTGGCTGTACATTTTGCTGATTTGGAAGCAGTTGCAGCATTGCATTTCCTATCCAAAAAAGAATCTATAAATAGTACTGGTCAGTATCCAATATATGTTATTTTTTAAACTGGTGACTGAATTGTCTTTAGGGAATATATTTTTAGTGTAAAAACTACAATGTTGTATAATGATAGTTCCTATGAAATAGATTTTAAAATATGTGTATTCCAGACTGAAATGTATGAAATAACGTTAAATAGAGAAACTCAGTCAGTGGTTAAATATATTCATTCATCCATTTAAATATTCCACCAACCAGCATTTATTGAGGACCTATTATGTGTCAGGTACTGTTCCAATAAGGATGTATTGAACGTCTTCTCTGTTCCAGGAACTGTGCCAGGCATTTGGAATACAAAATTCATAAAGTACAGTCTGTCTTCTTAGGGAACTAAGGATCGGTACTATCATGGGAAGTAGGGATGATCAGTTAGTAGCTGACTAGGTCAGGGAAAAGCCCCAAGGTTATGAGGCAATGGTCCCCATCACTATTGGATTGAATTACTTTATTCAAATTTTTGGGCACAGACTACATCTAACATTCTGGTTGTTTTGGGGGATGGCTACAAGAGACACAGGTGAGAGATTCTGGAAGAGTGCAGATAGAAATGGTGTAAATGCCTTCTCCTCATGAAACCTTTACATTGTGTCCAGTCAAAGATGACTATTTAGTTGAACTCACAAAGCTCTTGCATCTTGTGTCAAATATCTATGTATCTATATCTATATGTCTTTATATCTGTCTGTCTGTATCTGCATGGCAGCTCAGGGGTCTAAGAGCAAGTATTCCAAGCGTCAGGAAATGGAAGATACCAGTCTCTTAAGTCCTCTTTCATTAGAGAAAGGCACAATTTCAGAGAAAAAATTTTTTTAAAAAACTCTCTTTAAAATGTCCCTGTCTTCCTGGCTACCATGCCAATATACTTAGTGATATTTTTAACCACATTAAATTCCAACTGTAATATAGTATCAGTGGTTGATGGGACTTTGAAATATATAAAACAAAATAAAATGTATGATTGCGTTGATTTTCTGATTTGCACTGTGTAGAAACACACGCAATGAATTTTGCCACTCAGTAATTGCCCTGTGGTTACCTCCCCTAAAGAATATATTTTACAATATATTGTTAATGGAGGAAAGGATTATTTTATTGAATGCTATTTACCAGTTTCTTTCACTGGTGCTGTATATTACCTAGCAATATTCTCTTATAATTGTAATGGATTCATTATGTGTGCTCTATGTATTATATATTTATAGAAATAGCTATAATAATTCCTAACTTTCTTAAGCTATCAGGAAGAACTCTTGTTTCTTCACATTTATAGTGCATATGTGTGTGTTAAAATAACATCTTCACACATTACTAGTTTCAGTAGGATAAAATTTCAAGGACTATTCCCTCTAAAGCTTTTGTGTAGAAGAAGATGAGAAACTGGGCAAAGGGGAAATTTTCATCTTACTGCAGTGTATCACACAATTAGGTACTTTATGGGGGATTTTATTTCTTCTACTAAAATAGCCAGCATTGGACAGTTTCAGAAATAGGATATTGGACTGATCAGATCATTGGTCAGTTCTGCTATGGTAATTTCTGTTTGCTTAAAGAGGGTGATGTTTGCTTGATTTGAATACATGTCAGAAAATAGAGAGTGTTCTTTGTTTAGATTTCTTGAATCATACCATGCTAGAAACAGCCATGCTACAAGATTTCTTACTTGTCAAAATGCTTCCTTTTCAAGTGTTGTGGTCGGGGATCACTTACTGATGTGAGAAGAGAGATTCATAGTAAGTTACATGGATAAAAACAGATTATAGAACAGTGTATAAATTACAGCCCCCTTTTATGTTATACACACAGAGGAAAGCCTAGTGTAGTAGAGTTGTGGTTACGATCACAGTTTCTGACATAGTTCAGAGGGCCCAATTTCAAATCCCAGCTTCTCACCTTATTAAATATGTGACCTTTGACCCAGAGCAAGTTACTAAACATCTCTGTACCTTAATTTCATCATTTGCAAAATGGAAATAATGGGTTTGTACATCAAAAATTATATATATTATCCGTTCTAAATTATTTATATATAATAGAGAATGGAGACGGGTACAGAGTAAGTACTCAATATCGTTAAAATTATATTGTTATTATTAATGTATAATATTAATAGTGCTTATCTTGGATAATTGGGCTTAAAAGTAATTTTTATTTCTTCTTTATAATTTTATGTATTTTCTAAATTGGCTAAAATTCCCATGAATAAAGGTTAAATTGTTTTTTAAATAAGAGGATAAAAAGGCTAATACTCTAATTTATATTAGAAATCTTTAAGCACAGCTCCAGCCATCTTTAAGTCTTCTACACAGAAACTACTCTATATCACTTTAGTTTTTATTTCATTCTTCGTAATGGATTAAAACTGAAATGTTACTAAGTTACTAAGATCTTAACAGTTCCACAGAAGTAAGGTTAGCAGACAAAAATGTAAGTAGCGGGGGCTTCCCTGGTGGCGCAGTGGCTAAGAATCCACCTGCTAATGCAGGGGACACGGGTTCGAGCCCTGGTCCGGGAAGATCCCACATAAAAAAAAAAAAAAAAAAAAAAAATGTAAGTAGCTTTTCTTCTCAAAACGTTATTTATAGTAATAAATATTAAGACAGACTTTTTATCATTCATTACAACTTTTTAAGTTTCTAAAGTTACTTATGTTTTCCTAATTGAAAGTGAGTCCCAAGAAAATGTGAAAAGCAAAATTGCATGCTTGAGGGCAAAAGAGTTTAGTAAGTCACTGCTTGTTAATTCAAGGTTAGTTCATAAAAGGGAAGAATGAAAATTGACAATTATATATCTAATTGGGAAGAAAAAGAAGGTTTTTCCCACTGGAACATAAACATGCCTAGTTCTTCTCTCTCTCTCTTTTTTTTTTTTTTAAATTAATTAATTAATTTATTTATTTTTGGCTGTGTTGGGTCTTCGTTTCTGTGCGAGGGCTTTCTCTAGTCGCGGCGAGTGGGGGCCACTCTTCATCGCGGTGTGCAGGCCTCTCACTATCGCGGCCTCTCTTGTTGCGGAGCACAGGCTCCAGACGCGCAGGCTCAGTAGTTGTGGCTCACGGGCCTAGTTGCTTCGCGGCATGTGGGATCTTCCCAGACCAGGGCTCGAACCCGTGTCCCCTGCATTGGCAGGCAGATTCTCAACCACTGTGCCACCAGGGAAGCCCTTCTCTTTTTATTTTATTAGACAAATTAATCCATATAATATGATATACTTGGCTAATAACCATTCAAACCTTTACTAGACGATCTATCTTACTTTGTAAAACTAACATATGTATGAAAATGGTGTGCAAATAGAATATTCTAGCACTTTAGAGAATGAGTCGTATAATAATGTATATAGATTAACTTGAGCTGCAGACCAATTTGGATTTTAGTCTTATGGATATTTTCTCTTTCTCTCTTTTCCCCCTAATTTAATTTTGTCAAATTTAGTATCTTTTCCTCTCAAATCTAGTGTTCTTCTCTGATCTGAATATACAATAATATACGTGTGTGTATGTACATACAGGTATACATACACACTCATATATACATATATATATGTGTATGTGTATGTGTGTGTATTGCAAAAAGACAAATTGAGGATTTACTTTTTACCTCTACAAAATACATTTATTCTGGCTGTAAACTCTTAGTTTGTAGTAATTTTACTTCCCACAAATTATTATGGAAAACATTCCAAAGATTTGTAACACTGATATTGAAGAAGTTTTAGCTCTTTTTTTTCCCTGGCTCCTGTAGTCACAGACTCAGGCTTTTAGGAGCTGGGAGATGCAGTGCTCCCAAGGTTGTGGTTAGGAAACCTACTGTAGAAACCATCACAGATTTTTCTAGGGCCAAGTTGTGAGTAAAAATAAATCTCCTGGCTCAGGCTAGCTTCCCAACTCACTGCACAATTCTTTGGAAACGAATGACTTCATACCTGGTTTCTCATTGTAAAAAAGGGCACACATAAAGAAAAAAAAAAAAAGAACTTTAAAAATATATGACTTGTGACAACTCTTCAGTTAGTACCAAAAATACTGCCTTTGTAGAATAGTGGTTCAGCATAGTACAAAGCCTTCAGGTCTGTGCATTGTGAATGGGTTTGTGGATGAAGAACACATTGTTAATGTGAAAAAAGAAGCCAATATAGATTTGGTATTAAACTTTAAAATTCTTTAATGATGTTTAAGTTCTTCCTAGACAGTGAGTCAAGTGTTTTATTTTCTAAATAATGGTGTATGAGCACAGAGCCATTTTGTTACCATCTTTAAAGTCTTTTGGTTATTACCTTTGTTTTGTTTTGTTTTTCTTGACGTTGAATGTTTAAGACCAGATTCCTGGTCAATAACATGGCAGATATGTAATTACCATCCAATGATTAGACCTGTACAGAGATAGAAATAACCTCCAACTGGTAGGCTTGGTTGAGTCCTTCATCAGCTTCTCCAATCCCAGAGGTACATGCAGTGTTATTTTGAATAAGTTCTTTCTGTATGTATTATTTTTGCCTAAATATTCCACCTGCTGCTGAAAAAGATTTGAGGTTCTTTTTGGAGATACATTATTTTTTGATACTCTGAAACAGTTTCTAAGAGCATTTCTCAGTGTAGGCAATAAATTTCACAAATTCTCTGGTTTATTAGCCAGAGGACTTGGACAGCTCTTTAGGAGTTTTCAGGGAATACATTTTTCTTCCCTACCTTTTTCTTTCCTCCTAAAACAATAGACTCAATGTGTAGGAAAGGAAGAGAATCCCACTGTCTGCATTGTGAACTCAGTAGCTTCTTTTTTGTAATTGGACATAGAAGAAAGACTTCCAAAACATTTTAATTTAAATGAATGAATTGGAGTATAAACCAAAGATGATGCTTCTTTTATGACATGAAAAAATAATAATAGCAAAGACATCTTAATTTATATATTACTTTATAATTTTGAAAAAACTTTCCTGAATATAATTCTATTTGATTTTTTGCAGGTTCTAGATACTGTTTGTATTGTTACTACTATTTTATATATGAGAAAAGTAAGCCTCTGAGAGGCCTTGCAGGTGATGAATGACAAACCAAGTCTAGAAAATCACGGTCCCCTTAATCCAAGGATACCTCATATTATCTTGACGCTGACTTTGGTTCTAAAGAAGTCACAACGACAACTCAAAACTAGACTAAAAATTAGAATAAAGGAAAATCAGGGTTGGAATCTTAAGCAAAGCCTAGAAACTAATCAAAGACTGAAATCTAGAATCTGGTATTAAAACAGGATTTATCTGTATCAACTCTGTGTAGCTTCAACAGGAAAAATTACGAATTTTCCTGTTGATTCCATTTTAGGAGTAAAACCAAATTAACAGCTTGAATTTGGGAGAAATAGATTTAAAAGTCCTGAAATTCTGGCTACCAGAGTATATAAATCGTATTACTTTTTGTAAAAAAGAAAGGTTTAGGGAATGAAGCTTTATACTTGAGAAACTTTTAGTTGAGAGATTATTTTTCTTGTGACTGCACATGAAGAGTCCATGAGATTTGCTGTGCCAGATTCCATGGGTCTCTCGGTGCTCAGTGCTCCTTGTTTCTTGCCTTGAATAATAGGAGCGAAGTGGATGAGAAAGGATAGAAAAAGGAGGGAGGGAGAGAGAGAGAGGGAAAGAAAGAAATAGAATCTGTCAAAAGAGAACAGTTCCAGGTGCACCTCAGTGGGCCAGACAGAGCCTTCAGCCCAGTGTATTAACATGGGCTTGAATAATTCAAACTTTCAAACCACAGGAAGAGGCTTTCCAGTGGGAGGAAAAGTCCCCATAATTAAAGCTTCCCTGGCACATGGAGGCAGCTGTATCCTCTGACAGACTGAGAAAATTGGACATGGCTTAATAGCCTAAGAGAACAGGGATGCTGGGGTGCAACATTGTTAGAGAAGTGTTAGGTTTATTTTGGTGTTCTCCAATTATAAAGTCAATTCTCTGGATACCAGCTTCTTTTACATATTAATGGCCTAACCCTTGGCATATGGCAAGAATGCAGGATTCAACTCTTGAGACTGCTTGAAAAATGGAATAGTGAGTTCAAAGATGCCAGTGGTGGCATATTACATTTTTGAAAGGTAGCTTTCAAAATAAACAAGAAGATGCAATTTTTTTTTTACATCAATATGCCACTCATTTTAGAAAAAATATTTCCTCACTTAATATCTCCATGTAAGGTGCTTAAGGGGTTCAAAATATTATATATATTTAGTATATATGTGTATTCATACAGTTTCTGAATATGTTGTTTTAAAAATAAAGATTATTGCTGCATGTACATTCCTTTCCATAGCAAATTTAAGCTACTACCTCAATTCACTCCTTTAAAGTGTTCAAAAATCTTACTTGATTTTGGTTGTTCCACATGCCAAGTCACATCAGCACCTTGCTTTTTTTGTGGAAGGTACTTATTTTTCCCCTCTGGTGCACTTCCTATTAGTAATTTCCTGCCATCTCCCAATGTCTTCAGCGAGGAGGCTAATTGTCATGCTTGTTTTCTGGGTTGAATACAGCAAAGGGCCTATCTGAAATAAACAATTCACTGTATTCCTGGAGGCTTTGCCAGACTGAGAAAAGCTAAAACACCTTGTGGTGTTCCCTCAGGGACTTCACACCATGCCTGGGCTGAAGAAGGTGGAAAAAAGGGGGTAGCAGCAATATCTTCTACTTCCTCTTTCCTTTACTGACAGCAGAGTTAAAAGCTTACCTCTGTCTTCACATTTGATTCCGCTCCCTCCCCCCAATGCCCGCCATCCCGAACATCAGTGCAGTGGTGAGCTGTGTTCCAGGTGGCCGCAGGGGATGGGAATATAGACACGGAAGGCAAGGAAGCTGATGGCTGCTGCTGCAGGGAGAAAAGAAGTTTATTTTTATCAGTCTCTTTAGAAGCTGGCCAAAAAGCATCTGTGGCCTTTCAAAGGAATTCTGTTACTTTCAGAACAAGCTTTTAACACTTTCATGATAAAACTGCATTATACAGAACTATCATTCCAAGAATTAGATCTAACATTGTAGGACTACACTGGCATACTTTGTAAAGTATAACTCATTTTAAATCGTATATTTTAATTAAGGGATCATGTTACCCTCATTAGTATCCATATAAGTTGTACTGCTGACTAAAGATAAGGTAAGATAAAATAAGTGAAACACTGAGGTATATTGGAAGGGACCATTGAGACAAAGGTGCAATATGTTATTTGGAGAAATCATCAGATGTATCCTAGAATACATTTCTTATTCTGCATTCCCAATTAAATGATGTCTGAACTCTCCTTTTCATGCTCAAAATCTGTTCCTAATAAAAACTTTGCCAAACTTATTAGGCTATTGCCTTAAAGAAGTAGAAATGAGTGGCCTCAATGTGTAACCACAAAATCATTGATCTGAAGCTCTCACATTTACAGATTGCACTGTAAGTCTGATGATGATTAGACGTTTTATGATTTTATTACTTACCAGTTTTTATAATTCCTAAAGGCTCTGTCTACAGCTGAAGGCGCCCTACTTTGGTTTTAATGCTGAATTGTGAATAAGCAGGTCAGATTATCTTCAAAGGCATACAAATTGAAATTGAATCTCTGAAGGCTCATCCAAAAGGGAAGAGATAGAGTGTAATATTTACTGCCTTCAAAAATATCATACTTTTGAACTTTTTGAAAATCATTGTAATGAAATAAACTTTAGATACACCATTTGCCATGTGGAAGACAGAAAATGTTGTCAGAAATCATTTAGTAATTCAGTATTCAGAGGACTCAGCAATAATCAACTATGTGATTAGAACAAGTTTGATCTTGAGTCTAGTTTTAGTAACGATTTGGATAACTGGCTCTGATCCCCCTTCCCGCTGCCTAATGGAAGGGAGTCTACGTCCCAAATCTCATCCTGTGGCCAGAACTCTCATTTTTATCTGTTGAAAGGCTCTATAATGTGACCCAGAGTCTCCTTTCAGACTCAGCTCACCATGCCCCTTTTAAATCTTTTTTAACTCCATTGGCTGCCAAACGTTGACCTATGTCATTGCCTGTATCCTGGAATATAGCATCCTATTGTCCTCAGGAACAAGTAAAGAATCCTCAACGCGGCCTAAAAAGGCCCTTCATAAGTTGGCATCTGCTTGGGTTTTCTCAACTTCCCACTTCCCTTCATGCTCCAGTCACCCTGAACGACTTTCCCCCTCCCACATTCTTCATGTTTTGTTTCCCTCTGTGTGGAATACTTTTTCCAGCATCTTCCTCTTCATCTCTCTGTCTGTCTCTGTGTGCCTCTCTGTCTCTGTCTCTGTACTGTCTCTCTCTCTCTTTCTGGCTCTAACCCACACACGTAAACACAAACACCCCTATCCTGGAAAACCCCCAGTCTCTTCAGGGTTCACATAAATATCTAGAAGCCCTCCTGGGCTGTTTTGGCTGTCCTTCCATGTCCTTCACTAGTTCTGGGGCCATGTAGGCCAGGTAGAAACCTTGGTCCTGTTTATCTTTCTGAATTATAATTGCCTTCCCTTTCCTGTTCTCTTTGGGAACTCTTTCCTCGCTGCTCCCTAAGCTATCTGAGGTTAGGGACCAGGGCTTATTCACCATGGTGTTCCTATCACTTACCCTAGTGTTGGCTACATAGCGATTTCTCGGTAAATATTTGTTGAATGAATGAGCAAACTGGAGCCAGTTTGTCCCAACTCTCTCACAACATCTGAAAGGTAGCCCTCCTCCTCCCACCAGACCATGGCCCCCTGCAGAAGACAGTCCCTCTTTCTGATTCTCCTGCCCTGCCCCATTCCTTCAAGGTAAATCCTGCCATACTAGACCATGTCCTGACCATAATGAGGAGGCTCTCAGAAAGCAATGAAATGGGAACAGTCTTCAGGAGCTAATAGAAAGGTGGAAGCTGCCGGAATGGAGAACACCCTTTATTGGTGTTTTCATCATTTAAATCTCACTGCAATTGCAACAAAAATCTGGGACAGCTTTGTTATACTCTATCACTGCATAATCTACATCTAGAACCTTGTATAACACACAAAGCACAGATTCCACCTATTTTTCCCTAAATAGAAAGAACAAGTTATAGTTAAAGTTGAAATTATACTTCCGTTGCAGAAGCGCATAATGCAGTTTGCTGCTTCTTATGCCTCTTGTACTGTGTTAAGAACTAGCACAACTTCAGGGCATTTCTTGAAGCAGTACTTTCACATTTCAATATCATTGCATATACATTCTTGCTTTCATTCAATGCTCATTAAAACCCAAGTACACACATCTAAATATTGACATAAGGCGCTGATTTTTCTTGTGAAGAAATATGAACTTGGAAGAATCCTAAAGTTTTAACATCCTTAAGTAGTTCCAGATTTCTTTGTCTAATTCTTAACTAAAAAAAATAGATTATTTCTTGTCAGTAAAGTTCGTCTGGTATTGATTAGCAGTCCTATAGTGCACTGCTGCCTATTTCTTGAAATAGAAATGGAATTGATGCAGTAAAGTAGAATCAGAATGAAAATAGGTTATTTTTGTAGTTGTGCTTGATTCTTTACTAAGCTTTGGAGTTTTTCCTGAGTGGTGAATTACTGATAAACTGATCTTGTTAGCTGCGTTCCATCATTTGCTGTGGAGAACACATTTCCATCTGGTTTTCAAAAGGAATCCTTTGAGATCTGCATGTGTGCATGAAATTTTATGCAAAGAAAAAAGTGTGTTTCCCTAGCCTTGGTCTTTTTTCATGTAAATTCACTCGGAGGTTCTTATCACTCCCTGTCCATTTCATCTCCGCCTCAACCTCAAGCATGTGCTTTCTCCTCTACCCTGCCAGCCATCAACCTTCTAGTGGAAATTAGTATTCAAGGAATCTGAATACAGCTGATGAACAATTAAAACCTTGGAGATTTGTTATAAGAATTTATGGTCTCACATTTTACTGGATTTTTAAAGAATACTGAAATATCACCTTTTTAAATGAATATAAAAAGACTTCACATTCCTGCCAAGTTGCTAAATGCACCTCAGTTTTCATTTTATTGCGTTTTATTTTACTGTTTATTGGGGGGAAATTTTTCCATTCATTTGGACTCAAACCTTGTAAGATTGTTAAATCTGCAAGCAAAAGTATACAGAAAATGCAACCCTCAAGGCAGAGAAATTAGTAATAATGACAAGAAAAAGAATAACACTTTAAATTACCTACACTCAAATTCAAGAGGTAAAAGAATTGAACACAGAAAGGATTTCTATTGATTCTGACATATTTTTTTATTACAGTATGGTGATCATTTATGGAGCTATATAAATCTCATAAGGATAATTGAGGAGCACATGTAAACCTGCTCCCTTGTCCCTTTTGGGTCTCTTCCCTCATGACTTAACCCAAATGTCAGGAAACAGCTGTCAGTCATGGGTGGCTGTGTTTAACCATCTATTGTTTCTCACACTAACCGAACTCCCAGAAGCCCATCTCAGGTGGCCTTCACCAAAAGTAAGAAATGAGAGCCACGATCCTCTCTCATCAGGGATAATTAGGGTGACCTTCTCATGTTTGGGGAATTTTAAAATATACCTTAAAATATCAGAGTAAAAAATATTGGTCATCGTTTTCTCCTTTATAATTAAAACTGTAACCCAGACAAGGCAACCTTTAATGAGAGCATTTCTGCTCAGGAAAGGATATAGGAATATACCTCTGGAACTAAACCTTTTAAAACATCCTTGAATAATTTCTGCATATGGCATTTCCTGAAGTCATTGAAATTTCCACATGTGTACTCAAGTATGGAGCAGTTTAGAATGAATTCTCTTATCAGGAACTTCCCTACTTTCCTTTGCCTATGAAACGTGTGTAACAAACATCATAACCCAGGAACGTATCTGTTTATTCAGCAGATGAAAGTGATAAATTTGCAACACCAAAAAAGAGAGGGGGAGAAAGCTAAGATTTGCATTTATACAAACAGGGTTTTATTATTGTCAAAATTATTATTACTGTTTGTATAACTGCTCTTGTAAGCAGCTACATATTTCCTAATGCGAAAAAGCAAAAGGAACATAATTCATTTTTCCCTTTTTTTTGGCACTACTTATTACTTATCCACCATTGGCAGTTAATACCCTGTTGATACTGTAACCAAGGAGAGCCACCCCTGGATGGAATTAAAGAGAATTAAATCAAGAATTTTTTAAAAATTATAAGCTTTAATAATGTATCAACCTTATTAGGGGTAAAAGTGATTCTGCAAATATTTGAAACTTCAAGTTGAAAAACTATGATTCTTCTGGATTTCTTTGTATCTTTCTGCTTGGTCTTAAAAGAAAACAAAACACCAAAAACATTCTGATTACAGATTTTTCTTTGATGTAAAGGAAAGTCAACCTGGAAAAGCTAAAATAGGTCCCATTGATGTTCATTCTTTGCCAAATGCACCCTTCCCTTCATAGGATAACTTCTTTAACTGGAGATTTGTCCTCATGCAGCCAAAGGATCATAATGTCTTCCAACAGTGTCTAAAATAACCCCATACTGAACATCATTCCATTTCTTTATGTCCTTACGTAAACAGAGGGATACAGGAAAGAGCAAGTACTTCATCAAAGGTGAGCTAAGTGGATCAACTAGAAAAGAGGGAAAATATGCATGTGCTTGGAAAACGTCTTTTTTTGTGCCCATTAGGCTGCAATCTTAGCTGTAGAAATTGCCTTGTATTTTATGAAATTTGGGCTATGGAGAGGAAACTTGAAAATGCAGTGCTGAGATCATTTAATGTATTTCACCTGGAAATTTTCACCAATCTGAGACTTGTTTTGGTTTTTTGTTTGTTTTTTTCCTCTCTACTCTCACAGCTTTTGGAGATTTAGCTGTGGCAGATCATGGGCTAATTTACCCAAATGGAATTTGTACTAGTACAAAAAGAATGTTTTTTGCCTTTTAATGGCTGGTTAGTAGAGTACCCTTGTCTTGCATAAAAGCCTGAGTTACCCACTTATTAAGGTGGCACTGAATACTTGCTCTCTCACCGTGCCAGTAATTAAATGTGAGTTAATTTATTCAAATAATAAATACATACAGAACATTCTGTGTGCATGGCAGATGAAGTGTTATAGGCACATTCAGAGCAAGGTATTAATCCTTAGCATGACTTGCATAGCATTGTACAGTAGGATGGCCAAGGAAATGAGGACCAAATAGGTCCACAGTTCTCACCCAGCTCTGTCAGTTTTGAGATGTGTAGTCTTGAGAAAGTCACTTAATTTCTCTAATCTTTGGTTTTATAAAAGGACTAAAATAGATATGATAGAGGGTCTCCAGTCGCCCTAACTTGCCTTCTACGTTTGCTACCTTTTCTTTCTTTTTGGCAATCTACCTCCCCAACCCTGTGAATTTTGACTAGCCAATAAACAGTTTTGGGGAAATACTTTTCAGATGGTTATGGGATTATATCAAAAACCCCAGGGCAAGAGCCAGGAGAACAGCAACAATAACCAACCTGAGTTTCTATCAACACTGAAAACTGCTGCCTAAGCCAAAACCACGAGGACTTTTCTCTCTCCCAAAAGTCAGCAAACTGTATCGCTTTTGGGCCAAAGACCTGTCACCAGTTTTTGTACAACCTGGGACCATTTACACTTTTAAATGGTTGAAAAAAATCCAAAGAAGAATATATTGTCACATATGAAAACTATACAGAATTCAAGTTTCAGTATTCATAAATAAAGTTTGTGGGAACAGAGCCACACTTGTTCCTTTATGGATTATCTGTGGCTGCTTTCAGGCTGCAATGGCAGAGTTGACTAGTTGCTACAAAGACCATAGGGCTACAAAAAATATATTTACTCTCTGGCCTTTTATAGAAAAAGTTTGCTGGCACCTACCCTACTCTATAACAACCCTGACCCTACTCAGCCAGAAGCCACCTGACTGTCCCTGTGCTCCCTAATGCACATCCCCTGACTGCAGTCTTATCACGTGAGTCAGTTAAATCATTCTCTTCTCACAGTTACTGTACATGTATTATAAGCATCGTGTATCTGCAAGAGGGTGTTAAAGTTTAGTAACATTATATAAAGCACGTGGGAGAATGCTTGGCACAGAGAGACAATGTTAGCTACTACTACTGTTATTCTTATTTATTTATATGTATATTGATTTAGCAAATATATATTATGCTCTTATTATGTGTAGTTGTGTAGTCAGGGAACCGTTAGGTCCTAAGGGATGGGAAGGTAACTGTGACACATTCCCAAACCTCAAGGAGCTTATACTCTAAAACATATCTATTGAATAACAGTAAATGCGAAGTAGACTAGAGTCATAAAGACTTGCAGATAAAGTATGATGAGACTTGGAAGGCAAGAGGAGAGGAAAGGTGAAATCAGGGAAGGCTTCTACAGAAGGCAACATCTGAGCTGATCTTGTCCTTTCCTTTGCACAACCACTCCTGAGGTCGTAGTCTAACCCTTCTCATTACCAACAATCGCATCGCCTTCATAATCCTATTTTCAAGTATCGCATCCCCAACTACTACTTGTCTTTCCATCTTACTCCCTTTATTACTCCAATTCGAGCAATGCCCAGGGACCTACAGTCCATTGACCCACCACCTTCTCACTGCCCTCGCCCTATCACAGCTTTAATTCCCTCCTAGCAGCTTAATTATGTGGCTCTTCATCAAAATTACTCCCTAGCTTATACCCTCAGTTCTATCAGTAACTAAATCCAGCTCTCTATCTATGCAGGGTCCCTTGCAGCCTAACATTTCTAGAGGAAAACACACAACCATGCTGATGCTCTTTCAGCGTGATCTTTCAGTTCACGATCATTAACCGCAAGGGGTCATTAGTGCTGCCCAGCAGCTGTGTTATATTTCCCTCGTCCATCCATCACCCTCTTTTCTTGAACGTCCACACATCCTCCTTATTGTCTCTCAACTGATCTTTGTCTTTCCTATTTCATTTCAAAAATAGCAATCAGAAGAGAACTTCCAAAGAGTCCACCAAGAGAACTACCTGGCCCTAGCCTCTGTGCCCACGTTATTTGAGATGAACCTCAGCTCCCATCTGAGGCTGCCTTTTGGTCACTAAATCCCCTTCTCTTGTACTTACTCATGATCACTGCTCCACCAGTTTTCTCCTCTTCATCCTGTATCATCAAAATTGTCCTTCTCTACAAGATCATTCCCACAGTGTGCAAACCTGTTATTTCTCCAATCTTTAATTTGACTTTTTCTTTGCCCTACCTTCCCCTCCAGCTACACCTCAGTTTTTCTGCTCCCCTTTAGAGTAGAACTTCTCTAAACTGTCATCAGTATTCTGGCTCTGGTTCCTCTTCTCACCTCTCTTGGGCCGCCTCCCATCAGGCTTTCATCCTATTGCTCCCTGAAACTGCTCTTTCAGGGTCACCAGTAACTTCACGTTGCACATACAGTGATTAATTCTTATTCCTCATCCAACTTGATGTTTTGGTATTTGACACAGTTAATTACTCTACTTTTCTTTGAAACACTTTTTGTTTGCACTTGGCTTTCAGAAGACTATACTCTCCTAAACTTCCACATTCCTCACTGACTCCTCTTTCTCAGTGTCTTGCTTATTCCTCCTCATGTCCTTAACCACTTAACTTGGAGTTCCACAAGGCTCACATATCAGTCCTCTTCTCTCTTCTATTTTTACTCCTTCAATGATTGAATGCATTCTTATGGCTTTAAATACCATCAATAGCCTTATAATTCTCACCCAGGCCTCACCCTGGAGCTGCAGACTCAGATACAGCAGGTTAAATCACTTAGATTCTAATAAACATCTCAAATTTATAGATCCAAAACCAATCCTGATTTTCCTGTTAATTCTCTTCCAGCGTTTTTTACCATCTCAGTAGAGGGCAATGCCATTCTTCCCATTGCTCAGGACAGAGTTTCTTTCTGTTATACATCACATCTAATCCATCAGGATTACCTGGTGACTCATCTTCAAAATACGTCTAACTGCATCCCACCTTCTCCACCATGATTACACCTGTTCTTGCCATGATATTCTCTCACTTGCATTATTTCAATCTCCTTTCCTTTGTCTTTGTTTCCTTAGAGTTAATTCTCACCACAGCAGCCAGAATGATTGCTGTAAAACTTGACTTTGATCTTGTCACTATTCTCTACTCAGAATCCCCCAATGGCTGGCCATTTTTCCTGCAAGGTGTCTGTCCCCCCCTCCCCTCTCCTGGTATGTCTCTGAATATATCTTCAGCTACTTTTAGTTCACTCCACTCTAGTCACACAGTGGCCACCTTGCAAGTCCTACAATACACCAGACATATTCACATTTCAAGGCTTTTGTACTTGCTGTTCCCTGTACCTGGAATGTTCTTTCCACTGATATCTACATGCCTTACTTCTTCACCTCATTTAGCTCATTGATCTAATATCACCTCAGTAATTACAGTGCCCTATGCATGCTCCCAGAAAGGAAGGAGTTTGCAGAGGAGTCCCAGAGGTCCCTGTGGATCCTTGGCTGAGGGCTGGGCTTAGGGTGAGACCCCCCTGAGGCTTAACAGTGAGGGACTGCTCTGGAGTTCAGAATGGAACAGCAGTGCTGGAAGACTTTGAGTTTCCATTCTAGCCACGTTAACACCTTCTTCACATCTTGTTTTCCTCAACATCTGATGCAAGACTAGAAAGGCCATGCCTTAGGAGATAGGACCACACCTGCTCTTCAAAGCTTAAAAGCAGGCATGACAAGGTTTGAAGGGGAGATGTTTCAGAGTTAAGTCTTGCCCAGCGAGAAGGGATTGAGAAACACCTCAAGCTTTCCATAGGTCTGCCCTGAAAGCGTAAACCAAGCCTACATAATGTCAAAGTGATCAGCCGATAATTTAACTGCCCCCTAGAATAAAATCAACATACCTCAGAGGGAGAAAACAGACTCCAGAACTTGTACAGTATATCATGCACCACATTCAGTGTTCAATCAAAATTACTCTATGTGTAAAGAAACAGGAAAATGTAGCCCATAGTAAAGAAGAAAGGATTCAATAGAAACTAACTCCTAGATGACCCAGATGTAGGACTTAGCAAAGACTTTAAAGAACCTGTAATATGTTCAAATAATTAAAGAAAAATATATTCAGAGAAGTGTAGCATTAGGATGTGCTCCAGGTATGGTTGATTCAGTGGCTCACCAGTATCATCCATTGTCCATCTAACACTCTGCCATCTTCTGCTTTTTTAATATGTTGAGGACATATTTATAGGCTGCCAGGAAAGATGGGAGATTTGAGAGAAAGAGAACTGGAGCAAGGTCTTCCTGTAGGCAGGTGGGAATCAGATGGAGATTGCAAAGTGTAGAATTTAGGAAGTTGAGAGAATTCTTCCTCTGAGGTGGGAGAGAAGAATAAAATAAATGAAGGTTTATTTTATGATAAATATTCAGTTTAAGTCAGAAAGAAGACTAACTGGGACCCCATGTTGAATGGATTCAGTCATCCCTATTATATACGGGACAAGATTATGTGCAGAGAGTTAGGGGAAAAATTTAGTGAAATTAAAAATAATTTAGAATATACTGTAGGGGAAGAGATAATAAATTAGCAATATGTAAACTAAATTTTTGCTTTAATTTGAAGTCATAATTGGTTTTTAAAATGTAAAGTGCATATGTGTTAAAGTTAAGCTTCTCTAAGACCTGGATTCATTATATTTATAATTTAGATTTTCTGTTCATCCAGGACTAGGAGATTATATTAAGAGCTATCAAGTTCAGGAAGCAGGCGTGGTGAGATGAGCCTCATGGTCAACTGAGTATCAGACTACACACCAGAACTAAGTAGGATAAATAAGTAAGGACAACTGGTAACCAGATTTTAATTACCGTAAAGAAGAACTTTCTAACAATTAGATCTGTTGAAGTAGACTTTCTCGTATCATTAGTTAATAGAAATACTCAAACAAAGGATAAACATCATGTCTTTGTGATACCTTAGGGGAAATTTCTATCATGAATTGTATTGAGTGATGACCTCTTAAGATTCCCTTCTGGTTCTAAGACTCTAGAATCAGAATCTAGTAGTAAACTATTATAATAAGGCTACTTGGAGCTTTTTTCTTTAAATACAGGACCTCAACCAAAATATACTGATTTAATTTTTTCAGTCCCCACTTTCTCTGTGATCATTGTTAATTATTACAACCCATTATTAGTGATCTAGCTGAAATGTTATTTGTATGGTTTCTTGACTTCATATCTAGGGATAAAATAGTATGATAGAATCATAGACTTAAAATTTTAGAGCTGGAGTAAGCCTTAAAAGTAACACAGACTTCAACATTTTGCAGGAAGAGAAACTAAGGTCCAGAGAGACCAAGTGAGTTGTCCAAGCTCACGGGGCGTAGAACTTCCTTGGACCCCCTTCCAGAGCTGTCTACTATACAGCGGCCTCTTGCCTGTTTAAATTAACTTAAATGACTCTTTCTGCAGCGTTTTTATTTCAAATATCTAATTTATTTCAGTACAGGTGCACCATGTTCAATGACCAGGAGCATGCATCAAATTGAACCAATATGAAATTTTATAATGCAGTCTAAAACTGCAATTTATTTGAGCAGTTTCTTCTTAACACAAAGTCAAAGATTTTAAAACAGACTTTTGAAAACAAAAAAGTTTCTTCTTATATTTTCACTGAGGAGGAAATCAATAGAATCATAGTGCTTTCAAATAATGGTGTAGATAGAATGTTTTCATTTGCAATAGACTAATTAAATTACTGATTTTATCGTTATAACTTGGCTTATATTAGCAAAATTGGCACAGTCTGCCACATTAAGCTGCATTTGAGAAGTGCATCTTCTTTTTTCTGGTTTATTAATTTGGAATACAAGACTCCTCAGCCTTATGTCAACTTTTCCTGACAATCGTCTGCAGACCACAGTGGTGCCAGACGGCTCTGGTGCCACCATGCAAATCTGATTAGAACTTAAAAACTAAAGAGTATCCAGCCACGCTACATCAATATTAGAACTGGAAGGCGCAATTTGAGCATTAGCGCAGTTTTCTCCCTCGACTGACCATGGAGGCACAGATGATGGCCAAAAGTGACTGATGGCTGGGTGAATATTAAGTCCATTATCAAGCCAGTAAAAGGTTATATGACAATCTGTGAGTCACTCTAGCCCTCTGGGCCTTGGTTTTATCATCTGTAAACTGAGGGCATTGGACTCTATGATCTCCAAGGATCTTCCAGCCTAAAATTATATTAATGAACCTGCAATAGCCCCTGGGGTGTACTGATAGCCCGAAATTATATGGGCAGCCGCCAAACAGCACACATAGCTAAATGGACTCTTGTATATTTCATTATTATTTAATCTTCTTTCTAAGGTTTCCAGCCTTGCTCCAATCTCTGGAGAAAATTGAGTATGTTGGGAATAAGCTCAGGATGCCATATGCCATATGGGACTGAAGGAGACTATGGCTGTTAGTTTCTAAATACACTGAGTGCGGCGGTTCTTCAAATTTTATGGCTTAACCCTTTGGGAATTTGATAAAAATTATAAACTGTCCCTTCCCAGAAATCACACAACCATTCAGATTTCGCTTGAATTTCAGAATGCTCATGTACCTCTTAGAGCCATCTCTGTCCCCTTTGAAATGTCTTTGTTTTGGTGGGTGGTATGTATATGTTGGGTTTTTCATAGCAGCATCACGATGTGATTAGAAAGAGCACGAGCTTTGGGATTAGACCTTAGAGCTTTGTTGCACAGAGCTCTGAGATACTAGGTAAGATGGTTAATCACTGGGAGTTTATTTTCACCCATCAAACAAGAAGATAACTCTTTCCTCACAGAATTTGGGTTATATGAGATAATAATAATATTGCCCAACACCATGCTTGATACATCAACAAATCTATTTCCCGCTTCCTTTCAAAAATGTGACTGGTTTATACTTTAAGTGAAAGTTTGAGAAGAGCAACTAATGAAATTTTAGAATCATAAATTGTTAAGTGTTGAAAGGTAGTGATCTAATAGCCCATAAAATTCTTAACTCTTAGACCGTAAGTTCTGCAACTTGAGATACTGGAGAACTGGAGTGAGGCCTGCGGGGCATCTTCAGAGTCCCACCACCTCCTCTTTGGCATATTCAGTGACCTTCCGTGGTCAGGTCTCTCTCTGGTGTGGGGCTTCATCCAGACCACACACTGCCTCGGGCACCAGCTTGGTCTCTCTTACTCATTAAAACCCATCTGTCCCGTAGTTTCCACCCTTTTGCCTTACTCCCTCCTCAGCTTATTTTAAGTTCAAATTGAGTTAAATTGTTAACAGTGGATAATAAAATATTTCTTACCACACCTCCAACTTTTTAACTGCTGCCTTCAGTGCTTGTTGCCCAAAGAAATGACTAATTGCATACTAATGGCTCAATTCCTCATTTCTGGATTGTTGCTTGACAAGCAACTACCTGTGAGTGTCTTGTAGTTTATACTTTGGGAAATGCAAGATGAGACTTGGTCAGAGCAGAATTCATACTGTTTCCGACCTGTCTCTTCCTGTAGTTGGGTTAGAATGAAAAGTTTTAAAGAAACAGTTTTAACTGCTGTTTATAAAAATTTTAGGGAAGTGCTCAGGGAATGTGTACTGTTTCCATCCTTCCTATTTATTTTCTATTCCTCTAAGTCATGAGAATGAGTGGCAGTAGCAGAGAGAAACTGAGGCAGATCTGATTAAGCTTCCCTCTTATCCTTTTATCCATTAGTACTTCTTATTCCAACAATAAGAATACATTCTATGTCAGATCCTCCCTTAGAGAGTTGAGTGAGCCTACACACCTGGATGGTGGAGGAGAGGGAAGCCGCACATACAGTGGTATTGAACGCTCCCTGAGGGCTCGGGGTCTGGTATGAGTGTCTGCACCACACAGCACACAGGATCAAAGAACCAGGAGAGAGAGGTTCCCTGGACCAATCATATTGACTATGATTGAGGAAAGTGGACATTCATGATTGATTGTCTGGTAGAAAGCTCAGGACCTATATGGGGTATACAAACTTAATGTTCTATGTCTGTACCCAGGAACAGATGACAAAGTTTTATAAATTGATTTTTTTTTCTCTATTCCTTAATTGTGTTCATAGAGACTTGTATCATGAGAACTAGAGGAAAGGTGGGCAGCAACACAAATTTTCCCAGGGAAGATGTCCAAGAAAGCCACATTTTCTGAAAGCAGTGACCTGGAACTTGTGAAAGAGTATACTGATGTGGATATTGTACAAAAAAGAAATCGCATGTTCTGTCTGGCTTCTGTCCATCATGGCCCTGTCTCCCAGGCCCTCGGGAATTCTAAGGTCCAGTGGTAGCTTGGCCTAATTGGCTGTTTGGTTGGTCCAGCCTGTTCCCTGGATCTAGCAAGTCATTCTTTTGACCAAACCCCTGCCTTATAAAAAATAAATAAAGAAGTAAATAGCCCAGTCCAGAAGCTAGAAGTACATCTGCTACCCTGATTCTAGGAAGAGGGACTCTCCCTTGTCTTCTGTGAATCTGAATCTCTGATATGTCCTCTGGGATCTGGTGTCTGCTTCACCATCCCTTATCTCAAGGCCCAGAACCCCACCCTGAAGCCAGGGCAAATGGACACTCTTTTCTCAATATTCTGCACAGTAGCTGGATTTTGAATTGCAAAAATAACTTCATCATACTGACTCATTTTTATAACTTCCATTTTTTATAATATTAAATTATCTACCAATAAATCTTCAGTTATTTGATTTTTTTTTTATGCTTCTTGAAAGACCAATTCATTCTGTGTCACATTTGCCACATCTGAGATTTTGTGTCAAGACACACGTGACTGTGCTTTGATCCGAGGCTGGCATTTTTGTTTAGAGGCAAGACAAGGAAGATGCAGTAAAAAATGGGAGCCCCTGTTCTCTGCAGACATGAGAATAACAGGTACCAAAAAGTGTATCTAATAGGCAACTAGACATACTTTTTACAGTTGAAAGGGGATTTTTCCCTAGTATATTTGAACTAATATTTGAGTGCTGGGCATGGACGAGAAGCTTAGCTTGGCCACTTCATTTATTTCAAATACAGACGTTTTGTGTATCCTTTTGATACTTTTGATCAACAAAAATTGGAGCAAACATTTCTTTGAAGAAAAAAGCTGGGGCTTGTCACCTATCTTAAAAGGTTCTTGGTGACATGTCTGTGATGCAGAAAAATACTGACATGAATACTGGCAAATTATGGTTCACAAACCTGCATGATAAGTATTAATGTTGTTTTCTTTTCCTCATAATTTGATGCATTTCTGAGAATTTTTAGAAAAGAAACCCACACATTGCATTTAAAAATGGAAAATGACAATCAGTAATTGTTTTTCTTGCTTCTCTCACGATGAGATTTGACTTATATATAGTTAACTAATGCTTCTCCATTTAACTTAAAAGTGAGAAGAGAGATATTTGACTCCATTTATTTTCAAAAACGAATTTTTAAACTTTTGTAAGTTCAAATTCTTGTGAAGTGCTCCCTAATCTTTAAACCTTATCTCTGAATTCAAGCATTTTTCCTTTAGGCAAATTTAGGGCATCAACAAACATGAGAGAAAGGACATTTCAGGCAAGTAAACTCACTGATACCCAGAAATTAAACTACTTGCTTTCCCTACAGGCAGTGCTGATGCCACCCACCTCTGAGCTGGCTTTCTGCCTTTGAGACTAACAACCTGAGCAATAAGGCAGAGCCCAAAGACCCAGTAAAACTGGTCTCCCCTGTAACCCATCCTCAAGGTAAATATCAGAGAGTTTCCAGTGTACTTTAGAAACTACCACATAAGAATACTCATTTTTAATTTTGTTAAGGCAGGATACCAATAAGTAGTCTTTCTCTTCATTGGGCCCAACACAATATCGACACTGTCAGTCCTGTTATGTTTTTCTACCCAGCTCTCTTTTTTAGTTCTCCATGACAGTATCAAACCTTCACTCACCTCTAACCATCACATCACAAACATATTTCTCAACCCTATCTAAATGGAATACCTTGCTTCTTTCTTCAAGAAGAAAATCAAATCTCCTTTATTTTCAACCCTTTCCCCTGTAATGATTCCTTCAAATTAGCGATGAAATATGGCAAAGCCTTGCATATGAGTGGGGAGGGAGAAGAAGTAGGATATGACAAGGGTTTCTGGATATGACAGCTGGTAGTTGACAAGATCATTAACTGACAGAACAGAAGATAGAAAGCAAATCTTAACGTGAGAGTGATGAGTTCAGATTGGGTTCTTTGAGTTTTAGGTACCTTTGGGACATTTGGGTGAAGGTATCTCTCAAGCAATTGGATACAAAGTCTGTTTGCTGAGATTGGAACTAGGTTGCAAGGTGGGTGCCATTGACATATAAATTATATTTTATCCATAAGACTAAAAGAGATCACCTGGGGACACGTGTAGAATGAGAAGAAAAATGAACCAGAGGTGGAATCCTGAAATGCACCAAGAATGGGTGGGCAAAGAAGAGATGCCCCCCCAGAAGGTTAGAACATACACTCAGAAAGGACAGAAGAGAACCAGAAGAGAGGGGTGACATGAAAGACAAGGAGTAGAGGGAATAAGTAGCCAGTGGTGTTAACTATATCTAATAAGAGGAGAATTGAAAACTGGTCATGAGATTTGGTCCGAAGGACATTGGTGACATTGGCCAGAGAGATCCAGAAGAGTCAGTCCTTTGCTAGAACCAATTGACTATTGATTTCTTTAAAAATTATCTCCTTGGGTTTCCTGTCATTCTCCTGCAATGTAGCTGCTCCTCTACTGGATCATTTCCATCAAAGTGAGCTAATATATCCATACTTGACCCAGATCTTCCTCCAGCAACTACCCAATCTTTCCACTCCACTCTCACAGCCAAGCTGCTTGAAACGAGTGTTTATGCATGCTACATCTGCCATTTGGAATCCATTTCACTCATTAACCCACTCCAGGTTGGCTTCTGCACCATTACCACCCCCACTTTCTAGTAGAGCTGCTTTGATTTTAAGATAACCAGTGACCTCCAGGCAGCCAAACCGCACGGACAATTTTTAGGCCTCCCAGCAGAATTACACATCATCCACCCCTTTCTCCATTTTCATACATTCTCTTCTCTTGTAGTGACACCATATCCTTTTGGCATTCTTTCTACCTTATGTAAACAGTTTTTGCTTTGTATCCTTTGCTGACTTATCTTCTTCTACCCAACTTCCCAATGAGACATTTTTCCTGGGTTTTGTCCTAGACCCATTTATCTTGTTTTCCGAACTCTCCCCATAGGTGACCACACCTGTTACTGGATTTGAAATGCCTCCCATAGGCTGCAACTGTCAGGTTTACAATAACAATCCAAGCTTTTCAGTGAATATCTGATACACACATACCTACTGAATGGAATGAACATGAAAAACTCTTTCAGATCTGTAGTAAAAAAAAAAAAAAAAAAAAAAAGAAAGAAAAAGAAATACCACATTAGGAAATTGAGAGGACAGGAAAGATGAAAATGGGCAATAAGCACATGAAAATATGTTCAGCCTCACTAGTAATAAAAATATCAAGTTAAAACAATTCCATTGGGCAATATGAAGATGAATTATAATATTTATTATAATGAGTAAGGTTGAAGAAATGGACATTTTCATACAACATTGGTGGGGCAATAATATGGTACATTAGAAGTACAGTTTATAAATATATATCAAAATGCAGATTATGCATGCCTTTTGATACATTACTACTTCCAGAAAGGCATCCTGAAATAATGCTGTAATTGCATGATATGCAGACAATGTTTTTAGAGTTTTTAGAGTTTATAAAAGCAAAGGTTCAGAAGCAATCTAAATGTCAATCAATAAAGAATGAGTTAAATAATTTATGTATTATCTATATATGAAGCTATCATACATGTAATAATGTGGCTGTATTTTTATTTTTAGAACAAGAGCAATACTATATTAAGTAAAAAAGCAGTTTTCAAAATAATATTCATATTATGATCCTTTAAAAAAATATTTGTTTAGACATGCCTAGAAAATAGTCTGGAAAGAGACCCAATACGAGGTTGATAGTGAGTCTTTTCGGGCTATGCTATTATAAGAACACTTTATATTTTTCTTTATACTTTATGTATTTCAGATTCTTTCACTATACCATGTTATTAGCTTTTACCTCCTTAATTATAAAAAATCTCTCCTTACAAATGAATATGGGTGTTACTTTTCTGTTCTTAATTACTGTTTTTTAAAAATTATACCTCAATAGCTTTATAAAATTGTGAGATATTTAAAGTGTATAGTGTGATGTTTTGATATACATATGCATTGTGAAAGGATTCCCCCCATCTATTTAATTAACATACCCATCACCTCACATAGTTGTCTCTTTGCAGGGGGAGTGGGAAGATTTAAGTCCTACTCTATTAGCAAATTTCAATTATACAAAACAGTGTTATCAACTATAGTCACCATGTTTTATATTAGATCCTCAGACCGTATTCATTTTATAGAGGAAAGTTTGTACCCTTTTACAACCTCTCCTTATTTCCCCCACCCCCAAGCCCCTAATAGTAGAGTTTTCTACTCTCTGTTTCTGTAAGTTTGACATTTTTTTAAAGATTCCACGTATAAGTAATACCACACAGTATTTGTCTTTGTCTGGCTTATTTCACTTAGTTAATTAGTGTTGACACTTGATGGCAATGGGATAGGGGATGAATCTCTCTCCATATCCATTTTCTCTTACGACCAATTTTGAAAGGAGAGTAGGGAGGCTGAGCCCCACACTCCCTTCATCCTTCCCTGGAGAGGTCAGGGTGCTGCCGACATTGTCGTCCATAAACACTTTTATGGACCACCTGAACACAACCTCATTTTCAGGCTTTATCAGCAAGCTTTTTGCTTTTCTTTTTCAGTTCGAAACTAGAGGTAGAAACTTTAAAAAGGGAATGAGATTCCATCTAAAACAAGGTTGGCAGAAAGCTACCTGAAAATAACAAATTTCAAAGCTTTGAAGATTAGGAGATATGTTAGAAGTTCAAATAGCTTTTTTCTTATCTGGAGAATTGGATAATTCACTGTTTAACTAGCTAAGAAGAATTTTTTTTTTTTTTACCAAATTTAATGAGGAAAGATAGTATATAAGAGTTCAAAGCATATTGGAAATCTTTTTTTTTCCAAGTCTCTGATCTGTTTTTGAATATTAAGATGGAGGTTATAATTGTCTGAATGAAAGTGGTTAATAAAGATCTTGAAGTATTTTACTAAAAAGTATGTCTGACAGGCCCAGAGTCCTGAAAGAAAATTATAATTTAATTATTAAAGGCTTGTCTACTAGAAAAAAAAGTTTCATGTTTTGAATATTTTGTAAAAATCTCAGTCAGCTGGAGTCCAACAGAGATAGCCATCCCTCCACCCCTTGTTTCCAGACCTACACTGATGGTAATTAAAAGAAAGCAAACTTATATAGGGAATTTACTGGAAACAATAGCAACCTGATACTATTATATGTTTATTTAGATCTCCTACATTGTCTATATTTTCAAGACTACTACTACTAATATTTTGGTTTTATTCATAGGGATAGCAAAATCTTCAATTATCAAAGAAAGATTCATTTATATTTAGTATATTTCTAAGGGAACAAGATATTTTTGATAGCATTTCTTCAATAAAAACTTATTCAACAAGAAGAGATCCTGAATCACTATCAATTAACCTGAGAATATAATAGTTCATAGTCTCTCATGCAGTCTAAGTAGTTGAGTTTCTACATTCCTTTGACTTTTATCTTTATTGTTAAGTAACATTGCTGTTTTGCTATTTCAGTCATTTTAAGGTAGATATATATAATATTATGAAAAAATTTAATATATTTGCAATATTTAAAATTCTTTTCATTTCATTTTAAAAGTGAGAGGAAGTATGTTGGTACAACTTAATCAAAAATACATGTTACAGAACATTTTTAAAAGACATGATAATAGTCTTATTTAGATACGAGGCAGAATAGAGTCTTAGAAAAGAGTATTATAGTTTGATTCATAGATCACATCTCATGGAAAGATTCTTTAGGTAATCTGTGGTCTAATTATTAATAGAAGTGATCTGCAAAATAGGATGGTGCAAAATAGAGAAGTTTTACTGCTTTGGCTTCTTATAGAAATCTGTAATGCACGATACCCACATAATGGAATTTCATTGAAAGCAATACCCATTTTTCTGTTAATAGTAGAGAAATTGTGTAAAGAAGGGGTTACTGAGAAGAGAGTGTCCAGTAAACAGTAAGTTCCATGAGGACAGAAACTTTCTCATTTTAGCATCATGCCTGTACTGAGGTCCTCGTAACTACATGTCAGATGAGTGAATACGGAGGCAGAAACACTCTCCTGCCGGGTTTTGACAAAGATGGGCACATTGGGAAGGGGGAGGGGGAAGCTTGGTCCTGCTTGAGTGTTCCAAAAAGTAAGTAAGTGTTGGAAGACATATCTAATGTAAGCATATTAATAGATACTGAGCATTTGCATTTATGATTTAGCAATAGAATATACTGTAAATAGATTGGGAAAAAATGTCTGTTGTTAAGTAAGACATACATGTATTTCCTCCATGCTGTGTTTATAGTATAAAAATCATCAAATTCTACTTCCCTCTTCTCTCTTTCTTTCTCTGCAAGTTATTACAAAGGTCAACTTCAGACCTGTTCATATTGACTGATTATTGCCACTCTCTTTAATACTGAGACCGTACTTACAGAAAAAAATAGAAGCATATACTCAACCAGCTTCCCTGTCAACCATTTAAAATTACTTTCCTGTCTGCCCGTCAACTGGAGATGCTCAGTCTTCTGCCCATGGTTAATTCTTCAACTTGTATGATTGTACCTGGTCTCTCAACTTCCTGGGACAGCATCCCATCAGTTAGTCCCCTCTTCTTTATCTGTAGTTGTTCCTTCTCAACAATCTCCTTTCTCCTACCCAACAACTAAGCTTTTCCATCCTAAAAAATAGCCTTCCCTCAATCTTATTTTTCACTAACTACTGCCCTATCTCCCTCATTCCATTTACTGCCCAAATTCTTGAATAAGAGTCCACACTGTTACACCCTTCTCCTCTTCCCAGGCATTATCCAAAGCCCTGAACTCTAGCTTCTGCCTCCACCACTCACCTGAACTGCTCAGGTCGCTACTGTCACTCTCATTATCATCATCATAACAATGGCTGTGCAGCTTCTTTTGCTCCCCTCAAATCCATCTCACACACTGCCTCCAGAGTGAACAATCTAAAACACTAATGTGATTATGTCCCCAGGCCAACCCACCAGCTAGCATAGAGCATGGCTTGGAGTACGTTTTTACCTTTTAGATTAAAATAATCTAGAGTCTTATCACTTAGATTACTCTAAACTCTGGAAAAGACAGTAATGGTTATAACTGCTGAAATACTATGATCTCTTCTCTATATCTGCCAAAAAACCTTACACATTCTAGTTATAATATCCTGACTTTTCTATTAAAACCCTGCTAGTACCTTTTAATATCTGGTTAGGGATAGAGTATCTTTAAGCTAGTATCTTACTATTAAATGAACAACTTGAAAGAGTTTTAAGAAAAAGCCTTAAAATTATAATTATCTTAGGCGTATTTCTTATAAGTAAACACAGTAGAAGAATTTTAATCATTTCAAAATTTTTACACAGTAATTTTTATAATATTTATCTCTGGGAAAATGTGTGTTAAACATTAGTTTCAAAAGACCTAAAACATTCATAAATTTTTCATTACTTACATTAATTGAAATTGTATATAGTCTGACATATTTGAATAGATGATATTAAGTTTGTGGCCAAATAATACTCAACTTTGCAATTTCCTCTGATTTCTTTAGTGATAAAAACACTGTGATATTAAAGTTATTTAAGTTCTTAGTATAAAAATACACCTTAACACACATGTTAGTTATTTTTGTTACATGACCTGTCATAGTTTACCTATATGAGATGCTTTGGACCTGTTAATTAGGCTGTGTTCTTAAATGTGTAATAAACAGCTCAATTTGTTGACAACTTATTTTTGTATTTTTATCTTGACATATCACTAGCAAAAGTGAAACCTAAATAAGAAATTCCACTTTTAAAAAGTGAAAACAATTTATTAATAGAATTTTATTGCCATTAGTTGCTTTTTGTTAAATAGGAATTTTTGCTTGCTTTTTGAGATGTTTGGAGAAGCATGTGCATTGCAGATAGATGCTCTAAATCATCGCTCAGACATATATCTATGTCTGTATTTATATGTTCTTTATCTTATCTAGATCTATATCTATGTGTTATGGGATTCCAGCAAAAAATGTCTAGAAATCTTAGTAATATCCTTTCCAATAAATAAAGATAATCACACTGAGGTAGCACATTGATGTTTTTAAATTAATTTTTATTGGAGTGTAGTTGCTTTACAATGTTGTGTTAGTTTCTGCTGTACAGAAAAGTGAATCAGCTATACATATACATATATCCCCTCTTTTTTGGATTTCCTTCCCATTTAGGTCACCACAGAGCATTGAGTAGAGTTTCCTGTGCCAGACAGTATGTTCTCATTAGTTATCTATTTTATACATAGTATCAATAGTGTATATATGTCAATCCCAATCTCCCAGTTCATCCCACCCCCTGCTTCCCCCTTGGTGTACACTCCTTTGTTGTCTATGTCAGTGTCTCTATTTCTGCTTTGCAGATAAGATCATCTATACCATTTTTCTAGATTCCACATATATGCGTTAATAAAAGACATTTGTATTTCTCTTTCTGACTTACTTCATCCTGTACGACAGTCTCTAGGTACAAGCACATTGATCTTTTAACTTGATTGTTTAGCAGCTTAACCACTAAAGTGCGATCTTGGTAGAAGAACCACTTAGTTGTAGAAGAGTACCCATTTCACAGTGTGTGGTACACATCTTCTCCCTTACTGAACAGGACAAGTCAGTCAACAGATTTTAATTGCATTTCTGCCATGTGCCAAACAACAATCTGTGGAGACACAAAACACTGAGACACACAGTCCTGCCTTGTGTAGTTATAATCTAGGAGGGGAGACATGATGCATATTCATAAAAAGCTGTTACCATGATGTCACGTGAGTGTTAAAGAATTATAGAAATAGTTATTAAATTTAGTAAATAGAAATAGAGATTGATGGAAAGGCAATGATATTGTAAATTATAAACACAAAAACTTTTTCTCCAAAATCCTCTGTGAAGTGATTAATTGCTCATGTTTTTACTGGCTACAATAATGATTCCTAATCATTATTGATTACTAATTGGTTAATAACGTGTAATAGTTCATCTACAAAGGGTATTGAGTAGGATCTAAGAAAACGGAGGCTAATCTGAAGGTTCAGATCAATAATAACAATAAAAGATAATAATATTAATAGCTAACATTAACCTAACTACTGGCCAGGCAGTGTGATGTGGCCTATGCATGGAGTGTAAAATAAGCAAATACTTTGCCTTTCTCCAGATGAGAATCTAAGCCATTAAGGCTTTCCTTGTCCAAAGCCTTGCTCTAAGTATTTGTTTCCCACATCATCTCTACTTCAGAACCCATGTCTTACTAGCTTTATTGTCTCTATACTTTTAAATAATCAGGACCTGGCAATTCAGTTGGAGTCAAAGAACCCTATCAAATGGAAGTCAACCTTGGTAAAACAGATTAGAGCTAAGAACATCAAAATTGGGGACACCAGGCAGTTAGAGGAATATAGCAAGGGGTCAGGACAGCCAGCAGTTTTTAAATTGGGGGGAAATTGCCTACCAACAAGGATTGAGAGCTAGGGCAAGGAGACTGGGCAAAAAGTGTTTCAATCAGGGAAGGAGGCACTGCCAAGGGGTCCCCTGTCCCCAGGTGTCCCCCCACTGCTAAAGCCTAAGGACAAGACCCTCAGCTTACCACCATGCCCAGGGCCATAGCTGCAATGCCTTCCTCATCTTCCCTTCTGGCCTTGCATCTCCTCCGTCTCCTGAAGTCTTACCCAGCATTGGTCTGCCCTGCTAGTGTTTGTCACCATGCTGCTGATGGTGTGGCGTTAGTACTGTAAATGGGAACTTTTTTTTTAAATCTAAATTCAGATTTCTGTGAGAACTGGTTGGTACACAGAATCCCATCAGGGAATCCTGAGTCTTCAAGATCTGAAACAGGAGCCGAATCTTCATGTACTTTCCCCAGGGTCAAATCAGCTCTCCAAAGGAGGGCACATGTGGACGAAGCAAGTCACCCCAGGCGCCATCTTTTATTTGTGAGTAAGGAAAGGCCGTTGGAAGCCTTTGCATTTTGTGGCTCAGTTGTTAAATTTATTGGAAGATGGATTCAAGAACGTTTATATTTGGATTTGAAGTCCATAATAACTTATTAAAAAGAGACACATATATAAGATATATACACATAAAGGGATTAAAGACAGGCACAGAGTATGGACAAAAGTTACTGAGTATCCAGGACCTTGACAACAAAAGTACAGGATTGCCTCAACTGGGGTATTTCTATAAGTTTCCTGTTAGTTTTAATAAAATCCTGAGTTTTGTTTAGCCTGTTACCTGATAGTAGTAGAGATGTACAAGCCAGACTGTGAACCCCGACTGCCTGGGTTGAAATCCTGCCTCTGTTCCATCTCAGCTATGACTTTGGGTAAGTCACTTCAGCTCTTCGAGCCTTGGGGTCCTCATCTGGAAATAGGGGTGATAATAATAGTCATAGGGGTATTATATGGATAAAATGAACTATTTGTCAAGAGCTTAGAATAGTACCTAATACTTGGTGAGTATCTCAGATATGTAGATGTTTTCAAATTTTTCCCTGTTTTCTTAGGTCAGAATTTAAGATATGCCCAGATCCTTCTCTCTCCTCAGCCCACTGCTTCCATTCAACAAACACTGCCAATTCTGCCTTCTAAGCAGCACTTGACGCCATCTGCTTCTCTCTCTGGAAGGGCGGCTGTCCCACTCAACATCTTTAACTTGACCTGCAGTAGTCTTCTCACTGGGCTGTTACCTCAGCCTAGCACCCTTGTTGATATGAATCTCAATCACAAACTCAGGTGTGCAGTAAAGATTACACAATTTTCCAAAGCCCAATCAAATTCTATTCTGAAACTGTATTGAACGTGCCAGGATGATAAGAAATTTAAACACACTCATTTGAGCGTTTCGGGGTCTTCCACAGTATCAGATCATCCTATAGGGCAGAGACAAATGAGAATCTGGTCCTTGGTCTTCTTTGGTGGCCATGAGGTGTCCACCACCACAGCGTGCATTGTTCTGCTTCATCCTGGCCATGCTTGGGTACAGAAATCTTTCCCAGGTTGTCTGTGGTCTCGTCTATCTTCTTGTAGCACACACTCATTTTCTTCATGCAGTGTTGCCTCTTCTCTGGGTAGCCTTTCAAAGAGGACCTGTTTTCCAAGAAGCAAGCTCAAGCCCTCTCTTCTCTCTCTTATTTTTCTCTTCTCTCTCGCCATTTTCCTCCTTGCTCAGAGGACTGCCCTTCTAGCTTTGTGTTTCTTTCCAAAACAGTTTCCCTGCACCTCCACATTCTCTTTTATTAACCTACCTCACACAATCTCTAAGTTGCCCTAAGGCAACTTTGGATCAGAAAAGCCAGAGAGAACATTTCTGTTTTTCACCTTGCTATATTCCTTCCCTGAGGCAATGAGCAGAGGGTCTGCTGTCTGCTTAAGTGAAGAAAGGGAAAAAGAATTACCGGGAGAAAAAATAGATTCGTATCTGAAATATTGTCTCACCACACATTCAGTAGACAGAAGCCAAGCAGACTGAAGACCTAAAACACTACTTAAATCATTCCCCTGTCATTCCCCTGTGTAAACATTTCCCATGGCTTCTAATTGTGTTGAGCATCACATCTAAACTTCTGGACCTGGTGTGCAAGTTTAGACATGTTAGCACAAGCCCACAGCCTTCCCCATTCTCCTTCCCTGTCACTCCCCCACTCCTGCCCAATGCTGGGCCATCTTAAACTTCTGTCCCTCGTGAGAAGAGACATGCTGGCCCCTCAGATTTAAACTACAGTGTTTGATGATAGTGTGTGCACTTATGATCCCCCTACCCTACCCAACCCCAAACAAAACAAAACAAAAACCTGGGAGGAAGGAGCTATCCTCTAGATTTTTGTTGATCCATACAGAGTACATGTGGCCATTGAGCACTTGAAATGTAACTAATCTGAATCGAGATGTGTTATAATTTCAGATTTCTAAGATTTAGTGCCAAAAATATATAAAACATCTCACTAACAACTTTTTACATTGAGCACCTGTTGAAATGGTAATATTTTGGACATATTGGATTAAATAAAATGTTATTAAAATTAATTTCACCTGTTTTTGTTACTGTTTTTTTATGTTGCTACCAGAAAATTTTAAATTGCATTTATGGCTCACTTGCATTATATTTCTATTGAATCTGCTCTAGATTGTGACTATGATGGAACAACCTACAATATGAAAGCTTATAAAGAAAGGACAGAGATTCTGCACCCACCCATCCTAGCCTCTGAAGCTCCAAAGATGATGGTGCTTTGCCATAAGCCGCAGTCAGGGTCAGGCCTGAGTTGACGTGAGTTTATAGGTATTGACTAGATTACATTTTTTACAAAAGAAAGCATTCCTTTCCATTTCTCAGCACATTGTGCTCACAGGCCCCTAGCATTCTGAAATTTTGGTTAAGAATTATAGGTATCCTTGCAATTATCCTCAAATAATACAGTTTTCTCTTGCAATCATCTAGAACTTATACTCATCCCCCTCCACAGATGTTCAGGATACTCTCAAGCAAATGGTGATAACCCAGCTTTGATTCCCATGAATTCAACATTCCCAGTCCTCCAGTGTACAGATTCTCTTCTGTGGGTTACCATAATTTCACAATCAGGCAGTCACCTCAGGGAGGAACGGGGCCACCTTAACCCGCAGCTAATGAAAAATCCTCAGTGGGCTAAATTTCTACAAAATTGAATCAGTTCATTAACTCTCAAACCTCTGCAGGTTAGCTGAAAAGCAGACACATAAGCAATAATCTGCACAAAGGCATAGAGAGACTCATAGTGTTAGAGCAGGAATGGGTTTTGAAGAACTATCTGAGCAACCCTTC
Organism: Balaenoptera acutorostrata; assembly: GCF_949987535.1. Taxonomy (NCBI): domain Eukaryota; kingdom Metazoa; phylum Chordata; class Mammalia; order Artiodactyla; family Balaenopteridae; genus Balaenoptera; species Balaenoptera acutorostrata. The sequence continues at coordinate 46,931,014 of NC_080077.1, forward strand.
TTATTTTACAAATAAAGGAAGTAAGATCTGGTGGAGTAAAATGAATTAGTTAGGGGCAAGATGGGCATTAGAACCCATGACTCATTCAGTCAACAGATATTTGCTGAGCTACTCACTGTGTGCTAGGACTGACTCTTCTAGGTCTTGGGATGAAATAGATACCAGTGGTGATACTTTCCTGTTATAACAGAAAACCCAATTAAAAGTTGGTTTAAAGTATAAAGGAAATTTATTGTCATGTAGCTGAGAAGGCTGAATGGCTTCGGGCAACTCGTGACCAGTAGCTCAAATGCATTCTGGAGGATGACTGTTTCCAGTTCTCAGGGCCACTTCCCCAGTGCTGGGTCCATTCTGCAATCCTCCTCCATTACTGTCACAGTATAACAACTCAGCAGCTCCTGGGGTTATGTGCTTTCAGATACAAATCTAGCACTTTGCTCTTAGGATAGAAAAAAAAAAGACCAACTTGTAATTGATTCTTGCAGCTCTCATTACCTGAGTTGGATCATGTGTTCAACCCTGAATCTATTAAGTCTATTAGTGTGACCTGGAGATTGGATATGCTGACTGGCTTAAGCCAATTGGGGGCCATTCCCAGAGTCAAGAATGGTGTCAAACCTATCCAGAATACATGCTGAGAATTCCAGAATACTGATAGGAAGGGGAAATGGAAAAATCAATGCTGGGAAGCAACAAAAATTTTAAGCACTCAAGTGCTCACAGTTGAGAGCTTTCCAATAGCCCAGTTGGTTTTTACACTCTGCTCCCTGGAGTCCTAGGAGTTCTCTAGTGTGTCTTGGAGTTTGAGGGGTTCTGCACCACTGGAACTCCCAGCCCCTGACCTTGACTTCAGACAGAGCTAGTCCTCTTTCTTCTGTTTTACATATTGGGCTTCTGTATAAGATTTCATTTGAAGAAAGTGCTTCGCTGCTGAAAGGCAATTTTAAAACCACTCTCCCACATTAATGCTACCGCAATGGCAAAATTAACTACGTTTTATACTTTTTAAACATACCCTTACTGCTACAGGACCTCCCCAGTGCTAACTGAATGAATCAGAAAGGCATTTCTTGGAACACGTCTTACTGCTGAAGATTATATTTCACAGGCCCTTTTCTCATGCTTCTGATATTTTGCTATTAGTAAGTCCTTTCATAGACATTCTTTCCGTTCCCTGCTCCATTTACTCACTCAAAACACTTGAGAAAGATTTCTACTTTTCTAATACTTCTAAATACTCAACTTTAAGGTCATGAGTAAGCAAGTGGAATTCTTAACGGATGAGTGAATCTGCCGATGAGATCCAATAATGTAGACACTAAGCAATGGGATTACTGTTGTCCTTTCAATAATCCACTTGCTTACCTGGACTGAAGTTATACCCTATACTTTGAAAATTAACACTTACAGTAACAAAGAGCCAAACTTTAACACAAGAGAAGACAAAATATCCCTTATTTCATACCAAAGTTGGCAATATCTTTATTATGGTCGTATACTTGGTGAATTCTTCTCTTTCGCTGCTAAATTTTTATCTCCTTCATATTCTAGTCAATGAAATGTAAAATTTGAAAATATATCACATTTATTGTTAGCTCTGAAAGGATTCAAATCTTAACTTTGTATTTATTTGTATTCAGTCTACTTCCATCCCATTTCATCATAATGATGTATTTGGTCTATAAAAATTTTTTATCCTTAAAAAATATTTTCTGAGAAGCATTTAGGGAATTCAGAATATTTCCTAAAATTCAGTCTGAAACAATGAGTAATATTCATATCATAAAATTTGGTGGAATGTGGTATTATGTAAGTAATATTTCCTTACATGAATGATAAGAATCATGAAAATGGGTAAGGATTAGAAATCAGATTCATATTGATCTATTTTTATATTAGTTATCTTTGGTGCTATATCCTCCTTTGACTTCCCCGGAAACACATTCCAAGGGAAATTTGTATACATAGAATTTGGGGAAGTGTTTGGGAATAACAGCTATAAGGAATTGAGGGAAGCAGGATTGTACAGATGGAGAAGGTCACCTGTGAGCTGTTGCAACAGTGACCCCAGGTTATCATGGGAGCTTTTAACCTAGATGGGTCCTCAGAATTGTCGTACACTGAGGCAAGAGTCCCAGCCTTTGTATCCCATGTTGACCAATCACTGGATAAAGACTACCCCTGGGGAGGGGGCACACCGTAGGTAAGGCAGTTCCCTTCAGTCAAGGGCGATGCCAGGAGAGGGATGCAACTGTGAGCTGCCTGCAGTCAACACTCGTAGATGTTGGAGGAATGAGTACTTCAGTTCTGAAGGGGGACATCCACCGCAGGACAGTGCCCGCACCAGAACAGGACAGTGCTTACCACCAGAAAGGAGCTTTGAGGTATGTACCTAAGGAGTACCAAGGGCTTCTGTTTCATACCTCGTTTGCCACTCAAATTATTTCTTGTAACTTTGAATGCATGACTGAATAAAGTAAAAGACAGTTGTTGATACAATGAACGTACAAGTAATAGATAGTTGATAGAAGAAGAAAAACATGTAAGAGGTTCCCCTGGGCCTAAAAAGTTAATTATTGATTAGCATGTTTGTGCTAAAAGAATATTAATAAAAAGCATAGACACAAGTCAATGAATTTCTAGGAGTTGACTTCTTTGTTATGTGATACATTTCTTAAGTAAGGAGAAAGGAGAGGAAATTACAAGAAAATTATTTCACGTATTTCATTGATTAAACGGGCTAGTCTTGACCAGACTCTGAAAAGCTAGGTAGCAATCTTGTTGTCAGCAGGGACCACTGAAAGTGTCACAGATGTTCTTCTCACATAGCATATTCACAAAAAAACATAAAAAACAAATCAGGGTAGACACGTGATTGAATAAACAGTACCTTCAGCCTGAAAATCCTGCGTTGGGACTAAAACAGCCGATATTATATTACAGGCCATCTTTGCTTTGCACAGTACTGAAATTCAAACATGTTGGAACCGTGGAAAGTGAGGGCTGTCTTATTAACTTTTATTTTAATTATTGCAATTTTTGTTGTCCTAATAATTTGCCTCTGTTTTGAAAATTATTAGACATTTGCTTTATGAAAGAAGAGACCTTGTTTGCTTGTCCTTGTTATTTTATCCCTACAACCTAACTCAGTGCCTGGCCCATAGCAGACATTCAGTACATTTTTGATGATTGAATGAACCATGAAGTAATGTACAACAATCTGGTGACCATACACTCTTTTCTCAGACTGTCTGGTAAATATCTGAATTGTTTGCTGGATGAATCTTGAAAAGCTAACAGAACTTTCTGTAGCAAACTGTTAGTGTTTGCTTCTTATTTAGAGACACATAGTTTTTATAACAATCTTCATAATATTGTATTCTAATCAAATATTAGTTGCTCTTTCAGTTTCAACTATTCACTATATTTCCGAAAAGGATCACCATCTATGTATATGAATATATAATTGGTGGATCCCATAGTGCATATTTCATATATTATTATTTATTAACAAAACAAGTTTAGGCTTTTAAATTCAGTTAGTAAAATAATTTTCTTTTGACTTCAAAAACAAATAATAAAAATTGATGTTTCTAACTCTGCTCAATGTTATTTATGCTCACCTAGACTGAGCTCTCCAGTATACATAATAGAAAAAAATATAGATATTAAATAAAGTATAGAAATGCAAATATGGGATGTAGCAGTTTTCAAGGGCACTGGGAAAACTGAATAATGACTAGAAGACAAAATGCTTAACCCCAAGGAGTTTCTTAAATTTATTTTTAACTATCAAACTTTTAAATGAGACAGCAACTTCTTTATAAAACATGTCCTGATATTTTGGAATCACCAAATTTGTGGATTACATACTATAGAAGCCCCAGTGCTTTCTTCGAAGTCACATTTCTGTCAGTCACCCTTGTTTCTCTGACTAGACTCAGACCTCAAGTTTATTTTCTACTTTTCTTAAGTTTATCTCTCATTCTTGGTTTATCTCCCTCACTTCTCACGAAGATGCACATTTTTCTTGTTTTCATCACTAAGGAACAAGTAGAAAACAGCCTAATGTATCAGTGGCCGTTAGGTTAACTCTCACTGCCCAATTGGCTGGTACCTCCAGTGCAAACTGACGCCACTAGAAAATTACAGAGCGCTCTCCTTGTGGTCCCTTGCGTTAAATTCAGTAAAGCTTTAGAACTTCTGTGTTGCAACCAGACTAACAAATGTAAAGGGTTAGCCACAGAAGGGTACTTGGAAAGATGAGAAACAATAACCCACAGTTGAGTGAATTACCAATTCCAGGATGAGGCAAAAGAAACAAGATTAAGGAAGAGATGGATAAAAATGACTTTATTTTAGTTAGGAACTCTGATTAAAATGAAGAGAAAATTGGAAGAGATTTTTGTTTAATCTACTCTTACTATCCTTATTCCCATTAACACAATAAATGAAACCAGGTTGTGGTAGATTAGAGTTTACCTTTGAATTCAAATTGTTGGTTTGGGGAGGTTTGTTTTGGGGGGTGGGGAATCTGTATAAATAAAGTAACAGTCGAGCTAAAAAAGAAATCCTTTCTCTTTGAAGGTGGTCCTGTTACACAAGTAGAACAGAACACAACCTATGTCCTCTTCAGTAACTGCAAATTGGTAGAGTGCCCAGCCTTACATTCAGAAGTTGTGTAAAGTCCAAACAAACTTGATTTGGGGTGGGAAGATGGCTTTATCAAGACTATTACTGCAACAAGAGGATGAGAGTTTATTCCTTTTTTCTCTTAATAGGAGCACTGCTATAAAAATGCTGCTTAAGCCATCATTAAAGCTTTTTACTTGCCTTAGCTTAAGAGGCTAGCAAACAAACTATATTACTGTCTATTAAAGCTGAGATGAGTAGAAGAGCAAATTGTAGTAGGTCTGCTTGGAACACTCTTGTTGAAGTTCTCTTGATTGTACTTTAAGGCTTGCAATATGTGTGTACGGTACTTGATGGCTTACAAACCCCATCTATATCTATTATCACTTTTCATCCCCACGAAAACACTGTGACTTAAGCCACGAGACGATATCTGACAAATTCAAAACTCATGTGATTCAGCCATGCCTGCACGTTTTTAATAATTTCCCCCCCCCCCCCGGTAATTTAGTTCATGGACTATTGCTGTGTGACATGTTTCCCTTTGCCAGTAATCATGGAAATAATTAAATGTTGGGCAAGCTCTCTTCTTCAAAGTTATTTTAAGACATTTTATTAACAGAGGATATAATACACCACATGTATCAAGCATTATGTCTGTAGACTGCTGTACACTGGTTATAGCCACTGAGCATTCCCAGGCTAGATCAGTTTGTAAAAATCCTTATTCTATTTACCTGCATTCAAAGCCTGAAGATACGTGCTATGCCATCATTTAAGCCGCAGCTTCTCGGAGGTCATGAGACTTGACTGAAATATCTTTCCTAGGCCCTTTCCATAAAACTCTTACCTTTATATGAGTAAACAGTACATAGGGTTTTCCAGATTTGGCTCTAGTGTAACTAACCTGGTTTGGATACCACATACCTGCAGCAATCCTTTCCCACCTGTGTGTGCATAGCGGATTGTCTTCTTTGTCTATGGCTTCTACTGGTGTGGGCAGAGCCTAGGATTCTGAGAGTCTGCTCTTTGCACCAGGTGTGCCTTGGAAACGAGGCCACTCTTCCTTATTGCTATGTGTCAGAGCAATCTATCAGGCTCTTGCTTCCCAGGCGTCCACCGCCCTCCATGATGTACCTTGAAATTGTGTTTCAGTGTCCTCGCAAGATTGTATCTGTCCTCGCAGCTTGTGGCTGTCCCCACATCAACTCACCAAACCACATCTGCTCAGCTACGCTGTTGTTATCTATTCCTCTCACCTGTGGAGCTCCAGCCTAGCAATCTATGCTGGTAGGCTGGCTGCATATCAAGACATTATTGTTGATGATGATCCTGATTTGCCATTTCATGTTAAGCATTATTCAGATGTACGTGAGAAGAACCAGGTGGATTTTTCCATTTCATCCCTGTCTCAAAGCTGTGGGTTCGGTCCCATACTACTTCCCGTCCTTTCTAAACCCCCATTTTGTAAATTCAGAAGCATGATGCTGTATTGGTGTTTTCCAGTCTCCAGAAAAGCATATTTATCTTCTTAATCTAATTTTATTCTTATGTTCATTCCTTGCAGCCTTAGGCTAGTTGCTGCTTACATAGCATCAGCTAGCAATTTTGTGTTGCAATTTCAAAACATAGATTGCCAGTGCCTTTTCTATACAGCTCTATATAGGTCTTCCATGCTGAAGAGTATCTAAAGCCTAGATGCCACCTTGTGATTCGCTGGTTGTATTGCTAGTAAAAACTAGAATTCTATCAGGCCACAATCAATTCCCATGCAGTAGCACCATGTTTCCAAATTTCACTACTGAAAATAATATGTGACATTATTTTGATCACGGGTATACCTCTGCTGTCTTTTCTCAAAGTAACTTAGGATAGTGATGGAACGACATATAAGGTGCTCTTTCAAAGATTTAATTTAAAAAGTCTCCATAAGTCGTCACTTTGTTTGTTGAGTTTCCCAGCATTTGAGTTCACTCCTCCTTTGGAAGCTCCTCATCGACCATGCCTGGTACGGAGCATAGCTTCTTTCGCCTTCCATAAAAGGAACTTGTAACGAAAACAGAGTTCTTTGTCGATTAGCAACTGCTTAAGCAGTCGGCTGCTGCTACTAAACTTGGAGCATAGCCTGGGTGTATAGGTCAACTTTTATAGGGACTATAGACCAAACTTTGAATTTTGTAAAGAAAATACTGTGCCCCAACATTTCAACTAATGTTTATAAATGTCTAAGCAATGTGGTAGACATTTTGATACTCACTGTCTTATTTAAGCCTGAAAACAACCTATGACGTGTATAACTTTCTCCACAGTATAAATCAAGACAATGAGCTTTGGAATGGCTTAGTAACTGTCCAGATATGCAGCTAGTAAGTGATATGGGAAGTGAATATCACTGTAGGTCCTATGTGTTCTTCCATTCTCTCCACCACATTATGACTTCATTCCATATTAAACTTTTTGTACAAGGTCATCACTGGCAGAAGCTTTGACCCACAGAAGCTGGTGGTCTTATAAAAAAAATTATGTAATTAATTAATTAACTCGTTTTCTAGCTACATTTTTTAAATCATGTGAAGAGAACTTAACAAAACCTACAGGAATGTTCGTTAAAATCTCCTTTCCTTTTCTATCCATGGTCCCTTTTACCCTCACTTTCTCTGAGTCCCCTTATTTAAAAGTCCTTCACAAAACACTGTGCCATCCCTGATCTTCTACAACTTTTCTGTCTTTTATAAAAGGACACTACTCTCCTAATCTTACCCTTTTACTTTTCTACCCACAATTCCACTTCTCTCTCATTCTCAACGTTCTTATTCAGCATCACAAAAGCCCAAAGAACCCATGAGGCAGTAGGAGATCCCTCCCAGGAGCATGTTGAGGGCAAAGCAGGGGATGACTAGTGGACAAAGCCAGTACCATCTTCATCAAGCAGAGGGATACGACAAAGCTGGGAGTACGCATATATTAACAGCTTTTCCCCAACAACAACAAAAAAACCTAAGGACCTTCATAAGAAGGACCTTTTTAACAAATCCAACACTTGCTTGGAAAAATAAGAATCATGCTATGCTACTCCATTCCTTTTAAGTTTTAGCATCCCTGCTGATGCCTGCCTTAAAACTGCCCGTGATAATCAATGAGTTATACTTCTAGGATGAATTTGTCCAGCTCCTGCTAGAATATCTGCCCTAATTCCCATACATGTCATCATAGCAAAAATTATTTTATCTAAGAGGTTAGAGAGAAGGGTATTTTCAAGTGTGACTGTAAGGTCCCCAGTGTGAATTCTCACATTCAAAATGAAAGCTCAGTTCTGAAGACTACACTTCTATATCAGTTAGGTGTCTCAAAGTAGGCTGGATAACAAACAAGTGCAAAATCTCAGCAGTGTGCAATAATAAGCATGTATCTATCTCATGGTTTGTGGGTCATTTGGGATTGGCTGATCTAGGCTGCAGTGGGTTGATATGTGATGATCTCATCTGTTTACTCATGTGACTGGGGATCAGGCTGGGCTCCACTGGGGCAACGTAGTTCTGCATGTCTCCCATCCTCCTCCTGCCTGCCCAAGTTCTCATGGCAGTAGCAGAAGTGCTGGTGAGAAAACTCAATAGTGAAAGCATTGTTCAGGCTTTTGAACAAATTGTGCTCTCTAATGTTTTATGGACCAAAAAGTCCTATGAACAAACCCAAAGAAAAGGAGTAGGGAAAGAGATTATCCCTTTTTATCAGGACAGCCTACAAAGGCACATGGCAATGGGCATGGATGTTGGAAGAGGTAAAGTGTTGGGAACATTGATAAAGTCTACTATAGTCGTTGACCTATTATTATTGAGTATCATCCTACTAAAAGTTAGGTATGGTTCCTTCTGGTAGTGTCAGCTCTAGATGCAAACACCTTTCACTCATTCATCCATTCATTCACTTGTTCATTTAACACATAATGTTGAATTTAGACAAGTGCTGCTTACTAGAAATATGTTGTGAGTCATATGCGGACTTTAAAATTTTCTTGTAGCCACTTTTTTAAAAAGTAAAAATAAAGAGATAGGACTAAGTGTAATAATGTATTTTATTTAGTGAAATTATCCAAAATATTATCATTTTGACATGTAATCAGTATTAAAGTTATTAATGAGATATTTTATATTCTTATTTTGGGGGCACTAACTCTTCAAAATCCAGCATGTAGTGTTTTCTTGCAGCCCATTTCAGTTTGAACTAGTTACATTTCAAGTGCTAAAAAGCCACAAGTGACTACTAGCTACCATATTAGACAGTGAAGTTACAGACTATGTATTGAACTTGGTGCTGAGGATACAAAACACCTGCCCCACAGATCTTACAATCTCAAGAGAAAGGAGATTTAATTTAAATAGTGTAGTCATTATATATCTTTTTGAGAAACTCATATTTTAATTTGCATTTCTCAGATCTTGTCATGCCCCTGTGCACCAACTCCTGTCCTTATGGTACTAGTTCTCTATAATACAACCCCATGCAACCTCTCTAGCCTAGTTTGGTTGGAGACATTTCGACATGTCTTTTCAAATCTCTTATGGAACGCCATTGCTGTACTCCAAAGTCTGGCAACAAAGATGTGGTTTTTGTTTTTTTTTCAAAATCAATATAGTAAAGAGATATTACCTGAGATCTTATTACCAGGTGGATAAATTTCCACATTATAACTTTACCTGATAAGAGCCCAGGACCCTTCATTATAGAAAAGTTGAATGGAAAAGTTTACTTTCTCAGTGCTTATCTGCTTTTAAAAAATTTTTTTAAAAAAACAAAACTGTGGGTGGTCGTAGAGAGAATGCATAATAATAGATAAAGGGGAGACTATTGCTTCAGAAGTAGTACAAGGAGTAACGGAGGCAGAGAATGGAGAAAATGAGAAAAAAAAGGGAAACATTAATAGTGTTTATCTGTTTTTGACCTGATTAAGCTTGTAAGTGCCTAAAAGAAAGTTTTGATTTCTCTGCACTAAACTGTCCAAGCAAGATTTATCAAAAGGGTAGTTTTTAGAAAACAATTATTGTCTGTTGAAATTGCAGATAAAGCGTCTTGAAAAGAATAGGGAGATAGGATATTTTCTTTGTAGTCTAAAAAATAAAAACCCTGATGTTTGTTTAAATATATCAGCATAGCTTAAAGAACTGAAAAATGTTTCTTTTAAATGCCATGAATCACCCCGTGATTTCATTTCTTTTTTTATTCCTGTTCTGCTTATTGTGTGCCTTTTCAGTGGTGATTCAGTGCCTTTTCAGTGCTTTGGTTGTGTAACCCATTGATATCAAAACCACTCTGGGCAAATGCCCTCATGCTTCCTTGTTCCTCTGGCAACATGGCAGGTCCCAGTGCTGACACCTGGGCTCACGCTCTTAGGAAACCCAGAGCACCTTTGACTTTCATAGCTTGCGTGGTCGGTACTTGTCTCCAGATAGTAAACAGTTTAGGTAGTTTGGTACGGAGAACAGTGTAGTGGATTGTAAGCTCTGAGATGCTGTTTTTACAAGATATTACTGAAAACTGAGTTATGGCTCTGTGTTTTCATACTAGACACTTTAGAAAATGACTATAATTACATAGAGAAGAGAATCCAGATTACATGGTGGGCTTTTTTACACATTAAATTACAAAGGTATATTTGTGCATCTACTCCAGTTTTTCATGAAGGATTTAAATCAGAACAGGAACATTGGCCTTGTGTTTAGTGACCAAGGATCATCTCAGTCATTTCAAATACTATTTTTCAGCACCAGTAGACATCCACCAGTATCTCCTCTCCGCTCCCCCTCCTCCAACACACATACACATATTTTTCATTCTTGCTTCTGACACTGAAATATTTTGAGTCATTTCCTTTTATTAAGATATTTTTAGATGGGGATTAAAAATAAATTGAAATGAGTCAAGCAGTAACTTGAGAACTGACTTAAAACAGTATGAGCTGAAGTCAATGAGTATGCTGTGTACTTGCAAATTATCTAAGAATCTTTATATCCCCATGGCTTAAAACAAAGAAGACATACCATAAATATTTATTGGATGAACAAATGAATAAATTTTATCTAATTAAAGAAATTTTAGTGACTATGGGTTTACCTTTTTCTGGAAATTAAGCCCCTTCAAACAGAAAGAAGGATCTAAGAATTGAGCAGCCTTTCAGATATAACCATTAGCACTCTGTCCCTGTTGCCATGTCTCAAAGGCTAGAAGGAGTCCCAGCAACTGCAGAAAGAGAGGCCAGGCCTAAATATAGGTGGCAAAATAGGGCCACAGTTCTTAACTCCTACTATCAAACCATGACTTCAGCCTCTTCACTGTGGCCTGAACAGAGAAGTACAAGAGTGGAGAGGGAGGTCTAACCTTAATATGCTTATTACTTACGCTATATTCCTCTCTCCCAAGGAAACCCCATTCCAGTTTTAAGATTAAGGTCAGAGATACTCTGGATCTTCCTTTAGCAAAGCAAAACCCATTACCATTTTCCTTGGAAAGATCTTTTCCAGTCATCAGATCTATCCAGTCATAAGGTCTATATTTAGGACATGGGAGAATTTCACTCATTCAATAAATAAGCATCAAGCATCTTCATTGAAATAGATTTGTCTCCTTTAATTAGACCAACTCTCAACATTTCTCTAGTGTTCCCACTATCAGGATTATCTTTTTTATAGTTGCTAAGATATGTTGAAAGTAGAGGAATTGTTAAAAGCTTATAACTCTAAAATTCTCTATGTAAATAAACACCTAGCAAAGCTTTTATTAAATGTTGATGAACAGGTACACTGTTCCTCTTAGAAAGCTTATATTCTGACAGCACTTATATTTTGTTTCTCTGCTTCTCTTCCTTCTACTTACACTCCCTGTGAATTAATACTTTATCTGATTAGTATGAAGGGTATCACAGTTTTCATTTGTTAGTTGAAAATCTAGACCTCACTAAGTGTAGAAAACTACCATCAGACTAGAAATGGGAGTCCAGTTTAATGAACAAACTTTGGCTCTGTGTGTGTGTGTGTGTGTGTGAGAGAGAGAGAGAGAGAGAGAGAGAGAGGGACTTTTCCCAGAAATTCTAGAATCACAGACTTTTAGGCAGTCAAAGTGTTTAGAGGACATACAGTCAATGATTCTCAGTTCAGGTTGCATATTACAGTCACCTGGGGAACTTCTGAGGCTCCATCTTTCCCAGACCAACTGAACCATCATCTTTGACGATAGGGCCTGAGGATGGGTATTTTTTTAAACCTCAGGGTATTCTAAAGTGCAGCTGAGGTTTTAAAACCCCTGGTTTAGTCCAATTCTTTTCATAAGGATAGGCAAAATAAAAACCCATCAGGAAGAAATGAAGTATTTCAGGCCTTGTAGAGCCTGGATTAGAAACCACATTACCTAGCCCCAGTCCAGAGCAATTTCCATAACAACGTGGTACTAATATATTTTGTTAGTTTTGACTCATTTGAACTTTCCCTTGATAAAATTGTAATAGGAGTGGGGCGGGCACACAGCTTTTAGCAAGCAACTGGGGCCCCTCGCCTAAGCAAGTGACCATTAGGGAGCAACCGTTAGCAAGCAACAGTTAGCAGTCCCACTCAGCCATTGATTGGCATCACAAGGGGCCCCTCTCCCCCCCTCCCCTTCCTCTGTATAAAAGGAGCCCGAATTCAGCCAGAGGGAAGATGGTTTTTGAGACACTAGTGTGCCGTCTTCTTGGTCTGCTGGCTTTCTGATTAAAGTCGATGCTTCTTGCCCCAACACCTCATCTCCCAGTTTCAGCCTGTTGTGCAGCGAGCAGAGTGAGCTTGGGCTCAGTAACAAAATTAGCAGAAAGAATGATGCTTCTTAAAACTTTCTGTCAAATAGACTTGAGGAAAAACCCCACCATGCTGGGTTAGCACATGAATTTCCTACGTTTCTCGGTAGCGTTGGCCTCCTTGCCTTCTACCAAAAAGAAGTTAGTCTTTGATTGTAGTGAAGAGTTTTTGAACCATATGTATAACTTTCACTTTATATAAGTCCACAAGATATCTTTAATCATTTTAGCATATGTAGACCCATTTTAAAAATCATCATGTAAAGTTCGTGTAACTCACTTACTGAGAAAACAGCACCGTTAACACTGCCCAGTTTGCAGTGCTGAAGATACAGTTAAACATTTTCCTGTTTTTTTGACATCTATCTTTTCTGTGTGTGTATATCTGTTGAACCCATCAAAGTCTAAAATATTTCAATTCAGCATAAAATTGCAGTACCAATTGTTGTATGGCTCGTGTTTTATCTTGTGCCGAGATGGGAAAGCATATCTAAATGCATCATGCCTATGCTCAAAAGTAATGCAAATCTCCTGTCTCGCCAATGCCAGAAATAAATGAAAACGATAATAAAGGCTAGAAACGTTTTTCTCTTTTGCACTGATGCAAAATTTTCTATGTAGTGATCATCATCATGCATTAAGCATCCACTGTAAGCCAGACATTCTAGGTGCCAGAAGAATATTGAAGGCATAGTTTCTACTCTCAGCTCTTATGAAGCAAAAGCAAATAAATACAGTTTAAAGTCGTTGAGAGTAAAGAATAAACATTGAAATTTTTAGAACTTCTAAATATATTCTGTGATTTAAGAGTAGAGCTATATACATTCACACAGTTTTTTCAACCTATTACAAGTCTCCACTAAAGACAGTTAGATAGTTGATAGTTGAACTGTGTGTCTATGTCTACAAGTGGGTGTTACCTTATGTGAATCGTGTATGATTTGTACTGATTTTCTCCACAGTGCAAAGAATAGAGAAATTCATGAATAGCAGGTGTTTTACTGATTGTTTTTATGAAAATGCTGCAGAAATGCCAATGTCAGAACCACAGAGTAAAGAAGATCAGTGTATAAGAAGGAGCAGACCAGATGGACATCCTTAATGAAAGCCATACTGCTTTGATGGAATTTACCACTGCTCTGAGTATGAGTCTCTGCCTTACCAGCCTGAGAATTTGATTTAAGGAGGCAGTCTCATTCTGGTCAGACTCACAAGGAACTTAAGTACCTGAACTAGGTGGTCAGTTCATGAATGGGGAACCACTCCACTACTGTGTCCAGAATGTTGGTGTCCTTTGTGTCCAGTGCCTCTTTCTGACCTAGCAGTCCCTGGGGGAGCTGACCAGTAAACGTGGGTGGTTGTGAGGGACATGCCATTCAGACCATAGGGAAGTGTGAGGAATCTTCTGAAGATGTGACTTCTGTTTGCAGGAGGATGCAAGCTCTTGATCCACCCTGGCAACTTCTGATTTCTGGATTTTCTCTTCTTCATTCTCAAAGCTAGTGGTGGTCGATCCATGTTCCACAGAATGCTAGGATTCTGTGTAAGGATTATTTTGTGGGAGATGGATCCTCTCACAAAGAAAAAACAAAACTTAAACTACTGCCCTCTCTAGCCATTCCCTTCCTGTAATGATACAATTTTAGCTTCTCCAGTCACTTTCCAGTCCTGTCTCCTGGCAATGAAATTATTTCCAGATCTCCTTAATGGACTATAGGGAGTTCCCAAACTCTCAGTGTTTCTTTTATTGAGATAATCACAGAAGGTCAATCATCTAGGAATAATCACGGATGTCTTATGTGTAGCTTTTACTTATTTAATTCTCATCATATGATATTATTTCTCTCATTTCCTTAGGAAGTTTTCAAAATTATAAGAGAGAATTTTACTTTTTACTAGTAGGTGCTGTTACAGGGTACTCTAAATCTTTGAGCCAGAGGTAGATAAGTAAAACTTTTTACATTTCAATGCAATATTGAGAAAAACCTACCAAAAATATACATAAATAGGCAAGCTTATATTCTTTTTGTAGCACTCATGAACATCAGTACTCCATGTGTTTTTTTAAAACTTCACTACTTGCATTATAGAATGGCTGTGACATCCATTGGCAATCTCATACTCTTAAAGGAATCAGTTTTTAAAGAAATACAAAAGGGATGAATTGGGAGACTGGGATTGACATATATACACTAATATGTATAAAATAAATAACTAATAAGAACCTGCTGTATAAAAAAATAAAATAAAATTCAAAAAAAAAGAAAAGCAAAAGGTTTGTACTATAATTATAGAACACATGTCAATTTTCATGCAAAAGGACTAACCCAATCTTGCCAATAGCTATAGAAATTAACAAAACAGAAAAGTTTAGCCAGTGAAATACCATATACTTGAAAATAATTTTTTCCATTATACAGAAAAGAAGCATGTAAAAAGAGGCAGAGCATAAGCTCCTTCCTTCATGCAGTTAAGCTTATTTTTTATTTACATAAAGAGAAGCAAAATAAACAGGGCCACTTCAGCCTATCCCTTGGAGTTTAAGTTACAAGAGAAAAGAAATCATGACTATATTCTGGTGGAATTTTGCTTGAAAAGCAGTTGAATATTAAATTACAAATCACTAGTTTCTTAAAATATCTTTTAATATCTGGGTAAAAATTGTAAAATAGCCTGTTCTCTGATTTTTAAGACAACTATTTGTAGTCCTTCTTAAAATGCGTTTTGTGCAAGAAGGTTTCTTTTTCAATTTTTTTCCTTTCCTTTCTTTTTTTTACTTTTACAAACTCCCTAACAGATCCAATACCCTGAGAAAACTAGAAGATATTTATAACTAAACAACAAGTCTATAGAACCCCAAAGGCGATTACCTCGTATATAAGTATGCCTTAGGCAAACTTCAACTAGTTTTTAAGAAACAGATGTTGAAGCCATCTCAAGAATTTTTTCAGGCACAAAATTTGCATTATCTACTCTTAAATTTCCTGATCTCTCCTCTTCTGGTTCCCCTCAATTCTATCTACCATTTTTCAACTTAAAAAAGCATTTTCTGGCCACAATTAACACAGTCAGAAGCCTCTGAGAAACATGTATCCCTGTGTCCTCCTGTTTAATAACACTTACAGCCCCACTGCTTCATTACCTTTAGACTCCAGTGCATGTTCTTATTTTAGGTTACCCTAAGAAATATCTTATTTAAGGTAATATCAGTATATAGCATAGGCTAAAATTTCATCCCTACCTTGGAATCCCTGCAGTTCTTTTTGCCCCTTTCAGGTAAATATCCAATAACTAGGAATTAATTTGTACTTGGGATAACTATTTTCCAAAATAACTTGTCTCAGCTCCAAAAGACTTTAGCTGTTAATTATTGAAACTATTGGGACTTCCCTGGTGGTCCAGCGGTTAAGAATCCATCTTGCAATGCAGGGGATGCCGGTTAGATCCCTGGTCAGGGAGCTGGGATTCCACATGCCACAGGGCAACTAAGCCCTCATGCCAGAACTACTGGGCCCGTGCACCACAACTAATGAGCCTACACGCCACAACTAGAGAGAAGCCCGCACACTGCAACAAAGAGCCCACGCACCGCAACAAAAGATCCCACGTGCCGCAACTAAGACCCAATGCAGCCAAAAAATAAATAAATAAATATTTTAAAAATTGTTGAAACTATTGAATTTTTTTTTTTTATAAATTTATTTATTTTTGGCTGTGTTGGGTCTTCGTTTCTGTGCAAGGGCTTTCTCCAGTTGTGGCAAGCGGGGGCCACTCTTCATCGCGGTGCGCGGGCCTCTCACTGTCACGGCCTCTCCCGTTGCGGAGCACAGGCTCCAGACGCGCCAGCTCAGTAGTTGTGGCGCACAGGCTTAGTTGCTCCGCGGCATGTGGGATCTTCCCGGACCGGGGCACGAACCCGTGTCCCCTGCATTGGCAGGCGGATTCCTAACCACTGCGCCACCAGGGAAGCCCGAAACTATTGAATTTTTGCTTACGTTTTTCAAAGACAAAAGATTTTTAATGAGAAATATAAAATATTTAAAAGTGTGACAGTGAAAATAGCAAACATCATGTTTGAGTGTCTATTCACATAACTCAGGGCTTATCTGAAGGTTCTCCATGTCATGTAGAAAAAGAGCTCCTTTATAATAATTAATCTGTGCAGATTCTGTAGAATTGGGATCCAGAAACAAGTTACCTATTTTTTACTTCCATTTTTGACAGACTAATAATATATTTCCCCTTGTTCACTTTAATCTTATCCTTTTAAGAAAGAATCAGAGTAGAAGAAATATCAGTATCAATACAGTTGATGCCTTCTGAACCCCTACTACTTACATAGCATTCTGCTATATAGTACAAAGAAATAGGACATTTCTTTGCCTTCAGCGTACTTATAAGTAATTCAAAAAATAAAATATACAGGAAAAAATAATAACACAAGGTGGTTCATGGTTCAAGAGTTATTGCAAGGAAATTGTTCATTCATTCAACAAATATTTATTGAGTGCCTAGTATGTGCTAAGCACTGTGCTGAATGCAGGGTATTTTAAAAATGAGGATAATTATAAACAGAAATAGTCACTTCTCTCTAGGGATATGAGGATGAAGAGGTAGGGACTGGGTGATGTAAGTCCTTGTTCTTTACCCTGAGAACAATGAGAAGGCATTGAAGGCTTTTAAACAAGGGGTTGACATGATCAGTTGTGTGTTTTTAAAAGATCTAAATACCATGAGGAGAATTTAGTGGAGAGAAACAAAATGTGAGATGAGAGACAGAAATAAGCCATGCAGTATTCCAGGCAACAGACAAGGTTTTAGAGGTAGTGGTGGTGGTGGTAGTGGTGATGATAGTGGGGGAGAAAAGGAAAGAGGAAGATAGAGAAAGAAAGGGGACAAAGTAGATAGATTTAAAAATTATTTAAGCAGTAAAATCAAAAGCATTTGATAATCAGGTATTGGGGCTAAGGGGGAAAAGAAGGATTAAATCTACTCTGATTCCTTTTTTTAAAGGTTGAAGGCCTTGCTTTTTGGCTTGTTTAACTGATGGCTGATGGTTCTGTTTACAAAAATAGGCAACACTGGAGGAATGGTGTGTTTGAGAGGAAGGTTTTTATGAATCCAGTTATGGAAAAATTCAGTTTGAGAGACCTTCAAGACATTCAAGTTTAGATGTCAACTATTCAGTTAGAAATAAAAGTCTGGCAATAGAAGAAAATGTTAAGCTAAAGATAAGATTTGAGAGTCATCAAATGATAGCATCATATACTCTGATGGGCTCTCTTATCAATATGTACAGTGGAAAATAAAGTGGTTTAGATTAGGGTTCTCTCACTATGAATTAGAAGACTCTGGAAACATTTCATGGGGAAGAGGACTGGATCATGCAAAGAGGTAGAATATAGATAAGAAGAGAGAAGTAGAAATGAATGAAATGGCAGGAACACAATAAAAATATAAATAAATAGACTGTAAAGATTTTGGTTGCAAGTAACAGAGATACCAATCCAAACTGGCTTAATACAAAAAAAAAGGAATCTATAAATTCACACATAACTGAGACGTTCAGGGTATTCTACCTACAAGCAAAGCTCTGTCCCAGGGTGAAACACCAAGCTCAGAACTCAGATCCTTTTTTTCTGTTTTTCAGCTATTCTCTTGGTGTTGACTTAAGTTCTAGCAAGTTCTCCTCTGATGATCCCAAGGTGGTTGCTAGTAGTTCCAGATGCTACATGTTCATATGCTTATGTCCAGCAAGAAAAACAAAGTTCATTTATTTATTTATTTATTTACACAATAGGGGAATGAAAACCCCAGAATGGAGATCATTGACCTATTAAGGTTGTGTGCTCATCACTAATATTGTAGGTAGAGATTGAGGTACACAGATTATTTTAACCTAGTCAGGGTGTACCTCTGGAGTGGAGACAAATCCTCTCACTGAACTACCTAGAGTATTGGGGAAGGGAGATAGGAAATCTAGAAGGAGTTATGTTATAAGGAGTCTTAAATGCCAAGTTAAAGACCTTGTTCTTAATCTAATAGACCAAAAGTTCTTGTGTTTTGAACAGAAGAGGCATCCAATGAAATTATTTCAAAAAATTAAGTCTTGAGGCAACTATAGTACATATGGCAATGTTTAAGAAAAACAGAAAAAGAAATCTGTTAAAGAGTCTATAGCAATAGTTTAGGAAAGAGAAAGTGAAAACCCAGACTGTGATTGAGTAAGAAATGTTGATGAAAGGAAGCCAGTAATGAAGTAATGGATGTGAACGATATTTCAGAAGAAGAATCCAAGAGACTTAGCAAGATAATAATGGTGGAACTTCAAACTCTTCCACTGAGATTTCGACTAATGTGGTAGCTTTGGCACTGAGGCAAAAATGAAATCCTTTCTTTTACCGTAGTACTTGACCCTTTTATTCCAAACTTAGCTCTGAGCTAGGCTTTTCATTTCATTTCGTTCTAGTTAGTTACCACCACCTTGTGACCCATTATTCCCCACATGCACAACTTTCCTAGGAGTCAAAAGAAGGCAAGTTCCAACCTCTGTCAGAATGAAAGCTGTCCTTGACTCCATAGAATGAGAACTTGCAGATTACTTTGCAATTTATAAAGATAGATATCACTACAATCATAGCAGTGGCACTTACTGTTTAACAAATGTTTTTTGAGCATTTCGTCAACCTACAGTGATTCTGTTAGCAAGCAACAGAAAACCCACTGGTTTAAACAAATACAATTCCAAAGGAAACAGTTAGTAGTGTTGGTTCAGCTGCTCATCTATAACAGGGCCGATATCTTTGAGTTTCTCTGGACTTTTGTTGTGTTTTACATCACGGTGACAAGGTGACTGCTCTGCCTCCAAGTATCACGGCCTCATTCAAGGCAAGCAATTGTGTGGTAAATAGAAGAGGAGAAGGAATCTTTCTATTTATCAATAAAACAAATTTCTTCCTGGATTTCTAACCCAGTGTACTTCTTCTAGTTCATGGGCCAGAATGGGATCGCATGACCACTCTTAGCAGTAAGGGAGACCAGGAGAGTGACCATTTGATTTTCTGTTCTCTATTTGTGTGAGTCATAGCAAGCAAGAAGAAAGTGGGAAATGGTTTTTGGGTGGCCAAACAATAAGCTCTTCCGTGAAAACCTATCGTTCTACAGTGTGCTCTGTGCTTACATATGTATTACACTCTTATTTTGTATTTGACTTTGTATTTATCTGTGCATGATGCTTCCTCTACCCTTTGGGAGAATATTTGCATGATTAATTACCAATTTTTAAAATGGATGTTTTATTCTCTTTTTGCATTAGCTACTACTAACACCTGCTTAACTCATGCAACAAAGAAGCTAGAATTTTGGTTTCCCTGAGTAGGCAACACATATTGACTACAAAGGATATAATTTTTATTTATGTCTAATTATCTTGGCAAGCATTACCCATGTGAAAGAAAACATAGCAAAAATACCAGATGATTCCATTGGGATTTAGTAAAAGTATCACATTTTATCTTTTATGAAATGTGATAGAGTCTCACATAAGGATGTATTTCCAAAAGACCTCATCAGCCTTGACTTAGGAAGAAATTCAGCACCAAAATGTAGCACCTGCATATCAAAAATAAAATTAGTAATTATACTACTTGATGCAATGTTTAGAAAAATAGTCAATTAAAGCAATATGCATTCAACCAGAATCCTCTGCAGGCAACAGCATCATGCAATGCTGACTTCACAGTGATATGAAATTTTAAATAACAACGGTGCTAAATCAGGGAGCAGCGAACCCAGGCCAAGTTTAAATTTAGTAACAGTGCTAGTTTACTGAAAATAACCTTCTCCATAGCAGATTCTCTGTGAATTTCAGGTGACCGACTACTTGTTTTTCTTTCTGTTCAGAGGTGATTAGGTACCCAGAGGCTTCAGCATTGCTGTCTTCCCTTCTCAATGGCGTTTCTGGTGTCCACCTCAGGAGTCTCCTTGGCCAGCCCTGAAACACTTGAAAATTAAACAGAGAATCCACTGCATATATTCTTCTTGAAAATTTCCATTGTATATGTTCAGAACGTTCTGAATAAGAATAAGGATTTGAAGGTAAGAGAACTTTGGAAGTAACTCACATTCTTGTGTAACTCTTAATTACATCAAAATTGAATACTTAATATATTTTTAAAAATATACAAAAGTAAAAGCAGTTGTTGAATATAAGGAAAATAGCCAGCTATGTTTAGTTCTGCAGCAAAAAAAGGTAAATAAAATACAAAGTTCAAAAGTTGTTATATGTCATATAAATATAAATACAAACAAGGCACAGTGGTTATCTTGATATCTGAAATCAGTTTCACACAAAAAAGCATGGCATACAGTGGTTCCCAAATTCTAATATTCATGAGAGTGACATGAGGGGAGAGAGCGGTTCTTAAAATGCTGATTCCTGGGCATATTTCACAGAGAGTTAGATTTACTAGACTGGGATATGGTCCAGCAATCTGCATTTTTACAGCTACTCACCCCCAAAATATCCTGATGAAAGTGGGTCTTGGGCCTTTGAGAAACATGGAAGTTGGCATTTAAAATAATGTACTTCTAATTTTCAAACTTCATTTAAAGGGGTTTTATGTGGTTTGTGTCCTTCAGTCACAAGAACAATTGTGTCACAATGTACCGAGCTGATCTCCCTGTGCTATGTGGCTGCTTCCCACTAGCTATCTATTTTACATTTGTTAGTGTATATATGTCCATGCCACTCTCTCACTTTGTCCCAGCTTACCCTTCCCCCTCCCCGTGTCCTCAAGTCCATTCTCTAGTAGGTCTGTGTCTTTATTCCCGTCTTGGCCCTAGTTTCTTCATGACCATTTTTTTGTTTTGTTTTGATGATGGCCATTTTGATGGGTGTGAGATGATATCTCATTGTAGTTTTGATTTGTATTTCTCTAATGATTAATGATGTTGAGCATTCTATCATGTGTTTGTTGGCAATCTGTATATCTTCTTTGGAGAAATGTCTATTTAGGTCTTCTGCCCATTTTTGGATTGGGTTGTTTGTCTTTTTGATATTGAGCTGCATGAGCTGCTTGTAAATTTGGAGATTAATCCTTTGTCAGTTGCTTCATTTGCAAATATTTTCTCCCATTCTGAGGGTTGTCTTTTCATCTTGTTTATGGCTTCCTTTGCTGTGCAAAAGCTTTGAAGTTTCATTAGGTCCCATTTGTTTATTTTTGTTTTTATTTCCATTTCTCTAGGAGGTGGATCAAAAAGGATCTTGCTGTGATTTATGTCATAAAGTGTTCTGCCTATGTTTTCCTCTAAGAGTTTGATAGTGTCTGGTCTTACATTTAGGTCTTTAATCCATTTTGAGTTTATTTTTGTGTATGGTGTTAGGGAGTGTTCTAATTTCATTCTTTTACATGTAGCTGTCCAGTTTTCCCAGCACCACTTCTTGAAGAGGCTGTCTTTTCTCCACTGTATATTCTTGCCTCCTTTGTCAAAGATAAGGTGACCGTAGGTGTGTGGGTTTATCTCTGGACTTTCTGTCCTGTTCTATTGATCTATATTTCTGTTTTTGTGCCAATACCATACTGTCTTGACTACTGTTAGCTTTGTAGTATAGTCTGAAGTCAGGGAGCCTGATTCCTCCAGCTCCGTTTTTCTTTCTCAGGATTGCTTTGGCTATTCGGGATCTTTTGTGTTTCCATACAAATTGTGAAATTTTTTGTTCTACTTCTGTGAACAATGCCAGTGGTAGTTTGATGATTGCATTGAATCTGTAGATTGCTTTGGGTAGTATAGTCATTTTCAAAAGTGACCCACTTCCAATCCAAGAACATGGTATATCTCTCCATCTTTTGTATCATCTTTAATTTCTTTCATCAGTGTCTTATAGTTTTCTGCATACAGGTCTTTTGTCTCCTTAGGTAGGTTTATCCCTAGGTATTTTATTCTTTTTGTTGAAATGGTAAATGGGAGTGTTTTCTTAATTTCACTCTCAGATTTTTCATCATTAGTGTATACGAATGCAAGAGATTTCTGTGCATTAATTTTGTATCCTGCTCCTTTACCAAATTCATTGATTAGCTCTAGTAGTTTTCTGGGAGCATCTTTAGGATTCTCTATGTATAGTATCATGTCATCTGCAAACAGTGACAGCTTTACTTCTTCTTTTCCAATTTGGATTCCTTTTATTTCTTTTTTTTCTCTGATTGCTGTGGCTAAAACTTCCAAAACTATGTTGAATAATAGTGGTGAGAGTGGGCAACCTTGTCTTGTTCCTGATCTTAGTGGAAATGGTTTCAGTTTTTCACCATTGAGGACGATGTTGGCTGTGGGTTTGTCATACATGGCCTTTATTATGTTGAGGTAAGTTCACTCTATGCCTACCTTCTGGAGAGGTTTTATCATAAATGGGTGTGGAATTTTGTCGAAAGCTTTCTCTGCATCTATTGAGAAGATCATATGTTTTTTCTCCTTCAATTTATTAATATGGTGTATCACATTGATTGATTTGCGTATATTGAAGAATCCTTGCATTCCTGGGATAAACCCCACTTGATCATGGTGTATGATCCTTTTAATGTGCTGTTGGATTCTGTTTGCTAGTATATTGTTGAGGATTTTTGCATCTATGTTCATCAGTGCTATTGGCCTGTAGTTTTCTTTCTTTGTGACATCTTTGTCTGGTTTTGGTATCAGGGTGATGATGGTGGCCTCGTAGAATGAGTTTGGGAGTGTTCCTTCCTCTGCTATATTTTGGAAGAGTTTGAGAAGGATAGGTGTTAGCTCTTCTCTAAATGTTTGATAGAATTTGCCCGTGAAGCCTTGTTTTCCTGGGCTTTTGTTTGTTGGAAGTTTTTTAATCACAGTTTCAATTTCAGTGGTTGTGATTGGTCTGTTCATATTTTCTGTTTCTTCCTGGTTCAGTCTCGGAAGGTTGTGCCTTTCTAACAATTTGTCCATTTCTTCCAGGTTGTCCATTTTATTGGCATAGAGTTGCTTGTAGTAATCTCTCATGATCCTTTGTATTTCTGCATTGTCAGTTGTTACTTCTCCTTTTTCATTTCTAATTCTATTGATTTGAGTCTTCTCCCTTTTTTTCCTGATGAGTCTGGCTAATGGTTTCTCAATTTTGTTTATCTTCTCAAAGAACCAGCTTTTAGTTTTACTGATCTTTGCTATCGTTTCCTTCATTTCTTTATCATTTATTTCTGATCTGATCTTTATGATTTCTTTCCTTCTGCTAACTTTGGCGTTTTTTTGTTCTTCTTTCTCTAATTGCTTTAGTAGGTTAGGTTGTTTATTTGAGATGTTTCTTGTTTCTTAAGGTAGGATTGTATTGCTATAAACTTCCCTCTGAGAACTGCTTTTGCTGCATCCTATAGGTTTTGGTTATCGTGTTTTCATTGTCATTTGTTTCTAGGTATCTTTTGATTTCCTCTTTGATTTCTTCAGTGATCTCTTGGTTATTAAGTAGTGTATTGTGTAGCCTCCATGTGTTTGTATTTTTTACAGATTTTTCCCTGTAACTGATATCTAGTCTCATAGCATTGTGGTTGGAAAAGATACTTGATACGATTTCAATTTTCTTAAATTTACCAAGTCTTGATTTGTGACCCTAGATATGATATATCCTGGAGAATGTTCCATGAACACTTGAGAATAAAGTATTCTGTTGTTTTTGGATGGAATGTCCTATAAATATCAATTAAGTCCATCTTGTTTAATGTATCATTTAAAGCTTGTGTTTCCTTATTAATTTTCATTTTGGATGATCTATCCATTGGTGAATGTGGGATGTTAAAGTCCCCTACTATGATTGTGTTACTGTCGATTTCCCCTTTTATGGCTGTTAGTATTTGCCTTATGTATTGAGGTGCTCCTAATTTTAAATAAATATTTAAAATTGTTATATCTTCTTCTTGGATTGATCCCTTGATCCTTATGTGGTGTCCTTCTTTGTCTCTTGTAATAGTCTTTAAGTCCATTTTGTCTGATATGAGAATTGCTATTCCAGCTTTCTTTTGATTTCCATTTCCATTTCCATTTCCATTTCCATGGAATGTCTTTTTCCATCCCCTCACTTTCAGTCTGTATGTGTCCCTAGGTCTGAAGTGGGTCACTTGTAGACAGCATATATATGGGTCTTGTTTTTGTATCCATTCAGCCAGTCTATGTCTTTTGGTTGGAGCATTTAATTCATTTACATTTAAGGTAATTATCGATATGTATCTTCCTATTACCATTTTCTTAATTGTTTTGGGTTTTTGTTGTAGGTCTTTTCCTTCTCTTGTGTTTCCTACCTAGAGAAGTTCCTTTAGCATTTGTTGTGAAGCTGGTTTGGTGGTGCTGAATTCTCTTAGCTTTTGCTTGTCTGTAAAGGTTTTAATTTCTCCGTCAAATCTGAATGAGATCCTTGCTGGGTACAGTAATCTTGGTTGTAGTTTTTTCCTCTTCATCACTTTAAATATGTCCTGCCACTCCCTTCTGGCTTGCAGAGTTTCTGCTGAAAGATCAGCTGTTACCCTTATGGGGATTCCCTTGTATGTTATTTGTTGTTTTTCCCTTGCTGCTTTTAATATTTTTTCTTTGTATTTAATTTTTGATGGTTTGATTAATATGTGTCTTGGC
The DNA here is from genome assembly GCF_949987535.1 of Balaenoptera acutorostrata. Taxonomy (NCBI): domain Eukaryota; kingdom Metazoa; phylum Chordata; class Mammalia; order Artiodactyla; family Balaenopteridae; genus Balaenoptera; species Balaenoptera acutorostrata. The sequence continues at coordinate 46,956,089 of NC_080077.1, forward strand.
ATGTTTCTCCTTGGATTTATCCTGTATGGGACTCTCTGTGCTTCCTGGAGTTGATTAACTATTTCCTTTCCCTTATTAGGGAAGTTTTCAACTATAATCTCTTCAAATATTTTCTCAGTCACTTTCTATTTCTCTTCTTCTTCTGGGACCCCTGATTCGAATATTGGTGTGTTTAATGTTGTCCCAGAGGTCTCTGAGACTGTCCTCAATTCTTTTCATTCTTTTTTCTTTTTTCTGCTCTGCAATAGTTATTTCCACTATTTTATCATCCAGGTCACTTATCCGTTCTTCTGCCTCAGTTATTCTGCTATTGATCCCTTCTAGAGAATTTTTAATTTCATTTATTGTGTTGTTCATCACTGTTTGTTTGCTCTTTAGTTCTTCTAGGTCCTTGTTAAACGTTTCTTGTATTTTCTCTATTCTATTTCCATTATTTTGGATCATCTTACTATCATTATTCTGAATTCTTTTTCAGGTAGACTGCCTATTTCCTCTTCATTTTTTAGGTCTGGTGGATTTTTACCTTGCTCCTTCATCTGCTATGTGTTTCTCTGTCTTCTCATTTTGCTTAACTTACTGTGTTTGGGGTCTCCTTTTTGCAGGCTGCAGGTTCTTAGTTCCCATTGTTTTTGGTGTCTGTCCCCAGTGGCTAAGGTTGGTTCAGTGGGTTGTGTAGGCTTCCTGGTGGAGGGGACTAGTGCCTGTGTTCTGGTGGATGAGGCTGGATCTCGTCTTTCTGGTGGACAGGTCCACATCTGATGGTGTGTTTTGGGGTGTCTGTGGCCTTATTATGATTTTAGGCGGCCTCTGTGCTAATGGGTGGGGTTGTGTTCCTGTCTTGCTAGTTGTTTGGCATAGGGTGTCCAGCACTGTAGCTTGCTGGTCGTTGAGTGGAGGTGGGTCTTGGCATTGAGATGGAGATCTCTGGGAGGTTTTTGGTGTTTTATTTCACGTGGAGCTGTGAGATCCCTTGTGGACCAATGTCCTGACCTTGGCTCTCCCACCTCAGAGGCACAGCCCTGACGCCTGGCTGGAGCACCAAAAGCCTGTCATCCACAAGGCTCAGAATAAAAGGGAGAAGAAAGAAGAAAGAAAGAAAGAAGAAGATAGAATTAAATTAAATTAACTTAAGTTATTAAAATAAAAAATAATTATTTAAAAAAATTTTTTTAAGTAATTAAAGAAAAAAGAAAGAAAGAAAGAAGAGAGCAACCAAACCAAAAAACAAATCCACCAATGATAGCAAGTGCTAAAAACTATACTAAAAAAAGAAAAAATAATGGACAGACAGAACCCTAGGACAAATGGTAAAAGCAAAACTATACAGAGAAAATCACACACAGAAGCATACACATACAGACTCACAAAAGGAGAAAAAGGGAAAAAAATATATATATTGTTGCTCTCAAAGTCCACTGCCTCAATTTGGGATGATTGGTTGTCTATTCAGGTATTCCACAGATGCAGGTACATCAAGTTGATTGTGGAGATTTAATCCGCTGCTCCTGAGGCTGCTGGGAGAGATTTCCCTTTCTCTTCTTTGCTCACACAGCTCCCGGGGTTCAGCTTTGGATTTGGCCCCGCCTCTGCATGTAGGTCGCCTGAGGGAGTCTGTTCTTCGCTCACACAGGACAGGGTTAAAGGAGCAGCTGCTTCGGGGGCTCTGGCTCACTCAGGCCAGGGAGAGGGAGGGATACGGATGTGGGGTGAGCCTGTAGTGGCAGAGGCCAGTGTGACGTTGCACCAGCCTGAGGCGCGCCGTGCGTTCTCCCGGGGAAGTTGTCCCCGGATCATGGGAGCCTGGCAGTGGTGGGCTGCACAGGCTCCCGGGAGGGGAGGTGTGGAGAGTGACCTGTGCTCGCCCACAGGCTTCTTGGTGGCAGCAGCAGCAGCCTTAGCGTCTCAGGCCCGTCTCTGGGGTCCGCGCTGATAGCCGCGGCTCGCGCCCGTCTCTGGAGCTCATTTAGGCGGTGCTCTGAATCCCCTTTCCTCGCGCACCCCAAAACAATGATCTCTTGCCTCTTGGGCAGCTCCAGACTTTTCCCCGGACTCCCTCCCAGCTAGCTGTGGTGCTCTAACCCCTTCAGGCTGTGTTCACGCCTCCAACCCCAGTCGTCTCCCTGCGATCCGACCGAAGCCCGAGCCTCCGCTCCCAGCCCCGCCCGCCCCGGCAGGTGAGCAGACAAGCCTCTCGGGTTGGTGAGTGCTGGTCGGCACCGCTCCTCTGTGCGGGAATCTCTCCACTTTGCATTCCGCACCCCTGTTGCTGCGCTCTCCTCCGTGGCTCCTCCAGTATTCCTTTTTAAAGTTCAGTATGATGAGCTAATTTCCCCGATGTCTCTATCTCTCTTTTAGAGTGACAGTCCTGCCATTGCTCTCTTTAGCTGTTTCTCTGTTCCACATAATGTTTTAATTTATTCAGATGTTTGTGGATCTAATTCTAAGAAACATCTAGAGGATGATAATAATGAATTACTACTGAGGGTTGGGTAAGCATTTTTTTTTTGAGGGTTTTTTCTTTTTCTCTTCGTTTGAAAACTTAGCCTTAGATTTGAAAAGAACAGATCTGCTTAATATGCCTTTAGCTACTCTTGTCCTCTGCAGATTAAACCTTAGAAATCACGTGCTATATTTATAACAGGGTAAATGTACATTCATTGAACATTACTTTATTTTATTTCTGTTTCCTATATATAATTTAGCAACTTCATCTTTATTATTTGCAATTTTAAGTTTATAAAAGGTTTGCATTTTTATTTCAGTAAAAGAAGAGGCTGGTATGGACATATTCAGACCTTAAATTGTGATGATTTTTTTTAAAGGTTCAATATGATATTACTTTTGCAGTGAAGAATGAAGTTTTTAATCAAAATTCTTTGAGTTTCAGGCTTATAGCTATTTTCTTTTCTGTTAGTCTTTGTGTGAACTTATTCATATTGTACAGACTTTCTTGTCCATAAAATATCAAAAGGCAAAAATAAACCCTAATCAAAAAGAAGTGTGCCCCTATAATGCAAGTTAGCTACACATTACCTATTAGTATTACACAAAGAAAATGAATATAGTTATATGCATAAAATAAAGCAGCATAAAAATTTTAAAAATAACATATGTATGTATAACTGAATCACTTTGCTGCACACCAGAAACTAACACAACATTGTAAATCAACTATACTTCAGTAAAAAATTAAAAAATAATAAAATGAAATAAAGCAACACTGAAAGTAACTAAAATAAAAGATTTACAGAATTGGGTTAACTCTAACAATGAATTTTCATGTACATTTGTTGTTAGAACTGTTTTCAATAATAAGATTGACATCTGATGATAAAATTCTAAAATCTGTAGTACACAAGATAGTAAAAATCCTTAAATATATAGTATTCAAGTTTATGGTTCAACAGAGTCTCCAAATAAGATTTCATAAAGCTTTTAGTGCAGATCTTTTATAATTCTCCAATTTCAGAAAAATGTAGAAACTACTTTTCCACGCTTTCTTTCTTTCATCTTCTTTTTTTTTTTCTTTGCAGAGGAGCAGGTGGAGAAAGAATAGAATTGTGTCCTCAAGCGAGTCATGTTCATTATCATTGGCTTATTTATCTTAAATTGTGGCTCCCTATAGAAAACTTACAATCAGGGCACCTGAGTGAAACAGCCTCCATACGCATGAAGTAAAATACACAACAAAAGAATAAATACAGAAACTTTATAGAAGCATAAAGTTTTAGAGCAGAAATGGACCATTGAGATCTAGTCTGGTCCCCTCATGTATCATAGCATTCTTTTGTCTTCCAAACTTGCTGGTAAAAACCTTAATACAAAGAGCAGTAAACATCAATCTGGTCAGGTATGACTTATTAACAAGGAGAAACTAGCCAAGTGTTTTGCAATAATGATTTCTTGAGGGAGAAAGGTAGGAGGAATTTTTCCTCCAAGATGAAGTTTGAGGAAGTGAAGAAAATACCTGGGTACTTATAAATGTAATTCAATTTGAAATCATGTATTATTTTAGTTGTCAGTAGATAATCTACCATGTCATTAATCTAGAAATGAAAATAGCAACATTTAGGTTTATTTCAGCCTGGGTTAGCTGTATCTGGAAATCCTATATTGAGAGAGAGGGAAAAAGAGCTGAATGTAAGATAGAGCTTTAGAGCAGTAGAGCCATCTGGGACCATTCAGTATAGGAGAAAGGAGATTTAAATATGTAGGAATCTCTGGGGAGTATTAGTGTTATTATGAAACAGTGTAATAATGATATTTGTGAGATATCCAGAATAATTAAAATATCTATTATTCTCAATTTGAGAAGTTGGACAGTCATTTAAATTGATGTAGCAAAAGTAAAATTGATGTGGCAAAATGCTCATAATATATTGTAAATGAAAACAAGAAGTTACAAACTGTGTTGTGGTATGGTCCCATTTTGATTAAGAAAAGCTACAGATGCATAGGAAGAAAATTGAAATGATCTACATCATAATATTATTCATGGTTATGATGGATTGATGAAATTATGGCTAATTTTTATTGCTCCTCAGGATTTATAAAACTTTTTCTGAAGTATATATTATTAAAGTAATTTTAACATATTTTTTAAGAGCCGAGAAAATGTTCAGTTATCTGGGAAGTTCACTTTCATAGAACTATAAAGTAGTCCTGCTAATGGTTATTTAAAATAGCCTTAAAGCAAGGCTCTTGCATCTTGTAGTATTAAACTGATTTGAATATGAGAATAGTACTTCCAATTAGATCAAAATGATTTTTAGATGTAATTCTTCATTTGTGGAATATTGCAGTAGATAAATTTCTCATTTCCCTCCTCATTAAACACTGAAATTTTTGAATTATGACATTAATTTCTTAGAATATTCTTTATTTCTTGTATCATGTAATTCCAATGTGCTTTCAGGAATTTTCTAACTATAATAGTTTGCTCCATTTGGAAGATAATTTTCTATGTTTGGTTACATTAGTGTTAGTATGTCTTTGTTCTTTAAATCTCCAGTGTAACATACGGTTAGTCTTACCATTATTACTACCAGCTGAGTTTGGCCTATGATTTTGTTTATTCTGTTTGAATTCAAAGTAATTAGCTCTTTAGTTTAATGACAATATTTGTTAATGGGTTTTTAGGGCCAAATTCTGCTGTTAGAGAGTGGGTGGTGTATTTGAAGATAGAATCTGGCCCTTATGTTTTAAGCATAAGCTGTGTAATTTGATTTCAAAATGATGGTTTAGAGAGTTTACAGTAGGAAAATGAAATCTGCATTTATCTGAAGTTTGTCAGTTTCAAGAAACAGAAAATGAAAGTGACAATTTGTGTAAATGAACAGCAAACCCACTTTAAATTCTCTGATATGGCTATCCTGTATTTTGTATTGTTTTGTACGTAGCTGGAATAAGAAATGAAATGATAATCATCTAGCAGACATTAGGTAATTTCCCTTATGTGATGGGGCATACATTGAGTTCTTTAAGTGCATTGAAACATTTTTTATCATTGTATTTTTTCCATCTTTATTGAAATATAATTAATGTATAACATTGTGTAAGCTTAAGGTGTACAATGTGATGATTTGATACATTTATATATGATACATTTATATAATGCAACTACCATGATACCATGATTACCATGATAAGGTTAGTTAGCATATTCATTACCTCACATAATTAAAAGAAGAGATTTTCAATATTCTCACCACACACACACACACAAAAAAATTGATCATTGTATTTTTGAAGGACTCAGTGAAGTGGAAAGAGCGTTTGCCTGGGGATCACTGGGGTTCAAAGTTAGACTCAGTTTCCTGGTAGCAGACTGACCTTGGGAAAATCTCTTTGCCTCTCCCTGGGCCTGTTCCTTCTTCCTAAAATGATGCCTTTGTACTAGATGATCCCAATGGTCCCTCTAAAATGCTAACTCTGACTTGCTTTAAAAGAGTGCTATGAGGAAGGCACAAGAAGCGCAAGGAAGATGCAATGACTTGAGCTGACTGAATAAACAAATCCTTAAGTCTACTAAAAGGTACTCTGGAGAACTTTCCTTCAATGACTTGTTACTTTTATCCTGGAGAAGAGAAATATTTGGAGAGTTCTACGTAGAAGAGACTGTAGGCTACTCTATTAGAAATTTACAAAGAGACCAATTTTGGCAAAACTTAAAAACAGAAAGAAACCCACCTAGTAACACACGAGATATCCAACAATGAGATAGGATGCCTTGGGAGATAGTGAATTCACCATCATTACAGGAAAAGAAAGTGGGTACCAAGGGTTTTATAACCTGCCGGACTGGCTTCAAGGTATAAAAGCTAGAGACAAATATTCTGAACATAATGGAATTCAGGAAATGTTGCTATCATGAGCCCTTCTTGAGGCAACTATTAGAGGACAAACTCCATCAAACCAAGAGATGACTGTAGACACTACTGAAAAATGACTGCTTGTGAGCATTGAATGTATTTAATTCTAAAACTAAATCTAAAACAGATATGGAGATTAGGTTGACAGAATAGAGCATAAAAATATAATATCCTGTAGAACTAAAGTAACTAACAAAAATTAGGAGGACACAACAGAAAGAAACTGGTATATAAAGTTAGCTGATTGCTTTATTCTCAATATCTATGAATCAGATACCACTTAAACCTGACAAATCAAGTCATAAAAGTATAAGCTAGAAAAAAAAGACACTAAGGAAGGTCATGTTAATGGTCAACATTAGGTGAAAAAGAATGGGGAGACAGAGGGGAAAAAATGCTACTTTTTCTATCAGTCATAATAGGGAAATAGTGAATATTCTAAAGATATAGAAGATCAAGGTTATTATATGATGTTACAAACTTTATATGTAGGTTATCATATGAACTTATAAAGTTACAAATTAGAAGAAAATGTGCACTCTATTAAATATTCTTAAGAAGTTACATACATATATTAAGCAAAGAAAACAGATCATATAATGAAAGTTTTTTAAGACTTAAAACCTTTAATAGAAAACTTAAAAATATTATGACAAAATAGGTTTGTTGTATCTTTCATATCAATAAATGTAAAGAAATATATAGATTTTTGTTAAAGAAAATATTTTCAGCTTGGATCACAGTGCTGAACCAAATTCTGTCTATGCAGATACCGGGATACAACAAAAACAAAGTTATTTAAAAATTTGAAAGTGAAAGGATAGGCTGAGTAGAGTAGAGGGGATGGATAGGTGGTTAAAACAATAGTCAGGACAAGAGGTGAGAAGGGAAGTGGAAAGAGAAAGACATGGATGCAATGCATCTTTTGAAGGAAGAATTATCAGGACTTGAGCTCTAACTGGTTAGAGGGGATAATGGAGAAAACAAGGACCTGGAGACGAGGCCTGCGTATTGGTGGGAAGCCTGTAAAAATTAGGTTTTTAATATAAGACTGCAAGGAGCGGATGGAAAGGGGAAGGTAGCAGAGTCACAAAATGGCAATTGCTGGTGCTGGGTATTGAGACGGGTCACACTTTACCACACCACGCATAACTCTGCTAATCCCATAAGGAATTTCCTGTCAGAGTTTTATGGTCAGTCATACCATGATGGCAGTCATGATTATCTTAGCACTTACTATTTTAAGATTTATAAAAACAACATATTCTTTTCACATTCTCAATTACTCTTTGGGCATTCAACTCAAACTTCCATTTCCCCTGATACCATTTGGTACTTTGGTACTTTTCTGATGGCATGTTTCTAATTGTTTGAAAACAGCTGTGGTTAATGGGATTTTTGCTTCAATGGAATACTTAGGATATCACAAATTTTCTCTGTCAATAACTATACCAGTGGATTTCATGCCTTTTTGACAAAATCCAGAGTAAAAAAAATATTGCCTCACAACCCAGTGCACACATTCACATCCAACTGTTTACCTAGTCCACTAAAATAAAACGGTACTAAAAACAATTTTAAAACAAGTGTACTAGGCAAATACAATCTAAAGAAATTAGGAGTTAGAATCTTAATATCAGAAAAAGTGATGCTTAGGGCCAAAGGCATTAACTAAGACAAAAGAAAAACTTTTATGTGAATGCTGATATGTGTAATACATAATAAAGGTATACAATCATGAATAAATAATGGCTTTAAGGGCTACCATAAGAGTTTGTTCAGCAAACTTCTAAAAACATCCCAAGAAATATCAATAATCTGTATTTTAGGTGCTGGACTAAAACAAAAGAATGTCACCTTCTGTATTATAAAGCAAAACATGTATACTGAAATTTATTTTCAAGAGAAAGTATTTTGATATCAAAGAGAGTTAAAACTACCTATTAACCAAGAAGTAAGTACTTGATTAATGAAAATTTTTTTTTCATTTTCAGCAGAAAGGGTTACAAGTTGCTTCTCTTTGTGAAAAGAAAGATAGCTTCCACTAAGACTGTAAATGTATGCCTTACACTTATTTGATTTGAAGAAAAGTGGGATGTTTGGATTCCCCCCCACCCCAACAGGTATTCTTGACAGCAGGATGCAATTTCAGAGTTTTTGCAGTCAAGAGGTTTCTGCTGAGCAAAAATTCTCGTTCAATTTAGGAATGCAGATTATAATAATTTTCCTATCCTGCTCACAGCAGGTTTCCTGCCTTCATTTTGTAGACTCCTAAGTTGAGTAGGAAACAAGTAGGTAACTTCAGTTCCAGGTTAACACATTCTTTAAGCATAGTCCCATTAACTCAACTTAGTTATAATGCAAAGCCGCTTAGCTTCACAAGTGAAATGGAATACATTTGAATTGCTTTCCTAATGTAATACCTATTTATAATAAATGCAAAGTGGCTTATGATGGCAGACTTTGTAGAGCATGAAAAATTATGAGAGGAAAAAGCTTATTTTTTCTGACCTAAAATTGTAAAGAAATGCCATGTATGCCAGCATGTGACACTCCTATTAAAACAAAAGGAGAAAAAATATTCAAAAATAAAAATGTAGTACATTGGCCTGTATGATATATTACTTCAGCAAAAAATATTTTTTTAATGAAGCTATTATATTTTACAGTAGCATTTTTTCCCTAGGTGGTACAGTTTCTCTAATTTACATACATTTTCTTCAGTTTAATTTCTTTCTTACTAGGCCTCAACTTCAACCATATGGTTCAAACTTTCCTTACTTTGAGAAAGTAAAGATTGCTCGAATAGCATCTTTTTTCTCCTAGTATTAAAATAATTGTATCTGTAATAAATTCAAATTGAATTATGTAAACCACACATTACTATAATGTAGGTTACTAAGATATTGGTCTCATCCTTTGAATAAGAAAATTCTAGATGGCAGTTTCATCAAGTTGGCTAAAGTCAAATAGATTTGATGGGGTGTCAACCGCAAGCTCTTCTAACTTCATGCTGATGTTCAGGGAATTAACTTTGTTCTTTTGTTAACTGCTCTTCTTTAATGAGTGAGGTACATATGCACCATCCCATGACAACTACATTTTCATTGTGCCTGGTCAACACTGCCAAATTCAATGATTGATTTTTTATAACAGAAGACATAAATGTCCAGCCAAGCCCAATATGAACTTTATAAACTATACTGGCTTGGTGGAGTTTTTTATGTATAGTACTGTGATTTCAGCTGAGAATCAAGACCCATACCTGGATACATTTTATTCCACTGCAAACTCCATTTCTTCATTCAGTCAACAAGTATTTGGTTAATAATTACTAAGTGCCAGGCTGTCCTAGGACTTGAGCTGCATCAGTGAGCAAAATGTGGCCTTCTCTTAGGACGTGCAGACAATAAAAAATAATCCTACCAAGTAAGTGAATTATGTAGTATCATAGACGGTGATTAGGTATGAAAGAAAGAAAACGTGGATTAAAGGTAAAAGGGGGAGGGAATGATATGACAGGAGTAGGATCAGATCCAGTACTGTTTGTACCAGCTCTTCTGGCAGGTGTTTCTCTATGTTCATTTTGGTTGTCTTTAAATCAGAATATGAGGATTGTACTTGGAGGGTGGAGTCATTATCAAATGACCATTGCTCAAATATTCTTTTTTTACCGATAAGCTTCTATACATTGACATTCATACTTGAGATACTCACCTTAGAGTTCCCCAAATTAATCAACTGCATGTGTTTATTAAATTTTAGCTTTAGAGCTTGGTTTTATTATAGGTAGTCTAATTAACAAGTGTTCTCCAAAGGGTGCTGTGGAATTTCCAAAGGGGGTCAAACAATGAAGAATAAAAAGTTATATTAAATTTAAACTTCCTTCTTTTGTTCTGACAATTTATAATTCATGAAGTAATTTTAAATTATAGTATCAGTGCAACCATAATCTTCATCAGTAATGTTACACAGTGCCTAATTAGTTCAAAAAGACTCAAGCATCAAGTTAGAATATATTAACTTCTAGAATTAACCTGGATTTTGAGAGTATCTGGTTTTGGACACTTTAGATAAGATTCTTACTTGATTCCCAGAAAAATAAGGACTGAACTCCAAATTTGAGCACATATTTAAAAAAAAACAACCCATTAGTCATTTCTAATTTAGTTCATTTTGTGATACCATTTAAGAATTATTTTCATGTTGATAACCATGTACAGCCATAATTACCGACGCTATAGAATTACAGCCTGTGTGAGCTGGAAATGATCCCAGAAATTCTAGTCCAACTGCCTTTATTTTAAAGGTGTGAAAAAATGTGTCCCAAAGAGGGTAAGTTATTTGTGCAGGTTAGATGGTTGTGTGTAGGGCCAGGAAGCCTATTAATAGTAGAACTAGGACAGGAATCCATTCTTTAAACATCACAATCCAGGGCTTCCCTGGTGGTGCAGTGGTTGAGAATCTGCCTGCCAATACAGGGGACACGGGTTCAAGCCCTGGTCTGGGAAGATCCCACATGCCGCGGAGCGACTAGGCCCGTGAGCCACAATTGCTGAGCCTGCGCGTCTGGAGCCTGTGCTCCGCAACAAGAGAGGCCGCGACAGTGAGAGGCCCGCGCATCGCGATGAAGAGTGGCCCCCGCTTGCCATAACTAGAGAAAGCCCTCGCACAGAAACGAAGACCCAACACAGCCATAAATAAATAAATAAAAATTAAAAAAAAAATCAATCCATACTTTCCTTGCCAAATCACTCTACCTAAGATTTCCCAATGCTTATTATTAAAATAATGTTTCCTTTTAATTAAGGAGAGTTGACCATACCTTTGAATTTCACAAAGTCACCTGATTAGTGAGTGTGCCTCAGCTCCCAGAAATGGCCTGTTATTTGATAACTTCTTCAGCAGTACCAGAAGTGAGCTTTTCTTAATGATCTTTTGAGATTTTTTTCTTTGAAAAATAATTTATGAGTCACGAAATTACTTACCTATTAATCAGTATATATGGTACAAGTGTAATACAACATTATTATTTTTCAATAAATTGTGGAAGGAGAAAGTTATATATAGTAAAGTCTTGAGTTTAGAAAACAGCTTAATTAACACCTGGGCCCTGGGTTCCTCAGAGTCTTTAGGAAGTGATAGAGTCATGTGAGAACTCTGAACCCTCATAAGGGAAAATTATGTAACTCACTGGAAAATAATGCCAGTAGATTTAATAGAGCAGAGAGGCAATATATTCAAAACACAAAGCAAAGTATAAAAAAACTTTGTCTGCTAAGCCTAGGGAATTTCATATGCAAAAAACAATTAAACAATTAAAGCAATATCAGTTAATTTTCTAAGACAGTTTTTAGTTTAAGCATTATAATACATCTTAAAATGCTGTATGTTTGGTTCTTATAAATGGTTTCTAAATTTGCTTGAAATAAAGGATATAACCATGGCTTTATATAATGATAAAATTGGGGTTTCTCATTGAACAGAATAGAATTTTCACATGTATTTCCAGGCATATCATTTATTAAACCAACATAATTTAAATTTTAAGTATATTAAAAAGTATATATAACATTAGGCACATGACTTTAAATGATTGATGAGGATGGTTAAGGAAAACAGCTGTAAAGACACAGGGTCCAGAAGACTTAATGAGTACTTTGTGAACTTAGCAAGATTTTAATGGTTTTGTCTGATGGTAAATGAAGTAAGAAAATGAGTAATTCAACCAGTTTTTACTCCTGCTTTTGTACACTTGTAAATCCTATAAGACTACCAAGCTAAAAATTGGATCTGCTATCTGTTCCAATATCCATGACACAGTTCAATTAAAGTATTCTATAATAAGTAAAATTAATTGAAAATTATAATTTAAGACTACATCTGGTTCTTATTGATGTCATGGGTAATTATTAGCATTCTAGCATTAGGCATTTTAGATTGTTTTTTATTTTCAACAATAATAAAAAAAGATGTTTAAGAAAATACAAAGCTAATACACTTCAGGTTACCAATGGAAAGAAAAACTTTGAAAATAACTGATTTGTGCTTATTTTTGATTGATTAAATTCATTTTGTCTGAAGCCCTTAGTGATATCCTTGGAAATTTCTCTCCTCTTCCTTCTCCTCTCCCCCCTCCCATGAATATTTATGGTTTAGAAGGCAGGAACATTTTTTGCATATTCTTTTCCCAAAGGAACATTATTTTTCCATTTTTAATCACTTCATAGATGATTGGTCTCTGATAGCCAAGGGAATTAGTGGGCCAGACTTCACTTCTAGGTAAACCTACGGGTCCAAGAGTGTCTTCATTTGTCTCTTGGGCTGAGAAAATTGAACATACCTTTGCCTTTCACTGTCTTTTCACACATTATGTAAATTGGTAAGAATAAAAGTAATGTGATTGGGAGTGTAGTTTGACAGACAGTATCATGTAATATAATACCCAAATTATTATAAGCTAGAAATAGTGCCCTGGGGCACCACATTTATTGTGAATAAGTATTTGCATTTATACATTCCTGTCTAGAGTTTAGACTTCCATAATAAATCACACTGTGGAAAGTACAATTGTTTTCAAAAGGGTAACAAAGAAATAGCAAATGCAGTTTCTTCCCACAAAGAGCTTTTAATCTATTTGGACAAGTAAAGGACAGAGAAATAAGAAGTCAGATTACACAAGACTTAATAATAAATACAAGTTTCTATATGGATTGACATGGCCATTATAAATTATCTTTCTATATTTCATATGTAAACAAGTTCAGTGCATGTAGAAGCTTAAGAAAAAAGTACAAAAACATTTTATTCGTGTGTTGACAGCAGAGTATATTTCCTAATGATTTGGACTCTAGACATAGGAAAATTAGATGCTTGATTCTTTTTTATTTATTTATTTTTTAAACATCTTTATTGGAGTATAATTGCTTTACAATGGTATGTTAGTTTCTGTTGTATAACAAAGTGAATCAGCTATACATATACATATATCCCCATATCTCGTCCCTCTTGCATCTCCCTCCCTCCCACCATCCCTATCCCACCCACTAGGTGGTCACAGAGCACCAAGCTGATCTCCCTGTGCTATGTGGCTGCTTCCCACTAGCTAGCTATTTTACATTTGGTAGTGTATATATGTCCATGCCACTCTCTCACATGGTCCCAGCTTACCCTTGCCCATCCTCATGTCCTCAAGTCCATTCTCTACCTCTGTGTCTTTATTCCTGTCCTGCCTCTAGGTTCATCAGAAACAGTTTTCTTTTAGTTTCCATACATATGTCTTAGTATACGGTATTTGTTTTTCTCTTTCTGACTTACTTCACTCTGTATGACAGACTCTAGGTCCATCCACCTCACTACAAATAACTCAATTTCGTTTCTTTTTATGGCTGAGTAATATTCCATTGTATATATGTGCCACATCTTCTTTATCCATTCATCCAATGATGGACACTTAGGTTGCTTCCATGTCCTGGCTATTGTAAATAGAGCTGCAATGAACATTGTGGTACATGACTCTTTTTGAATTATGGTTTTCTCAGGGTATATGCCCAGTAGTGGGATTGCTGGGTCGTATGGTAGTTATATTTTTAGTTTTTTTTTTTTAAATTATTTATTTATTTATTTATGGCTGTGTTGGGTCTTCGTTTCTGTGCGAGGGCTTTCTCCAGTTGCGGCAAGTGGGGGCCACTCTTCATCGCGGTGCGCGGGCCTCTCACTGTCGCGGCCTCTCTTGTCGCAGAGCACAGGCTCCAGACGCGCAGGCTCAGCAATTGTGGCTCACGGGCCCAGTCGCTCCGCGGCATGTGGGATCTTCCCAGACCAGGGCTCGAACCCGTGTCCCCTGCATTGGCAGGCAGATTCTCAACCACTGCGCCACCAGGGAAGCCCCATATTTTTAGTTTTTAAATGAACCTCCATACTGTTCTTCATAGTGACTGTATCAATTTACATTCCCACCAACAGTGCAAGAGGGTTCCCTTTTCTCCACACCCTTTCTAGCATTTATTATTTGTAGATTTTTTGATGATGGACATTCTGACTGGTGTGAGGTGATACCTCATTGCAGTTTTGATTTACATTTCTCTAATGATTAGTGATGTTGAGCATCCTTTCATGTGTTTGTTGGCAAACTGTATATCTTCTTTGGAGAAATGTCTGTTTAGGTCTTCTGCCCATTTTTGTATTGGGTTGTTTGTTTTTTCGATATTGAGCTACATGAGCTGCTTGTAAATTTGGAGATTAATCCTTTGTCAGTTGCTCCATTTGCACATATTTTCTCCCATTCTGAGGGTTGTCTCTTTGTCTTGTTTATGGCTTCCTTTGCTGTGCAAAAGCTTTGAAGTTTCATTAGGTCCCATTTGTTTATTTTTGTTTTTATTTCCATTTCTCTAGGAGCTGGGTCAAAAAGGATCTTGCTGTGATTTATGTCATAAAGTGTTCTGCCTATGTTTTCCTCTAAGAGTTTGATAGTGTCTGGTCTTACATTTAGGTCTTTAATCCATTTTGAGTTTATTTTTGTGTATGGTGTTAGGGAGTATTCTAATTTCATTCTTTTACATGTAGCTGTCCAGTTTTCCCAGCACCACTTCTTGAAGAGGCTATCTTTTCTCCACTGTATATTCTTGCCTCCTTTATCAAAGATAAGTTGACCATAGGTGCGTGGGTTTATCTCTGGGCTTTGTATCCTGTTCCATTGATCAATATTTCTGTTTTTGTGCCAGTGCCATACTGTCTTGATTACTGTAGCTTTGTAGTATAGTCTGAAGGCAGGGAGCCCGATTCCTCCAGCTCCGTTTTTCGTTCTCAAGATTGCTTTGGCTATTCGGGGTCTTTTGTGTTTCCATACAAATTGTGAAATGTTTTGTTCTAGTTCTGTGAAAACTGCCATTGGTAGTTTGATAGGGGTTGCATTGAATCTGTAGATTGTAGATTGAACATGGTATATCTCTCCATCTGTTTGTATCATCTTTAATTTCTTTCATCAGTGTCTTATAGTTTTCTGCATACAGGTGTTTTGTCTCCTTAGGTAGGTTTATTCCTAGGTATTTTATTCTTTTTGTTGAAATGGTAAATGGGAGTGTTTCCTTAATTTCTCTTTCAGATTTTTCATCATTAGTGTATAGGAATGCAGGAGATTTCTATGCATTAATTTTATATCCTACTACTTTACCACATTCATTGATTAGCTCTAGTAGTTTTCTGGTAGCATCTTTAGGATTCTCTATGTATAGTATCATGTCATCTGCAGTGATAGCTTTAAGTCATCTTTCCCAATTTGGATTCCTTTTATTTCTTTTTCTTCTCTGATTGCTGTGGCTAAAACTTCCAAAACTATGTTGAATAATAGTGGTGAGAATGGACAACCTTGTCTTGTTCCTGATTTTAGAGGAAATGGTTTCTATTTTACACCATTGAGGATGATGTTGGCTGTGGGTTTGTCATATATGGCCTTTATTATGTTGAGGTAAGTCCCCTCGATGCCTACTTTCTGGCGGGTTTTTATCATAAATAGGTGTTGAATTTTGTTGAAAGCTTTTTCTGCATCTATTGAGATGATCATATGGTTTTTCTCCTTCAGTTTGTTAATATGGTGTATGACATGATAGATTTGCATATATTGAAGAATCCTTGCATTCCTGGGATAAACCCCACTTGATCATGGTGTATGATCCTTTTACTTTGCTGTTGGATTCTTTTTGCTAGTATTTTGTTGAGGATTTTTGCATCTATGTTCATCAGTGATATTGGCCTGTAATTTTCTTTCTTTGTGACATCTTTGTCTGGTTTTGGTATCAGGGTGATGTGGCCTTGTAGAATGAGCTTGGGAGTGTTCCTCCCTCTGCTGTATTTTGGAAGAATTTGAGAAGGATAGGTGTTAACTCTTCTCTAAATGTTTGATAGAATTCACCTGTGAAGTCATCTGGTCCTGGGCTTTTGTTTGTTGGAAGATTTTTAATCACAGTCTCAATTTCAGTGCTTGTGATTGGTCTGTTTATATTTTGTATTTCTTCCTGGTTCAGTCTCGGAAGGTTGTGCTTTTCTAAGAGTTTGTCCATTTCTTCCAGGTTGTCCATTTTATCGGCAAAAAGTTGCTTGTAGTCATCTCTCATGATCCTTTGTATTTCTGCAGTGTCAGTTGTTACTTCTCCTTTTTCATTTCTAATTCTGTTGATTTGACTCTTCTCCCTTTTTTTTCTTGATGAATCTGGCTAATGGTTTATCAATTTTGTTTATCTTCTCAAAGAAACAGATTTTATTTTTATTGATCTTTGCTATCATTTCCTTCATTTCTTTATCATTTATTTCTGATCTGATCTTTATGATTTCTTTCCTTCTGCTAACTTTGGGGGGTTTTGTCCTTCTTTCTCTAATTGCTTTAGGTGTAAGTTTACATTGTTTATTTGAGATTTTTCTTGTTTCTTGAGGTAGGATTGTATTGCTATAAACTTCCCTCTTAGAGCTGCTTTTGCTACATCCCATAGGTTTTGGGTTGTCGTGTTTTCATTGTCATTTGTTTCTAGGTATTTTTAAATTTTCTCTTTGATTTCCTCAGTGATCTTTTGGTTATTTAGTAGTGTATTGTTTAGCCTCCATGTGTTTGTATCTTTTACAGATTTTAGTCCTGTAATTGTTACCTAGTCTCATAGCATTGTGGTTAGAGAAGATACTTGATACGATTTCAATTTTCTTAAATTTACCAAGGCTTGATTGGTGACCCAAGATATGATCCATCCTGGAGAATGTTCCATGAGCACTTGAGAAGAAAGTGTATTCTGTTGTTTTTGGATGGAATGTCCTATAAATATCAATTAAGTCCATCTTGGTTTTTTTTTTTTTTTTTAAATTACACTATACTAGGTGTGCTTTTATTTTTATTATTTATTTATTTATTTATTTGTGGCTGTGTTGGATCTTCGTTTCTGTGCGAGGGCTTTCTCTAGTTGTGGCAAGCGGGGGCCACTCTTCATCGCGGTGCGCGGGCCTCTCACTATCGCGGCCTCTCTTGTTGCGGAGCACAGGCTGCAGACGCACAGGCTCAGTAATTGTGGCTCACGGGCCCATTTGCTCCGTGGCATGTGGGATCCTCCCTGACCAGGGCTCGAACCCGTGTCTCCTGCATTGTCAGGCAGATTCTCAACCACTGCGCCACCAGGGAAGCCCCGCATCTTGTTTAATGTATCATTTAAAGCTTGTGTTTCCTTATATATTTTCATTTTGGATGATCTGTCCAATGGTGAAAGTGAGGTGTTAAAGTCCCCTACTATGATCGTGTTACTGTCACTTTCCCCTTTTATGACTGTTAGCATTTCCCTTATGTATTGAGGTGCTCCTATGTTGGGTGCATGAATATTTACAAATGTTATATCTCCTTCTTGGGTTGATCCCTTGATCATTATGTAGCGTCCTTCTTTGTCTCTTGTAATAGTCTTTATTTTAAAGTCTATTTTGTCTGATATGAGAATTGTTATTCCAGCTTTCTTTTGATTTCCATTCGCATGGAATATCTTTTTCCATCCCCTCACTTTCAGTCTGTATGCGTCCCTAGGTCTGAAGTGGGTCTCTTGTAGACAGCATATATATGGGTCTTGTTTTTGTATCCATTCAGCCAGTCTATGTCTTTTGGTTGGAGCATTTAATCCATTTACATTTAAGGTAGTTATCGATATGTATGTTCCTATTACCATTTTCTTAATTGTTTTGGGTTTATTATTCTAGGTCTTTTCCTTCTCTTGTGTTTCCTTCCTAGAGAAGTTCCTTTAGCATTTGTTGTAAAGCTGGTTTGGTGGTGCTGAATTCTCTTAGCTTTTGCTTGTCTGTAAAGGTTTTAATTTCTCCATCGAATCTGAATGAGATCCTTGCTGGGTAGAATAATTTTGGTTGTAGTTTTTTCCTTTTCATCACTTTATATATGTCCTGCCACTCCCTTCTGGCTTGCAGAGTTTCTGCTGAAAGATCAGCTGTTAACCTCATGGGGATTCCCTTGTATGTTTTTGTTGTTTTTCCCTTGCTGCTTTTAGTATTTTTTCTGTGTATTTAATTTTTGATAGTTTTATTAATATGTGTCTTGGCGTGTTTCTCCTTGCATTTATCCTGTATGGGACTCTCTGCACTTCCTGGACTTGATTGACTATTTCCTTTCCCATATTAGGGAAGTTTTCAACTATAATCTTTTCAAATATTTTCTCAATCCCTGTCTTTTTCTCTTCTTTTTCTGGGACACCTATAATTCAAATGTTGGTGCATTTAATGTTGTCCCTGAGACTGTCCTCAATTCTTTTCATTCTTTTTTCTTTAATCTGCTCTGCGGTAGTTATCTCCACTGTTTTATCTTCCAGGTCACTTATCCATTCTTCTGCCTCAGTTATTCTGGTATTGATTCCTTCTAGAGAATTTTTCATTTCATTTATTGTGTTGTTCATCATTGTTTGTTTGCTCTTTAGTTCTTCTAGGTCCTTATTAAACATTTCTTGTATTTTCTCCATTCTGTTTCCAAGATTTTGGATCATCTTTACTATCATTACTCTCAATCCTTTTTCAGGTAGACTGCCTATTTCCTCTTCATTTGTTTGGTCTGGTGGGTTTTTACCTTACTCCTTCATCTGCTGTGTGTTTCTCTGTCCTCTCATATTGCTTAACTTACTGTTTTTGGGGTTTCCTTTTCACACGCGGCAGGTTCGTAGTTCCTGTTGTTTTTGGTGTCTGCCCCCAGTGGCTCAGGTTAGTTTAATTGGTTGTATAGGCCTCTTGGTGGAGGGGACTGCTGCCTCTGTTCTGGTGGATGAGGCTGGATCTTGTCTTTCTGGTGGGCAGGACCGTGTTTGTCGGTGTGTTTTGGGGTGTCTGTGACCTTATTATGATTTTAGGCAGCCTCTCTGCTAATGGGTGGGGTTGTGTTCCTGTCCTGCTAATTGTTTTGCATAGGGTGTCCAGCACTGTAGCTTGCTGGTCGTTGAGTGGAGCTGGGTCTTAGCATTGAGATGGAGCTCTCTGGGAGAGCTTTCACCATTTGTTATTACGTGGAGTTGGGAGGTCTCTGGTGAACCAATGTCCAGAACTTGGCTCTCCCACCTCAGAGGCACAGGCCTGACACCTTCCCGGAGCACCAAGACCCTTTCAGCCACACGGCTCAGGAGAAAAGGGAGAAAAAAAGAAAGAAAGAAAGAAAAATAAAATAAAATAAAGTTATTAAAATAAAAAATTTTTTAATTATTAAAAATTTTAAAAATTAGAAAGTAATTAAAAAAAGAAAACAAAAATAAGAAAGAAAGAAAGAAGAGAGCAACTTAACCAAAAAACAAATCCACCAATGATAGCAAGTGCTAAAAACTATATTAAAAAAGAAAAATTGACAGACACAACCCTAGGACCAATGGTAAAAGCAAAGCTATAGAGACAAAAATCACACAGAGAAGCATACACATACACACTCACAAAAAGAGAAAAAGGAAAAATATATATATCTATATATTAAAAAAAAGGAAGAGAGCAACCAAGTCAATAAACAAATCTACCAATGATAACAAACTCTAAATACTAAACAAAGGTAAACATAAAACCAGAAACAAATTAGATGCAGAAAGCAAACCCCAAGTTTTCAGTTGCTCCCAATGTCCACCACCTCAATTTTGGGATGATTCATTGTCTATTCAGGTATTCCACAGATGCAGGGTACATCAAGTTGATTGTGGAGATTTAATCCACTGCTCCTGAGGCTGCTGGGAGAGATTTCCCCTTCTCTTCTTTGTTCGCACAGCTCCTGGTGTTCAGCTTTGGGTTTGGCCCCGCCTTTGCGTGTAGGTCGCCTGAGGGCCTCTGTCCCCACCCAGACAGGACGCGGTTAAAGTAGCAGCTGATTAGGCGGCTGTGGCTCACTCAGGCCGGGGTGGGTGGGGGAGGGAGGGGTATGGATGCAGGGCGAGCCTGCGGTGGCAGAGGCCGGCGTGATGTTGCACCAGCCTGAGGCACGCCGTGCCTTCTCCCAGGGAAGTTGTCCCTGGATCACGGGACCCTGGCAGTGGCGGGTTGCACAGGCTTCTGGGAGGGGAGGTGTTGATAGTGACCTGTGCTTGCACACAGGCTTCTTGGTGGCTGCAGTAGCAGCCTTAGCGTTTCATGCCTGTCTCTGGGGTCCGCGCTGATAGCCGTGGCTCGCGCCCATCTCTGGAGCTCGTTTAGGCCATGCTCTGAATCCCTTCTCTTCATGCACCCCAAAACAATGGTCTCTTGCCTCTTAGGCAGTTCCACACTTTTTCCCAGACTCTCTCCCGGCTAGCTGTGACGCACTAGCCCCCTTCAGGCTGTGTTCATGCCGCCAACTCCAGTCCTCTCCCTGGCATCTGACCTCAGAATCCTGAGCCTCAGCTCCCAGCCCCCGCCTGCCCTGGCGGGTGAGCAGACAAGCCTCTCGGGCTGATGAGTGCTGGTTGGCACCAATCCTCTGTGCGGGAATCTCTCCGCTTTGCCCTCTGGACCCCTGTTGCTGCTCTCTCTTCCGTGGCTCCAAGGCTTCCCCCAACCACCATTCCCCACCCCCATCTCCGCCAGTGAAGGGGCTTCCTAGTGTGTGGAAACCTTTCCTTCTTCACGGCTCCCTCCCAGTGGTGCAGCTCTAGTCCCTATTCTTTTGTCTCTGTTTTTTCTTTTTTCTTTTGCCCTACCCAGGTATGTGGGGAGTTTCTTGCCTTTTGGGAAGTCTGAGGTCTTCTGCCAGTGTTCAGTAGGTGTTCTGTAGGAGTTGTTCCACTTAGATGTATTCCTGATGTATTTGTGGGGAGGAAGGTGATCTCCACATCTTACTCCTCCGCCATCTTGCAGGTCTCTCCTAGGTGCTTGATTCTTAGCAGGGATCAAATACAGCCTCATGCTAAACCTAATCAAGGCATTGCATTTCCCATTTCTTCAGAGTAGACTCTCAAAATCCCAGCTTGCTCCTAGCTGATCAGGAAATAGCATCTTTCCTTCAAACTTTCATATCTACTGAAAGACTTAGGGGCCTTTCAACCAAGTTTTGTTCTTTCCAAAAGAACCAAAATTTTCAACACTGTGGTGTTAAGTATTGTTTACTTTATGAAGAAAAGTATTTATACCAATACATGTTTGGCTAAATGTCAAGGACATTTGTCGCTGAAACTAGAACTGCTTAGTTGTTCAGATAACAAAATGAATTTTTTCTATTTCATTTTGTAACTTGCAGTTGAGAACCATCAATATTGCAAGCAAAATAATTTAAAAACAGATCTTAACTTACGATGGGGTTACATCCCCTTTAACCCATTGTAAGTAGAAAATGTATTTAATACCCCTAAACTACCAAACATCATAGCTTAGCCTCACCTACCTTAAATGTGCTCAGAACATTTACACGAGCCTACAGTTGGGCAAAATCATCTAACACACAGTCTATTTTATAATAAAGTGTTGAATATCTCATGTAATATATTGAGTACTGTACTGAAAGTGAAAAGCAGAATGGTTGTATGGGTGCAGGATGTTTGTTAGTGTGTCGGTTGTTTACCATTGTGACTGCGTTGCTGACCGGGAGCTCACTGCCTCTGCCCAGCATCATGAGAGAGTATCCTCCATATTGCTAGCCCCAGCAAAGATGAAAATTCGAAGTATGGTTTCTACAGAATGCTTATTGCTTTTGCACCATTGTAAAGTCAAAAAACTGTAAGTCGGGGACCATCTATATGTACGTAACTTAATGTTTATTAGAATAATCATATAGGAAGGTAACAAATATTTAGCCTAATCCTAAACCCATTTTAATATGAGGACAAAGGAAGTCCCATTGTTCCCAGTTCAGTGGTAGAGCCATCCATGACTGGATTTCCTGATAACATAACAGGGGTGGTATAGAATAACAATTAAGAAGGTGAATTCTGGAATCATATTGCCTAAATTCAAATTCCCAGTTCTGCTGCTTACTATCTGTGTGATCTTGGATACCTTCAACTCACTGTCTCAATTTCATCCTATGTAAAATGCAGATGATAATATTGCCAACAACTTAGGGCTATTGGAATTAAAGGAGATGAGTCACATAAAGTACTTTGTAAGTCTCAATAATTATAGACTATTCTCATTGCTACTATTCCACATGGCCTCTCTTGTTTTCTCAAAAATGAAATCTTGTCATGCATTACTTTGAACCCTGATTGTTCCTTCATTTTCATTGTTTCCATTAACTTGAAAATGAAGAAACTATAAATAGATAACTTTATATAATCATATAACTGTGTATATATGGCATATACATACACATAAGTATATAGGAATTGTGAAAATATTCAAGTAAGTGTTTAATGGAATACTTTCATTCTTGGGATAATGATTGCCTTTAAATCTGCAGCTTTGGAACAGCATTTAAATGGCAGCCTAATGGCTTTGTCATCATAACCACATAAAAGGTCTGGCAAGATGTGTAAATTTGTGCATATGAGCATGGTTGGCAAGGCTTTGAGTTGAAATTGAACCCACCCAACAAGTTGTTTCATCAAAACAGTGCCTGGAAATGTTTGCATCTTATTTGCTTGGTGGTTAGCTTTCTAGCTAAACCCATTAGTGAACGTAGTAGGTGGGCAATCAGAAGAGTGTGGGGCAGGAGGTTCTGTCCCTCCAGATTGTTGAGCAGCTGGAGTGAGTCATGTTGAACCTACACCTGACAGCTGTCCATAAGCTTTTAATCTTCAGAAGGGCTTCCTGGAAGCAGCAGCTGCCTTAAGCACCACAGAACGAAAAGAGAAATACAACTGCCCAAAGTACCGAAGCTTCCCTCCCACCCTCCACCACTCTGAGAGCTTTCACCCACTTTGGGCAGCCATGAAATCTCTCTCCAGCTAAAACCATGAAAAGTTCTGAATCCAGGAAAGGACACTTCAGGAGCACTGAACATACATTTCTTTTAGAAAAGAGAGGATGATTCTTTTCTCTGTTTCTGGTCATTCCTAAAGGTTTTCTGAGTCAGACTAAAAAGTTCATCAGTAACCATTTTGGCTGAATTGACTAGCTCACCTGTGCACATTAACTCATTCTCTAGTTCTCTTTTGTCAACTACCTGTAGATAATGAGACAAAGGCTACGAGCCGAGAAGGTATAACTGTGTCTACTGTTGTGTAGACATGTTGATGAGTGGAACCTTCTTTCTAACAAAGATAAAATGTATCATTGAAGTGCCTCCTGATCATCATCAGTAAAGGTTTGTTTACTTTTGGGGACCCACAGAGTATGAAGAAGAATGACAGCTTGTGTAGTAACCAAAGGTGCCTGCCTTTGTCATGTGCTAGGTTCACTTGTGCATTGTGGCACTGGGCTCTACCAGAAGCTGTGAAGAGATTGCTGCAGGTTAACAGGTCACATGGCTGCATGCATGATTTGATTTACTCCAGGGTCTAGCTAGTTCACTCAGCTTTATTTGTTAACCTAGCAGAACATTATTTATTAATGAGTTCTTCATGCTTTATTAAGCCTAATGTCAAAACACCTCTGTGAGGCCCTACTAGGCATGTTTTCTCTTTGTGGTAAGGCCTTCCAAAGAAAATGAAAAATTATGCAGCAGTGCCCCAGTTAAAACCCAACAGATATCAGTTCAAATTCTCTCGAACCTGTCAAATGGTACTTCTGGGTCTTTGTGAAAGATGCAGTACGGAATTGAAATTAAAGAATGCCCTCTTTCAGATGTCAGTAATTACAGTCCCTTCAAAACAAAGTAAAGCTTCTGTGGCCCCAGAAGATGAGTGGATTCTTCAGCAAGCCAACACTAACAAGTTCAGCAAGATGGGAAAAACACAGTCAGCCTCTACAGCAGTAATGAGGAAGTATAGCTTTATGTGGATATCATAGCAATTTGAGACTAGAAACAAAGTGAAATAACTAAGGACATCTGAGTCATAAGGAGAATGGGCACAATTCTGCAATATGCTGGAACTTAGCAGGAGGTGCTTGTGGGAAAGAGAAAAAGAAGCTTCCATGGCTAAAGAGGACAGCCAGTGGGTATGATAGCATATAAAAGTCATGGACCTGTCAGCTGAGCTTTCTCCTGGCTTCATGGAAGAGGAGTGGGATTCAACACGGCCAAACATGTCATAACAATGGGGAAATCCAGGCAACTGGATATCAGAGGGTAGATGAGTGCTGGTGTCATGGTGTGAGGCACCAGACACGCTGGTCAGTCACTTGTAGGGAGAGCCAGAAGCAGAACCAGCCAGGGCTCAGGACCCCAGGCAAGAAAACTAGAGTTCTCTGTCCTGAGCTTCATAACAGGAAGCTATTGGATAGAAACCAAGGTGTAAGGGACAGAGGGAGTAATTATTTTAGCTCAGTAGTGTGTGCAAGGACCCACCCCTGTCACAGGACAGATGAAGTCTACTGGTAGCGAGATCCGACAAGTCATGCTCGATTCTGGGACTGAGGCTGTGTCTGCCCTTCCTGCTGCCGCCAGATATCCATGTGCCATGATCAGCTCACAGGCTGGGGGCTTTGATGATTCCTGCTCTGGGGGCTCAGATAATGGACTCTGATATAATATCTGCAAAGAGCGTTTTCTGTCTTACGATTTGGCACTCTTGCTCTCTAATTTTTGTAACAACTTAGAGTCACTATAGCACACAGCTCAGTATTTAATTATGTAGATTTTGTTACTCTCTTTTCTAATTGTTTCTGACATGTAGTGAAGTATTAATTATTGAGCTCCCGTCATGTGCTAGACATTATTGGGAATAAAAACATGTCTCAGTGACAAATATTTCGAGAAACTTGTAGCAGACTGAGGAAGTATACGTGTACAGCTGTAATCATATTATTAGGTAAATTGTCAAGGT
This sequence comes from Balaenoptera acutorostrata, assembly GCF_949987535.1. Classification (NCBI taxonomy): domain Eukaryota; kingdom Metazoa; phylum Chordata; class Mammalia; order Artiodactyla; family Balaenopteridae; genus Balaenoptera; species Balaenoptera acutorostrata. The sequence goes on from NC_080077.1 coordinate 46,981,281, forward strand.
CATGAAAGATAAGGAAAGGCTGAGGCAGTGTCACAGTTTGGAGGAGATGGACGAGGCATGACCGCAATGCAATGTGGGATCCTGAATTGGATCCTGGACCAGAGAAGTGCATTACTGGAAAAACTGGTGAAATCCAAATAAACTCTCCAGTTTAGTTATAAGTATTGTACCAATGTCAGTTCTTCATTTTGAAAATTGTGCTATGGTTCTATGATATATTTACATTTAGGAGAATGTGATTCAAGGGTATAATGGAAACTCTCTGCAACTTTTCTATAAGCCTAAATTCATTTCAAATTAAAAGTTTAAAAAGTGAGACTTCCCTGGTGCTGCAGTGGTTGAGAATCTGCCTGCCAGTGCAGGAGGACACGGGTTCAACCCCTGGTCCGGGAAGATCCCACATGCCGCAGAGCAACTAAGCCCGTGCGCCACAACTACTGAAGCCTGTGCGCCTAGAGCCCATGCTCTGCAACAAGAGAAGCCACCACAATGAGAAGCCCGCGCACTGCAATGAAGAGTAGCCCCCGCTCGCCGCAACTAGAGAAAGCTAGTGTGCAGCAACGAAGACCAAATGCAGCCAAAAAAAAAAAAAATTTTTTTTTTTAATTTATAAAGTGAAAAATCCTATAAGGAAGGCACAACTGAATACATTTAGATGTTCAAAGTAGGAAAAAATTACGTACTTCCAATTGATGAGATAAGGTGAAGCTTCATAGAGGGACAGCTGGTCATTCGAGAATAAAATAAGGGACATTTCCAGGAAGAGCAATTAATGTGGGTAAAGGCATGAAAACAGGAAAAGGGAGGACCCTTCTGGAAAAACAGTGTAAGTAAAATGAAGAGCATTATAGCCCATGAGGAAGGACTTGGGATTTAGTTTATAGGCAAACAAAGACGCAGGAAGGTGTATGGGACATGGAAAAAGATTCACAAGCAATTTGATTTGCTTGAGCTCACCATATGTGAACTGAGGCTGAGTGGGGGATGAAGATGGATTGGAAGGTTGTAGAGATAAAATTGTGAAAGATTTTGAATGCCAGGCAAGGAGTTTGACCTGCCTCTTTTATGCAACAAGATAGCCCTGTACATGTTTGAGCTTATTCCCCAGGAGACTCTAAGTACTTTAAAACTGGAATTGTATCTTATATTGAGATATCTGGGAATAGGTGTACAGGGGAAACATCCAAAATTGAGATGTTATGAATAAAAGAGAGGAAACTGCAGGAGAAACTTGAATCTGCAGGCCAGAAGATGAATACCTGAGAGAAAGGCTTAAAGTAAAGACATATTAGCTAGAATGAAGGCCATACTGACCTACTGCAGTGGGCAAGTTAAGGGTGTTAGAAACACAAGGCAGTATATTTAGAGTTAACTGCTTTAGTTTAAATGTTTGGATAGAGAGAAAATAGATTTCTTTGATGGAATTGCAAAAGTAAACATGTCTGAGTTAATGAGAAGACTATTAAAATGTTAAATAATATTAGAAGTTCTCTATGTGTAAAAGCAGTTTTGATCCAGTAAATGTACTTGTTAGCAGGAAATAATAAACCTCCACTGCCATTTTTGTTTTTCCTACCAGAACTTGTAGAATATGAGTGTTGATGTCTTGCTTTTTGGGTTCAAGAGGAGGAGTGATAAATTAGAGGGGTGCTCATTACTCTGGAACGGTAATGCAAAAAGAGCAATAAAATATCAGCATCACCATGTATTCCTGAATATCCTAACCCAATGGCAGGAACTTCCCATTGGAAAAACATATCAGGAGTTCGGAATACTGTATCAACCGTGACCATGACTACAACTTTTCAGAAGGCCAAGCCTGCCCTCATTTGAAGAAGTTCCGTGTCTCCTGGAGGGGAGACGCTTTTTAACTCCCAGTCTAACTCCTACTAAGTGCTGGTAAGCAAACACTTTAACCTGTTAGCAAGCAGAGACTCCATTAACACAAACCCTTTTGATCTGAGATCAGTGAGAAGCAGTTAGAGACCACACCCACAGCCATGCCTGAAATAACACATTCTGGTTGCCAGTTCTCACAAAATCACTGCAAAGTGTTAGAGTATGTCTTTCTATCATGTTTCCCTTAAGGCTGCAAAACAATGCGGGACACATAACATGTGCTCATGACACTTGACGGTCTTTTTTTTCCCATTCATTATATTTTAGCCATTAGCAATCACCTTACATGCTCTTTCAGTAATTCCAAAACCTCTGAGAATTCAGAGTCTATTATGAATTCCATTTGATTCTTCTAGCTTAGTCTGTTATGCCAAGTCTTTTCTGTACCACTATAGTGTCATAATTGGAAATAATTTTTTGGTCCTTCTGTATAATCTGGGAATTAATTAATGAAAACTGGTTTTTAACACATTTTTTTCTGACATATATAAAGTTAAACACTTATCTTAGTAAATGAAGTCTTTATTTTAATGGAATATGGCATAGTAAATAGTAAATATATTCATGAGACTCATAAAAAATCCTAAAGTTAATAGAAAGGAAAATTATTTATATAAGCATCACATAAAATACGTGTATAATTTTATCTTTAATTTTACTATTAGAAAAGGGTTTCTAGAATGATTCCTAGGAACCAGTGGCATCCTAGAAACCAAATTTGCAGATGGCATGAAACTGAGGGATAACTCATAACATGGAAGCTAGAACCAAGACTCAGAAAGATCTGTACCGGCTATAACACTGGAACAAATCTGGGGAAATAAAATGAAATGGAAACAAATGTAAAATCCCATCCTCCAGTTTAAAAACAAAAAAAAAAAGTCCATTGAGAGGAACTTGAAAGAAACACACATGAAAGATTCTAGACATTCATTTAATTATGAATTAGATATGCAATGTAATTGCCTAAAAAAGCTGATATGACCTTAGATTTGATTTGTAATACGAACATTTCCAGAGCAAAGAGGATGATGGCCTTTCTTACACTAGGTTGAGCACACCCACAGCCAGGCCTAAAACATCGCATTAGGTTTTCAGAGCTGCGCTGCAACTGGAACAAAGTGTGTTCAGAGTAGGGCCCCTAGAGCTATAACAGGGGAAGGAGCACCCTGAAGGAGAGGAGATGTTTAGCTGGAAGGAGATGAGGTGTAGTGGGACAGAGTGGAAGGCTGAAAACTGTCTTCTGTATCTGAAGGCTGTCATGGGGTATGGAGTATAGGAATAGAGCAGAACAAGGAGAAAAGGGCGGACGACACTGGTGTGTAAACCTTGCTCAATTTAAGTCGGAATTTTATTATAACTATAACTGAGATGCCCGGCAGGTAGCAAGTGGCCCCTGAGTTGTCAAAAACCTATCACCGCGAGTGCTAAGGGAACTCAATCAAAATGTGGCTGGTCCAAGTAACCACGGTGTCTGGTGACTCCGAAAGGCCACAGTTCTTGGTGCCTCCTAAACCTCGATCAGAATTATACAGAAGTGGCCCAAACCTTAACAGAGTACAGCACATGTTCTTAGCAATACATCAGAGGTCTGTTTGCCTTTTGAAAATGTAATGAAACAACAGTGTAACTTTTACAGTAAGCCATCAAATGCAGCCCCAAATAAGCCAGTTCCTGTCTTATTAGTCGGTGTTCGCATTGCTACTGCCTAAGCTGGAGAAGTGCTAATAGTTTTCTTGTCTATCATTTTCTCTGAAACCAGAGCAGCTGCTACAATGGAGAAAATAAGCTAAAATCCCTTAAGACATGAATTGTGATCACAGATTTTTTTAAATTTTTTGTTGTTGTTGTTCCTGTAATTGAGGTCCGAGACTACAACAGCCTTTTGCTTTCAAATTATGCAGTGAAAACGTGGAATATACCTACAGGGGCACACAGATGAATGGAGCTACAAAATCACTTCTGCCCGTATGGAACTTTTATTTCCTAATTTTAGTTTATAATTACTACTAGTAATGAATGTTTTATCTAAGCGTTTCAGCAACTTTTCCATTTTATTCCATTTGGTTCATGCACAATACAATATTTACATATTTGTCACGGATGACGTATCCATTTTTCCACCTTGGCCTTTGACAGAAAAATCAGAGACTGTGAACAACCTGGGCATGATGTAAAATGCTACATTAGAATGATAATGTTAGCCTTTCGTGGATTTTAAAGATACATTGAAAGTTCACTTTATGCTATTAATTGAGAATTTTCTCTCTACAATACCTTAAAAGGAGAAAAAACATGAACTTTATGCCTCTTCTCACCAACACGCACAGTCATTGACATGCTTTTGTATTTTCTCTCCATCCTTCCCCTCTCCCTCTTCTCCTCTTGCTTTCTCCTTTCCCCTCCTGACTTCCAATCAATCACCCAGGATATTGGAAGTTATATTCAGTCGATTGATATAGGTGATTTCGATTTCTAACCAACCTAAATTCATGCTCACATGCCAGTTCCTACTATAAACAAATTTATCTCAGAATAAAAATTGGAACAGGAACAAGTAATTTTCATCTTCTGCTTAACAACTTTCTTTTTATTAAAATGAGTGTCCAGAATTTGAATACCAAATTGTTTACTCTAGGACTACTTAGTGTGCTGGCGAAAAGAAAGACAATACTCCATAGAAAAGCTGAGAGAATACAGGAAGGGAAAATGTAGGAAGAGGAAGCTTGAAAGGGAGAAAATTGTGTCTGAGGGAAAAAAATATCTTGGAAATTATACTTAGGGAAGGTATTTTTGAAAAGAAGGCTATAAAAGAGAAGATAGACAAGGTTTTTTCAGTAATAAGGGAACTAGAAATTATTATTTTTTGAAGATTTAAAATATATAATTAATAATTCTCAAAGCAAAAACAGTGCCAAAATTTAGCATATGTTTAATAAAACTGCTTGATTGAATTGAATTGACTGTGGAAAGTGTATGGTCTCATCGAAAATACAGAAAATAGGAAAGAATATTATACATTTTAATTTGGCAATAATGAAGTGCTTCTGAAAATCTGTATAGCCCACTGACTCTCCTACCCACAATCCGACTTACTGTCATTGGGCTACAGGCTGCCATTTATACTCCAGTAATTGCTGTGATCGCTTATGGATTTTAACCCTATCCTCCCTGTTTTGCCATTGCATTCATTACCCAGGAATATTTATTGAGCTTATGATGTAGCTTGTAACCATCGTATTTGAGAATTGAATATATAGTCCAGGGCAATCTCTGATCTTTAAAAACTAAAAAAATTAATAGTATCTTTTTGCGTCATGATTTACAATTTACGAAGCACTTCACATACAATTGTATAGAAGTTAAAATAGGCATTATTGTCCCGTTCTCAAAATTGAGAAAGCTAAAGCTCAGAGAAGTTAGGAAAAACTCATCTGGAGTCACAGATAAAAGGAGTAAAGTAAAGGAGGCCAAGCTGTTTATTTCCTACAGTGCAAAGCTAAGAAACATATCTGTTCTTGTCTTAGAGTGTGACTGGTCAGATTCAGAGTCACCGAGGCAATATGAGAGGTTGGGCTCTGCCTGGTGGGAGGCAGACTGGCCCCTGCACCAGTCCTTTGCTGAGTGTTTACAAGCAGTATGATTCTCAACACCACCCTCCCCCCACTAGCAAGCATTTGGCCTTGATCTTTTTGACGATCACAAAGATTGAATGATGCCATTGGCATTTAGCATTCAGAGGAGCGAGAGACAATAATTGTCTAGGCGAGAGACCAGTGCCCGTGATAAAGAGATTTCCAACCCCAAATATGAACAGTGTCCCTGCTGAAAAACACCTCTGCCATTAATTACTAATAGTGAGTTATTAATATTTTTTAAAACTTGGCATTCATGACCTGAATATTAATGATTGTTAGAATTTATCAAGAACCTGACCATTGGGCAGCACTCAGAAGCCTCCTGCAAATGTATACACACCACTGGAATTTCCCCAGTTTTTAGAGAGAACATGTTATCAGTGCTTCAGCAGTGTAGTTTTGAGTTGGTCAGGGTTTTCAGTTGCTGCTATTCCTTATTATATGTTACTGTTAGTTTTAATTCATCATTATCGATTTCACTTATTATATGCTGCTTAGTTAACCCTGAAGTGTTTAGTTAGCCCTACTTTTATAAACAGTATTTTTGGCCTATGATTTACAGTAACTATACTTTAAGACATGCTATATATTGTGATTCAAAGATGGATTATTCATGCAACTTATTGCTAAAGTAGATACACGCACAAACTTCCCTTCAGAAATTACACAGTACAGTATAGTGTAGTATAGTACAGCATAACATATACAGTATAGAATATTATAATTATACTAAAGTATACAAACAGTATAGTATAGTAATACTATAAAATAATACCATATAATATAGTAATAATATAGATAACATGATACGGTATAATATTGTTATCACAAAGTTTTTTTCCCATTTGAAAGTGGAAACAAGCGACATAGATGAATGGTGGGGTGTTTTTTCTTACCCAAAGGGATGCCTACAAAAGTCAGTTAAAAAAAAAGTGGGAGCTGCTGAATTATAGTGCAACATAACCTGAGCAGATCTCAGGAGTTTGGACTCTTACTCAGAATGCCTGGCATAAAGCAGAGGGAGTGAGCCATCTTCACTCTTACTGTCCTTGGGGGGGCCCACAGGACTGCTCTAATGCAGCTCTTTGTGCTTGTGTGTTGCTAATGAAGTGTTTGGAGACCCTGTGACAGAGATAGTATTATTTTTATTTTAATATCAACCAGTACCTTTTGTCTACAAGGACAAGTGTTTCATCCATAATATTTATCACCTTGTCTCTGGTTTTGTTGTTGACTTACTCTATTTTTTCAACACTTTTTATTAAGAAAATATTAGGAAGGAAACAATAATACTAAATTGCAGAATTATAAAAGGGAAGCTTGTACAGCTAAATTTTAAGATGCTCTGAGGGACAAAGAAATAAAGCCACTGATGCAGGGTGAGATAAATATGTGACATTGGAAATATATGATGTGATTTACTTGGCTGGACACTATGTAGGAGAATAAATTCTATAATCTTGCCAAAACCTGAGGGAAATGTGAATTGAATAGCAATAAATAACCTTATTGGAAAGGGTTGACTGTGATATACTGTATCCTCCAGCCTTTATACAGGGAAATTTCCCATTGATTACAGCATCAGACCCGAAGTGGACTGACGACGAGGTAATGTATAACACACTTCACAATGTCCCTTCTGGTTTTATGCTATAGCCTTCTCAAACTTCATGAGTTGGAAGTTCACGTTGAGCTATGTATACAACGCCAAACTTTTCAGCCTCTTTCCAGATTAAATAAGCTTCATAGCTAATGTTTTTTTTCTATGCATTTTCATGAATATTCTTTTGCTGTTCAGGAGTCAGACTTTATTAATATTATATATTTAATAACATTTATTTGACTAAAATTTAAAATTTGCAAGTACTTTAGTGCCTTATTTTATTTAACCCTCACGATACTGCTGTGTGATAAAAGAGGGTATTATTTCTCCTGTGTTTTACAGTTGAGAATATTCAGACCTAGAGTGGTTATGTGACTTGCCCAGTCATATATAGTGAATAGGTGGCCAAGCTGCTGCCAGATACCGGGGTTTCCACATGCCAATGTTTATAAGAATTTTGTTGTAGGAATTATTATAATTGACTATGATAGTTTCATTTCTGCTGTAAGTGTCTCGTTCTATCCTTTTTTTTATTACTGGGCAATATTATAGACTGCTAAAATGCAATTTGCCTGCTCCGTTCAGGCAGTCACTCCTTTATTAAAATTTTTTGAGTATCTACTTTGTTCATCAGGAGGAAGAAAAAGCAAAACAGATGTAAGAAGCTGCCCTCAAGGAGTACACAGTCCAGAAGGGAAAGCAGATAAACATATATGCTCACTACAATACCTTAACCATTTGTGATGCACTAAAAAATATATTTGGTCTTTGCGCCCTCCACTCTCATTCTGGCACAAAGCTCTTAAAACCACTGCAATTTCCTGACAGGAATGTCTCATTGTCTGCTAATGAGATGATGTATGGGGGAAGGGGGGAGGCCTAGAAAAACCAACCACGTGATTAGAAGGCTAGAACTTTCAGTCCCACCCCTCAATGTCCAGGAAGGGAGAGGGGCTAGAGATAAGTCCAATCACCAATTGGCAGTGATGTAATCAATTATGCCTTTGTATGAAACTTTAATTAAAAACTCTGAAACAATGAGGTTAAGAGAGCTTCTGGGTTGGTGAACACAGTGATGTGCTGGGAGGGTGGCACAACCAGAGAGGTCATGGAAGCTCTGTATCAGCATCACCACCCCCCATACCTTGCCCTATGCATCTCTCCCATTTGGTTGTTCCTAAGTTGTATCCTTTATAATAAACCAATCAGTATGAGTATAGTGTTTTCCTGAATTCTGTGAGTCATTTTAGTGAATAGTGAACCTGGGGTGAGGGGATCTTTGAATTTATAACCAGGGACGACAGAAGTATGGATAGCCTGGGGACCTGGGACTTGAGACTAGCATCTGAAGTGAAGACAATCTTGTGAAACTGAGCCCTTAACTTGGGGGGGCAGAGGGTGTCTGTGCTAACTCTGGGTAGTTACCGTCAAAATTGAATTGAATTGTAAGATACCTAGTTGGGGGTCAGAGGATTGGAGAATTGATTATTGCTTGCAAAAACCAAACGCCAGTGCTCACCATGTCCTCTACAAAATGCCCTGTATGTGGCTCAAGGCATGTGGAGTATATGTGGCCAGTGTGGTACTCTCTAGGTCACTTTGCATTTCTGTGTCCACCAGTTGTGTTGTGTACTTATCAATAACTAGTAGTGTTTGCCCCCAAACTGTTTGTGGTAATTGTATTTTGTATAGTTATGCACTATGATTGAATATTAAGTAAACTTAGGACTATAAATGTGAAATTCAAGAGTAGTTTCTATGAAAATTTAGTCAGATTCTTTGGAAAGACTTTGATAAAGGTAAGTTGCAAAAAAAATTCTATCAAAGTGGGCTTGGACAAGACAGTTCTAAAAGACTGAAGAAAAAATTTAAATCTAGAAAGATTAAAAATGTATCTATTCCTAGAATACAAAATTACCCAAGAAATTACTTCAGAATATACATTTAGAATCATAAAAAAACAAATTGCATAAATATGAATTATAGTACAAAACCTTTAAATTTAAAAAATAAATCAGGAGGAGTCTCCACTCAAAATTCTTCACAAGTATCTTTAAGGTTTCACTTTAAAGAAAGAAAGCTGAAATTTGTAGATGATGAAATATGGGTGTGACTTAGCAAGGAAGAAAATAAGAAACACCAACCACCAGACCTATACTCAAAGAAAAGGCCTTGATTCTTCTTCAAAAGATGATTCATATGTTTTAAGTTAAAATGAAATGCACAAAGTGTGTATTACTTGTCAAATTCCCTCATTAGCCAACTAACCACCAGTTCTAATTACAAAATGAGAGAAGCAACCATACCTCAACTCTTCCTAATGTTTTTTGTTAAGACATTGAAGTTATTACCTGTGATCCTATGAGTAATATCAAAATTTAGATTATTTGCAATACCACTTTGTCAGTAGGGATTTATGACCCCAGTTTTCATTTTCATTTAGGGAGAGTTAATCAAGCTCCTAGTCAGTAAATTACTCTTAGATTGACTTTGAAAGAAAAGCATAGCCCTCAAGTTTTCTTTCTTCCATTCCCTAAAATAATTTATGAAACAGAGCTGTCTGACTCGTCCAAAGTCAGCTTCATTACCCTGCCTCCAGGCCAGCTTCCCCTCACTGTGCTAGACTGTTTAGAAATGTCCTCTAGGCTTACGATTTCCTACGAGAGGAATTTGTGACCTTGATCATTAACCTATACATGAACCTGAGAACCAGCCTATTGGAATTTTTTCCCCATGCATCAAATCTTAATCTCACCTGCTGCTGATTTCAAACTCCATTTGTTTAATTTGTTCAAGTGTGCATTGCCTACTTCCTGTGTGCCAGGATCTCTCTGGGAACTTGGGATGCAAAGATCCATACCTTCATGGTACTTATATTTTAAAGGGAGGAGAAGAGAGTCAGAAAATATCAGTAAACATAAAAGATAGTAAATTACCTAGTATATTAGAAGGAAATACGTACTATGGGGGAAGGGGAACAGCAGGGTAAGGGAGATCAGGAGCACCAAGGATTGGGGAATGGGTTGCAATTTTAAGTAGTATGGTCAAAGTAGCCTCACTGAGAAGGTGACATTTGGGTAAAGACTTGAAGTGAGGAATGTGACCATGAGGGAGAATATTCCAGGCAGAGGGAAGAGCCAAGGCAGAGACTCTAAGGTGAGAGGTGCCTAGCATGTTTGAACAGCAAGGAGAGAATGTGCCAGGATGAGGTCAGAGAGATAACTGTTAAAAAGACCAACCTGGCTGCCATGCTGAAAATGACTGGATGGGAGAGACCAATGGACAAGTAGAGAGACTAGTGAAAAGCTGTTGGGATAAAGAGGCAAGAGATGGTGATATCTCACTCCTGGGTGATAGCAATAGAGGTAGTGAGGAGTGGCCAGTTCGAGACATATTTAGAAGGTAGAGCCAACAATATTTCTTTAGTATAGATGAAAAAGAGGGGTCAAGAATGACTCCAAGATTTTTTTGACTTGACAACTAGGAGAATAGTATTATCAACTGAGATAGAGGAGATATTTCGAGGAGCAGCATTGTGATGAAAGATCAAATTTACTGCTAGATGTATTGAGTTGAGATGTTTATTAGACATTTAAATGGAAATGTCAAGTCAGCAATTGCCTTTAGGAATCTAAAGTCTAAGGAAAGGTCATCAGCATGTAGATTGTTCTACTCTGAGAGGAGGTGAAGACCAGCCAGACCCCTCAGCTGGAGTTTCACAAGGGAATTAAGCCCTCCTGCCTAAAGATCTCTTGTATGTAATCAATTCGGTTCTCTCCCGGGTATCTAGGATGGTACGGATTATGTAGCCTCCTTTAAAGAGTTGAGAAATTGTCTCTTTGTGTTGTGTGGTTCAGGTGAGGAAGCCCAGATGAGAAAGATTGCTTGGATGCCTAAAGAAAATTTAGGTTCTCTGTCTCTTTTTCAGGCAAACTGTCTTAATTTTTATTCTTAAAGTAATTGAGATCTTAAGATATTTGGAGTCATTTTATAAAACCTTAAGTGGAATACTGTAAACTAGTGATTCCCAAAATGGTCACGTTTTTCACTGGTGCTCATATAAAAGGCGGTGGGGGGTGATGGCTCAGATATGTATGGTGTTGGAGAAAAATAATTAAAACAAAGTCTTCTACCAATCCAGATATACTCTCCACAAAAGCAGTAGAAAAAGAAAACACTTTTATTAATGAATAAGAATTAAATTTAAATGTGATGTGCATCACACATAGTCTAATAAGAGACTGCAAAAACAGAAAGAGATTGCACTCTCTCGTATAGGCAAGTAGATACAACCCATTACAGACACAGTAACTAGTCTGAAAGTAAGAGGACTTGACAGCACCATTTGTCACATATAGTTTATCCTAACTCTACCTAGTAATTGGGTTGCCTATCTGTGTTAGCTTATTGGCTTCATCCAGAGGAAAAACATACCTCATATCTTTATGACAAGAGGTAGCTTTGCAAATTAGAGCAAGGCGTTCACCGAAGTTAGGCTCCTATCCTCCCACAGAAGAGGGAGAGAGGAGTGCTGTCTTCCTTGATGTGTGCTTTTCAAAAAGATGGCTCCCAGGTCTCTGGGTCATAAAGCTGACAAAAGCCCTATCTAGTTTTCAAGTGGATTTATGTACATTTTAAAGACAAGAGAAAGTATTTACAATGATAAAGTTTCTAAAGTAAATGCTCTAGGTAAAAGGAGGCGGGGGTGGGGGGAGATGGGGGAATCTCTTCCCTAGTCTTCAACAGGGAGGGTTAAGGCTCTTGTTTTTAATTTTTATTTGACCTTACAGTGGTGAGCTCTGGGTGTCAAATAAACATAAACATTTCTTTACTATAGGACTTCTCAGGACTTTTAATTTGCTTGTGTGCGTTATAAAATTTCAAGAGAGAAATGTGTTTTGCAGCATTTCTCAAATGTGTTTGATCATAGAACTTTTTTTAATGGAGTATCTCCTAGGACCAATTCACACACTGGAAAATGCCATGCTGACCTAATACAGATCTGACCAATTCCAGAAACAGTGGGTACATTTATTTTGTTCTGATACCTTATCCTGCACCTGCATCCTTTGTGGCCATAGTCACCAAAATTTTTAAGTCACTTTTGCACTTGACTTTTTAGTTTGTTGATGTTTTCTCCTATTAATTTTGCTTCATGATATGCTATCTTTATGTTCCTATTTATATGTTTGGTTAAAATATAAACATTCTGTGTTCCCATTTTAGTACTTTGGTAATAATGGCATGAATATTTTATGATTTTAATATTTTTACCACTTTCACTATTCCCTCAGTTCTATTTCTGGACAGTTACCCTAATCTTGGAAGCACCTAGATAATCTATTTGAAATCACATGTGATGTTTTAAGTCTGTAAAATGTTTGCTATTCTAAAATCATCCTTTTAAAGGCCAGTTCACTGCTTGAGGGCATTAAATGTCTGGGTAGCTGCTCCTGGGAAATGGGGGTGTGGGTGTATATGTCATAGACTGGTGTTTGGCTGTCCTAAGGCATAGGCCATCATGAGAATTAGGTATACAACCCATAATTATCTCATTCATACGTTTACTTTCTTGTAAACAAGAACTTTTACTAAGTAGCAGATATTTTCATGCATCTGTAATTTCTACTAAATTTCTTTCTAAATCTACATGATTTACAAAGCAGAGCAAAGTCCACAGTAAGTATAGGATGCTTCCAAGTAAGCCGAATTATTTCTTTAATTTACTTAATTACTCATTGAATTTTGTCCACTTACAGAGCCATCCTAAATTTCTTCACACAGCCTAGCACATCACCTGCTGTAGAAGCACTGCTGGTGTGTGGGAAAGAAGGTGCTAATTGCCCCTTAAACCTACCCCCTACCTTTCTCCATTAACCCTGATTATTCCGTGAACTGGAGTAGGTCACTTCCCATTTCAACCAAAAATAGCTGGATTTTGGCTAGCTGGTTGCAGTTCTGGGGCGTTGTACTGTCTCCATCCTGCAGCTAAAATTATTTTCTCTTTTCAAGATAACAACCACCGGAAAAAGAACCTTGCCTCTGTACTCCTTTGCCCTTCAAAGGAACATTTTCTCCAGTTAGTCCTCTCCCCACCTCTTGTTTAATCTTTGTTTTTCATTTACAAATTTGCCAGGAATTTAGTCTCTCCTTCGTAATGATACCAACTCCCTTCTTAAAAAAATGTTATCTTTCAAAACACTATTAAGCAAATTAGTAACTTCAAAATATACTCATAGGAAAAAAAGAGTCATGTACCAAAATGTTCATTGCAGCTCTATTTACAATAGCCAGGACATGGAAGCAACCTAAATGTCCATCGACAGATGAATGGATAAAGAAGATGTGGCACATATATACAATGGAATATTACTCAGCCATAAAAAGAAATGAAATGGAGGTATTTGTAATGAGGTGGATGGAGTTAGAGTCTGTCATACAGAGTGAAGTAAGTCAGAAAGAGAAAAACAAATACAGTATGCTAACACATATATACGGAATCTAAGGGAAAAAAAAAAAAAAAGGCCATGAAGAACCTAGTGGCAAGACGGGAATAAAGACACAGACCTACTAGAGAATGGACTTGAGGATATGGGGAGGGGGTGGGGTGAGATGTGACAGGGTAAGAGAGTGTCATGGACATATATACACTACCAAATGTAAAATAGATAACTAGTGGGAAGCAGCCGCATAGCACAGGGAGATCAGCTCGGTGCTTTGTGACCACCTAGAGGGGTGGGATGGGGAGGGTGGGAGGGAGGGAGATGCAAGAGGGAAGAGAAATGGGAACATATTGTATATGTATAACTGATTCACTTTGTTATAAAGCAGAAGCTAACACACTATTGTAAGGCAATTATACTTCAATAAAGATGTTAAAAAAAAATATATACTCATATAGTAGCATGTTGTCATCACACATTCTAAAATCCATATCCAGTGACTGTCACTTTATAGACAGATACTCAACTCCCAAGGAATTTGGGGTGTCTCTTTGTAGAGCCCCAGTCTGGCTAAAAGGTGCTGGGAAAGATGCTAGTATTTGAGTTTTAGGCTAGAAAGAGGAGATTTTCCAAAGGGCCGCTCCCTACTTCTTAGGCTTTGTCACTGGAATTTGGGCAGTACCTTTTCCATGTGCCATTTTAAAGTAATGAATGAATACAAAGGAAAGAATAAGCTAAAAGAAGTTACTTAAAGGACATAATGTCTTATTCTGTCACAAAAGCCCCACTTAGTGGAAGGATGGATTGGGATAGATCTTTGTACTCCTTTGTTTACACCACCTCTGCCCCAACTCACAGGCAAAAAGAGGAGTTCCTAAGAACAAACTGACCTGATCTAAGGAACTAGAAAAGATCTCCTAACTGTGTAATTTGGTCTGTCCTGCTGAATTTCTGCTCTGGAGAAATTGGTCCTCCTAAACCTGCCCATGTCATTCAAACAGGCATTCCTCAGTGGCTCTCTGCACTTAATAATGGCTAAACTCTCACATGAGAAATGGTGGGATATGGGATCTGAATGTAAAGACTGTATGTCCTGCTAACTTTCCTTGTATCTTTCAGTGGTGTCCATTGAAGTGATTGTAATCACTTAATAGCATTCAGCTAGAAGGAAGCAGCTTTTAGAAAATGAATTTATTCAAGTCTTTCTTCCACTCAAATTTCCAAATTTAGCCAATGGAAGGGTAAAGATGTCTAAGTCAAATTCAGTCAGAATTAGAGGACTGAATTCTGAGTTACCCAAGCTCAGATGAGAACTTGTTCCTCTCAATATCATTCATCTTCCCCTAAAAGATAAACCTTATATGTCTTGAAAATAACATTTATCCTTCTAAAATATGTATGTAAGGTATCTAGTGACAGTGTGGGTGTCTTGCACTTACTTTTTGCACCTATTCATCAACTGAATTTATAAGTTAGGAGATCAGAATGCTTAGATAAAACAGCTATTCAGACACCACTCAGAACATCTGAGTTGGGAAGCTGCCTTCCAGGAATAGACTTCTGATTTACAGAAGAGAGTACCTTAGACAAAAGGAATCTATAAGCATGATCTAAAGTTACTATTAGTGTGAAGACACATGTGGAGGACATTTCACCCTTAATAGTGATATTGATTACTTAAGAATTAATTGTCTCTTTAGGGTAATAATAATGACAATTAACATTTATTGAATGCTTATGCACCAGGCACTATACTAAGGGCTTTACAATCCTACTATTTTATTTAACCCTCAAAAACCCTACAGTTTAGGTACCATTATTTTCCCTGTTATATAAATAAGGAAATTATAGCACAGAGAAGTTAATAAGGAACTTATCCAAGGTCAGTGCCCGGGATCAGATCTGGCAGAATGATGCCAGAGTCTACCTTCTTGACCTCCATGTGACACTACTTCACACACATGTTTGTACTACAGTCATCGCAGTTCCCCAACACACCAAGCTTTTTGGGTCCCACAAGGTTGTCCCTTTACCCATGATACCTTTGCTCATCAGGTCCATGTTGTGACTTGCTACTTCATTTATGACGACTTGCTGGCTTTTCCAAGGAGAGTTACAGTTTTCTTTCCTCTCAGCTCCGATCACTCACACTCACACACACACACACCACATTCTCTCTCTATATATTTATTTATATATTTATATTCACATATATTTCTCCTTTAGCCTTTACTATATTAAACTATCATTTGTTATGCTTGTTCCTCCACCAAATATGATGATATCGGGAAGCAGGTAGCTTTGATCTCCAGTGCCCCACACATCAATGATTAATGGGAGCTTGCTGATTTAATATGTTCCATGAATGGGCAAACAGGGTATTAACCACTTAGTCCTGTTCCAGAAAGACTGCTGTAATGTTAGCTTGATAAAATCTGAAAAGAAAAAAAAAAAAAGAAAAGAAAAGAAAAGCACATCCATGCTGCTATCAAGTTAAATTTTTAAAAAGAGGAGGAAAAAACAACTTAGACAATAACAGCCTTCTATGGAAACTATGGAGAAAAATAATATAACCATGTTATATAGCATAAAAGTTCATGGTAGAGCTTCTTTAAGAGAGGTTGTGGTAGCACATGTTTTATTGACATTGGAATGATTTCTTTCTCTTTATAACTTTATGGTAAAAGCTATGAGTTGAGGACTAATATTCCCCAAATTATATAATTCTGAAGTCTCTAGCTGAATAATCTGTGACCCTCCCTCAGACTGCAGGCAGTTTCCTAAATTTTCAAAAATGGAATGTCACCCCTGCTCCTGGGTGTTGCTCTTTTATTTATCTTTTTTTTTTTTTTGGCTGTGCTGGGTCTTCATTGCTGCGCACAGGCTTTCTCTAGTTGCGGCAAGCGGGGGCTACTCTTCGTTGTGCCGTGCGGGCTTCTTATTGCGGTAGCTTCTCCTGTTGCGGAGCACGGGCTCTAGGCACGCAGGCTTCAGTAGTTGTGGCTCACGGGCTCTAGAGTGCAGGCTTAGTAGTTGTGGCGCCCGGGCTTAGCTGCTCCGCGCATGTGGGATCTTCCCATACCAGGGCTCGAACCCATGTCCCCGGCATTGGCAGGTGGACTCTTAACCACTGCGCCACCAGGGAAGTCCCTGGTTATTGCTCTTTTAACTGACACTTTAGAATGACAAGATAGTAGGCTCCTGGAGTTCAGTTTTGAATTTATCATTATACAACTACTTCAAAAATTCCAAGGTGAAAGAAGTGATATAAAAAAAATTTTTTTTAAAAAGGTAGGCCAAAAAAAGTGGAACACACCATAAATAGACAGGTTCAAGCCTTGTGTTCTTGCAACTTAACAGTGTGATATTGGGCAAGATATTAACCACTCTGTGAGATAATTCCCTCATCTGTAAAATGAGATAATGATAAGTGTCTATCTCTTAAGGTAATTAGGAGGATTAGGTGAGTTCATCTAAGTTAAGTGCTTAGAACAGTGTTGGCACATAAGTACCATATGAGTACTTGCAATCATCATCATCAGGTTATTTAGAAATCTATGTGCATACATTAGATCTCAACAGAAGTGCCTTCAAAAATTATTATATACTGTGCCCTCCACTTACTGAAGGTGTTAAAAAATAACCCTGTGAAAAATATTTCTCCGAGTTAGAACCCTTGTCCAAAATAATATGTATTATGTTATTTAATATTCATTATGTTATTTCTTACCTAAAGATTACATGACAAATTTCATTTTGAATTTAGTACCAGTAAAACTTTTCTCTCTTGAAGAATAGATATCTGTTTCTATAAGGTATTGAAAATTATAGACCACTTTTTGCCTTGAGGAAGAATTAGCCAACAGAGTTCAAGGTTACAACCTTTGGAAGAACTTGAAATTTCAGTGCCTGTGTTGTCAAGACACATATGCTTTTATGATCAACGCAATGAAAATAGAGTTAAATTTTGTTTTCGGAAATTAAGGAGTCTAATCAGGAAGAATGTCTCAAGAATGGTCACTGGTACCTAGGGTAGAGGTGGGCCGGGGACCCACAGTGAACAGAGCCAAGCTTTTCCTCAGAAAATAGTTGCCTCCACAAACATCCCAGTGTAACTGTGAAGCAGCAGCTTTTTTTTTTTTTTTTTTTTAATTAGTTTATTCATTTTTGGCTGTGTTGGGTCTTCGTTTCTGTGTGAAGGCTTTCTCTAGTTGCGGCGAGCGGGGGCCACTCTTCATCGCGGTGCGTGGGCCTCTCACTATCGCGGCCTCTCTTGTTGTGGAGCACAGCCTCCAGACGCGCAGGCTCAGTAATTGTGGCTCACGGGCCCAGTTGCTCCGCGGCATGTGGGATCCTCCCAGACCAGGGCTCGAACCCGTGTCCCCTGCATTGGCAGGCAGATTCTCAACCACTGTGCCACCAGGGAAGCCCGAAGCAGCAGCTTTTGACACTGCAAGGCACTGAGTGTGTGGGTATTTGATGGTGCAGGGCTGTATGCTGAGGGTTCTCCTCACTCAACCTGGTGCTGCAAATATAAAGACAAAGTCTCTTCCATTTAGCCAGCATCCATTGTTTTACTTTCAAAGCCTAGAAACTACTTGCCTCAAGATTGATTCTCATTGAATTTGATTCTTATGTCATGTTTCTCTGCCCATAACACAACATTTATTTCAACATAAATAAATAACAGTATGTAAGCTACCTGTTTAAGTATCTCTCTAATAAAATAAGGAGCCTATTTTCATATGTATAGCATTCTGTGTTAATAAGGAAGGATTAAAAAAAAATAAGGCCGGATTGAGTGACAATAATGATCAATTTTAAGTACAGTTTTATTTTATAATAATTATTACTTTGTGATTGAAAACAACTTTGGGAGACGGAGCAAAACACAGAACACACAAGTACGTTGAATATACATTTTGAAGCACTTCCTTTAAGAGGAAAAAAATGTCGATGCAATGGGACTCTTGTGAGTCCATGGTTTTTTTCCTTTGTCCTATATTTTCTATATTTAATGTTATTAGACCACCATTAAATCTGGACCAAGAGCATTTGTCAACACTTGAAGGCATTTTCTCTTTGGCCACAGCTGCAGCTTGAGGTTATTCAGGATGACCCCATAATCAAAGGGCAGCAATAAAGTGACTGTCACCATCCAAGAATCTATTCAAACAACTAATATACATGTTAAGTGGAAAACAGGACAGATGGCAATATCAGCCACAGAGAAGTTCTTTGTCTTTCTTGGAGACTGATATTCAGTTCTAGTCTAAATAGTATATTAGCTTCAAAAAGATATCTTTACAACAGCTACATTCTAAGAGACCAAAGAGCTCCATACATGGTTTTACATTGAGATGACAGAGAATATTTAAGATCTTAGAATATTTGGAGATACCTGCATAAGACCAATCCAGAGAATTTGCTCAATTGGAGGAGGCTTATTTATATGAGAAGAATTATACATGGTGATGATTACTTCACTCAGGTAACAGATATTTATTAGGGACCCCCTAAGTGCAAAGCACTATGCCCTCTGATGAGGATGCCATAGTGAGCAGGGTAGTTATGGTGTGTTAACTATCTTCTTAACCCCTAATGAAATGATTGAAAATGGATTCTTTTAAAGGCACACACTTATAAGGACAAAAGCATGGGATAAGAGACAATAGCAACAAGTCATTTAAGCTAGAGAGCAGATGTAGACCTGGAAACCAATTTAACAAACCCCAAAATGCTGAATCTTAAAACCAGCACGGGGGCAAAGTCTAGAAGCAATGCAGTTTCCACCAAAGCACTCCCAAAATGTTCAAGAAATGACCTCACCGTGTATGTCTAGATTTGGGGAGTACACATGAGCTAAATAACAGGAAGATTGATCGAGAGCAACTAGTCACCCTCCAGATCCCCTTACTCATCCACACAGCTGGGAGACTGATGTTTTATTCCATAATGAGGGCAAAACGGAGTTAGTGGACTTGGGAACATCAGGGAGAAGAAAGAACAGAGTATCACACTAAAAATGATGGATTTAAGTGAGAGTTTACATATGGAATGTTGAGATTCACAGCCTTCTTCCTCACTGGACTTAGAGAATCTTGACAATCAGAGTTCTCCAGGAAGCATATTCAAGAGTCTTTGGGGAATTTGATCTATCTAGAAATGAAAATCCATAGGATACAAAGATCAGGGATTCCTTAGGGAAACAGCCTGGCCAGATCACCGTGGAGTATACAGAGTACAATTGACCCATTTCTTGCATATTCACAAGCGCCTTACTCATAAATGTAAGTAAACAACAATAGATCAATACATGTTTAAGGCAAGCATCTAATTTGGCATACAGACCAAAAACAGAAAGTAATACTTTTTAGGAAACAGAGTTTATATGAAGACATAAGACAAGATTTGTCTCAGTAGAACCAGAAGAGTTTGCTATATAAAAGAGACGTATCCAGAGAGCAAAAGAAAAATATGCCTGGAAATTAATATTATAATAGCAGAAATGAGAAACAAAATTAAAAGCTTGGAAGATAAAGTTGAGGCATTATCCCAGCAAATATAGCAAAAAGGTAAAGAGATGGAAAATAGAAGATTTTTTTTTTTAAATTAGTGTAAGGATCCTACTTCTGAATAATAAGAATTCCCCAATATGAGAAAAATTTTTGATGGAGGGGAAAAATCATCAAAGGAATATTCTCAGAATTAAAGAATATGAGTTTTTCATCTGAGGGGGCCATGAAGTGCCCAGCACAATGAATAAAAATAAACTACATTCATTAAGAAATTTTACAACTCTTGGAACAAAGAAAAACCCTAATTCCACAGCAAAATTGCAGAGTTCATAGATTGGAAAAAGTATAAGTATAATATCAGACCTCTCAGCAGCAATACTGGGTAGCTGGAAGATAATAAACACCTTCAGAATTCAGAAGGAAAATTACTTCTAGATTCTATACCAACTGGCACTATTGACTATTTGTGAGGAGAGACATATGTCACAATATCATATTTTAGGTATACAAGATTCAGAATACTCTAACTTACATGTACTCTTTCTCAAAAAGCCTTTGAAGGATGTACTTCATGAAAGAAGAAAGAAACCAAAAAAAGTAGAAAACGTAGGAGGTAAGGAATCAGGAAACATTGAGAAAGCATTGGGAATTTCACGATGACATCTGTGCAGCAACTAGTTTAGAATGGAACCAGGCAGAAAGCTCCAAGAGATTTCTCCAAAAGAAGGAAACTGACAGAATCCTAGTGTATTTATACATACTGAGAGATTCTCCCAATTAGGAAAGGGCTAGGATTGAAATAATGATAAACTGTTGAAAACAAACTAAACAAGATAACGATTAACTCATAGGGAGTAAGAAATTGTACAAAAAGGGACTCAATCATGGTATACTACATGACTCAGCTGAGAATGGCACTATGTAATAATAATGTATTAATGACAGTCATAATAATCACTGTTGATCTAACTGTGTTGGGAGAATGAGATGACAGAAAGTGTTTGTGAGATAAGAATAGTGGAGAAGTGAAAGAGAACTAAATAAAACCTTCTCTTCCAAGAGGGAAATCAATATTCAATGCCTAAAACAAGAATTCAAGCAAAAGTAATATAGGCATGCTATTTACAAAAAGTGGTCAAAAATGCCAAAATATTCAGCTAGAAGAATTGAAAGTAGTTGCTTCTGAAGAGCTGAAAATGGTACTGGAGTGGGCAGGGAGCTGCTGTTTTCCCTATTAAGCCCCATAGCACTGTCTCTTTAAGATATGTTCATTTGTTCCCTTGAAAAAATAAAAACCAAATTTAAAAAAAAATACTAGCCTCATCTTGGTTGTCTTGGAGTTTACACCCTCAAGCAAGAGACAGATATGATATGATTACATAGGTATGTAGCTAACTACCAACTGTGCTAAATGCTGTGACTGAAATTTCTTATTTAATCTTGTGTAAACCCATATAAAAAGAGTGCTGGCTTAGCATAGTAGGGGGATCAAGTAAATCTTATGTGAGAGAGAGACATGTTGGCACCTTGTGTGGTAGATGCCAACCCCGAGTAGTTGGCAAACAACCATTATGAGTAATAAACTTCAGAGAAGAGTAAGGAACCATCAAATGTGGCTTCTCTTGGTCTGGGGTAATTAACTGCAAGATGTCACCTGGAGCATTGTGTTTAATAATGACAACATGAGCCATGGTGACCATGTGAGGAACAACATTCACCTGTAATTACCTTTACCATCTAATCTGTTCATGGAGATTAATTCTACTGGCTTTAGAATATGAATAATCACCTGGAATCACAGACTGGCAGGACCTGTAACTTCAGAGCTCATGTATTCTTATCTTATCCTCTCCTTTTGTAGTCAGGAAAAGTCAGGAGGTTTAGTAGTCTGCCCAAAGTCTCACAGCTATTTAATGCTAGAGCCAAAGCCAAGAACTCAGATCTCCAAGTTCCTTGTCTAGAACTCTTCTCTACAATTATAGAGAAAAATATACCTTGGTCTTTTTGAGAAACTGAAATTATTAAACTAATTATCACAGTGTTACCAAACAACTGAAAACTTTATTTGTTCAGTAATGAAAGAAAATATTGCAAAAAGGAATTACTTTTTCTACTTGAAGTTTGCATTATTGTCTAAATTTAGTACCTGATAGCAGCTTAAGGATGTTCAATCTCTTCTTTAAAAGATAAATAATTTCTATTTTAGATTTATAAGTAATTATGTGAAAATCTAATGGTGATAACTTGTTACAATATTTCTAAGAAATGCCTATAAATACTGCAATATGTATGACTTGCACACATTCTCATTCTGTTTTAAGTAATGGCTTTGCATTTACTGTAGACACATATTTTAATTGTTTTAATCATATATTTTAAAACCCACTATTATATCTTAAAATGTAATTATGCTAATGAAACATGTAAAGAAATATCTCCCTTCCAGAGGAACCTTGCAATTCACGACAGCATGTGCATACAACACACACATACACACACACACAATTAGACTTCCCTGAGTTCCCTGAAGAAAGAACGTTCATAAGTCAGGTCTATTTTTGTCAAAACAAGATGCTCACACTGCTGCACAAGGCTTTTTGATGTTTTAGTCATGTCTACAATGGTCAAATCTACAACAGCATTTTGGGATTTTGGTGCAGGTCATGATGCCATGTAGCTGTATTCTTATATAAGATTCACTGCCACCCCAATAGAAGCTTAATACAAGTTCAGAAAACAAGGCCATTGTTACTAAAGAAAGACTGTCACAGGCTTCATTTTTTTTTTCCCCTGTAGTAAGGAACCTTTGTAATAACTAGGTCAGAATATGATTTCTGATCCTAAGATCCAACTGGAAAGTTCCAAGAAATACTTATAATATCTCAAGGAATAATTAAGAGTTATATTGACCCTCTGGTCATTGTCTACCTAGAACAGGGATTCTCAAAATTGCATATAGGAAAAAGAAAGCAGCACACAGATGTGATGACCACTGGAAACTGTATTAGACCATATAATACTTATAAAATTTCCCTTGGGTAATCAAGAGGTATCTTTGGTTTGGTAGACTTTGAACAACAATAATTTTTAAATGCATGTTTTGTGAAGAGCACCATGTTCTCCAGGCCATACAGATAGAAAGAGGCTTAGCACTCAGGTATATGACCCCCGAATCTGTGTTTTCCTCTATAATGCTAACTCTGATCATGGGATGGCCAGAATGAAGACTCCGGAAAAATAGAGGAATTCCCAAGAGATGACTGTTGGATGATTGCATCAGCGAATGACTTGAGTTTTAACAGTTCTTCAAATCCAGTACACATTTGACCAAGATTTGAATATTTAATCTCTAAATTACTGAAGCCAAAACATTGCAAGAACCCAAAAGATGACAAAAAAGTTATTTCTGCAAGCGTGACAGTGAATCATGTGATTAAATGCAGAAAAATAGGATATGCTTGGTTGTTACTGTCCCAGATTATTTAGTTCAGAAGGATACCTGCTACGGACTGAATTGTGTTCCCCTATAATTCATATTTTGAAGCCCTAGCGCCCAGTGTGACTGTGTTTGGGGATAAGGCTTTTAGGAGTTAATAAGGTTAAATGAGGTCATAAGGGTGGGATCCTAATCCAATAGTATTGGTGGCTTTATAAGAAGAGAAAGAGAGAGCGATCTCTCCCCAGGTTCACATACCCAGAAAAGGCCATGTGAACACACAGTGAGAAGACAGCCATCTGCAAGCCAGGAAGAGAGGTCTCACCAGAACATGACTGTGCTAGCACCATGACCTCAGACTTGTAGCACCCAGAACTGTGAGAAAATAAATTTCTGTTGTTAAAGCCAACAATCTATGGCATTTTGTTATGGCAGCCAAAACTGACTAAGACAGTCCCACACAGATGAACTGGAGACATTGGAGTGTTGAAGAGAAGTTTGCATCAGGTGCAGTACAAATCCCAAGATCAGAGTTAGAGCAGAGTTTAGATAAGACTAGGGATCAGAATAAAGACAAGACTGAGACTACGGATAGATCAGAGTCATCAACTAAGCAAGATTGAGCCAGGATTTAGCATAGTAAGGAAGAGTTTAGGCTTTGGACTTAAACTAAAGTGACTTTTTTCTCTATCTTCTACATGTTGCAAGAGTTTAAGTTACTTAAGTACCTCAATTTAATTCTGGTACTTCACAACTAATTCTAAAATGGAGATGATAGTGCTTTTATCACATAGCCTTTGTGAGAATTAAACGATTAGTGTAAAAAATTAATAAACAGAAACCTCAATTAAATAGAGTTGGGCAACCAGAAGGGGGAGCTCTCATGCCCTGAAACAATAGCAGAGCCAACAGGAAGAAGGAAGACTCCTCTCTTTCCTGGCAAGGACTCAGCCAATGAAAAGCTGTGGACTCTTTATTTCCTATAGCCCTCCCAACTTCCTTTTCTCCTTTATAAAAGTTTTCCTTCCCTTCCTGGGGTTGGGGCTTGGGGGGGACTTGCACATGGCTCGCAATGGTTGCAGACACTGAATTGCAATTTTCTGCTGATCCTGAATAAACCCATCTTTGCTGCAGCCTATTTGTTTAAGGTCAACATTAGTATTTGGCACCGTGTGTGACACATGCTAACGTCTCAGTGAATTGGTAACTACATATAGTAGCCAAAGTCAGAGAACTTGGGGTCTGAGCTAGCCTACATTCATTTGTTCATACCCCAAATATTTATTGCATACTTACTGCCAGGCCTGATTATGGGTGCTAGAGATAAAGCAGCTAGCAAAACAGAAACAAAGCAGAACAAAATCTACCTTCACAGAGCTTACATTCTAGAGAGAATTAAGGAGTCTAATGACAAAAACCTGGGATTGGCAGGCTCCTGAGTCCCCAACCATGTCTCATGTCCAAAAAGGTTTTGTTCTGGGCAACTCACACAGTCCCCGTTAATGGCTAAATATATGTAAAAAGAAACAAAATGTATGCTGTCAAATAGCTTGTCACATATATGGTAAATATGGCTCATTTCTTTTTCAAAAATGCATGAAGGACTCCTGTTTGACATGACATTTTATAAAAAGCTACTCATTACTCTTATTCTCTAAGAGCCTTTCTTCTCTCATCTCTCCCCTCTAGTGAGACAGGCTTTATATAAAGACAGCTTTCTTATCCTAAAGAGAATTATACCTTGATCTATCCATTGTCCTATAATGTTTAACTGGCTTTCCTGAATCCTGTCTCTGAAAAATTTCAGCCTGAAAATAGAAAAACATCTTAAAACAAGTTGGGAAATTAAAGCTTCACAGCGATACCTTTCTAAAAGGGGCCTCTTTCTGTCGCCAGTTCCCTTTCTTAGCATTTGTGGATGTCTGTATAGGACAGTCTGCTAACCTCCTAGTGTTGGAGGATGGGGGCGAGGGGTGTTCTCACTTTTCCAGCCCCCATTCATCTTTCCCTCTTGATTCAGAAGGCAGCTAAAATGAGTGGACTCTTGCTGCATAAATAATTGCAGAGTAGATTTTGTTTGGTTTGGTGGCCATTTACCATGTTCTTTGTTGTGTTTGTCATCCTTTTGTCACCCATAGGCAGGGCTGATCAGTAAATGGATTTGGTTATGATCCATAAACCATTTTTCACATCTAAACATCCATTCTCCTAGACACAATTCTGCAGTAACAGTGTAGCAAAATAGATTGTTCTTTTGTTGCTTTGGAAATATACCTTATTTTCTTTTATTATTTTGAGACAACCTGAGTTCATGTATATACAATACAAAATCAAATCAGCTAAGAGAAGCACTGATATCAGCTGCCTATTGTTGTATGCTTAAATAAAAGAAAGGAAAAAGTAAGAGTAAATGTTTTGGCAAAACTTCAATGAATATGCAATTGTGGTAAATAACCTCTAGAACAATGCTGAATGCAAATTGGACTTATTCCAATTTTTTTTCATGTTTAAACAAAGTTTAGGGTTTCTTTTTTTCTTCCCATATAAATGCATAAATGCATCAGTTTTGCCCAGATACAGAAAACTATTCTTATTTCAGTAAATTTCCTTCTTTTGGTTTATCATATGGATCATGGAAAAGCATGATTTTACAGAGTTTGTTGCTTTTAAAGCACATTTATAAATTAAGAATGTCAAACAAATACAGCCTTTCAAACAGCAAATAAGCTTTACCAAGAGAGATTCTTCTTTTATAACTAGAACACCTCTCACAGGACTAAGGCCTTTGTTAGTAAAATAAATTCTAGAAATGGATTTCAGAGTAAAGACCTCAGTGTTTGTTTTTATTCTTGTGAAACCAATAAAGTGCTGACAAAGAGTGCTGTAATATGCCACCATAGTTTAGAAATAAGGTGCATTTAAGAGTGTTTTTTATTGCCTTTTGAGGGTTGGATATTGCTGCCCTTAGCTGCGCTACCGTAGAACATGCTGCTTTACAAAAGAGCAGCTGGGGTGGTTAGATCCATTTGAGCCCCACCTGAATATTATACACACTCTTTAAAAATGTCAAACCTTTAGAAATATTGGAGTGTTTATAATACTGTGTCATTATGTTCCCATAGGTTTAAGTCTGAAAGACACTGAACTTAAAAAAATAAAAGGATATGTTTTTCCATTTCTTTTTATACCATCTTATTTCCTATAAAATTGCAACCCCATGCAAAAGGCTTACTTCGAGTGTTATTCTTTTAGATGATAAATGTAAACATTATTTTGATACATACTTACTTCCTTGAATCTGAATGCTAAAATCGGTAATACTTCACATTCAAACTACATTCCAGTTCTGAGGACAGAAGGGGAATGGAGTAGGAAAATATACCAAAACTTTCAAGCCCTGGTGAAAGGCCTCCTTGGTTGTGAGGGAAATGCAGATGTGCACAGGTGACTGAAACGAGAAATGGGAAGGGAGTTTGTCACTAAATCACAGAGCAGAAGAGGCTTTAGAGCAGGATTCTCAGCTCTGGCTGCACAATAGAATCCTCGTGGAGCGCAGCAGTCCCTAAGAGTGACTAGCATGTAAGTTAAGACCACAGAACAGAATTGGTATGTAGGACATACAAATAGATTTATAGCCCAGAGCCTTTCTCTGTGCTTTTTTAAAAACCTATACATGTTCAACGATTATACCTTTCTTTGTTTTGGGGGGTTGGCCTGGGGTGGGGGCATAGATGTTTTATCATTTTACCCTGCGTGTGCATCCAGTAAATGCTTTGCTGCCCATCGGACTCCATTGCCAGTTGCAGCCCTGTAGCATTGAGTTGAGTGATGTCTACCCCTGTGAGGAGGAGGCGAGTGTGTATATATATAACACTCTGTGTGAATGCAAGACTCTTGTGAAAAGCAAGACTAGTTCTTTCAGAAATGTTCTCTCGGTTCTGATTAAAAATAAAAACAAAAACTCTTAAGTTTCCACAAATGCTACAAGTGTCTTCTTCTTGCAACATATCCATTTATATTTTCAACAGCATTTGTTGGTCTTTCCTGAAAAAGTTCTTCGCTCAAGGACCGCATTGCAGCCATAGATCGTTTATGTATAATTTGGTAGATGGTAAACATTTGAAATTACTGTGGCAGGTATTTTCACATTGTTTCTGCTGATCTGATAAAAAAAAAAAAAGCATAGAGCCAGAAAACAATGTGAAGAACTGAAATTCCTCAGAATCAATTTGAAGAACCCTTTTGAAATGAGAATTGCTATAAAGAAGCATTTTGGAATGAGGTGATGATCGGGTGAACAGTCTTTGAGATGAAAATACAGTTCAGTAAAACAAATGTGTTTCTTTGATGGGGGCTATATACACCGTGTTTTAATTTATTCATCATTATTATTGTGTTTGAGATTATTTTCCGCCACCACCCACATAATGGCCCCAGGAAGCCCAGAAGAGAGCCAGTAGAAACAACTCTATGTGTGTTTCTGGTTAACTATTTCAATATATTTCTAAGAAGAGTTTACTAAAGAGATGAAGAAATACTGAAAGCCTAAGACTAAGAAAATACAGAGAAAGAATCTCTTATACGTAATGGACCATCAGTTCCAGCATTAGTCTATAAAACCAGTGGCTGCTGTGTTAAGTAATTTATGTGGGAATAAAAATTATTTTTATATTACTTTTGCTGTGGACGATAACATTCCATAAGCTCATCACATTTTTAATCTTGACTTAAGGAGAGTTCTGCTATGGCAATTTTTAAAAGAAGAGCTCCACTGATCTCTTTCCAAGTAGCTCCTTCTCTTCCTTCTGTGTCCTTCCCCTCATACCCACCCTCCCCAACCCAACTTCAACCACCCTCCCGCTTAGCCAAAGGCATTTGTGAAATATGGAAACAGTTATGTCATGCTGTTGTTTTGAGTATTCTTAATAAATGCCTCCTGTATTTCAGAAGTGGTCTGAGGAGGTGAGCTAATATAATTCCACTTTGATTACTTGTTTGCATATCGGATGCAAGGAATTCTGAACCAATTCCCTGAATTTGTCATAATCATAATTTAGTTATCCACAGCTGCTTCATTAGATTTAAGGTCTTTCAAGAGTATATAGATTGGGCAGATTGGTTCAAGATGGGGGAGTAGAAGGACATGCTCTCACTCCCTCTTTCAAGAACACTGGACTCACAACTAACTTCTGAACAGTCATCAACAGGAAGACACTGGAACTCACCAAAAAAGATACCTCACATGCAAAGACAAAGGAGAAGCTGCAATGAGATGGTAGGAGGGGTGCTATCACAGCAAAATCAAATCCCATAACTGCTGGGTGGGTGACTCACAAACTAAAGAACACTTATACCGCAGAAGTCCACCCACTGGAGTGAAGGTTCTGAGCCCCACATCAGGCTTCCCAACCTGGGGGTCTGGCAAAGGGAGGAGGAATTCCTGGAGAATCAGACTTTGAAGGCTAGTGGGATTTGATTGCAGGACTTCAGCAGGACTGGGGGAAACAGAGACTCCATTCTTGGAGGGCACACACAAAGTAGTGTGTGCATCGGTACCCAGGGGAAGGAGCAGTGACCCCATAGGAGACTGAACCAGACCTACCTGCTGGTGTTGGAGGGTCTCCTGTGGAGGCGGGGGGCAGCTGTGGCTCATCAAGGGACAAAGACACTGGCAGCAGAAGTTCTGGAAAGTACTCCTTGTGTGAGCCCTCCCAGACTCCGCCATTAGCCCCACCAAAGAGCCCAGGTAGGCTCCAGTGTTGGGTCACCTCAGGCCAAACAACCAACAGGGAGGGAACCAAGCCCCACCCATCAGCAGACAAGCGGATTAAAGTTTTACTGAGCTCTGCCCACCAGAGCAACAGCCAGCTCAACCGACCACCAGTCCCTCCCATCAGGAAACTTGCTCAAGCCTCTTGGATAGCCTCATCCATGACAGGGCAGACAGTAGAAGCAAGAAGAACTACAATCCTGCAGCCTGTGGAAGAAAAACCACATTCACAGAAAGATAGACAAGATGAAAAGGCAGAGGACTATGTACCAGATGAAGGAACAAGATAAAACCCCAGAAAAACAACTAAATGAAGTTGAGATAGGCAATCTTCCAGAAAAAGAATTCAGAATAATGGTAGTGAGGATGATCCAGGACCTCGGAAAAAGAATGGAGGCATAGACCGAGAAGATGCAAGAAATGTTTAATAAAGACATAGAAGAATTAAAAAAAAAAAACAAAACAGTGATGAACAATACAATAACTGAAATGAAAACTACACTAAAAGGAATGAATAGCAGAATAACTGAGGCAGAAGAACAGATAAGTGACGTGGAAGACAGAATGGTGGAATTCACTGCTGTGGAACAGACTAAAGAAAAAAGAATGAAAAGAAATGAAGACAGCCTAAGAGACCTCTGGGACAACATTAAACGCAATAACATTCGCATTATAGGGGTCCGAGAAGGAGAAGAGAGAGAGAAAGGACCCGAGAAAATATTTGAAGAGATGATAGTCAAAAACTTCCCTAACATGGGAAAGGAAATAGCCACCCAAGTCCAGGAAGCGCAGAGAACCCCATACAGGATAAACCCAAGGAGAAACAAGCCGAGACACATAGTAATCAAATTGGCAAAAATTAAAGACAAAGGAAAATTATTGAAAGCAACAAGGGAAAAATGACAAATAACATACAAGGGAACTCCCATAAGGTTAACAGCTGATTTCTCAGCAGAAACTCTACAAGCCAGAAGGGAGTGGCATGATATATTTAAAGTGATGAAAGGGAAAAAACTACAACCAAGATTATTCTACCCAGCAAGGCTCTCATTCAGATTTGATGGAGAAATCAAAAGCTTTACAGACAAGCAAAAGCTAAGAGAATATAGCACCACCAAACCAGCTCTACAACAAATGCTAAAGGAACTTCTCTAAGTGGGAAACACAAGAGAAGAAAAGGACCTACAAAAACAAAACCAAAAAATTAAGAAAATTGTAATAGGAACATACATATCGATAATTACCTTAAATGTAAATGGATTAAATGCTCCAACCAAAAGACACAGGCTTGCTGAATGGATACAAAAACAAGACCCATCTATATGCTGTCTACAAGAGACCCACTTCAGACCTAGGGACACATTCAGACTTAAAGTGAGGGGATGGAAAAAGATATTCCATGCAAATGGAAATCAAAGGAAAGCTGAAGTAGCAATACTCATATCAGATAAAATAGACTTTAAAATAAAGAATGTTACAAGAGACAAGGAAGGACACTACATAATGATCAAGGGATCAATCCAAGAAGAAGATATAACAATTATAAATATATATGCACCCAACATAGGAGCACCTCAATACATAAGGCAACTGCTAACAGCTATAAAAGAGGAAATTGACAGTGACACAGTAATAGTGGGGGACTTTAACACCTCACTTACACCAGTGGACAGATCATCCAAAATGAAAATAAATAAGGAAACAGAAGCTTTAAATGACACAATAGACCAGATAGATTTAATTGATATTTATAGGACATTCCATCCAAAAACAGCAGATTACACTTTCTTCTCAAGTGTGCACAGAACATTCTCCAGGATAGATCATATCCTGAGTCACAAATCAAGCCTCAGTAAATTTAAGAAAATTGAAATCATATCAAGCATCTTTTCTGACCAAAATGCTATGAGATTAGAAATGAATTACAGGGGAAAAAACATAAAATACACAAACACATGGAGGCTAAAGAATATGTTACTAAATAACCAAGAGATCACTGAAGAAATCAAAGAGGAAATCAAAAAATACCTAGAGACAAATGACAATGAAAACAGGATGATCCAAAACCTATGGGATGCAGCAAAAGCAATTCTAACAGGGAAGTTTATAGTTATACAAGCCTACCTCAAGAAACAAGAAAAATCTCAAATAAACAATCTAACCTTACACCTAAAGGAACTAGAGAAAGCAGAACAAACAAAACCCAAAGTTAGCAGAAGGAAAGAAATCATAAAGATCAGAGCAGAAATAAATGAAATAGAAACAAAGAAAACAATAGCAAAGGTCAATAAAACTAAAAGCTGGTTCTTTGAGAAGATAAACAAAATTGATAAACCATTAGCCAGACTCATCAAGAAAAAGAGGGAGAGCACTCAAATCAATAAAATTAGAAATGAAAAAGGAGAAGTTACAACAGACACCGCAGAAATACAAAGCATCCTAAGAGACAACTACAAGCAACTCTATGCCAATAAAATGGACAACCTGGAAGAAATGGACAAATTCTTAGAAAGGTATAACCTTCCAAGACTGAACCAGGAAGAAATACAAAATATGAACAGACCAATCACAAGTAATGACATTGAAACTGTGATTAAAAATCTTCCAACAAACAAAAGTCCAGGACCAGATGGCTTCACAGGTGAATTCTATGAAACATTTAGAGAAAAGCTAACACCCATCCTTTTCAAACTCTTCCAAAAAATTGTAGAGGAAGGAATACTCCCAAACTCATTCTATGAGGCCACCATCACCCTGATACCAAAACCAGACAAAGATACTACAAAAAAAGAAAATTACAGACCAATATCACACATGAATATAGATGCAAAAATCCTCAACAACATACTAGCTAACAGAATCCAACAACACATTAAAAGAATCATACACCACGATCAAGTGGAATTTATCCCAGAGATGCAAGGTCTCTTCAATATACGCAAATCAATCAATGTGATACACCATATTAACAAATTGAAGAATAAAAACCATATGATCATCTCAATAGATGCAGAAAAAGCTTTTGACAAAATTCAACACCCATTTATGATAAAAAGTCGCCAGAAAGTGGGCATAGAGGGAACCTACTTCAACATAATAAAGGCCATATATGACAAACCCACAGCAAACATCATTCTCAATGGTGAAAACCTGAAAGCATTTCCTCTAAGATCAGGAACAAGACAAGGATGTCTACTCTCACCACTATTATTCAACATAGTTTTGGAAGTTTTAGCCACAGCAATCAGAGAAGAAAAAGAAATAAAAGGAATACAAATTGGAAAAGAAGAAGTAAAACTGTCACTGTTTGCAGATGACATGATACTATACATAGAGAATCCTAAAGATGCCGCCAGAAAACTACTAGAGCTAATCAATGAATTTGGTAAAGTTGCAGTATACAAAATTACTGCACAGAAATCTCTTGCATTCCTACACACTAATGATGAAAAATCTGAGAGGGAAATTAAGGAAACACTCCCATTTACCATTGCAACAAAAAGAATAAAATACCTAGGAATAAACCTACCTAGGGAGACAAAAGACCTGTATGCAGAAAAGTATAAGATAATTAAAGATGATACCAACAGATGGAGAGATATACCATGTTCTTGGATTGGAAGAATCAATATTGTGAAAATGACTATACTACCCAAAGCAATCTACAGATTCAGTGCAATCCCTATTAAATTACCAATGGCATTTTTTACAGAACTAGAACAAAAAAAGGTAAAATTTGTATGGAGACACAAAAGACCCCGAATAGCCAAAGCAGTCTTGAGGGAAAAAAACGGAGCTGGAGGAATCAGACTCCCTGACTTCAGACTATACTACAAAGCTACAGTAATCAAGGGAATATGGTACTGGCACAAAAACAGAAACATAGATCAATGGAACAGGATAGAAAGCCCAGAGATAAACCCATGCACCTATGGTCAACTAATCTATGACAAAGGAGACAAGGATATACAATGGAGAAAAGACAGTCTCTTTAATAAGTGGTGCTGGGAAAACTGGACAGCTACATCTAAAAGAATGAAATTAGAGCACTGCCTAACACCATACACAAAAATAAACTCAAAATGGATTAGAGACCTAAATGTAAGGCCAGGCACTATAAAACTCTTAGAGGAAAACATAGGAAGAACACTCTTTGACATAAATCACAGCAAGATCTTTTTTGATCCACCTCCTAGAGTATTGGAAATAAAAACAAAAATAAACAAATGGGACCTAATGAAACTTAAAAGCTTTTGTACAGGAAAGGAAACCATAAACAAGACGAAAAGACAACCCTCAGAATGGGAGAAGGTATTTGCAAATGAATCATCGGACAAAGGATTAATCTCCAAAATATATAAACAGCTCATGCAGCTCAATATTAAAGAAACAAACAGCCCAATCCAAAAATGGGCAGAAGACCTAAATAGACATTTCTCCAAAGAAGACATACAGATGGCCAAGAAGCACATGAAAAGCTGCTCAACATCACTAATTATTAGAGAAATGCAAATCAAAACTGCAATGAGGTTATCACCTCACTCCTGTTAGAATGGGCATCATCAGAAAATCTACAAACAACAAATGCTGGAGAGGGTGTGGAGAAAAGGGAACCCTCTTGCACTGTTGGTGGGAATGTAAATTGATACAGCCACTATGGAGAGCAGTATGGAGGTTCCTTAAAGAACTAAAAATAGAATTACCATGTGACCCAGCAATCCCACTACTGGGCATATAGTCAGAGAAAACCATAATTCAAAAAGACACATGCACCCCAATGT
Organism: Balaenoptera acutorostrata; assembly: GCF_949987535.1. Lineage (NCBI taxonomy): Eukaryota > Metazoa > Chordata > Mammalia > Artiodactyla > Balaenopteridae > Balaenoptera > Balaenoptera acutorostrata. The sequence continues at coordinate 47,015,369 of NC_080077.1, forward strand.
TCATTGCAGCACTATTTACAATAGCCAGGTCATGGAAGCAACCTAAATGCCCATCAACAGACGAATGGATAAAGAAGATGTGGTACATATATACAATGGAATATTACTCAGCCATAAAAAGGAACGAAATTTGGTCATTTGTAGAGACGTGGATGGATCTAGAGACTGTCATACAGAGTGAAGTACGTCAGAAAGAGAAAAACAAATATCGTATATTAACGCATATATGTGGAACCTAGAAAATGGTACAGATGAACCGGTTTGCAGGGCAGAAATATAGACACAGATGTAGAGAACAAACGTATGGACACCAAGGGGGGAAAGCGGTGGGGGGTGGGGGTTGTGGTGTGATGAATTGGGTGATTGGGATTGACATGTATACACTAATACATATAAAATGGATAACTAATAAGAAAAAAAAGAGTATAACGATTATTACAGCTCTTGATTATCTGATAACAATATTCGTAAGATGCCCTCTTCTCCAACTCCACTTCCCTACTCACTAATGGGTATTGGTCTCAAATTTTCTTCTTTTTTTTTTCCCAGTTGTAGCGTCTCCCTAAAAGTTATCAGATTATACTAACAGAGTGATAGTAAAGAAAGACCTTCAGCTCTTTCAGATATTATACATTAATCTCCATAAATATTTTCTCCCCCTTTTCAATCTACCCTGGTTTTGCCATTAGAAGTCTGTATCTTAAACTCAAATCCAAGAATGGCATTTCAGTGCTTAACATCCTTCAATGGCTATTAACCACGTTGCACTTTCTTTATAGAGGAAGGTGGTATGAGAAAGCTCTTGAACTAAAATGTGAAACTTGTTCCAGCTAAATCAAATAATCAAATGGGAGCAATAACATTAACACTGCCAACTCAAATAAGTTAATATATCTGGTAAAAGTGGTTATATTTAATAGTTTGTATTGTCACCAAAAGGAAAATAAGTTATTGGTTATATATGAACTTTTCACTCAGATGATTCACTAGCCTGCTTAACAGAGTGTTCGAGAGCATCGAGAATATTCCAAGCACCTGTCTAAGAAGTAGATATTTAACAGTAAATAAGGTAGACATGGTCTTAGCCTTCATGGAGCTTACAGTCTGCAAATAAAGAGACAATGGCATCACTATATGACAGGGACTTGGATTGGAGAGAACGGGGTTCTACAGGCTCTAGAGAAAGGACACCTAGAGAGAAAACTGTCAGAGAGATCTTCCTGAGGGAAGTGACATCCAAGCTGAGATTGAAAAGAAGAGGAGAAATTAGCCAAGTGATCTAGGCAGAGGAGCAAGAACCTGACGTAGTCAAGGAATTGGAAGAAGGTCTGGGTGAATGAGTGAGCAAAGGCAGGGTGGGGTGGAGACAGATGAGGCTGGAGAGCAGCCGGGACCCTGTCCTGCAGGGTCACAGTCAGAGGGACACAGGATTGGAAGCAGTTTGCTGACTGGAGGTACCTGTGTGTATCCAAGTGAGGTTCCAATAGGCAGAGCCTGCACTGCCAAAACATGAAGGATGGTTTGGTTTTGAAATTTGTAATTTAGTAGGTAACTTGTAAGTATAATGAAGAAGTAGTTAAATTTCTTGAGATTTCCTGGCTAATTTTCTAGAAAATTCTTTGACTTATCTCCTGCTACTTATTTATATTTCACTGCATGCTATATCTGTAGCTCTGTTTCTCAACAAAGTTCAGAATTCTATGCTTAAAACATACTTTATTGATGAATTGACGTTTCCTATTCTAATTACTCATCTTCAATGTCTCTTTCTTCAACCAGAAATTTATATAATTAAAATGTTGTGTCCTGCCATGAAGAAGTACAGAAATAGAAAATATAACAGTCTATAGTATTACACTGAGAGTCGATTCTGTGGTAGTTTAATTCCCCATGCTTGTCAAAAGTTGTTAAAACATTGCTTGCCTTTTTTGAATATAAAATGTGGGCAGACATGTACTAATATATCAAAAAATGACACTTTGTCAAAGAGGGCTTTCATGGGAAAATGTTCTGAATAAAATGTTTTCTTTCTAAAAGAACCCAACCTGTTTAACATTCCAAAGCAAACACAAAAGCGCACAAAATGCCTGAACTTACTGCCAGTCACAACAGTCAGTTTCATTTACTCTTTAATACTTTTTTCTTATATACCAAAAATTTTTCCTCCAAAAGAACTATCAGTTTTATTCCATGATAACCCTGGTTTGAAGTAAAATAAAAGTAGCTCTGACCCTCCTCAAAATGGATTCTTTTCAGACTTACTAGCACTTCTAATAGTATGAAGATGATATGGTTGGCTATGTCTACCGTTAGACTCAATGTAATTATATGTGAAGCAACAATTCCCTTATCTATTAGGAACACTTGCTGCGGCTAACTGCATTTCACTGTCTGGCAGATGAAATGCTGAATTAAAATCTCAAACTAGTTTCTCAAGTTTTTTTTTTTTCCCCAGTCATTTAAAAATCTTTTAGCCTAGGGGAAGATGGTAGCCAGAAAAGAATGGAAAACAGATGGTATTTAAAGGCCTGAGCAAGATGAACAAAGCAGATGTACCTTCCTGGTTCTCAAATAGTCCCTCTCCATTGTGATTACTTTGAGACAGTTACAATCCTTTGGACTTTCTGAGGATGTTTGGAGTTAAGATAATGGTTGATAGTTGAAATGGTAAATGGTAAATCAATACATAATTGGATTTGATCACAATCTCATATTGTCTTATCTAAACAGGAGGGATATTAGTATATATTACCTACATTCTTTGCAGAGAATGCGCCTAAGTCTAGCTCCTGAGTAATAATATCTTGTTCATTGTTTAGGGAACCAGGGAGAAGGACTGAAAGAAACAAAAGCACTTGGCATTTGAGGTAATTGAGATACAGTACAGCTTGAAGGCATCCTGGAATGCCACATAATAGTACTAGTGTGAAAAGAGGAGAAATATTCTACACAGCTTCACTTGATGTGTAAGCTGAGTCAGATTTTATGTTCTGAATTAAAATTCCTAAAGGGTCGGGGCGGGGGGCGAGAAGGGTGCAGATGGTTTGAGCTAATGTCAGAGAATGGTAGAAACAGATTCCTCCAACTATAAGCATTCATTGGAGAGTAGAAGGCCCAGGTTTTAATAAAATATTAGAAAATTCAGCATATATTGGTATGAAAAGATATTAATATTGGGAAGAACAGATTTTAGTTACTAATAGGCAAGCCAAATGTGTTACCTTCACCTTTTAATTAAGTTTATATATATATATATATATATATATATATATATATATATATATATATATCATGTTGTCTGTTTAAATAGAAGTTAAAATCAGAATGTATTATCAGACTGACACAAAGGAAGTTTTGTTACACTGATTGTTACACGCTTATGAACCATCTGCTAAAAACAGTGGTTCCTTCTAAATGTACTAAGGCCAAAATTAATTTATATTTAGATCCCTTTAAAGTTTAAATAATCATATCCTGTCTATAGACTATTTTTGCCTAGGAGGTTAAAGTATATGTCATATGTATAAAGGAAACATCAATGGCATATCAATATTTGATTCTACTACATGTTAGCCATGCCAGAGACCCTGCAGTCATACCTAATATAAACGGCTCACTGTGGGTTCACAACTGAAACAAACAAAAGATACAAACTGATCGTGATTTATTTTAATATTAAAATCTTACAGCACTTTTTTAGCTATTTTATAAATTAATTTCAAAATGGATGAGGCAGTAACATTGAGGTTTAGCTAATTATGTTTAAATTAAATATAAGCATTTAAAATAACCATTTTAATTAAATACAAGACTCGGGCAACTAATCATTAAAAGTGGAATTGGTAACGAGATTTATCACTCTGAAACCACTTGTACCACATATCTAATGAGTTCTTTCCTCTACTTCAATGGAAGATAAAATGTATCTCCCCAAAGTGGCTGCTAATAAAAGATAACCCTTTCTTGGGTCATGGTTGTCAATTTGATATTGAATCGGAACAAAAATGTCTACTTGCATACACAACTGTAGTTACTATTTGCTAAACCATTTTCAACTTGACTTATATTTTAGTTCTGTAAGTGCCTAAGAAAACCCCTAATAATTGTAATAGCGTTTATTACTGCAAAAGAAAATGGATATATTTTGGTTGAAATTTTTTATAATTTTTATAGAGGAGACTCTGAGGAAGAAGAAAATCTAAATAATTTTGTGATTTAATTTTTTTAATTAAAATGATGTACTGCAATTTCAATTGCAGTTGAATTTGAGGAATAACACTGAATAGCTTCATTTTATAAATATACTTCAAACTTTATATTTGTAAGAATATACAAATGTGTTGCTATATTCAAATTTGTATATAAAAATGTGTATTTATTTAAAGAAATCATTGGCTTGTTCTTTTTCTTATGTTTCAGTCTATTTTTTTAATTAAATTATAGTTGATTTATAATATATTAGTTTCAGTTATACAACACAGTGATTCAATATTTTTTAGATTATACTCCATTTAAAGTTATTATAAAATATTGGCTATATTCTCTTTGCTATAATATATCCTTGTATCTTATTTATTTTATACATCATAATTTGTACCTCTTAATCTCCTACCCCTATCTTATCCTTCTTCCCACTAGTAACCATTAGTTTTTTCTCCATGTCTGTGAGTCTGTGTCTGTTTTGTTATATTCATTCATTTGTTCTGTTTTTTAGATTTCACATATAAGTGATATCATGTCTTTCTCTGACTTATTTCACTAAGCATAATGCCCTCCAGGTCCATCCATGTTGTTGCAAATGGCAAATTTTCATTCTTTTTTATGGTTGAGTAATATTCCTGTGTGTGTATGTATACCACACCTTCTTTATCCATTCATCTGCTTATGGGACACTTAGGTTGCTTTCACATCTTGGCTACTGTAAATAATGCTGCTATAAACATTAGGGTGCATATATCTTTTGGAATTAGTGTTTTTGTTTCTTCAGATATATGTCCAGGAATGGAATTGCTGGATCGTATGGTAGTTCTAGTTTTAATTTTTTGAGGAACCTCCATACTGTTTTCCATAATGACTACACCAGTTTACATTTCACCAACAGTTTACTACGGTTCCCTTTTCTCCACATTGGCTAGTTCTTATACTACAATGTAACTATCATTTAGCACATTTACCCTGACACATTGTAAGTGCTTAATAAATGTTTGTAAATTGAGTGAATAAATATGTTGATATATTTTATAAAACGTCTTTTAAAAGATTCTGTTTTAAAACCATTTATTGCTATATCTTACCTTCTACTTTAACCTGCTCTATTAGAATAGCTGATAAAGCTGAAGTGCATCTACTTACATCTTTGAAGGCAGTGTGTTTTTCTATTATCTATTGCTTTTCTGTGTTCTGGAAGTAGCACAAATGTTAAGAATCTAAAAGAGAGCAGGGCCTCTGCTGGCTGAAAGAGGGTGATTTAAAGGCAAGTTAGCTTGTTTTGTTCCTTGTACTGAGTATCTGCAATTACTGATTGTCACATTTTCCTTCTGTTGTAAAAACTGAACTAATTGAAGGTACTACCCTTAGGGGACGAATTCTACAGTGTAATGAATGTTGAGTGCCCTCTTGAGTTTAGCATGTTAATTATTCATAATTATAATGATTTCTGTTTATTTGGGAACTTTAGAAATAATTCTGGTTTATCAAAACAAATTGAGAAACAGAGTAGTTGAGGCTTTGTTTTGTTTTATTTTATATTGAGGTCTCAGCAGGTGTATGAACATGCCAAGAAGTTCTCTGAGCAATGGAGCCAGTTTTCTGGCTAATAAGTGGATACTATTGACGTGTGCCATGTCCTGAAATAACTGAATGAACTTTACTCATTCTCCGGCTTCTCTAAAACTATTTGGGCAATATTGGGGTTGTGAGGGGAAGTGTTGACAAGGATTCAAATGGAAGAACTGGAAATAATGAAAGAAAGCATGTTAATCAGAGAAGAAATACAATAGATTTGGTAGCTGGCTATTAGCCAAGTATATATAAAATTTTAAAAAGACTTGCCTTTTCTTGAAAGAGGTGTGTGTGTGTGTGTGTGTGTGTGTGTGTGTGTGTGTATGTGTGATTTGCACTCTAAATATATTTGCATCCAGTGGACCCAAGTGAAAGATGGACATTCTGGCTATTTTGGACTGAATAATCTTTATGTCTACTATTATCAAATACATATTAGTGTTAATGATGTATTAGGACTGGGCTCCTACAGTCTATTTAGACTTCATACGCATTCTTAATAATAGCCTGAAATGACAATGAAATATTACTTTTTAAAAAGGAGCTTGGCATTGCAAATCTGTTACGTTGAAATTTTTTTTTCATTTTCCCATCAATTTCTTTTTTCATCTTTCCAATACAACACTTTTTGTTTTAGAGCCATACATGTACTCTGCAGCTAGAGAATTACTCAGGTCTCCTAGTAATCTATATTCAACTTAGGAAGAAGCAGCAATTGCTTAATATATTCAAGTAGTAACAAAGGTAAGAATGATTGATGGATAATCATCATATGGTTGTAAAAAGGTCAATATATAGCATTTTTTTTTTTTTTTTTTTTTTTTTTTTTTTTTTTTTTTTTAATTGCAAGCCTGGAAAGGCAATGAAAGGATTTTTCTTTTATTTATTTATTTATTTATTTATTTATTTATTGGCTGTGTTGGGTCTTCGGTTCGTGCGAGGGCTTTCTCCAGTTGCAGCAAGCGGGGGCCACTCTTCATCGCGGTGCGGGGACCGCTCTTCATCGCGGTGCGCGGGCCTTTCTCTATCGCGGCCCCTCCCGTCGCGGGGCACAGGCTCCAGACGCGCAGGCTCAGCAATTGTGGCTCACGGGCCCAGCTGCTCCGTGGCATGTGGGATCTTCCCAGACCAGGGCTCGAACCCGTGTCCCCTGCATTAGCAGGCAGATTCTCAACCACTGCGCCACCAGGGAAGCCCAGCATTTTTTAAAAGAGTACATTTAACCACTCTCAACCTAAAATCCTCAGCAGCCAGATCAGAAACAAGAACATTACGTGAAAGTACATGTGGGTAGCCCCCAATTTACAAGTCCATCTCTGATCAAAGGGAATTAGCAATTACATATTTCAGGGTTAGGCTCAAATGTGAGCTCTGTCCTTCATCAACAAATTGTTTAATAAAAAGACTAGAAGTACTTTAAAAAAAAAAAAAGAAATGTTCTGATCATACCTAATATGCTTCTTCCAACACAAGTTTTTAACCACAGATACTGAGGAGTGGAGAGAAAAAAAAAAGACTAATGGGAAGATCACTTTGCCTCTGTCTCTACCCGCAGGTGCTAACAGAGCAGGGGACAAGCCAAAAGGACAGCAGTAGATGCGGAGAGGCCATGGAACATCCACCAAGCAGATAATCATCGCTGGAATAACTGGAGGTGTCTGAATGTAGGTATGTGTACCAAAGACTTCTGTGTGTTCCTGCAATCCATTATCTAGCTTTCCCATTCATGTTATACACCTGCCGGCTCATCAGCCTTTTGAAAGCCCTACTTGGCAGGACTTGGAGGCACGCACATATGCACACAGCTACTCAGAAATGCAGGGCGGCTCTCCAGCAGGAGGTCCTCTCTCCTCTGTGGGCTTTTAAAACATTCTACAGAATGACTTTAAACTGCCTCCTGATTCTGTAATCTCAGCGTTCCCATATAGAAACATTTCCCACTGGCACTGAATCTTGTTTCCTGAGCACAGAAGGCCTTTGTCTTTGCTGTCCCACTATCTGAAACAACTTTCCCAAATCCTCTCTGCTGGTTTTAGTTCTGTTTTTCCTCCGAGACCTAAGTCAGGTTTCACGTACATGACAACATCTTGCTGATTCCCCATCCCAATTCATTCCTTCCTTTCAAATGTGTGTAGGGCTTGTAGTCATACCTCTCCTCTGGCATTTGACCACTTCTATCATGTATGGTTGTTTCTCTCTTCATGCGTCTATCCTGTGTCCTCAGTGTAGCTGTTTATTTCTGAAGAGGCAGGATCTGTTGCATTTTTGTATCAGAGTCCAGGACCAGGGGAAATGGGCTTGAAAAGAGCTACCATGATGGAGCGAGGCAACAAAGGGGCGTGGTCAAGAACACAGACTCTAGAGCAAGGCTGCCTGAGTTTGAGTTGCTGCCCAGCCAACTACTAGCTGTGTGACCTTGGCAAGGTTTTTTAAAAAACTTTCTATGGGGCTTCCCTGGTGGCGCAGTGGTTATGAATCTGCCTGCCAATGCAGGGGACACGGGTTTGATCCCTGGCCCGGGAAGATCCCACGTGCTGCGGAGCAACTAAGCCTGTGTGCCACAACTACTGAGCCTGCGTGCCACAACTACTGAAGCCCACATGCCTAGAGCCCGTGCTCCACAACAAGAGAAGCCACAGCAATGAGAAGCCCATGCACTGCAACGAAGAGTAGGCCCCGCTCGCCACAACCAGAGAAAAGCCCGTGAGCAGCAACAAAGACCCAACGCAGCCAAAAATAAAATATATAAATTTACTAAAAAAAAACCTACAAAACTTTCTATGTCTTCATCTTCTCATCTCCAAAATAGGAATAATAGTAATACACCCATTTCCTTAAGTTGTAAAATTTCAGTGAGCTAATAAAGAAAAAGAGCTTAGAATAGTGTCTAATACATTTCAAACACTCAAAAATCATTACTTATTTGTTACTGTATATACAATAATAGTTAATCTCATTTAATTTCTCAATAATACTAGAAGATAGATGGCATAATTCCCATTCTAAAAACTGGAACCCTGTGACCCTGAGCAATCAGGTTACTGCCTAAGATGGAGAGAAGAGACAGAATGAGAACCAAAGTGTCTGATCCTAAACCCTGGGCTGTTTCACTCCCCACGCTGTCTCACACAGGTGCCTAGTGACTAGTTCATATTGATCATAATGAAATTTATTCTTCTCTATTCTTATGGTTTAAACCAAATTTGACTCAACAAGTATTTCTAGTCCCAGGCACTGAAGGAGAAAGATGAAGAAAATACAAGATGGCTATTCCTACCCTAGGATGTTTTACAATCTAGGTGATTCAAGTAATGAAACAAAGCAGAAATACCTAACACATTTTTTAACCACTCGTCTCTAGGTTCCTTATGAGACTGGCTCTTCCATGGTCCCTCCCTCACCCCATGTAATAATGTAGGTTGGACACAGTATCATTGTCTACAAAGATAACACTTTGGGGTTTGGTGGAATGTGCTACTTAAGAGTAAACCATAAAATTGATGAGTTTTAAAATTGTTTTATCTTATTTGAAGTTATCTTGGAGAATTTACAAAGAGCTCTATTAAACTTGGCAGACTAGCCCCTCTTGGAATCTCTCTATTTTCTAGAAAGTTATCAACAGTCTTGTTCTTCTCACTGCCAAAATTCTTCGGCTGCTGCTACTTCATTTGTGCTGTAGCACTTAGCTCTGTGTTGGGATGTAGTAGATGATTGATAAATCCTTGATTAAGTTGAATTTTGTCACCCTACTAATACTTAAATATGCTCTGCTCTCCTGGCCTACCACTGAATTACAGAGTAACTTCAGAAGTCCTCTGTGGACCTAGAGGAACTACCTTATGTGAAGCATACCCAAGAGAGAGGAGTGGAAGAACTAACATGTTTGAACACTTACCTTATTCTAGGTTTTTTACTCTGCATACAGCATTTTATTTAATTCTCAAAGTAACTCCATGAAATAGGTATTATTATATCCCCTTTACCAACAAGGAAGCTAAAATTCAGAGAGTTTAACTAACATATTGTAAAAGTCACAAAGCTAGTGAGAAAGAATTTCCAACACAAGTCTAATCAACCAAGCAAATGATGAAGTAGTAATGGCGATGAAGTGAGGGCTCGATTCAGAGTTATGAGGCAGGGACTACGTTTTGACACTAACTACAAGTGACTCAGACACATCATAGAACCTCTTCATGCCTCAGTTTCCTCATCTCACATGACATTGTCAGGAGGATCAAAATATTTTATTTGTAAGATAAAATATGTGTGTGCTCTGCGTTCATCTCCTCACAGAGCTGCGTGAACAGATGCGAGTTAAGGGCATGTACTTTAATGTGGTTGATAATTTTAATCACATCCTGCAAAACGTTGTTAAGTTCAGGTGACATTTTTTGGCTAGCCAGCATTTCTCTATGGATGACACAGTGCATAGACTCACGTTCAGAAACGACCTCTTTGACCCGAGTAGTGAAACCAGAAAGCTGTCCCGTCATGGCAGCCGCTCTGTCCACACATATACCGACACAAAATGACCAATTCAGTTTTCCTGATATGTAATCATTCAAAGACTTGAATAACTCTGCAGCTGTGGTGTTGGTTGGCAACAAAAGTGCACATAACATATCCTCATGCACATCCTCCTGAAAAATATATGGCACAAAAACAGGCATTGCTGCCTTGCTGTCAACATCGGTAGACTCGTCAACCTGGATTGTGTACCATGGTGACTCAGTAATCCTCTCTAACAATTGTGCCTCAATATCCTCTGCTATTTCATCATTTCGTCTAGTTATGGTGCTGGCCAAAAAGGGAACACGTGCCACCTTTTGAACAGCATCCTCTCCCAAAAGTTCACGGCAAAAGTCCTTAGCAGCAGGCAGGATCAACTCTTCACCAATAGTAAAGGGCTTCTTAGCTTTAGCAATGCGGTTAGCCACTAAGAATGATGCTCTCAGTACAGACACATTTGATGAAGTGGTGGCCTTCAGTAATTGCTTCTGTTCACGTTTTTTTCTTTTGAAAAACTCCAAAGTCTTGTCTTTTAATGCAGGGTGCTTGGTCTCCGTGTGGCGCAAAAGTTTTGAAGGTTTCATGGCTTCATTGGATAGCCGGTTGCCACATATTATACAAAGCGGGCTTGGAGAATGTGAATCACCTGTTGCAATGAACCTGTAATTTAAGTAGGACTCTTGGTATTTTCTTTTAAATGCAGCTTTCTTTTTGTTGGCAGTCTTAAAGTCTTCTGCTGTCTCATCATTGGGTCTTTCCCCCTTTTCAAAGAAGCTCTCCAGCAACGTTTGTTTTTTACTCTTTTTGGCTAGGGTTAGCTTGTGGGCTTACCAAAACTGTGACTGAGACAAGTGCACAGTGCGGGAAAGAGGCTCGGATGGAAGTGGTAAATAAAATAATGGGCGGGCCACGCATGGACTAAAATAAGTGTCGGATTCTGACTTAAAGCCTGCCACCAGATGCAGCTGTACAATTGAAGTACATCAACTCACTTGCCACTATAAAGCCTGCCACCAGATGCAGCTTCATTGTCACTTGCCACTCACTGATAGGGTTTTTTTTTTGTTTTTTTTTAAAATTTATTTATTTATGGCTGTGTTGGGTCTTCGTTTCTGTGCGAGGGCTTTCTCCAGTTGCGGCAAGCGGGGGCCACTCTTCATCGCGGTGCGCGGGCCTCTCACCATCGCGGCCTCTCGTTGCGGAGCACAGGCTCCAGACGCGCAGGCTCAGTAGTTGTGGCTCATGGGCCCAGTTGCTCCACGGCATGTGGGATCCTCCCAGACCAGGGCTCGAACCCGTGTCCTCTGCATTGGCAGGCGGACTCTCAACCACTGCACCACCAGGGAAGCCCACTGATAGGGTTTTGATATGAGTCTGCAAGCAACTGATTTATTATGGTCTCTGTGCAGTCAAACCTCTCTGCTAATGATAATCTGTATTTGCAGCCGCTCCCCAGCGCTAGCATCACTGCCTCAGCTCCACCTCAGATCATCAGGCATTAGAGTCTCATAAGGAGCGCGCAACCTAGATCCCTGGCATGCGCAGTTCACAGTAGGGTTCGTGCTCCTATGAGACTCTAATGCCACCGCTGATCTGACAGAAGGCGGAGCTCAGGCGGTAATGTGAGAGATGGGGAGCAGCTGTAAATACAGATGAAGCTTTGTTCGCTGGCCCACTGCTCACCTCCTGCTGTGCGGTCCAGTTCCTAACAGGCCACGGACAGGTACTGGTCTGTGGCCCAGGGTTTGGGAACCCCTGACCTAAAACATCCTACAGGCCTCAGTGGGATCCAGCCTGCTGCTTCTTGAAACAATCTCTTCAAAAGTTTTTCAGAGGAATTAATGGCACTCAAGTTGTACCTGATGTCTGGTTTTGACCTTGTAGATGTTGAAGAGAAGTCAATGTATTTGATGAGTTATTAAGCATGTGCTTCGGTTATTATGATAATAAAAACAGCTCAGTCTTAAAAAACTGTAAGGTGCTTTCCATTTCTGAGCATTTAATTGCATTCCTACTGAGTTTAGACAATAAATCATTAATCTCAGCATATGACCTAATGCATTTAGATTTAAGAAAATTACCCACATTTTTTCTACTCTTTTGTTTACATGCAAAGTTCCAGAAACCACCTACCAGATTTTTTTTAAATTGTATTTTAACCTGAATGAGAACAGGTAACCTATCTGACACTTAGAACAGTATTCAAGAAGTAAAAGAGAAATTAAGAAACCACTTTCATAAGTGTCTTTTGTGAAAGCCTGCCTAGAAGAGGCTTCCAAGATTACTGCTGATATGGAAAAGCTATCATCAATTGTTCAGTTTCATCTGGCCAATTTCAGCTGTCAAGTATTCCTAAAACTATAGGCCTATGACAATAACACATTTAACTTTTTTGAAATAGCCTCCCTAATATTTGCAGTTTAGCATTATTGTTAATTATTAAGCATCTTGATGGTAGAAGGGGTTGCAAAGATAATGATTTCAATAATATAGCAACAAATGGCTAATTTGGGGAATACTTTTAAGGTCTTGTCCTAAGTTATAAAAGTATTTTGTAAACTGTAAGTCACTATATGAATATTATTTATAAGAATAATTTTTATAATACCAAATTATGTTTTTCTGAAAAGTACTGGAATATAACAGAGAAAAATGTTTCTATCTCCATTACTTAAAAAATATTCATACACATGTGTTCCTTAACACATAGTAGGATGGTACCCATCTCAGAGGAGACTTATATAAATTATATTATCTGACATTCATAGAGGGCCTGCTCTATGCTAGACACTTTGAAATAGGTATCTCTCAGTCTTCAGGATGTCCCTGCAAGGAGATTTTATTTTCCCCATATATCCTTATACAATTGGAGTTCAGAGAGGTTAATAAAGAGATTAGTAAACTAGTAAATGGTAGCACCACAATTCAAGCCCAAATCTTTTAGACTTTGTACTCATGCTCTTTAACTATTAGGGAAGCCAGTTACCTCCATAATAGATAGGAGGTAATGAGTCAAAAAGAAAAATTCTGAAAACAAAACAATAATAATAGCTACCATTTATTAATGTGCTGGACTGTGTACTGGGCTAGGTGCCCTAGGGGCTTTAAATTCATTATCCTAATAACCAGCTCAAAAGAGTTCAATCATCTCAGGTTTTTCAATTAAGTGGATATTCTTTTGAAGTTTTTTTAAATTGAAATATAGTTGATGTTCAATGTTGTATTAATTTCAGGCTTACTATGTAGTGATTTGACATGTGCATATATTATGAAATGATTATCACAATAAGTCTAGTAACCATCTGTCCCCAAAATTATCATAAGATTATTGACCACATTGCTTATGCAGTATATTACATTCCCATGGCTTATTTATTTTATAACTGGAGGTTTGTACCTCTTAATCCCCTTCACCTGTTTCACCCACCTCCATCCCCTTCCACTCTGGCAACCCTGTTTCTTCTGTGTATCTAAAAGTCTGTTTTCATTTTGTTTTGTTGTGTTTGTTTGTTTTGTTTTTTAGATTCCACATATAAGTGAAATCTTACGGTGATTGTCTTTCTCTGCCTGGCTCATTTTATTTAGCATAATACCCTGTAGGTCCATCCATTGTTATCGCAAATGGCAAGATTTCTTTCTTTAATTGCTGAGTAATATTCCATTGTGTGTGTGTGTGTGTGTGTGTGTGTACAACATCTTTATCCATTCATTGCTGATGGACACTTAAGTTGCTTCCATATCTTGCCTTTGCAAATAATGCTGCCATGCATATTGGCGTACATATGTCTTTTCGAATTAGTGGTTTTGTTTTCTTCAGGTAACTATCCAGAAGTGGAATTGCTGGATTGTATGGCAGTTCTGTTTTTAATTTTTTGAGGAACCTCCATACTGTTTTCCATAGTGGCTGCACCAATTTACATTCCCACCAACAGTGCACAAATGTTCCCTTTTCTCCACATCCTCTCCAACACTTATTATTTGTTGTCTTTTTGGTAATAGCCATTCTGACAGGTGTGAGGTGATATCTCAATGGTTTTAATTTGCATTTCCCTGATGTTTAGTGATATTGGTCGTCTTTTCATGTGTCTGTTGGTCATCTGTATGTCTTCTTTGGAAAAATGTCTATTTGGGTTCTCTGCCCAATTTTTAATTGGGTTGTTGTTTTTTTGATGTTGTGTTGTATGCGTTCTTCGTATATTTTGGATATTAACCTCTTAACAGATATATTATTTGCAAATATCTTCTCCCATTCAGTAGGCTGTCTTTCATTTTGTTGATAGTTTCCTTCGTTGTATGAAAGGTTTTTAGTTTGATGTAGTCTCATTTGTTTATTTTTGCTTTTGTTGTCCTTGCCTGAGGAAAAAAAAATCTAAAAAAAAAGAAATATTTCTAAGACCAAATGTCAAAGAGTGTACTGCCTATGTTTTCTTCTAGGAGTTTTATGGTTTCAGGTCTTACATTTAAGTTTTTAATCTATTTTGAGTTTATTTTTGTATATAGTGTGAGAAAGTCATCCAGTTTGATTCTTTTGCATGCAGCCATTCAGTTTTCCCAATACCATTTATTGAAGAGGCTGTCTTTTCCCTATTGTTTGTTCTTGCCTCCTTTGTCACAGATTGATTGACCATAGAAGTATGGATTCATTTCTGGGCTCTCAATTCTGTTCCATTGATCTATGCAGCTGTTTTTGTGCCAGTACCACACTGTTTTGATTACTGTAGCTTTGTAGTATGGTTTGAAATTAAGGCACATGATACCTCCAGCTTTGTTCTTCTTTTTCAAGATTGCTTTGACTATTTGGAGTCTTTTGTGTTTCCATGCAAAATTTAGGATTATTTGTTGTAGTTCTGTGAAAAATGCCTTTAGTACTTTGATAGGGATTGCATTTAATCTATAGATTGCCTTGGGGAATATGGCCATTTTAACAATATTAATTCTTCCAGTCCATAAGCATGGTAACTTTCTATTTGTTTGTGTCATCTTCAACTTCTTTGATCATTGTATTATAGTTTTCAGAGTACAAGTCTTTTTTTTTTTTTTATAAATTTATTTATTTATTTATTTATGGCTGTGTTGGGTTTTCGTTTCTGTGCGAGGGCTTTCTCCAGTTGCGGAGAGCGGGGGCCACTCTTCATCGCGGTGCGCGGGCCTCTCACTGTCGTGGCCTCTCTTGTTGCGGAGCACAGGCTCCAGACGCGCAGGCTCAGCAGTTGTGGCTCACGGGCCTAGCTGCTCCGTGGCATGTGGGATCCTCCCAGACCAGGGCTCGAACCCGTGCCCCCTGCACTGGCAGGCAGACTCTCAACCACTGCACCACCAGGGAAGCCCCAGAGTACAAGTCTTATACCTCTTTGGTTAGATTCATTCCTAGATATTTCACGCTTTTTGATGTAATTGTAAATAGGATTGTTTTCTTAATTTCTCTTTCTGATAGTTCATTTTTTTTTTTTTTTTTTTTAATGATATTCTTGTCTGCTTACATTCTTTTTATGTATGTATGTATGTATGTATGGCTGTGTTGGGTCTTCGTTTCTGTGCGAGGGCTTTCTCTAGCTGCGGCAAGCGGGGGCCACTCCTCATCGCGGTGCGCGGACCTCTCACCATCGCGGCCTCCCGTTGCCGCGCACAGGCTCCAGACGCGCAGGCCCAGCAACCGTGGCTCACGGGCCGAGCCGCTCCGCGGCATGCGGGATCCTCCCAGACCAGGGCCCGAACCCGCGTTCTCTGCATTGGCAGGCAGACTCTCAACCACTGCGCCACCAGGGAAGCCCTGATAGTTCATTTTTAATGTGTATAAATACAACAGATTTCTCTATATTAATTTTCTACTTTACTGAATTCATTTATTAGTTCTAACAGTTTTTTGGTGGCATCTTTAAGATTTTGTATATGTAGTATTATGTCATCTGCAAACAGTGACAGTTTGACTTCTTCCTTTCCAATTTGGATTCCTTTTATTTCAAATGAATTGGATATTAATATTCCCATCTGCCTTGTGAGAAATTTAAGGTTCAAGACATTGAGTTACTAACTCAAGATAGCACCCCTGGTAAGTAGCAGAACCGAGTTGCCAACTCAGGTCTTGCCAAGTTCCAAAATTCATAATCTTTCTATAGACTATTATAAGCTAAAATATAATATATGTCTGATTTATATTTTAGGTTGTGGACTGCTGCATCATTATCTTTTTACTCTGAATTTATTCTCAGAATGATTTTAGTTTTGTTTAGAAATTACTGAGCTTTCTGTTAGTAAGAAACTTCCAGAAAATTAACACTAATTCAATGAATATGCACTAGTCTGTGTTTCTTCTAATAGTGCTCATGTTTACATTAAAGTCAGAGTTAACATTAACTATCTAATGTGCCCAGCTTATATTTTATAATCTAGAATTTCACTAAGAACTTAAGAATTGAAACATGTATTAAATTTAGGAAAACTGTCTCATTTACATAAATTGCTGTGCTGGAATACTAGAAGTTACAAACACAACTGGATAGCTTTCATCCTAATCTTACAAGAAGCCTAGAGCAGCATTGTGCATTCATCCATTAAACAAATATCTATTGATTGCCAACTATTTTTATAAGTGTGTGCTAGGAAGATAGGCAGATAATAAGAACTCAAACACCCTTGCCCTCAAAGACCTTTACAAATTAATTAGGGAGAAAAGACATGATAACTATTAAGCAACAAAGACTGAGTTAAGTAATATTGCAACAGTGAAATACATGATGTTAAACACCAAAAAATGAATGCTTCAATTTCATGGCTGGAGGTGCTGACTATGGGTTGAAGTGGGGAAAAAAAGCCTTTCCGAAGGAAGGCAACTGGCTAGGCAGAGAGGATGGATGGCACTGGCCGGGCCGGTGTTTGTGGTGGAGGTGCCCAGGCAGCAAATACATTTATTATCCTGAAGGTTTGTGCAGGGGAACTGGAAAAGATAAGATTGGAAAAGGAGGTCAGGCCAGATAGCCAAAGGCTTTGATTCTAGCTGAAGACTCTGACCTTTGGCCTCCGGGTGATAGGGAGTCATTGAAAAATTTTGAGCAGGGGAATGACATAATTAAAATAGTGCTTTAAAAAAGATTAATTTGGCAGGACTAGGGAGGATGGTTTGGTGGAAAGAGAGCAAGAGCAAAGAAACTACTGCAATAATTTGGGTCTAAGGTGACGAGGTTCTGGACAGAGTAACAATGGGACTAGAAGGAAAGAAACAAATGCCAGAGAGAGTGCAAAGAAAGACATAAAAGAAGGTGATGTCTAGATACGGGAGAGAGCGGCACAAAATAGATTAAATTCTGTTTAGGAACTTCTATAGTTTATAAAAGTGGATAGAGTTCACTGGATGTTATATACAATATTCATGGTCTGAGATGTCATTAGATTCAAGGAAGATCTTGCTTTTACTCAATGTAGCATTTCTTTTAGCAAAATCTACAGTGAAGTGCTGCTTTCCAAGAGATAGTAGATGATATTGTAAAAATGCCTGAGAGAATAATTCTAACTGTGTATCATAGTAGTAATAGTAATAATAATAATAATAACAACTGTAGTTACAGAATGGTAGCAAAATTAGATGAGTAAAGAAAATTTAGCAAAACGCTGATATTTAATTTACCTCCAGAATTCCAATTTATTAGTTTAGCTGTTGTATTTTCTACCAAATTGACTTCTAAAACAGTGAATTGAATGTCTAGAGTACATTATTGTCACACATTATTGATATGATTCTCTAGTAATTTGGGGCTTATTTGGTGCCTTCCCTCAAGGATTATTTCCATTGTCTTCAAGATGTCTTTGTATAATAATTATTTTACTTTATAGATGGAAAAATTAAGCCATAGAGAAAGTCAATTCAAATGACTTATCCAAGGTGGTGTGAGAGCAGAAGAATATATCTTTCCTATGGATCCAGTGGACTACATAGATAAAATAAAACTAGAAAGACATCAATATTCTTTTCAGTTGTTTAGGTTTAATAAAAATACCCAGTGCCAGGCAAATGCAACCTTCTTCCCTAGAACGAACACACACACACACACACACACACACACACACACACACACACACTCTCCCCCTCTCTCTCTCTCTCTCTCTCTCTCTCTCCATTGTATTACTATGATATATATATATATATATATATCAGTTACTTCAAAAAGCAAGTGTCATTTTAATATTACTTATATGCTGTTTTTAGTGCATCAAGTAAGACATATTGTGGCTTCTAATATTAATTCATTCCCCACTTAGCATTGTTAAGAATATTTATGTTCTAGTATAGAGCAAAACATATTGTTATCCATTTTCCCCAGCTTTGATATAAAAGCATTCGTCAGTTGTTTTCTAGGGACGAATGTTGTCAAAGTTTGACAGTAATTTATGTTGTCAGTCCATTACGTTGATTTTATGGCAGCCAACACAACTATTGTCCATTTATGAGAAACCCGAGGACCACTCTAGGTCTCAGCAAAGGCCGTTTGATACCTGCCCTCTCATATGGCTGACCTTGAGGGAAGCTGAGTTTGGTAATTTATGGCAAACGCTATCTAGGAAGACCTATTTGCAAGATTCACTGTCATTTAGTGCTAAATGATCATTGCTGAGTCCAGAGACAATCTGAGCTCCTGACAGAGCAATCCCATAAAAAATATTGCCTACCCACCCAGGTGTCCTTTCCAATTATCTGGAGTAGAAATTAATACTTTTAAAAGCTGCTAGTTTTTGAAAGGTTATTACAATTTATTCCAGCCGTTTCTTTTGCACATTATGATGAATTAGTTTATTACACCATTATTTTCCACGTCAGCTTTTTAGAAGATTGAACCATAATGTTGAAACATTAGTGTGAATGGCAAACATACTATTTTACAGTTGAGTAATATATTTCTTTGAGAAAAATGTGCTCAGTTTTTAATAACAGGTAATTTTATGTCTATGTTCCCTAATACTATTGTCAGGTATTATTTATTTCTGTTTGGTAAGAAGTAGAGAACTTTCTCTTAAAACGTTAATGGTGGTTTAGACAGATTTTAGAGTCATAGTAAGAATATATGACTTAAAAGTAGAAAATATAAATTGTAAGTGTTTTTCCCTGAAAGCTCGTATTTTCTAAGGTTTTCTTGACACCAATTTAATATATGATTAATTCCAGGGAGAGTAATACTTCTGTCTTAATTTTGTCTCTAAAGGTAGTGGACAGGAAGGTGGATTTTTTATTCGTTTTTCTAAGGTTCTAACAAGTTTCCAGTTTTTCTTTAATAAAAAAACTTTTTTATCCTAAATGATTTGTTGCTTCATAAATCACTTAGTGATGTTCTATCATTTACAGGTACTTTGTAAATAATATTAATTAGCACTTTAATAGAGATTTATTTTTTTCAGTCATTGTTCTCTATTATTGTCTACTAAAATTGTAAAGAAGTATAGTTAATTTTCTATTTACCAGGTATTAAAAAATACTCATTTTACCTCTATGTGACAAAAATTGATTAGATGTATTCTAAAGAGTACTCAGTGTTGTATATTTTTATTCATATAGCAAATATTTTTTGGATGCCTGTTACGTGCCAGGCATTGTAAACTGTGTGGAGCTGGGACAGAGCCATAGCAACATTTTAGAAATGTGTTCTTTTTATTTCTGTTACAATTATTTTTATCCCTACGGTTTTTAAAAAATACAACTCCACAAAATTCTGAATCCTGAGTAAACTGAGCATGTAAACAAATTCAGTAACACTTTGGAAGCTTTACATTTGCTACCTCCAGTCCCACAAATGCTTGCCAAAGGAAATAGCGTTTTTTGCTTTCTCATCAAACACATTTGTTTCTTTAGCAAACGTTTTCAATATTGAAGTATTTATTTTTGTTGATATGACTGAAACAAATGTTAGTTTTAGCAGAATTACGATTTACAACGTTCTATAAATTTTTCCTATTCTGCCAGAGGATTTCTTGATAACGTATAGTCTCATAATGGGAGTGCCAAAGTTTCTTTTTTCGGGGGGTGGATTTTTACTGAAGTTTGGTATACATACAGGGAAAATGCACACATAATAAGTATACAGCTCAATACATGGTCACAAAGTGAGCAGATCTGTGTAAGCAGCACTCAAGTCAAGAGACAAAAATCACCAGCATTCCAGCAAACATCCCTGTCGCCTTCCAGCTACCACCTCCCACCCTCACCCCAGTAAACATTCTTCTGATTTGTGGCATCTTAGATTACATTAGGTTCTTTTTTGAACTTTATACAAATAAAATCATGATAAAAGTATGACATCTTTTCCTCAATGTAATGTTTTCGAGATTCATCCACATGGTTGTATGTAGTTGTACTTTATTGTCATTGCCACATGGTGTATTTCTTCATTTAAATATACCATATATTATTTACCCAGTCTACATTGATCACTAGATTGATTACATTTTGGGATTATTGCAAAAAAATGCTTGTATGAGCATTAACACACATATCACTTGAAGAAAAATGAAAGCATTTCTGTTGGAAATATCCTAGGAGTAGAATAGCTGTGTCTCAGGATAGGTATAGATTCAGGTTTCATAAATACTGCCAAATATTTTCCAGAGTCCCGGTAATCTCTTACACTTACTAGTTATTTTACTTTGGACCCCAAGCTTAAAAATAACTGGGGAGAATTGGAGCGAATAATTTCTAAGTTTCTTTCAGGCCAAAAATTCTGTAATTCAGTACTTGTTTACAGTGGAGAACATTAGCATCGATTTCAACATAAGGCAAATAATGAAAGTCTGCTATTTGGTTTTCCATTATATTTCTCTATTTACATTTGCATCTGGATTTGACTGTTAATGAACCTGAGCATTCACATTTTATGCTAAATAATGAAATTACAGTAACCGATGCAGAAGAGCTGGAAAGTTTTCTGGTTTGCCCAATTGCATTTTTTTTCATGTAACACAGAACGTTGTTTGCCAGGCTGATGGTAATAATTAGCCAAATGCAAAACAGTCTCGCCCTTCAATGTTCCTGGTTATTTCCACTGGTGTAAATCAGGGGTTGTAGGTGTACATCTCTTTTGGTATTTTACACAAAACAAGTACTCAGTACATTTTTGATGAACTCATTTATCCATTTTGTTGAATGGGGTTTTTTGGGGGGGGAGGGCTTTGGGGGTTTCATAGAATCTTGGTTCTGCCAACTGACTTTGGCCAAATTATTAATCTCCGTTAGTCTTTTTTTTTTTTTTTTAAATGGAACTTGTTATTTTGTTTGTTTGTTTTTTAATTTTTATTTATTTATTTTTGGCTGTGTTGGGTCTTCGTTTCTGTGCGAGGGCTTTCTCTAGTTGTGGCAAGCGGGGGCCACTCTTCATCGCGGTGCACAGGCCTCTCACTATCGCGGCCTCTCTTGTTGCGGAGCACAGGCTCCAGACGCGCAGGCTCAGTAATTGTGGCTCACGGGCCTAGTTGCTCCGCGGCATGTGGGATCCTCCCAGACCAGGGCTCGAACCCGTGTCCCCTGCATTGGCAGGCAGATTCTCAACCACTGCGCCACCAGGGAAGCCCCTCTGTTAGTCTTATTTTCTTCATCTGCAATGTGGAGAAATAATAGAACTTGCCTCATGGATCACTGTGAGAACAAATGACATAGCACATATGAAGCACTTCACACAGTGCCTACATGTGATACCCAATAAATAACAGGTGGCATTATTGTTGTTTCTTAAATTTTAAGATGGGTATTCTTCCAACCTCTGTCTAAAAATAGTAAAGATTCCCTTGTTCATACATTGTGGGTAGACAGATATGCTATAAAGTCAATCAGAACCTGACAGCTAGATTTCATTCTTCTTTTTATTAATTATTCCACAAATAAATATTGAGTACCTACTATGTGCTATGCACTATGCAACATTGTACACCTACAATCCCTGATTTCACCATAAACAGTCCAGACACTGCTCTGGGCACAGCTGATATGGCTCTCAAGTCCTCACGCAGTGAATGTGTGGTGGGACTCGGTATGAAGGGGAAGTCCAGACACTATCGAAGAGGCCCTTCACTTCAGGAAGACCTCCTGGAGGAAGTGACAGCTCAACTAACAACTGATAGATGCATACGACTTAACCAGGTGAGGGAGGGGTAAGGAACGTACAAGAGCTAGAGCATACCAGGCAGAGGAAATAGTATGAGCGGACTGGAAGATTTTCAGAAAGACTGAAGCTTAGCAGACTAGATATGGGGAAAAGAAAATGAAATGTGTCCAAAAAAAAGAGGTAAGGCTAAAAAGGCAAGGAGATGCCCATCCATTAAGCCCTTATAGATTGGACTTTGGACTTTGGACTTCGGACTTTATCCTGACGATAATGAGAAACAATTGAATGGTTTTAAATTTGAGTATCTTGATCAGATTTGTGTATTAGAAGGACCACTGTTGGTACAGAGTGAGGAATGGATTGGGTGGGAACAAGACAGGAGGCAGGAAGACCAGATAGGCGCTTGGGACAGTAAAAAGGGTGGAGGTATCAGCAGTCTGGATTCAGGTCTCAGCAGTGAGAACAGGGAGAAGAGGATGGATAAAAAATAATCTCACTTGGAAATCTAGGATGGCACCCACAGTCCTAGCACAGACAATGGAATGCACAGTCATAGTTGTCACTGAAGGAAAGAAAACAGAAGGAAGAGGAGGTGGAGGTGGAAGATGGATATATTCCAGCTTTGGTGCTTGAAGGCTTGTTGAGTTGGAAGTGCCTGTGTTATCTAAGTGCAGAAGACCAGTAAGAGCTGAATAAATAGCTTTGAGTTTAGGAGAGAAATCTTAGCTGAAGATGTAAATAACACGGTGATTGCAGCAGCCGTGAACACCTGACAGGTTGCTTAAGCAGAGTTTAGAGTGAGAAGACAGAGGCTTAGAACAGAGCCCTGAGGTAAAGCCATATTTCAGATATAGATGGAATAAGAGGTACCTCAAAGGACACTGAGAAGGAACAGCCACAGACGTGGTAAGAAAATGTAGAGTGTGGTTATCGTGATGGCCAATGGGATAAAATGTTTTTAGAAGGAGAGAATGAATGGCTAGTGGTGGCAAATGCTGCCAAGGTATGAAGTAAGCTGGATATTGAGACATGTAACCACCAGATTTGGCAACAAGGAGATCTGTGGAAACTTTGCTAGGAAGTGGCTGGCTTTGAGCAAGTCGAGGTACAAATAATAAATGGAAACATAACTAAGATTTGATGGAATTTCAGGTAAATGTGATGACTAAATAGCACGTTACAGAACTATATTAGTAAGGTAATTCTCTGAGATCTGTTAAATACATATTTTAAAACTTAAATACAACAACTACAAAATATCTACCACTTCGATCATGTTTTCTTTTTCCATAATGGGTGTTCATCACTGGTTTAACATACACCTTTGAATCATAAAAATGTTCTTTAGAAGAATATGAATTTTATGTCTTAATCTGATTATTAGTAACTCGCCTCTTGAAACTCAGCTGAGAATTCTGAAGAAACAGGAATGGGGTGAGGGAGAATGTTCCCTTTAGAGAAATTCCTTTTGGAGATTTTTTTGTTAATGTTGCAAAGAATAGAATGTGGATGCAAAGCATGGAGGAATTCCAACTGGAAGGAAAGTTCCTGTCCTTGCATTTACATATATGCAGAGTCAAACTTGGAGAGAGAATATACTCCTTGGCGGAAAAGTCGGTGATTCATTGTTGTGAGCTAAGAGGGTACATGTTATAAATCATAAGCAGGAGAAGCAAGTTCTGTTTTCCCTGCCCTGTTCCACTGTTGAAAATTATTTCATTTTCAGCTCTTTTCATTTCAGGAGCAGCTCCTGTTAGGGCACCAGGGTAAAGCGTAGCAAATTCATTTAGGAGGGTGTAGGAACACCATGTGAAAGCACTGCTTCCAATTCATCTATAAATGTAGGGTGCATTTATCCTCACATTTCACACCAAGCCCCAGACCAGTTTAATGCGTGAGATTCGTGTTTAAAAGAGATTTGAAAAGGATCGTGTTTGGGGAATTTTCCTTTTAAAAATATATAAGGTCACTGGGGAAGGGTAAGCTGGGACGAAGTGAGAGAGTGGCATTGACATATATACACTACCAAGTGTAAAATAGATAGCTAGTGGGAAGCAGCCCATAGCACAGGGAGATCAGCTCGGTGCTTTGTGACCACCTAGAGGGGTGGGATAAGGGAGGGTGGGAGGGAGACGCAAGAGGGAGGAGATATGGGAATATATGTATGCATATAGCTGATTCACTTTGTTATACAGCAGAAACTAACACACCACTGTAAAGCAATTATACACCAATAAAGATGTTAAAAAATAAATAAATAAAATAAAATCTTTGCCAGTTTCAAAAAATATATATATATAAGGTCACTTAGGTGGATGATAGAATGGGTCCTTTCACGGACAGGGCGTCCTCTCACAGTGGCTTTGGTGCGTGAAGGCAGAGCTAAGGAGCGGTGCTTTGTGGAGCGGTTGGTGCGCTCAGTGGCAGAGCCCTGCGGGGCACCCCTCACCCTTGTCCTCCACCTCACTGAGCGCCTCCCCTCTGGGGATGGGGCACTCTGTTCTCACTTCATCTCCAGCACAGCTGAGAGGTCGACACTCTAATTATATTCATTTCACAGAAAGGGAAAGGCAGAACCTGAGAAATGAAGTAATTTGCCCAAGTACACAACTAATAAGTAACAAGACCTGGATTCAAACCCAGATTTTCCCACAATGACATACTGGAACTAAAGGGTTGTGTGCTTGTTTTGTTCATTTTTGTTTTTGTTTTTGTTTTGGCTTTTTGCTTTCTTTCCAAGTTTTGAATAGAGTCTATTTGCTTGATTAACAGAAGACTAATATTGTTGTCTTCTAAATCTATCGCAGGCTTCACTTTACCACCCTATTCTTTTCTTTCCTTTATTCTTTATATGCATTTATATCTTATTATTTACCTCCTGGAGCTGACCTTCTAAGTGGGAGAGGGGAGAGGTAGACAGTAAGCACATGTATAACCACGACAGTGGGGAAAGAGAAGGCAAAGTCAAGTAGAAAGGGAGTGCCAAGGGGATGGAAAGAGAGACGTTGTGTTCTCAAGTAAGGCAGTCAGGGAAGACTTTTCAGGTGAGTTAAAGTTAGACAGAAGCCACAGGGAGCAAACCCTGCCCACAGCCCAGTGCAGTGCACCTCAGGAAGAGGAAGCCTGACCAACCAACCCAAGGCAGGAACTTGCCAAGTGTTTGTGTGTCCCTACCTCTGTCTTCCCCAAGGCAAGGAGGCCAGGTAGCCAGAATGAATAGGTTAGGGGAATGGAGAATGGCTAGCGAGCTACTAAATCCGACAGGCCTGGTAATGGGGCAGCTGGTCTGACCTCAGAGGGCCCTGTAAGTCACATAAGGACTTTAGTCAAATCTAGTAAGGAAGTCACATTTACAATTAATATTGCTTTAACATGTCCAATCCAAGTTTTACCGGTTTGCTCCTCTTTCGGGTTTCCTCTTAGTTATAAATAGATCCAGTTGGATGATTTGTCCTGAAACCAAGGAGAGCAGGATCAGAAAATAAGCAAGCTGCCACTCTCCTCTCCTCCCCTGGGGCAGGCAGCAATACAAGATCACAGATTTCTCTGGTCTGCCTGCAAAAGATCAGAGTTGGCCAAGAGATGAACCATTCCAGACATAGCCTTTCTCATGCCGATTTTTCCATCTCTGCTCCCCCACCCACCTGCATTTATTAATAGCCTGAAGTCCAAGAACCAAGTCTCCAGCAGCTGAATTTGCTTCTGCTTCTGCCCGCTTCCTTGACCCAGGAAATAAAACCAGCTGTGATCCTCTCTGCTCCCCACTGAACCCCCTCCTGACCCCATGTGCGCTCAGTCCCCGTGGGTCTCCTAGGTAATTCCTCCCTACTCACTGTTGCCCACTTGAAGAGACCTGAACAGCAAAGAGCTGAAGGGAAAATAATCTTGACCTTTCTGAGTCAAGAAAAGTCAAGATTATTGGCTTGTTCATCTGCAAAATGGGCTTGCCCAGCCTGCAGAATTGTTGTATGGGGTAGTAGCTATTAATAAAGTGATTATGGCTGATTCCAGGTGAGTCCTTGATCCGATAGGAGAAAAAGGAGGGCAAAAAGGGGGTCCCAGGAACTTGAAATAGAAGAAACAGGTGAAAATTACTTAACATTTTTGTTCTAGCCTCATAGTCTCACCATACTGCCACTTCTGAGTGCAGAAGAATTAACTAGAGTGAGATAACACAGAATATGATAGTCCAGGGCCAAAGCTTGATCTGTCCATCAATATGGTGTGATGGGAGTCTGCCCAGTTGAGAACATGAATATGAAAATGAGCACCAGGCAATTCCTGCCCTTAAGAGCGGCCAGAGTTTTTCAATGGGTGGGAAGGAAGAGTATATCAATGAAGCTATAGAATGAGACAACATTTGGAAAATTAGGATGTATAACAGAATTCCAATAGAATATGTAGATTTCCAACCTATTGTCACTTAATGGGGGATTGTTGAACATTATTCTGTTAGCTATACTGAAGCAGGGTAGACGCAGGGTGTCAGGGCCTGGCACAGCCCCACCAGCACAGGACATACAAGAGGCTACATATCAGCCGTATGTACTCTAAGGAAGTCTAGACTAAAAGACGGAGGCCACTTTGAACGGCAGCAGTCATGTTACCACTAACACAGACATCGGGCAATAAAGGGATGTTTTGATGGGAAAGTTAAATAGAGCAACTGGGAATATTCAGGCAAATGTGTAGGGCCTCAATCATTGGCTGGGATCGTAGGCAAGACTTCAACTCTTTGTAGAGTCAAGAAGGACAAGAGGGGTTAGAGACTAGGACTAACACGGGGTAAACTAAAGAGTGTGGAAATTATTCGCCAGGTCTTCAGGCAGATCCAGTTAACAAAACTAAGATCCAATACATAAAGACAAGACAGAAACTTTGGAGTCACAACCCAAAGCATAGGCGAAAGCACCTAACAGCAAAAGCTGCATGATGCTGACACCAAGATCCTACATCCCTCCCAGCTGAGGTGGGCACTGATTGATACCTGCATTTGGGAGGTTAGGCCACAGGAAGAAAGTGTGCAGAGGCAGAGAACTGAACCAGTGCTAACCCCTCTCATCTAGCAAGCTCTCAGTAAAATCCGCGTTAGCCTCTGGATTTCCTCGGGCTGCAAGATGAAATTCTGAGAAGACGAGAAAAGTAAATCTCTAGAGTTGTTTGGGGGTTTCAAATTCTTTATAAAAACCAGTTCTTGCTTAGCTCATATAGTTACAGAATAATTCTTAATTATCTAAAATTTCACCTCTAGGTGGATTTTAGTGAAGAATTATGTCCTCAGAAACTTAAAATTCTGGAATCAAAGGTAAAGACATTAAAAATGTAGGTGTGTTCATAATAGTTAATGAAGCCTAAGAGTGGTATGTGCTGTGCAGATGTGAGTACACGGAGAGAAACACAACCGTGCACTTGCAAAGATGGATTCTTTTTCATTAAAAAGAGGAAAAAAATGTGTGCTAATATTGAGAATGGAGACTAAAATTTTCTTTTGAATAAATCAAAGAACAGAAACGTGAGCTTGCCAGTTTACAATTAACTCAGACACAGAATAGGATACAAGAGGAGAGTGGAATGTTGTTGAACTGGGAAAGAACAACCTTATAAAAGCTGGCGCAAGAACTTATGTTTTCCTGTTTTAATTTACAGCTTGTGAAGTGTTGATATAACTTTCTACATTTTATATAATTTGATTGTAAGTGTCCCCTTTCAAAGGGACTTTGAGTATATTGGAATTCATTGGGCAAATGCTTATTCAGAAGCAAATGGTTATTGTCTACTTATTGGCTTCCAGAGAGAGCTTGTGCTGGTTCGTTTAGACCACTGGAATCCTGGCCACCAGCAAGCTAGTCAACAAGATGGCTAGTTACATTTATGAGTATTTCTTTTAGAGGCATTTAGTTTCAATCCCACAAATGGTAGTTGCAGTCCATTAGTCTCTGAGCCAAACTTTTCCGTGTCCTCTTGAACTTAGCAAGATTGCTATTGCAGCAACACAGTTCCTCCAAATTCAGTGAGACTCAGCAGGGCGGAAACAAAGCTATGTCACAGCAATTTAATCCCAGCTCACCTTCCCCTTTACTGGATAAACAATCAAACACCTGCTGAATTCTGCTCCACATAATGAGAACATCTGAGCAACAAAGATCAAAGAAAACTGACATTTGATCTTAAAGGCAATACAGTAGAGCCCCATTACAGAGAAGATTTTTATTACATGGTTTCAGATAGCTATTCTGTGGGTCAAATCATGCTGCCCAAAATAAACAAAACCCCTTAAAATCCTGACTCAATATGGTTGGTTTGTAAGGCCTATACCTCATCATCAACATTTTTAGGTGTTTGATTCGATCAGAATTAGCCTTCATTTGAATGACTTGAAAAATGATCATTTAAAATTTACAGGCATAAGGGAATAGGTGTTTTCTGTTTTTTCATTCATGGTTTAAACAAGCAGTGAAATATGTGAGATGAAAAAATATTAAGGATGTTTCTCTTCCTAGTTATACTAGAATTCCCACTTTCAAGAATAAGCAAAATACTTTGAGTTTTGAAAATGTCTAAAACACAAGTTTTCCAGTGTAATTCACAGAAGACACCTTGACTGTCCCTTCTGGGTTTTTTTCTCCATGCTTCTAGTGAATAAATAAATATGATCACAAATGACAATTCTTTCTTTCATGGTTTTATTGTAACTACTGAGTTCATTTCCTACAGTCAGGTATTACCTCCTTCCCTGGGCCTTTTTAAAAATATATATTGTACATTGTAGAATGCAAATCCCCCTCACCTTCTCCCGCCACACCCAAATAGCTTATGAACCCCCATATTCTTCACAAAATCTCTCCTGAATGAAAATGAAGTAGGGCTTTCCCCTCCAATCCTCCATATTAAGGTCTAATTGCAACAGCTTTCCACATTCTCTACTCTGTAAAGGGCACTTGTATAATTTCTTATATATGAAGTAAATACTTACTTTGATGTACTTAGTCAAAAAGGCAGCTGAATCTCTATACATTTTCTTATGAGATTGCCCATCTTAGAAAACTTTAAGAGGGCAAACACTGAACAACCATCATTTTGTACTCTGTGGGACTGGAGCCTGATAGAGCTTGGTGGTGTTTTATGTTTACAGTTGTGTGGACATAGGCTGTGTGACATCTAGATCTGTGTGCATGAATAAAAGCACAGGTGATAACAACCTCCACAGGACATCTAAAGCAGTTCAGTGTATTGGAAGTGTTGTTAAATTAATTCCATTCAGGTGGCAATAATGAGCAAAAGACTAGTTTTCAACAAGAGTACTTGATGGCAGCCAAGAAAAATGGAATTAGCCATTCCTTACTCCCTACTGAATACAAATTCTCGTATCTAAAAGTAACACTAGGCCAAGAGTATCAGAGCATCCTCCTGGCAGAAATAGAGTCATTTCTCATTTAGCTAACATGTTCGTCTAACCAGCAAAGTGGAACTGTATCTTAAGAATACAGTTCTTGATACTGGATGGTGCAGAATTACCAAGATATTTAACAGTGCTTTAATTCATTCAAGACTACTTTTTTTTTTTTTTAAATCCTAGCAAATTCATACTTTTTTAAATTTATTTATTTATTTATTTTTGGCTGTGTTGGGTCTTCGTTTCTATGCGAGGGCTTTCTCTAGTTGTGGCAAGCGGGGGCCACTCTTCATCGCGGTGCGCGGGCCTCTCACTATCGCGGCCTCTCTTGTTGCGGAGCACAGGCTCCAGACGCGCAGGCGCAGTAGTTGTGGCTCACGGGCCCAGTTGCTCCGCGGCATGCGGGATCTTCCCAGACCAGGGCTCGAACCCGTGTCCCCTGCATTGGCAGGCAGACTCTCAACCACTGCGCCACCAGGGAAGCCCAAGACTACTTTTGAGTAGCTGATAAGAATGAAAAATTTTATGTGTGTATTGCACTTTTCTACATGTAATTTCAGGGGGCATGATATGCCCCAGATTCAAAACTCCTGCTGACTCTACGAATTTATAATGTCTAGAAAAATGATTTTGTGGTGCCTAGAACTGAAATTTCAAATTTAAAATGACTCTAGAGATGATGCTTATATTTGTTCTTACATCAAATATATCGAATCGTTCTGAAATCATGATTTCATGCATTGGGATGAAGGAGGACTTATTTGCTATGCCAACGAAATCCCAAACCACAGAAGCTTCCATATAATAGAAGTCTGTTTCTCACCGCCCTAACCATTTGGAGTGAGCAGTCCAGGCTGGTAGGGTGGCTCTGCTCCATGAGATTATTCCAAGACCCAGGTTCCTTCCACGTTGTTTTCCATCATCTTCATCTTCATGCTTGAAGCTGCTGGTGCTCCCACCCATGAAAGAGCAGAAATGAAGGGCAATCAGGTAAATGATACAGAAGTAGTGCACGTCAATCAGCTCACATTCTGTTAGTGAGGATTCAGTCATATGACCACATCCAGTGGCAAGGAAGGCTGGACACATAGTCTGTGGCAGTCCCCATCCAGTGTGTGCCTCTGGGTGGCCAGATGCACATGTGCTTTTCAAAAACCCAGCCAGTCTTTGCATCCAGCACATAATCATGTACCAGCTTTCCCATCGGGAGCAGAGATGGCTCGTGTGTTCCAGCCACCTGTAAACAAACAGTCAAGTTGTCTGACTCTACTCACCTGCCCTCAATACATAGTGTGGGCATAGGAATAGGACAACTACAGTAAAAGTGCTCCTTTAGAGAAGAAGTCAAGGGAAACACAGAGCAGTGGTCCATGCCAGTGCTGAAATCCTGATGCTCAGGAACTTCTGGGACTCTGTACCCTGCCTGGGGACTTGTCCCCTTGGGTAAGTCCTCTGGGAGTTTCTTCCTTGTCCGGTATTCTCCTTAGCCATATCTGAGGTGAGATAGAAAGAATACCTTCTTTGGGGCCTAATTTAGAGATTGAACGATCACAGGCTTTTATGGGCTAGACTTCTGGTTTCTTTAGCAATATGAGTCTCTAAAAATTTAATCAGGTTCAGCTAGTCTCTTCCATAAGAAAGGAAGAAAGCCGATTACTTTTTTGTTTTGTGTGTTTTGTTTTGTTTTAAAACAGCAGTTACCCTTTAATGGCACTCACAAATTGTTCTCTCAGATATCCTATTTTGCTGTTTTTGTGATCAGTCATCAGAATAAGGCTCTCTGCTATCAAAGACTGCTTCTTGTAGATCAGTGTTTTAAAGAGAAGAGGCATATGTAGAAGCAGAATAACTGGATCAGGTTATTTTTGTCAATGTTAATGGAAATGCTGAAGGAGTCTTATTTCCAAATCAGACTAATTTCATCTGCTAAAAATGATGAGGCTTTGGACCCATTTCGTTAGCCTGTCTCCAATAGCAATTTACTTCAATGCAACCTGAGGAAGATGTACTTGCCTTTCAGCTGTCCACTGGTTTAGAGGTAATGAGGCATAATGGTAATAGCTCATTTAAAGTCACTTTCCACAAATTCTTTAAATTCAGTATGACACTATAGTCAGAAATGGTCAGCCCAGAGCAGAGAATTGTGGCTTGGTGGCAGACAACCCTCTTCCTGCCATGGCAGAGCCTTCCCATGACACAACCACATATGCACGCCCTCTCACAAGCAATTCCCCAGACAGCAAAGACTGAACTCTCACTTATGCATCTGCGGTATGTGTTTGCTTTGGTGCCCTCCACCCTGCCTGCTTCACATACCTGGCCTCTCCCATTCAGCCTGTACCATAAACCAGGACCCAGATAGGCCAGGCCTACTGCTAGGACCATTGCAAATAGCACTTGAGATGAAACTAGAAGCACACTAAGCCATTTTGAGAAGAGATCTTCCATTATAAAGAAACTCTCTTTCTGAAAAGATGATGAAAATCCAAACAAGGTGTCATTTTGTTTTGATTTGGTGAGGCAGTCTTTGAGCCATGTGTGAGATAGGACTGGTGTGTGATATCAGGACCAACCCAGAAGTGCGAAGGCAAACCCTGATCCAGAACTTGAAGGAACATGGACAGAAAACCAGAACCTAATTAGTATGAAAAGTATGACGTCAGGTTCAAAGCCAAGAGTCTCAGGGTAAACAATGAGGAATACCAAAAAGTAAGGGTCAAGTCAGGGACAAAAACTAACAGGGCATAGAGGAGCAGGGGTGGAGAAGAAGTGGGCAAGGGAGAGTAATTTCCACGAGCATCAGTTGAGCATGTTTGAGGGGCCCAGGCTCTATGGGCACAGATGAACCCTCACCTCGTAATGGCTCCCACTGTTCGGGTCCTAATTAACAGCAGAGCAATGAGCCAGGGAGACACAAACATTTACAGAACAGCTCTTAATATGCCAGACACTGTCATAGGAGCTATTCAAAGGTTGCTCATTTAATTCTGGCAATACCACTTTGAAGTAGGTGTCAACTCAGCATTTTACTGATGAGGAAACTGAAACATGGTTCAGATCACATAGCTAGAAAGTGTCAGAACTTAGTGCCCAGATCTCCCTGATGCCAAAGGCTTTACATTTTTCATCTAGCAGGGGTTAGAACTTCTTTAAAATGATCCATGAGTTTTCTGGGCCTGTCACAGCCAGTTTCCATTTCTCTGCTTCTGTCCTATAGACATATTGGAGTGAAAGCTTTCTCTGGGCAAGGATTTCTCTCATCATTAAATGTTCATGTTTGGTTAGACTGTAGGAATCTTTGGAGAATTTAATTTTAAGTCCTTGAACCAGACCATTCTGCATTTTTATCAAAGATGAAGTCCCAAGGCTGAAATAGATTTCTTTCTTTATGATATAAGCAAAAAGCCTTCATCAGGCTTTGATTTTATTTGTGAAATTTCAATCTTTGAACAATGACTTGTGGGAAATCCAGTTAATAATGTAATCATTTCATTAAATGTATTGGTCTTAGGTCATCCAATTGTGTCCTGACAATGTTTGGGAGCACAGCATGCTTGCCTTGGTATAGTCCAAATCAAAATGAAAGTCTTTCAGCTTAAAAATACAGAACAGCAGTTTTCCTGATACTCAAATCATCAGCCTCGTCAGAAGAAGTTACCTGGGCACAGAGTGGAGGGTGCTGAGCTCACTGCCGCTGGGAACGCCTCGAGTGAGTTTGCATTGCCTGCCAAACTCTAGTATTGAAATAGTAACAAAACTATATACCTAAGCACCCCTTATTCTGCTGTGGCCATGAGCAGAGTGCCTAAGAGAAACACAAATCTTGAAGAAGAATAGGGCAATGATTATATACAGTGAACTCCCACTGAATACAACATAGGTGTGGTTAACAATGATAATCGCTATTTTTCCAGCAGACATTTATGTAATGCTTATGATGTGCTGAGTATTGTTCTATGCACTTTATGGATATTAACTCATTTAACTTTTCCAACAGTTGCGTGAAGGCGGTACTGTTATTATGCCAAAGTTAGAGATAAGGGAACGAAGGCATAGACCAGTTAAGTAACTTGCCCAAAGCCAGGTATCTAGTAAAAAGCAACTCCTAAAAGTGTGCTCCTTACTTGAAGGATGATGACGATGAGGCAGATATAATGAGTGACAGGTACTTTGGAATAAGTGAAGGGAGAAGAGAGATCTCAGTAGTCACCTCACATGTGTAACTTAGCACTGTTTAAGTCACTGCACTGCTCCCTGTGTCACCATCCGCTTGTATCTTGCCTACTCCAAAAACCTGAAAAATTTTCTTTGTGAATATATTTAGGTGAGGAATCTGTGATAATGAGATAGGAAATGGTGAGTGAAGTAGAAGAATAACTTTTACCTAAAAACAGTCCAAAGGAAATAATACCATTCTGTGGAGCACTTGTCCCTTCCCCCTCCTTATCCCTCCTGATCCCCCATAAATAGATAGACTTATCGGAAAGCCTTAACATAGGATTCTTCCTTGCATAGAGTTTATAAGGCTAGATCCATTAAATGGTGTTATTTCAGCCCCTCTTCTGGGACCTTGAAATAGTTTTATTTTACAGAATACTTTCCTGTAATGGCATTTACTTAGTCTGTGACTTTACCTGTAGGGGCAAAAAGATTATCATATTTACTTATCGGTGATGTAATTATCCATCTTGACAAACATGTTTCAAATATTGCCAGATTTAAATTCTGTTTGGCTCACAGGTTTGCATTATCCTCACCCACCTTCGCAATTACTGCCCCTCCTTCCTGCCTGCCTTCCCCATCTCCCAGGGTACACGTGCCTGCCGCAAGACCACATTCAGAGTTTCCACATGGAATGGGTTTTTAATGAAAAAGACAAGGAAACAAGGTGGATGGCATTCCTTTTCTGATATTACTTCATTTTACTAATTCCTTTCATTGATTTGCCAATCCCAAAATGTAGGTCCTATTTGAACTAGGACTGTTTGGACTTTTTAAACCCTAATTGCAATTGTACAATGTCTATAAAGGTGGCATGTTTCTCATAGCCTCTTCTGAGGATTCCATACAAAGGGCGGAAGTTGTCACCTTTGAAATAAGCAGGCAGTGATGCTCCAAGTCAAAAAGCTTAAGAAATAAGGATGACAGGGAAAGAAAGGCAGTACAAGGACGTTAAAGGACGGGGCATCATTTTGTGAGCGAGAAAGAAGAGACAACCTGGAAACCAAGAAATATCATGTGTGTTAACAGACAACTGGCTGTAGGAAATGAAGGAAAAAAGTGGGATACAAAGTGAAAAGAGGGGATACCTGTATACGTATAGCTGATTCATTTTGCTGTACAGCAGAAACTAACACAACATTGTAAAGCAACCATACTCCAATAAAAATTAATTTTAATTTTTTTTATTTTTGGCTGTGTTGGGTCTTCATTGCTGCATGCGGGCTTTCTGTAGCTGCAGCGAGCGGGGGCTACTCTTCGTTGCGGTGCGCGGGCCTCTCATTGCGGTGGTTTCTCTTGTTGCGGAGCACCGGCTCTAGGCATGCAGGCTCAGCAGTTGCGACATGTGGGCTCAGTAGTTGTGGCTCACGGGCTCCAGAGCACAGCCTCAGTAGTTGTGGCTCACGGGCCCAGTTGCTCCGTGGCATGTGGGATCTTCCCGGACCAGGGATGGAACCCGCATCCCCTGCATTGGCAGGCGGATTCTTAACCACTGCACCACCAGGGAAGTCCCAAAAATTAATTTTAAAAAAATTAAATTAAAATTTTAAAAAGTGAAGCAAGGAAGTGTTCATTTTATTCAGATAATGTGAGGATCTCAGAGTCAGTTCAATACTCGAGCAGTCATTAGCATGGTAAGCCTGTGTACAAAGCAACAGATGAACTATCATCTAGATAGAGCATAGAGATGGCAGAGTGTAAGGCGCTGAGGACACTGGCTGTCCCTACCAATGGCTACCGGACAGGAGCTAATGGGCAGGAAGATCAGACTCACCTTCTCAGCTTCACCTTCCAAATAACCTCTGCTGCTTTGTCATATTCCAACTGAGTTTCATGCATTTGGTATTGTACGTATTGTTAAAATGAAAATTAAAACTGTCAGACTTGGGAGGCTGGGGCACATTTATAATTTATCACCTTCCTTTATAGTTAAAAAGATCAACCAGGGAAACGCAGCTTAGCTCTCAGTCAGAAACTCTCAGCACTGCGTGAAGCATTCTTGGGCCTTGTAGGACAGATATACTGCACACATTTAGTATATTTATTTCTCTGCTTATGGAACTTTTTCTTATCCCTGGTATGCTTAGCTTTAAACATATTCAGAGGCTATAAATATTATATGGAATTTTGAGATCTGAAAAATAACTTCTTCATCACTGATTTACTGATAGGCTGTAGAAGAAGTTTAGTATCTATATTTACATGATTAAAATGTTCAGTTAATACACCGGGCTGTTTTTAGCCATCCATGGCAGTGCTATGATTACATTTCAATCCTGGAGAAAGGAAGCAATTTAGAATGATCCCAGGTCTCTGTCCTTGGTTGCTGGATAAATAGAGATTCTTAGAGGTTGGGGAAGCTGGAAGAGACATGGGTTTCCAGTGGTAACGTAGATGAGTACATTTTAATGAGTCAGTGAAGCCAGATAACCCAATTTGAAACTATTTTCAAAATCCCGTTTTGGTCCTCATATGAATAAAGATAATAGCTGCCATTTATTACTTGATTTGCTCACCCTACCTTATTTAATCATTAAACAGCCTTGTTTTCTCCATTTTACAGATGAGGAAATTGAACCAGAGACATTAAATAACTTGCTCAAAAATCACACAGCTAGTAAATGCAAAGACCTGCCTGGTTCCAAAACCCTCGTCTGTTTCCCATTTGGCAAATAGCAAACTTGCCGTGTTTTACATTAGTCACACATCTCCCTGGTGGCTCGATCCCAGAGCAGCCCCCTCGAGGCGCCTCTGTCCAAGGTGCTCTTCCCTAAGCCCTTGGAGCAGATCTGAATGTGATACTAGTGCCCTGTGTCGGGTGAGAGTGAAATAGAATTAGTAATGTCCAATGCCTTCTAAATCTTCATTTGTTTCACCGATGAATCTTAGAACATTATAACAAGTGAGGGTAGACAGACCTTAGAGCTCTTCTAATTCATCTCAAACATCTAATGGGTCTCGAATTCTAGCCAGTCACACACCACCTTCATTTCAACCAGATCCACCCATCACTTTTTTACAATTATTTAATACATCGTTTAAATAAACTCTTTTTCATATTAAATCATTTATTATAAAAGGAACTTTTACATCACTATTTTAAATGGAAAACCAGTACACTTTCCATAATTTGAAGTTAACCATAAAAAATACAGACAAAACAAAGTAACGTTATTAAATTCTAGCCAGATATGGCCAAAATTCTTTGAAATTGATAGCCAGGTTTTTCTTGTGCATATTTGAAATTGTTTGGGGATATTAAAGACATTGTAGCATCAAACTGAGACTTTTCTCCTAGAATAAATAGGAGGATTAAAAAAGGAATTAGAAGGAAAAAAATCTTTCCCCAGGTTGTTCAATGTTACTTAATGCCAAGTCCATGCATAACTTAGTCATCTCTAGCACAAACAGTAGTCTGTATTCATCACTTGGAAAACTCTGGTCTTGTCTATTTCCCACATTTTACCAAAAAAGAAACTGAGATCCAGAAAGGTGAAATGATTTTCCATGTTCACATATCTGATACGTGGCACTTAGTCAATGTTCAGTGAATGCATAAATGGGCTATTTGGACATATTTGGGCTTTAGAATAGAATGTGGATTCTAATTCTGTTGCTACCACTTAATGTCAGTACGATCAAATGCCAGTTGGTCTCTTGACTCCCAGCAGTGTTCTTGCTAATGTTGCATCTTGCCTCATAAGTTGAAGATGCTGCATAAATGGTAGTTAAAAGAGCTGGGTACAGGTTCTGTAAGAGGTCCAGGTTCTACAAGCCAAAACCTAACATGGAGCTGGGAATCCAAGATGTATTAAATAAGCAATAGGGTATAAATCTTTAGATGGATAGGAATCTTCTTGTATTTTTCATTCTGAATTCAACAATTAAATCCAACTTCAGTTTATTGGGCACCTTTTCTTTTTGCTCATCTAGAGCAGAATCAAAGATAAATGGGATTACTCATGCTGAATGACCTAGAAGATGAAGTTGTCTACAGAGGCCTCCTCTGCCTTCCTCACCCATTTTTTTCCCTTTGTCCCCCATGCTATTGGAATGAGTTTTAAAATTCTGAGCTCGTCATGGACTTTTCCGACTGCTTTCCCAACCTGCTTCATAGTCTCCTTACCCGCATTGGCCTGAGAGTAGCTGAGATTAAGCAGTTATGTTAATGCATCCCAGATGGCCTCACTGTTTAACACCAAAACTCAGCAATAGTTGGAAACAAAGCTGCCTCAGTCATTGCAGTAAAGACTAAAGAAGTGCTTCTGAAAGAAGAGCGGGGAGAAGATCTGGGCAACAGGGCAAAGATGTGCCTTTGGGACCAAAGGATGCCGCTCCTGAAACAGCACCCTCCCTGCTGCCATCTTTGTGGTGTGCACAGCCTGGCTCTTAGTGGAGCCTGCAGAAATGTTTCCCTTAAACATCCTGCTCTGGATGTTTACCAGAAGAGCCACGTAGATGGTTTAGGCCCAAAGGGTTGTGACAGGTGATATTTTCAGCCATTTGACCTCATAAATTAGAGGGGGCAATGCTAAGAAAGAAGTTAAAGTACATGTAAGATGTTCCTAAATGGTTACTGGCTCATTCCAACCCAGTTTCTCCTAACTCTGGCTTCTGCTTTGAAGTTTTACCTGACCTCTCCCAATGTCAAGACCTTCTGCCCTCCCCAAAATTCCATCACTTTAAGCAACAGCGACTCTAACAGCAATTACAGACAAGATCTTATTAACCCAAATACCTTGCTTCTAACTGTGCCAATACTATACAAGTCACCTTTTTTGGAGAACAAAGACAATCTGAAAAGTGAATTTGTGAAGAAAATGTTTTTTTAAGTTCAATTCAGTAGTAGAAACTTCTTACTTTATGAAGTCAGTGACTCTGTTCCGTCCCCAGTACCTAGAATCTACTCTGAATTATAATAGATGCTCAATAAGTACTTGTCAAATGAATGAATGAATGTACATTCGGACATTTGGGCTCAGCAATCAGATGTGGATGTTTATTCTGCTACTGCCACTTACTAGTGGTGTGACTTTAGGCAAGGTACCCAGCTCTCTGAGCCTCTATTTTCTCATTTATAAAATGTTAGTGCTATTTTTAAGATTAGAGATAAAGTATGTAGAGCGTCTGGCATAGTACCTGGCCCGTAGGAGGAATTTAATAAATGGTAGCTAAGTGCATCTATGCTCTGTCCTTATTCTTTGGGGGTATTAAGGAAGTCTAAAAATGTCTTTTCCCTCAAAGATCCAACTCTTTTTAGTCAGTGCCACCAGTAGGACATAATGTTGGATGCCAAAGGGGACATTAGCAGCGGGAAATGGAAAACGTGGGGGAGGTGAAATAGGAATAAAAGAATCGAAAAAAAAAAAAAAAAAAAAAGGCTGACAAAGAAAGGAAGCCAAGCAGAGGATCTGAGTCAGAGTGACGTGACAACAGTACCTGCCTCGTTAGCAGGTGGGACAGAGGGATTTACCTCTCTCACCTCTCCTTTCCTTAGAGCATCATCTCAGGCTACAGGAGAGACAGAAGTTGGGGATTTTGAATGGTTACCTGGAAAAAGTCTTATCATTTCCTGCCACTGTTTTGAGTCTCACTCTTTTGTATGACCAACTTAATAATTAATTAATTACTGTAGCAATTTAGCCGATATCTGTGGAGCAATACCAAGTCCAAAACCCAGTTGTTGGCACCCCAAAGAGATATTAACGTTTAAAATCTAAACCTACAGCAGATCTTGTCTCTGTAACATCCATAGGTGTGTTATTTCTTTTATCACTTTAACTAAAATAAGTGGCTTTCTCATATGCAATGATGATTTCCTAGTATTCAAGAGTTAAAACCAGCATACTATTAACTTTTGTACTTTGAAACTGTAAATGGGATATGTGAGAAGAAACAGAGAAATGGGAATTGTTTTCATTAAGGGAGAAAATATCTTTTCCAGATAACCTGTTCAAGAAGAGATAATTCTCAGGTTTCTACTTTGGATACTGCCGTTATCCAAAAAGTCAATGAAATAAGATTATCCAAAAAGTCATTGGAATAAGATTGCTATGATGCATTATACTGGCATATCCACATACAGATTTAGAAGAAAAAATACTTCGGTAATAGTTCCTCAGCAGAATACATTACGTTTTCTGAATGAATGAGATTAAGAAGGCAAAATATTAAAGAATGACGTTCTCTCCAAAAGTAATTCTTCATAAAAACACCAGGACTTTTAGCACTACATAATACCATTTTATAACTATTATAATTAAAAGAACCAAACTGAAGAAAGATGTTGAGCCCAATATGAAAAACGGCCCCATGCCTTCCTCCCTGAAGGTGTCCAGAATGATTGGAAGTACTTGGATTATGCAAATGAAATGAGGAATTGTCTACAGTGACCTCCTCTTGAGCTAAACAAAGCTTTTAAATTGCCATAAATTGGGCTTCCCTGGTGGCGCAGTGGTTGAGAATCTGCCTGCCAATGCAGGGGACACGGGTTCCAGCCCTGGTCTGGGAATATCCCACATGCCGCGGAGCAACTAGGCCCGTGAGCCACAACTACTGAGCCTGCGCGTCTGGAGCCTGTGCTCCGCAACAAGAGAGGCCACGATAGTGAGGGGCCCGCGCACCGCGATGAAGAGTGGCCCCCGCTCGCCACAACTAGAGAAAGCCCTCGCGCAGAAACGAAGACCCAATACAGCCAGAAATAAATAAATAAATAAATAATCAAATGAATGCATAGGTTTTCTCTCAGGTTAGCATCCGGGTCATGATCTAATATTGAATCTGTAGTCCTGTGAATGATGGAAGGAACAGGAAGGGTATAGGGAATGTTTGCAGCCACTGCATAGTAGGAACATGGGAGAAGTTTCCACAGGGGCTCTGAAGAAGGAGCTCATGGCGCCCTCCCGGTCTTTACCTGCCGGCCAGGTTGGATCTTATCTCTCACACCCCTTCCACCCCGTTTCCCCAGCCTAGCCGTCACTTATACAGGAAACTAGTCTGTCACTGAGTTCACACACAGACATGATCCCTTCCTGTGGGGGTTCTGAGCTTCCTCGTCCTGTCCAGTCCTTTTATCTTTGGTCCCTTTGCGCCTGGATGGTTTACTTGGAAAGTAAGCACGGATGTCAGAGTGGTAGGCAATGACTGTGATGTGGGTTTAAAGGGAACCTGAATGAACAGAAAAATCGGGGATACTGGAGAGAAAGTAAGATTGACAGAGAACAGGGAGAAAGGGAAATGAATATAGGGCATATATAAGGAGATGTACCCCAAGCCCTGCATAGAAGCGGCAGTTTCCAACAGCCCTGGCTGCCCATTAGAATCACCTGAGGAGCTTTCAAAAACTAATGCTCAGTCCCCAGTTAAATGAGAACCTCTGGGGTAAAGCCCAGGCCGGTATTTCCTTGATGACTCTGCTATCCGTCAGGGCCAACGGCCATTGAGCTACAATCAGAGCCGCAACAAAGGACTCCTCTGTGGATCCTGCCTTCCGTGCAGCTGTTTGCAAAGGACTCTGCCTGCCTGCCTGGAAAGGACTCCTTCCTGGGCCTCCCTCCCACTTTGGGCCTCCCAAACTGGGCTCCAACCAGACGACCCTGTACGTGAGGGGAAAGAGATGGCTAAGTGATACAGTGTTTGAATCAGACCCTTGGGTCAGACCTTGGATCCAGGCCAGCAGTGAGCCCTTGGGCCAGTTAATTAACCTCTCCTGGCCTCGGATTCCTTTACTTGTAAACAGATGATAATAATAATACCCACCTCATGGGGTTGTGATGATTTCACAAAGTCTTAAGTGTAAATTTCCTCACGTAGTGCCTGGCGCATAGCAGATGGCTGCTATTTGCTGTCAGCAGTGTGTGTCAGCCTGGCATGTGCAAGTCTACCCAGCCCCTGGCTTCAGGGTTTGACAATTTCTTGGCTCATTGCATCTTCCAACTTGAATTGTTTTTAATTTCTCTCTTTTTCTCTCTTCTCTCTTCTCCATGGTGTCTCTCATAACCCTGTCTTGTTCCCTCTGCCTGGCCTGGCCTCTCTCTGTCCTTCCTTCAGCCTTCATGATTCCTTTGCATCCTTGAGACTCATCTCATGATCATCTCCCTGAAACTTTCCCTGGACATCCCCTCACCCCATGCCAAGCAGAGTCATTTCCTCTGT
Source organism: Balaenoptera acutorostrata (assembly GCF_949987535.1). Classification (NCBI taxonomy): domain Eukaryota; kingdom Metazoa; phylum Chordata; class Mammalia; order Artiodactyla; family Balaenopteridae; genus Balaenoptera; species Balaenoptera acutorostrata. The sequence goes on from NC_080077.1 coordinate 47,057,504, forward strand.
GCCGCTAAAACGCCCTGTACTATCTCTAACTCTGCATTTATCACAGTGTGTTGTAACTATTTATGCACGTGCCCCTTGCCCCCACTAGAACTGAGCTCCTGGAAGTAATTTATCTTGTACCTTTGGTGCTTAAAACAGTGTCCAGTATGCCACAAGCACTCAATCAATGTTGACTGACCTAAATGTGCTAAAATATCTTTTCTGGTGGCCTATTAAGATACCCACTCCCTTCTTCCAGCCTGATTTTTCTACCATTGGAATCATTTTCTTGGGTTAAATGAGAAAAACACCACCACACGGACAGAAACCTAGTTAGAGTGTACCTTTGGTTACACACACGCATACACACACACACACACACACACGTACACATGGATACACGATAGTACAGAGGCAAGGACTGTCCTCTGCAGACAGCCTCATCCCCTGCCTTTCTCATCCCCTGCCTTTGCCTCAGTGCCCTCAGATGAGCAGTAGAGTCACGGGCTGAAGAAGCTCTCAGGTTCCCTCCACCTCTAGAACCCGAAGGGTCTAGGCTCAGAGCTTGGGGAGATTCAGAGAAGCTGACTCTGAAGGAGAAAGATGGAGGAACGGACAGGGCAGTGGAGACCAGACCCAGCGTCATACCCAGATGGACAGAAGACAATGGGAAATGATGCAATCTGTATGGGAAGAATAATCCAGAAGGAACAGGTCTGGATGCAGGGCCTAGAGGAAACTGGAGAAGGGGTAAGAAACGGGAGTACCTAGGAGGAGGAGGAGGCCCACTGGGGAGCAAGCACAATGAAAGGGCTTAGGGGAGAGATGAAATTGGAAGGTTGGTTGGAGATTCGGTTGACAAAGGCATAATGTGAATAAGAGAATAGTGAAAATGTCACATAAGGCAGTCTACCTAGCCCTGAAAATGTCCCAGAAGAAAGTCAAAAGTCAAATGCTCCAAATTCAGAGTGGCCCAAAAGGGAGCCTTGGCCTCAGGTGGTGAATAAGACAAGGGCCCAAAGGTCCAGCAGTTAGCCCGTGTTCCAGAACTACCACACCCAGCCTTGGTTCACAGTAGGCACACACGCATGCCTTGGTGCAGGCCCTATTTAATATTTACTGTGCCTGAAACTATTTACAAGTCGGCCTTTTCTCCACAGACCTGGCCAAAACTCTTGTTTCAATCAGGCCGGGCCATCTCCATTGCTTCAGGCCATGGAAACTGCTCTGTTTCCTGTTGCTCTTATATTATAGGCAGACAGCACGGAAAATTCTTTGTTTGTGACCACTAGCACATTCTTGGAAAATGCCTGCCCTGCTGGTACTTGGCTGAATTTTGAATAGCTGTCTTTCTAGCTACCCTGGCTAGCCAGCTGCTAGGAGAACAAGAAGGTGATCTTTATTCATTTCCAGCATTTATATGGCATAACAAGATATGGCAAACTTAACAGTAAACATGGTCTATAAATCGGTATCAGAAATTGATATGTTGGGTGTAGGAAAACAAAATCACATTTGCCAATAAATTTTAATTCATCGTAGGAGTAAGTGGTAAAATGAAGAGTATTTTTGCGAAGTTTTATTGGGAATTCATAAAATCATGCAAATGTACTGGTTACAAATCGACTCTCTATACCATATCATGCACATTATGGTCATTGCATGGTCCTTATTTTCTCTTTTGACAATAGTTAATAGACTGGTGTTTGAGAACCTTTACCCTGGGATATAAGCTATGAGAATATTGAAAAAAGTGAATCATTAGTGTGCAAAAGGATATTTAAAATGCAGGGTGCAAATAAGATAAAGAACCAAAATATTTATAAAATAAAATGTAGAAAAATTAAGATGAGGGGTAAAACACATTACATAGTAATGGGAGAGGAATTTCCAAATGGAAGCCACACCACAGTCACACCCTTGGCACTGGTGAAAGGGCACACTGGAATATCGAATGCCCACAGGATTAAGGCCAAAGCTGATGGTGAACACTGGTAGGGAATTGGACTAGTCAGAAAGAGAAATATAGAAGGAAAAATGGCAAAAAGTAATTTTGCAGAAGTGAAATTTATAGATTTTGCTTATATGTGAAATGTCACTTAAACATGGATTTCACTTATAAATATAATTCATATATACACATATATGTATATATATGAAAAGAAACTAAATTGGTAAAGATTTTTGGTAGCTATACAACAAATCTTAAAATACAATATTCAAGTCTAAAATGTCAGCTTCCTGAAGGACATTTTTAAAAATCTCTCTTTCAATTTCAGATCATCCACACCCCGCCCACCACCCCCCCCCCGGCCAGTTTCCAATCATTATATAAAAACTGTGGTCCCTAAGAAGTGTAAGGACATTTTCCCTCCATACAGCATACTCTTTTAAAACACATCTTTTAAGAACTGGTATTATATGTATTTTTATACTTGAAAAATTATTGTCAAAGGAGGGAGAATACACTTTTTTACTTCCCAAATGTATAGGGAAGTGGCTAACTTTTTTAAAGTTTACTTTTGCAACATTTTAAGAACAAAACTTATATTTGTTTCTTTGTTTCCTATTTTAGGAATTCTCTCCTCAAATATGATCTACTTAAATTACCTTTACCTCCTTCTTCTTCTCTTTGATAATCTATGGAGTAGATGTTTGTATTAGATTGCTCCTGAAATGTATGACAGTTGGAACATTAAAGTTGTTTCCACCCCATTTCCAAAATTATGCTTGTAACTTTGATGCACCTGTAAAGCCATGCATTCTGTGGTGACACCAGCCCAATTTTTTCTGTGAAACATTTGTGTGCTAAGGTAGATTTTTCTATAGGCTAGCAATTACATAGGTAATTTTAGAAGTACACTTGGAAAATTTGGTCATAATGTGAAATAAGCTCTTTATTTATTGTGAAATGCTTTTAATAGTGACTAAAAGTTACTTTCCTCTCTCACTGCATAAAAATAACACAGTGCTGTACAGTAGAATGCTTTAGGATGATGAAAATCTGTATATGTGATATGGGACTACTAGTGCCATTGAGCACTTGAAATATCCTTAGTTCATCTGAGGAACTGAATTCTTAATTTTAAGCGATCATGATCATTTTATTTCATTTATTTTTTATTGAAGTATAGTTGATTTACAGTATTATATTAGTTTCAGGTGTACTACATAGTAATTCAATACTTTTATAGATTATACTCCATTAAAGTTATTACAAAATAATGACTGTATTTTCCTGTGCTATACAATATATAGCACTTGTTACTTGTTACTCTACTCCTTGTTACTTATTTACTTTATACATAGTAGTTTGTATCTCTCGTATAATCCAGCAACGTATATGCTGGGTATATATCCAAAGAAAACTAAAACACTAATTTAAAAAGATGCATGCACCCCAGTATTCGTAACAGTACTATTTACAATAGCCAAGATATGGAAGCAACCTAAGTGTCCATCAATAGATGAATGGATAAAAAAGATGTGGTACATATATACAATGGACTATTACTCAGCCATAAAAAAGAATGAAATTCTGCCACTTGTGATAATGTGAATGGACCTAGGGACTATTATGCTTAGCGAAGAAAGTCAGACAAAGACAAATACTCTATGTTATCACTTATATGTGGAATCTAAAAAATAAAGCAAATGAATGTATGTGAAAAAACAGAAACAGACACAGATACAGAGAACAAACTAGTGATTAGCAGTGGGGAGAGGGCAGGAGGGAGGGGCAAGATACAGTAGGGGATTAAAAGGTCATGATTATTTTAAATTTAAATAGCCATCTGTGACTAGTGGCTACTGTATTGGATAGAACAGAGCAAACAGATGTGGTCATTTCGTTGCCTGTATACAGTGTTCCATTGAGACCAAACCTATGTGCACCTTGATTTTCTCATTAGCAGAATGAGAGTGTTGACTACGTGATTTCTAAATGTTCTTTGCAGCTCAAACTTGTCTGACTCTCCTCTCTGTCTCAAAATATCACACTCTTTACACCCGGCTTTAATTCTATAACAGCCTAAATATCAAATCTAATACTGTGAGGCTTTAGTAGCATCAGTGAAAATGACACTTGAGTTTTATACAAAGTCTTTGATAATCAATGTTATCACAACCGCTTTTTACACAGATCACAGAAAATATTTTTTCCTAAAACTGCCTTTGCACAACTGCAGTTACATCAAAAGCCACCACTGGCCAAACATCCTCCTGCGAGGCTCACCTGTCTCTCCCTTGTCCCTTCCGTCCCCACCAGAGACCTCTTGTGCAGTGACACCACTGATCTCTACAGTAGCAATTCGAATACTTCTCACGTATGGGGGCCCTCCCTCTGCTAGATGTTAAGATTCTTGTTGTGGTGGGCTTGTGGCAACCATCTGCATCCCCAGCTCCTGGAAGTCTGCCTTGCCAATAATGAGACCCATATACCAACGATGATAGTTACCATTTACCAAGAGCTCGCTGTGACCAGACATTGTGCTAAGGGATTTATATTCTCATTTACCCTCACAAAATCTGTGCGGTAAATACTATTACAATCTCAGTTTAATAAATGTATGATGAATGGACAAAGTATCAAGCCAGAAACTTGGCTTTTCCTTTTCCTGGAGTTGGCCTTGCTCATGACAGACAAAAAGAAGTTCTCAGCAGCCTTTTCTACAATGACGAGACCTTAGCAGCAGTTTTTCTTCATTGCAGAACATAACGTGACTATCTAATATTCATAGCAACCAAGGGTTGAAAGAGCAATGCTCGGGAGCTATAAAGAGCCCAGATTGGCTCACTGACATTCACATTGGACTGGAGCTAATTGCTTACTCGATTTTCCTGTACTTTTTACTCTCAGCAGTTGTATTAATCACTCCAGGGTGCTGCTAAAGTCTTGGTTTGGTACTCTCAGTTAAATTTTACCATGAAAATACAAGTTGTGATCTATAGGTTTGTTTCTTGTTGTTTTTTAACCTCCTGGCAGTCTAGTGTGTTGCCTATGGAGCAGTTTTTATTTTTTCATGAAAACCTGTATTCAGGGCATAGGCATAATTGGCTTCTCTTTAAGGTCCTCCCTATTGGAGTGTAAGCTCGGTGAGGGCAGGGATCTGGTCTGGCTTGTCCACTTCTACATGTATCTGCAGTCCTTTAAATAGTGCCTGACATATTATAAGCACTTGATCACCATTTGTTAGATGAGTGATGACCAAAATTCAGAGTATTCATATGGTTGCACTATGTTCCTCTATCCCATCTTGTGGGGATGAGGGGTTACAATTTTGCCCCCTTTTAAAAGTGTTTTGCTATTTATATAAAGTACTAAGAAACATGGGGGAAAGAAGGCATGCACACAAAATTTGACGTGTTTAAGAATTTCTTAAAATGTTATTTAGCTATATTAAGATGTTATTGAAGAATATTTCCAATGCTCAACCAGGGAGGGGGCAGAGCACGTATCAGAATCATCTAGAAGAGTTTTTCAAAACTACATAGGCTCAAATACAACAAACTAGTGAATATAACAAAAAAGAAGCAGACTCACAGATACAGAGAACAAAGTATACTGGTTACCAGTGGGGAGAGGGAAGGAGGGAGGGGCAAGATAGGGGTAAGGGACTAGGAGGTACAAAATACTATGTATAAAATAAGCTACAAGGATATATTGTACAACACAGGGAATATAGCCAATATTTTATAACTATAAATGGAGTATAACCTTTAAAAATTGTGAATCACTATTATGAGCACCTGTAACTTAGTAATATTATACATCAACCATACTTCAGTAAACAAATGAACAAAAAACTATGTAGGCTCAGGTCTTTCCCCTAAAGATTGTTTGATTCCATGAATCCAGGGTGGAGTCTAAGAATCTATTTTCTCACAGAGAATTCTAGGTAATCTTTTTTCTTTTTAAATCAACTTTATGGGTGTATTGGTCAGGGTTCTCCAGAGAAACAGAGCCAATAGGAGGTAGGTGTATATTTATTTAGAGAGATTTATTTTAAGGAATTGGCTCACACAAGTGTGGGAGCTGGCAAGTGTGAAGTCTGTAAGGCAGGCTGGAAATTCCAGCAAGAACAGATGTTGCAGTCTTGAGTCAAAAGGCAGTCTGGAGGCAGAATTCCTTCCTCTTCTAGGAACTTCAGTCTTTTCTCTTCAAGCCTTCAACTGATTGCACGAGGCCCACCCACATTATCGGGTAATCTGCTTTACTCAAAGTCTACTGATTTGAATGTTAATCACATCTAAAAAAAATAGCTTCACAGCATCATCTAGAATAGTGTTTGAACAAACAACTGTGTACCATAGCCTAACCAAGTTGACACATAAAATTAACCATCACAATGAAGTACAATTTACATATTGTAAATGTACCCACTTGAGGTATACAGTTCGATGAGTTTTGAAAATGTATATTTTCAGTATCTACTACCTCATTCAGGATAAAGCACATTCCTTCACCCCAGAAAACTGTCTCCTGTGCCTTTACAACCATTGATCTGTTTCTATCACTATGGATCAGGTTTGTCTGTTCTAGAATTTTCCATAAATTGAGTCATATAATATGTACTATTTGTGCCTGGCTTCTTTTTGTTTTTTACCGTGATAAAATACACATAACAGAAAATTTACCATTTTCACTACTTTTAAGTGTACAGTTCTGTGGCATTAAGTGCATTCACATTGTTGTGCAACCATCACCACCATCCCTCTCCAGAACTTTCTCATCTTTCCCAGCTAAAACTCTGTAACCATTAAACACTAACTCCTCATTCTCCCCTCTCCCTAGTTCCTGGAAACCACCATTCTACTTTCTGTCTCTATAAATTTAGGTACCTCATGTAAGTGGAATCCTGTATTTGTCATTGTGTGACTGGCTTATTTGACTTAGCATAATGTCCTCTAGGTGCAACCGTCTTGTAGCATGTGTCAAAATATCCTTCCTTTTTACGACTGAGTGATATTTTATTGTATGTATATATCACAGTTTGGTATCCATTCATCTGCCTATGTACACTTGTGTGCCTGGCTTCTTTCACTTAGCATAATGCTTAGAGAATCACCCATTTAGTTGCTCATAACTGTAGTTGTTTCCCCAAGTAATTTTGAAGGTTCTCAAACTCTTGCTAACCAAATGAATGCTAGAATCAACCTTTCTTCCTTCCTTCCTTCCTTTCTCTGGTTTATTGTTAGCCAGTCAGATTTTTATGTGTCTCTCAGTGGTAAGACATTTCTGTCACTCTTAGGGCATGTTCCTTGCCAAGGACAAGGAACGGACCGTGGTAATAATTTACAGTTGTATAGCATTGACCATTGACAGCACTTATTTTCATGCCTTGTGTCATGTAATCCTCTTAATAACCCTGTGATTTATCATTATCCCTACCTTACCAAAGAGAAAGCCTGAGCCATGAAGGATTAAGTAGTGATGTGCCCAAGGTCACGCATTTGGCAAGTGATAGAACTGTCATTTGAACCCAATTCTCCTGACCCAGGTTCAGTGCTCACAGCTGCCTGTCTGTTTATTTGAAGGGCACAAGGAAGGCTCCCATGACAAAAATTAACTTACCCACCAGCCTATCATGGTGGTGGAATTCCTGAAATAAATTGACATCTTTGATTCCTGAGAGTTCTTCAGTTCTCTAGAAATCCCTTTTAAAATGGAATGCCCTACTTAGAGTCTGTCATACAGAGTGAAGTAAGTCAGAAAGAGAAAAACATACCGTATGCGAACACATATATATGGAATCTAAAAAAAAAAAATGGTTCTGAAGAACCTAGGGGCAGGACAGGTATAAAGACGCAGATGTAGAGAATGGACTTGAGGACACGGGGAGGGGGAAGAGGAAGCTGGGATGAAGTGAGAGAGCTGCATGGACTTATATATACACTACCAAATGTAAAATAGCTAGTGGGAAGCAGCCGCATAGCACAGGGAGATCAGCTTGGTGCTTTGTGACCACCTAGAGGGGTGGGATAGGGAGGGGGGGAGGGAGACGCAAGAGGGAGGGGATATGGAGATATATGTATACGTATAGCTGATTCACTTTGTTATACGGCAGAAACTAACACAATATTGTAAAGCAATTATATTCCAATAAAGGTGTTAAAAAAAAATGGAATGCCTGAGGGATGAGTTGCATTTACATCATGTTCGCCCAATAGAAATCAGTTCATAATAATAAAAACAGCTGCCATTTATTTAACCTGTACCCCATCCCTGACTCTGTGCTAGTCTTCTGCATTCAGTAGATACCTCACTGAATTCTCAGAATAATCCTGGGAGGTGGATATTGTCATCCTCTTATGACCGATGAATAAACGGGGCCCAGAATGCTTAAGTGACTTCGCCAAATTTACACAGCAAGTAACTGGAGAAACTTTTTTTAAATCCCAAATCTGCCTAGATGTACAGAAGTGCTTTTAATCCCTATAGTATACTGCCCCTTCCATGACCCTCTTCTAATTAGACACTGAACAGGAGGGATGAGAGATAGGAACACTCCCAATGCAAGTGGCTGGAAAAAGGAGTGAAATTGAACTTTTTGCATAAGTTTGCCTGGGGCTGACCTGAATTACTACTTATGAATGACTCGCTATGAAAAACTTATAAAGGCTCTCTGTTTTATTTTCTTCTTACTCTTTTTTTTAAACGTCTCCCTTGACACTAAATTGTTTGCTTGCACAGAATGTATATTTGGCAACTTTTTCTTTGTGTATCCAAGGAATGTTTTTGAAATGTTGCTTATTACTGTGCCCTAAGGAACTGATGATATTAATCATGGTGAAGAAAGAACAGGAATATAAGATTCAAGCTGTTCTTTGATTAAAGCTTCTTAGATAGAATTTTACCTCAGAGCTTTGTTGTTTTAATGGCCTCCTCTAGGTATTTTTCTGAGAGTTCTCCGCCGACTTTGTTTCCTAGTTCCTTGTAGCAGTGCCTGTCAGCTTCCTTGCTGCATGTTTTTTACTTCAAAAGAAAGATGGGTAATTTGCCTATTTCTGCGTTTTAGAGCGAGTCAAACAATGCCAAGTAGGCTATCATGTGTTGACAAGGAGTCAGCAGGAAAGGCCAGTCAGGTAGTCATCAAGTTGATATATTTGAGGCTGTGCAGTCATTTCAGCCTTGAGTCCACTAAGTACTCTCTCTACGCTGTGGGATTTGATTAATCAGGTGGCGTTCAATTTAGGGTCCCGCTTATGCCATTTATTGTGTTAGTGCTTTAAATAGGAATATGTGGTATAAGACTCCATTACTGGAATAAAATTCTACCTAATTACCAATTTCTTGAGAATCGCCTTTGAGGTAGATGATGCCAGAAAGAGAGCACATTTTGATCTTGCTAAATATTTAACTACTTTCATGAAATGGTAGAAAACTGGTTTTCTAGAATTCAATGATGCTTTTTTTTTTTGCTGAACCAAAATCAAGTTTTATATGTTTAAAACTATTTTTGATGTATTGCCCTAAATTTTACAGCTAATTTTCTGAGAATACTGACACATTTTTAAATGAACTTTAGAATTCACCTTTAAAATTGTATGCATTAGGAAGGGAATTTCTACTGAAAGACATAAAGTTTCCAAATTGTATGTCCTGTTCTCAGTTGAGGGGGACCTGTTAGATTACTCTTGATATGTGATGCTAGAAAAGCTAAAATACTAATTCTTTCTGAATATATTTCAACTTCAACAGTGTTTTGTATTTTTAAAAGGAAAATAAAATCATTTAATTCATTGACCATATTACATTTTACATATTTCAGTCGAATGTCACATCTTCAAGAGAAAAATCAATTACATTTTATTTACTTTTCCCAGACTGAGTTTAGTGCCAATCTAAGACACATAAACTTATATCCTGGCTGCCTCTCTTAAGAAATTCCTAGTAAAAGTAGCCACCCCAGCAAATTGCTTATTGTCACAAGCTAGAATCACCCCATAGACCACGCTTTGAAATGTTGCATCTTACTTGCTTATTTTATAGGACATTTTCCTTACTACCATCAAGCAATTTGCTGCAGAGAAATATACCAGATGACTGAAAACAATGCAAATCTGAAAATCAGTAGTTGATTGTTAATAATATGGTCCCTTTATCTTCTGAAAGAGGAGACACATTTCAATTCCATTGTCTCAAATGTACCAAGGAAGAAGGATAATAATGTTAAAGGCTTTGTGTTGTTTTCTCCCCACTATCAGGGTTTATTTTTCATCAGCTAGTACTACTAGATTTAAAAAAGGAGGGGGTGAGCTGATTTTGAATAGATTTGGTAACCAGACAACTGAGCCACAGTAGTGGAAATATATAAGCCGGAACATTTTCAAAACTCATTTACCTAAATCTAAATATCAATCTGATAGACAAAAAAAAACCCATATCTTCTTTTAGTCTCGTATGTGTGTGGGCACAGGAAGTGGGTATGGTTAATTGAAGCGCTTGTAGAATAAGGACTATGGGCTGAAAGAAATGAAAGAAATTGATGACTCAGTTCCCGGGCTTTCGGCCTGGCCCAGCCTGCATCCTTGGTGTCACCCGCACTACTGGGTTTCTCCTTCCCTCCAGTTCGGAAGCAGTTCTCACCTACGCTGGGTCTCTGGAGCTGGGACTGTCAGGGATGGTCAGCCCTCGGAGCACCATCAAGAAGGACAGAGTCTAAAGTATTAGGTCCTCGGTGGCAAAGTCAATCACAGAAAGAGCTAGACAAAAAAGCGGGGACAGCAATTGGAAAACTCAAAGCTAGGGAGTTCAGAGAGCCTTCCAGAGGCAACTTGAAGCCAGGGGAGGAAGCTCTTTGCTGCAGGTTCCCTCCTGGTGAAAGAGATGCTGAGGGCACTGCCAACTTTGATCTCCACCTTAGAGAGAGGACATGGTGGTGACCACAGTAAAGATAAGAAGGGAGGCAGCTGCTATCCTTACATAATGCTTGAAAAAAAAATCCAAAGAGCAGTAACAAATTCTCCCTGGTGCATCCTAGCAAGCTCACCAGGTCCTAAAATCCTAGGGAGAGAAAGAAACATTTTGCAGACATCAAATATCAGCGCATGCAAAGAGTTATTAAATTTCCAAAGGAACATTTTGTATTTGCAAGTAAATGTGTTCCTTACAAATTACGTGTGAGCAAGAATCCATAACCAAGGAAAGACACATTTCTTTGGAGAAAACGAGGGCTGGATTTCTGAGCTGGGTGTGAAGAAGGTCAGAGCCATGCATTAGTATGCCGAATGGTATAATGTATCTGTATGCTTGTGATAAAATGTTAATTGTGCTCAGAAGTTGGTTTAGCTGGAGAGGAGAACTTGTGCTAGTTAGAAACAAAAAACAGACCTTGAATGTCAGGCTAAAAAATTTGGTTTTGATAATTGGACAACTATTAATTAATTTTTATTTCCCTTTTCTTGACACTTTTTGAAAAATTTTTCTCTTGGGTATAGACCTTGTTCTGTTCACTTTTTTTAGAGAAACTTTTGTTTTTGGTTATTCAAACTCTCCCATGAAGGAACCTCCAGCCATTTAACCTTGGCTCAGTTTTCTCATCTCTACCATGAAAGTCTTGGGCTAGAATATTTCTGAGATCTCTTTCAATTTACAATTGTGAGTCTGGGCAGTTTAAAAAAGTAAAGAAATGCTGTACATATCCAATTGACACTGAAATAGGGAAAAGTTGTTTTCACTTGCTTAATGACTTAATTTCTAAAATTAGATATCCACACATTGAGAGTTCGGTGAAGCAAATGTTACAATCTTGTGTAAAGGATGATAATATTATGACCCATGAGTCATCCCTGTTTCTTTCCTTCTGTGCCCCACACTTGACTGTTCAACACACACTCCTCCAAAGGTGGAAAATGTGTAGGTGGTGGAGGCCCAGCTGATTTTATGTATGGTAGCATACCTGTAATACATGTTAACAGAAGTGTAGTTTAAACATCCTAGGTGATTTTTTCTTCCAAGCTTATGTTAACAAGGATTATCATGAGTTTAAAAGGGAAAACCATGAAAATAAAGCACATAGAGCTAAAGACATTAATCTACCATCCTGTTGAAAATGAATTTCAGAGAGTTTTCCAACTGGATGCAATAAATGCATGCTTTCTCTCTCGCTCTCTCTCCTCCGAATTCCCCAGGACTTGTGAACCGTAGACCCACTTTTATAAAGGTGGAGATTGTGTTATTCACAGCTATATCCCCAGGCCCAGACAATCTTCCAAAAAGTAGAGGCTCACTATAACGTGTGATAGATGACAGAATGTTTATGTGAAATGGTGAAATGTTTAAGCACAACCCCAAAGGTCAGCCTTGGAGGATGGCATGGATCCTGCTAAGGTGACTCCTGAAGGGCTCCAGACAGTCAAGGCATGACTCTAAGGGCTGGTCAGACATTCTGGAAACTGTCAGTAGCAAGGCTGGCTAAGCAGAGTGGCAGAGGATCCCAGCTGGAACTTTCTTTCAGCGTTGCACCAACTGGGCTCATCCTCGGGAACAGGGGCTGGTGTCTGGACTGGGCCAGGGGAGAACCCAAGTCTCGTTAAGAAGGGAAGCAAGGATGGAGAGAGCAGCAAGCCCTGGCATCTAGCCCCCAGCCTGAGCCCGGGAAGGACCCCCAGTGGGTAGAAGGTAGGATAAGCTGTCAGAACTAGGATCTAATACTAGCTAACTTCTTAGTCACCACCATCAAAATGTTATTTTTTAACCTTTGCTAAAAATAAACAAATGTACAGATAAAGAATAACAATTTTTAAAAAATAAACTTTCAGTTTCTTTCCAAAGACCGTGGCAAATAGCTTTAAGGAATGATACTATAATAACCAAATATTGGAGGTAACCTAAATATTCAAATACAGTGCTTGGTTTAAAATAAAGTGGAATAACCATGCACTAATACTATACCGCTATGTAAAATTATTTTTAAATATTCTTTAACATTTTAGCACGTTATTAAGTGAAAAAAATAAGGTAATAAGTAACTAGTATTGCATTTTTTATAGAAAGAAAATTTAGTTTATTTACAAAGAAAACAGTTTAGAAAGATATAAGCCAAGATGTTACCAATGGTTTTTGTTTCATAATTGGATTACATTTTTTTTTTTTTTTTTTGCTTACCTGGAACTCTTAATTTTTCTGTAATGAACATGTATTACTTTTTAAATAAAAATAAGGCAACAAAAATATAAAAGAATTAACAGTAAATTGTTCCTTGATGCACAGGTTACAGAAAGACATCTGAGTGGAATGTCTCATGTCTTTATAAGTCCTTAGAAAGGGACTGCTGCTCTGGCGTGTGTCAGTGTTTGCTGGAGTGAGTGTTACCACAGAAGCCTCTGGCACCGAGCTTTCCATTTCTGTTGTAGCTAAAAAACTTAGAACACTGTTATGTGATACATACACTGTGGGTCAGAGCAATAATACAAAAATAATAAGTGTAGTTTTGCTTCAAGAAATACAACTTAATTTAAGGTGACTGAATTCCAATTTGTAAGCCTGAGGTACATTAGAGTTCGAACGCTTTTTGTTTCCTTTCAAATCTACGTTAATATTTGGCTCAACACTCAGAGAGAAGCAATTCAGCACCAAAGGTGCAATTTTTCTTCCAGAATGCTAAAATCAATTTAGCTGTTTGGCTTGTATTAAGTGGTGGGCTATAATCTCAGATGCCAAATTTTCCTCCAATTGTAGGTGTACATTACTGGGACTTCTGAAAAATAAAAAATGTGAGAAACTTCCCTGTTTAATTCTTGGAATTCAGGTCCTGAAGAAAAAGAACTAAATGCTCCTACAAGGAGAAAGTTTCTACTCTCAGCTATAAATGTATAAAACCAGCTTGATCATTGCTTATCTTTGTAGAGAAGATTTTATTATTTTACCTAAGAGTATTCCTTTTCCTGTGTTGAATTTGATTTCTAGACTCTTTCCTGAAAAGCAACTTAGTATTTTGCATGTGACTTACTAGAAAGATTCTTAAAATATGGCTTATAAATCATTAATGTTTCATCAGTTTCTAAAATCATCTTCCAGTTGAACTAAAAAAAAAAAAAAAGACTAAAATGTAATCACACAAAAATGTTTTTTCCCTGTGGAATGAATCCATTGTCTATTTAGAGCACACACACACACACACACACACACACACACACACACACACACTAAAATTAACATTTCAAAAATGTAAAAAAAGGTATCACGTAATTTTAGAGTTAGATATGAAAGTCATCAAGATATGGTTGAAAGTGTACAGATATTGAAATCACAGAAAGTTGATTTCAAGTCCCATTTTAGCCAATCATTGTTTATTGTATAAATGTACAGCCAAATTACTGTATCTCCCTGAGCTTCAGTGTCTCCTGTTTAAAAGGACAGTAACCCCTATGCAGCAGGCTTGTAAAAATTAGGGAAACAATTATGCAAAGTCCCTGTCATAATCACTAGCAAATACTAAGTATGTAATAAGTGCTAGCTAAGGGCTTGTTTATTATCTGTTTGTTTCACTATACTGTAAGCTCCTTCAGGGCAGGAACTATAGTCTCTTCGGACCCCCAACATTTTAGCACAATTCCTCTCTCCTAGTAGTTGCTCAATAAACATCTGTTGAATAAATTAATGGAGTAGTATAATATCCTGCAAGGACTGAGCGTTCCTACTCAGGATTAATTGTGACTTTACTGGAATATAATATAGTAGATTATGCCAGATTTCCAATTCCTCTTAAATTTTATGATTTTGTTATCATAAATTTCTTTTCTCTAAATCTTTTGTATTCACTTCTCTAGAAGCTGGAGTATATTTCTATGTCCAGTGTTTCCTATTTTCATTGCTCTTTGTTTTCCCATGTTTTCCATTACTTCCTTAACCTTAAGCAATTCTTCCTTACTGAGCCAATTTAATTCTAATTTACATTTCTTCTCACTGCCTCCTCACCTTTTGAAAAAACAGAATGTTGCTTTTGAAAGGTCATTTTATTTTCTGCATAAGTCAAGAATTTGTCAGATTCTGCCATTTTATCAGAACAAATTTTTTTTTTGAAGTATAGTTGATTTACAATGTTGTGTTAGTTTCAGGTATACAACATAGTGATTCAGTTATTTTGCAGATTATATTCCATTACAGGTTATTACAAGATATTGGGTATAATCCCCTTATTGTATAGTAAATCCTTGTTACATATCTATTTTATGTATAGTAGTTTGTATCTGTTAATCCCATACCTCTAATTTGTCCCTCCCCGCCCACCCTCCATCCCTCTCCCTTTTGGTAACCATAGGTTTGTTTTCTATGTCTGTGAGTCTGTTTTATATAGATTCACTTGTATTATTTTTTAGACTCCACATATGAGTGATACCATATAATATTTGTCTTTCTTTGTCTGACTTTATTTTACTAAGCATAATATTCTCTAGGTCAATCCGCATTGATGCAAATGGCAATATTTCATTATTTTTTATGGCTGAGTAGTATCCCATTGTATGTATATACACTACATTGTCTTAATCCAATTACCTGTTGATGGGCACTTAGGTTGCTTTCATGTCTGGGCTATTGTAAATAGTACTCTAATGAACACTGGGATGCATGAACCTTTTTGAATTAATGTTTTTGTTTTTTCCGGATATATTCCAAGGAGTGGAATTGCTAGATCACATGGTAGTTCTATTTTTAGTTTTTTAAGGAAACTCCGTACTGTTTTCCGCAGTGGCTGCACCAATTTACATTCCCACCAACAATGCAGAGGGGTTCCCTTTTCTCCACATCCTCTCCAACATGTGTTATTTGTAGACTTTTTGATGATAGCCATTCTGACAGGTGTGAGGTAATAGATACCTCATTCTGGTTTTGATTTGCATTTCTCTAATAATCAGTGATGTTGAGCATCTTTTCATGTGCCTGATAGCCATGCGTATGTCTTCTTTGAAAAAATGTCTATTCAAGTCTTCTGTCTATTTTCTGATTGGGTTGTTTGTTTTTATACTATTGAGTTGTATGAGCCATTAGTATATTTTGGATATTAACCCCTTGTTGGTTGTATCATTTGCAAATATTTTCTCCACTCTGTAGCTTGTCTTTTTGTTTTGTGATGGTTTCCTTTGCTGTGCAGAAGCTTTTAAGTTTAATTAGGTCCCATTTGTTTATTTTTCCTTTTATTTCTTTTGCCTTGGAATGCTGGTCCAAGAAAATATTGCTATGATTTATGTCAAAGAGTGTTTCACCTATGTTCTCTTCTAGATTGTTAGTTTCGTGTCTTACATTTAGGTCTTTAAACCATTTTGAGTCTGTTATTGTATATTGTCTGAGGGAATGTTCTAATTTCACTGTTTTACATATGGCTGTCCAGCTTTCCCAGCACCACTTGTTGAAGAGACTGTCTTTTCTCCATTGTATATGCTTGCCTCCTTTGTCATAGATTAATTGACCATAGGTCCATGAGTTTATTTCTGGGCTCCCTACAGAACAAAATTTTTGACACATATGAAATGGTAAAGTCTCCCAGTGGTGGTCTGACCACCATGCCAGTTTTACCATCTGTGTTAGGAAGGCATTTGGCTGATACATCCAGATAAGGTCATCTCTTTACTCCTCCATTTGTCTTCCCTCAGAGACTGTGCATTCTACTTTTCCCTTTAGGTGTGTGGACATCCATTCAGTGTGTACCTTTTCCTGTTCCTTGCTAATCTCTTATTCCCTTTAGTGTATCTGTTCCTTTTGAACAAGGTGAACTGTATCAGTTAAGACAGTATATATTATGATTTGGTTACAAACAACCCACAAATCTAAGTGGTTTAAAATAAACTTTTTTCTCTGTCAAGCTACATACTCAGCATGGGTTGGTGCTCCTCTGTTCCCTTTGGCCTCAGTTTAGTATGAGGCAAACAGACAAGGTACTACCTGGAACATAGTCAAACAACAGCCACTATTGGAGAAAGAGAAAGATCAGTGACACATCTCACACTAGCTCTTAAAGCTTTCACTTCGAAGCAACATCTGTCATTTCTGCTCATATTTCAATGGCCAGGGTAAGCCCTATATCATTCCTGTCTTAAAAGGGAACGGGGCAGTACCCTCCTACCACCTGTCTAAAAGAAGAACTAGAAATAACTGGGAAAGAGATTAATGCCTAAGACATATATCTTTCTACCAATTCATTGTGGCCATGCATCCTGTCCCACCTGTGGGAGCTCATATTTACTTCCATACTTTAAAATTTCAAGTTTGCTTACTTTATTAACCATACACTTTTGAATGGAAAAATGGGAACCAGTAGTCAAGATAATAGTAAATAGTGATAATAACCCCATACAACTGCTTTATTATTTATATACAGATTGTTTTTAATACAGTTAACTCCTGTCCTTAAGAAATCAACTGTTTGAGAATCACTAGTCTACTACAAAGAACATCAAACTGTTAAGACAAAACACAAATTTGCCCTCTTATTTCTTCTTTGTATGTCCTGCTTAACTATAGATCAACTTCTTTCTCTATGTCATTTTTTCCACTGAAAATTGTGCCTACCTCTTTTGACATGTGGGAATGTCTAAGTCAGCAAGAAGTGTATACTTGCCCCCTTAGACCCTCAACAGTACCTAAAGGTCATCTGCCTTGAAGACTGGTAAGTCTGGTCATAATACAGAAAACCCAGAACTAGGGGAATAAAGGAGTTCTCCTTGTCACAGAGAGAAGGCTTTGTGAATGTTAATGGCAGCATTAATTCCCTCTATGACCTGAGGCCAATCACTTAATTGCTAGCTGTCTTCCTTTCCTGGTCCAAGGATAATATTAACATATTCTTCTAGGTCCTTGTGAGGCATAATATATAGATTTGATTGCAAAGGCATTTTCAGAATATGAGACGCTGTAGAGACATTTGATGTGCTCTGAATTCCCATTGTTGCCTACAGTTCTCCTCCTAGAGGTGACTGTCTGGCCAGAGAGAGAAATGTCTGAGGCCAGAGGTAGTTCTATAGGGCAGAGATGTCACTTCCTGAATTCCTGAGTAGACAGAGTCATGGATCTGTGTTGTGGATTATATCTGGGCTGCTGGATGCACTGATCTTCCTCCTTTCTTCAGGCATTTTTCTGGTTTCTATCCTAACCATTTGGCAGAAGAGATAAAATTCAAATTAGTCCTTTTTTGGCTGAGTATATCTCTCTAGAAAAATCTCTAGATTGGAGAGCTGGTTGTAAATAATACTATGCTTTGAGTTTAGAGTAATGATATGTTTATTTGGCATTTAGTTGTTTGCAGAGTGCTTTCACAGCACATATAATCTTATTTGAGCCTTACCTTATCACTCTGTGAGGTGGGCATCATCCTAAGTCACAAAAAAGGAGAATGAAGCCCAGAAGATTCAGTCTGTTGCCCAAAGTCGCCACACTAAGAAATAATGCACTCAAACCCAGATTTTCTGATTCTGCATGGAGTAATCTTGTATTCCGTTGTTCCAGGCTGCCTCTGTGTTTTTGGCAGACATAGGTGACACCCAGCTATAAACCATGATCAGGTGGAACCAAGATAGGGTAGGAAAGGAGGGAATTGATTGAACAAGCAGGAAGGAACTTATCATTTAAAGCCAATTACAAGTTTCTTTTGCTTAGAAAATGAAAGGAACTAACCGTTCCTTCAGGATTAATCTTAATATTCTAATGAATTAAAATTAATTCAGTTAATTAATCAGTTTTTCTCCACCAGAGCATTCAGCCAGAATGGGGCGGGGGGGGGGAAGATCTTTTTAATTTCCAGTAAAAATGATGACTTGATTTCTTAGGATGGTATTAGCCAACGACTCAACTCCATCTTCCCCCCAAAAAAATAATAGAAATAAGGAGAGTTGATTCTCATTCCTTCATTATGCATTCATTTACTACCATTTGCCAAGAAGTTTCAGTCTAATGGGTAGAGGAATGGGGAGAAAATAAGAAAACAAAGGATGATACCAAACCCTGAAGGAAAGGTCAAGAAAACTTCTTGGAAGAGGCAGCCATTAAGGTGAATTAAGCTGTTACTTAACCTCGTGGTGGGAGAGTTAGTTAGGTCAATGTTGGGGAATGGAGTTCTGGATATGAGAGCAGGAGTTTAAGTAGCTCTGCATGGTAAGAGGATGGGGAAGGAGGCAGGAGTAGAGTGAGATGGGCTAGAGAGGTGAGCAAGTGTCCAACCTTGAAAGACCTGGATGCCCTGCTAAGAAATTTCAACTTTATACTTTATGCTGTTGGAGCCACTGACAAATCTGACCAAATCAGAAAGGTCTGTGGGGCAGGTGGGTTTAGGGGCCTGGCAGGTCTGTCAGCTGACTTGGAAACATCCAAAGAGGCTGTTAGTGAAATCCAAGCAAGAAACGACCAAGTAAAGAGAGGTTATGGTCTTTGCTGCATATCATTTAGCACATACACGGGCAGATCAGAAACTAGAACCCAGGTGTCCTAATTCCTAGGTTGCCATTATTTCCCCATCCCACAGTGCTTTCCTGTCTCTTTGGCATTTTCTTTCTTTAGAGAATTCTATTCCCTTTGAAATGTGTGCTAGGGTGCTAGAACAGTTTTTAAAGTAATCTCATTCTCTACTGGAACTAAATATTTATCATGGTGATATTAACATTTAGACACTTCTCACCGGCAATTCCATCCATGTGATCTTATTTGGTTTTCTTCTGAGAATACTAAAGCTATTTTTACTTCCTTGGGTAAAAATAAAGATGCCCTAAATTTCACCAGCTAAATATCTCAAACTTTAGGCTTTGATTTTTCTTTATATTTTAGTTGGGAGAATAAAGTAAAGCAGTTGTTTTATTTTATTCTTTAGTATCAAAAGATAACTGCTCACTGATAATGAGAATTGTAGGGCCAGTTCAACTGCAGTGATAAGTTCAGAGCATAAAAGATCATATATCAACATGACCTCACTAACCTTCTCTGTACTAAATGACAAACTGCTAGAAATAGCCTTTGGATCAGGTCACAGACACACTAAAATACTTACACTTCACTACAGAACTCTATTGAACCCTATCTATCATTTACCACCTTTGATCACAGAAGCCTGCTTCAATGCTAAACAGAACTTCAATCAAAGTATAAAAGGAGAGATAACTTCCTTCGAATAATTCAACGTCTGATTTGATTGAGCATCTCTTTGCACTTTTGAAATAATGTGGGGAAAGATCACAACTAGTTCCACTATGCTTTTTGCATTTGTAGAAAGATTGTGCTGTAAGGGAAAGAATAGGGTTTTAGAACCAGTGGGTTCATCCTGGTGTCTATACCTCACTTCCCCCTCCCATAAGAGGTTAACATCATATCATTGCTATTATGATGTTATTACTCTTTTCTTAACAGCAGAACTAGACTCACCTAATAGGGAATTGGTTAAGCTTTTTAAGAGAATAGTGTGATTCAACCGAGGGGTTCTAAGACTGCCAGCTTCATGTTATACATACTTAACTGCACACACTTCATCCCCATCTTCAGATAAATGCCATTATTCCTTGTTTTGAATGTGTCTGTAAGTGACTTTTACAGTCTACTTAGAAAATCAGGATCTTTTTTTTTTTTTTGCTCTCAGTACTTATTTTTATTTTTTTTTAACATCTTTATTGGAGTATAATTGCTTTACAATGGTGTGTTAGTTTCTGCTTTATAACAAAGTGAATCAGTTATACATATACATATATCCCCATATCTCTTCCCTCTTGCGTCTCCCTCCCTCCCACCCTCCCTATCCCACCCTTCTAGGTGGTCACAGAGCACCGAGCTGATCTCCCTGTGCTATGCGGCTGCTTCCCACTAGCTATCTATTTTACATTTGGTAGTGTATATAAGTCCATGCCACTCTCTCACTTTGTCCCAGCTTACCCTTCCCCCTCCCCACGTCCTCAAGTCCATTCTCTAGTAGGTCTGCGTCTTTATTCCCGTCTTGCCCCTAGGTTCTTCATGACCTTTTTTTTTTTTTTTTTTTAGATTCCATATATATGTGTTAGCATACGGTATTTGTTTTTCTCTTTCTGACTTACTTCACTCTGTATGACAGACTCTAGGTCCATCCACCTCACTACAAATAACTCAATTTCGTTTCTTTTTCTGGCTGAGTAATATTCCATTGTATATATGTGCCACATCTTCTTTATCCATTCATCTGTCAATGGACACTTAGGTTGCTTCCATGTCCTGGCTATTGTAAATAGAGCTGCAATGAACGCTGGGGTGCATGTGTGAGGAAATATTTGCAAATGAAGCAACGGACAAAGGATTAATCTCCAAAACATACAAACAGCTCACAGAGCTCAATATCAAAAAAACAAACAACCCAATTAAAAAATGGGCAGAAGACCTAAATAGACATTTCACCAAAGAAGGCATACAGATGGCCAAGAGGCACATGGAAAGATGCTCAACATCACTAATCATTAGAGAAATGAAAATCAAAACTACAATGAGGGGGCTTCCCTGGTGGCGCAGTGGTTGAGAATCTGCCTGCTAATGCAGGAGACACGGGTTCGAGCCCTGGTCTGGGAGGATCCCACGTGCCGCGGAGCGGCTGGGCCCGTGAGCCACGGCTGCTGAGCCTGCGCTTCTGGAGCCTGTGCCCCGCGACGGGAGGGGCTGCGATAGTGAAAGGCCCGCGCACCGCGATGAAGAGCGGTCCCCGCACCGCGATGAGGAGTGGCCCCCACTTGCCGCAACTGGAGAAAGCCCTCGCACGAACCAAAGACCCAGCACAGCCAAAAATAAAATAAATAAATAAATAAATAAATAAAATTTAAAAAAAAAAAAAAAAAAAACTACAATGAGGTATCACCTCACACCGGTCAGAATGGCCATCATCAAAAAATCTACAAACAATAAATGCTGGAGAGGGTGTGGAGAAAAGGGAACCCTCTTGCACTGTTGGTGGGAATGTAAATTGATACAGCCACTATGGAGAACAGTATGGAGGTTCCTTAAAAAACTAAAAATAAAACTACCATATGACCCAGCAATCCCACTACTGGGCATATACCCTGAAAATCAGGATCTTAAATAAATTACTATCCTCAGGGAAATGAATACACTCTTCAACTACAATCATTCTAACATTCATGTGTTATTTTCATATATTTTTCATGTGTGGGAGAAATACTTGGGGAGGCATAAAATCCTTGGATACGTTGTTGAACTTCATAGTTTGTCAATGGGTAATTACTGAGATTTCACATTATACATAGCATTTATGCATTTGAGTTTGGACAGGCACTGTGGCTAACTGGAGAAACAAACGGAACCATATAGACACCGTCCTTATATTTATAAATCCTACAAGGGTAATAGAGAAGATGATTTGCTGACTGAATGAATGAATGACCTTTGTTTCCACATAATCTTTTAACATGGAAAGAGTATATTTGCCTACGTCAGAGTCTAAATTACAACAAAACAACTGGTCAATAGAATTAAAAGAAAAATTATCTGTGTAGTTTTAACTTTAGCTTTCTCCCTAAAGTTTTTGCCATCTCCTTAATATTAAGCCCTTCGATTATATATTGTACTATGATTAATTCAGTCAAGAAAGACAAAAATCAAAGCATGAATATTGTACCGGTCAGAAAATCACATGTATAACAACAAAATAGACTTATTACCTTCACACAATCAGATTTTTAAAAAACAGTTTTCTAAGTGGGAAAATACGTGACTTTATATAATGCCAAATGACATATTGAAGCTTTACAACATTCCTGTTTGTGCAGCTCATGCCGTAGGAGGTCAATTTATTATGGAGTTTCATTGGCTCTTCAACAGCTAAGTCTTTGAATCGTCTCACTGGATCTTCACCAGCTAAGCCTCTGTCGAAAAGCTTTTAAGAGTTTGTGCCATTACCGTCAAGGAAACTTCAGTAACATTCTCTTCTGTAAATCAGAAACGGGAATGATTATTCCCCTGCTCATGGCTAACATAACAGCATGATGGATAAGGTAGAACGTGGAATATGTTGTTAGGCATGGAGGAAAGGGAAGACCCAGTAAGATAAGTATTTAATATTCCTGACTGCATTAAAAATCTATCAATGTGTTAAACTATTCATAGAGAACCTGCTACATACTTAGTGCTGTAACGATTTAAAGAACTATAAATTGTTTCCACCATCAAGATTATTCCATTCTAATCTGAGAAATCAAACCCATGTATAAGCCAAAAATGCAGAGACAGCCCAAAGCCCATCACTGCAATGGCAGAACAAAAATTAAAATACAGGTGCCCACAGGTATGTTGTTCATTTGAGACACTTGTTACTGTCATCAGTCCTGTCACAGAATCAACGCAGAAACAAGACAAAGATGGATGCTGCAGCTTCCCAGCCTGTTTTCTAATGATGTCAACTTTGGCCAGAACTGCCGCAAGTTACAGGGATGCTATTTTCATACTACTTCCAAGGACAAGTAAATGATCACTTGAAAAAGGCTCTGACTTGCCCAGATCTTCCTTTAACCAAGTTAACTCTGGAGTGGAATTTGGTATGTAAGAGTTAGTCATAAAAATTCATTGGAAGAATACATGCCTTGCATGTATTCTGTTGGAGCCACACAGACAATAAGTGAATAAAGGAATGAATGAATGAATGAGAGTTTGGGGACTGATACATGCTATGAAGAAAGTTTTTTTTACCAGCAGTTTAACAGAACAACCTCAGGCTTGTTTGGATAGGGTCACTGAAGCCTTATTAAAAGAGGCGACATTTGAATTGAGACATCAATGAGGAGAAGACAGCTAGCTATCCAATGAAGTGGAGGAAGATCAATTCAAGCAGAAGCAAATCAAAGGCCCTGAGGTAGGAACAAACCTGTTTAATTTGCGGACAGAAGAAAAAAGAAAGGAGAAAGAAGGTCAGCATGACTAAAGTAAACAAAGGGAGGAGCTGTAGAAGATGAGATGAAAAAGCAGACAGGCGTCCAATCATGTAAATTTTTGTAGCCCAGAGTCTGGAATTTTTACTTTTGAAGTGGAGAGACTTTTGAAGATGGTAAGTTTGGAGATAGCTAAATCTAATCTTCACTTTAGAGAAAAAACCCTAAGTCTATAGAGTAGTGGAAAGTGAGGACAGGTTGTTGCCTCCATCCTGGTGAGAGATGAAGGGGAACTGGACTGAGCCTTAGCATTTGAAATGAGAGAAGTCACTGGACTCAGGGCATACAGAAACTTCTTGTGCATTTGGATGTGGCATGTGAGGGGAAAAGTGGAATTAAGACTTCTACATGTTTTGCCTGAGCTGCTGAGTTAATGCTGCTGCCATTAGGGAGGCCCCTGAAAAGTTAAGAGGGAAGGTATCCAAGGATCTCTCAGTGGAAGAGACTGGCTTTCGACTGGCTCATGGACAGTTCATCCACTCCATGTGGAAGGCAAGATGCATATGTAGCAATGGGAGCAGATTAGGGAAATGGTGGGAAGATGCTGTATTTCCCATCTAGAATCATTTTTTCTATGAAGAAATAAACACAAGCTGAGAGTAAATTGAGGAAAGGTAGTGTTGGAGATTTGAGGAAAGAAAAGATATGCAATAATCACCTTAGAGAGGGAGAAAGAGAATTTATAAAAAATGTGCTAAGATTGATTGGAAAGGTCAAGAGGTCAATCTTGGTATGTAGTCATATTTGAAGGGAGGCCACTTAACAAGGTTGTGTAATTTTTCCAATGATCAGCTCTGTGGGTGCTGGCAGAGAATAAGTAGATCATTGGGTTTCACCATGGGTATTAGTTTCCTATTGCTGCTGTAACATACCACAAACTTAGGGGCTTTAAACAACACAAAGTTATTATCTTACTTTGCTAGAAGTCCAAAAATGGGTCAAAAATGGATCACATCGGGCTAAATTTGTGATGTCAGCACGGCTGCATTCCTTCTGGAGACTCTAGAGGATAATCCATTTCTTTGCCTTTTCCAGCTTCTAGAGTACATTTCTTGGCCCACTGCTCCCTTCCATCTTCAAACTCAGCATCTGGCTGGTCAAGTTCTCATGCTGCCAACAGTCTGCGTCTCCCTCTCTGCATCCCATATGGTTACCCTGGGCCCACCCGGATAATGCAGCATAAGCCTCCATCTCAAGGTCCGCTATTAGCAACATTAATTCCATCTGCAACTTTAGTTCCCCTTTGCCATACACTCTAACATATTCACACTTGCAGGGATTAAGTTGTGGACATCTTTGGGGAGCCGTTATTCTGCCTAACACTGTACCAGTCTCCTCTAGCTGCCATAATAAAGAACCATAGACTGGGAGGCTTAAACAACAGAAATTTACTTTCTCACAGTTCTGGAAGCTGGAAGTCTGAGATGAGGGTGCCAGCACAGTCAGTTTCTGGTGAGAACGCTCTTCCTGGCTTGCAGACAGCTGCCTTCTCACTGTGTTTTCACACGGCAGATTGAGAGAGAAAGAGAGAGACAGAGAGGGACAGAGAGGAGAGGCGGGGAGGGAGCTCTGATGTCTCTTCTTATAAAAACACTAATTCTGTGGGATCAGGGCCCCACCCTTATGACCTCCTTTAACCTTAATTACCTCATTATAGGCCCTGTCTCCAAATATAGTCCCATTGGGGGTTAGAGCCTCAACCTATGAATTTGTGTGAGGGGACACAATTCAGTCCATAACATACACCGTGGTTGGAGTTTTGACACGTGAAGTATAATGAAGGAAAGGAAGGCGGGTGAGAAACTTGAGTGTTTTCAAGGAATGGTTATAGAGTTGAACCGTAGAATCCAAGCTGTAAGTAGAGAGTGAGGGTATGAGAAGGATGGTTAGAAGGAGGCAAACTTGTAATATCCAGGAATAATGGATCTCGTTGAGGTCGGGAAATTTCTGGAGTGGGAGGACTGGAATTAGTAAGCGGGAAGAATAGGAGGTGATGGTCAGAGGGCAGAAGATTTTAAAATGGAATTTCAGAGGCTTGGGGTAATTGGAAATGGCAAGGTTGATGAGTTTTGAAAACTGAAGAACCCAAAGAAACTAATAACAAGTCATTTTCCTCCAAAATAAGTCAGACACCTACTATTGACCCCAAGGAGACAGTAAGGTTCCTGGCTGCTTTTTTTTTTTTTTTTTTTTTGTTCCAAAGAATAAGTGCAGTGTATCCATTTTGAAAAGTTTTACATTCTGTTCCTGGTCCCTGGACCTGTCTGGAAGAAGCCCCTCCTCCAGCCTCAGCAGAGTGGGAGGGGAGAGCAGTGCATGGACCGTGATTTCTATCACCCAGGGAAGCAGAACCCAGAAGATAGATGCTCTGTGTGAGGAGGATATCCATTCTATTCGGGGACTAGTAAATGACTTAGAAAATTATGTGTAACTGCTTCCACTAAAGTGTGGCAGTGTTATTTGGGATGCCTTCTATGGTACCTATAGAATATTTTGTATCTAATTTACTAAAGATGTTTCTATTTTGAGCTTAAAACTGTTTCATGCTTTATTTTGCAATACAAATATGGGTCATCTCATTGCAGTGTTCATTGAAAGATTTCTCTCTAGTGTACTATGCCCAGAAAGCATTGAATTAGTTCTGCTGTCGAAACCGGTACAAAATTGTCTGAGGGGTGCATAGTTTTCATGTCACATTATTAAAATATCATTATTTTCTTCCAGGTCCATGCATATACTTCTTTCTAAAGCATTATAAAATGACAGCTTACTGAAAACAAGAGGCCAGGTCTGCATGTTCTCTGTAATTTAGGGGTGAATATGAGTTGGATGAGAAATCTACTGAATAAAATCAGAGAATAAATGGAATGGTACATTATATGTTCTGAGGTCAATAATTAATTAAATGTAATTATTGCAGTGATATTATTAGAAAATAAGGATTTGCCTTGTGCCTTTGGAGAGAATTTGGAAACAAATGTTTGGCTGTTTTAACTAGTTAGAAACTAGTCCATCATATATCTTTTAAATATATTATTAAAATAATAGACGCCACTACATTATGGAATGTACAAATACAAGTTTCACTTTTAAAACATTCATGTGATTATTTCCACGCTTCTAATAGCCTCACGTGTCTCATTCCACCTCACGCCCTTTTTTCATTCTCTCATATCCACCCTTCCTTCTTTCTTGCAGCTTTTTAATTTTCTGAACATCTTGTGAAGCCCAGCTTTCCCGCAGAGATTTCTTTGACCCTGAGACCCACACACAGTTCATCTCTGGCTTCCTTTTGGCCTGGGGTTAGCTCCACTATTCTCGGTGCACATGGTCTCTGTTGACTAATCTTAACATTTTACAATTTAACGTCTATAAGGACAAATTAAATCACATTCTTACAGAACCAGCCTGGCCCTGGGCACAGAGTCAGGCTCAAAAGCATGTTTTATTTATTGATTCAATGAATAACTGATGCATGCCTCAACTCTCCACCCCACCTCAGCCATCCCAGCCACCAGCTTGAGATTCACTTGGTGATGGCAGTGGTGACAGAGCAGTGAAATAAAACAATGTATAGACTCTAGGCCACAATTGTATATTTCATAAACAATTTTAATTACTTTTAGACAGATTAAAGAAGACTAACAGAAAAACAACACAACTCTCCAATAAGCACTTATCTAGCAAGAGGTCATCATCTAGAAGGGTAAATGTTCTATATGTATATGGGTACACATGTAAATGGCATCACTATAGCTCACCATTTCCGAGTCCCTGCCCTCAAGAAGCCGACAATAATTCTGGCTTGAGGAAAGACATCGCATGTTGAGAGAGGTTTTTGCTTATGCTTTCTATAGTTCCTACTAAAATGTAAGCTCCATGAGGGATTACAATACTATGTCTGTATTGTTCATTGTTGTAGCCTTAAAAACTAACACAATACCTGCATACAGTAGTCACTAAATACAGTTAAATTAATGCCAGATTGCTCTTTAACATACAGGAGACAAGGGGTGAGGGGAAGGGCAGTCACTCTAAGACTGCAAAGGTAGCACACGCTGCTGTAACCCAGTGTATTATCAAAATCTTAGAATCAGCAGCAGCCGTGGATGCCATTCTCAGAGAGAGGGGAGCTATGAGGTCCAGGGAAGCCAATCAAACCAGGAATCAAGACCCAGATGAAAAGGCAGAGGAGGAGAGCTGTGCTACATTGGGACAGTCGATGCCCATTCAAACCAAGTCTCAGTTAAGGTTGGCCCTGAATTTTGCAAGGGAGGATTACTTAATCCCTGGTCCCACTGGACAGGCAGGTGGAGATGAGCTTCCTCAGTCAAAATTGGCTTCTGAACTAGAGTCAGAGTGGATCTATAGGTAGAGCTTCTAGAGGATTTCACTCTGAGTAAAGCAAGGACCCCTTAATGGTCAGCAATTTTGTCTCTTGGTGTGAAAAAATAATATATACATACATACATACAAACACCTTCCACTTTAAACTTCTAATAGATGCAAAGGTCATTTCTCTTAGGAGAGAAGTAGAGGAATGCTGTATACATTTTTTTAGCAGCTTTAATGAAGTATAATTGACATACAATAAACTGCACGTATTTTAAGTATACAATTTGATAAGTTTCAATATATGTCTATACCTGTGAAACTGTCACCACAATCAAGATAGTGAACATATCCAGCATCTACCAAAAAGATGTCCTCATGCTTCTTTTTAATCCCTTTGTGCCAGTTACTGATTTATTGCCTCTCAGCTGCAAATGCACCCTTTTTGCCTGCTCAGTGAAAAAGGACCTGTGTAGGTAGAGGATGCTGGAGAGGTATCACAGGAAGAAAGGGGCTTGCTTCTAGGTTCTGTTGGATGCACTGAGCAGGCTTCTACAGCATGTGCAGGGCCAGGCTCCTGCAGTGCCTAGCAGCCAGCAGCCCCCACCCCCCACCGTGGCCAGAAGCTTCCCACGGCACTTCCTCGGGCACTTTCATAGCTGAGTGCCTCCCGTGAGACATTTCCAGGGAACAGCTCCCCCGGGCACCGTAGAGGGTGGATCTCAATCAAGTTGCACCTGTGCTGCACCCCAGCAACTTCCTTTGTTATCCAGTGAGCCAAAGCTGCACCCTCTCCAACAAGGTCTGTGTCTCAACCATGAGAGGAGGGGAGGTGGCAGTGGGGCTCTTACTCAGATGCTTGCTCTATCTCAGCATTCAGGGTGATAGCTGCTTCTATATCGCTATTCCTGTAGAGTCCTTATTACCTCTTACTAGCCAATCCCTGGTTACTCCAATCTTCTGGTATAGTTCATACTTCTGTGTTTTAAACTTTCTCTGTTTGAATTACTGTGTTCTTTCCCTCTCCTGATTAGACCCAGACTGACCATTAATCTCTCCATCTATCTATACCTTCCTATATATCTATGTATCTACTACCCTCCTAACCATCCCATTTTGCTACTCCTCCCTCCCCCAGGCAAACACTGATCTGCTTTCTGTCACTGTAGATTAGAATTCATTTTCTAGAATTTTATATGGGAACCCAAAGATCTTCTCTTATGTTTTCTTCTATAAATTTTATAATTTTAGGTTGTACATTAGGTCAGTAATCCATTTTAAGTTAATATTTGCATATGGTGCAAGGTATGGATCCAAGTTCTTTTTCAGATGTAGATATCCAGTTGTTCCAGCACCACTTATTAAAAAGATGATTTCTCCACTAAATTGCTCTGCACCCTTGTCAAAAAGCAGTTGTCCATATATATGTGGGTTTACTTCTGGACTCTCTTCTGTTCTATCAATCTATTTGCCCATCCTTATACCAATGCCACACTGAATTAATATAGCTCTATAGTAAGCCTTGAAATCAGGTAATATTAATCCTCCAACTTGGATCTTATTTTTCAAATTTGTTTTGATTATTGTAAGCATTGTGGATTTTCATATGAATTTTAGAATCCCCTGGAAATTTCTACCAAAAAAAAAGCATACTGAGATTTTGATTGAGATTATGTTGAGTTTATAAATCAATTTAAGGAGAATTGGCAGCTTCACAATATTGGGTTTTCCAACCCATGAACAAGGTATACCTCTCCATTTGTTATTGAGACTTCTTTAATTGCCCTCAGCAGTGTTTTATAATTTTTGGTGTACAGGTTTGCATATCTTTTGTCAAGTTTATTTCTAAATATTCCATATGTTTATGCTATTGTAATGGCATTGAATTTTATATTGATCATTGCGAGTATATAAAAATATAATGTATTTTTATAAATTGAACTTGTGTTTTGCAACCTAAGTCCACTTATTCTAGTAGCATTTTTATAAATTCTGTCAATCTTTCTCCATAGATAATAATGTCATCTGTGACAGTTTTACCTCTACCTTTTCAATCTGTCTCTTCTTTTCTTGCCTTATTGGAATGGCTAGAACTTCCTATACAATGATGAATAGAAATGGTGAGAACAAACATCCTTGTCTTGTTCTTGATTTGGGGGGAAAAGCATTAAATCTTTCATCATTAAGTATGATGTTAGCTGAAGGTTTTTCATAGATAAACTTTATCAGGTTGAGAAAATTCCCTTCAATTCCTTATTTGCTGAGAGTTTTCATCAGGAACAGATGTTGGAGTTTGTCAAATGCTTTTATAGCATCTCTTGAGGTGATCATACAGTTTCTCTTTTTTAGTCTATTACTATGTAGTTATATTATTTGATTTTCAAATGTTAAACCAATCTTCCATTCTTGGGATAAACCTCACTTGGTCATAATGCATTTTTTTAATGTTTTTCTACTTTTTGTCTCAAAAAGGCAGGAATTGAAACTCATGGGAAGAAAATGAAAAGCCAGGAAAATATGGTGTTTCCTTCTTAATTCCTTACTCAGTTTTAGTCAGTAATTTGAGCATTGGAGAAGATTATAACCTATTTTGCTTCTCATTACTTCTCAATATAATTTCTAACACAAACCTTTTTGTGCAATTTCTAAGATGTGGTTAATGGAATTATTTTTAATATGCCATCTGCTGGTCTTTTAATTTTAGCACTAGTAACAGAGACTAAGATTTGGTAAAATACATAATAACCTTATAGAATTTATATCTTACTTGGTAACTTCTCTCCAACAGAAATAATGTTCAAAGTAGTTTTTCCTCATTAATTATTTTCTAGGAATAGATGATTGTATACTTTCTCAGAACCTTGTATTCATTTCCAACTTTTACATTGTACCTGATATTTCATAATTACCATGAACAATTGAATTCATGTATAAGCTTCAGTTGTATTCTGGTATAAGCTTCAACTCTAACTAGCAAGGAATTTTTGTCGAAAGGGAAGTTTCAGTTCCATCCTAAATATTCTCCTGTATTATTTGGACACCACTTCTGGGTAGTCATTTTACCTGTGGCTGCCACAAATCAGGACATCATTTTTATGTGCTGCATAAAAAAGGTAGTTCTAGATGATACATTTAAAAGTATGGATATATATCTATTATATATAGTTTTGCTCTGTACTATTATTTATAGAAAAATACAAATAGAACATATAATGAGTGGGGAAGGGTGAGTGCCTTTTATGTAAGTCTTTTTTTGTTGTTGTTTATTCAGTTGAAGGGACATTTAAGGAATGCCAACTCAACACAGGGTTCTTAATAGTATTTCTTAATTTGTTATCCCTCTCCGAAATGATGGTATTTTATCATTTCATTCGATAGGTCTATTTTAACAGAGAGATGGCTACTCTTAGATTAGTCATATGATGGATGATAATGTAATTTGTTTCATTCAAGTACGGAGGGTTTTTGCATTTCTAGGAATCCCATTATCCTTAAAACTTTACCCAATTTTCTTCTTTTCATGAAATTACCTCCTTAGCTTAATTACAAGTGTAGTGTTTTCCCACAAGCAATATAATATCTACTTATCCTAAACACCCCAAAGTCAAGAAAACTTAGTGTTAATAAAATTGATTTGTTCAGTTCAGATCGAAAGCAGCAGTACAGCTTACTGGTTAATCAATGTAAATTTTGCTAATGCCACAAGGAGTCGAGTCCATTTGTAAAAGAACACGTGTGCAACCTATTTCATGAAATTGTATTTTCTACACAATGTTAATTTGACCTCGCTAATAAGATAGTTTTGTGAGACAAAAAAGACTATTTCATCAAAATATTCTAATTGTTTTATGTGAGATGTGTCCAGATAAGGAAGGAGATGTGTACAGTATTATGTAGAAACATTTGTTGACATAGAAAACTGCCTGAGCTGTGTGTGTTAAAAGCTGATCAGCTAGTGATTACAGCAAATGCATAGAGTTCAACCTAAGGAAAATCAGGACAATAGTGATCAAAAGAACAAGTCTACACTCTTCAGCAAATTTAATTCTTGAAAACTGTTTCTAGGCTGACAGCAGTATTTCTCCACAGGGGGAATATGTTATTGTGGTTCCATTTCCTGATCAAATGAATATAAATTTAAAATATAATCAATATTATATCAAAATAGCAAAGATACAACAAATATAAAATTTGATCAGATCAAATAGGAAAACGATGCTGCCCTTTGTATAAAAGAGAACAAATAAACTAATTATGAATCCCTCAAGGAAGTTAAAAATCATACCTCCCAGTACCAAACAATACCACTGTACTATGTGGTAACTAACCTAAAGTAGGATACTGGCTAAAACAAGCTTTAGTTAAAATTTTACTAAAATTTCTTTGGCTTAAAATTTAGGAGGACATCTGAGGGATTTTGTGACTTTTTCAACTCTCCTAAAGCTATCCATAGACATCCACGCGTCTCCCTTCTTTTTCCTAATGTATTTTTCCCTCTACTAAACAAAAGTTTTCATACATAATTATTTTGTTGACCTCAAAATCAAAATCATTGGTCTCCATATAACGAGCCACTGTTGACAGCCCTGAGAGTGGTTTACACTTCGCTGGGAGGCCGTAAAAAAAAAATCACCAGGTCATTGACACAAACCTTTATTTTTCTTTTTCTTCAGAGCTTTGCAAGTTCTCTTAGGACTTGCAAAGATAAGAGGTATCCCAGAGCACAAGTATTTGCTCCAAAATCTGTCAATTTTAAGTGAATGGATAAAGGGGGGCAAAAACTGAGGTTTTAATTAAGCCTGAATTGAGGAGGAGGATATTCAAAGCCACAAAAAGGAGTCTTGTGACATACCCTTAGTCCTTAGGTAACTTGGGCCAAAAGTATTCTTCTTTTCCTTTGCATTTGGTCCCGCATACTAGTTCTTCAAAACTTTCCAAGGAGAGGTAAAAAAAGTCAGGTCAACCTTGGGGCAAGCTACATTAACTTTTCAAGACCAGCACCTGCATATTTCATGCAGCTGAACAAAACCTAGTGAAGTGCCAGCATAAAATCAGCTGTGCCCACGTGATGCCAAGAGTAGCTGTGGAGATGAAGTTAAGTGTAGGATTCTGCAGGGCCCAAGAGAGCCTAGCAAACTAGGACCAGTTCTGGAAAACCCCAAAACTGAATAGATTTGGAGAAGATACAAAGAGCAAGATGGCTGCTGGAGACCTGGACTTGGGGTACCAAGCACCACTGATTTAAACACACACTGATGCTCAGAAAAGGAGATAATGAGTGTGGATTTGTCCCTCTGGAGACACAACTTTAACCTATAATTAGTCAACAGAAGTGAAAGGTCTGTTGGGAAATCTGAATGCACATAGTCCCCTACCTGTTAGTATTTTCTCCTTCACCACACAGTCTAGGTATCAGAGGAACTGAGTTCAATTCCAAGCTTGTCATAGGATTTTTATAACATAAAAATCTCTATGGTTTAGACATTTTTGAAATGAAAGTCAAATGCTTCTCCCTTTTGGATCTCAGGATCGTTTTAAATATCAAAAGGGATACAATATGTAGGAGTGCTTTGGAAATTAGAGCACTAGATAAGATGTTAAGCATATAGTCAGTCAACAAGTAATGAATTGCTGACTGTTTTCCGAAGTTAGCTGGACTCTGCAGAGCTGTGGTTCTCAAAGGTCAACCATTTGAGGTCAGTTTCCATGAGTTTTCCCATATCCTCCTACCACCTGTACTATTATTTACTTAGTATTTTTTCCGTAAATTAACTCACTTTTTTCTTCTTTTGTGCCTACTGAAGCCTCATCCTAAAATTAATATTCATAAAATCAGAGGTTGAAGTGCTTCTTATATAATTGCAATATATATTAAAATAAATTCATACTTATTAAAATTCTTTATAGTTCTCTATATCATGCTTCAGTAAACATTGCTAAAGAAGAGTGCTTTAAAATTCAGGCAAGTAGTTGAGGCTGAACAGAGTCAGAAATGGAAGACATCAAAGGTTTTGGCAATTATTTTATCCTTTTTCAGATATAATCACTCTTCTCCCAAAAGGTACAGTATTGCTTTTTAACTTTAGATGAGTTGGAATTTTATTTTGAAATGCCTTTACAATAATTAAAGTCATCTGGAAGTGTGGTTTCCCAAGAAAAATTTGTATTTGGGGTTTTAAAAACCTGTCTTGGTCCAGCAATTTCTGTTCTTCAAGGGAAGGGCACACTGGCACATGCTGCAGTTCAGAAGGGGAGACTTTTCTGAAATGCCTGTTTATGAAGCCATATTTTAAATTTCTCACACAGCCATAGCTGTAGCTCAGCATGTTGGCATTATGATGTAATTTCAATGATAGAGTCTGAAATAAGGCTATATTGTGTGACTTTCTGGCACAAGCATTCATCTGATAAACTGAGCATTCTAAAAGGGGAAGCAAAGACCATGGAAATCCCTTCAGACCAGAGTGCCTCACTTTTGCTTCCTAGTGTATAAGTACTGCCATCAAGGTTTACTACCA
Organism: Balaenoptera acutorostrata; assembly: GCF_949987535.1. Classification (NCBI taxonomy): domain Eukaryota; kingdom Metazoa; phylum Chordata; class Mammalia; order Artiodactyla; family Balaenopteridae; genus Balaenoptera; species Balaenoptera acutorostrata. The sequence continues at coordinate 47,092,204 of NC_080077.1, forward strand.
CTTTTCAAGCTACCCGGCTCTGCCCCTCTGAAGGCTGTAGATGGGGAAACTAACGACAACAGGAGGCCCCAGATCTACAGATTTGTTCCCATTTCAGCACTGAATGTAGAGGTTCTCGAATCAGCTTATGTTCCAGAATGCCAAAGTCCGAAGGTAGAATGGGCTGTGTGCAACTGTTCCTAAGCCAGGAGTTCAATAACATATACCAAAATGTTTAGTCAGTAGAGGAAATGCTACAGTAAATACATAGTCTTCTTTTTTTTTTTTTAATTGATTAATTAATTTATTTATTTTTGGCTGTGTTGGGTCTTCGTTTCTGTGCGAAGGCTTTCTCTAGTTGTGGCAAGCGGGGGCCACTCTTCATCGCGGTGCGCGGGCCTCTCACTATCGTGGCCTCTCTTGTTGCGGAGCACAGGCTCCAGACGCGCAGGCTCAGTAGTTGTGGCTCACGGCCCTAGTTGCTCCGCGGCACGTGGGATCTTCCCAGACCAGGGCTCGAACCCGTGTCCCCTGCATTAGCAGGCAGATTCTCAACCACCGCGCCACCAGGGAAGCCCCATAGTCTTCTTTACTGATGATATTTTTGGAGCCTTTGCTATACCCATAGGCACTGAAAATCACCAAGATGGGACTCCGTATGCATCAGTCCTGAGACTGATTTTACCACATAATCTTTTTTTTTTTAGGGAGTATCTGAGGAGACTAGTGTCCCAGGGGAGCACTGCTCTAAAAATATAACATTGCTCTTTGTGGATAATATAAATGTAATGCAATATAATATAGGAGGTTACCTTTTCATCTATTTTAAAAGTATGTTACTTTTGTGCTTTGGAATTGCCCTAGATAAATATGTTTCAAACTTTCGTTAAGTCTCTGCTTAGTCAGCTTAGTAACCTCTTTGTGGCTTCTGAATAATGTAAGAACTTGATTCATTATTTAGAAATCTTAGTAGCTGCAGTAAATGAAGTAGATATTACACTTAATTGAGACTACAAATACTGCAGAGGTTGCCAATCTCACATGGCATCAGACCTTACTGAGTTTTCATGCCAGCTTAAAAAAAAAAAAGAAAGAAAAAGAATTCACTTTCAAGAGTTAGAGAAAACACTTTGCCAGTTGCTAGTGACCCTGGATGTGACTTAGTTTACAGAAAGGCACAGATTAATTCTTTTCAATCCAAATGCTATGACTCTTAGCTAGCACTTTAATTTTAAACAAATCCTATTCTCCGTCTTGTCTGGGAGACCTTACCTACAAAGTGATAAGGCCTGTAGTGACTGTCTGGCATGATGTCAACTTTAGAAGCATATACTGTATATGTTTTGGAACTAAATATTTCTTCTTCCCATTGACTCTTGACCCCCTTAGAACAGCTGTCGCCTTCTTCAAACGCTTTCACTAAGTATAAAGTCAATTGGCTGTAAGTGGTGATGAAGAAATGTCATGTGATTAATACTACAGTTTAGGCTGCTGTGATTAGTCACGGGAAAAACAGTTAAACTTCCTCCCCAAGAAACATGGTACGTTAACAGCAAATGGCCTGCCTGAGCCCGATAGGAAGAAATAGTTGGGCAGTGTTAAAAGCTGCCTATTGATTTGTGCCCCGACTGAAAGCCAGGCGTTGATGTAAATGAAAATGTGTCAAGAGTTGATATTGATTTTTTTTTTAAATCAGACCATCTCTGGGGAAATACTGCTAGCCATACTACTGCTCTTGTCTATGAGTGAAATAAGGTTCCTTTCCACAAGACTACACATGTCCAGACATCAAATTTTCCTCTTTAACTGAGGTGTGGTAGGATGCTAGTCCGTCATCTGCAATCTCTGCTCGAAAAAATGGCCCAGAGTCCCTATATCCAGGAATAAAATGAAAAAGAGAATTTTAAGTTTAAGAGGGATTTGTATGTGGGAAAGGATGCGGATCCATGCCACCTACCTACCAACTGGCCTGTTGTATATGGATCGGAGCACATACATACACTTAAGCTAGAAATTTCCAGCCCATGTGTTCCAAGAGAAATCATTTCAGAAGGATGTTTATTTTTAGAAAATCCTATTCAAAGATAACCATAAGGTAAGATAGAAGGTGAAATGTATTAGGATACAAACCACCAAGTTGGGGCCTTTCTTCTCCTTCAGCCTGTAGGAAACTAGCCACATTTTCCCCTCTTAGAAGTGATTTTTCTGAGCTGTGCTTTACTCATAGGCCCCAGTGCTTGTAAATATTGATGACCAGTTTAAGAAAAGGCCAAGAATCCTAATAATCATGCAGCTTTTGGTCAAATCTGTGGAGGTTTCAGCTGCCTAGACGAGGCTGCACTTCACGATTCAGCTGGGGTAAGGGATGGATTTTAATATTGGGCAGTTAGAATGGAAAATTAGTATGGAAGAGGAGAGGTCATCACCTGCCAATATATGTGGATTATTTGGAATCAGCTATTGGGATTAGAGAAATTCCTAATAAACTGATAAGGGGAAGGGTCATTCCCTCCATGGTAGCTTAGAGAGCTAAATCCACTTAGCTTGATTCGTTGGCCTTAGGCACAGGCCTAAAAACTCCACATTGCAAATTGATTAGCTTTTTGTTGATTACTCAATGACCTTTGAGGTATTCTAGATTTCATGATCTATACACTTTGCCCTCGAGATTAAATAAAAAACAATGATCGGAAATAGACCTTAAGGGAATGGGAATTATTATGATGAGATCATTCTATGCTGAATGTCCTGCATTAAAATTTAGGAATGTGTAGCAAAAGCTTGCAGAAGACAGTTAATTACTTTGTAGTAACAAATGAGGTAACAAATGTTCTAAGTAGATGGGACTTTGCAATTTAGGGCAACTGTCTTAAAACAGTTACAATTAATCTGTAGCTCTTAAAATAGGTATAACTTGCTAAAGCTGTAGTTTAACTAACAAAGTAAGCTTATGGCTGATCCTCCAGAGTTTCCCTGAGGAGGTTACAAGAGCAGCCCTTCCTGCAGCCTGGAAAACCAGTGCAGACCCAGAGATATTTGCCTATGATGGTTCTAGACCAGCTCTTGACAGTTCTGCCTCCTGCCATCCCATGTATTGTTGTCTTGTACTGTTATTTATCTTTGGATATATGTTGATTAAGTATCTCCAAAAGGATAGCAAGCTTAGTAAAGTCAGAGACCATGCATTATAGTTCATTGTGTTATCAGCAATGCATAACTTCATAACTGCTTAAGGAAAAAACCCTATAAATATACATACATATATATACACAGATGCATATATATATATTTATATTATATATAATACATATTTATATATATATATTTAAATGCAGGATGAGCTAGTTATCCCTATGACATTAAATTACTCAGTCATTTTTCACCCTGAAATCAAAAATATACATACCAATAGATTTACTCAGTTATTCATTCTAGGATAAGCTCAAATCAACTCAGAAAATATTATTCAGAATGAAAAATGCTTTTCTTCTCATAGTTTATTCAACTGCTTAACATACACATTCATTAAGTAATTCCTAGAGGCCTTTCTCTCATGCTCAAGCATATAAATATCATTTTCAAATATGTATACTTAAGACAATGAGATAAAATGATTTGAGAGTAGCCATAAAGTCTTGAATCATGGATAATATTAATTTATCAACTATATGTAATATAGTAGCAATAAATCATTATTCGTTTGCCTGTGTTTCCAGATTTAGTGGTCACCCAGAATTTTCAAATATGTTGTCTAAATGAATGCATTTAACAAATTAATTGATCTTCTGATTTTGACTTCAGTTACCAAACTGTAGGTTTTTGTGTGGTTGTTTTTTAAGTTTCAAGGAAAAGAAATTAGCACAAGAATTGTCACAGCCCAAAACTTCCAGGTTGAGATCATAATAACTTTATTTACTACCTTGAATGTTTTAGTATGTTCTTTACTTGCTTAGTAAAAGTCTAAAGTGTATGTTAATATTTAATTCCCGTCCTTTCCTTTCACAGCCTGCCCTGCTTTTTCAAGACTAGTGAAAGGGGCATACAAGTAAATGTTGTACACAAGTTATGCATCTGTCTTTTGTTTGTAGGAAAGAAATAGAAAAAAATGTACATATATAAACCTAAAAATAAGAATGAATTATTTGTCAACCCACAAAATTTTGTCCCTGCTTTTTTTTGTTCATAGGGGGTAGAGTTAGTTAAAAATCTATATTTAAAATTTTAGTGGGGAAGTAAAAGTCTGAAATGGGAAAAAGAAAAGAATGAGAATGCATACTATACTCTGATAAAAAGAAAAAGAAAGGAAAACTAGGGAAAATTTTCTTCCCTTTCTCATTCTCCACACCTACCACCCCCTAAAACACTTCTGATTACTTCAATTCAAAGGATACATATTTTCCAGAGCACAAAATACACTTCAGATATAGTTCTATGTGAAATTTTCAGATATTCATGCTACAGCATTTGACAAGAATAGAAACAAATAAGAAATAATGTAATGCAGTGCTCATAATTTGGACATATCTAAAAGTCTGTGGAAACAAACACCAATCACAATATATTGTATAAAGAATGCTAAATATCCAATTTTTCCTTTCCTAGTAATAATGCTTTGTGTCATAAATATAATTTAATGTTACTGGGGGAAAATTTTTTAAATGAGTTTGGCATTTTATACGCCTGAGAACAATAAATCAAATATATCCTTATAATAAAAGATACCTTTTCTCTTAAGTATATCTATACAGGACCAAGCCTTTCATAGATTTCTTTAACTGGTAATATATTAGTATTCACAACTTAAAATTTTTATTCTGTATATTCTGTTGCATAGAGTTAAACACTCTAATATCCAATTCCATATATATCTATATGTTCTACAGAGGGATATTTATTTCATGTCAGTAAATAATGATCTACTAATATGATAGAATAGTTCAGGTGATAAAAAAATTTTAATATTTTCACTTTGTATTACTCAGCAAGAAAAGTAATCAGGAAACTAGATGAAGTTCTTTCTTCCGCTTTTACTACACCAAAGAAATTGAGTTCAGCGAAGCATATTATGCATTTCTCTATCAGGTGCATATTTACAATTGCATTTCTAAATTACTTACCATAAATACATTTTTAATTCTAGCAAACCTTAAAATAATAAAGTTCCATTTTCAGCCTTTATACAAACATGCAAATGTTAATGTTGCTAAGGAATATACTTTAAATTACAGAGCATTTTTATTCATTATTCTATTACCCCTTCTATGATATTCAGGTCTCCCAACAATTTTGGAATATTAGGGAGCCCCCTAGTGGCACCTGTATTTCTAATAAATTTCCAAACTAAAGAATAAAGTTAGTTTAGTTTTGTTTTTTTTTTTACTAATTACTTGGACCAGTTTTGATACTTACACATATTTTGCTGACTTTTTTCCCAGTTTTTAAACACAAGTAGACTTCCTTTCATGTCCCACAAATGTTGAATATGTTTCTGGAATCAAAAACATATTCATAATAATTCTCATCTCCAGTTATTCAAATGCCAATTGCTACAATCTCTTTTCATTCTTTCTCATCTTGTGACCTTTCCAGTCATCTCAGAAACCATTTGGAGATTGACCACGAAGAAACATTTTCATGGGAAACAAAATTTCTGTATTAAATTGTAAAAACACACGTCTACCCAAATAGATGTTAGTTTTAATACTATTGTAGTACAGAGGCATATCTTTATTATACTTCCATCTAGCCAAAGGAAGATGTACGCAATGATACCTAGACTGCATTGTCATTGGGACAACTATATAAAACGTTTAGAACTTACTTTTAATTATGGTGAAGATTTGATGATGGGCTGACGTATGATGTCCCCTTGGGTCAAGTGAGTAATTAGCAGTAGTTCTGATGCTTTTCCAACCAGATCCCCACAAAGCCTCTACTCTATTCTGGCCTGGAATGATCCTCCTTAATAGGTGAGCAAAGGCTTTCTGTGGGTTTTAACACTTCCACAGAATCTTAAAGGTTGAGGTGAAGTCAAAGAAACGATGGGGAAGAGCGTTCTTCACAGTGAGAACAACTTCAGCAGGAATGTAGAGATGAAAATAGCATGACTTTGCCTTGGAAACCATATGGTAAACTGTCAATATCATTGAAACACGGAGTGAGTGGTGGGAGCATAGGAGACATATCCAGAGATGCTGCAGGGCCAACCCAACTATGGAAGGCTTTGGCGGCTATGCCAAGGAGTTTGAATTTATGCTGAACACCAGTGGCAAATGTTGTGAGATAGTAAGATTTGTGTTTTAGAGAGTGAGTCTGGGAACAAAGTAGAGGATAAATTTGAGAGGGAGTAAGATACAAGTCAGAGTGAAGATTTGGTCCAGGCAGGAAAGGATGAGAGCTGGTAGAGCAGGTTGTAAAAGTGCCTCTGCAGTAAGTGAGGTCATTTCTGAGCCACTGATACCCTGGGTGACAGTGGAATTAACCAAGGTCTGAGCAAAGGCCCTGGCACACCCTGCCTCAGCTCAGCACCCCATCAATTTTGTCTTTTTGTTTATTTACCCCTTGTCCTTGGCCATACTACTGCCTCCCTCCCTCTCTCTGAAAGTGAGCTCACATGAGCATCTCATAGCCTTCAGCCTTGAAGAAAGACATGGGTTGTGTAGTCAAATTTCACTACTTTGGAGGGTGTAAAGCATGGAAGTGACAAACTCATGGAACATGCAGAATGATTAGATGTTAAATGTTGGGCATAAGTGTTGGGGGAAGCCCAGAATGACTCCTAGGCCTCTGGTATGGTAACTGGGAAGATGGAAGCACTAATCACTGGTTTGTAGAGCCAGTAAGAGAGAAGGAGCAAAGTGAACTAGTTTTCTAGGCTGTGTAACAAACTCCTGCAAACTTTAGCGGCTTCAAACAACACACATGTATGATCTCATCATTCCTTTGGGTCAGGAGCCTGGGCACAGCTTAGCTGGTTTCTTCCCCTCACGGCCCCATAAGGCTGCAACCAAGGTGTCAGCCAGAGCTTGGTTCTAATCTGGAGGCTCAACTAGGGAAGGATGTGTTTCCTTGCTTGTGCAGCTGTGGATTGCATTCAGTTTCTCTCAGCAGAAAGTCCATAGCAGCTTTCTTCTTCAAAGCCAGCAAAGCCCGCTAGCAAGACAGAGTCTTATATAATGTAACAAAACCACAGGAGTGATACCCCATCACCTCTGCCATATTCTAGGGGTTAGAAGCAAGTCATAGGTCTTACCCATGCTCAAGGGGAGGGGCTTATCCAAAGGCATGAACATCAGGTCCCAGGGATCATGGGTGATACCCTAACTGTCCATCACGTGAGCCTTTTAATAAGGTTTAAAAATGTGAAACTTCTGGGTATCTTTACTTCCAATTGTCAACTCAAGGAAATTCCATTATATACTGTAACTTGGACCATTATTACACTAATTTAGGATTATTAGAATATTTATCCTGAAAATACCTACCATAGAGAGAGGGAGGAAAAGCTCAATTCTTTCTGATCTTCAACATCCATTCAAGAAAGGTTACAATATATATTTTTAATAAAAATTTGTTCTTCAGAAACAAATTTTTATTTGAGAAATCTCAGTTCGTTTCAAAATTATAAAAGAGCAATATCTAAGAAAACTTCATACCAAATGAAATTTTAAAAACATTGGGTTGTTGCTGGTTGCAACACTACCCACTATGAGGTTTGATTTGATATGAATATTTAGTGAAATATTGGAACTGACTTTAAATCCTTTCCTTGGGCACCTGTTCTTGAACACTACCAGCCCCCAAAAAACAAGAATTTTTGAGAACTAGAGACAACCTAAAATGTCACATATTATATCCAGTCTTTCTTCCAAGTCCTAACGACCTTTTCTTCAAAATACCTGCTATACTTACCCCTTTTCCTCCATTCACGCAATGCGTACTCTAGGGCAAGCTGTCAGTGCCTCATGTCTGGATAAATCAGCATCAGCCCCCTACCTGGTGTCCTTACTCTAATATTTCCTCCCCAGTCTGTCAGTCCTATTCAAGATTGAATTTTTCTTCTACATAAACAGCTTTTAACAAACAGTTTATTTTTTCAATCATTTGTGCTGCTGTTCCGTTTCCTATGCTACCATCTATACACACCCATGTCTGGCTTTTTACAAGATCTATCATCTCATATATATTCCATTCAATCTCACTTCCATTCTTTAGTACAAACCATCTTTTCTCTCTCCAGTAATTCCCTCCTGGTTCCTACACAAGGCAAGCTTGTGTCTGTGTCCTTATCTCTGCTCATATTGTACTTGGGGTGTCCATGCCCCTGTCATCATCATCATAAATGCCCTAAGTCACAATGAATAGATATTGGAGGATGGAGAACCCAGGTAAAGAATGAGGGGAAAGCCAGATTCTATGTATATGACAGAAAAGGAGAACGACAAAACAAATCTATAACAGGACTCAGAAGGTAGCAGAGAAGGCGGAGACAGAAGGTTGGAAGAAGGTGGGTATAATGAGCACTAATGTCATCACATCCTAGAAGTCAAAACCAATCCCTAGAGCCTAGCTAGGTTGCTTAGCCTGGACAAATGTAAGTATCAAGAGTTGAGATAAGCAGAGATGGGCAGACAGAAAGCATCCAAGAAAACAAAATCCCAGAGGGCAAGAGAGGTCATGTGTGAGGATCTTCTCAGGCATTATAGGGATGGGCGGGCGATCAAAAAGAGCAGGCAGGTGCATATTCACCTGCTTGATGAGAGAACAGCTTGATAAGAGAGAGTACTCTGCCTGAGACCCCGGTTTTCCCATGACATAGTGTACTTTTAATCTAGGCAGCTAGGTGCATGTGGAGGATCATGGTCTTTAAAGCCAGTCAGTCTTGGGTTCAAATTCCTCTTCCACCATTTGTTGGCTCTGTGACTTTGGACCACTTATTGACCTTCCCCAAGCCTCAGTTCACTTATCTGTAAAATGTGGATAATCATATCAACCTCATGGTGTTATAAGGATTAAATATGATTACATATATATGAAATGCCTGACATCTAGCAAGTATACACATATTTATTGATTTTTATCATTATTTTTATTTTTCCATCTGCCAAAACCAAAATGGCTACCCAATTGTCCCTGAGAGCTGCTTGACCTTCTGTAAGCTCTCGTGATCTGTAGAGTCTGCCTCATTCTTTGTTGTGCTGTGGGTTTGCAAAGTTTCAGTTGATGTAAGCTAATTTCTCCAATGATGTTATGAACTACTTGGGGAAAGTCTTCCCACTGCTGAGCTCATCATAAACTCAGCTGGCACTTGCTATTACAATACATTTCACGGCCCCACTTCATTCATTCCTTCAACAGATATTTCTTGAGCACCCACTGGGTGGGATGCATGGGGATGCAAAAACAAAGAATAACAGCTTGGCTTCCTGGAACGAGGCATGGATGATACCCCTCAAGTAAAAGCCTGTGAATCTTAAAACTGGAAGGACCTAAGAGATTATCTGACCAGCTCTTTAATTTTATAAAGGTGTGATTGAGGATCTAAGAGATGACTCCAGCTTTTAATTTCTTCATCACTGATTTTTTTTTTTTTTTTTGGCCTACTAAATCATGTCATTTTGAAAAACAAAGAGAAAAGTCTAGGGTGTTTTTAACTGAGCAAGAGTTTGGAACTGAATGGTTTTACCATCTGCCACGTCATTGTGAAACGGAGCTCACTCCTCTCAGAGAACGTTGCCCCAAACGTGCATGGCATAACCTCCTGCAAGTCTTTACCAGAAAACTGACAAGAGTTCTCTCTGGTGGCTGTGCTCTGGTCTCATTGCTTCTTCCCAAGCATGAAAAAAAAAATCTGTCATAGAAACAGAGGTAATTCAGGCAGAATGCAAATATGCTTTCTACTTTCTTTGCCAGGGAAGGCCAAGATGATGGTTTCCTCTGATGGTCATTCCAGACCATTGCTTTGTACATTTGAAAAGACACATCTAAGCATTTATATAGAGAAGTGCATTTGAATCAATAATATGGGACTAGCATCTGAAGACTCAGTGGCTTTAATCAAACTGTTTGCTCAATACCCTTCAATACTTGATCCACAAACTTGTCTCCAGATTAGAAGGCCAAGGTGAAGAGTAACATCTCTAGTTCAGGGGGGCTAATGAGACATGATTTATGAATCCTACAAGAAAATCTTAATTAGACACTGGAGCACTGTTTGTTTCATTGTTAAAAAACTATCCAATCCGTGAAGAACTGAAGAATAAGTAAAGACTAAAATAGAAAGTAGTGTTATAATTAGGCCCCCTGAAATGACAGTGATATTTTCCCCGCCACACACCCCAACACACACACACGGAAAGTATTTGTCACTTATTTCTCCTAAATAACTCAGTATTAGCATTTACAATGAAAGGTTGATATAAACATTCTTGAAATAGCTAGACATGTGGATACCGAAGAAACAGGAGATTATGATTCAACAAAATTCCGCTAAGAAGGCAGTTTTGTTGTGAGTTTTAGCTGCAGCAGTGTTAGTTCCGTCCAAGTTAATTAGCAAGATGACTTCATTATGATTTTCTTCTTGTTCATTTAATAGGTTCTTTCTATTAAGAAACACTACTTTTTAACACAAGGATTTCATAATGCAAGTCCACATATTTTGGAACTGCTTCCCTTTATTTCATTGGCACTTTTTTCAGTCTACCCATCACACCCAAAAGGGAAGCGGGGGCGATGGGAGGAGCAGGGCGGTAACATAAAGGGATAGTAGACATTTACTCAAGCTTCCTAAAGCTAAGAGGGTGGCATACCCACAATGATATGCGTGGCCAACAGGCTTTCCAGTAATATTTGACGTTCTAAATTTTGTTTTCATTAGTAGGTTCAAGATAAGAGCAGAGAGGAAGAAAAGAGGGGAGGGAGAGAACTTTGGGGACATTCATTTACAGCTTCAGAAAAATTCCCCTTGCTAAAATAAGAGGTGGGAAAAATATTGCTGGCATTTTACATACAATTAGTTACAAAGTATGCTAATAAACCAGATTGTCAAATTGTGTCAGTCCCATCTAAATAACAAGCAAATTGCCTTATGCAGATGGAAAATGTGTGAGATGAATAGATCTCCTGTGTAAACTACCTCAACTAAGATTTATGAAATTTGTTCTACTTATCTATCCTATTTAAAATCATACCCTGCATTCTTTTCAACTTCTTAAAAAAAAAAATCATTAAGCCTAAACCTCATTTCAAAATCTTCAAGCTTTCATAAGTCCCCTAATCTTTAGCAGGGGGTGGGGGGAATCCACCTGTACAGAGTTCCCAAGAAAATGTCAATTGCTGTCTCCTCATCACTGGAGTTTCAGAAATGGAGCAAGAAGAGTACACCCCATATGAAGTTTTGGGGAGCCATTTAGCAATGGTTCTAGTTGTTGTTATATTGGATAAAACTATTGGAAAAAGAAAAGCTGTTTTCTTTCCACACATACTAAACCCCAAAAATTGTGTTTTGAAGAGAATATTCTGAAAAATAAGAAATTAGCTGGTGATTTTTTTTTTTTTTTTTTTTCAGCCAGGGTGGTCTTTATTGCCTTTCCCTTGGGCTAAGCCAACGCGAAGTCCTTCTGGAGACTCAAGCCCCACAGCAGGAATGGGAGGCGAGAGGGGCTGGGCCGACCGGAAGCCCTGCTCCGATGTCTGGGTCAGGGAGAAATGGCCCTTGTACCTTGGTCCTCTTGAGGCTTGAAGGGCCTGCTTGGCCATGACCACGGAGCTGAGGGGAAGCCTGTGCTGACTGGAGAAATCTCAGGCTCACAGGGTCCAGTAGGCGTAGATAAGGGTCAGAAGGAGGAAGATGGCCCCAGACAGCAGCATGTTCTTCCGGTTCTCCTAACAAAGCAACTGCAGCTCCTTCTCAGAGTTGGAGGCTTTGTTCATCAGGCTGCTTTTCTCCTTCTCCAGAGACCTCCTGGCCTCTGAGCTCAGCTCTGCCCCATGAGGTTGACCGATGGCTTTCTTCTGTCCAGTAGCCACAGATAATACCTCTTGCCCCAGCTATAATGAATGTGTACTCTTATTCACAGTGATAATGGGAAATAATGGAGGGAGCAAGTATAGTATTTGGAAATAATATAGAAGATACATCCAGCTCTGACCCTTCTTAGCTGTATGATGTTTGACCAGTTCTTAGTTCACTTCCCTGAGTATCACATTTCTAAGTGAAAGTGCTCACAATACCTAGTAACTTTGCTTTGAGGATTTTATGATGTAATATATGTGGGAGAAATGCTCTGTAAAATATCATGCAACAGATAAGTGTACAGAAGGGACCAGAACAAGAAAGAATGGGGGAATCAATGAAATCCATCACTGCTATTTTGAAAGTTACTGAAAGCACATACTCTTCTGCCCAGATAAAGGGCAGCAAGATAAATAAACCCTAACCAACTTGGAGGGGGTCACCTGAACAGGAGGGGAAGTGTAATTTACTCTTGTATAACCACATATGCCTAGATGCCATTGCCAGAAAAACTGTTGAATGAATAATGCCAAAGTTGGCTAATAAGAATATTTTAAACATTGCTTCCCAACTTTCCTTCCCCTTTCTACATGGCAGAGTGAAAATCTTACTACTCTGCGAATCAGGAGATATGTCGTCTAGTTTCAGTTCCCTAGGTGTGCATTGCATTGTTATTCATTCATTCATTCATTGGACCAATGTTTATTGACCTCTAAGTGTCAGGTCCTGTACTGAGCACAAAAGATACAACAGTATACTTTGCACATTCCTAGCAGGGATCACTCAAATTCTCCATCTAGAACTCCTGCATCTGTAAGAAGGGGGAAATGGGCATGATGCTCTCTTCAGTCCCTTTCAGTTCTAATGTCTTTTTTTTCCTCTCTGCAGATTTTCATCCTATATTCTCCTCCAAAGACTCAGGGAGTCTTCATGCTGATCTTTCCTATTCATTAAATTATAAAATAATATTTATGAATATGTATATAGAGACATTACAACATCTATAATGTATACACATATGCACGTATATAACTTATTTCCTAAATAGCATTCCTCCATTCATTTATGCATCACACCTTGAGAGTCTTTGAGGGGAGTCACTTCGCTATTTGTGGTGGCATGTGCAGATATATTAAACAGTCCTTATCCTCTAAGTACTTTGTAATAGAAGAGACAAAAGATATTCACAAATAATTACATGTCAGAATCCTTTCTTTAGAAAAAAAAAAAAATCCTTTCACTTGATGGGATCAGAAAAGATTTCTTGTAGGCAGTGGTGCTAAAATGAGCCTGGAAGAAGGGATAGGATTTTGAAGCAAAGTGGAAGAAGAGAAGATCATACAAGAAATAGTATGGGCAGAGGAAAAGACTAAGAACAGGATATCTGAAAAAGTACTGACCATATGGACATTTCATGTGTGAGACATGAAAGATGAGGCTGTTAAAGGAGATTGAGGTCAAGAGTGAATCACGATGCCAAGTGCAGGTGCTGGGACTTTATGCCTTTGGCTAGCACTGGCTATAGCATATAATGCAAGCCATATACATAATTTTAAGACTTAAGTGGCCTCATTTAAAAAGGTAAAAAGAAACAAGTGAATTAATTTTAGTGATATATTTTCTTTTACCCAGTGTAGGCAATGTATCATTTCATTTCAACATATAGTCAATATAATCAATACAAAACATTTTAATGAAATATTTTACATTCTTTTTTTCATACTATGTCTTTCAAATCTGTGGGTATTTAACACTTGCAGCAATGTGCTAATGGCTAGTGACCAGTGACTACAGTATTAGACAAAGCAACTCTAGGCTATGGACAGACATTGCTGGGTTTTGAGGTAGAGAGTGGTTCAGTAAAAACAATTTTTAGACAGCTGAATGATGTTTTAGTATGTAGACATGTATCAGATTGTGAGGATATTATGGTCACAGGGAGGATATTATGGACACAAGACAGGGAGATGATGTTGTGGAAATAACCTGGCTTTGAAATAATTGAAGATGGATTGTGGTGGTTGACTCATGTATTATAGAAGTTTGGGAGAAATGCCAAGTCTGCACAATCCAATTGAAGGAGAAAGTAATGAGCAGTATGCCAATTCACATAGTTAAAGGAAAAGGAGAAAAATTTGTTGCATCACCTGATTATCTTGCTTATCTCAGTAGATTGGAACCTCAGTTCCACAAACATCTACTAATGAACTGTGCCAGGCTTTGGGGAGTTTATAAATATATATATGTATGTATATGTATATAAATGTTTATAAATGTATATATATGAACATTTGTTCTTAATGTAACTTAACAACATCATGGGCAAAGCAGGCATTTACACAACAGAGAGCAAAACCTGATTTTGAACACTTTGGAAACACAGAAGCGGGAATATACAGTTCTGCCTGGAAGAATCTAGAAAAGGTTCTTGGGGGAAGTGAGCTCAGAGCTGAATATTTAAGAATAAGGACAATTTCTACAAGTGGACATAAAGAAAGGACATCATGAGTAGAAGGAAAGGCATGAAGGAAATTAGCAAAGTATCTGGCATGTTTTGGAAACTAAATATTTGCCAAATTTAGGGTCTGTATGGACATATCATATGAAAGGAAGCTGGAAAGGTGATTAAGGAGAAATCGGGGTGAGGGAATGTCAACAGCTAGTTAAATGAACAGTGTTCCACTTTGCTGCAGAGGCCTGGAGCGTCATCAGGGAAAGAAGCCCACTTCCAGAGGTGGGCGTTGGGGAACATAGCTTTAGCTTGAGAAAAAGATGCAGAGGGGTCGGCTTCCAAGAGAGTAATATGAAGACAGTAGTTTGTACATTATAACTCGGAGTACTGACTTAGTGTCGGATATAATGATCTGCCTTTTCACTGAAAAGTATCTGACATTTCACTAAATTGACCTTTTCTTGCCAATAGCAAACTCAATTGCATCATCCTCTCTGTTCAGAGTTTGAGCATAGAGCTGGCATTGCCAGGGGTACAATGTATCTCTTGAAGGCAAGCCTTCCCTGTTTGGTACTCAGTATTCTAAGAGAAGAAAGAAATCACTACTGCTTTTTTGTTTTCTTTAAGCTACAGATGATGGGGAAATATGTCTGTATTGGTCTTATAATGCTGCATAACAAATGACTTGCCAGCATTGCAACTTAATACCGATTTATTAACTCACAGTTCTGTAGGTCAGAAGTCCAGGTGGGCTCAATAGGATTCTCTCTGGAGAATCTCACAAGGCTGAAATCAAGCCATCAGTTTGACTGGGCTCTTATCTAGAGAGTCTGGGGAAGGATCTACTTCCAAGTTCATTCGTGGTTGACAGAATCTAGTTCCTTGTGGTTGTAGGTATGAGGTCCCTGTGTTCTGTCTGGTTGCTGGCCCGAGGTTGCTCTCACTTCCCAGAAGTTGCTCTCCAAGTCCTTGTACCTTAAGCTCTCAACAGCACATCAAATCCTTCTCTTGCTTGGAATCTCTCTAACCATCCCTTTTGCTACCAGCTGGAGAAAACTCCCTGCTTTTAAAGAGCTCCTCTGATCAGATTAGGCCCGCCTGAGTGATCTCCTTATTTTTAGGTCAACTGTTTAGCAACCTTAATTACAATCTGCAAAATCATTTTGCTCTATAAGATAACATAATCACAGGAGGAACACCAGGGGCAAAGGTCATGGAGGAAATGAAGAATTCTTCCCCACCTACTGTGCCCTTACTATATCATATCAGAATACATTTCAAATGGAACCATTTCATTTTTTCCTTGTAAATTGAAATAAGCCCCTTTACAAGATGAAACAAAGACACAAAATTTCTTTGTCTATAAAAGGACAAATTTCATCCTTGCTGAGTGACTGATTAAACAGATGGGCAAGAAATTTATATGAGTCTCAGGAGAAAGGAATAAAATAAAAGAGACTTTCATTTCTGGCAGTGTGGTCAAATAAGTATCCTGTATCACACTCACTATTGAAATGACTAAAATGTATGGTGAAGTAACTAAACTATATGTCCATCTCTATAAGTATATAACTATATCTATGAGGCTACTTGAAAGGAGGGAATCAATGGAGCCCAAAAATGAAATAAAATGAGGAATGATTAGTCAGTAAGTTCCCAAGAGAATATTACTCCGAGAATTTCTGCCAAACGCTAGAATCCTTTAGCTTGCACTTTGATGGTTATGTGGGCTTAGCTTTGAGAAAAAGCAGGGGAACTGGTCAGTGCAAGGAATCTAATAAGAGACACTCATAAAAATAGTATTCTAGAAGACTATACTGTTATTGTAAGAATGAATTATAAATAAACCTTAATATTCCACAAGGAAATCAATTTTGGCACAAAGTGAGAAGACAAAATTCCCTGAGGATTCGTAATCACAAATTGGTCCTCCCTTGAGTTTGGCGTTCTAATTCATGCTACAGATGTGGTCCAAAAAACCTCAAGCATTATCCCAGAGGATCATGCCCTCAGGCAACTGGCAGAAGCAAATCTGTAACTCCTTTGAAAGACTCAACTTAAACCCAGGCTTCCTGCTAAATGGGAAGGAAATCTAAAAAAGAGTGGATATATGTTCACGTATAACTGGTTCACTTTGCTGTACAGCAGAAACTAACACAACATTGTAAATCAACTCTACTCCAATAAAAAAAAAGTCATGTTTTTTACAACATGATCATCTTAATACTCAGTTTGCGTTTGAATCAGATAGTGGCTGTTTGTAGTAGAAGACATACAAGAATATGTATTGCATTGTTCCTAATAATGGAGAAAACTTGAAAGCAAACTTAGGTGTCTGACAGTTGCACGTGTACTGCATATATTTTTAATTGACTTATTAAACTGATTTTATTTTTTAAAAAAACAAAAAAAAAACAGGCTTCCTGGGTTAAATAAAGTTCCTTAGAAAATGAACAACCCAGAATGAAGAATCACGGAACAAACAAGGAAATAAGACACTATGAGTAAAACAAAAAACCTCAACAGCCTCAGATAATGGAATTTTGGATGATATTGATAAATGCAGATAAATCTAAATAAGCAATGTTTTGTAAAACAGTAATAACAAAAATAATGCCTAACCTAGGAGGTGTTGCAGAATCACACTAGAATGAATATCCTGACCCGAAATGTACATAGTAACTGGGAGAAAGTGATTGGAATTAATGTGTTAAATTTGTAATTGGCGTAATGATTGTTATTCTCGGGAATTACTTAACTAACTGGTTTATGTCCTCTTTTTCTACCCTTGATGAAAGTATTGTCATCCTTCTCATCCTATCAGGATATTTTTCTGGGAAGAACTGATGATCCAACCAGAGAGAGACAGAAAGGATATTAACACTTGTTAATTACTTTATACCGCTTTCTTTTCTTCCAAGCGCTATACTTTGACAAAAATCACTTTAGCACTCTTTCAAAACGTATAGCACCCAAGGATTAGATTTGCACTGATGAATGAGTATCTAGTCCTGGTACTAAAATTAATGCCAAATCTTCATAAAAAGAGGATGAATTTTCCCACAAATACTGATGGTCAATACAGCTAGATTCTATTTTGAACTCTGCCAGTCATTAGCTAAGTGGACCTAGGACTGTACCTGGACCAGGCATTGGCTTCCTCATTTAGAGAATAGAGAATAAAATAGTTATTGTCTCTCATATCTTTGCTGTTAAACTCCAATAAAACAATGTTTAAACTAGAGCTTTAAAAACTGCAAAGTGCTACACAAATAGATAGTAGCTTTATGAAAACTGTGTTTTTATGATCATTAAGTAGATAATAGGAAATCTTTCTCTAAAGTTTTTAGATTGTTCTGATACAAATTCACTTAAATTTTATGTTAAATGTGTTGAATTTTCTGAGTCCAACTTTGAGATTTGAACATGGTGCATTCACATTTCTGTGCAATCAGTCTGCTAATGGTTTAATTCTTCACTTTAATGTTAAAATCAGCATCATCTTCAGATTATAAAAGAAATATATAGCTTAGTGTTATAGAGGTTAAAGGGGAGGAAAAAGTCGCTGCAGACAGAGGATAATGAAAACTACAATGAAATAAAAGTTAATGATAAAAGTACCACCATACTTTTAATCTATTTGTGGCATTAAGGTATTTTTTTATATACATCATTTCTTTGATCCTCACCAAAAACAAAAACAAAATTTGTGAGTCAGGAAATTAGATTTAAAAGTTAACTTCCTATCTGGTAGTTAATACTATACTTGATTTTAAAATAAATATACTCAACTATTACTGAGTATGACAAGTTGAACTGATATTACTATAAAATTTACCAGCTATACAAGACAGAGGGAAGAGCTTATCCAGTTAACTTGAGCTCTTTAACTGCATGAGCCTAAATTACTGGCATGATCTGTTTGGACCACGTATCTTAACTTAATTACCTGTATAATTGTCACCTCTCCAACTCACACTTATCTATGTAAACACAAGATTAGAGAAGGAGAGATTCTGCTTCTGAACTTACCAGCAGGACAAATTTACTAAACTCCAGTACCTATTTAATGAAGTGAAAAGAAACTTCAGGAGGGAAAAAACATACCCTTCTTCTACAAACATTAGTTACGTATACCAATGAGATACTGAGATGAAGACTAATTGGGATTTCATGCCAAAATAAAATTCAGTTCCCATCTCTTTCCTTAAGACATCATTCTAGTAAATGAGACCCTGAAACAGAAACAGAATTAACTGGTTCCTTTTAAGTTTAGTAATTACAAATGCAAAATGAGTATCCTCCTGCAGAGAGCCAGAGGACTACTCAAGCTAACACAATAATGGTA
Source organism: Balaenoptera acutorostrata (assembly GCF_949987535.1). Classification (NCBI taxonomy): domain Eukaryota; kingdom Metazoa; phylum Chordata; class Mammalia; order Artiodactyla; family Balaenopteridae; genus Balaenoptera; species Balaenoptera acutorostrata. Next base: position 47,110,996 of record NC_080077.1, read on the forward strand.
GCTGTGATAAATTATGTATGCACAATATCAGAAGCTGAATGGAGGAAAGAAATGGAGAACCCATTTGAAAATTTGGAATTTGCTCAAAGCTGCTCCTGCAGTAACTCCCAGGAGGATAAGCCCTCAGCCCGGAGCCGTAATAAACTCCACAGTTCTATATAATTTACCAACTTTTTTCTTTTCATTTCTAACATTGACCCTTCATGGTTAACTGAAGAAACAAAGAACTAAATAGCTTCCTTAGCCATTTGATGGAGCAATTATGAGCATCCTGACGGATACATTTTCTGCTTAATCTGCTAACAAGTGGTGTCCATTTTCCTCTTAATCTACACCCGTCTCTTCACATTCGACCTGACACATGCAGAACACCACTTCCCATGCCCTTGTTCTTGTACCCCTCTTCATTTGTTTCTTTCTCCTTACAGCTCTCTTATGTGATCATAAGAAGAAAAGAGAACTCTTTGTGACACTTTTCCTCAGCTGCCTTTGGTTATTTTTTTCAGAACGCGATTCCTATGGGCTCCCTGACTGCCGGGCAGATTGAAAGCTCATCAGTAGACTCTTTCTTAAGTGTCGGTGTCTTCTCAAAGAAATTTCATGTCTTTGAATGAGAGAATTGCTTTTCACAGTGATAGGCAGTGGAATGTGAGGCTGCCATCTTGAAAGAGTTCAAGACTATTTACACCTGGGGGCTAATAAGCACTTAACAATTGAGATTCACCTCAGGCACTAATTTCCCCCCCCCCCCAACTGCAATTGTCTCTACTTCCTTACGCATTAATCTCTCCTTATAAGAACACTCATTTAGTGCTAATCTGATGGAATTCCTTAGTGTAAGAGAAGTTTAGACCCAGAAGGGATTGTTAAACTCATCCCTTCCAAACCCTTTGCTTCTTGGGAGGAAAAATCAGAAGACCAGGGAGGGTAAATGATTTACCCAAAGTCACGGAGCAGGGGAGTAACATAGTTTGAGCTTCCTGTTTTGTTTTACTTTAAAGGGAGCAGAGAGGTGGGAGACAGTTTTCTGCCATATAATAGGAGCAGATTCTGCAGTCCTTGGGTCTCTGCGTTTTCTTTTTTTTTTAATTAATTAATTAATTTAATTTATTTTTGGCTGTGTTGGGTCTTCGTTTCTGTGCGAGGGCTTTCTCTAGTTGCAGCAAGCGGGGGTCACTCTTCATCGCGGTGCGCGGGCCTCTCACTATCGCGGCCTCTCTTGTTGCGGAGCACAGGCTCCAGACGCGCAGGCTCAGTAGTTGTGGCTCACGGGCCTAGTCGCTCTGTGGCATGTGGGATCTTCCCAGACCAGGGCTGGAACCCGTGTCCCCTGCATTGGTAGGCAGACTCTCAACCACTGCGCCACCAGGGAAGCCCTCTGTGTTTTCTTATTTGCATGATAGGGATGCTGATACTGCCCTCTTCACCTCAGAGGATTTCCCCCCCGCAGATCTATGGTAGGGGATCCCCTCTGCTGGAGAGAAAGTGTGTGTGCGTGTGTGTGTGTGTGTGTGTGTGTGTGACCACGTTATCCTTGCGTGGCCCATGCTCTTTTAGGGATATTGTACTTAGGACTGTAAGGCTTTGTGGATAGCTACCATGCTTCTGAAAGCAGACACCATTCCCAGGGTTGGGTACCCAAGGAAGAGATGGGCCTCAGGTAAGACCACAGAACTTAGAGGGAGAAATGAAGGGGAGTGGAATCCCAGTGCTGTAAGAAGCTATGCAGGACTGTGTTCCTACGTGATGGGGTTAAGACAGCACCTCTCTTAAAGCCAAGCGTCTGGAAAAAGGAGGCACACTGTGAAGGCCCACAGCCTATACACAAGTAATCCATTCTCTGAAGGCTGGAGGGCGTGGCAGCAGGACTGTACACATAATTTGTGGGACCCACTACAAAATGAAAATGGGCTCCTTGTTCAGAAATTATTAAGAATTTCAAGGCAGTGACAGCAGAGCCTTAAACCAAGCATTCGGCCCTTCTGAACACAGAGCCTCATGCAAATACACAGGTCACGTGGCCAACAGCTACGTGTTCTTAAGTGTCGGTGTCTTTTCAAAGAAATTTCATGTCTTTGAATGAGAGAATTGCTTTTCACAGTGATAGGCAGTGGAATGTGAGGCAGCCATCTTGAAGGAGTTCAAGACTATTTACACCTGGAGGCTAATAAGCACTTAACAATTGAGATTCACCTCAGGCACTAATTTCCCCCCCCACTGCAATTGTCTCTACTTCCTTACACATTAATCTCTCCTTATAAGAACACTCATTTAGTGCTAATCTGATGGAAACTTGCTCCTGTCAGGCAGCAAGTTGTTCCCTTGGCAAATTCTGGTCTAAACATCCCCAACGAAGTCTTCACTTGCAGGGGGTTTTGAAGAGAGGAGTATTTTAAAGGAAGACTAGTGCCTTTTGGAGAGTGGTCTGACTGTGGATACTTGGGTAGGAGGCAAGGACCCTCCACAGGGGAAGTGGATCTTAGGGTCAGGAGATGAGACTCTGAGGTCCAGCAGACCCCGCCCTTGTGAGGAGTCTTCCTTCGCTGCCAGTCTAAGAGGATCTGGGCTCTGTGTTTAAGGGAAGATGCAGTTTCCTTACACTTTTAACAAGAGTTGACCTTGAATGCTGGAAGACGAAGAGAGTAATGAAGCAGGATCTGTGTCCCTTGTTGCCCACATCATTCCCGGCGTCTGCAGTAAACATGGCAGCACTCAGTAAACATTTGTTGATGAATGGTAACATAGGCAGTTATCTTGAGAACAGAATTTGGTGGAGCCCTTCTGGCCCTGAAAGGAAGATCTGAGATTCCGAAAAAAGAGGTGTCTATGGTAATAAAAAGAGGAATGCTTTGAAGCACATTAATAATACTGCAATTTAAGAAAATGTTAGCCTGCCCAAGAAGGAGACTTTTAGAATCATTTTGCATACAAACTAATTATAAATTATTTTACAGATTTATTAACTACTCAAAAGATTTTTCTAAGACATGTAGCTGTACTTTTCTTTTGCTATCAATGCTAAGAATAACAGCACTGCATTCTTTCTCTTTAAGTTCTGTTATTTAAAGAACATAGTGGCGGGATGCAGGGAGAATCTGGAAGCAGGCACAGAAAGCTGAAGACAAGGACCTAGAAAGGTGAAAATAGAAAGAAAGGGATTACAAGGGCCTCAGAAGTGAACATAGTCTCTTTTTTTTTTTTTTTTTTTATAAGATTTTTAGAAATTTCATGTAATGTCTGAAACATTTATATTAACATATTTCCATACATATTTCCATACAAATACAAATATAAGATTTTTAGAAATTTCATGTAATGTCTGAAACATTTATATTAACATATTTCCATACATATTTCCATACAAATACAAATATAAGATTTTTAGAAATTTCATGTAATGTCTGAAACATTTATATTAACATATTTCCATACAAATAACCCAATGATAGTTTAGTATTAGTTGTTTTGTTTGTTTTTTTATACTGCAGGTTCTTATTAGGCATCAGTTTTATACACATCAGTGTATACATGTCAATCCCAATCGCCCAATTCAGCACACCACCATCCCCACCTCATCGCAGTTTTCCCCCCTTGGTGTCCATATGTCCATTCTCTACATCTGTGTCTCAACTTCTGCCCTGCAATCTGGCTCATCTGTACCATTTTTCTAGGTTCCACATACATGCATTAATATACGATATTTGTTTTTCTCTTTCTGACTTACTTCACTCTGTATGACAGTCTCTAGATCCATCCACTTCTCAACAAATGGCTCAATTTCGTTCCTTTTTATGGCTGAGTAATATTCCATTGTATATATGTACCACATCTTCTTTAGCCATTCGTCTGTTGATGGGCATTTAGGTTGCTTCCATGACCTGGCTATTGTAAATAGTGCTGCAATGAACATTCGGGTGCACGTGTCTTTTTGAATTACGGTTTTCTCTGGGTATATGCCCAGTAGTGGGATTGCTGGGTCATATGGTAATTCTATTTTTAGTTTTTGAAGGAACCTCCATATTGTTCTCCATAGTGGCTGTATCAATTTACATTCCCACCAACAGTGCAAGAGGGTTCCCTTTTCTCCACACCCTCTCCAGCATTTGTTGTTTGTAGATTTTCTGATGATGCCCATTCTAACAGGAGTGAGGTGATACCTCATTGTAGTTTTGATTTGCATTTCTCTAATAATTAGTGATGTTGAGCATCTTTTCATGTGCTTCATGGCCATCTGTATGTCTTCTTTGGAGAAATGTCTATTTAGGTCTTCTGCCCATTTTTGGATTGGGGTGTTTCTTTCTTTGATATTGAGCTGAATGAGCTGTTTATATATTTTGGAGATTAATCCTTTGTCCGTTGATTCATTTGCAAATATTTTCTCCCATTCTGAGGGTTGTCTTTTCGTCTTGTTTATGGTTTCCTTTGCTGTGCAAAAGCTTTGAAGTTTCATTAGGTCCCACTTGTTTATTTCTGTTTTTATTTCCATTACTCTAGGAGGTGGATCGAAAAAGATCTTGCTGTGATTTATGTCAAAGAGTGTTCTTCCTATGTTTTCCTCTAAGAGTTTTATAGTGTCCAGTCTTACATTTAGGTCTCTAATCCATTTTGAGTTTATTTTTGTGTATGGTGTTAGGGAGTATTCTAATTTCATTCTTTTACATGTGGCTGTCCAGTTTTCCCAGCACCACTTATTGAAGAGACTGTCTTTTCTCCATTGTATATCTTTGCCTCCTTTGTCATAGATTAGTTGACCATAGGTGCGTGGGTTAATCTCTGGGCTTTCTATCTTGTTCCATTGATCTATGTTTCTGTTTTTGTGCCAGTACCATATTGTCTTGATTACTGTAGCTTTGTAGTATAGTCTGAAGTCAGGGAGTCTGATTCCTCCAGCTCCATTTTTTTGCCTCAAGACTGCTTTGGCTATTCGGGGTCTTTTGTGTCTCCATACAAATTTTAAGATGATTTGTTCTAGCTCCGTAAAAAATGCCATTGGTAATTTGATAGGGATTGCATTGAATCTGTAGATTGCTTTGGGTAGTATACTCATTTTCACAATGTTGATTCTTCCAATCCAAGAACATGGTATATCTCTCCATCTGTTGGTATCATCTTTAATTTCTTTCATCAGTGTCTTATAGTTTTCTGCATACAGGTCTTTTGTCTCCCTAGGTAGGTTTATTCCTAGATATTTTATTCTTTTTGTTGCAATGGTAAATGGGAGTGTTTCCATAATTTCTCTTTCAGATTTTTCATCATTAGTGTATAGGAATGCAAGAGATTTCTGTGCATTAATTTTGTAACCTGCAACTTTACCATATTCATTAATTAGCTCTAGCAGTTTTCTGGTGGCAGTTTTAGGATTCTCTATGTATAGTATCATGTCATCCGCAAACAGTGACAGTTTTTCTTCTTCTTTTCCAATTTGTATTCCTTTTATTTCTTTTTCTTCTCTGATTGCCGTGGCTAGGACTTCCAGAACTATGTTGAATAATAGTGGTGAGAGTGGACATCCTTGTCTCGTTCCTGATCTTAGAGGAAATGCTTTCAGTTTTTCACCATTGAGAATGATGTTTGCTGTGGGTTTGTCATATATGGCCTTTATTATGTTGAGGTAGGTTCCCTCTATGCCCACTTTCTGGAGAGTTTTTATCAGAAATGGGTGTTGAATTTTGTCAAAAGCTTTTTCTGCATCTATTGAGATGATCATATGGTTTTTCTTCTTCAATTTGTTAATATGGTGTATCACATTGATTGATTTGCGTATATTGAAGAATCCTTGCATCCCTGGGATAAATCCCACTTGATCGTGGTGTATGATCCTTTTAATGTGTTGTTGGATTCTGTTTGCTAGTATTTTGTTGAGGATTTTTGCATCTATATTCATCAGTGATATTGGTCTGTAATTTTCTTTTTTTGTAGTGTCTTTGTCTGGTTTTGGTATCAGGGTGATGGTGGCCTCATAGAATGAGTTTGGGAGAGTTCCTTCCTCTGCAATTTTTTGGAAGAGTTTGAGAAGGATGGGTGTTAGCTCTTCTCTAAATGTTTGATAGAATTCACCTGTGAAGCCATCTGGTCCTGGACTTTTGTTTGTTGGAAGATTTTTAATCACAGTTTCAATTTCATTACTTGTGATTGGTCTGTTGATATTTTCTGTTTCTTCCTGATTCAGTCTTGGAAGGTTATACCTTTCTAAGAATTTGTCCATTTCTTCCAGGTTGTCCATTTTATTGGCATAAAGTTGCTTGTAGTAGTCTCTTAGGATGTTTTGTATTTCTGCGGTGTCTGTTGTAACTTCTCCTTTTTCATTTCTGATTTTATTGATTTGAGTCCTCTCCCTCTTTTTCTTGATGAGTCTGGCTAATGGCTTATCAATTTTGTTTATCTTCTCAAAGAACCAACTTTTAGTTTTATTGATCTTTGCTATTGTTTTCTTTGTTTCTATTTCATTTATTTCTGCTCTGATCTTTATGATTTCTTTCCTTCTGCTAACTTTGGGTTTTGTTTGTTCTTCTTTCTCTAGTTTCTTTAGGTGTAATGTTAGATTGTTTACTTGAGATTTTTCTTGTTTCTTTAGGTAGGCTTGTATAGCTATAAACTTCCCTCTTAGAACCGCTTTTGCTGCATCCCATAGGTTTTGGGTCGTCGTGTTTTCATTGTCATTTGTCTCTAGGTATTTTTTTATTTCCTCTTTGATTTCTTCAGTGATCTCTTGGTTATTTAGTAACGTATTGTTTAGCCTCCATGTGTTTGTCTTTTTTACGTTTTTTTCCCTGTAATTCATTTCTAATCTCATAGCGTTGTGGTCAGAAAAGATGCTTGATATGATTTCAATTTTCTTAAATTTACTGAGGCTTGATTTGTGACCCAAGATGTGATCTATCCTGGAGAATGTTCCGTGTGCACTTGAGAAGAACGTGTAATCTGCCGTTTTTGGATGGAATGTCCTATATATATCAATTAAATCTATCTGGTCTATTGTGTCATTTAAAGCTTCTGTTTCCTTATTTATTTTCATTTTGGATGATCTGTCCATTGGCGTAAGTGAGGTGTTAAAGTCCCCCACTATTATTGTGTTACTGTCGATTTCCTCTTTTATAGCTGTTAGCAGTTGCCTTATGTATTGAGGTGCTCCTATGTTGGGTGCATATATATTTATAATTGTTATATCTTCTTCTTGGATTGATCCCTGGATCATTACGTAGTGTCCTTCCTTGTCTCTTGTAACATTCTTTATTTTAAAGTCTATTTTATCTGATATGAGTATAGCTACTCCAGCTTTCTTTTGATTTCCATTTGCATGGAATATCTTTTTCCATCCCCTCACTTTCAGTCTGTATGTGTCCCTAGGTCTGAAGTGGGTCTCTTGTAGACAGCATATATATGGGTCTTGTTTTTGTATCCATTCAGCCAGTCTATGTCTTTTGGTTGGGGCATTTAATCCATTCACGTTTAAGGTAATTATCGATATGTATGTTCCTATGACCATTTTCTTAATTGTTTTGGGTTTGTTTTTGTAGGTCCTTTTCTTCTCTTGTGTTTCCCACTTAGAGAAGTTCCTTTAGCATTTGTTGTAGAGCTGGTTTGGTGGTGCTGAATTCTCTTAGCTTTTGCTTGTCTGTAAAGCTTTTGATTTCTCCATCAAATCTAAATGAGATCCTTGCTGGGTAGAGTAATCTTGGTTGTAGGTTCTTCCCTTTCATCACTTTAAGTATATCATGCCACTCCCTTCTGGCTTGCAGAGTTTCTGCTGAGAAATCAGCTGTTAACCTTATGGGGGTTCCCTTGTATGTTATTTGTCGTTTTTCCCTTGCTGCTTTCAGTAATTTTTCTTTGTCTTTAATTTTTGCCACTTTGATTACTATGTGTCTCGGCGTGTTTCTCCTTGGGTTTATTCTGTATGGGACTCTCTGCGCTTCCTGGACTTGGGTGGCTATTTCCTTTCCCATGTTAGGGAAGTTTTCGACTATAATCTCTTCAAATACTTTCTCGGGTCCTTTCTCTCTCTCTTCTCCTTCTGGGACCCCTATAATGCGAATGTTGTTGCGTTTAATGTTGTCCCAGAGGTCTCTTAGGCTGTCTTCATTTCTTTTCATTCTTTTTTCTTTATTCTGCTATTGATTCCTTCTAGTGTAGTTTTCATTTCAGTTATTGTATTGGTCATCTCTGTTTGTTTGTTCTTTAATTCTTCTAGGTCTTTGTTAATCATTTCTTGCATCTTCTCAATCTTTGCCTCCATTCTTATTCCGAGGTCCTGGATCATCTTCACTATCATTATTCTGAATTCTTTTTCTGGAAGGTTGCCTATCTCCACTTCATTTAGTTGTTTTTCTGGGGTTTTTTCTTGTTCCTTCATCTGGTACATAGCCCTCTGCCTTTTCATCTTCTCTGTCTTTCTGTAACTGTGGTTTTTTCAACATAGTCTCTTTTGAATTATGGTTTTCTCAGTAGTGGGATTGCTGGGTCATATGGTAGTTCTATTTTTAGTTTTTTAAGGAACCTCCATACTGTTCTCCATAGTGGCTGTATCAATTTACATTCCCATCAACAGTGCAAAAGGTTCCCTTTTCTCCACACCCTCTTCAGCATATATTGTTTGTAGATTTTTTTGATGATGGCCATTCTGACTGGTGTGAGGTGATACCTCACTGTGGTTTTGATTTGCATTTCTCTAATGATTAGTGATGTTGAGCATCTTTTCATGTGCCTCTTGGCCACCTGTATGTCTTCTTTGGAGAAATGTCTATTTAGGTCTTCCACCCATTTTTTAATTGGGTTGTTTGTTTTTTTGATATTGAGCTCCATGAGCTGTTTTTATATTTTGGAGATTAATCCTTTGTCCATTGCTTCATTTGCAAATATTTTCTCACACATGCACCCCAGTGTTCATTGCAGCTCTATTTACCATAGCCAGGACATGGAAGCAACCTAAGTGTCCATCGACAGATGAATGGATAAAGAAGATGTGGTGCATATATACAATGGAATATTACTCAGCCATAAAAAGGAACGAAATTGGGTCATTTGTAGAGATGTGAATGGACCTAGAGTCTGTCATACAGGGTGAAGTAAGCCAGAAAGAGAAAAACAAATATCGTATATTAATGCATATATGTGGAATCTAGAAAAATGGTACAGATGAACCTATTTGAAGGGCAGGAATAGAGACGTAGATGTAGAGAACAGACATGTGGACACAGAGGGGCAAGGGGAGGGTGGGATGAATTGGGAGATTAGGTTTGACATAGATACACTACCATGTGTAAAATAGACAGCTAGTGGGAACCTGCGGTACAGCACAAGGAACTTAGCTTGGTGCTCTGTGGTGACCTAGATGGGTGGGATGGGGAGGGGGGGTGGGAGGTCCAAGAGGGAGGGGATATGTGTATACATATAGCTGATTCACTTTGGTACACAGCAGAAACTAGCACAACATTGTAAAGCAATCATACTCCAATAAAAAAAAAAATGAAATGAATATAGTCTCTTTAGAAAGGGAGGAGAATGGAGGAGGAGGCTAAAGAGGGAAGAGGAGGTGACAGACAGTTACACTGTCGTTTTCCCTGATGGCACTTGGCAGCACACTACACACTCAGTGGGCACTCAGGAAAGATGTGATTAATGAATCCATAAAAGAAAAAATGAATGGGACATGGTTAGTAATGTACTGGTAAATACTTCACAACCTGCTCTTGTGGAGGGGGGATGTTTTGTAGTGTTTCTCAATATCAGTTGTATAAATCCTCCCTCCGTGGCCAATTTTAAACCACCCACATGAATTCACTAAGTGTGGAATTAGGAAGAGAGGCACAATATTATCTCCACTGTACAACACAATAGACCTAACTTTAGGAGCATAGATAATAGTAAAATGTAGTATGATAATTAGGAAATAATGAGTTTTCAATATTTATTGCCTTTGTTTTTTAATTTCTTTAATTGGGAATGTCTGTAATGTAGTTCTTAATCATGGCTTTAAGAACTAGCTTGCAAAGTACGAGCCAGCTCCAGCCCTCCGATGGATGGGCGTCATCAGATGCTGCCATTATTCACGTTGTATAGAAAGAGCTTTTTCCATTTTTCTTTCTTTAAAAGAATTGAGAAAAGCAAATAGGAGACAGTACAAGAAATCTCCTGAGAATATTTTCTCCTTAGCCACTTTTCCAAAGGTTTTTTTTTTTTTGATACCTAACTCATCAGAATTTACAAGTTGAATGTCTCAGAGAAGATGAGTGATATATCTATTTCTACCAATAAACTCTATAACATTTTCAACGTTAAATGAACTTAGTAGGGAGGCAGAGTTGCACGATGTAAAAAGCCTGAAACTAGCAGTTAACAACCCCAGGTTTAATAGTCTGAGGCTTTGAGCAGGTCATTTCACTTTCCTAGGTCTCAAGAATGCCCACTGCCCCACTTATATCACAGGACTTTGTGGGGGTCAGGTGCGGGTCTTCTAACATGCTGAAATGTTGATAATCTGCTACTTATTCTGAAATGGTTTAGTAAAAATAATATATATTTATATAGAGAAAGATAAAGCAAAGGTGTCAAAATTTAACAATCGGTAAATCTAGATGAAGGATATGTAATCATTCAAATTTTTCAAAATAAAAAGGTGGGGAGGGACTTCCCTGGCGGTGCAGTGATTGAGACTTCGCCTTCCAATGCAGAGGGTGCGGGTACAATCCCTGTTCAGGGAGCTAAGATCCCACATGTCTCCCAGCCAAAAAAAAAAAAAAAACATAAAACAGAAGCAATATTGTAACAAATTCAATAAAGACTTTTTAAAAAAATGGTCCACATCAAAAAAAAAATCTTTAAAAAAGAAAAAGGGTGGGGAAATGAGGTTATATATTAATGAGGTTATTATACACATATGGCACTCTGTAAACCTGCAAAGTACTAAACAAAGATAAAGTACTTGTACCTGCTTAAAGAGATGTGGTATCCAGATACCATAGCTATTAGGATAGTCAAAGTTCATTTCATCTAGCTGATTCAATTATTCAGCAATTATTTACTGAGTATCTGAGACCCTAAATGCTGGTGATACAATAACGAGCACGGCGCAGTCCATAATCTCATGGAAGTTACATTCTAGTTAGAGGGACACACAGTACACAGGCAATTACAATTTGGTTTCAATAGAATTAAATGATGCTGTGCTGGCACATAGAAGGAACATGTAAGCCAACCTTGTGTGGTCGAGAAAGACTTTCCCAAGGAGCCTAAAATCTAAAAGATAGGAATTAATCCAAGGCCTGGAGAGAAGTCAGCATTAGTAGATGTGGCTAATGTTTATTGAGTATTACTATGTGTCAAACAGTGTTCTAATTACTTTACATGCTCATTTCCTGCTCACAGAAGTTCTTTGGGGCAGGCTATTAGTATCCTACTGGGACACCATCTAATGGTGCCCCAGACCCGATAGATGAGGCACAGAGTTATTGTTTTTAGGCTCTGGAAACTTTATGTATCAATAGAAAGGCCCTGATGCAAAACTGACCATGACCTATTCAAAAGAACTGCAAGTTGTTCTGTCTACTGAAGTTTGTACATGAACGTGCTGGGGGAGGGGTGGTGGTAATGAGGAATTGCGGTGAAAAGAAGTAAAAGGCCTTTTAAAACCCTGTGGATAATAGGGTCCCATTAAAGAGTATTAAGCCTGAAGGCAACAGGATCGAATTTCTGTTTGGAAAGACCACTCTGTCATCAGTGTGGAGAATAAACTGAGGCAAAAACAAAACTAACAGTGGGGAGGCCAGTTAGGAGACCATAAACTCTGAGGGAAAGAGAGTGTGGCCTGAACCAAGGCAGTCACAAATGACAGTGCAGAGAACTAGGTAGAGTCTAATAGTACTTTGGAGAGAGACTTTTACTGGTGGGGTGGAGCCGAGGATGATTGGATTCCAAGGTTTCTGGATTGGGCAACCCCGTCAACAGATGGGGAGCCATTCACTGAGATACTGAGGAGAAGAGCTGGGGGGCGGTAAGATGAGACGGGGTGATCATGAAAAGGCAATAAACGGATTTAACCAAGATCTTACAGAGATCAGGACATAAGAATCTGAATCAAGTGGCAGTCAAAACCAATGTTATTTTGATCCTCTACCAAAAAATCTTTCAAAAGGAGAGTCAGTTCTTGAATTACGGGGAAAACAAGTGGGGTTCCCATGATTCTGGTTGGTTTTAATCATAAACAGTATAGTGAATATGAAAAATACATTACAAACTATAAAGACATTACCTTTCATTATTATTTTCATTATCATTATTATCATTACTTATTAATATTTTCCCTTCCTTTTATTAGGTTCAAACCACCCAAATAGCCCTTTTTATTTACCCCTCCATAAAAGTGTTTCCCTCTTTTACTCTTTCTTTTCACCTCCTCATCTTCTACTTCAAGGTTCAATGGAAGGAAATTTGAGGAGAGTTGAAGTGGTTCTGTCTGCTCACATCAGTCAATAAACAAGTATTTATTAAGAGTCTCCCAGTGGTGATCATTTCTAAATGTATAGAAATATCAAATCACTATGTTATGCATTAGGAACAACATAGTGTTGTAGGTCAATTGTACTTCAAAAAACAAATACACAAACTCATAGAAAAAGAGATCAGATTATGGTTACCAGAAGCAGGGGTTGGGTGTAGTGGGTGGGAATTGTATGAAGGTAGTCAAAAGGTACAAACTTCCACTTATAAATAAGTACTAGGGGTGTAATGTACAACATGATAAATATCATTAATACTGTTCTACATTATATATAAAAGTTGTTAAGAGTTCTCATAACAAGGAAAAAGATTTTTTTCTTTTTCTTTTACTTTGTATCTGTGTGAGATGATGGATGTCCGCTAAACTCGCTGTGATAATCATTTCATGATGTATGTAAGTGAAATCATTATGCTGTACACCTTAAACTTATACCGTGCTCTATGTCAATTACATCTCAATAAAACAAAGAAAAATTTAATCAAAAAGAAAAAAAAAAAAAAAGCACCTCTCAGGTGAGCATCCAAAGCTCAGGGAGTGACATTGTAATCAAGGAGTCATGTTCTTTGGGGTCAGATAATTCTGAATTTAAATCTTCCTGCATTTACCAGCCACATGCCCTTGGGTAAATAATCTGTTCATCTCTCTGCTCTTCAGTTTCCATCAGAAAAAAAAATAAAACAGATAATACCTCACAGGTCTGTTGTATTATGTGAGATAATAAATGTGAAAGAAAGTAACAGAGAGACTGGGGCTCAGTAAATGTGATTCCTGTCCACCCCATAAGGCTGTTGCCCAGGATAAATGAGCTAATACTCAATAGACTGTTGTGATTTCCTTGGAATAATTCTGCTATATAAGTTCAGTTGTTTTTAATGAACTTTGCTGATGTTGTTTCTCTTATCGTTTTTACTGGTACCAGGGGCTTGCAGCAACCGTGTCTATAAGCCTTTGAAGAGCACTTGAACATATCTTTATTATTATTATTTTTGAATTCCCTTATTTCTTTGTGTCAGCTTGGGAATCATTTCTTTCTTTGCTTAGTGCTGCTTTGGAGAAACAGCCAGATGTCTACAATTTGTCGTTTCTGGCCACATACTCTGTTATTTAGATACTCGGCTTTGTTCAGCTAAGATGCCGTGTCTATTAAAGCTTTCATAGTCTGGAGAAACTATAATTGTGCTGTTCTTGGCACGCAAAATGAAAGAGACTGGGAGATTAAAAACTGGAGATAAAGGAGGGCTTAAATGTCACTGTAGGTCTTTAACTTTTTTTTAATAAAAAGAAATAATAAATTTTTTAAACCTTTAATTTTACATAAATTGCCTATTACCAGTATGACCTCTCTGATGAAAGATTATTAAACTATCCATTAAAGCTGGCATAGCTAAAGGGAAGGGACTTTGGGGTTGGAGAAGCAGTTAACCTTCTCCCCAATTTAATAGCATTGTCTGTAAGGGTTAGATGGTATGGCTTCTCTGTGACTTGTACTCCTAGACCAAGACCTGCAACTCCCAGCTTTTAAGACTCCATTGTGGCAGATGCTTGAGCACTTCGTGATGTCATAGAAAGCCAAAGAGGCATTTTGAATGTTAAATTTGCCAAGTACGTTTGGTTTTCCTTTTTTTTAAATAAATTTATTTATTTATTTATTTTTGGCTGCATTGGGTCTTCATTGCTGCCTGCAGGCTTTCTCTAGTTGCAGCAAGAGGGGGTTGCTCTTCGTTGCGGTGCGCGGGCTTCTCATTGCAGTGGCTTCTCCTGTTGCGGAGCACGGGCTCTAGGCGCATGGGCTTCAGTAGTTGCGGCACGTGGGCTCAGTAGCTGTGGCACGTGGGTTCAGTTGCTCCACGGCATGCAGGATCTTCCTGGACCAGGGCTCGAACCTGTGTCCCCTGCATTGGCAGGCGGATTCTTAACCACTGTGCCACCAGGGAAGTCTACCTTTGGTTTTCCTTGAGCAAGGTTTATTCTGCGGCTGCTCTAATACTATCTCTTAGCACATGGTCTGAGTGATTACAAAGCAGAATGAGATTTCACTTCCTGTGTCCTAGAGAGCCTCATTAGAAACTGCAACCTTGGCCCCCCTCACTTCTCAAAAATTCCAAGAGATTTCGACTTAAGTGTTAACTTTTTGTTTGTTTGTAATTGTACCATCTTGCTTTGAACAGCAATTATAGTGTGTGTTAGCATTTTAATGTTTAACAGGAATTTCCATTGAAAGTTATTTATATAAGAGTGGACTTAGTGTTTTGCAATCCAGGTACACTATTAATGGAGAACTGCATTTATTTTATTCTTTTCTTGTTAAAGTATTACCCTCCCGAAGATACTAATTCTGCTTCATTTTTGTGAAGTGCCCAAATGTAAAGTTCTATCCCACGGTATCTTACTTAAGGCTCCTGTCATTAACACCCCTGTGAGACAGACATTATTATCTTCATTTTACAGGTGAGGATACCAAAACTCAGAAACTTTCAGTTACAAAACTAAACAAAAATGTGACTCAAGGGCTTTGACTCCCAATCCAATGGTCTTTGTACTTCACCCTGTACAACTTGTTCATATTAGTTGAGGTCTCAAATAAATATAAAAATCTTAGTTTTCCTCAGTGTCACAGTGGGCATAAAGATGCTTTGGAGGGCATAATGGACCTTCCATAAGTGGACGAGGCAGTGTAAAGAACTAGGCCAGCCCTGCAAACAAAAGGCTGGAGAAATCAGGACTCCCAAAGAGAGAAAACCCCAGTGGGTGTATTTAAGTCATCTCAGACATAAAGAAGCTGGGCCGGCAGCAGCAACTTATCCCGCAGAGGAAAACCTTCACGGTGATAACGGGGCTCATCACAAAGGAAGAGTCTGTGGGTGGACCATTGGAGTCTTGGAGACTGAGCGACATTCAGTGGCAGTAGAAGAAGTAATGACTCCATATTCAGCCAGGTTTAATAATCTAATGTTTACCAGATGATATGTGTGTTGCGATAGAGAACTGGAGAACTTTGCCATGATATTCTCCTAAATCTTGGGCTACTTCCCCAGCAGCCTTCACATCCTTAGTCGCTTTTTTTCGTCTCTTTCCTGCCTGCTCACTCAAGCAGAGTTCAGCTGTGAGATGCCTTCATAGCTTCACTCAGCCCATGCAGGTAAATGTCTCCCAAGTTTTATCCCTAAACCCAGCTCTGACCCTTTGGTCCCATAATTATCTACACAAGGGACCTGACCCATTACTACCTACCAATGGGAAGAGTGTTGGGATTTTTTCCCCCCAGATTCCACCTCCACCAGGACCACCCTTCCCAGGAAGATATCAGTGGAATCTGGGAGTATTAAAGGGAGAGACATAGGAAAGACATTCCAGGCCAGTGAGGAAACTGGCAAGAGCATAGAGATGAGAGCGCAGGGGTATGGGGAACCATGAAGAGGCCGACCTGACAGGCATGGGGCTGGTGTTGGTGAGTAATAAGAGGGAGGAAACCAACTGCCCACGCTGGGACCTCAGAAGGAAGGGCCTGGGCTGGCAAGGGGAAGAGATTGGACTTGATCTACTGAACAACTGAAAACAGATGAGGGACAAAATAAGTTGTGTTAGGAAGATTAATCAGACTGTCTGGACCATAGGAAATGAACACAGAGACACACCCAAATGTTAAGAAACAAGGGAGGCATTAAGTGCCTGGACAGGACAAGGAGAGATGAAATTAAGGAGAGTTTACTGACCGTGGTGACCAAAGAGAAAAAATATAATAGAAAACGATTTGGAGTTTTGTGTGTCATTCCCTCCACTGTAAAAATACAGACACAAGATTAATACAGACCTGTTGAGTTGGAATCTCTGAGTAGGGGGGGGCAGGTGTGTGTTTTCTAAAGACTCTGCAAGTTCAACGTGGGGAACCACCAGTCTGTGGCGCAAAGCAGACAGATTCCAGGCAGACTGCCTTTCAGTTAGTTTTCTCGGATTTCTCAGTCAGTCAGCGGGCTTAGCCCATTGCTAGGAGGTGTGATGGAACAGGCAGAAGCAGCAGCTAACGCTAACGCAACACTTCTGAACACTGGACTCCTAACTGTGGTTCTAACTACAAGAACAAGAATTCAGGAGAGGAGGGGGTGGACCATGGACTAGGGCATCAGCTGGAGAGCCCTTCCTAGAGGGCCTGGGACATGGCCCAGACCTTGAAGAATGGCTGAGCTGTAGCTGCAGACAGACAGGTGGATCAGGGAGCTGGTGAAAGCAGACTAAGCATCATGCGGTATAGTTTTGAATGGGGAGCGTGGGTGCTACATTTAGGTAGCAGAGGAGGCCAGGTGACCCCCAGCCTCCCTCCAAGTTGCTCCTCTGTATGAGGCCGGTGACCCTCATTGAGGCCACGGGCAAGCACATTTTTACCTTTGCTTTTCCCATCTCTCCCATTTGTAGCTGGCCCTCTTCAACCACGTCCTAGCTTTTACTCTCTCATACTGTTTGTGAGCACACGTTAAATTCATTTACACTAAGATATAATGACACATAATCCCTTATGTTAGCCTGGCATATTAATAAGCCTTTGTGTAGTGATGTCACTTGTAGAACCCTTACTTCATTCTCGTTATAGCCCTATGGAGTGGGGAAGTTAGAGATTGTCCCCATTTTATAGAGAAGGAAAAATGGTTCAGAGAATCTAAACAGCCACTGCAAGATCACTAAGGGGAGAATTTGAATAGGGGACTTGAACACAGGTTTCTTTCTGCCACCCTGTTCCACATCTTGCTGCAGTATTTGCATTTCAACAGGGATCAGAGCCCTGTGCTGAAGGTAGGTGGCTCTGAGGACTTCAGACATCGACCCAGAGATAGGAGAAGACTGATTCTTTCAGTGAAGCCCTGAGTCGTGCTACATAAGTTACTGCCTTTGCCTCCACATTACCTGCAAGTTGTGTGATCACAGGCAAGTTAGAGAAAATTGTCTGAGCTTCACTTTACCTGTTTTTGAAATGGAAATAACTGTATCTGCCTAGTAGGATTTTTCTGACAATTTCCTGAAATACCACCTGGATAATGTCCTTGTCACGCAGTCGGTCTCAACAAACCTCCTTTTCTCTCCCCCTTTTCTTCCCCATTTTATCTACACACAAGGCAGACCGTGCTAAGCTAGAACCCCAGCCTCACCCACTCCCTACAAAGACCTTTCTTATTGCCTCTTCTTTGCTTTTGCTCTTAGCCCTTTCTCTTCTCCCCTAAATCCCTGTGTCCAACCACACCAACCTTCCTTCGCTTCTCAAACTAGCCAAGCTTTTTCCCTGTGCAGTGCTTTTGCGCACACTGGTTAGTCTAGCTGAAACCCCCCTTGCCCTCCTCCAGCCCTCCTCGGTCCTTGTGCTCCAGGCATAAGCCCAAATGTCACTTCTTCAAGAAGGACGGAAGTAGCTTCCTCCTGTATTCTTTCTCACTGCATCCTGTACTTTTCCTCTGTTATTACAATTTGTAGGTGCATGTGAATCCTGCATTTACTGGTTTAGTTTCTGTCTTCTCCACGAGACTATAGCCTCCCATGTTGGCCACTATCTCTGGGGCACCCGGTACAGAATCTAAAACCTAAGTCACGTTCCATAAATATTTGTGGGCTGTGTGTTAGGTGAATGCTGCTCTTCTCTCTCCCTTTTGGGATGACCTCCTACAGCCTCCTCACCAAATCATATACTACATACCACCAAACAGCATTCCCATCGAGCCCACATACCTGACCATCTCCATTTTCTTTTCCCAACATTTATTCATACATTATCATGAATGAGGTGGTGTTCTCTGATTGTTTCATGATTCCCTAATCACATCATCAGTTTTCCAAGGGCTAAAACTCTTTAGAGATCTTTTTTGGGATCCCCCATAAACATAGTAGAATAGCTGGAAATGCTATCAGTGCTCAGTATTTCCTGATGAATGAATGAACCAACCCATCAATCCTAGTATAATCCTTTTTTGTACAGAGAAAATCTTCACTTAGCAAATAGGGAGAGACTATTGCATCAAAACAATCTCTACCCACGACCCATTGCTGTTGTCCCTCTTCTGGGGTTACCATTTTGACTTTTAATGTGAAGCAAACAATCTTATCTTGAAAGGGGGATTGGATTTATATTTAATAAGAGAGACTGAATCGGAAGCTTGCATTTTTTCCCAAAATTTAATAACAGCACTAGTAAAGCCTTACACTCCTCAGCTGGCCTTATTTCAGGTATAAGAGTACAAAGCTTCCGGGTAAGCTTCTGTCTTGATGTTAGAGTGAGGCCCATAACACCAACCCTGTTTAAATTCATTGAGAGCCAGGTGGGGGTCGCATAGCAGGGCATCTAGTCTGAGCATGTTTTCAGAATCAGTGAGTCCAATCCAGGCCTGGGCAGAGGAGACGAAGGGAAACATCAGGTTACTGAGCGCCACTGTCCCCAAACATTTGAGATCCTGATAGGTACCACTGATAACCTCAGTAAGTAAAGACATAGCTTTTGATCTTACCCCCTTCCTCCGTTCACAACTAGAACAAAACGAAACAAAAAACATATCAGTAAAGCGTGTCATTGTTATGCCCCAAATACTAACTTACTGAAGGGGGATTTCAATGGCTACATTCATCCCATCATACTGAAGTAGAACCTTTAGTTTACTGGTTGCCCTGCTGCTAAACCTCAGGTTGCTCAGTTGCTCATTTTATCAGTATTCTTTGAACGATTAACAACAAAAACATATATATATTTACATATATATATGCATTTATGTATGCATTTAAAATTATATATGCATTTTAGTGTACTTTGACAGTTGCCCAGCAAGTTCTGTCCAGTTAGTGTCTTCTCTCTGGTTTAGTATTTGATCTTATAACACAGAGCAGGAAAACGTAGGTAAGGTTTGCTAAATAGCTGTCGTCCATGAACGTTGTCAAGGCTGGTATGGCATCTGTTCTTTGTGTGACATCACTTTATCCCCTGTATTCCCACCCCTGCTCGGCTTTGTGACAATCAACAGAACAGTAAGAGATGACTGCTGATGAGTCCCCTTCTATCCCCATCTCTCAGGCTGCAGAAGTCCTGAAGGTTGATGGAGGGCCATGCTATTCAAACAGCAGGCATGGCTGAGACAGAAGCTCCTGGTGCTGGGAAGCCTTGCCATTGGGAGTCTCCTGTATCTAGTCGCCAGAGTTGGGAGCTTGGATAGGTAGGTGATTAAACACATACTTATGTCTGTGTGACTTTAAATGTCTCTCGATTTAAACTTCCTTAGGACATAATTTTAAATCTATCCATTTGTTTTCCTCCTTCAAGATTCCCAAGAAGCATGTTTTTCTGCAGTATTGATTTTGATTTATTGAGCCTTTAAAAGAAAGAGATCCAAGTTGCCCAAACCAAGGTGTTCATCGAGATCCATTTGTATTCTGTGTGTGTTGTTTGCTTTCAGAGAAAGGATAAAGCCATGTACAGTAAAAATGTCATTTACTGTAGCTCTGTGTGCATCTGGTTGTTGACCTCTAGCCGTAGCAAAATAGTGATAATGTATTTATGTATCTACATTTTGAAATTTATAAGTGGGCAATTAATGTGCTACCAAGAGAGTTAGAATTATGTATGAGCCTGTAAAGGAGCTCATCAGGTTTGGAATCCATTGCCCTGGAAAGATGGCTGCAGGCTTGGGGAGTTTTAACTATGTTAATTAGCTCTAGTTTCCAGGAGCTGAACATACCAGACAAGGAGTCTGTCGCTCAGAGTAATTGCCCGGAAAGCAATGGAAAATTCACAGAGAGGAAATTTACAGAGCTAGGGCTTGGCTCTAAATAAACCAACAGTTGAGAGGTACTAGACCTGCAGAAGTCCAGCATTGTCAGCTGGCTTCAGATTGAATGCCACTGGACTGTCCCACATCCGGTATGATTGGAAAGGGTAGAGAAGTTAATTTCTGAAATTTGAAGCTTCCTTTTTTGCCCTTTAAAATTAATTCTTGCTGTTGAAAGACTGATGTATGTTCCCCATGAATTCAATTCCCATTTTCTATAAAAGTGCAGCCACACATTAAAATAAAAATATCTTCCTTACAGTTTTTCTTTTCTAATCTATAGATCTTATCACAGAAATATTTAACAAATAATATAACAGTGGTCTTTGCTTTCCTTCAGCCAGTATTAATTTTGACTGATAAAATGAACCCCTTTGATGCTTTTCAATTCAAAATTCCTAAGTAAACTTCCTACTCACTATGGGAAATGGTATAGCCCAGAGCTTATCACTGACTCCGAGTAGTTCCCTAAAGTAGTACTTGTTATTAGTGAAGAGCCTTGAGGTGGTACCATTGTCCTGTGTCCATCATGGAACTTTTATATCAAGTTCTTCCCAATACCTTTAGTTTGCTTCTAATCATTTGCTTTATTGAGTAATTGATCTAACAATCATTAACGTATTAGTTATTTAGTTGATAACTCTTTTCATTTTTAACCTGGTCTCTAGTCTCTAATGGGGTAGCTTTTATAGGGAATTGGATTGCTTGGGGGGCTTTCTCAAAACCTCTCACTTGAGAGTTTGAGCAGATTGTCTGAAATTGACACATGTTGACACAGACCTGTCCTTTAGAAACTGAAGACCCTGCTCTCTGGGTGGGAGACTGAGCTCAATTACTTCTACTGTCCCTTCCAATCCTAAAATTTCATGTTTTTTAGTCTGGGGTCCATGCCTACTCTTTAGGGAGTGGAAATAATATGATATTTTTTCCTATCTTGAGTTAGGGAGTCCAAAAAGCAATTGTTCTGCAGGGAATGAGCTCCCATGGTAGAAGGTAAATAAAGGAAAGAAGGAAAATGACCTTTTCTAGAAGTAGAGAAATTCATTTCGAGCTCAAACAGGGCAGACACTGTTTCAGCCTCTCTCAGCCTGGGTTCTGTAAGAGAATCAAGTCCTACAGGAAAGGATTTGATTGACTGTTTCCTCAGTTCTCCCAAGGACAGCATCATTCAAGGTGCCTGGGAGAGAAGTCCATCCATTCCATTCAATGGATGCCTTAAGGGATTAGGGTTTTAATTCTCAACCAGAGCCCAGCAAGAGCTAAAAGGTGAATTTGTGACATCCCAATCAACGTCACAATTGAAAACATACTTTGACTATGTACGTGTTGCTCCTTATATATCTTCCATTTAGAGCTCTAACATATTAATCCTATTAACAAATTTATGAAAACAAAATTCATGTTTCTCTAAAATTTAACTGTGATTACCCCTGTTTTTTATAGTATGCCATATTTTTATGTTTTCCACAGTGAGCATAAGTTGTTTTTAGAATCATAAAGAACCCACAAAAAAGGTAAAATGTGTTCATATATTTCCTTAAGCATTATGATAGATAGCTGTTTAAACATTGCCTAGGCCAAGCCCCTTCCCCTCAGTTCTGCAAAATGCCTTGACATGACCTTGAGGTTTTTCCCTTCTCCCTTTAATTGTAAACATTACAGAAGATAAGAAAGGTACAGTGGGGTCTCTTGGGAAAAGCAAGAGACAGCCTCATTGCCACAGAGAGGGGAACATACACTCCAAATTATTAGGGCAACTAGAAGCTTCATTTGGAGGAATTGGTTTAACAGCCATTTTGACTAATATTATACCCTTTAACAAGAAAGCGAAAAATACCTTCTCAGATAAACTTAGGAAAGTTATAATGAATTCAGTTCAATTGCAGACTATACCCAAAAGGAAATTCAATTTACTAACCATATAAATTGGCCACACCAAATTAAATAGTCACTCCAGCCTAATATCATTGTGATTGTTACCACAACTTTCTCGCTGAAAAAAAGCAGTGGTGCTTTTTCACTGCTTAGGGCAATGTTGAAATGGAAATCCTCCTTTCTGGCTCCATCCATTGCTTTGCTTCCTTCATGAGCTTGAGTCCCGGATTTAAATGGGTTTGACGATGAGGACCTGAGGTTTCTGACACTGCCAAGGTCTTGTTGATTTCTGGTCCCAGGTGTGGTAGGTGATATACAGCACTTGCTGTTGGCATTGGGTTTGCTCCTATATTCAGCAAAGTAAAAACATAAGCCTGACCTTTTTAGATAGAAAGAGAAAGAGAAGCAGAAGAAATATGTACTCTTCTAGCTGCCCCCAAGGCCAAAGCAGAAATTCTCATAGAATGAAAATCTCAGCAAGTGCCAAGATTGGAATTTTGCAGGTTAATGACGCAAATAGCCGAGGGCAGAGACTGGGACCTCTTTTCAGATTATATCTCAAAGATTTTTCAGAGTCATATGAGTGCAGCTGAGCTGCAAGAAAATAATACCACATGAAACCCACAAGACGTGGCCTCCTAGCTGCCCTTTAGCCTCCCAGCTGAAGATTCTAATCTTCCGTCTTTCGTATTTTCTAAATGATGTTAACGGGTGGGCTGCTAAAAGGCTATTAGTATAGTTGGTGTCACTTGTCTGTCCTGTACTGTGAATGTCAGTACACGCTATAGTCAATTAAGAGCTCGGTGAATAAAAATTTTAAGAAGCACTAATAAAAATATTCCATCAATTATGTGTGCTTCATTTAATACAGAGCTGCTTAAAATAAAACTTCCCAAACATATGTTCATTATGGATTGCAATAGGCGGAGAACAGTGGTTTTATTTATGCATTTAAAGTCTTGCTCTCACTGGGGAACCAGAGAAATGAGAAATTAGTTGCAGTGAGCTCCTTAGAGCATCTCTCTGTTGCTTACAGGCTACAACCCATTTGCCCCATCGAAGGCCGATTCGGAGCCCGTGGTCAGGCTGAATTCCCCCTGCGCGCCCTGCAGTTTAAACGTGGCCTGCTGCACGAGTTTCGGAAGGGCAACTCTTCCAAGGAGCAGGTACGCCTTCATGACCTGGTCCAGCAGCTCCCCAAGGCCATTATCATCGGGGTGAGGAAAGGAGGCACCAGGGCCCTGCTTGAGATGCTGAACCTCCATCCGGCAGTGGTCAAAGCCTCTCAAGAAATCCACTTTTTTGACAATGATGAGAATTATGCCAAGGGCATTGAGTGGTATAGGAAAAAGATGCCTTTTTCCTACCCTCAGCAAATCACAATTGAAAAGAGCCCAGCATATTTTATCACGGAGGAAGTTCCGGAAAGGATTTACAAAATGAACTCATCTATCAAGTTGTTGATCATTGTCAGGGAGCCAACCACAAGAGCTATTTCTGATTACACTCAGGTGCTAGAGGGGAAGGAGAGGAAGAATAAAACCTATTACAAGTTTGAGAAGCTGGCTATAGACCCTAATACCTGCGAAGTGAACACGAAATACAAGGCAGTAAGAACCAGCATCTACACCAAACATCTGGAACGGTGGTTGAAGTACTTTCCAATTGAGCAATTTCACATCGTCGATGGAGATCGCCTCATCATGGAACCCCTGCCAGAACTTCAACTCGTGGAGAAGTTCCTAAATCTTCCCCCGAGGATAAGTCAATACAATTTGTATTTCAATGCTACCAGAGGGTTTTACTGCTTGCGATTTAACATTATCTTTAATAAGTGCCTGGCGGGCAGCAAGGGGCGCATTCATCCAGAGGTGGACCCCTCTGTCATTACCAAATTGCGCAAATTCTTTCACCCTTTCAATCAAAAATTTTACCAGATCACTGGGAGGACATTGAACTGGCCCTAAAATAATGTCGTACAACACTATGTGTTGTGCCTGGGGACACACAATGTCTCGTCTGGATTAAAATATGCACTTTTCCTATAGACACAACTGTCCAAGTCATTTTTCCATGTATACTTGTACATACGCAGTGTGTGACCAAATATAAGATCAGCTCTTTTTCTACTGAAAATTTACAAAAAAACAAAACAAAAAACAAACCAATTTGCTATCTACATAGTTGCATCTTTTATGCTATTTACAAAAAGAAGAGGTGGTGGTACTGGGGGAAAGTGACTTCAGCTATTCTCAAAGAGTTAGTCTTCCTTTGAGTCAGAATTTGTCGCCTGCCATTTTCATAGATTTAAGCCAAAAGATTAACATGTGAAAATGTACCAATGGCTGTGAAGTTTCAGGAAGTAGAGGATTCGGTTATGCATTCTTTTCTAAGGGAAAGCTGACTCTAATTCAGATGCTGAATTGATGCCATGAAAACAGAAAATACTATTTTCTTCTTATTTAAAAAAATGTCTTATCTCATAAAATTGACATCGTTCCAAAGTTCCTGTGGTGATTTTGCACTATCGTTTTCTCATATGGACCATGGTGTCACTTGTAGCATGTCAATCACACATCGGAAAGTCAAGTCCTTTTACTTCCGTGTTCTATGTCAATAAAGAGAAATGTCATGTACATAGTGTATATAGTTGTAAATACTGGTTTCACACTAAGTAATTCTATTTTGTAAACTGAATATGGCTATTTAATTTATTGTGAAAATTAAATTTATTGTGGTATTTAAAAAATGGAATGGATTAAAATTACTCTATGTGCAATTTTTTTTTACTCATTTTGTTTTATGTGCCCCTTGCTGGATCCCAAAGTCAAAGCTGTTTATGTGCACATGAGAGCACTTGGAAAGATGCACTTCTCCGTTGGATTTCTGTACCCTTGTGATATAAAGAAAGGTTGGATATATTTTTTAAAATATCTCAACCATCTGGAAATCTAGTATAACAGCCACCTCAAAGAGCACTTGTGCTTCTCTGCTACAACCTTGTAACAATTAACTTACTTGCAGTTGCTCCTGGCGCTAGGAGACAGACAAGAAATACTTTAACGTAATCAAGGCATAGAAGAATCACAGTTTTATATGAACCTCTGATCAAAGTCAGACCAATAAAGAAATTAAATAAAATAAGATTAGAAAACTTGTGTAACCTCTGTACTGAAATCTGCTGACGCTTCTGCAAACTCTCAGAAGTCCCTCTTTGAGATGAAACTACATCAGCCTGCTCAGGAATGATCAAATTACATAGTGTTGCTATTACTAACATAAACATCTGGCTCAGATTTCCATCCAGAGAAATTAATGCTAAACTGGGTGCTTGCTAACATCAGATAGCCTGTACTATGCTTAAATATAATTCGGAAAACCTTGGAAAGAGGTATTAACAGAAAAAAAAAAAAAATAAGATGGATTTTTCACAGTCATGGTTGCTTATCCAGTGGAAGATGTTTAAGGGAGTTCTGTTCACATTGAGAGTGCCTAGCAAATAACAGTGGATTCCCTTTTGATTGTACTAAGTGTTGATTTTCTCCATGAGTTGTTCGTCCTGTCCAGTGATTTGATGGTGAACTTTTCTAAATAAATAGCCCTTTGCCCTTCCTTGTCGGTATATGTTGCTTCTCAAGCTACAGCCTTGGTAATCATCTCTACCGTTTCAATTAACATTGGTGCCGTTTTCTCAGCATGAAACAGGCATGACACCAGCACACACTGAGAGGCCAGCTTCTCACTGACTGCGCAGTGAGTCTGGAGTGAGAGCCTTGGGTCTAAATGTCAATCACTCTCCTTTAAGCAGTGAAGGAAACCAAATATAAGGAACTTAGCATCAGACTTCTCTATGCCTGAACTCTCAGCTAACCATCAGAGTAAACTGTTTGAATACTATACTCAAGGACATAATCAACACATTATCATTAATTTTATTATAAATCTTCCTAGAGCACTCTACAGCTAGTACAGTTTTATACCAGTAACTGTCAAAGTATGCTCCACTGGAACACTGACGTTTCAAAAACTCAGCCTAGGGCTTCCCTGGTGGCGCAGTGGTTGAGAGTCTGCCTGCCAATGCAGGGGACACGGGTTCGAGCCCTGGTCTGGGAAGATCCCACATGCCGCGGAGCAACTAGGCCCGTGAGCCACAACTACTGAGCCTGCGCGTCTGGAGCCTGTGCTCCGCAACAAGAGAGGCCGCGATAGTGAGAGGCCCGCGCACCGCGATGAAGAGTGGCCCCCGCTTGCCACAACTAGAGAAAGCCCTCGCACAGAAACGAAGACCCAACACAGCCATAAATAACTAACTAAATAAATAAAATTAAAAACAAAAAACAAAAAAAAACTCAGCCTAGGTATTCCACCAGTAAAACTGAAAAATAGCAATCTTTGCCTAGACTCATAGAGACATTTTTAAAAGTAATGCATAGACATTTTTCAATCATAATCTTTTATAGTCCAAATTTTTCTTCAACTTTGCTGCTGCTACCAAGACTATATATCAGAGTTGATTCTAAGATTCTGTTTGACTTGTGCTGTCTTTTGTAATTTGTTATTTTTAGCTCAGTAAGCAAGTATTTCTTCATCACATGCAGAAAAAAAAAAAATGTTGCAGTTTCCAGTTGTTAAATAAGTTTGAGGGTTGTTTTAAAGTCTGGAGCCTCCTCACAGATACCTAAAACAGGAGGCCTGGCCTAAGGAGGGTGTTTTTAGAGGCGGTTTTCATTTCACCAAAAAAAAAACAAACATAAAACAAAACAGAAAACCAGTCGCAGCCACTGCTGACTGAGCTAGGTAGTAATAAAAATCCTACGACCTTAACAGCACACTCCACTGGAGGTTTCAAACCTCCTTGTTTAGAAAATGTTTCCTGTTGCCATCAAACAGGCAGCCGACCTCTAGAGAAATCTACAGCTCATCCCAATAGAGCCACTAGGATTCTCTTCAGTAAGTTATCCCTTTTGCATCATGAAAACTTTGCATTTCTTCCAGAGGCTCGGTGGTACCATACGGTTCTGTGAAGCAGTTCAAGCTGCAAAGAGTAGAAAACTGTTTAGGCAACGGGGAGGTTTCTGCTGGATTGTAAAGCTGAAACTACACCGTTTTGGAAGCCAGGGAATTCCAATTATAATTGTACAGACGGGAACAGGAGTCCCAAGGGAGTGAGAGAGAGATTAGGGAACAGAGAGAAAAGGAGACATGCAAACCCACAGACAGACATCAAATTCCAAGTCCATCTTGTAGTCACCTGAAATCACCTCACAAAAACCTTCAGTTGATGAAGGTATTAATTTTTCCCACTAATTACACTGTAGTATAGGAAAAAAATCTAAGACATCAGGGTCTTTAGCTGATGTGGGATAAAGCAAAGGCACGTAAACCTATTGTAATCACATCTGATCTTAGATTTGGTTCCTTTTGTGTTGATGGACCAGCAATTGCCAGAACAGTTTCCACTAAAGCTGATGAAGCCTTGTGAGAGCACTGCTTGGGGTGGTGCCCCTGGAACAAGGGCCCTGCTGGAGGACAAGCTCGAGGACCAGTGAAAAACTCCTGGGATGCTGCTAAGGGAAGGTAAGAACCAAGGACAAGTGCGGCCCCAAATCCAGCCCTGCCAATAAGCTTGTGCTTTGTGCAGTTATCAGTCTGCTAAATTGGATTGCCTTCATAAGCTTAATTTGAGAATTTTCCATGGATGGAAAATTTCAAATGATCATAAATAGTGTCTGCCTGCTGAAGTCTTTTGTACTCTTTTCACACACTCAGCAGCCATTTTCCACTTATGAGAACAGACACAGTCTAAGCAGAAAAAAAAACTTTGCTGAAAACATTCCCTCTAAAAATGACTAAATACAGCAAAATCTTAGCAATTCAGGCTAACAGGGTGAAAATATTTTAAAGCAAATTCATTGCAATTATTCCCAAGTAGACAAAGTGCCAAACTATACTAACAGTGCATTGATAAGTAAATATCTAATTGCACCAGCTTTACAAAATAAAAGCCTCTTAATTGGCATATTTTTTTCCTAAATGGGTGTTACTTCAAGTATTTCAAAACAGTCTGTCCTCTTAAGTAGGTTACTCAGGCCCCCTAGTATCTGTTTATGAATTTTTATAGCAAACCTTTCTTTTACAGCTAGTGCAAGGATGAAATTTAGGCCAAAATATGATCATTTGGTAAGGTTCTTATAAATGATACCTTATGATACATCTTACAAGAACAATTTCTTTATGTTTTATGCTTCTAAAGATTTATTTCCAATTACATTTTATCGTAGCTTTAAGGAATAAGAGTGCTATTTCATAATGATTAAAAGTGGATTGGTGCATTGAAAAGGCAGAATTGAACTGAGAGCAATATGCATTTCCCACAGAAAGCACCTGATTGGTATTCCAAGAACAAGTGTCTGTTATTTAAAGGCAGCTCAGTCGAAAAGCAATAGCCTTTCAATCATATCAAGGAGGCAGCAGCATGCTTGGTACCTTATTGGGCTAGTTCCATCACTTCTGAATTTGTGAACCGTATCAGTCTACCAGGTCTTGGGGAGCTGTTGGTGAAAGGGTTTATTGTTTCTAAACATACATGTCATCCCCCTTTAAAAAGAGTCCACCAAGAAGGTGAGTTGCTCCCAGAAGATTGGTAACATCATTTCAAAGAGCTGGCTCACCTCCAGCGATTCTAAGTGCACACAGCTTTGCTTTACATTACGTTTTCTTCAACGGCACCAGAGAACAATCTTTAAGACCAACTGCAAAACTGCCTGTTTCTTTGGTAAGGCCACGCTGATGGCATCCTCCATCTGTGGCTCATTTTTTCCAGGAATGAGGCAAAGGTGTCCTTTCAAAGACAGTTCTCTGGGTATGCTGACCATGGAAGAGTCATACTCTCTCCTTGCCACCAAGCTTCTGGCTATAGGTCCACCCATCCTGAGACTTATATCGGGAGATACAGGAAAAAGAAGGAAACTGAACACAACATTCTCCTGCAAGTAAAGTACCGTAACGTTTTAAAAAGTGTTTAGGAAATATATTGGTTTCATTGAAAACAAAGGAAATATAAGCTAAATGTAAGTGAAATGGGCAAGTCAATTCATCTCTTTGGGCTTGAGCTTTCTATTAAATAAAATAGGAGCATCAGATTAGGGGATGTTTAAGCTCCTTCAAGACAACATCATACCATCAGATGAAAATGATTATTGGAGCATGCTTTTTTTTTTTTTTAATTGAAATTTATTTATTTATTTATTTTGGCTGTGTTGGGTCTTCGTTTCTGTGCGAGGGCTTTCTCTAGTTGCGTCAAGCGGGGGCCACTCTTCATGGGCCACTCTTCATCGCGGTGCGCGGGCCTCTCTCACTATCGCGGCCTCTCTTGTTGGGAGCACAGGCTCCAGACGCGCAGGCTCAGTAGCTGTGGCTCGCGGGCCTAGTTGCTCCGCGGCATGTGGGATCTTCCCAGACCAGGGCTCGAACCCGTGTCCCCTGCATTGGCAGGCAGATTCTTAACCACTGCGCCACCAGGGAAGCCCTGGAGCATGCTTTTGACAGTGAATGTCACAGAGTTGAGGACATGAAGGTGGAGAGGAAAGAGGGGTTAGACTCAATGTACTTAGCTGTTCCTGTGCGTAGAATCTCTCCCAAAAGTTTCATATCTATGGTTTGTCTTTTAAGGGATATTCTTTTTCACTCTTCCCTTGTAACTGAATTTTCTTTCTATTCAACCTTATTCTTGGCTTTGGCTTCCATTTTGCCCGTCACTTCCTGCATTAATTAACTTTTGTTGCATAACAGACCACCCTCAAAACATCCTAATTAGCTCAGGATTCTGTTGCTTATCTGGGCAGTCCTTCTGGTCTGATGCAGCTTGGCTCCACACTGCTGGCCTTCCTCATGCACCTGTGGTTTCTGGCAGGTCAGCTGGTGACTGGATGATCTAAGGTGATCACTCTTAAATGTTGGTGGCTTGTGCTGCTGATTGATTGGTGCTACTTGCCTATACTGACTATTGGCTCAATGACAAAGGTGCCTGGGTCACATGTGTCTCACCACTTGGTAGACTCACTTGGGTGTCTTCATGGTAGTCAGAGGGGTGTAAAGAATAGCAAGAGATGGCAAATCCCAACGTGCAAGCATTCTTCAAGCACCTGATTGCATCCTGTTTGTTATTTCTCATTGGCCAAAGTATGTCACATGGTCAAGCCCATAGTCAGCGTGAGAGGGGATGACACAAAAGTGTGTATAGGAGAGAAAATTATCGTGGCCATTTCTGCAAATATGGACCACATCTCTCAACCGTGATTCTATCATAGTGAAAGTTATAACAATTATAGTAATAATTCACAAAACAACTTTATCTTCCTCCATTCCTGAAGAAACATGATGATAATAAGAAGGGTGGTAGGCAGAATAATGCCCTCCTTCCAAAGACATATACATCCTAACCTCAGGAACCTGTGAATATGTTACCTTACATGGCAAAAGGGACTTTGTAGATGTGATGAAGTGAAGGACTTTGAGATGGGGAGAGTTTCCTGGATTATCTGGGGGGCCCAATGTAACCACAGGGTCCTTAAAGGTAGGAGAGAGAGAGAGAAAAGGGGACAGTCAGAGAGATGTTGATAATGGAAAAATGGGTTTAGACTTTGGGAACCTTCAGAGAGATGCAGCGTTGCTGGCTTTGAAGATGGAGAGAGGTGGCCACAAGCCAAGGAATATAGGCAACTTTAAGAAGCTGGAAAAGGCAAGGAAATAGTTTTCCCTAGATCCTCCGGAAGGAAACATAGCCCTGCCGACACCTTAATTTTAGCCCCGGGAAACTTGTGTTGGACTTTTAAATGTACAGAAATGTGAAAGAATAAGTTTTTGTTGTTTTAAGCCACTAAGTTTGTGGTAAGTTGTTACAGTAGCCTTAGAAAATGAGTGCAAGAAATCAGGGGAAACAGAGCACTCACCAAATGCTGGTGTGTTTAATCAGCTTATTCTCCTCCAGCGTCGCAGGGTGAGGGGGCAGCAGCCGTCAGTCACAAAGGGCATTTCCAAACAAAGCAAGCAGAAGTCCTGAAGCATAGGACCTGAAGGATAGCACCCCTGCAAGTTCCCAAAGGTGAATGCAGGCAGAGTGACCCTCAAGGAGATAATTCCCTGGTCATTGAAACACAGAGCAAGTCTCATTTCTTCTGGGACACCTCCACTGTAGCCCAACGGGTAAGAAACAGCTTAATGGTAAATTGCAGATAAGTTTACGGCAAGGTCTAGATTATGTGACATTTAAAAGTATCTTTAACATTTTGGTTTTCACGCCGAAAAACTAAAACATTTTCGGTCTTCTTACAAGTCCATAAAATCTAGCCTTGACCCAGAATATCTGAAGTCTCCAAAGATCAGAGCCAGGAGCCTTATTTTAGATTGGTCCCAGGATCTCCTCCAAATGGCCGTGGAAATTGTCCTGTGAGGAAAACAACCTGAGATTCTTTCTCCTGACCTTAATGAAATTCAGAGGCATTTATTGATCACCTAATATGTTCCTAGCTTCTGAAAGATTTACCGAACAATTACTAAAGGTCACTAGGAAAGCCAGAGTTAGAGGTGTGACTAGAATACAGCCCTCCAGAATTCCAGCCACTTGTCAAGAAAAGTCTCTAAATGGTTCTATTTATTATTTATATCTACCTACTTCCTAAAAGGATTTGAGGTGGCAATTTTCTAATTAAAATTTGTTTCTAATCTCTTTCTAATCTTGTTTTATTGGCTGCATTTCAACCCTCTTGTACTTAATCAACCTTGAATGGTAACTTGTATTGAGTCTGTATAAAAATATGAATTAGCATTAAAATTAAAATGTACGCACATTTAGTACACATGTAATGTTTATGGACATATTTGTATTTGTAAGCTTGTTGAAAGAAGCTGATGATAATGGTTCATTATGGGACTAATCAAAACAATTCTTTTGTTAGTGATTATCTGTCAAATTTGCACAGCTGCCTTCTAAAAATCACATTCCAAAGGTGTCACAGTCCAGCCAAACACAGTGAATACACATAAAGAAAAGAAAAATTCAATAAATTAGTATTTCAAAAGCACATTAACCGATCTGGAAACAAATATTTTGATAAAAGAATACAATTTGCCTAATTAAAGTGTCACTACATATAGTATAAGTTTCAGTGGTAAAAAAATATGTTTATTTGTCTTGCTAATTCAAGAATTTTGAAGGTGCTCACATGGGAAATATTATACCTGCCACCATTGTGTGCTGTGCATGGGTACACGTGTGTATGCGCGTGCACGCGTGTGTGTGGTTCTTGACAATTCTATAACAGTGTCTCATCCTCATGTGATTATCACATTACTCTTCAGCTTGATCATCACAAGTCTTCCACCTTGGAATTGTATCAGGTTTCTCTGAAAACACAGTAATAATTAATTAATATTAATAATGAAAATAATTATATGACAACAGTATAATTAATAATGAAACAGTGATTCATTCATTCAATCCACAAAGTTTAATTGAACAACTATCACTAGATTCTGAGTTATTTTTCATTATTTATTTATTTATTTTTGGCTGCATTGGGTCTTCGTTGCTGTGCGCGGACTTTCTCTAGTTGCGGCGAGCGGGGGCTACTCTTCATTGCGATGCAAGGGCTTCTCACTGCGGTGGCTTCTCTCGTGCAGAGCATGGGCTCTAGGTGCGCGGGCTTCAGTAGTTGTGGCTCGCAGACCCCAGAACAGAGGCTCAGTAGTTGTGGCGCACGGGCTTAGTTGCTCCGCTGCATGTGGGATCTTCCCGGACAAGAGATCGAACCCGTGTCCCCTGCATTGGCAGTCGGATTCTTAACCACTGCGCCACCAGGGAGGCCCCATTTTTTATTACTTTTAAATTTAAAGATAAATTTAAAAGCAATGTGTTTACTTGGTATTATTATCTGCATCTATTGTGCTTGAGGCACTAATTTTAAATTGCTTTAAATTAGTAAGTACAAACCTCCAAGCCTAAAACTCTGAGAGCATGGCATTGATAACTCTTTCTGGGAAACAACACTGAAATTAAAAGTTTTTTGAGGTGAGGGGCCAGAATCATCATGACAGAATAGTCCCAGTGCTCTGCGTGGGAAAGAGCCACCTCATGGGAAAGACTGCAAAGGGACCAGACACCCACTGAGCATTATCTGTGTTTATACCCACAGAATGACCAGCTGACTTCAGTTACACAAACCCTTAATTTGGATAGAGTTTGTTGAAATTGGTCAAATTGGTGACTATGTGATTGTCCTCAAAAAAAGTTACTTCAATCTTTCCAATTTCTCCTTCAAACAATATCTTTGGAATATCTGGAAAAAGAATTTAACAACTCTTTATGTGAAATTACTTCTTTCTCCATCTCTTTGGCTGACTCATGCCCCCCATGTGCCCCGGCCCCTGCAACGTGCTCTCAGAGCATTCAGGAGCCCTCAACAGCTCCTTAGCTCTGCTGACACACAGCCAGCCAGCACCACAGGCCACCGTCAGGAGTGGCTGTCTGTCAGTACTGCAGCCAACCCTGCTGGGCGCTGTGGCTTCCCAGCTGGCATTGCCACCATCTCCACATCCCCAAAGACCTATGGCAATGTATGTATGGGTATGTGTCGGGTGTGTGTGTGGAAGGGGTGGGGCGGGGGGGGCGATCCTGTCTCTCCTTATGTTATACTCCCTTTTTTTTTTAAATTTTTTTTTCTTTTATTTATTTTTTATTTTTATTTTTTATTAATTTATTTATTTTTGGCTGTGTTGGGTCTTCGTTTCTGTGCGAGGGCTTTCTCTAGTTGCGGCAAGCGGGGGCCACTCTTCATCGCGGTGCGCGGGCCACTCACTATCGCGGCCTCTCTTGTTGCGGAGCACAAGCTCCAGACACGCAGGCTCAGTAGTTATGGTTCACGGGCCCAGTTGCTCCGCGGCATGTGGGATCTTCCCAGACCAGGGCTCGAACCCGTGTACCCTGCATTGGCAGGCAGATTCTCAACCACTGCGCCACCAGGGAAGCCCTATACTCCCTTTTAAAAAGTACAAAAGCCATCCTATGTAGATATCAAAAAAGGTGCCCTTTCCACTCTGTGTTCAGAATCCACCCTCTCCATAAGGCCAGGCTAGAGTGGAAGACAAATCTGAGTAACAGACCCCATGGTAAACTCAGAATCTCATGATAGGTGTTCAATAAACCTTTGTGGATTGAACAGATGAATGACTCTTTCCTGATGATGATGGAGACTTTACTGCTGGATTAAGCTTGTCTGCCTGTCTCTTTCTTCCCTTATAATGGACCTCTGCCCAGGAGAT
Organism: Balaenoptera acutorostrata; assembly: GCF_949987535.1. Taxonomy (NCBI): domain Eukaryota; kingdom Metazoa; phylum Chordata; class Mammalia; order Artiodactyla; family Balaenopteridae; genus Balaenoptera; species Balaenoptera acutorostrata. The sequence continues at coordinate 47,145,475 of NC_080077.1, forward strand.
TCTAAGGTCCTTTATGCAAATAGATCTCTGGTGGCCAACCCACCATACAGCCAGACATGTTCCCCAGCAATGGACATAATGCAGGCTTTTGCTGGGCTCCTGAACGCCCATTATACTTTTAATGCATTGTAAGATACAGATGCTAAGAACCAAGGGCTAGCTTCAGACTCTACACTTCAAAGACCTTTTCATGCCAGGAACCAGCATGACAGTTTAAATCACTTCTCTCCTTTATGTCTCATAATATACGACAGTGAGGCAGCAGATGTCAACTTCTATTTATAAGAGTCCTGGCCCCTCAATAACATGGATCCCTAAATTTTCTCTATTAAACTGTTAAATTTTACACTTAATTTAGCATAAAGTAAAATTGTGAATTTCAAAAATAATGCCCGAAACCATAAACTAATTGCCACTTTCATCACAGTAAACCATGCTCTGCATATCATTGTTTAGGGTTTTACAGTATTAAAGGTGAACAGCTTAGTTCACTAATGGTATAGAAGTACATACAGCTCACTGTTGTCATTTTTAATTACACTTGACTTCTACCTCTTTTTCATATTAACACATCTTAGCCTGAGAATGTGCAGACAAAATACGGTGGAGTCAAAGAGAAGTAGACCGTTCATAGGCCACAAAGACACTGGAAAAAAACAGGAATCTACGTATACACAATAACTCTCCAGTCACAGAGTAGAACAAACACCCACTTTTATTTGCTTTGACACATTTAGGAAATCATTATTAGATATTAATTAAAGAATGATTAAAGCTAATTATTTGATGAAGGCTCCATATGTCCAAATAAAATAACCAGACCATGGATGATCTACTTCTTTCTACTCTAATAGTGGAAGTCCCTGCAAATTGAAATTGTCATTCCCTGAGTCTAGTTGATTCTTGCGTCTCAGTTGATTGGTTACATCATATAGACACAGGCAAATCTTTTAGGAACATACTTTGATGCATGAATGATTTTGGAAAATTCAGCAAGTGAAGAGGCAGCAGCTGTGAATACATGAAAAGTCTTGACCTGAGTATCCACCTGTCAATAGAGTTACACCTGTCAGGGCAGGATGGTAATATGGTTAACATCTACCCACTGGGCTGCTTGTTTCAGTATCTCACAGGTAATTCTGGCAGAGACTCAAAAGAAATGTTTCTGCCAGTTCCTACCCCTCATGTTGCAGATAAGCAGCCCAGCTGGAGAACCATTATTCTCTATTCTAAAATGTAGGTGTTGACTTTATTGTCTTAGTAAATGCAGCATCATTAAGAGAACGGTGTCTTTGGGACTTCACTGGCAGTGCAGTGGTTGAGACACCGTGCTTCCCATGCAAGGGGCACAGGTTCTATCCCTGGTCGGGGGACTAAGATCCCACATGCCGCGGGGCCAGGAAATAAAAACAGAGAGAGAGAGAGAATGGTGTCTTTGTTTAACATTTCTTCTCATTGTAAGCAACGTTAGGACAAGTATTGTCATTGACATTTCCCTTTCCCTTGAAGGCCACAGACTCACACTTTGCACCATAGTAAATAATTTTTAAAAATGTTTTTCAAATGAAAAAATTATAACTATTTATTTAAATAATATCAAGAATCTTGAAAATTCATTATTTGCTGAAAAATAGCTTCTCATGCACAATACCACTCAGAGCCCACCAAATATGGATGATCGTAGATACATGCATTTAGTGTAGGACCCATCACAGGGGGTGCAAGGAGGGCCATTTGCTCCAAGACTCACACTGGCGAAGAGGTCACAGTTGGACTGGTGACATTACCTCCAAATGAGATTAGACTGCTGTTCCTGAAAAACTCTGACTTATCTTTTTTTTTTTTAATTAATTAATTTATTTATTTATTTATGGCTGTGTTTGGTCTTCGTTTCTGTGCGAGGGCTTTCTCTAGTTGTGGCAAGCGGGGGCCACTCTTCATCACGGTGCGCGGGCCTCTCACTATCGCGGCCTCTCTTGTTGCGGAGCACAGGCTCCAGACGCGCAGGCTCAGTAGTTGTGGCTCACGAGCCTAGTCGCTCCGCGGCATGTGGGATCGTCCCAGACCAGGGCTCGAACCCGTGTCCCCTGCATTGGCAGGCAGACTCTCAACCACTGCACCACCAGGGAAGCCCATGACTTATCTTATTTTTTGACTTTTTTTTTTCCAGACCACCTTTTATGACATCAGAAAAGCAACACTAGGCACTAGATCTTGCAAAATAAGTTCTGACCAACTCTAAACTTTCTGAAATTAAATATGTGCAACCACTGTAAGGTTTTTAATGAACAAAACAGTTAAATACAAACTTTCATTTGCAAAATAGATTACTGTATAACTGGCAACCTCAGAGCCAAGTACTAACTTTTCTTGCACAGATTTCAGTGGCAGTGGAATGGGGAGATGTAAATCCTAATGAGTACCAAACTTAATTTTGGCTTTATATATAGAAAAAAACCTTGAGCGAAAATAGCTTTAAATTAAATAGTATCTTTTGAAATAAACAGCTCAGTCCAGCACTTACATATGTGAGGTTTATACTCAACCAGATCTGGGATGAAAATGAAGATTTAGGGTTTACAGTGACTTTAAATCCAGTTTCAAGAGTAGCCAAGTCACCTCATTTCCAGAAAGGGAAGTCTCTTTAGGATGACCACGACACTCTTCTGAAGACACTTGGATAGCCAGAGTTCCTTGGCCACAATTCCACTTTTCCACGACACCGTGCCAATGCTGTAGTGTGGAACTTCCTCTGAAAGGCAGCCAGAGCCCTACACCACAGCACTTCTCCTGGCATTTTCAAGCCTCAAAAGAAAAAAGACCTCCTGCTTCAAGTCTGCAGTTATGGCTCCGGCTAGAGAAGTTAATTAACCCTTCCCCTCCCCACTGCTTTCCCTCCTGATCTTCAGCAGGGAGTGGCAGCTTAACATTCCTTTCAGAAATAAATAGTTCAAATGAGTAATTTAGAGTTAACTTTAAAAGAGCCTCAGAAAATAGCCACTGACCATTATGTTTGCAAATGAGTGAGAGAATGAATACACGTGAACAAACACACAGAAGAAACAAATCATAGAATAAATCCTTCATTTCCCACATTCATAGGGGAAAACAATCTTTAAAAAAGAGTATTGGGCTTCCCTGGTGGCGCAGTGGTTGAGAATCTGCCTGCCAATGCAGGGAACACGGGTTCGAGCCCTGGTCTGGGAAGATCCCACATGCCGCGGAGCAACTAGACCCGTGTGCCACAAGTACTGAGCCTGCGCGTCTGGAGCCTGTGCTCCGCAACAAGAGAGGCCGCGATAATGAGAGGCCCGCGCACCGCGATGAACAGTGGCCCCCGCTTGCCGCAACTAGAGAAAGCCCTCGTATGAAACGAAGACCCAACACAGCCAAAAAAATAAAATAAATTAAAAAAGAGTATTAATTAGCGTTCGTTCTTGTGTGGGTTGAGAGTCTAGGGCTCTGAGCAGGCATGGCCTTATAAACAGGGTTGCAAGCAGCCCTCCGCACACCAAGTCAGGACTAGGGTGCAGAGAGGGGCCTTCATGCACTTCTGACAGCTCAGTACCTGTGAGAGAACAGAGGTGATGCAGGGACTTTTTTTTTTTTTTTTTTTAATATCACTCTTTATCTCTGGTAACTTTTTTTTTTTTAACATCTTTATTGGAGTATAATTGCTTTACAATGGTGTGTTAGTTTCTGCTTCTGGTAACATTTTTTTTAATTTTTATTTATTTATTTATTCTTGGTTGTGTTGGGTCTTTGTTTCTGTGCGAGGGCTTTCTCTAGTTGTGGCGAGCGGGGGCCCACTCTTCATCGCGGTGCGCGGGCCTCTCACTATCGCGGCCTCTCTTGTTGCGGAGCACAGGCTCCAGACGCGCAGGCTCAGTAATTGTGGCTCATGGGCCTAGTTGCTCCGCGGCATGTGGGATCTTCCCAAACCAGGGCTTGAACCCGTATCCCCTTAATTGGCAGGCAGATTCTCAACCACTGCGCCACCAGGGAAGCCCAATGCAGGGACTTTTTAACCCACAATGCATGAGGTATAGGGAAGCGTCCATCATGAAAGAACCACCAGCAGCTGGAGGGACCGCGGCAGGGCATCCTCACAGCAACTGCTGATGAAGGATTTCCCACACCATCTTCTTCCAGAACAGAGACATCTGGTGCTGAGTAAATGTGATGGGTTTGTCCCTAGAGATATAATCTGCATATTTACAAGTAAACATTCCACAATCACTCCCATTCAACTGTTGAGGAATCTCATGTGCCTTCATGCGGTAGTGGGTCCACTCTAAAACATTCAGGTCAATATTTCTTTTGGTCTTACTTTCATCCTGTAAATACTGAAGGAGAATCTCACAGATCCTGTGGCCCTTTTGTCCCATAGAATCCAGATATTTAAGACACGTTTTCTTAGCTCTGTCACTACCAGGCTCCAAGATACCTTCCGATGAATAGGCACCAGAATAAGTTCCTGTTCAAAGAGACTGACCCCTTTGGTCCATCTTTTCACTGCTTGGTAACCCCCAGACTTTAATTTTGGATAGAAGAAAGTACTGAATGCATAAAGTGCTAGATACCCTTGTTTTTTATTTCTTTCCACCAGGAGATTCATGTAAAAATTAATGACTTCATCTTTGAGCCAGTGATAGTTCTTCAAGGTCTGGATATCTCCTCGAGTGATTCGTAATTTGAAAGCACTACTTAGGATCTCATCCTATGGGCCATGGCCTAGAGCATTACTGATTTCCTTTTCCATGTCCTCTGTAAGTTCAAGAAGATCATCCATCCTTTTATCCCTCTCTTTGCTGGAGCAATTTTTTTCTTTTGTCTCAAGTATTGACATCTTCCTCCTGAGTCAGCTATTGTTTCCCCTGCCCAGGCGGAGTCGGGCTGACACTTCTTCAGATAGGTCAGGCTCCAGCTGGAGTCCCCTCCTACCTTCATTTTCAAGTCTGATTCCAACTGTCTTCTCTGTGTCAGAAATTTTCCCCTTCGGACACCTCTTTTCACTCCTCACTGAACATAGAGGTCCCCTTGTTTCAACAACTCTATATTGTTTTGGAACAAACTGAGTTGTTTTGACTCCATGACTTTGCTCTTGCCCCCAGCCTTTGGTCTTTAATGTGTCCATCTGACTTCTTTGAGAACTATGGTGAGTTGAAGTTACAGGTGGAACAGAGTTTCCATGACCACCTTCAAGTCACTCTAATAACCTTCGGCATTTCTCTCTTTCCTCCTTTTGAACACCCTCGTCCACAGTACAATGGGGACACCTCAGACCCTTGCCACCCTCTTCAGATATCATCTCTGTTACAACCTGTTCCTGCGGCTTCCACATTAAGGAACTCTCCAGATTGCCTTCGCTATGGTGACGGCCACCTGGTCTTCTATTACAGGCTTCTGAGCTCAAAGTAAAACCAAAGGAAGACAGGACTCTGCATGGCTGATCTCGAGTAACTGTCACTCTGATCTTTGGATAGGCACTTATTCCATTAGGAGATTTATTACCCAGTTTCAGCATGTTGTTCCAGGATCCAGAACCTGTCAGTTCAGAAGATGAAGAGTTCGAAAATACCTTTCCTGAAGGAACCACATTCTGTGTTCTATTACAAACAGAAGTTACCATGGGCTTTGTGGTCAGCTGGAATGGGAATCCAAATAAGCTGGCAGCATTGTAGAGACTGTTTTTCACCTGGTGAATAAAGCAATCTAATCTCGGTCTTTTGGCTGGTATTTTATCAGTGTCCACTGTAGAAAATAGAGTGAGTCACCTCTGCCTGGGTCTCGTCTGCCAGTTGGTGCCTTCGATGTCCTGTCGTCCACAGTAGAGGCATGGACCACTGCCCATCCACTGACCAAGGAGTGGGATTATCCTTAACCCCAAATCTACTACTGCCGGAGCCATTCTCAGACCTAGGAACTCTTCACTGGAGGCCCAGAAGAGAATCCCAAAATCACACGGAGTACAAGGATATTGAGATTTCTGCCCTTGGTTTGGATAACTTGCACCCATGTACAGCCAGAGGAGCACAACCTCATTGCTTCAGTTTTCATAGGGTATCCTAACCAGTTACCCTAGTTTTCCAAAAAGTATTTTTTGACATATTTTTGTTAATACACCCAAAACCTCAGAAAATGGTGGTAGGCCCCTCGACCTATGAGAGGCAACAATCTCAGACTTCTGGACCTAAACTCAGGCACAACAGGATCAGTAGGATGGAGGGGGTGTCCCTTTAGCATATTCACTTTGCTTGTCCCAGTCAATTTGGTTGAGAAACAATAGCGTGGGATCCACAGGCCTGCAGGAGAATGCACTTTCTTTCAAGCAGGGCGAGTGCTAGCCGGGAGAAAAAGTACAGGAACACTAACCCATATTCCCATGGAAATGCTCTGGTTTCAACATTCCTTTTGAAAAACATAGCTTCTCTAGTAAGTTGGTCACACTCCAAGAGGAATTAAGCTTGAAAGATAACAGGACTTCAAAAGCCAGATCGAAAAGACCAGACCTGAGGCTGTGAAAGGCATTCAGAAGAGAGAAGCGTTTTAACTCAGCTTTCAAAGCATGTTCTCCCTCCTCTTTGAAAATTTCTGACACTCTCAGAGTTGCTGAAGATTTTCCCACCCGAGACATCTTTCATCAGAAAACCATGAAATAACAAAAATCTCTCTCCAGGTAGAATAGGAGGAAAATGTGAAAGTAAGTTCAAGTAAGTTGCCGCTTGTTCTGCTTATTCTTGAGCCTAATACATCATCTCCAAGAAAGTTACTAGGGTCTTACTTATCTCACTGCAAATTAGCAGGATGCACATCCTACTGTGAGTGGAACTGAGGCCCCAAACACATGGCCCCCAATAGGAAGCAGAGGTCTTGGCAGGTTGCCAGAAATGTGTCTCCGTGACCCATTTGCCGGGGGTGGCCAAAAACCAGAAGGGAAAAAATAGGCAGTAGGAATAAAAGGTGTATATACACATCTCAACACTTACATTCCTGCCTTTTTCAGGCTACTTCCTTTACCCAGAATCCTCTGTTCTGTGTTTACCTGGGTAACCTCTGCTGACCCTTCATGGCTCAACTGAGAATCATTCCAGTTACGACTATGTGCCAGGCCCAGTGCTAGGCACAAGGAACATGACAGTGCACAGTGCAAGATGCCCACCCTCAGGAGCTGTGTGCCAGGCTCACAAGTGGGCATGATGAACAGTGTACAGGGAAAGCAATTATCCTAAGCTCATTGCTTGGCACAAAGGATGAACCAGTGTACAAGATGCCTACCCTCAAGGAGCACTTAGAGTCAATGCTGGGCAAATGGAAAACAACAGTGCACAGGACACCTACCTCCAAGGAGCTGAGGGCGGGCTGAGCTTTGAGCACAAGGAGCTTGACAGTGCATGATGCAAGGTGCCTGCCCACAGAGGTTGAGTGCCAGCCTCGGCACTGGACCCAAGAAGCACACCAGTGCAGAAGGAAATGAGCTTACCTAGAGGGAACGAGAGTCCAGGCTCAGTGCTGGACACAAGGAGCATAGCAGTGCACAATCCAAGGTTCCTACTCATTGTAGATGTGGGCCAGGCTCCATATGGGCAAAATGGACATAGTGGTGCACTATGCAATGTACTACAACAGCGCAACTGCCTTCCTTGAACCCCTTGGCCTGGTAATTGCTTCTACACCCTCCATTTATACCCTGATGAACATCATTTTTGAGTGAAATATTTACAGTGTTTATTTCCCCCATGAACAATAAGCATAGTGAGGGCATCAATTAGACTTTGTCTGTGTTCCCCAACACTAAGCACAGTGACCTCAAAAAACCCAAACCACCACCGGCAGTGATAACATAGACATATATGGCACTGAACCAAATTACTAAAGTTCTGTTCAAAACAATGCCAAAGAAGTTACAGGGAAACATTTTGCTTGCTGTATTCTAGTTAGTACTTTTGCATCAGTGTTCATGAGTGTTACTGGTCTTCAGTACTCTTGCCTTGTACTATCTTTAACTGGCTTATGTATCAGTGTCAAACTTGTTTCATAAAAGAAGTGAGGAAGTTTTCCTTCCCATTCCATGTTCTAGAACATGTGTCAGCACATTTTTTCTATAATGGGTTGATAGTAAATGATAGTAAATATTTTAGGCAATGTGGTCCATATGGTCTCTGTGTTGCAACTACAGTTATCCTTCAGTATCCATGGGGGATTGGTTCCAGGATCCCCACGGAAACCAAAATCCAAGGATGCTCAAGTCCCTTATATAAAATGACATAGAACAGTTGTACCCCAGCATGTATCCATGTGTTCTCTATCCATGGATACAGAGGGCTGTGTGTACTCAACCCTGCCGGAAAGCAGCCATAAACAATAAGGAAACAAGTGGGAGTGACTGTGTTCCAATTAAACTTTATATATAAAAACAGGTGGCGGAGGGCCAGATTTGATTTGTGGGCCTTAGTTTGCAGACATTTGATCTGGAATAATTTACAGAGCAGGTGGACCATGTGGTCTTTGATGGTTTGGGAGAAATGTACCTGTGCCTGATCTTAGTGAAAAAGTCTGTAGTGTTTCCCACTAAATAAGATCACAAGATGTTATGGGTTCATCTTGCATTTTCCCTGCCTCAGTTCTGGAACGACCCACTTCTCCGAAGAGCCAGTACCATACTGCTTTAGTTATAGCGGCTTTATAGTATGTTTAATGTCTGGTAGAGCTAGTTTCCCTTTGTAGTTTTACTTTTTTCATGTTTTGTGACAGGATCGTCCCTGGCTTAGCCAACCACAGAAAAACAGAGATTAGGAGGGTACATGACCCAGAGGCAGACTTGCTCACAGGGATAGGGTCTGAGAGGAGGAAGCCCAGCCCAGCAGGCCAAATGTGGGAGCTAGCAGCTCGAGTGTGGCAATATTGTGACCATGGGTCCCATGTCTTTGGTCTTGTTGAGGAAGATGAGAGTTAACACCAAGGATATAAGGAGAGGTCTGGAAGCAGTGACTCCAGGTGTGAAGGCAATCCTGAAATCCACTTATGCTGGGTAACAGCAAGTAGCAAGGATCTGCTCCAGGCAGGTTTGCTGTCCCTACAGAGGAAGGTTGCCTGGCATGGACAAGGCAAAGGCCTAAGTATAGAAGCTCAAGGTCCCAAGACAGGGACCCCAGCAGAGGAAGCAAGTGAGATCCCTTGGCAGAGCTGCCAGTAATCCAAGAAGTAAACTGAGACCCCAGAATAAGGCCCAAGGTGAGTTACCAAAATGGGAGCATAGGACAGAGCTGGATAAGGACTAAGTGGGATTTAGGCTGAACTCCAAACGTCAAGCTAGAGCTCCTAAGTTCCTCCTGCTCAATGTCCCAGTAACAGAGCCTGCAGGTGGGGTTAATTACTCTGGCTTTGAAGGAAGGAAGGAGAGAGAACTTGGAAATCATCAAGGTCAGACACAAGACTTTGAGTTTCTGGGGTTGTCCTTAATTAGCCATGACCTTGGGCAGGCCACTGTGCCTCTGGTCTACCAAGGGAATTGAATGAGATTATATCTAAGGCTCCTTCTTCTTCTAAGAGTCAGTTGACCCCCAATTAAGAGTAATGGAGGGACTTCCCTGGCAGTCCAGTGGTTAAGACTCCATGCTTCCACCACTACAGGGGGCACAGGTTTGATCCCTGCTGGGGCAACTAAGACCCCGCATGCCGTGTGGGGTGGCCAAAAAAATAAAGAAAAATAGGAGCAATGGAGACCTGTGTTTCACCAGCACATTCTATGTGCCATACATGCTGCCAGACACTTTACACACATTAAAGGGAAGAAAACTAATGGTTTTTGTTACCAGTGGTGATAAATATTTAACAACCAGCTCTCTTCAGGGGAGGGGAAAAAAAGCCCTGATTTGTAGCATTTTCCCAATATCTGAGGTGCAAATATTCCCACCATGATTTCAAGTTACCACCATGTAGTCACCGAATTCAGAGTTGGGAAGAAAAGTGCAGTGGAACACCATCATACAGTGTTTTCATCCTACAGATACAATAGATGCAAATAGGCTCAGAACATAGATAATAATAAAATGTAATAAACTGATTAGAAAGTAATGTTATGAGTATATATATATATTTCATTTGTTTTTAATATAATTTTTTTAACTGTAAATATACATAATTTTCAACAATGACTGTGTTTAACAACTGGCTCTCAACATTTCTGATAACTGATCAATCAGTCCTTGAGAGCTGATAAGGACCAGCTGCAGCACACTACTGATTATTACTTACTGTCTACCGGAGGCCATGATTGTCACTGTAGTTCTATTGTTTCATTAATCTTCACTGTGACTTTCTGAAATGGTAATTATTTTACTGATGAATAAAAGGATCTCAGAAAGGTTAAATAACCTACCTGGAGCCACACAGCTCCTATGGTTATGTGACCTCCACCCTGCAAATCCCCAAACTGTATTATCCCACGCTGTCTCTCATAGAACAAAATTTTGATTTTAAACTGTTTTATTCTTTTTTTTTTAAATTTTATTTATTTATTTATTTATGGCTGTGTCGGGTCTTCGTTTCTGTGCGAGGGCTTTCTCTAGTTGCGGCAAGTGGGGGCCACTCTTCATCGTAGTGCGCGGGCCTCGTTATCACGGCCTCTCTTGTTGCGGAGCACAGGCTCCAGACGCGCAGGCTCAGCAATTGTGGCTCACGGGCCCAGTTGCTCCGCGGCATGTGGGATCTTCCCAGACCAGGGCTCAAACCCGTGTCCCCTGCATTGGCAGGCAGATTCTCAACCACTGCGCCACCAGGGAAGCCAAACTGTTTTATTCTTTAAGAGAGTAGATTATGTTCCATTTAAGCCAAAGTCCTCTGAATTCAGTGAGTTTGTGAACACTGATGTGTGTTTGGGGTCACTGCCACTGAGTCAGTTTGGTGACAGAACGTGCCATTAGGCTAAACAAGATGCCATTGTGAGGCAGGACTTGACCTGTAGAGTCTTGTAGAGAACCACAGTAGGGCACCCATTACCCAGTAAGAAGTCTTCTACCCAGAAACCCTGGGAATCACCTCAAGCTCTCCTCTCATTTTCCTGTCTTTTCCCTAAAGTCATTCCAACTCAATAAAGCTAATTTCTTTTTAATCAAGTCAATATTTTGTACAATGAACCTCACGGTAAATATCCAATAACATTTCAACTACTGTTTTCAACAAATTCACAACATTTTTTATAGTTGTTGTAATTTTTGTGGTTCAGAGTTATTATTTCTTTTTACAGCATAACATGATGATGTTTTCTTTCTAATAAACAGCATCACTAGAAGTTACAATGGAAGCCCCTGGGAACAAAACAATTTTTAAAAATTAATAATACATTTTCCCCAAAATAGAAAGAAGAAAGAGCTTACAGAAAAAAACATATTTTATAATTCAAAAAAATTAGTGGATACTACTAGGGAATATTTAAACAACTATACAATCTGCCTAAAAGGATCAAAGGCAGTTGTTCACAATCATGAGTGACCAGCCTTACCAGGAGAAGGACACCAGAACTGACTCCATTGAACAACAATACATTTAATTGCAAATACTGGCACTCTTATGTAAAAACATTTTATCTGTCACTGGTTGGTTAAGTTATCCTCATATGCCTTTATTGAGGAGTTATTTTAGGTCTTAGAATAAATGTAATATATTACTTTTAATTACAGCATAAATTTACAATATTTTTTTTCCCTTCATGTTTGCTTCAGGGACCACACAGGAAGCACTAAAGAACTGTGTGCAGCCCAGAAGCCTGATCTGACATCGAATGTGTTTCCTCTTATCTTCACGATTCTTGCTTTTCTGTCCCCTATCTTCAGTTATAACTCTTCTTGGTTCTTTCTCTGATGCTCTCATTTCCTCCTCCTCTTCATTTCTCTCCTGGCACTCAGTAGGAGAGTAGATGGAAAAGAGAAAGGAAAGTGGGTATGTGCCCTGAGCCTGGCACATGTGTAACACATCATAGGAGCCCAGGGATGGAGAGGAAACATGGTGCAAGGGCCAGGGAACTGTTCCTCTGTACCCATCTCATTCGTTATGTACTTTTATATACAAGGGTTTTGGGCACTGAAATAGAGGACATAGTGGAGTGATGGAGTGAGGAAAAGATATAAAATAGAATAACAGAGCAGATTGGGACAGGGATATCTCAACACACCTCATCTGCTTCTCTTTTTTCTTCAGGATTAAACCAAAGGTTCAAATAAATTGGATGTGATCCTGCAAAACTATTCTATGTCGGTGTCATTGGTCCTACTGGGAAGGGCATGAGATTTACTGGACCAGGGCAGAACCCAGGGCAAAGGGGCCTGATGATGGATGATGAAAAGAGATCTTCCATTTTATTTAATGTACTTATTTATTTTAAAAGATAGACAAAGGAATATTTAATAATTTAAAGATGAAGTTCAGGAATGATTGTCCAAGGAATATTTCCGTTCAATGCTGAGGGGATTGGTTGCTATTAAGCATATTCATAATGCTCCTTCCTGATCAGTAATAATAATGCCACTAACGATAATTTAAAATAATTATCACTGTCACTGATTGTTTATTATGTGACAAGCGCTGTTCTAAAGGCTTTACATGCATTAATTCATCTCACAGCAAACCTACGCAATAGGAATGATTAGTATCCTAACTTTACAGTAAACTGAAGTAAAAAGAGGTTAATAATTTATGCAATAACTTCTCATTATTCTAAAGATAAACTCCAGATTCCTTAGGTTTCCAATCAAGGCCCTCCATGGTGTGACCCCAAATGCTTTTTCAAAATTGGGTCCCACTCCTAGCTGACAGCAATAGTACTCATTAGGACCTGCCACATCTTCTGCTTCTTGACTCTAAACCTCACTCCCACCACTGTTCCCACCCAAGAGGCCCTCTTCCTTGCCCTTTGCCTACTTGGATCCTCCCATCACACAAAACTCTGTTCTATTGTCAACTCTTCCGTGGAGACATCTCTGACCATTCTCACCCAATGACTCACAAACCACTCTTGCCAGTCCTACCTAGTAACTCCTTGTGACTTATTATCTTGTATTGCCATTTAAATGTCCGCATCAAAGTCTTGTCCCTCCAACTAGAACTCTAACTTGATGTAAATCGTGTCTCCACAATGCCTAGCACAGTTCTGAATTCATAGTTATCCTCAGTGCCTTTTTTGTTAAATTAATGTATCCTATAGCTTATGCAGGGGTTATTCCTTTCATCAGAAATGCAGTTTGTTCTTGGTCCCACATCTCACACATTTTCAGCATGAAAAATGTTTATATGCCTGAAGATGGCATCCATTCTGGTAAAAAGAACTGACAAGATTTATCTATTAATCAGGATATTTGCTACCCCAAACTCATATTTTTTTGCTCTATTTTCATATGCTATAAAAAATAGAATGTTAGAAAAAAAAATTTCCCACTGCAAGCAAACTGGTTAAAATAACATTGGAAAAACTCACAGCTTAGGCAAGAAACAATTGTTTGAAAGTAAATGATTTTCCTTCTAATAATGTACAAGACCAAAGGTAAGGCAGATATAAAAGAAGTCGAGGGCTTCCCTGGTGGCGCAGTGGTTGAGAATCCGCCTGCCAATGCAAGGGGCATGGGTTCGAGCCCTGGTCTGGGAAGATCCCACATACCGCAGAGCAACTAAGCCCATGCGCCACAACTACTGAGCCTGTGTGCCTAGAGCCTGTGCTCCACAACAAAAGAGAGGCCACCGCAATGAGAAGACTGCGCACCACAACAAAGAGTGGCCCCCGCTCGCCACAACTAGAGAAAGCCCACGTGCAGCAACAAAGACCCAACACAGCCAAAAATAAAATAAAAAATTAAATAAATAAAATAAATCAATAAAAAAAAAAATTGAGTGCCACATGCTACTGGAGTTCTTTTTAAATAACTTCAGAGATCCTTGTAGAAGGAAGAGTTACAAAAGTTAAAATGAGGAAAACAGCATTTTTAAATGGCAGGTGAACTTGGAAGTTTGGAAAACTTTCCGGGGCAGTAATTCACAGCTTTTTAAATGTACTTAAATGAGGCGGAAACTGCCAAAACTGAATTGTTTTGGAAAACTTTCCCAAAGCAGACAAAGAGCTGATGGAAGGATGACGACGGTGAACACACTGCATGCTACTTAACTCCAGTTTGGTGATGGCCCATTAGACTAAAGATGAGAAAGAAAAAGAAAAACAGTTTAACTCGAAATGAAGGAAGTAAACAAGCTAGCTACTTTCAACGTACTCTGCCTGATTTTATTTCATACTGCTCTTTGGGGGATAGAAGTACATCAGTTCCTGAAAGCAGGCAGTGGAAACCATCTTTGTGCCCCTCCCAAAGCTCATTTGCTCATAAAACAAAAGAATGAACAAGAATGCAGCATCAACACTTACTGGTCACAGCGTCAGAATTAGTGTTAACTTATTTTTAGGAGTCCTGATTGGCCAAATTCTTAGCACAGCACTTAAACACCAAGGTGATTTAATTGGATTGACGTCAGTCAAGAATTCAAGAAATTCACGAGGAACTGAAATTAGGTAACAGTAATAAAGGCCCAGGATGCTCTAGATTCAGAAAACTGTGGACTGGCTGCTTTAACTTCTGTCCTAAAGAAAGTATCAGGCTTTATTTTTAGAAACCAATTGAGAATACTAAGGGACAAAGCTTCTCTTCATTAAGGGGAATAAACCTGGTTGCAGGAAAACTTGTCCGCTCTCACTAACAGAGGTAATAAGAGCTATCATTTGAAGATATTAGAGCTGAGGAGGACAAAAGGAAGAGCCTACATCATAATTAGATTGCCCCAAAGGGTGTGAGAGCATTTCACACTCAGAGTAAAAGCTGTAAAGGGCAAAGTCAGAGAAATGCTAGTAATGGCCCTGTCAGCACTCAGTGTTAACACTCAGATGCAAGATAGAAAGATTCCGTAACCTCAGATTCTTAGAAGGTCTGGGGGGCAGTACCCTACGTGTGAAATTGTTATGGACTGAGGAGTAGTTTTTATTAAATATAAATAATAGATTACAACTTGCCTTATAACATGTTCCAATATGATATTAAGAACCATGACTGAGAAATGAAAATTCAATCCAATACAAAACTTGATAAACCAGGGCTATATCTCATCCATACCACCCTCTGGAGAAGGTATAAGCAGACAAAAGTATATATCTAGAAGCTTCTGAATAAAAATAAATGTCCTGTGTTTCTTGTCACAGACTTTCACTCCAAACAAATACATTTGGCCTTGAACAGAACATCTGGCCAATTTGGTCCAAAGTTCCATCAGTCATAGGAATGCTCCCAGGCAGCTGGATTAAGGGTCTTTTTAATGTATTGACTCTCCATTTAGGTGTCAGGATTTTATTCAAGGACATAAGTGACTTCTTAAGAAGGTAGGTTCTTTGATGGGTGTGTTAACTCTTTTATTTCCTGACTTTGAAGCAGCATACACTACTCTAGATTTGCACCATCACCAAACACTTATTGAGGAGACAAAACCCAAATGCAGAAAAGCATGCATTGAAATAACAAAGGGGCATAAACTATGTACCAAATGAATGCTCAGGACAATAAATGCCACAGAAAGAGGTAACAATGCTCTGGAAAAGTCAAGAAAAAATTCACAGAGAATGCAGACATGAAGTGAGTTTGAAAGTACTGGAAGAATTGGATAAATAAAGAAGAGGAATACAGACATCCAGGGTAAGGAAAATATGTCAGTAAAAATCTAGAGTTGGAATTCATCTGGCTTGTCTTATTTGAAATACAGCGCAGGATTCCTGTACTAGATATAATGAAAAATAAATTTGGAAAGATGATTAAGAGCAAAATGATGTAGTTCTTGAATGTCAGGTTTAGCAATTTGTACTCAACCTGTAGATGAAGAGATTGATGATTTAGAAAGTTTGAAAGGATATCTGTGAATGAGATATGTTGAAAGAATGAAAATTGAAAAATCAGTAAGACTATTTCAATAATCCAAGCCAGCCAATCCAAATTCACACACTAGTGGCCCAATCTGGCCCATAGCAGATTTTATTTGGCCTACATGCTTATTTTTATGAGAGATTATTGACGTATTACATTGTGCAAGTTTAAGGTGTATAACCTGTTATATATTGATACAGTTATAGTCAATGTATTGCAATATGATTACCACTGTCATGTTAATTAACACCCTTGTCACGTCACATGATTATCATTTCTTTTTTGTTGTGAGAACATCTACAGTCTAGTCTCTTAACAACTTTAAATCATGTAATACAGTATTGTTGGCTATAATCACTATGCTGTGCCTTAGATATCCAGAATTTATTCATCTTCTGGTTGTAAGTTTGTACCCTTTGACCAAAATCTCCCCAGTTCCTCCCACCCTCCAGCCCCTGGTAACCGTCATTCTCTTCTCTGTTTCTATGAGTTCAGCTTTTTTTACATTCCACATAGGTGTGATATCATACAATATTTGTCTTTCTCTGTCTGACTTATCTGGCTTAGCATAATGCCCTCAAGGTCCACCCATGTTTCCACAAACGCCTACATACTTTTTTAAAAATTCAAAATAAGTTTCCAATATTTAAAATGGGAATATTTCCCACTAAAACCCAAATTTCCAATTTTTCCAGAAAGCCTGTTTTAAGACCCTCAGAATCCCTAAGGCCTAGGCACTGAGTTTGCAGACCCCATCCCACTTTCTATCAAGCATTCCTAAGTGAAACCAAATCCAACATTAAATATAATTTATACCCGGGGCTTTCCTGGTGGCACAGTGGTTGGGAATCTGCCTGCCAATGCAGGGGACACGGGTTCGAGCCCTGGTCTGGGAAGATCCCACATGCCGCAGAGCAACTAGGCCCGTGAGCCACAACTACTGAGCCTGCGCGTCTGGAGCCTGTGCTCCGCAACAAGAGAGGCCACGATGGTGAGAGGCCCGCGCACCGCGATGAAGAGTGGCCCCCACTTGCCGCAACTAGAGAAAGCCCTCGCGCAGAAACGAAGACCCAACACAGCCATAAAATAAAAAATAAATAAATAAATAAATAATTTATACCCAACTTTCTAGAAGTTGATTTGCATTTGATTAGTTGGCAACAATTTAGTGTTTGCAGACATTTAATTAAAACATTTATTAATTTCAATTTGCAGTTTTGTTTTTAAAGCCAAAATTCTTTTTTTAATTCTAGGTTATCCATACTTCATCAGTTCTTCAAAAGCTCTAGACTGTAGACCACGCCTGTGGTGCCTAACAGATAAAATAATACTATTCTCCTGAAAAATCTGATCATAGCACTGGGTCCACATTTGTATAAAACTAACTTCCCTGTTAGATGGGGCTTGTGCTTAATAGACACGACCAGACTGCATCACTCATTTACATGCTGGCCTGGACCCTATGTGTGTTTACATTTGGGACCTCTGCTTTAGATCCATGCTACTTAGAATGTGGTCTGCACACCTGCCAACATTCATATCATCTGGGAGCTGGTTAGAAATGCAGAATTTCAGACCCCACAGTTGACCTGCAATTTAACATGTCATAGACCATTTTAATAACATATGAACATTAAAGTTTGCAGGCACGATTTTGATCAATGTGTGGTCCCCAACTGGCATCATCAGCATCACCTGGGAGACGTAAATTCTCTAGTTTCACCCCAAATCTACTAAATTAGAAACTCTGGGTTTGGGACCCAGGAATATGTGTGTTAAAAAAACTCTCCAGATGAGACTGATGAACGGTAAAGTTGGAGAGCCACTGGTTTAGGCGATGGTTTCCTAAACTAGCATAGTAATATTGTCGAATGCAAGTTTGTGTGTCCAATGCATACTGAGGTCAAACAAACCGAAACATCAGAGTTTGGAGTAGAGAAAGGTTTAGTGCAAGGGACGTGTGAGGAGAATGGGTGGCTTGTGCTCCGAAGACCTGAACTTTTTGATGGGCTTCAGGGAAGAAGTTTTTACAGGCAAAATTTGGGGGAAGGGCTGCAGGTGTGTGACCCTCCTCTGATTAGTCGGTGGTATTTCAGGAATCTTAATAATCAGCCTTCTAGTTCCAACCAGTCTGGGGTCCACATGCTTATGCTTAGCCTGAAGTTACCATCCTCCCCCTGGGTAGGGGCCCCAGCTCCTATAGAAGAGCTCAGAGATATGTATCAAATTGTTATGCACATCCCAAGGGGAAACCAGGACCCTGTCCCATCCCTGCACTATTGTTTCTAGACTGCCATTCCTTTGTTTCTGCATTCCCTCACCCCCTGCTAATTAGTAACTGTTCTAATCTGCCCTTTGGAACTCAGGGAAGGTCTAGGAGGCTGAAGCCTTTTTCCTACAAACAAGAAACAGGGGACACGGGAGAGCCCCACAGGTTCTGCTTGGTTTCAGTCTCCCCCTTTTCTTTGATACTCTTCAACCTTGAGGGAAACAGGTGTTGGACAAGAGAGGGAATAAAGTTTTGGATAAAGATAAACTCGGCAGAGGAACTCGGTTTTAGGGGGGCTTGGTTTCAGGGTGAATTTGGTCATTTGAAAGCCATCACTGTCTGCTGCAAGCATACCTTTTGAGAAGGCGCTGGAACCAGAAACTGGGGCAGCAGTTGAGGGCAGAGCCCTGTTGCACAAGATCGCTGTTAAAATCCCACTGTTAAAAGGAAAAATTCCAATGAAGAGACGTTTCTTAAGATGAGTTGCAAAGAGGAAAAAGCATTTGCCGCAAATTGCAAGTGTGCCTTCCAGGCAAGGAAGCCAAATGAGCAAAAGCAAGGAAGCCTGAATTGTCAGGGTTTATAGTATGATAACAAAAGTTTAGTGCATGACTAAAGGACAGCCGGGGGTGTTGGCAGGGAACGGCTGTGTTTGAAGGGCTGGAATGAAGAGCTTGGTAGTGTAGGCTGGAAGCGGCTTGTAAAGCTGGGGAAGGAAGTGGGGAGGAGGTGAATAGTTTCAAGCCTTGAAATACCTTAATTAGATATGCACTTTAAAAATCTGACCCTAGGCTATTTGGAGTATAGACTCAAGTGGGGTGTGAGGCTAGCAAAGAGCTGGGAAGGCACCATTATATCCATTTCATCAGTGGTTTCCAAAGTGAGAAGAATGTACCCTAGGAGGGGTACAAGTGTATCCATTATGGTTCAGAAAGGAAATTTCAGAACTTCTGTTGATATGTATTTGCTATATTGTCATCTGAAAAAAATAAGGCTTAATAGCATTTAATATATGGATTAATATGGGGACCTTCACTTAGTTTGTGTGCCAGAGGGACACATGCTGCTGCTTATCGTGCTGGAGGAGTAGAGAGAGTTCTACACTGTAGAAGAGATTTTGCAGCCAGAGCTGCTCCAGGTCTTTGGTCAAAACCTCCACCCTTAGCAGGAGTGTCCTTTCTCACAACCCTCCAACCCTCACCTTTAGCAGGAGTTAACATAAATCTTTAAGTTAAAGGGTCCAGAAATAAGAAAGGAAGATACAAACAAACCAAAAAAAAAAAACCAGATGGAGCCAGCTGGGACCAAGATGGTGAGGAATCTGACCTCCAACAGACCCTGAGTCTCATTATACGCTGATTTTACTACATTAACATATTAAACGACACACCTACTGGTGGCCATGACTAGACTTTAAGGACCAGAAAAAAATAAAAAGTGGGTGGCACCCTACTCCCTCAAAAAAGCCCCACCCCTTCCCCAGTAGACTAGTGTAGATGCCTCCCCATCATTAGCCTCACTCCTCCTCTCTTTGTTTTTACTCTAAAATTAAATCCCTCTCACCGGGTGGTAGAGAAGTTAACCTGTGAATTAGTTCCCGCTTCTCCATTCTTTGGCCACTGAATAAAACTTGTGCTGTAATTGGCTGCTCAAATCCAAATAGAAAAAGAGCTTCCCCACTGCCAGGCAGAGAGCCTGTGCTGGGGCTAGGGCCCTAGTAGGGTCTATACGAATTAATCTGGTAACGTTGTTAGGACACTCCTCACCTCACATACTTTAAAGTGCCTATTTCAGTGAACATGTGCCCAGTTAAGTGGATTCATGGATTATATTATCTAATTTAAACCAAACTCACCCTCACCAAGTAAATACATGATTTATAAAAGATAAATCATATAGAAGTAGTAAGATGTTTAAGTAACAATATTGTTACTATAGGAGTAAATCTCAGAAACTTCACTTCTATAATGTGTGAGAAAATTGCTTTTGTGCTGTTAAAAACACAACTTTTAAGATATTGTTTTGGGGAATTCCCTGTGGTCCACTGGCTAGGACTCGGCGCTTTCACTGCCAGGGGCCCAGGTTCGACCCCTGGTCGGGAAACTAAGGTCCCACAAGCCATGCGTCGCAGCCAAAAAAATAAAATTAAAAAAATAAATAAAAATTTAAAAATTATTGTTTTGTTCAATTTTACCTCCTCTAAAATTTTATTTATAATATATAAAATATTAGATAAATACTGCCTGAATTTAATTTCATCAAATATAAAAATATATATACTGGGGAGTTTGAACTCATCAGTTAACTGATGGGGATATGCCATAAAAAAATCTCATCAGTCCAAGCAAAGGTTGATAAGAGTGTGAATTCCCAGTAGTATTGGGGATGAGAGAAGGAAAGAAGAGTCACTAGTGGCTCCCAGGTTTCAGTGTGGGCTCTGAGAGGCTGGTAATGTCCTTCATCAAGACAGAAAGACATTTAGCACCTAAAATGATTAATTTATTATTTTCTGAAGCCACACAAAGAAGAGTCACACCTAAGAGGAAATCTTAACTAATTAATGTTATATACGTACGGTTATACGTTGCTTTTGAAAGATGGTCTAGGAAGAATTATTCTCAAATCAAGTACTGTAATTATTTTTATAAGTGTGGGAAAAAGTGCGCAGTATTTTATTATCAGGTCTATGAAAAAGGGCAGTGTAATTAATCATCAATTATATTCTTAAAATTAGGCTTCTTTTAAAACATAACAGGCAAAGAAATGCATTCATTTTTAATTGAGGCTTTAAGAATATGTTTTAACTTAACATCATGAAAATGTTAAGACAAAAATCATTTGCACTGCCCACAAAAGACGCCGTTCTCAGTAATGTGCATCAAGTGTATTGTCTCTAATAAGACTTTGACCTTTCTTAGCTTTTTTTTTTTAAAATCTAAAAAGCTTCTATTTCTTTACAAATATTTATCCCATGTGCCTCATGAGGATAACTCTTTGAGAGATTAAACCACAAAAAGATGCCTGCCTTTCCCTCAGGTCACACCGTGATGGACTAAGTGACACATGCAGTGAGGGACAACCTAGGGGAGACTTCACAGTGTCCGTGTTGCTCCCTTTAAGACAGTAAAAAATTATTCTACAAAGCTATGAAAGGCTATGGGAGGCCTTAAAATGTGTTGGAGGACAAGAAAAATACCCCCAAAGAAGAAAGGAGACTATTGGTGGAAGAAAAAGAAAAATGGCTCCAGCATTTGAAGGATCACGCTCCACCATCATCTCTCACTCTTATTCGATGTGTTTTCTTTCTCTTACATTCACTCTCTGTAGCTGATTGAAGTTTCCCTTCCCTTCTTTTTCCTTCCTTCACTTCCTTCCCTTCTTTTTCTTCCTTCCTTCTTCTTTGTTTTCTCCATGGTCATTCACTGATTGCTGACTATAGGTGGGTACAGTGCTGGCATTAGGGACACCAACATAAGTAGGACCCAGTTCCTACCCTCAAGGAGACCACAGTTTAGTAAGGAACTTTAGTCAAGGAAAGACATACCTTTTATACATTTTGTTGGCCCACAAAGCATTTAGACTTTTTAGTTCGACCAGGAAATTACCAAGATTTTTGCTTTGAAATCTTAAAACACTGATAGATTGGCTTCTTGGACTGGTCTTTTAGGGATTTAGGTAAATCCCTTTCACAAAGGACTGAAAGGCAAGGCAAGTTGGCTTTACCTGTGGATGATGTCTTTCCAAGGCTGGGAGTGATTTTTTTTTTTTTAATTTTATTTATTTATTTATGGCTGTGTTGGGTCTTCGTTTCTGTGCGAGGGCCCTCTCCAGTTGCGGAGAGCGGGGGCCACTCTTCATCGCGGTGCGCGGGCCTCTCACTATCGCGGCCCCTCCTGTTGCGGAGCACAGGCTCCAGACGCGCAGGCTCAGTAATTGTGGCTCACGGGCCCAGCTGCTCCGTGGCATGTGGGATCTTCCCAGACCAGGGCTCGAACCCGTGTCCCCTGCATTGGCAAGCAGACTCTCAACCACTGCGCCACCAGGGAAGCCCTGGGAGTGATTTTTTAATATAATTATTTTTATTGATACTGATGCATACAGGAAACATTTCAGAGTGCCATGCTAAAACCCCAGGCTCAGAGGTATATAACTTAAAAAATCCTAGTTATTTTTCTCCCCTCCCTCACAATTTTTGGTCATTCCAAGACTGTTTGGGATAACAAATCACAGGCACAAGCAAGCATGCTTTCCTTCTTTTTTTAATTAATTTTTATTTATTTATTTATTTACTTTTGGCTGTGTTGGGTCTTCGTTGCTGCATGCGGGCTTTCTTTAGTTGCGGTGAGCAGGGGCTACTCTTCGTTGTGCTGCGCAGGCTTCTCATTGCGGTGGCTTCTCTTGTTGCAGAGCACGGGCTCTAGGTGTGCAGGCTTCAGTAGTCGTGGCACATGGGCTTCAGTAGTTGTGGTGTGTGGGCTCTAGAACGCAGGCTCTGTTAGCCGTGGCACACGAGCTTAGTTGCCCTGTGGCATGTGGGATCTTCCCGGACCAGGGCTCGAACCCGTGTCCCCTGCATTGACAGGCGGATTCCCAACCACTGCACCACCAGGGAAACCTGCATGCTTTCCTTCTAATGGGCACTGCAATGTTCCTATAATTTCCCTCCTTATTCCTCAGCTAGCTATTAAAGTTGGAAGATCTGAACTTTCCCTGCATGGGCCAGAGATTTCTGGGAGATTCACATCGCACTGGGGTCTGAATACAGAAACCACCCTGCTGTTTGCAAGATCCAAGACTTAGGTTGGATGTAATGAAATGGATGAGTGAACTTCAGCCAGTGCACCTGAGAGTCCTCCCTCAGGGTTCTGTGTTGTATAAAGTGCTTTGATGCGATTGGGAGAATGGGGCATTCCCTGGGATGCATCTGTTGCCCAGCACAGAGTAAGTATCTTCCAATGACATAGTCAAATGAAAGGGAACCACAGCCACTGGGCAGATGAAGCAGATTTTTGCCTAGTGACCTGCTGTAAAATGTAATCAGAGCTTTCCTTTAATGGACTGAAAATCCAAACCAATTAGAAAACCGACCCAAACCACAGTTCAGTTCAGACTATGAGAGAAGCTATTGTCTCTAATGTACTTCACCTCTCCCCTGAAACAAGCCCTGGTGCTTTCAAAAAAGGTTAAAATTATGCCCAGGCAACAAAACTATAAATGGCCTGCCTTTAAAGGAGCAGACTTCAAAATGATATCCTGAATCCTTACCCTCAGCAAGATAAAACCACAGACACTGGAGAAGCATGGCTGCTAATGTTCAGGCAGAAGATCTGGAGAAGGAAAGAGAATCTTTAATAAATTGATACTTATTAAAATAATAATGAGAGGAGTTTCAGGTGCTTTTCATAGACTGATTCAGGAGGACAGCACAAATTCCCGAATGTCCATGCACAGAGGGAAGGAGTCTCTATTTCCCAGCAGGAGATGCACGGATATAATGGGACTGCCCTTGAATTCCAGAGCCTAGAAAATCAAACCCTAGGAGAAAAGTTTGCACAAACTAGCTTAAAAATTTTTTTGATCTGACCGATATTCTGTAAGGTCAGTATGTTAAGGATTGTTCTCTCATGCAAATCAGGAGCCCATATTGACCATTAAATATAGACTGAAGTAATAAAAGTTTTTAGTAAATTAATAAGTAAATATATATATTTGAAAGACTTAAAACAAGGAATCCATGGAGGAAAAATAGTTTTTAGATATTTTAATAATTATTTTAAGGTAATTTTAAAATAATTTTAAAAAATAATTTTAAAGGTCATTGGTGGAGTAAAACATGAGAAATCCTTGATGCTCAAACCATTCCCTTCCTCAAGGAAATGTAAAGGATGTCAGCTATTCATGATTCAGGAGTGTTATTCTCTCTAAAGAGATAAGAACTATTTACAGACATTAAACCATTCGATCTTAGTCTGTTTTATGCCTGGGCAGTTATCTTTCACATTGACCATATGCCCCCAAATTACTATCTTTCCATATCATTAACTCATGACACCACTGGGATTTCTTGAATATGGAAAATGCATTACTTAATCTAAATGGGATGTAGTAATAGGCACCCCTGTTATCTTTTTTTCCTGTAGGAAAAGGACCAATCAACAAGGAGTACTTAAATTCTATCAACAATATATACTTATTTGATATCATAGACAAACTGAAGGTACAGCGTGTGTGAACAGCAAGGATAGTAGCTCTATGATCTTATGGTTCTTCCTCAACTTAACAGTGGGGTTAAGTTCCAATAAACCCATCGTAAGTTGAAAATAGTGTAAATTGAAAAGGCACTTAATACACCTAACCTACCAAACATCATAGCTTAGCCTAGCCTACCTTAAACGTGCTCAGAACACTTATATTAGCCTACAGTTGGGCAAGATCATCTAACGCAAAATCTATTTTACAATAAAGTGTTGAATAACTCATGTAATTTATTGAATACTGTACAGAAAGTGAAAAACAGAATGGCTGTATGGAAACAGCATGGTTTTAAGTGTATTGGTTGTTTACCTGCGTGATCTCATGGCCGTTGAGGAGCTGCAGCTCATTGCCATTGCCCAGCATCCTGAGAGAGTATCATACTACATATCACTAGCCCGGGAAAAGATCAAAATGAACAATTCCAAGTATTATTTCTACTGAATACATACCACTTTCGAACCGCATAAAGTTGAAAAATCATAAGTTAAACCATTGTAAGTTGGGGACCGTCTGTAAATGGTTAGACTGGGAAGGAATTAGTTTGGGGAAAAAAAAATAGAGGTAGACCAAATTAACCAAAATATTGCTTTCTTCAGCTGAATCATCTGCCACCCCATATGGTTACATGAAAGTCCTGAGCAGACTGACAAGAAAAACTAGAGAAATTTCTCAAATCATATGTGGAAAGAAAACATACAAGAACATCTAAGGTAGGCTACAAGCCAATGGATTTTTTGTGCTGTGGAGATGAGAAACAGGAGGGGCAGATATGCATCAAACACTATTACATGCCGTAGGGCCTCACAGGGGGTTTTGTAGCTCGGTGGGCCAGTTATTAATTGATTGTCTCACAGCTCCAAATCCACTCTTCTTTGCCCTGCCTTGTGACAGTGGAGCCGGTCCCTGTAAAATTATCTTCATTGCTGGCTGGATCATATAAAGCTTTGCCAATAGAGGGCACTAGAGAGACTCTTCAAGGCCAGAACAGGAGGCAGGGATTTTCCTTCCTTCTTCAGGTGGGACGTTTCCACTCAGCAGGTGGCAGATTTGGCATGCATGGTCAACCTACACCCTCCAGCAAGGTTCTCCAGCACCAGTGGGCCACATGTACCCTCTTCTCAGAGGTTCTGAAGCTCAACCTGGGGTTGAGGGAGGAGCTTCCTCTAAGTTTCTAGTTCCTTCTTGTTCACTCTCTTTCTGCCTAGGCGTAGATGCTGCTTTACCTCTCAGAGTCCTTTTTCACTCTTTTTAGTTAACTGTCTGTTGCAAGTTAACAATTCTTCGTGTTAAATTTTCCCTTTTCAATTATTGGTGTGATTTCTGTCTCCATGAGGTCTGCATGGAGATAAAGCCTCCAAGGGTTACCATGGTCCAGGGTCTGGCACTTGGCTTTGCAGATCTGGAAACTCAAAGAATATGAAGAATTTAGAGCGTACTTTATCACTGGAATGACTTGAATTTCAATCCTGGTTCCACCACTTCCTAGCCTTGTAATCAAGAGCAACTTGTATAAATAACAGTTCTACTTATAGGCAATGATTCATTCATTCAATACATATGTTTATTGAGAATCCTGCCATGTATCAGGTACTATTGTAGACATTAAGGATTTTGACAAAAATCCCTGCCCTCAAGGAGCTTATATTTTGGTAGGGGAAGACTGGCAATAAATAAAAGCAATATATGAAATACATAGAATGTTACATGGTCATAAGTTCTATGGGAAAAAATTAGGCAGGGAAGAGGATAGGAAACATTGGGAAGTTGAAAGTTTAAATAGAATGATTGGGGAAAGCTTCTCCGTAAATATAACATTTGAGTTAACATCTGAAAGAGACGAGAGAATAACTGGGGGAAAGTATTCTAGGTTAGGGATTGTTGCTAAAAGTGGTGCTTCAAGGCTTCATGGGCCAGATCAGCTGGAGCAGAGTGAGTGAGTGAGAGGAAGGACTCCAAGAAATGAGATCAGAAAGATAACAGGGAGTGAGATTGTGAAACATGGAAATCTCTTAACCCAGTGCCAGGCACACACTCCCTAAACGGTAACTATAATAGTTACCCTTGGGACTGAGCTCCTAAAAATGAGAGAAGCCCTCAGAGTGGGAATCACATCCTATTCACTTTTGAATTTCTAGCACCTACGGTAGTGCCCAGCACAAAGAAAGTGCTGAATGAATGATGAACAAATTACTCCAATTACACACATGGGACTGCTATGTGAGGTCAGAACATGAAGTTATTAATTCATAACATGTGATACACCTCTTGAATGTACTAATTATGTCAGTCGGCTAACTAGGGCACTTCCTACCAGATATCAAGGTAGTTAGGTAGCATAATTAATCAAGAGAATACTGCTTAATAAGCGTGGAATAAGGTCAAAGAAAGCTGGAGAGTCTTAAGGGATGTTACTTGCAGTCCTGTCTTCCCTGCCCTGGCAATTTTACATATCAGAAGACATGCCAGGCTAGTAAATTGGATCAAAGCAGGAAATGGAATAAGCACACGAAAGGGATCTTGTTGGTTGCCTATCCAAGACTCAACCCTACCCCATAGTTCCTGGCTAACAGATACCCAGGGTTTACCTGCTTCAAGGGGGGGTTGGGCCCCATCCCAGTCCCAAAAAGTGACTCACAATTGATCTAAACCAATCACAGTAATACCATTTTCCTTGAAGGGATTACTTAGGCAAAAGCATATGATACCATTTTGACTAAGACTGAGGAGAGGATTTTGGAGGGTGGGATGGGACTACTGGAGAAGTTTTTTTTCACGCTTAAATGGATTTGCATGAAGAGAAGCCTGCTTTTCTGCTTCTTTACAGCTGTGTGCAGAGGTAACACTTGGGGCTATTAGCTCTCTTGTATCCATGCATGGACAAGCCTAAGGGTTAAAAGTCAATATGCTAAGGGTGGCAGGACAGGAAAATGAAAAGAGCCTGGGTCCTTGTTCACATTATTGAGCTGCTAATTAATCAACCCTGGGAATGTCCTAACTCTGGAACTCTCGATATTATATTATATTATATAAATTTGCTTATATTTAAAGCAATTTTGTTTGGATCTTATATCAGTTTGTTAGAGCTGTCATAATAATATACCACAGACTAGGTGGGTTAAACAACTGAAATTTATTTTCTCACAGTTCTGGAGGCTCGAAGTCCAAGATCAAGATGTTGGCAGGTTTGGGGTCTCCTGAGGCCTCTCTCCTTAGCTTGTAGTTGATCGCCTTCTCACTGTGCCCTTATATGGTCCTTCCTCTGTGAGTGCATCCTTGGTATCCCTTCCTCTTCTTATAAAAACATAGGCCATATTGGATTAAGGCCTTATCCTTATGACCTTAGTTAACTTTAATTACCTCTTTAAAGGCCCTATCTCCAAATTCATATGTGGTTCATATATCCATGTATGAACCACATATGAATTTGGGAAGGACACTATAACTGTTCGTAACAGGTCTCTTCTTATAGATAATATACTATCTCTTAGGTGATTGTGAAAATTTTAGTGTCAGTGAAAACCAATTCTCACAACATTTTCTTTTTTTTAAAAATTTTTTAATTTAATTTAATTTTTTTTATACAGCAGGTTCTTATTAGTTATCTATTTCATACATACTAGTGTATATATGTCAATCCCAATCTCCCAATTCATCCCACCACCACCACCCCCCATCCCGCCACTTTGCCCCCTTGGTGTCCATACGTTTGTTCTCCACATCTGTCTCACAACATTTTCTAATAGTGACTATAGGTTGCCCATCAAATTTTCAGTTTGCATAATATAATCAGATGGTTAGACTAGATGAACTTTAAAGACCCTCCCAACTCTGAAATTCTATGAGTATATTTGTTTATTGTTAATATTTTTTAAATTATAATTATTTATATGATATACAAGTTGAATTACTTCCAGCCTCAAGAAATACAAATATCTTTAAAAAAAAATGCAGCTAAAAGTGACTTTAACCACATCACATAAAAAATCCAGAAACAGAGAAGTTCCAGGGTTAGTTTAAAAAGTTGATTAATAAATCAACAGGGCCAAGAATTTTTCTTCATTCTCGCCTGCCAGTTGTCAGTGTTTCAGCACTTAACCCATGGTCACAAAATGACTGCAGCAGCCCCAGGTATAACATCACTACGCAGCACCTCCACAGGCAAGACAAGGAAAAGGGAAACATCTTTGCTTCCTTCCATTTTTTTTAAGAATGAAGAAAGCATTTCATAAAGCTTCCCTATTAGGCTTTTCACTGGCCAAACTTTTGTCATGTACTTACCATGATTGGTTTAAATTAGCAGACTTCCCCTCACTTCTCTTTCATAGAACCAAGTAGCATACATGCCACATCAATCAAAGGCAAATGAGGAAAAGGAAACCAATTATGAGTCTTCCATGGGGTCAGCTTTCTCTAAAGCAGTTGCCTCTTGGAAAAGAGTTACCAAATCAAGGTTCCTTTAGCAAGGATAAAGGACAGGAACATCTGTTGGTTACAGATACAACAACCACATTATTAAAATCCCAAATCAGACCTGACTGTAGAAATGAATATTTGATATCAAGATTGCCCTGGGAAATCTGAGGGACCACAGTGATGGTGCCTACAGTGGTTTCCACTCTGCAGTTCCCTAGAAATATCAGAAGGTATTGATGGAATTTCTTAACTATTTTCAATATCTCAAAAACCCTAGGAGAAAAGTTTGCACAAACTAGCTAAAAAATTTTTTTGATCTGACCGAAATTCTATAGAATTCTATAGGTCAGTATGTTAAGGATCGTTCTCTCATGCAAATCAGGAGCCCATATTGACCATTAAATATAGACTGAAGTAATAAAATTTTCAGTAAATTAATAACTAAATACATATATTTGAAAGACTTAAAACAAGGAATCCATGGAGGAAAAATAGTTTTTAGATATTTTAATAATTATTTTAAGGTAATTTTAAAATAATTTTAAAAAATAATTTTAAAGGTCATTGGTGGAGTAAAACATGAGAAATCCTTGATGCTCAAACCATTCCCTTCCTCAAGGAAATGTAAAGGATGTCAGCTATTCATGATTCAGGAGTGTTATTCTCTCTAAAGAGATAAGAACTATTTACAGACATTAAACCATTCGATCTTAGTCTGTTTTATGCCTGGGCAGTTATCTTTCACATTGACCATATGCCCCCAAATTACTATCTTTCCATATCATTAACTCATGACACCACTGGGATTTCTTGAATATGGAAAATGCATTACTTAATCTAAATGGGATATAGTAATAGGCACCCCTGTTATCTTTTTTTCCTGTAGGAAAAGGACCAATCAACAAGGAGTACTTAAATTAAATTCTATCAACAATATATACTTATTTGATATCATAGACATTGGCATTTTATACCCTGTAATCACCATCTGCTAATAGTAATTTAATTCTTTAATAAAGAATACCAAGGAGAGTAAACATTAATGAAAACTGTGAACATTTTATGGGTCCTTCTAGTTTTATTGTTCAATAGTGACAACTATACTTAATTATTTTAAAAGAGCATTAAGCAAAGTCAGAGAGTGATGATGAAAGATGGTTACATGACTCTTGAATATTAGATGGCCAAAGGAAATATCAATGCTAGAAGTAGTGTCTGGGGAGAAGAATAAAGCAGAGCATAAATTGTCAGTATCTTTTGAGTATGTTTTCTGATGCTAATGTGATTGGGTAGGATGAAAACAATTGGCTAGAAAGAGAATGCACTGAGATTGCACCAACACCCTCAGCCTTGTGCCTTTTTATTAGGCTGGCACCTTGTCCTGCTTGGCAGCTAAAAGATGAAATTAGCCTCCTTAAGAATCATCTACAGAGAAGACGTTGATCTCAGATTGTTGGAAGACATCATGGGAAGAATTTTTTAATATTCCTTTTTTTTTTCTTAAGTGAATGACTATGGCTTGCATTCATACCCTGAAGTGGACACTCAGCAAGGAATATATCTGATACTCCATGTCAGACAGGAGGACCACTGTCCTAAGGAACTTTTTGGTTTCCGGGAACATAGACTCAAACTAAGTCAAATGAGTCAGGGTATTAGGCACATCTAAATGGGATAAAGAAAAGGGAATGTCACAGATATACAGAAAGAGGAGTCAGAAGAGGGTCAAGGCTCAAGTGTCAGGAAGAATAAACTGAAGGGTGGGGCTTAATCCAAGATTTCTCAGGAGTCCTCAGCAGTAGGATGTCTTTGCTGCAGTGCTCCACAATTTACAGAGCACCACCTTTTCTCTATACGCCCTCTCTATTTTCTTTTCCTATGAACTGGCTTCTTTACTCTCTAGTGTGTTATTCTTTTCTCCACCTTCAAGTGTCTGTTCCTTCGTAACCATAGCTCATGTATAGATTTATCTCACCCTTGACCTATTTCTATCTCACTCCCTTTCACTTTCTCTCCCCATTGCTAACACTTTATTCTCTTGGAATATCCCACTTGAAATGCCCAAGAGAGATCTGCTGATTGTCTCAGAGGATCTGTCCATGCCCAGGTCACTAAATAGCTCATACAGTTGACTGGCATCTCTAGTAAAACAACTAAATGAAGAGTACTCAGTCAGAAGACACACCCGTAGGTAGCTGCAGTATCTGATTTGCAGATCTTCATTGAGTCATTAAATTGGATAATCATTTCCATATCATTTTATGTAATGTAATCATAGTCTATACTTCTTTCAATTTAAAAGTAAATGTTAGCAATTATGAGACATATTTTTCAAATATGTGGGAGTTGTTCTTGATGCAAGTAGTTTCTTGAATCAACACAAGTTCAATAGATCAAGATCCATGGGAATCTACCATCTTCTCTAACTCCAATGAAATAAACTCCCTGTGGAATCCATGAATCATGACTATCCACTATGTTGCTAATAAATTCTGTAGGAGACATTTCAAAATAAAGGGCAGTTTATTATTATTATTATTTTTAGAGAGATCATATTTATTAAATGTGCTGATGGTATTGGGGGAAATTAGAAGAAAGTACTCCAATGGACTAAGAGACCAGATTAAGAGACACAGGTCAATACTGATTACCATAAGCCTACTGCACCCATTCCCCTGGCATTTTTTTTTTAACATCTTTATTGGAGTATAATTGCTTTACAATGGTGTGTTAGTTTCTGCTTTATACAAAGTGAATCAGCTATACATATACGTATATCCCCATATCTCTTCCCTCTTGCATCTCCCTCCCTCCCATCCCCCCATCCCACCCCTCTAGGTGGTCACAAAGCACCAAGCTGATCTCCCTGTGCTATGCGGCTCCTTCCCACTAGCTATCTATTTTACATTTGGTAGTGTATATATGTCCATGCCACTCTCTCACTTTGTCCCAGCTTACCCTTTCTCCTCCCTGTGTCCTCAAGTCCATTTTTAGTAGGTCTGAGTCTTTAGTCCCGTCCTGCCCCTAGGTTCTTCATGACCTTTTCTTTTTTCTTTTTTGGATTCCATATATATGTGTTAGCATACAGTATTTGTTTTTCTCTTTCTGACTTACTTCACTTTGTATGACAGACTCTAGGTCCATCCACCTCAGTACAAATAATTCCATTTCGTTTCTTCTTATGGCTGAGTAATATTCCATTGTATATATGTGCCACATCTTCTTTATCCATTCATCTGTCGATGGACACTTAGGTTGCTTCCATGTCCTGGCTATTGTAAATAGAGCTGCAATGAACATTGTGGTACATGACTCTTTTTGAATTATGGTGTTCTCAGGGTATATGCCCAGTAGTGGGATTGCTGGGTTGTATGGTAGTTCTATTTTTAGTTTTTTAAGGAACCTCCATACCGTTCTCCATAGTGGCTATATCAGTTTACATTCCCACCAACAGTGCGGGAGGGTTCCCTTTTCTCCACACCCTCTCCAGCATTTATTGTTTGTAGATTTTTGATGATGGCCGTTCTGACAGGTGTGAGATGATATCTCATTGCAGTTTTGATTTTCATTTCTCTAATGATTAATGATATTGAGCATTCTTTCATGTGTTTGTTGGCAATCTGTGTATCTTCTATGGAGAAATGTCTATTTAGGTCTTCTGCCCATGTTTGGATTGGGCTGTTTGTTTTTTTGATATTGAGCTGCATGAGCTGCTTGTGATTTTTGGAGATTAATCCTTTGTCAGTTGCTTCATTTGCAAATATTTTCTCCCATTCTGAGGGTTATTTTTTCGTCTTGTTTATGGTTTCCTTTGCTATGCAAAAGCTTTGAAGTTTCATTAGGTCCCATTTGTTTATTTTTGTTTTTATTTCCATTTCTCTAAATGGAGGAGGGTCAAAAGGATGTTGCTGTGATTTATGTCATAGAGTGTTCTGCCTATGTTTTCCTCTAAGAGTTTTATAGCGTCTGGCCTTACATTTAGGTCTTTAATCCATTTTGAGTCACAGTCTCGATCACAGTCTCAATTTCTGTGCTTGTGATTGGTCTGTTTATATTTTCTATTTCTTCCTGGTTCAGTCTTGGAAGGTTGTGCTTTTCTAAGGATTTGTCCATTTCTTCCAGGTTGTCCATTTTATTGGCATATAGTTGCTTGTAGTAATCTCTCATGATCCTTTGTATCTCTGCAGTGTCAGTTGTTATTTCTCCTTTTTCATTTCTAATTCTATTGATTTGACTCTTCTCCCTTTTTTTCTTGATGAGTCTCGCTAATGGTTTATTAATTTTGTTTATCTTCTCAAAGAACCAGTTTTTAGTTTTATTGATCTTTGCTATTGTTTCCTTCATTTCTTTTTCATTTATTTCTGCTCTGATCTTTATGATTTATTTCCTTCTGCTAATTTTGGGGATTTTTTGTTCTTCTTTCTCTAATTGCTTTAGGTGTAAGGTTAGGTTGTTTATTTGAGATGTTTCTTGTTTCTTAAGGTAGGATTGTATTGCTATAAACTTCCCTCTTAGAACTGCTTTTGCTGCATCCCATAGGTTTTGGGTCATCCTGTTTTCATTGTCATTTGTTTCTAGGTATTTTTTGATTTCCCCTTTGATTTCTTCAGTGATCTCTTGGTTATTAAGTAATGTATTATTTAGTCTCCATGTGTTTGTATTTTTTATAGATTTTTTCCCTGTAATTGATATCTAGTCTCATAGTGTTGTGGTTGGAAAAGATACTTGATACGATTTCAATTTTCTGAAATTTACCACGGCTTGATTTGTGACCCAAGATATGATCTATACTGGAGAATGTTCCATGAGCACTTGAGAAGAAAGTGTATTCTGTTGTTTTTGGATGGCATGTCCCATAAATATCAATTAAGCCCATCTTGTTTAATGTATCATTTAAAGCTTGTGTTTCCTTATTTATTTTCATTTTGTATGATCTGTCCATCGGTGAAAGTGGGGTGTTAAAGTCCCCTACTATGATTGTGTTACTGTCGATTTCCCCTTTTATGGCTGTTAGTATTTGCCTTAATATTGAGGTGTTCCTATGTTGGGTGCATAGATATTTACAATTGTTATATCTTCTTCTTGGATTGATCCCTTGATCATTATGTAGTGTCCTTCTTTGTCTCTTGTAATAGTCTTTATTTTAACGTCTATTTTGTCTGTTATGAGAATTGCTACTCCAGCTTTCTTTTGATTTTCATTTGTATGGAATATCTTTTTCCATCCCCTCACTTTCAGTCTGTATGTATCCCTAGGTCTGAAGTGGGTCTCTTGTAGACAGCATATATACAGGTCTTGTTTTTGTATCCATTCAGCCAGTCTATGTCTTTTGGTTGGAGCATTTAATCCATTTACATTTAAGGTAGTTATCGATATGTATGTTCCTATTACCATTTTCTTAATTGTTTTGGGTTTTTGTTGTAGGTCTTTTCCTTCTCTTGTGTTTCCTTCCTAGAGAAGTTCCTTTAGCATTTGTTGTAAAGCTGGTTTGGTGGTGCTGAACTCTCTCAGCTTTTGCTTGTCTGTAAAGGTTTTAATTTCTCCATCAAATCTGAATGAGATCTTTGCTGGGTAGAGTAATCTTGGTTGTAGGTTTTTCCCTTTCATCACTTTAAATGTGTCCTGCCACTCCCTTCTGGCTTGCAGAGTTTCTGCTGAAAGATCAGCTGTTAACCTTATGGGGATTCCCTTGCATGTTATTTGTTTTTCCCTTGCTGCTTTTAATATTTTTTTCTTTGTATTTAATTTTTGATAGTTTGATTAATATGTGTCTTGGCATGTTTCTCCTTGGATTTATCCTGTATGGGGCTCTCTGCACTTCCTGGACTTGACTGACTATTTTCTTTCCCATATTAGGGAAGTTTTCAACTATAATCTCTTCAAATATTTTCTCAGTCCCTTTCTTTTTCTCTTCTTCTGGGACCCCTATAATTCGACTGTTGGTGCATTTAATGTTGTCCCAGAGGTCTCTGAGACTGTCCTCAATTCTTTTCATTCTTTTTTCTTTATTCTGCTCTGCGGTAGTTATTTCCACTATTTTATCTTCCAGGTCACTTATCTGTTCTTCTGCCTCAGTTATTCTGCTATTGATTCCTTCTAGAGAATTTTTAATTTCATTTATTGTGTTGTTCATCACTGTTTGTTTGCTCTTTAGTTCTTCTAGGTCCTTGTTAAACGTTTCTTGTATTTTCTCCATTCTATTTCCAAGATTTTGGATCATCTTTACTCTCATTATTCTGAATTCTTTTTCAGGTAGACTGCCTATTTCCTCTTCATTTGTTTGGTTTGGTGGTTTTTTACCTTGCTCCTTCATCTGCTGTGTGTTTCTCTGTCTTCTCATTTTGCTTAACTTACTGTGTTTGTGGTCTCCTTTTTGCAGGCTGTAGGTTTGTAGTTCCCGTTGTTTTTGGTGTCTGCCCCCAGTAGCTAAGGTTGGTTCAGTGGGTTGTGTAGGCTTCCTGGTGCAGGGGACTAGTGCCTGTGTCCTGGTGGATGAGGCTGGATCTTGCCTTTCTGGTGGGCAGGTCCGTGTCTGGTGGTGTGTTTTGGAGAGTCTGTGACCTTATTTTGATTTTAGGCAGCCTCTCTGCTAATGGGTGGGGTTGTGTTCCTGTCTTGCTAGTTGTTTGGCATAGGGTGTCCAGCACTGTAGCTTGCTGGTCATTGAGTGGAGCTGGGTTTGGCATTGAGATGGAGATCTCTGGGAGATTTTTGCCGTTTGATATTACATGGAGCTGGGAGGTCTATGGTGGACCAATGTCCTGAACTTGGCTCTCCCACCTCACAGGCCCAGGCCTGATGCCTGGCCAGAGCACCAAGACACTGTCATCCACACAGTTCAGAAGAAAAGGGAGAGAAAAAGAAAGAAAGAAAGAAAGAAAATAAATAAATAAAATAAAGTTATTAAAGTAAAAAATAATTATTAGAAATTTTAAAAAAATTAACAAGTAATAGAAAAAAGAAAGAGAGCAGCCAAACCAAAAAAGAAATCCACCAATGATAACAAGCGCTAAAAACTATACTGGAAAAAAAAAAAAAAAAAACCAAAAACGGACAGACAGAACCCTAGGACAAATGGTAATAGCAAAGCTATACAGACAAAATCGCACACAGAAGCATACACGTACACACTCACAAAAAGAGAAAAAGGAAAAAAATATATATATACCGTTGCTCCCAAAATCCACCTCCTCAGTTTGGGATGATTCGTTGTCTATTCAGGTATTCCACAGATGCAGGTACATCAAGTTATTTGTGGAGCTTTAATCCGCTGCTCCTGAGGCTGCTGGGAGAAATTTCCGTTTCTCTTCTTTGTTCGCACAGCTCCCGGGGTTCAGCTTTGGATTTGGCCCCGCCTCTGCATGAAGGTCGCCTGAGGGTGTCTGTTCTTCGCTCAGACAGGACGGGGTTAAAGGAGCAGCTGCTTCAGGGGCTCTGGCTCACCCAGGCTGCGGGGAGGGAGGGGTACGGATGCGGGGCGAGCCTGCGGCGGCAGAGGCCGGCGTGACATTGCACCAGCCTGAGGGGCGCCGTGCCTTCTCCCGGAGAAGTTGACCCTGGATAACGGGAGCCTGGCCGTGGCGGGCTGCACCGGCTCCCGGGACGGGCGGTGTGGAGAGTGACCTGTGCTCGCACACAGGCTTCCTGGTGGCTGCTGCAGCAGCCTTAGCGTCTCATGCCCGTCTCTGGGGTCTGTGCTGATGGCCGCGGCTCGCACCGGCTCTGGAGTTCGTTTAGGCGGCACTCTGAATCCCCTCTCCTCGCGCACCAGGAAACAAAGAGGTAAGAAAAGTCTCTTGCCTCTTCGGCAGCTGCAGACCTTTTCCCGGACTCCCTCCCGGCTCGCCGTGGCGCACTAACCCCTTCAGGCTGTGTTCACGCCGCCAACCCCAGTCGTCTCCCTGGGATCCGACCGCAGCCCGAGCCTCAGCTCCCAGCCCCGCCTGCCCCGGCGGGGGAGCAGACAAGCCTCTCGGGCTGGTGAGCGCTGCTCGGCGCCGAGCCTCTGTGCGGGAATCTCTCCGCTTTGCCCTCTGCACCCCTGTGGCCGCGCTCTCCTCCGCGGCGGAGGAGCTCCCCACCTCCGCCACCAGCAGTCTCTGCCTGCGAAGGGGCTTCCTAGTGTGTGTGGAAACCTTTCCTCCTTCACAGCTCCCTCCCACTGGTGCAGGTCCTGTCCCTATTCTTTTGTCTCTGTTTTTTCTTTTTCCTTTTGCCCTGCCCAGGTACGTGGGGAGTTTCTTGCCTTTTGGGAGGTCTGAGGTCTTCTGCCAGCGTTCAGTAGGTGTTCTGTAGGAATCATTCCACATGTAGATGTATTTCTGATGTATTTGTGGGGAGGAAGGTGATCTCCACATCCTACTCTTCCGCCATCTTGAAGCTCCTCTCCAGTTTATTATTTATTGTTTGTAATGAAGCTTACTGGACCCAGAGGGACATTGTGAGGATCACTGTCAAATTTTGTAAAAATGCCTTTGGCTTTTCAATGGAAAGGTACTATATATGATAATAAAAGAAATAGCAATCATATTCTTGAAGAACCCTGACACAGTTCATCTTTGTCTTAAAAAAATAAGATAGTTCATCTTTAGATCTTATGGGGATTACTGAATTCAATTTGTTCTGAGAATGCTGAGGCTGATTTAAAAAGATGCTCATTATAAACGCACTTTCTCCAGTTCCTGTTCTGTTCAATATGTGTTGCTCTTAACCTGGTTTATACTGAAGAGTTGAGCATCATTTGTAAATGTACAATGCAACTAATTGGAATCTGAACCTTATAAAAATTTTACAGTGACATAGGAAGAACTTTTTAAAAATAAGGCATCATAAACTTTGCAAATGTGCTCACCTAGCACTCATGTACTTATGCAGTTATATATACATACATGAGAGGGAGAGAGACAAAGCACGAAAAGGAGCTATGGAGTAAGACAAGAATAATGCTATGATCATACCTATCTATATATGGGTTGTGCTTGTATTGCTTTACAAACCACCTTTCAATACCTTATTTCCTTTGGTTCTCACTAGAAACCTTGGAGCTAGGTGGGAAGATGAGGCTTGTCTAGCTCTCTGGTCCTGGGCACTATAAGGCAATCAGGCTTTCCAGAGGACAACAGAGCTTGGGGGGTGAGGAGGCAAGTATATCAACAGTTTCCTGATGGAGACAAAGGGAGAGACCCCATGGAAGCCCAGAAAGCCACTGAACCTGAACATCAATGTTCCTTATCAGGTCCCAAAGGAGATTTCCAATTGCTTTTCCTTTAACCTTGCCAACATCTAGGTTTGGGTGAGGAGAAGGACGCTTTGGGACGCAGTGAGATTTGAAGTGGGTGTGTCATTTGGAACATTCCTTTCTAGGCACTTTTCAGGAGCCAGCAGGGACCGAGACAGTAACCCAAGCCACAGAGCTAAAAGTGAGGAGTCTTGCAAAATTCAAGATTCATGCCAAAGCTCCTGTAGTCAGGTCTCTATGACTCACATATCCAGTGTGCCATTAATTCTCTATAAACAGAACAAGCCATTTTTATCAAATCACAACCCAGAATCAAGTGAATGTCTCCAGAGAAGCTGCCCTAAGCTTGCCTCTGCAGATACTCTGATCAATTCCTGCCTCGTATGAAACGATCACTCTTTTCCAGCTTTTTTTTGCATTCTCACTTTTCAAAAATTCCAGGCTACCTCAAACGTGGCAGCCTAGCAACTTTCTCCCCATAGAAAACTTCACCTTGTCATTCTGCCATTTCTAAATCTAATTTAGAATTGCTTTTCTGGTTTTTACAACTCATCGGTTTGTTCCTCCCTCCCTTTCCAAATTCATTTCTCCTTCTCTTCACCAATCTGTCACCTTCAGCTCCACCCCCTCACTCCACTTCTTGGCTTTTCAGGAAGTTACTATTGAATGAGAAGATTGAAAATCTCATTTATCACTTTTGAGAAGTCTCATAGGAGCATACTGCAAAGCTTCCCTCACACCCAAGAGAGAGGAAGAGAGGGAAAGTGCAACACCTAAAAGTGAATCTCTAAAGAGGGAGTGTCCCTAAATAGAGCGAAATAATGAATGGATGCTGCTGTGCTTTCTTACAAAACAAAACAAAACTCACAGTGGAACTTTCTTTTTGTAGTTGAGCTATTATTAAAGGGCTTGATTCTGGAGAAATTCCACAAATTGCTAAATTCCCTTTAAAAAATAAAATCCATGTTGTTCAAACCACTGCAACAAATCTGCAACTGAAACAGCTGCAAAGACAAAGCCCCGCTCTCACTTGGTACTAACACTCCCCTGGTCCATGCTACACCACCTCACAGACTTGGCAATCCAAACATCTGTTCTAAGGCACACTTGTAGTGCTGCTTCCACCCACATTCCTTCCCTCCACAGACTTGACAGATGGATGAATTCCTAATGGCCCCAGGTTACATTCACAGGGTTGCAACAGCTACCTCCTTCTTAGCAAACACTGCTTTCCCCTCCAGGTAGCAAAACTGAGATAACAGTAGAGGGATGTACAGTGACATAAATTGGGGATCTAGGCTCAAACCCCAACCTTCTCCCGCTGGCAGGAACACCAGACGGTGGTGTCTGCATCCTGCCATGCTCATATTCTATGAGTGCCAATAGGCAATGACGCACAATGGAAAAGAGAAAGATATGCCCACAGGGTCCTTCCCAATGGTGGCCAAGTGTTTTGTTTGAACCACCTTGTGGCTGATGGAGATGGAATTGCAAGCTCCCTGGAAGACTGCCTGCCACCCTGTTAGGATCTTTGCCGATCGATCATCACCAAGGTTCTTATGTCTTTGGAACGCAATGAAAAATAAGTCTCGTAAAGGAAGGTGGTATAAACTGGGGAATGCAGGCTACTTTGTCAGAATCATGTGGATGGATGTGTTCTGCCAGCGGGCTTCCATGTCACTCTATAACAGGAAGGAAAAGAGATGAAACTCCTAACAAAAAAAAACCCATGAAAACTGCTGCCAGAGAAAATAATTTTTACCACCAAGTCATGCAGACTGGGGTCTCCACTTACAGATGGTGATTAACATAGACTAGGGACTAAACTGTGTTGACATATACAGACCAGACGTCCCTATGTCCTTATGTGGACTCTATTTGGTCTTCTTTCCTCATGCTCTTTTCTTATGCTCTCATTTTCCAATTTTGCTTTCTTCTCTAAGTTGGCATAAGATTCAGGTTTCTAAGGGTGTCAGGTTGTGAGTGTGAAAAACGATTCCATTCTAACTTATTTTTGTGTCTAAAATGTAATGTAGAATGAAGTAGGTGTATGTCATCTTTGAAAGAGGCTGTGAAGAATATTCTTCTAGTGAAGCATCTACTTCCTGTAGCTTTGTGGCCTCTGATATGACAATAGAAGGTGATCCATTTCTATTTTCATTAAAATTTATTCTCAATCTTGGCATGTCCCTTTTTGTAATCTGCCAATATCCTTGTCGTTTCCACTATCACAACCACTGACAAAACATTTATTTCTTAAAGGTTGCATGCTGTTCAGTTTACAGGTTCTCTGATAATGAATTTGTTCTCCACACCACCTTTTCCCCTCTTGCCAGCTGCTATCGCGTCTCATATTCGGCTCTTCATACGTATTCCCAATTCTAACATTTCATTTGCTTTCTTCCCTCTCTTCTTTCCTCACTAATTCTCTGGAGGAGATGAGATTCTATCACTGTTATTGCTATTTTCGTTTTTCTTCTAAAGACTGGAAGAGTGGAACTGAAATATATGGAAAGTGACGACCAGTTCTATAAATATCAAGAGGTGAGTAGTAAGTGGAAGCTGGTCCAGGAATCCTAATTCCTAGGTTGTGGTCTGTTTGTTGTGAACCACGTAAGATATGGGCA
Source organism: Balaenoptera acutorostrata (assembly GCF_949987535.1). Classification (NCBI taxonomy): domain Eukaryota; kingdom Metazoa; phylum Chordata; class Mammalia; order Artiodactyla; family Balaenopteridae; genus Balaenoptera; species Balaenoptera acutorostrata. The sequence continues at coordinate 47,186,218 of NC_080077.1, forward strand.
AGATTCAAAATCCAGTGCCCTTAATTATTTTTTGGAGCTGAAATCAGATCGGGTTTCTGGGTTGTAAATTTATGACAAAGTTATTTCATCCATGATGATAATCAGTTGCTAAACCTTACTACTGAGTAAGAAGTTTTTAATAGATTTCTGTAAATGCTACAAAAATAAAACTCCAAGAAGAAAGGTACTTTACTTTGCTTAATAAGATATAGCTCTCATTATTTTAATTTGAAAAAGAAGTAAATTGACATCTTAGCTTGATGGTACTTCTCTCTAAGCATGAAAGGATAAGAAAGCCCCACTGGCATAGGACCCAGCTGCCACTGACCTCCTTTTTTTGGGTCTGAATCAGTGGCTCGAAAGGCTGCTAAAAACCTGCTTTTGTATAGCTTAGTGGTGGTGATTTTTTGTTTTGTTTAAGACGAGATTTGAAATGGTTGCCCCCTTTTAAGAAAAAAAGGGTGTCCTTGTAAAGCGTAGATGAAGGACCAAATCCTGGGCTTGGAGGGAGAGGGGCTGGAGCCCACAGGAGCCCACAGGAGCCCACAGCCCCTCTCTCTGGCAGGCAGCAGGCAGGCGGGAAGCCAGCAGTTAGAAATAGCAGGATGGGGACGACCTCAGCTGGGAGGAAGGAGAGTCTCTCCAGTGGAGAGCTGAGGTGCAGGGCTCTTAAAACTCTTGTTACCTTTACTGAAAGAGCGGAGGGCAGGGCTCCCCAGACACTGGAGAGCAGACGAATCAGGTCAACTGCTCACAAATTCAGATTCCCAGTCTCACCTCCAGAGTCTTGGGGCCTGGGACTCTTTATTTTAAATCATCAACACGGGTGATTCTGATGCAGCTGTGCCAGCAACCACACTTTAAAAATCCCTGGCCGGGGTGCAGCATCTCTGACTATAAAATACAAACAGTATGATGATTATGCGGGTGGTAGGACTATTTCTCTTAGAGATTGTGCTTTCCTGTAGCCCTTAAAAAAAGCTTACTCATGAAATTAAATTATTTAGGGACTATTTAATTAAGACACTTCCATCTTCTGATATTCTGACATCTTGTCAGACAATGTATCCCAATTTGGGACATTCTAAATATGATCCTCATGTATTGTACAGCACAAGGAATATAGCCAATATTTTGTAATAACTCTAAGTGGAGTATAATCTTTAAAAATTGTGAATCACTATATTGTACACCTGTAACTTATATAATATTGTACATCAACTCTACTTCAGTGTAAAAACACCTAAAAGAAGTAAAATAAATAAATATGATCCTCATTTTAGAAAGAACTATGATCTTTGCTGTTAACAGTTATTTATATTTGTTGCTATTTTGTTCTTAAAAAATGAAGAGGGACACCCAAGTCCTACTTCTCTCAGTCACTCAGACATAAAATAATCCTGGCTATCATTGATCCTAAGCTATGCCAAGCCTCCTTGGGAGCCACTTGTTGGAATGCCTGCGCAGGGCCTTGAAGGAATAATTGTTCTCAGAAAAGGCCACCTGTTTACATTGCCATTTCCCACAAGGGTTCTGCTGCTCAGGAAGGCTGCGCTCTGCTGGTTCTTTATTGGCATCCATTCTATCCGTTGCTGCATCATGGGCCCCAGAGTGTCTGCGTGAAGACGGTTTTCACCACAGCACAAAAGCACCATCTTACGATCACAGTTTTGCAATCTGATGGAGGATTTGAGTGGCACAAGATTCAATAACTGCCAGAGGCAAGTGCAGTAAACCTAGAGAAATAAATCAAAAGGAAAAGAAGGGTCGTGGGGGAGTGACTTTAATCATATGCATTAAGATTGGCAACAATTCTTAGTTCTTCTTGGTAGGATTCTCAGTCTTTGTCTGAGAAAGACAGTGCTTACGACGGCCTTCCCCCAGAATTCATATTCTGCTATTGTCTGCAGGTCAAGGTGAAAGTCAGCGTTGAAAGAACCAGCTATAAATCTAATAAGTGGCAAAGAAACAGACGGTTTTTATGGAAAAGTAAGTTCTTTTAGATAGACTGCAAAAATGTGCTTACCTTAAATCACCAATTACAGGGTGATATTCGAGCTATGCAAGACTACTGAATTTTAGAACTATTTTCAGAAATACAAGAGTTTGTTTTTGTTTTGTTTTTTTTCAAAGCTCTAAACTGAATCATCAGTAAATTATCATATCATTGAGAGGTTTAAGCAAACTGGAGCCTTATACCTTGGTTATGTAAGCATTAGAAAGTCGGCTACAGGATCTCACTGGGTCTTTGGTCCTTCCTGGCAGGATTTTCAACACTGATGTCTTATGCTGCATCTCCCTCTGCTGCCCACACCCTCTGTAGCAATGGTAGAGCTGAGGCAATTGATGGGTAGGGAGAGAAGGAGTGAGACAAATAAGAGGTGGCAGACTGGGAGGAAATGGGTGTTTTCCTCTTGGTAATCAGAGAATTTGATGTGCACAACTTCATACATTTCTTATGGTTGCCATAGACACTGACCGGGGGCTGATATTCTCTTTTATCTTTAAATCCTCTCCCTAAGCACATGCAGACTGTATAACAATGACAGTACTAACCCTGTTTACTGAGCACTGGCTAGGAAAAGTTGGACAGCATTGATTTCAAAGGTGAGGTGGTCTGAAACGTGCAATGAGGAGTTTTAGACCCATGGTTTCTGGACTGCGGGAGAAAGAGCAGCCTCTTCCAGAGATTACAGGAGAATCAGACCTGTAAGGAAGAGCAGAAGATGGAATTTAAGGTGAGAAGGTTGAGGGTGTAAGAAGGCTAATTAGGTACCAGTTATGGTAACACTACACAAATGCTTAAGCAAATAAGCCCCAAATTTTCAGTGGCTAGTTCTCTCATATCCAGGTTAACAATCCAGTGCAGATATTCGGCACTGGCTACACCTTTCTCTATAGAGGAGCTCAGAGACCTAAGCTCCTTCCATCTCATGACTCTGCCAACCCCTAAGGCTGAAGAAGCTTTCCCATTCAAACAGGAGTAAGGGAGCAGGGAAGGCACAGATTGTTTTTAAAAGCACTTTTGGGAAGTGACATAAATCTCTTCCTCGTTCCATTGGTGAGAACTAGTCACGTGGCCACATCTGGATGCAGGAAGGACCAGAGGACGCAGTCCCAGCCGGGCAGCAGCCTCCGGTGACATCGTTACCCCACGAAGGGAAGCTGAATGTTGGGGAGCCGCTGGTCTCTTGCTTCTCCTGCCACTGCTGCAGGAGCTTCTTAGCCTTCTCTTACAAATATTGGTGCTCCTCACAGGTCTGTCCCAGGCCTCGTCTCTTCTCACTTTGCACATTCTTCCCCAGTGAGCTCATCCTCATGGCTTCGATTGATTTTCACCTATTTGCTGCTGACTCCCAGATCTCCACCTCCAGCTACTCACTCACAACTCAAAACCCCTCAGGGCTCTCGTAACCCTGAGATTAATTTGCATGGTAACTACAGTTATCCCTTTACCCTTCTGCCTGTATCCCCCTGCTTTTCCTGAAGAACTAGAGCCCTGGCTCAAAAATGATTACTGAGCATCTAATCATCACTGTAATCAATCTCATTGTATTACCAGGGTTTTTAAAGCTGTGGATCACGACCCATTATTGGGACTAGAATTAATTTGGGGAGTTACAACTAGTTTTCTCAAGAATGGAACATGGAATAGAATGGAATAGAAATAGCCCAATGCTTGTCTCCCTGGTAAAAGTAAGTATTGCTTTAAGATTTTTTGTTTTCAGTGTGTGTGCACTGGGTCATAATAAAAATTTTATTTTTTTTACTGTGGGTCATTGACAAAAGTTGAATACTTACTGGATTAGACCACTGTCTCTTCCACAGCACCCCCAATCAAACTGTAAGAGGAAGGATTCAGGAATTAAATTACCTGGGTTCAATCACAAGCTCCAGTGCTTATTAGCTGAGTTTTCTTAGAAAAATTACTTAACCTCTCTACTTCTCAATTTTCTCATCTGTTAAATGAGTGTAAAAATGGTACCTCCTCATGGACCTATTGTGAAGACTAAATGAATTAATACAGTATTGCTTGACATGGGTGAGTGCTTTCCAAGCATTAACTATTCTTAAACAATGAAATATATAAATACTCTATTAAAGATACCAAATTGTGGAAGCACATGATGGATATCCACATATAGGCATACTGTATATAATATGGAAATAGACAAATTTATCGGACTGTTTCACCTTTTTCATGATGTGACAAATACAGAAAATGATAGTGTTTTTTGGAACCATGGGGTAAAGGGAACAGGCCACTCTGGCTGGAGGTGACTAACCAGATGTGACAGTGGCTTCTGGACAGGAATAAATGACAGTTTTAAGGCCTAAAGGAGTCAATATCTCTACATTTGACCCATCCTTAGCTCAAGATGAGAAACTCTAGACTCTAAACCAATAGGCGCAGTCTTTCCCAAGGTCAGTTACCAGTTCAGGGTGGGCCTGTAACCAAGGCTAGCCAAGGAGACTGGTGAGAAGGATTTACACTCCACTGTGCCTTTCTATCTCCTACTGGATGAGGAAAAGGAAGCCCATTGCCCAAGTTGATGCCATCCTTAGGATGGGGCTGACTCTATGATGGCAGAAAAAGTGATCTAAGGAAGCTCGTCTCCAACAAAGTGGATGAGCTGCTGAATCAACCAATCCTGAAGCCTATCTTATTCTAGATTCTCTGTTAGGGGGATAATAAATGTTATTATTGTTTAAGCCATTTTGAGTGATGATTTCAATTACATTCAGCCCAAAGTATCTAACTGATTCAGTGTCTTTTTCTATTTTATAGATTTTTCAACACTATAATTTATAGAATAATACTGTACCATGAAATAGAAAGTATTACACACAACTTTAGCAATCAGCGTTATGGGCCACAGAACACAGACAATCATAAGTGTTTAAATTTGGAGTTTTGAGTTCTTTTGAGATTTTCAATAACCCTTCCATGGCAAAGGTTTCTGCTAACCAGAGACTGTTTAATCCATTGCACCTCATTTAGACTTTCCTGCTTTTTGGTGGATTTGATGCACTTTCATAAATCTGGATAATTTCAGGATTTAAACTGCTGGAAGCCACAGTGCCACCATTCTGTGCAATTGCTTCTTTGGGTGGCCTGTGGGGAACTCTGTCATGGCAATTTCCATATCTGTGTAAAAAGACTTAAGTTTATGGAACTCAATACCTGTGAGGACACAAGGACCCCATGCCCTCTAGATGGCCCATGACTGATTGTGCTTTCTCTTACCATCTTGAAGGTGTCAAAAGCTTACAGCTACTGCAGATAGGAAAGGCTAGGGCAGGCACATGGAGCATCTTCTTAAGCTGCTCATTGCTCTCCCAGCTCTTCTTCTGGCTGCTGCCTGACATCATCTTCTAAATGTATTGGCAGAAATGGAAGATGCATCCATGGAGTGAGCAGCCTGGGAACTCCTGAGAACTCCCTTTACAGTCACCATTGCAAAGCCTCTCACATGTGACAAAGGATGAGAGACAGGTTCCGGCTCCCGCACCTGCCTCAGCAGGTAAGTGTGTGGCAGAGGGGAGGAATGGACCCTCACAGAACCCTGAAGAGTGGTTGGAACAGTAATGAAGCAGTTTTTGAAGCAGAGTTCACACTGTCTCTACATTTTTAGGCAACTTTGGATGACAAATAGTGGCAAACACACATCTTCAGCCCTGCAATCACTTAAGAGGAATTCCTTCCCTCCTCTCTGCCACTTGAAGAAGCCCATCTGGAAGCAGCCCACCAAAGCATGAGCAGGGCTCACTGGAATGGCTAGCTCATTCTTACTCCTCCTATTGCTTTGTTTGTTTTTGTTTTTCATGGTAGAAACATTAAGGAGCTGACGAGTTTTGACTACTGACAATTGGACTCTACTTACCCATTAACTAGATTATGCACCACTCCTGACTTAGTGCTTTGAATTTAGCACACACAGAGCGACTTCCCTTGGGGAAGGGTGACTGGGACAGGATGGGCTCTGGGGGACTCCCTCGTGAGGATCTCTGAATTCCCATCACTTGAAGGTCCAGAGAGCCTGATCTTCCAGCAGTCCCAAGGCTGGGGAATTGGAAGTATCCAATTCCTGTCCCTGGAGTGTGTGATGCTTCTTTGAGGAAAAAGTGTTAAAGTATTTTATAGCAAAGAAATGGCCTTTTGCACAGTTAATAGCAGTTTCAGTCCCTAGATATGAAGCCATCACATTATTTGAGTTTGCCACCCTTCGTTTTGTAAAACTTAATGGGATTACTTATACAAAGATAGAGCTAGTAACCATCCATTGTTTTCAGAGGTTAGTTTGAGGTCACCTTAAATCTGTGACAGATGCCACAAGCTAGGATTTTAAGGATTGTAGAGAACAATAAACATTGATTGTAGAGTTAGTCAGACCCTTCCCTCAAAACAAAAACAGAAACCCCAAAAAACAAACAACATAAAAGGAAAAGTTTTCATTAGAAGGAAGAAGGAAATCTAGGTGGTGGCTCTCTTATGGGATGATTTAATATTGAAGAATCAATTACCAGCAGTGCTTTTCTAAGTCACAGTGTCCTTGGTAATTTGTATGGAGCAAATAATCTGTGTAGAGTTAAAGGAAATAGATTGCGTGCACAGCTGGAAGTAAACTGAGAGGAGAAGCTTGTTCTGGGTATAGCGTGTGGCTGATGCTGGAACCTCTGCTCACCCAGCACCAAGAGGACCCAGTGGCAGGAACAGCAGCAAAGGGGCCGCGTCACTGGCCATTAGACTTCCTCACACTGGTAGCTATGGCCCTTCTGGATGAAGTACCCTCAGTGTACTTAAATTCATCACAACGCGGATCCTAGAAAGATCAAAGGATAAGGGGAATAGGCGTCCCTTAAAAACATCATGTTTTTTCCCCTTAAGCCCATGAATTGAAACATACTCATATTACAAGCACGTGTAATGGAGATACGCATTAGAGTACATGGTACTGTTTATTTTCCACTTAACCGAGATATAATTGGTGTATAACAAACTGCGTATATTTAAAGTACACAATTTGATGAACTTTGACCTGTGTCTACTGTGAAGTCACTATCACAATCAAGATGAAGAACATATCCATCACTTCCAAAAGTTTCCTCTTGTCTCTTTGCAACCCTTCCCGCTCTTCTGCTCCTCCCCAGTGCTTCTTTCATCTCCAGGCAACCATCCATCTGCTTTCTGTCACTATAGATCAGTTGGCATTTTCTAGAATTTTATATACATGGAATTCTACAGTATGTATTTATTTTTGTCTGTCTTCTTTCACTCATCATAATTATTTTGAGATTCATTCATGGTGCTTCCTATATCAATAGTTCATTACGTTTTTAACGCAGAATGGTATTCCATTGCATGGACATCCTACAATTTGTTTATCCATTTACTTGTTAATGGACACTTGGGTTGTTTCAAGTTTTGGGCTATTAAAAATTAAGCCCTTATGAACATTCATGTACAAATCTTTGTGTGAACATATTCTTTCATTTCTCTTGGATAGATACTTAGGTGTGGAATGGCTGGATCATATGATAGATATATGTTTAACTTTTTAAAGAAACTGCCAAATTGTTTTCCAAAGTGATTGTACCATTTTACATTCTCACCAGTGGTGTATGAGAATCCCAAATGCCCCACATCTTTGCCAACACTTGGTATAGACAGTCTTTTTTATTTTAGCCATTCTAATGGGTGTGTAGTGGTATCTTATTGTGATTTTGATGTATGTTTCCTTAATGGCTAATAAGGTTGATCATCTTTCTATGTGCTTGACACCTGTATATGTTCACAGGTGAAGTGTCTGTTTAGCTCTTTTGCCCATTTGTAATATACATATATGTATAATCTTCCCTAATTAAAAATAGATTTTTTGGCTAAATCATACTAGATCAATATATTGAGGTGGATTACTATTTCCTCCAGATTCTCATCCCCACAACTACTAAATACCTTACAAATAAGATATTTGAAAGTCTCAGCCCATTCAAGGAGTAGAACATAGAGACTAGAGTCTGACTCCAAAAGTTTCCCCTGCCTTAGAAATCTTACAGTATGGAATTTAGATGTCTTAGAGCAGGGGAGTGGAAGAAGTCAATTGCTAGAATGCCCAGATCCTAGGACCAGAGTATAAAAATGGCATTGAAAGGGAATTGAAGAACAAGGAGGTTGTAAAGTCAACCACTGTTTGTAAGTGGTTCTGGGATGGAGGGCAAGATGAGGATCTTTTTTGGGCCGCATTCTCTTCTTTGCCAACATGGCTTACAGGAATGTGCCACCTTTCCGCTGGATATCTGTGCTGGAGGCAGCAAGGGTCACACGAAAACACTGGGATGCCAACAAATCCACTGGATGTTAAGGCCAGAGCTCTCCGGAGAATTCCAATCTTAAGAGAGTTCACAGAGGCCTACAATTAAATAGAGTGTGCCCACAGAGTTGGAGGGGTGATATAGCTGTGAGAAAAGGGCTACGATTTAATAAGCATGGTGGTGCCCAGTGTGGCACACAGCATTTTTCAAAAATGGCTGCCAATACTTTCAATCCCTAGTGTTTTTCTTAAATGTGACCTTGACATTGCACCCATCAAGCGGTGAGCTCTATATCCCCTTGCCTTGAGTTGGGGCACACTTTTGTAACTGCCTCATCCAAGAAAGTGCTGTAGAAGTGAAGTTATGTGACTTCTGAGGCAAGGTCACCAAAAATGTCATGTTCTTTCACTTTGTTATCTTGGCATGTTCTTAGAACTCAGCCGCTATGCTGCAAGAAACACTAAGCAAACCCGTGGAGAGTCTCAAAGTATCTCCCCTCAAATAGCTTACTATTTACAAGGGGAAGAATAAAAAACTATACAGTGGAGAAACCTGTGGACACCATCTGAACCAAGTGATCAAAGTTAACATGACCAGTGATGAGGAAAATGAATATCATGCGTCTCTTGATATGATATACTAAGGAGGACACACCATCACTGCAGTGGCATATCTGTAAAAAATGGAATCTAATAATGAGAAACATCAGATAAACACAAAGAGAAAGGCATTCTACAAAATAACTGGCCTGTACTCTGCAAAAATGGCAAGATCAAGAAAGACAGAGAGGGACTTCCCTGGTGGTGCAGTGGTTAGGGATCCGCCTGCCAATGCAGGGGACACGGGTTCAAGCCCTGGTCTGGGAAGATCCCATATGCCTCGGAGCAACTAAAACCATGCACCACAACTACTGAGCCTGTGTTCTAGAGCCCGTGCTCCACAACAAGAAAAGCCACCGCAATGAGAAGCCCGCGCACCACAACAAAGAGTAGCCCCTGCTCGCCGCAACTAGAGAAAGCCCACGTGCATCAACGAAGACCCAACACAGCCAAAAATAAATAAATAAATAAATAAATAAATAAATAAATAAATAATTTTAAAAAAAAAGAAAGACTAAGGAACTCTTACAGATTAAAGGCGACTAAAGAGACATCACAGCTAAATGCAACACATGATCCTGGATTAGATCTTAAACTGGGGGTGAACATAGCTATAAAAATATTATTGGGATAGTTGAGAAATGTTAACATAGACTCTGGATTAGATAATAGTATTCTACAAATATTACATCTCTTAATTCTTATAATGCTACTCTGCTTATGTAAGCGAATGTCTTAGTTCTCAGGAAATACACACTGAAATGTTTTCAACCTACTTTTAAATGGTTCAGGAAAAAAGAAGTGTATGTGAATAATTGGCAAATCTGGCAAAACAGTATACAGAAGTTTCTAGTACTATCCTTGTAACTATTCTGAAAGTGAAAAGTTATGTCAAAGTAAATAGCTCTCCCTAACCCCCTAAAAGAAGAGAGGGACCTAAGCGTTCATGGGATAGGGCTGGTTTGGGCACAGGCAATCTTCTTGCTCCTAGAAGATTCTCTGAATCCAGCAATGCTCATAGGCTGGTTGTGCTTTGGGAAGCAATGAGCGATCCTCAGAAAATGGGAATACAGTACAGAGGGATGCCCTGGATTCTGGACAGGGGCTTGGACCAGCAAGTGTTGCTTTGTAGCAGAAGGTGGTCAGTCCATGCAAACTTTTCCATGACACTTTGTGGCAATAATGAGCTATTGCAGACTTCAGTGCCATCTATTTGCCAGGATTAACCTTTGAACTTGGTCATCTCTCAGAGTTCTTGGATGATTTGGGAGGAAAGATGTTAAGAGGGGACACTATGCTTCCTGTTAAATATGGCATGTGAGTTTTCAAACTAGAAAGTAGAAAAATAAGAGATGTAACAGTATTTGTATCCTGAATTTATAAAGTGATGCCAATCCTACTTCCTTAGCTTTATACGCTCCTGCACAACAATTGTGTCAAAAACGATGCAAGTGCTATGAGAAGATGGTGAAAATACAACCGGGTAAGTTCTCACAAAAGGTAAAAGTGCAACTTCCAAACAGAATTATGTAATAGTCTTTTGCAGAATATGTGTTCATAAAAAGCTATGAATAATTTGTATTTTTATAATTGAAACCATATTTTCATTGCACATGAGAAGCATTTAAAATAATATTACAGAATAACATTTTGAAATGTGAGAACGTACAAACTTTTTAGTTCTTTAATCCAAATTTTCAGTGTCTAAAACAAACATCTTTCCTTAAAGTGCAGTATTCCTGCAAAGTTGGATGTTTAGATAGGTAGAGGCTAGCGATAAATCATGTAAGCTTAAGAGCAAAAATCCTATGTTTTAAATTAATGAACCACATGATAGGAAATAAATGTATATGTAGATATTAAAATAACTTTCTTCATGTATTATCAAGGCTGTTACAGTTATAAGTGACAGAGATCCAAATCAACTAGTTTAAGCAAAAAATGGGAATTTATTGGCCTCTATTACTAGGGAGTCCAAAGGTAGTTGTAACTTTCAGGCATGGCTAGATACAGAGGTTCAAATCTTTCCTATCTATCTATCTATCTATCTATCTATCATCCATCCATCCCTCCAGCCATCCAGCTATCTATCTGCCTATCTACCTAAACATCAATCATCTATCATTTTCTACTTCCCTCTATATTTCTCTCAGTTGCTCTTTGTACAAATAGCCTTCTCCTTAAGGCCAGGGAAGACAGCCAAGAGCAGATAAAATAAGTCTCTTAATTTGCTTTATCAGCAATGTCTGGGAGAATACTCTGGTCCAATTTGGATCACAAGCACATGCCTGGAATGGGAGAAGGGAGGCAAGGTGATTAACAACCCTTCCAGGATCATGATCCAAGGTGGCGGGGTGGGGGCAGAATAGGATGTTACAGGTGCAGTTCACCTAAAGAACCAGAAGAGAGAAGGAAAAAGTGGTAGACAGACAAAAACCATAGCTACAATTTTCCCCTATGCTTCATAAAGGCACAGTTTTATGATATAATTCTAATGAACCTAAACATAGATAACTATATATCAAAAGCTTTTTAAGGTAAATATTGGACAAAAACATAAAAATCTATTATCATAGATTTAAAGAAAACACTGTTTTATAAGAGCTAAAGATTTGTATTTAATCTAGTAGAGGTTCAGTTAAACAAATCTTATGTTATTCATGAAATGGTTTTGAATTTATACAGAAATTTAAAAACTGTATGTATTTATACAGCAGTATACAAACACTAAGTCTCTCTTTTCATCTTATAATGTATTTTCTTACCTGCTTACATAGATACATATGCATTTAAAAAATAGGGAATGGGGCTTCCCTGGTGGCACACTGGTTAAGACTCCGAGCTCTCAATGCAGGGGGCCTGGGTTCGATTCCTGATCAGGGAACTAGATCCCACATGCATGCCGCAACTAAGGAGCCTGCCTGCCACAACTAAGACCCAGTGCAACCAAATAAATAAATAAAATAAATAAAAATAAATAAAAAATAAAAAGTAGGGAAGTATATACAATAGAATGTTACCAAGGGATATTTCAAGCTGGAAAGAAATGGATGATAGACGATTTTTAAAAATTTTGGCCTATTTATAGTTTTTATTTTCTTATAAAATAAAACTCAAATTCTATATAAAATTTTATGTATTAAATGTTACTTGCAAGTAACCTAGTCAGTTTCACAATGGTGGCAACAGGCAGGTGTTGGCCCCACTAACTTACCTAGTTAACTAAATGATTTGGTCAATAAGAAAAATTGGGTCAAAAGTCTCAGTGGATTGCAATGATCTGCAGGAAAATATTTAGATACCAAGTATTGGTAATGTTTCCCAATGTGTGGGTCTTGGGTCACCTATATCAGAATCATTTCTGAGGAGTTTGCTAAAATGCAGATTCCCTGGTCTTATTCCAGACTTTCTGATTCAGAAATTTAGGCAGTGGGCCAAAGAACTGGCATTTTCAGTAAGTCCCCCAGGGGACTTTTATGCACACTGAAGCATGAGAACACCTGTTTCAGAGATCATAAGGAGCAGTGTGAGAAGAAAGTGACTGCACTGCCAAGAAGGGACCACTGTACACCCCAGTGCCTTTATGTTCCCACTATCATCAACTGCACAGTTCTTTTGTCTAACATTTCACCTATGAACATTAATCAGAAAATTATACAGTTGTCATCAAACATTCTTTGATTTGAAAAGTAGAATCATTTTACTACATTTTTTCCCAGTAGAATACATTCCAAATTTTTAGGGATCAAAATTCATAAAATCTTCAAAAATTCACATTATAGAAATGATTCTAGGATCATATCTATGTTGTTAGCAAAGTAGTATTGAAAGTATAGATAGTCCTGAAAGAAACAGAAAAGGAAAGGAAGGAGGGAGGAGGATGGGAGGAGGGAGGAGGATGGGAGAAGGAAGGAAAGAAAAATTCATTATCATTTTGCTAGGCACCAATTAAGTGTTATACTTAGGACAAGCACTTTTATAATCAGAAAACTCCATCAAGGTTATTTTCTAAATGATTTAAAATATAATTTTATTACACCAAAGTTGAATTTGCAGATTAACTTTTAGGGAATCTACAATTTTAGGTGTTTCTTATTATCCTAAAACTTTAGTAGAATGATAATTAAAGGAAGAAATAAAAGCAAGTTGAATAATTAAGACTGCTTCAACTCTACCTAGTCAATGAGTATACATAAGTAATGTAATGGAAAGCAGTGAGTAATAAGGGAAGTAATTTAATGGAAAAGTTTTGTTTAATAGAATAAAATGAGTTAAGCTAAATTCTGGTAAATCTTTATTATGGATATACTGAATAATTTTCCACTGGGAGTAGCAAAAATCTTTATTGGCTGCTATAAGTAGTTTTAAAGTACAGGGATACCATGGAGACATTGCGGGTTTGGTTCCAGACCACCATGCTAAAGCGAGTCACACGAATTTTTTTGGTTTCCCAGTACGTACAAAAGTTATGTTTATGCTATACTGTAGTCTATCAAATGTGCAATAGGATTATGTCTAAAGAAACAATGTAAATACCTTAATTTAAAAATACTTAATTGCTAAAAAATGTTAACCATCATCTGAGCCTTCTGCAAGTCACAGTAGTAATATCAAAGATCACCAATCACAGACCATAATAATAAACATTATAATAATAAACAAGTTTGAAATATTGCAAGAAGTAACAAAATGTAACAAAGAGACACGAAGTGAGCAAATGCTGTTTGGAAAAAATGATGCCAATAGACTTGCTCCATGCAGGGTTGCCACAAACCTTCGATTCGTAAATAACGCAGTATCTGCAAATCACAGGAAAGCGAAGCACAATAAAATGTCTGTATTTGGAAATACAGTGTAGAGGGAAACTCAGCAAAATATATAAGTTAAATTACCCATTCAGTTATTTTTTTCTATAATTCTACAGTTTCCTAATAGCTTAAAGAAAGCTTTACTGTAGGAGAGCTGTTGTGCACCAGATTTCAGTTATGCGGCACATGGCTTATTCTTAGGGACATAGCACTCATTCTATTGTATTCTAATATGATTGTATTAGTCAGGGTTCTGCAGAGAAACAGAACCAATAAGATGTGTGTAGCTACAGAAAGAGATTTATTTTAAGGAATTAGCTCCTGTAAATATGGAGGCTAGTACGTCCAAAATCTGCAGGGTGGGTCAGCAGGCTGGAGACCCAGGAAGGTTCAATATTGTAGTTCAAGTCTGAAGGCCATCCACTGGCAGAATTCCTTCTTGCTCAGGAGGAGGTCAGTCTTATGTTCTATTCAGGCCTTCAGCTGAATAGTCAACCTGCCTTAGTCAACCTACAGATTCAAATGTTAATCCCACCTAGAAACACCCTCACAGAAACATTCAGAATGATATTTAACCCAATATCTAGGCACCCTGTGGCTCAATTAAGTTGATACATTAAATTAACCATCACACAGAAACACCCAGAATAATGTTTAACCCAATATCTGGGCACCCTGTGGCCCAGCCAACTTGACACATAAAATTAACCATCACAGTGACCTAAGTTGGATCTGATGTCTATGAGATTAACAGTAACTTATCTTTACTTTTTATAGAAATGGTTCATTTTCCAGTTGAATATTTTATAATAAAAATTAAGGTTTTCAAGTTACTTTATGAAAAGAAAGATGAGCCTATCAGTATAATAACATAGAAGAACCATCAAAGTTAATTATATGTCATTTGTATCGAGAGGCTAAGATCTGAGGTGGACATTTCTTGGCTGACCAGCATTTTGACTCTCTTCTTACATCTGGGCAGTCTTCCACTGGTTTATTCTGATAGCAGCCAAGCTCCCGTCTCCCACCAAAAACACCAGACACGTGCTCCCATGAATTCCTGATGACTGGAGCATAAGACATATGCTTGGATGCTCCAATGCCCAGTACTTTTATCCTGAAGTGAACACACAGAGAAGGGAGGGACAATCTGTGACTCTGGTGTGACCAGTGGTAGCTGATTCCAGGGTCTGGAGCTGGGGGTGGGGATGGTGGTGCTAACAATGACAGTTTTCAGTGCCAATGAGGAAGCAACATCATAACCAGACCCATCAAGTGAAATATTTAGCTGTGCTCTGTCTTACATTGGTTGATGCCTGTCAATTTTCCAAGCCCGTACCTCTGACTTTCCCATCAGCTTTGTGAGCAACCTGTACCCTTCTAATACATTCCTTTTATGCTTATGGTAACCAGGATTGGCAACCAAGAACCCTGACTAGTGTAGCACTAGGAAGTTTCAAGGGAAGTTCTTTTGGTATAGTTTATAAAGTAGTTATAGCATACGTGGGGCTATTTTGATATGTTACAAAGCCTGGATTAATTTTAGGACATAACTTGTGTACATTTATATTAGTCATCCAAAATCCAAAGAGAAATAAGACAAGTTTCCCTCTTATTATGGGTTGAATTGTGTCCCTCCAAAAGTCATATGTTGAAGCCCTAACCCCCAGGACCTCTGAGTGTGATTGTACTTGGAGACAGGGCCTGTAAAGAGGTGATTAAGTTTAAATGGGGTTCTTAGGGTGGTCTTAATGCAATATGACTTGTGTCCTTATAAGAACAGGAGCTTAGGACACAGACAACACAAAGGGATGACCTTGTGTCAGTAAGAGGGAACCATCTGCAAGCCAAAGAGAAAGGCCTCAGAAGAAACCAAACGTGCCAACACCTTAATTTTGAACTTCTAGCCTCCAGAATTGTGAGAAAATAAATTTTTATGATTTAAGCCACCTAGTCTATGGTACTTTGTTATGGCAGCCCTAGTGAAATAACACACATGTTTGCATGGATCTTAAAACTTTGTAAAGGGTGATAAATATGAATAAGCATAATAAAAAATATAGATGCTAAGATATAAATTAAATAGAGGATGGTGGAGGATAAGCATGGAGAGTTAGGGAAGAGGGTTAGGAAAATGCTATATGGCTTTAGATATTATTTGTCTTATCTTTAAACATGATCTTTTCTTGAACTTCATTAGTTCAAGTACTAGTTGTTTAAGCTTAAGAAGAAAGTGAAAATGTTTGGCTAATTAACCTACAATCACAAAAGAAATGCAGTAAAGGCAAACTATAAAGCAACTGATGGAGAAAAAAATATTCAAGCCTTAACATCTTATTTTTAAAGTTTTTCCTGAAAGATGCTTTCGAACATACTAATATATTAACCACTGTACACATTTATTATGTGAACAGATAGAATATATTAACTAATATCAAACTATTCCCACAAAGCAAGGTGGCTAAATTATACCAGGACAGCAACTGAGCATCCTGTGTAGAAAGACTGCTACTAGCACAACTAAGCCAGGGTCCACAGTGAAAAGTGTAATGCTTTAGAAAATGATGAAACTTTGTTATAGAAAAAAAGAGTTAGCAGCAGCAAAGAACGCAGCCCCTATGATTGTGTGCACCCAGGTGGAAGTCGTTATATTAAGGAAGATGTGGTAATCTCTCTGGGCACCACAATGGAAAATTTGGATGAAAAAGAAAACAAGGTCATATGCCAATTGTATATCAATAAAACTGGAAAAAAGAAAACAAGGTCAGTTAGAAGAGAAAAAGAGAAGGTGAAGAAAACGTCAGTTGGCATAATCTAACCTCCCCTGCTGCTGAGTAATATGTAGTCCGGATTATCAGCATTCTCTGTACAAGCTCATGAAGATATTGAATCTTGGATAATCTGTGATTCTATCCAAGTGCTTTTGATTAATACCTCAACCTTTTTTGTATTAACATTAGCACAAATGGGATATGACACAAGAGCATATCCAGTTTTCTTTGCTAACTACCAATCTGATGGAGTTTTCCAATTAAACCCATCCAAAGCTAATGTGCAGTTTCCTGGGAATTTTTACATTTTTTCCCCTATGATCAGAAAGAAGAATCTAGGATTCATCTCGAGTTGGATGTAAAATATCTGTAGGCTCACAGTATAAGGAAAAATTTCTCATCGTTAACAATGTTTTGGCGTTCTATGGTTACGAACTGTGAAGCATTTGAGATTGTATTCCTTCCTGCAATGTAACAAATTAACCTGTTACAGCTTCATGGACTCTGGCTGAAGTCAAGAGACTCCTGGATCAGAGACAAAGTGCTTCACTGTTCACAGCACAGCGAGTGGCATGACCATCAACATATTTGTGTCAGTTGCTCTTTCCCCCAAGCCCCACGGGGGGAATATGTGATGGACCCAGATGACATCTGTACACCGAGTGTGTTGCACTGCAAAAGAGGAACTAAAAGACCAAGAATGCAGGCTTCTTGAGCAAGCAGCAGCAAGCCAGTCTCCCTTACCCTGAGAGCAGGCAGTTACACGACAGCCATGATATGGTCACCTTGACCTACTTAGTTGTCTGTGTGACCAGCCACAGAAACTGCTCAGTCTCAGGAGATGGAGAAGCCTCACAATCTGGCATACTCAGCAAGAAAGTGCAAGGACACTCAGAGCTATGGCAGACCTGCCTCTTCTAACAATCCACTCCACACGTTCTTGGCAGAACTGAAATGTTTACATGGATATATGATTCTGTTGACCACTATGATTAATCTGACAAAGGTGTCATTCAATTTGTCTCATACAGCATTTAATTAAGGCACTGTCACCAATAGCCGAACAGCAGGGTGAGGCCAATCTGCAGTAGTGACTTCAATCGTGGCCCCCAGGTTCCTGAAATCCCATAAACCATCAGGGTCTACCTTATAACTGTTATATCTTCCTGCTGTTTTGAATCTCTTATTAATATATAATGTCCTTCTTTGTCTCTTGTGATCTTTTTTGTTTTCTTTTTTTGTCTTGATTTTGTTTTTTTGGCCATGCCATGTGTGGCATGTGGGATCTTAGTTCCCCTACCAGGGATCGAACCTGTGTCCCCTGCATTGGAAGCGCGGAGTCTTAACCACTGGACTGTCAGGGAAGTCCCCATCAGGGTCTACCTTAGAAAGCCAGCAGCTTTCTCCTTAAGGCTCTGATTTGACCTTTCTACCCGGTCTGAGGCATTAATCCAGGTACATCTGGATGTATTAGGGATAGTTCAGAATCTGCCTTCTAGGGAAATTCTATCATCTATAACAACCCTGGCCAGTGAGTTGAGGCAGACCTGACTGCCTTCTAGGGCTAGGGTGGCATCACTGATCACTTTAGCTAAACTCAGGGATACATACCTTACCACTTTTTCTGATTAATTGACTCACATCATTGGGATTACCAATCACAGAGTGTGCATAAATGAGTCAGTTATCCCTCTGGGAAGTCCTTCCAAGTAACTAAGGATGGCCCTGTTTCAGAGAGATCTCCATAATTATCTGAGTCTCTTATGACCACGCCTGGGGTACAAATTATTGTGATCTTGGATGTAGAAAAATTAATGTGTGGCTTCCACACAAGAAGTACAGTCCTGGGGGTGAACAGGGTGTCCCTTGAAAGAAAGTGTTGATTATAATTATTGGGGCTCCCCAGTGGAACCAACATAAGTCTGAGATCCAAGATAGACAGTGCCTCCAACATGGTGAAGAAGTTCCAACACCTGGGGGAAAGTTATAACAACCAGGACACTGTTCAGGCATCTGTCTTTAAACCTACTTTCTGGTATTCATCCTGAAACCCCCTCCTCACTTGCTCCTCATTAACAGGCAATACAGTGGAGGGCCATTTCATTCCCAGGTGACCATACAATCTGGCCGATATGTTTGCTACCAATTCCCATGGACTTTCCTCAAATTCTGCTGGTGGATAAGGCCTTCATCTTTCCATTTGCAGAAAGCTATGTCTCTCTCAGCATCCAAGCCTCATCACCAAAAACTGTTAAGAAATGGGACGGATCTGAGATTTTACCCTATTTGCAAGCTAACAAGCTAGCCAACACAGTTTCGCAGATGCTAGTATAAGACACAAAAACCTGTGTTAAAGACAAAGGATAAGTTATTATTCATGACCATAGCAGTGACCAGTGCATCGATATTATTTTTTCGTGATGCTGCCCTGAGGCCCCAGTTCCTACAGGCCATGAGGAAGAGGCCCAGATGATACCTACACTTACAGTGGATTGCATTAAGGAGAGCAACCCTGAATTTAGGGAACCTGAATCTTTTATAATGGGTAGTAAGCATGCCCGTCCTTTGCTCCAGGGGGGAGTCATCTCTCTACCTTCCAGAGCTGTTCACTATACAAACATCCTTCAATGGATTGTTCAGAACAAAAGGCATTCAGTACCTCTGCTCTCAAGATATTCAGAAACCCATGGAGAGCTGTTTCCTAACAGAAATCCATAGTTTCTTAGTAAAAATTACCAGAAGCCACTAGCTTCTAATTCATATTTTGCATGAGCTATTGTATTCAGCTGTGTATAACAAAATCCTGACTACAGTGGTTTAACCAAATATTGTTTGTTTTGTTTGGCTTTTTCCCTGCATGTAACCAGCAGTCCAGAGGTGGGCAGTCCAGGTCTGGTACAAAAATAAATGAGTTCTTCAAGGACCAGGTCCCTATTCTCCTGCTCTACCATCCTCACCATTTGGCTTTCCACTTGATGGGTGGAGTAACAGCATACTCCACCCCATTTGTATAGTTCTAGCGCTCCGATTATCAGATTTGAAGGAAAGCATAAAAAACTGAGATATGAAAGAGGAAGAATTAAGATACAAATGTAGAGTGATTAGGAGATACTAGCAAGTAGATTTCTGTAGAAACAGTGTGGGTGTAGAATTTTACTAGAAAATTTGTGCAAGTAGATGGATTGGATCAAAGTAATACTATGTTTTGAGGTTCATGGGCAAAGTAATAATTAACAAGTTAACAGAGGTGACTTGAAAGGTTTAATGTAACTGAATAATTTAGTAGATAAGCTATAACTCAAAAATATTTTTAATGAAAATGGGCGATTTTAAATTTTATTACACAAATACACAGTTCAAATAGCATTATAATATTTCATTGTTTTGGTACTACTGTTTAGATTTATGAGCTACAGTTTACAGTACTGTGTAAAAATAGGCACCATGCTTCCAAGGAGATCAGAATTCAGCTTGAGGCTGTTTTAGTTTGTGATAACACCCTAGTGTTAGTCACTATACTTTACCTCCTGTGTTACCTTATGGAATTGCTACATAGAATTTAATACCAAGAAATCTAAATTTCCTTAGAGTAGAAACAAGCTTATATGAATAATTTTATAGCAACCAAAATTAAACTATCTGCCGCAGTTGATAGCAGGGTTTAATTTTCAGCATAAGCTGAGGCAATCAGTTTTTAAATAGTCATGTTTCTAAATAATCCATTTATGTTTAACAGATCATTTAATTGAATAATCTAAAGGCACTAAACATCTTCAAGATTGAAAAAAATAGGTCCATGTAGACAGAGCAGGAACTAAAGAAAAATAGTTTAAGAATAAAGACAATCCTCAATTATGCATTCTGTGAACTATCCATGCATTCAATTTGTTTCCTTCTACTGATTATTGTCTAAAACTCCCCTTTCTCTAATGGTAAAAAGGTTTGATAGACGAGTTTGAATATGGAAATGAACCTGTCAACAGGTTTCAATAACTGATTCCAGGTTTAGCTCTAATGATCTAAAGTTCACTACAGATGTTTAGGCATATAATTCTCATGACCATAATTATCACTGGACAAGACTCCTTCTCCAATACCAGTTTCTAGGGCTAAAATAATTTTCTCTGTTGATTTAAAATCATTAAATAATCGGGAGGAGATCAAGATGGCAGAACAGAAGGACATGGAGCTCACCTCCTCCCACGAATACACCAAAATTCTGTGGAATAATTCTCACAGAATACCTACTGAATAATGGCAGATCTCATACAATCCAAATTGCAAGAAAGATCTTTACATAACCAGGTAGGATGAAAGAAAAGAAAGGAATTGGGGTGGACCTGCGCCCCTGGGAGGGAGCTGTGAAAGACGAAAGGTTCCCTCACCCTGGGAACCCCCTTCACCAGCTGGGAGATCAGCTGAACTGAAAAGGAGCTTCAGAGGCTCAGAGGAGAGCGCAGCAGCTGGATTGTACTGGACAGAACAGAGAGAGACCAGCACAGAGGGTCCTGGCCATCTCCGTGTACTCCCTAGCCCAAGAACACCTCTGCTGGTGTGCGTGGGGGCTGGGTGCTGAAACTCGGGCTTCAGCAGACAGGCCCAGGAGAGGACTGGGGTTGGCCTTGTGGAGACAGCCTGCAGGGGCTGGAGTGTGGTCTGCAATCGGTGGTGGTGGTGGGGGGGTGTACACAGGACCTAGCCCAGG
The DNA here is from genome assembly GCF_949987535.1 of Balaenoptera acutorostrata. Lineage (NCBI taxonomy): Eukaryota > Metazoa > Chordata > Mammalia > Artiodactyla > Balaenopteridae > Balaenoptera > Balaenoptera acutorostrata. The sequence goes on from NC_080077.1 coordinate 47,207,414, forward strand.
TCTGCCATAGGAGCCCCATTAATTGGAAGAATTTATATCATTAAAATGGCCATACTATCCAAAGCAATCTACAGATTTAATGCAATCTCTATCAAATTACCCATGACATATTTCACAGAACTAGAACAAATAATGCTAAAATTTATATGGAATCAAAAAAACAAAAAAAACCCCTGAATTGCCAAAGTAATCCAGAGGAAAAAGAATAAAGCTGGAGGCATAACCCTCCCAGACTTCAGACAATACTACAAATCTACAGTAATCAAAACAGCATGGTATTGGCACAAAAACAGACATATGCATCCATGGAACAGAACAGAGATCCCAGAAATAAACTCACACACCTAAAGTAGAGTAATCGTTGACAAAGGAGGCAAGAATATAAAATGGAGAAAAGACAGTCTCTTCAGCAAGTGGTGTTGGGAAAGCTCGACAGCCACATATAAATCAAGGAAGTTAGAACACTCCCTCACACCATACACAAAAATAAACTCAAATGGCTTAAAGCCTTAAATATAAGATATGATACTATAAAACTCCTAGAAGAGAACACAGGCAAAACATTCTCTGACATAAATTGTAGCAATGTTTTCTTAGGTTAGTCTCCCAAGGCAACAGAAATAAAAGCAAAAATAAACAAATGGGATCTAATTAAACTTATATGCTTTTGCAGAGCAAAGGAAATAAGCCAAACGACAAGACAACATATGGACTGGGAGAAAATATTTGCAAACAATGCAACCAACAAGGGTTTAATTTCCAAAATATACAAACAGCTCATACAACTCAATAACAAAAAACTAAAAACTAAACAAAAATGGAACAAAAAACTAAACAACCCAGTCAGAAAATGGGCAGAAGACCTAAATAAACATTTCTCTAAAGACATACAGATGGGCAATAGGCACATGAAAAGATGCTCAACATCGTTAACTATTAGAGAAATGCAAATCAAAACTACAATGAGGCATCACCTCGCACTGGTCAGAATGGCCATTATTAAAAAGTTTTTTAAGTTTTTTGTGTTTATTACACAATGGAATATTACTCAGCCATAAGAAAGAGTGAAATAATGCTATTTGCAGCAACATGGATGGACCTAGAGATTATCGTACTAAGTGAAGTAAACCAAAAAGAGGAGGACTGGGCTTCCCTGGTGGTGCAGTGGTTAAGAATCTGCCTGCCAATGCAGGGGGCACGGGTTCGAGCCCTGGTCTGGGAAGATCCCACATGCCGCGGAGCAACTAAGCCCGTGAGCCACAACCACTGAGCCTGCGCGTCTGGAGCCTGTGCTCCGCAACGGGAGAGGCCACGACAGTGAGAGGCCCGTGCACCGCGATGAAGAGTGGCCCCCGCTCGCCACAGCTGGAGAAAGCCCTCGCACAGAAACGAAGACCCAACACAGCCAAAAATAAATAAATTAATAAATTAAAAAAAAAAAAAAAAAAAAAAAAAAGAGGAGGACAAATACCATATGATATCACTTATATGTGGAATCTAAAATATGATATAAATGACTTATTTACAGAACAGAAACAGATTCACAGACATAAAAAACAAACTTCTGGTTACTAAAGGGGAAAGGGAATGGGGGAGGGATAATTTAGGAGTTTGGAATTAGCAGATACAAGCTACTATATATAAAATAAACAACAAGGTCCTACTGTATAGCACAGGGAACTATATTCAATATCCTGTAATACCCATAATGGAAAAGAATATAAAAAGGTACACATATATACTTTAAAAAGTATACATATATATATAAAACTGAATCACTTTGCTGTACACCAGAAACTAACATAACATTGTAAATCAACTATATTTCAATTAAAAAACTAAAAATAGATAAATAAAATTATTAAATAATAATTAATATAACAAGTTCCTCAACCAGTCAAAATATATAAATACATGTCCGGGCTCTTTTCACATGTTCAAGGCTAGGTACTGTGGATGCCAACGGTAATAATTATTACTAGTATTATAACAATAATCCTAATAATCCCTTATATTCACATAGTCCTTTATTGTTTAAAAACTATTCTGTATTAATTTTCTTATTTGAGGTACTCTATATTCACATGAGGAATTACTCTCCAAGTAATACTGCCCCATTTTATAGATAAGGCAATTCAGACAATCGAGTGACTTGCCCCAAGTCATAGGCATACACATATACTTATGTGCAAGACACAGTCACAGTCGCTCCTCTCATGACTCTCTGTTCTAATGAGAAGTTCAGAGAAGTTGTAGGCAACTGCAACATGGTGAGTGTGGAGCTAGAGGGGTACAAGTCACATCCAGGCAGTGAGGGGCCGAAAAAACAGACTCCGGGGTGGGGAAGAAGTAGTCAGGGAAGTGTTCCAGAAGTAAACAAAGTCTCACTTCAGAATCCACTATGCTGGCTCTGAGAAGAACATTAGTTTCTACTAAATTAACTTATTCTGTTCTCAGAATGTACCAAGTTGATTTTGGACTTGATAGAGTAATTAAAGTCAATACCATGCCATTTTTACCTCTGAGTCAAAGTTTCTCACTCTGGTTCCTGTACCAACTGCATCAGTTACCTGGGGTGCTTGCTAAAAATACAGACTTGGGTAGAGGGCGATGGAGGCTACCCTGGACTTTTTCTAAATTTCTTGGGGATGAGGTCCAGGAAAATTGCTGCTTTAAGTATGAACTACTTGGGGATTTTGAAGTCAAATAGCAAAATAAAGAGGATATTTTTGGTAGTGGCTCTGAATAATTCCTGCTTCAATAAGGCCTTTTTTTTTTTTTTAATGGGGGTGAGGGAGAGTGTGTATTTTGGGAAAACTATAAATGGCAAATGGTATAGGGGAATAAGAGTTCTATGTAGCAGACTGTCAGCCTCCGCCTCCCCCCAGTAACCTGCAAGGTGGCTGGCTTAGAGTAGGTAGGTGCTCGATGTTTGTTGACTTGTTGAACACAGGGACAAAGGTATTGATAACTTCCAAGAGTTTTTAAAGTCCTTTCTCTGAACTTCTGCACCAATCTTTCCATGCCCAGCCATCAGTAGCAGTCATAATGGAGTAGCTAGGGTGTGTGGATTCTGGAGAAAGACTGAAATCAAACTCCAGACCATCAACATTTGAGAGGATCAAGTTCCTTAATCTCCCCATTTATAAAGAAGGAGTAGAAATAATACTTACATCCCAGCGTTGTTGGGAGTCTCAATTGAGTTAACAGGTTATCTATTACAAATAGGTATCAATGAAATATATCATAAATGCAAACACTCAGAACCCTATCCAACACATAAATGCATTCCATAAATGCCCATTCAAACCCAGGTACTCCTTAATGTCTGCAGTAGGTCCCCTTAACAGGTCAGAACCTCCGAGCAATTATCAGCAGAAAATGAAAAAATAAATGAAATCCACGACGACCCAGTATAGGGGTCGTGGGCTGCAGCTCGGCGGGTTCCATGCGGTCGAAGGGGTGGGACAGTGGTCTCTCCCCGCCCGGCTCAGAGCACGTGGTCCGCCCGGGCGGGAGCTTCGCCACAGTGGGGGAGGGGAGCGGCGTGGGACATCGCGGAGGGGGTCTAGGCGGCCCCGGCTACGGTTGGGCAGGCGCCGACTGCGCAGGCTCAAGATAGGCGCAACCACTGTGCGAAGATCCGAAGGGGGGGGGAGCGTTCACCTGGCTCCACGCTCCCTTTACTTACGGAGCGAAAGCCTGACTCTTTTTAAAAATCGTTTTCCGACTGTATTTGTAGCCGCCCTGCGCAAGTTTCATCATTAGAAGGCCTCCTTCCCCAGAACTGAAGAGGCCTCTTTCTCTAGTCGTGCCCCCTCCTCCCCCGTGGAGTCACAGTGGACGCGCCCCACCTCCCCTCAGCCTCCGGAGGTGGTTTGGCTGCCCCCTCCCCCTCCCCAGTGTCGCGAGTTGGCGCCGCTGCCACCCCCCGGTCTGCGCTCTTGGCCACTCGGCCGGGCGGTACCGAGCCCTCCCGGCACTCCCCTCCTCTCTTCCCTCCGACCCTCCGGCCTGCCTTTCCCCGCGGCACTGCCACCCCCACACCTTCGCCCCAGCCCTCTTCTCTCCCCGCCGAGCCGCGGCGGCAGCAGCAGCAGCAGCAGCAGCCAGAGGAGGAGCCGGAGGCGGCGGTGGCCGGGGAGCCCATGGCGTACAGTCAGGGAGGCGGCAAGAAGAAAGTCTGCTACTACTACGATGGTGAGAGGCCGGCCGGCGGGTGGGTGGGCGGGAAGGGCTGCGGCGCCGGGCCCGGAGCCGCATCTGGCTCTGCGGCCGCCGTCGCGAGTGGTCGCCGGTGCTGAGGGGTCAGGAGGAGGGACCGACGTTTGGCCGCATCTTAACCCATTCGCGACCCAACGCTGTCTGGCAGCCTCCGCGGGGAGCTAAGCGGACGCCCCACTTTTCCGTCCTGCCCCTCTCTCTCCCGCAGTGCGGTCCGCCGCCGGCCTACTCTGGCTTCGTGCTGGTGCGAAGGAGACGGCCCTCCCTCGCGCCTCTCCCGTCCGCCGCTCGTGGGAGGGAGGTTTGGGGTCCCCTGCTCCGGCCGCCTGCACCCGATTTCTCCCCCTGGGTCAAAACAGCTACCCCGGCCCAGACTCCACACAAAGCCCCACTGCCGCGAGAGCTCCGCCCCTCGAGCCCCCATCCCTCCTCTCCCCTCCTCCGCTCCCCTCTGTCCCCGGCTGGCCCGAGCGTCTTCTTTCTCTGCCGCCGGCCTCTCCCCCGGACCCCTCGACCCGGGTGGGTGCTGGAGAGTAGCCCCTGAGGGTGGGGGCCCACGTGCGCCTTGAGGCGCGTTCACACCCCTGTTTTGCGTGGGCTCCATTCCTCTCCTTTGTTTGCCGGGTTCTTTGAGCGCCACTTTCTCAGCATTCAAATGAAAAGGCTTCGCTTCCTCAATAAAAATGAGGGTTTTCGAGTTTGAGGTAGTCAGGCTTCACGGGAAATAAGACGGTGGTAGGGCATCGTAGAGCTGTTGCTGCTTGTGTTGTCGATCAGACTCGACGGGTCCTGGCTTGCCTCTCTGAGAGGTGGTTACCACCCACTCCTTTGTTGCTTTGTTCGATCAGGAAATACCGTGCTTTGGAGGTGTGGGACAGATAGCATTGGCATTTGGCTTGCGAAGGCTGTTTCTAGGCGATGGGAGTCCTGGTGCAGGAAAACTTTGAGGAGCAGTGCAGAAAGTGCTAAATAATCAGAAAAGCTTGAGCTCATGGAACAGTAAATTATAAAAGTCAGACAGTTTCATTTTAGGGGTTCTTCTCATTTGCAATTTGAGCAGTAAGTCTTCTTGAATCCTGTTTCTCGTGCCAGTCAAAATACAATGAAAGGAGCGGTTACCTTTTTTACAGATTGCACAAAGACGATAACTTGGTAAATAGTTCCTAGTAGGTTACTCTCCAGAGAAGAAATTCTAAAATTTAACAAAGAAACTAGGTTCAGAGACCTGAAAGTCCATCTGATTTGTGTGAAGCGATACAAATTTTGGAAGCTGTTTACTACATTCAATGTATTATAAACCGTAAAATCTTAGAGCGGTGGAAAGATCTTACAGGACTAGGTCAGAATAAATCTGACTTTAATTTTAAAATGGCCATATCATATCTCTTCAGTTAGCAAGGATGAATCATTTTAATGCCTATTTATATAAAATAACCACTTGTGTCATTTGTGGAAAAATCTAAAATCTTACAGAAGAAATCTAAATTGTTTGATATTTGGTAGCTAGTGCTAAATAGTCACAGCCATGTTTTTAAAATATTTTTTGAGAGAACTGCATGTATGTGTGATACAAATTGATTTGAAATTATGCCATCATGGGGGGGTGGAGATGGGAGTACATTTTAATTTTAACGTGAATTATTAACGTTTCTTAAAGTTAATTCTTTAAGAATTCACGCATATTTTGGGTCACTGGCCTGGTCTTGCATTCCATGACCAAATTGGAAAGTAAATAACCATGTATGTAAGTTAATTTTTAAAACAACATTGTTTCTCTAAGGTTTAGAGATTTGCTGTTGTCAGGGCTTTGGGTAGAGAAGAAAGGTTTTAAAAGGTTGGGGTAACTGGTGCTAAGGCTCTTCCTGGAGCTGTTAGTTGCTGTTGACAGTGATAGGCTCCGATGAAGTAAGCTGCTTGGAACTTCTTGTCACCAGGCTTGAACCGTAGAACCAGGAGGTACACTTAAGTTGCAGTTTTCTCAGCTATTTGTTCCTGGGCCCGTTTATGATGAGCCTTTGTTGAGGGAATGGGAGCAAGTACTGGGATGCAGTACTTGATAGGAAGGCGGGATGCAGACTTGATAGGAAGAGTAATCTTTGATTGTGACTTAAGTACTTTATAGTGGACCATACAACTGCATTATATGATGGCCAACAGCAGGTGTATAACTGAATGTTTGGGTATCTCTGGTTAGGTTATCTGTCTTTTGTCTATGGCTCTTCCTTGACTAATTTTTAGAATGGAATTTGTAGTTGCTTACATTTGGAATATGCTTTGAGTTCTTTTCGTGGGCGTGGGGCTAATAAAATATTTTGCAGAGGTTATTAAATTGAAGGGGTATTATTATGCTATTTCTTTGTATGTGATAGTATGTTAAGCTGTGCATAGTTAATTCCAAAGCTTACATTTTCATCACCAGAAAAACCCTATTTTGTCAGCTTATAAAGGCAGCGATAGTAGTTTTTTCTTTTTTTAATTGTGAGGAAAGAGGATGCAAGTAAAGCAGCTTGTGCACAGGGAACTGACTCTAAGATACACAACATGGATTGGATTGGGAGTGTGTGGTGTCAATAATAATAGGGCCTTAATCTATTAGACTAGAATAGCTGGTTTTAACTTGTTAGTAAAGGAAGTAGAAGGAAGAAAGATAAAGAGGAAAGGAGTGAAGTAGCAAATTCTGTAACCATAGGAATCCTACCTTTAGGCTTACTGGGACCATTAGGACTACTCTTGGTGACACAGAGAATGTCTAGCAAATGAAAGGGGCTTCTAAAGACATATGTTCTTTTCTCTGTACACATTACAGTCTTCAGTATCATACCCTTTAGATCACTGGAATGATGGTTTCAAGTGAACCTTCAGGCACTGATGGATAAAGTATTCTTAAACCTTTGAGGACAAGTAAGAGAAGTTTTTACTTCTCTTATTGCAGCTATTGACTCATGACTCATTTCCAAAAATGTATATCTAAGTCTTGATCTTCTAGTATATACTACAAGATTGTCAATAATCTGTAAACGATATAGATAGATCCCTTCTGGCTTTAAAATAATGTGACTTCCGGGAATTCCCTGCCAATGGGGTGGTTAGGGCTCTGAGCTTCCACTGCAGGGGCCATGGGTTCTATCCCTGATCGGGGAACTGAGATCCCACACGCCACACAGAGTGGCCCAAAGAGAAAAAAATAAAAAGTAAAAAATAAAATGATGTGATTCTGTACTTAAATGTAATTAGCAAACCAAGCTTTGTTAGGCTCTGATTAAATACTCACATTATTAATACTTTATCTAGAAATGTTAAGTGTACTTTCTTTTAAATTAAGCTTGAGGCCAATTACATTTAGTGTCTTTTACTGTATATACAATATAATAGGGTTGTATATATACATAATTTATATGATTACATGCATTGCTCTGTGTTGTATTTTTCCCTGCTCTGGTAAGATACATCAAACTATTCGGAGACAAGTGGTTCAGAGAAAAGCACTCAACACTGTACAAAGAGTTACCAAGATCATGTCTCCTAATATACTCCTAGTTTACTGTAGCACATTATAAGAATTCTGCTTGGCAGCCAACTGTTGACAGATTTCCTTAGACGTTTACTTATAACAGTGATGCCAAAGCCTTTTGCTAGGTAGTCTTTAATGTAATTGCATGGGTTCTTAGCTATAGTATAAATCGTTATTATCCATAAAATAGGTAATCTTTTCTTTGGAGGCAAATCAGGGTGCTGAATGAATTATAGCAGCAGTTCACAAATACTAATGGTTTTAATTGCACATCATTAATTTAAACATAGTAGAACATAAGACTGAGATTTTCATATACTTGGATTCTCTTCCCCCAGATTTTTTTTTACCATTTACGTCCTTCAGATTTCACCTTTTCAGAGAAGCTTTTCCCTATTACCTTAATCCGTTACTGCTTTTCTCCCTATTAATTATACCACCTAAGTTTTGTCTCTCTTCCCACTAGAAAATAAACTTCATGAGGACAGAATCTGTTTTGCTGATGTCTATACTTTCACCAGCCTAAATATAAATAAATAAATAAACACATTTTTTACATTATTGATGAATAAATGATTAATACCTTATATTTTTATAGCTGGAGCACTTTCATATAATATTCTCTCTAATTCTTACACCCACTCAAGTTACAGACAGGTAGGATGAGTGGCGTTTTATTTATTTTCCCCGTGAAAATAGATTCGTATCTCTGTTTGACTCATTCCACCACTTAATCCTTTTCTACATTGTCTAGTTGTTTTTTTTTTAACAAAGTTTCCATTTCTTTTAATTTTTTAATTAATTAATTAATTAATTAATTTTTGGCTGTGTTGGGTCTTCGTTTCTGTGCGAGGGCTTTCTCCAGTTGCGGCAAGTGGGGGCCACTCTTCATCGCAGTGCGCGGGCCTCTCACTATCGCGGCCTCTCTTGTTGCGGAGCACAGGCTCCAGACGCGCAGGCTCAGTAGTTGTGGCTCACGGGCCTAGTTGCTTCGGGGCATGTGGGATCTTCCCAGACCAGGGCTCGAACCCGTGTCCCCTGCATTGGCAGGCAGACTTTCAACCACTGCGCCGCCAGGGAAGCCCCCTACATTGTCTAGTTTTAATGTCCAAGGAGAGATCAACATCTGGTACCTAAAAGATTTTTCTTTTTTCCTTTGGTGACCCAAGAGTGGAACTATTGCCACGGCTACAAAAAAAAAAAAGGAGGTGTCTCTGCTACCAAAAAAAAAAAAAAGTATTAGTAATTATGTCTTTCCATTAACAAAAATTTTAAATGCTTGTGTTGACAAATCCTTAAAGGAAACAGTTGGAATTGGGGAGGGAGGGTAGTTATCTCTTAGGGAATAATAACAGCATTGAAACATGGATGAGATAAGATTTAAAAGTTCAAGTGTAAGGGTGAAGTCAGCTTTGGGTTCAGAAATATCAAATGGGCTTAAAGTCCCTACTGTGTGCCAGGTAGAGAAAAGATTGAAGTCCTAAGAAGAAAATATAAGACCGTATTTGAAATAAATGATGGAAAGGGTGTGGAAAAAAGGGAACCCTCCTCCACTGTTGGCGGAGATGTAAATTGGTACAGCCTCTATGGAGAACAGCGTGGAGGTTCCTTAAAAAACTGAAAGTAGAGCTACCATATGATCCAGCAATCCCACTCCTGGTCATATATCTGGAGAAAACTCTAATTCAAAAAGATACATGCACCCCAGGACTTCCCTGATGGCGCAGTGGTTAAGAATCTGCCTGCCAACGCAGGGGTCACAGGTTTGAGCCCTGGTCTGGGAAGATCCCACATGCCGTGGAGCAACTAAGCCTGTGCGCCACAACTACTGAGCCTGCACTCTAGAGCCTGCGGACCACAACTACTGAAGCCCGCACGCCTAGAGCCCATGCTCCGCAACAACAGAAGCAACCTCATTGAGAAGCCCGCGCACCACAACAAAGAGTAGCTCCCGCTCACTGCATCTAGAGAAAGCCCACATGCAGCAACAAATACCCAACGCAGCCAAAATTAAATAAATAAATTGATTAAAAAAAAAAAAGGATACTTGCACGCCAATGTTCATTGCAGCACTGTTTACAATAGCCAAGGCATGGAAGCAACCTAGATTTCCAGCGACAGAGGAATGGATAATGGTGTGGTACATATATACAATGGACTATTACTCAACCATAAAAAAGAATAAAATAATGCCATTTGCAGCCACATGGATGGACTTAGATTATCATACTAAGTAAAGTAAGTCAGACAGAGAAAGGCAAATATCATATGATATCACTTATACGTGGAACCTAAAAAAATGATACAAATGAACTTATTATACGTGGAACCTAAAAAAATGATGCAAATGAACTTATAAAACAGAAACAAGACTCACAGACTTAGAAAACAAATTTATGGTTATTACCAAAGGGGAAAGGTGGGAGGGAGGGATAAATTAGGAATTTGGGATTAACATATACACACTACTATATGTAAAATAGGTACTCTGTATAATACTGTATAGCACAGGGAACTCTACTCAGTACTATGTAATAACCTATGTGAGAAAAGCATCTGAAAAAGAATAGATATATGTATATGTATAACTGAATCACTTTGCTGTACATGTGAAACTAACACAATATTGTAAATCAACTATACTCCAATGTAAAATAAAAATAAAAAATTTAAAAAAAAGTCTTTAAGGAGAAAAAAAAATAAGACTGTTAGATAGTAAGAGAGGGGACCTTTGTGGGGTAAATCGGACAAGGGAAGGCTTGAAGGCAGAGAATGGGCCAGCCTCCTTAAAAGAGTTTTCCTACATAAGACATTGCAAACTTCAAAGGCTGGGTAGTTAGAAAGAACCTGGTGCACTTAACAGAAAGGAAGCCAAGAGGAAGACATGGGGGAACTGTAGGGTGCCAGGCCAAGTAGTAAAGGGCCAGACCACACAAGAGTTTGTGGTAAGAGATTTGGACTTGAATATTCAGGAAGCAGAAAGCCGTTGAAGGTTTCTTAAGTAGAGAGAACTCTGGAAAGTGGAGAAAGAATGGTAAAGAGTAATAGAATGTGAACACTGAAAGCAAGAATTGAGTGTATATTGGTCCACTTACAAGATAATGATTGCAACTGATAGACATGGACATATTTAAGAGAAGTTTTGGGAGTAAAACCTATAGAACTTGTTGATGGATTGGAAATGGAGTTGGGGCTTTGTGATGACTCAATAAAGGATGGCTCCTACGTTTCTGCATTGAGCAGTTAGGTGACTTATTCCTGAGAGGAGAGGATTTAGGGCAGCACTCTTGATTCACTGACTTACCCAAGCACCTGCCTGGCGCACGGTAGGCTCTTGGTCTGTTCAGTGAATGAGTGAACTTGAGAAACCCCTGATATTTAAAGGTTGGTGGAGGAGTGGCTGTGGGGTGGTAGTAAAGTCCAGGAAAGTGGTATTATGGAAGCCAAGAGTGAATGTTTCAAGAAGTGGCCAGTGTGTTAAAGCCGCTAGTGGACTAACTAGTCTGTGGAAGACAGAAATAATACAGTAGCTCTCTGTTTTTTCCTGAATCATTTTTTAGTCAGCTTTTCTTCAGGGGAATAGTTTATATTTCATAGTCCTGAAATCCAAAATTATCTGAAAAGTGAAAAAAAATTTTGTAACTCATTTGGAATCAAAAGCTTAACCTGAATTAACGTTTATCATCTTTATTCCTCTTATTCTGAATATTCGTACATTTTTGCTACAGAAATATTAATGTTTGATTACAGAATGCCACCCAGTCTCCAGGTTATCACATAATATCTGGCAGATGTATCATTTTACATTTATAAAATCTGAAAAAGTCTGAAATATATCTAGTCTCAAGGACTTTAGACGACTTTAGATAAAAGAGATTGTAGACCTTAGTAGCCACTTCTCTTCTGATAGCTTCTTGAAGAGTGAGCAGTTTTGAAAATTTTGCAGATAACTAAATCTTTTTGGTAATTACTTCACATTGACGAAGTTTGTTGTATTCAAGGAACCACTTTGAGCTAATTTTCCTGGATACTTATTTCATTGGTAAAGCATTTTTAAGTATTTTGATGAAAATCAGGGTAACATTTTAAGTGCCCAAATTACGTTACTGACCATTTAAATCAGATGAATGAAATCCATAGGTTTTTAAAACTAATAAAAGCCATTTTATCTTTATGAAAAAGTGGAGATGGCTGCGAAGCACCCATGTAGAGAATTTTGTGATAGGGGATTAAGCAGGAAAAAAGTTGGAGATGGTTCTTTTAGACCCCCCTTACATTTTGGAAGAATTCTTCATAAGCCAAATAGCAGTTATTTGTAGCTTGGCTGCCCTTGTGGACATGTATCATTTAAGTAGTGTACATATTCTTCTTTTTTAAAAAAGAAAAAAATTAATTTTTGTCTGCATTGGGTCTTTGTTGCTGCGCGCGGGCTTTCTCTAGTTGCGGAGATGGGGTCTACTCTTCCTTGCAGTATGCACGCAGGCTTCTCATTGCGGTGGCTTCTCTTGTTAAAGAGCATAGGCTCTAGGTGCATGGGCTTCAGTACTTGTGGCACGCAGGCTTGGTAGTTGGGGCACGCAGGCTTAGTAGTTGTGGCGCATGGGCTTGGTTGTTCCACGGCATGTGGGATCTTACCGGACCAGGGATCGAACCCGTGTGCCTGTATTATGTCCTTTTCTTGTCAGACTTCCCCCTACCATTTCTTTCTAGGTTCTATAAGTGCTGTTGCTTTCCCAGTAGCTACTACTTAAGAAGATTGGCAGAGTTGCCTTGCCTGAGTTTGAATCTAGCTCCTCTATTGCTAGCTATGTGACTTTGACGGTATCACCTGACTTGTCTGCATCTCATCCATCTTCACTATTATAAAATAGGAAAGTAGTAATAATACCTACATCGTAGGGTTGTTGAGAAGATTAACAGATAATACACATGAAGTGCTTAGAATAGTGCCTTCTAGTAAACTCTCAATAAATGTTAATTATTGCTAACATCTTTTTTTATCAAGCACTCTTGCTGAGAAATTGCAACTGTACTTTCCCTTCTATAGATTATTGTGGTCTTTCCCATTATTAGATTAGTGATTACTTTTCACTGGATTCTCAGTATGTACATAACTAGAGTATTTGATCTTAAGATACGGTAGATATTAGAGACATTTCATCTTGATAATTCTTACACAGGGGCAGATGGAAGTTATGTGAAGACTAGTTTCTTTATTCTTACTCTCGTTATCTCCTTTGGTAGTGATGATAACTTAGAAATACCTTCCTTGCATTAACCTTAGGTCAATGATGCTTTGTATCTCTAGTGGGCTTTCTACATCTAAGAATTCATTGAGACCAGGCTGCTTTCAAGGAACTTCATGTGTACTACCATGATGTAGAGCAGAGCTTTATAGCTTGGGAGGTAGTTTCCTGCATTCATAGCCTCTGAATTGTGATAAATGCAGAGGAGTGTCCCCCATAGCTCTGCTTTGCTACTTGTCTGTATTGTCTTAGCTTTACTGTTGGTACAGATTAAGAAAGGTTACTTTCCTTTTAAATGACCGTGTGTATATATGAATTGTTTTCAGAAGAGAGCTTGTGTTGAAAATGACGAGTTAAGTAAATTAGAGGTGTGGTACCAACAAAATCAATTAGTAGTAGTATTAGAAACGGGTATGTTATAAAAGTGAATGTTCATCCTGGGCTGTTATCAAAAATATGGAAGAGAGAAGCAAAAGTTTTTGAATTCCTAGTTTACATTAAACAAACAAAAAAAGGTGTGTATTTAGGCAGGATTTTGAAAGATTTTTTTGATCTAGAAGGAGTAAATGGCATTCTTTATCCCTAGTTTTTATTATATGAACCCATGTTTAAATGATTAACTTCAAACCATTAAAATCAGCTTGGCTATCCTAACAAAATTTTAGAATTGATTATTTAAAAACTAGAATTAGTACTGAAGGTAATTTCTAATAAAGGTTGTTGTAAAAATTATCCATTACATTACAAAAATGGTATATATTTAAGTGGCATCCTTAACACTTTTTATTATAGAAACACTGGATCTTTACCTAAAAGTATTAATTTTGTTGAAATTTGGTAGACAAAAATCTGGGATTTTGGTGTTATTTTATTTAAAGTAAATCTTACGTGTCAGTTTTAAGACCTTGGGATGTGTAATATATCATAAAAAGATAGGTTAGGAATTATAACTTTTTAATCGTGAAGAATGAGAAAAAATATCCTTATTACCTTGAAAAATGTAGTAAGTATGTCATCATAGCAAAACTTTATTTAGGATCCAAATTTCAGTTACCAAAATTTCCCTTATTGACGGTGATATGGATATATAAAACATTGTAGCCACGATAATACCAACTATAAAGGATTTTTGGCATGCCAGTGAATTATCCAAGAAGCAATATTTGCTATAAAATTTTTAAGTCATACTGGTGAAACTCAGAGAATGTACCTTAAGCATGTAAATTTGCCAGTAAATACTAAAAGCAGGTATCACTCTAAGGAACAAAAACTCCTTTTGTAAGTGAGTAAATAGTATTTTATTTGGAGTAATCCTAAATAAGAAAGTTCAGTAAACTAAAAATCAGAAAAGCTTGCTTACCTTAATCTTTGAACAAACATAATGTATTGATGGAGTCATCAGTATGTAAAAGTGTGCATAGGATCTTGGTTTTCTAATACAGTTTGAAAGTTGCAAAATCTAAAATTATTATTTAAGATTTCAAATAAAGCTTATTTAGGTGATAAATGTCTAATGGTGGACACATAAATTTAAATAGTTCATGAAGATTCTCTTGTCTGTATTGTTCATTTTGTCTCTTTCCTCTTTTAGGTGATATTGGAAATTATTATTATGGACAGGGTCATCCCATGAAACCTCATAGGATCCGCATGACCCATAACTTGCTGCTAAATTATGGCTTGTATAGAAAAATGGAAATATATGTGAGTATACCTTTCGGTAAATATTCACTGTTTGTTTGTTTGTTTGTTTAAACCACTACTTTGAAACTTTGTTTTCAAAGTTGGAGGGCATTTAGCAGGTGAAAAGGTGTGGAAGAAAACAGAAACTCCTCTTTTTGTTTTATTCTTCAGAGAAAACTTGAAAGTGTGGGAGCTGTGGCCTCTTTTTTTTTTCCCCTATTCCTTCAACCATTTTAAAAAACAGTTTCCCTTCCCCAGGTTTTCACATAACTGGAGACCAACTCAATTTAGCATACTAAATATTTTTGTTATGATTATTATTGACCTGTCTGCTGCTGAAGAGTTGACCTGGGACTGTTACAAAAGAATTATGCAGAAAATTAATCCTACCAACATTTGTCGGCATATAGGAACACTGTATTAGTGAGCAAGCAAAGTGTCTATTTTGTAGAAGATGTGGGAGTATAGATAAACAGATATAAGATGCAACAATTCTTATTCACTTGGGGAGAAAAGAAAGACTTGAAGCAGTTAACAATGTTGGGTAATATATGTGAGCTTCTTTGTTTCAGATTATAGACATTTAGAGAAGAGGAGTTGGATAAGACTTCCAGTCAGGAAGCCTTGTGGCAGAAGTGTGTCATAAATGAAAGGATCCTAGGAACAAAGATGATTTGGATAGTCAAAGGAAAAGGAAGAGAGATCATGAACTAATAGAGAATGAATCTCATTCTACCTGAATGAGTCTTACTCGGCCTTCCTGAAGCTTTTTGGTCATTGATGAAGTTACTGGATATAGAGCAGGAGGTTTGTGATAGAAAATAAGAGAAAGTAGAGTTTATGAACATGGATTAGTCTTTAGAAGGGTTGACCTATTTCCACTAAAATAAAAGGAGTGATTAATTCATAGTTGGTGTTAGGCCTGCCTAATCCTTTTTAAAGGAATATGAATTATCTTTGGATTTGGTTTCTATTTTCTAAAACACACATGTATAAATTTGGATTTGCTTTGGAATTTATCTGTTTTGTTCTGGCAGACCTAGTTCTTCTGAGAGTATTGTTAGGGGAAATTGTATACTTTGTGTTTGGTAACCCTGATGTAACCAGTTGTAATTCCACAATTCTGACATTCATTTTTCTTCACAGAGGCCCCATAAAGCCACTGCTGAAGAAATGACAAAATACCACAGCGACGAGTACATCAAATTTCTACGTTCAATAAGACCAGATAACATGTCCGAGTATAGTAAGCAGATGCAGAGATGTACGTTTCTATGTTAAAAGTATATATTAGTAGTGATAAATATAAATGAGTACTTTTAGAAGCTTGTAATTAGTTATCCAAATCTAGGTATTTTCCTGATCTAAAATATTGTTTTAATTATTTACTGATTTAAAAAGTCCATGTAACAATACTAAAGCTACTTTAAAAAAAAAAGAAAAAAAAAACCTACTTGAAGCTTATTGGTCTGCCAAACTTCCAAAGGGCTATTTGGATCTTCTTTGCGTTCTGTTTTGGTTCCTTGTTAACTTCGGGATAATGGATATTGGTGGGGAGACCTCACTCCCCTGCTTTTAAAAAAAAATGATTGTACTTTGGCCTTAGCTTGGTGTGTATACCTCTTGTCTTCTGTTTAGGTGCTTTAGTTAATCTGGACTATTCCAGAAAGTTCCAAAAAACAAAACTGAATTTGCCTCCTGTAGGCAACTGTTTACATTGAATTTACAACCACATGCTTACATTGTATTAGGTATTGTAAGTAACCTAGAGGTGATTTAAATACATGGGAGGATGTTCCATGGGTTGTATGCAAATAGTATATAAGGGATTTGAGCATCTCCAGATTTTGGTATCTTCAGGGTCTTGGAACCACTCCCTTGTGGATACCAAGGGACAATTGTACATATAATTTGTACTTCCCTTTGTTGTATTAGTGAAGCTTTTGGTTGTCTTCTACATAGTGTTCTCTTTTGTAGATAAAAGGTATTTTATTATTAGAGATTGGTTGACTTGAAGATGGAATGCAAAATGTCATTCTAAAATGACTGGAACAGTGTCTTTTAAAGCTTGATACTGGAATTCATTCTCATCAGTGTTTTTATTGATGGACTTCAGTAATGATTTTTTTTAAAAAAGAACAATTTCAATAATACTAAATTAAGTGTAGTTGCTAGACATCTCATAAATTCATAGAATTTCATGTACATTTCTACCATAGATTATCTCATTTGATTCAATAAAATGCTATAATATAAATAGATATTATTTGTCCCTGTTTTTTCAGTGGGGATTCAGGCTTAGATTAAGTCATGGGTAGCCCTAAGGTAAATGAATTAACAGGATTGGTTTAAAATTTACATAATACTGAATTGTATTAAGATTGTGATCATATCTGAATAGCAGGAAGCTAAAATTTATTCATTATAGTGTCAATAAATTAAGGATGTACAAAGCTATCTAAAATAATAACCCTTTTTTGAAGAGGATATAAATTAAGGGATGAGGAGAAACTGAGAATGGGTTATATGCATCACAACATATTTAGTTCCTCTTTCATTCAATACTAAGGAACTAAATATGTTGTGATGTGTGGTATATCTGCATGTGTTGTCTCCTTGTGCCTTAAATATTTCTTCTGTATCTTGGCTGTCATGAGCGTAGTTAATTCTTATCATCTTTCAAGATCAATGCTAACCATGGATGTAGGGAACCAACTGTTACATCTTTTTGGTAATCACTAAAATACATTTCAAAGTTTTGGATGTTCTGTGTACTTAAGGAGTTTTAAAGAATGTAAATCATAAAGCAACTGAAGTTACTTATTTAAAGTTTTTAGAATTTTGATTAATTTACTGTCGTATATTTAAGGAGAAATGCCTGGAAAATTTAAGCCCATGTTTTAATTAAATAACACCAAATACCTTTTATATTTTGATAGCTATTGATTTCTTGTTAGTAAAGCAGACATATTCCACAAATAATCATGTTAAGAATTGGTGGTGGTATTTCACATATAGCACTTTAACTGCCTTGGATAAAATTGCAAACTTTAGATTACTGCTGTGCTGTGTATGTTTTATGATTGCATCAAACATACATTATTTGTAGGAAATAGTTTTTGTAAGAAAAAGCTTTCATTAATTCACAGAATGAATTGAAATTAATGAAATCCATCTTCCACAGTTAATGTTGGAGAGGATTGTCCAGTGTTTGATGGACTCTTTGAGTTTTGTCAGCTTTCAACTGGTGGTTCAGTTGGTAAGTGTCCTGATTTGGTCAAATTTGAAAGTTGATTTAAACTTGGTATGTATCTTTTGGGTTATTTGCTTAGAACAAGTTTTAATAGTGGCGGATTTTAATAACAAAAAGTGTGTTTTTAGCAGAGTACAGTTGTCTTTAACTGGGCCCCCCTCCATGTTTTGGGATCATAATGTCTCAAACTTTTTTTTTTAATTTTCAGTTTTTTACTTCAGTTGCATTTTCACTTAGAGACTTCTTCTAGCTACCATTGTCACTACTCCTTTCCATCTATGTGCTCTTATTTAATCAGATCACAACTATAGGAAAATAGTTATCTAAAGAGAAACTGTTAGTGCCCTTGATAATGATCCTTTTATGGTTTTATACTCTTCTGCTTATTTGCTTATGCATGGCATACTCTTTCCACTAGGGCTTTTGTCTAGTTATACTAATTTTTTTATCTTAAACATTTAAAAGTCTCCTCTGTCTTGTTTGTTAGCTGGGGCTGTGAAGTTAAACCGACAACAAACTGATATGGCTGTTAACTGGGCTGGAGGATTACATCATGCTAAGAAATCAGAAGCATCAGGATTCTGTTATGTTAATGATATTGTGCTTGCCATCCTTGAATTACTAAAGTAAGTTAATTTGTGTTGATGTTTTTCCTATGAAAAAGTGTTTTATTTAAAACAATAAAAATCTATGGCTTAAAAAAAAAAGTGAACAGTGGGTTGAAAATAGTTAATGGTGAATCATCATCTGTGGATTCATTCCAAACCATTGTAAAAATACAGGAAATTTGCCCAGTCCTTGGATTATTAAGAATGAGAAGTACATATCAATGTTTGAGGCTCCATTAAGTACCTTTCTAAAAAATATTAGGAGTAGTTTGACAATTTAGATTGGAGGTATAGTTTTAATTAATGAAAAATGACATGATCCTAGAAGTTTATGTTCTAACATTTTGTAAGTTTTAACTTTTGAAGGCAAAAATTTGAAACGTATGTTAAAGGAAATTTGTTTACCTATTGAATGAGACCAGCTAACTGCCTAGCTTCCACATAGAATGGGGTTTTGTGCTAATGGATATAATTATCTAAGTTACTAAAGGAGTTAAAGTTATTCTTGACTGCAGTTTGAGAGCAATATCTATAGCGGTATTTGTGATTTTGGAGATTACAAAGTTAGATTTTTTACCCTCATTAGTTAAAACACATCTTAGCAGATTCTACTTCAGATTGTAACAAATTGGTGTTTTCTTAACTTTGAAAGTGTTCTTGCCTGAAGTTATTCCATGCATACTATTTATAAAGGCTAATTTTTCAGTTACTTAAAATTAGGTATTGACTCCTTCAATAAACAACTGATCTGTATCAATTGACTAATTGAGAGCCAAGCAAAACCCGTTGAAATCATTTGCCTTGTTTTTTAATTCACTGTTGATGTTGGTTGCTGTGTCTTCATCTCTGAGTAGCAGTTCTTGCCTGCATGCTAACAGTCTTAACAGGTTTAATGTAGTTTCTCTGGACACACTTCTTCAACTAGTGCAAACTTGATTTAATTAATTGACTATTGGAAACAGCTTATGAGCAACTCAGACACTTTGTTCACACTTTTTTTTTTCTTTTTTTAAGAAAGTCTATGATGAGACATTCTGGTTTTTATTTTCCAACTTTCTGAATGTTGCTTTCCTGCTAGTTGAGGATATTCTTGTGAGTGCTTAGTCGGTAATGTCAGCAGCCTGCATTGTATTCTTTTAACATGGTTGTGGTATTATTGTAAAATAAACACAGTGCTCTGCCATCTAATCCCATAATAATCCTCACTTCATTGTGCCTTGAAAGGATGATATATGAAATTCACTTTCCTTGTTTCTTGTTTTGACATGGGTATGCACTGGTTATAAGATGTCCAGTATGGTGATACATGTGGCTCTGAAAATGCATTCGAATTTTACTGCGATTTGTAGTTCTCCAAGCAGCACTGTGATGTGATGAGAATACCACTTGTGGTTTCTGTCACAAGCATTCAGTTGAAATAAAAAGGAAGCCATAGACAATACATGAACAAACGAGCATGGCCATGTTTCAGTAACACTTTACTTAATGGGCATTGAAATTTGAATTTCATTTAATTGTCACATATCACGAAATTATTGTTTTGATTGTATTTTTCAGCCATTTAAAAATGTTAAAAACTATTCTTATCTCAAAAGGCTATACAAAAAGAGGCCATTGTCCAAATTTGGACTATGGACCATAGATTGCCAAACCCTATTTTATAATACTAAAGATATGCTAGAGAGATGTTTTAAAGTAACAATCTTAAGTAAGGTATAATCTTCAGTTATTAATGTACAGAAACATACTATGTTTTTAAAGCAGAATAGGGCAGATTTCACAGAGTAAATACATTTTCTCACCTATTGGGTTTAAAGGGAAGATTTAAAGGTCTGAGGCTCAAACTGTAACTTCAGGATGGTCTCTTTGAATGGTGTCTTAGGCTGGAAGTAAAGAAAAGAAAGGGAGTGTTCTAATTTCATACTTTTACATGTTCCTGTCCAATTTTCCCAGCACCACTTATTGAAGAGGCTGTCTTTTCTCCACTGTATATGCTTGCCTCCTTTATCAAAGATAAGTTGACCATATGTGTGTGGGTTTATGATTAAACATTCTGGAATGCAGGAGCTCAAAAATAGGTTTCCTGAATCCATGGTGGTTTTTCCCATCTCAAAACCTTTTTGAAAACTTACTTAAGGTTTTGTTTTCAGGTATCATCAGAGAGTCTTATATATTGATATTGATATACATCATGGTGATGGTGTTGAAGAAGCTTTTTATACAACAGATCGTGTAATGACTGTATCATTCCATAAATATGGGGAATACTTTCCTGGAACAGGAGACTTGAGGGTAAGACTGAATTCTGTCTGAATAAGTATTATGAGATTAACCTAGGAGGTTAGTAATCTTACACCTGAACTAATGTTTTTCTGAGTCATTAATTTGAAGCTTGTATGAAGGATTAGTCATTTTATATGCTATAACATTTGTTGGAATTCACTTTTGCTGACTACAAGCAAACATTCAACGAGAACTTTAAAGGGCTTTCTTTTGCTGAGCTTTTTTCTTTGGTTGAATAAATATTTTTGAACATCCACAAAGCATGAAGCAGTTTTCTTGATGTTCAATTTGAATCTTCAAAACCTACTTGATGGTAGCCTGTATTGCTGTTGAATATAAAGATTGGTGGAATAAAATAATTGAGTCTTTTTAAGGTTCTTGTACTGCCCTCCTTTTATGATTGGTCTTTATTTAATTGGTCTAATTTTAATCCCTTTTTTTCTTTAGGCTTCAGAAATTTGTAATGTATGTATATTCTCTCTCTCTCCCGCCCCTCCCCCCCCGCCTTGGGGAGAGAAAGAATATCATAGCTTATCCCGCCTGCCTATTACATTAAGTGCATTTATTTCTGTATTTCTGTTATCTTCTTTCATTTGGTGCTCTTGAAGTTGTTTAGTTTTTTTTTGTTTTTTTTTTTGCTCCACTAGAGGTTTGGTTTTTTGAACCAAACTACAAACATGTTGAAGTTTATTCCGAAATTTAAACTGCTGTTTTTAGTTTAGCTGTATTATATGGGAGATTTCTTTTGGCATGGCATTCAACATTAGTTCCAAGCTGTTTTGTTAAGGTTGTTTTTCAGATCTGTGGTATGTCTTTATAGTTTAACAACCGAAAGTTTAGAGCGACCTTAAGTAGTCTTCAAATATATGACTTAATTATTCGATCACAAGGTTGTGCTCTTTCAGTAAGAATTCAGATGGTGAAACCTTTCTTTATCTATAAGTGGGTAAGAGGTCACTTGTTTGATTTATTTCAGTTTAAATTATGTGGCTTTTAAAATAATTTATATTTTCAGTTCTTTCTTGCCGTGTTAGCTCATTCAGTAACTTTCCCCACTTGGTCTTGTCTTACAGACCAGTGGTTCCCAAAGATTGATCCTTAAACTAGCAGAATCACTGTCACCTGACAACTTAGAAGCACATATTCTCAGACTTTAGGAACTCTGGATGATTCTTTTCTGCACACTGAAGTTTGAGAACCACTGTTCTAAACCAGTAGAATTTGTTTGTGTATAACCATTGCACTCTGGTAGAAATTAAGCAAAAGCTTTCCAGCTTTAAGCTTAAAGAAAGATAGTGTCTTTGCAATACAATTCTGATAATCTCAGAAATAGCAAATGGAAGCCTCTGTTTTAATTTCTAACAGTGTACTTGACGTTGTTAGAAAATATTGGAGAATATGTGTTTTAAAAAGATTGAGAATGACTTTCAATATCTCTTTTCTTAGGATTTTATACTCCCTGTATAAAATGTCAAAATTTTTTCCTTTGGCATATTATAAAGGTGTCCCCCAAATTTAGGAAACTAAAATCAACTGCTTCATTATATGTGCAGTTGTATTTGGACTTTAGTGAAACTTGAGTATAACTTAATAAACATTACCTTTTCTACCTGACAGTTCATTCTGAATCAGAAAAGAAGGCTAGTCTAAGCTTAGATTGTTGTTAGAACTATGCTTGCATTTATTAGATCAGTAGTCTAGGTGAAAGAAAAAAACCGAAGGTGTGATAAAGTAGTAGTTGTGGAATAAGAAATGGAAGGTGTAAAACTTGGTCCAACAAAGGTCACAGTTCTGAGTTACCAGCCTTTAGCTAGAGTGAGAAGTGCTGACCAGCTTTCTGTATTGTGAAATCTTAGTGTCGTCAACATGTATTCCAACTGTGTGTTTAGTGCAGAAGTCTAGGGATTTACAGTTCTTTAAGTTTGTCCACATGTGTATAGTTTGTATTTAGTTATATAAAAATTTAGATTCTTTAAGAAAAATTGTAGAAGTGAGTGTGTAATTTCATGCTTTTTCATTGAAAGTTGGATCATAATAACTCTAATATTGAAGAGTAAGCTATGCTTTTTAAAAAAATGGATTCAAGCTGAGACCGTTCCATGAGACATAAGGGAAGAACATGTATTTGTATTAGTAATTCTAAAGATTCATATATATTGAGACATTATACAGTTGACCCTTGAAGAATGAAGGGGTCGGGGCGCTGACTCTTGTGCAGTTGAAAATCTGCATATGGCTCTGACTCCCCCAAAGCATAAATACTTAATAGCCTTCGTGAAATATAAAGTCAATTAACATATTCTGTATATGTATACCTACATGTATTTTATGCATTCATAACATACCTAACTTTTTCTTAATTTTAAAAAATATTTCTAGACTGCAGTCATGTGCAAGTTTTTTCAGGTTGTTGCAAATTTCCCGAAAAATTTTCCAATACATTTATTGAAAAAAATCTGCATGTAAGTGGACCCACAATTCAAACCCTGTTGTTTAAGGGTCAACTGTAATTTAAAACATGTAAGAATCAGTTACCCCCAATCCTTTGATGTTGTAGTTAAAGCACTGTTTTGTAGAAATGTCTCTACCGTATCTTCTAGGACTATACAGTTGACCCTTGAACAATACAGGTTTGAACTTCTATGTAGATTGTTTTCAATAAATAATTACTACAGTGCTACACAACTCACAGTTGGTTGATCCACAGATGCAGAATCATGGAGATGGAGGACAGACTGTAAAGTTAAATTCAGGTTTTCAACTATATGGGGGTCTGTACCCCTAACCCTGGTGTTGTTCAAAGGTCAACTGTTTATGTGTGTATATATCTGTATGAACATATACATAGATATACACATGCATAACATATACAAATAAATAAGTATATATAATACATGTATGTATGTTTTAAGTAAGTGTGTGTGTGTGTGTGTAGCTGGAACCCAGCTCTCAATTTCTCTCCTTTGTTTCTTTTGGGAGGTATTAATGCCTAGAGTGGTACTTATTCAACAAGTAGAAACAAAATTTATTTCAAACCCAATTAAAGAACAGATTTCAATGCTTTAGTCTGCAACTGTTAAAACTTCAAGAAAGTCTTATAAGTAAACTCATACCAGATTGTGAGCCACAAGAAGGATTCTACTTTAGAGACAATTGTCCTGCAGGGTTCTTTGGCTCAGAGTTTATATTGCCTACAGTTTTACCTATAAAGTTGTCTTGTGTATTTTGTTTATGACAAATTTCTTGAGTAATATTTAACTTCAAATTGCCTTTAACTGTGTTAAATTTCTTTTCTCCCCAAAATAATCATTACAGATTAAGTGGAATTGGTTCTTTTCAGCTTTAAAAGCCATCCATAAATGTTGTAATATGCACTTTTTCTGTATTATTTCCTTTCTCAGCCTACTAGATGAATTAAGAATTGGGTTTTATTACCTAGTCTTTTAATCTTTTAAAAATATTTTAATAATTAAATATTTCAAACTTTTTATTATGATATATTCTCAGATCTATTTAACTATGTATTTTAGGATATTGGTGCAGGAAAAGGCAAATACTATGCTGTCAATTTTCCAATGAGAGATGGTATAGATGATGAATCATATGGGCAGATATTTAAGCCTGTAAGTATTATTATTTTCAAAAATGAAAAGGAATTCTAAAATGTTTTTTAGAGACATTAACATTTGTTACCTTGTACATAGAAAAATGTTTTTTAGAGACATTAACATTTGTTACCTTGTACATAGATTATCTCAAAAGTGATGGAGATGTATCAACCTAGTGCTGTGGTGCTACAGTGTGGTGCAGACTCACTATCCGGTGATAGACTTGGTTGCTTCAATTTGACAGTCAAAGGTAAGCAATTTGAAGGGTGATATTCCAGGAAAAAAAATTTTTTTCTTCCTAAGAACTTCTCATAAAAGTTGTCATTTCATTTTTACCTGCTATTTTAACAGGGAACCATGTGTTTTGTGTTTTTTATGGGTTTTTGTCATATGCATGTATCTTTTATTTTGTCAAATTTATGTATATATTCATACATGAGTAGTTTCATAAGGCTTGTTGCAATACCAACCAAGGCAGCGATTTTCTTCTTTTTTTAAAACTTTTATTTATTTGTTTATTTATTTATTCCAGTTTTATTGAGATGTTGTTGGCATACAGCACCATGTGAGCATAAGATGTACAACATAATGATTTGACTTCAACATCATGATTTCAGCATCATGAAATGATTAACACAGTAGGTTTAGTGAGCACTCATCTCCTATAGGTACAACATTAAAGAAATACATTAAAAATATGTACATTTTTCTTTGTGATGCAAACTCTTAGGATTTACTCTCTTTAACAGCTTTCATTTATAACATACAGCAGCGTTGATTATCTTTATCGTGTTGTACATTTCACCCCTAATACTTATTTATCTTTTAACTGGAAGTTTGTACCTTCTGACTGTCTTCATCTAATCTCCCCTCCCCCCACTCCTTGCCCCTGGTAATCACAAATCTGATCTCTTTTTCTATGAGTTTGTTTGTTGTTTGTTTCGAAATATAACTGACATACAACACTATGTTAGTTCCTGGTCCACAACATTGTGGTTTGATATTTCTATACATTTCAAAATGATCGCGGGCTTCCCTGGTGGCGCAGTGGTTGAGAATCTGCCTGCTAATGCAGGGGACACGGGTTCGAGCCCTGGCCTGGGAAGATCCCACATGCCGCAGAGCGGCTGGGCCCGTGAGCCACAACTACTGAGCCTGCGCGTCTGGAGCCTGTGCTCCGCAACGAGAGAGGCCGCGACGGTGAGAGGCCCGCGCATGAAGAGTGGCCCCCGCTTGCCACAACTGGAGAAAGCCCTCGCACAGAAACGAAGACCCAACACAGCCAAAATCAATCAATCAATCAATCAATCAAACATACGCATCTGATTCAAGATCCTCATTAAAAAAAAAAAAATAAAATCAGTTAATATTTAAAAAAAAAAAAATGATCGCCATGCTGTCTAGTTGTCATCTGTCATCAAACAAAAATATTATATTACTATTGAATATATTCCCCACTCTGTACATTTCATACCTGTGACTCATTTATTTTCTAACTCAGTGTTTGTACCTCCTAATCTCCCTCATATATTTCTCTCCTCCCCTTTGGCAACCATCTGTTTGTTCTCTGTATCTATGACTGTTTCTGTTTAGTAATGTTTGTTCATTTGTTTTTTTGATTCCACATATTACACTTAGCATAATTTTCAACAAGTTTTGTTGATTCTTTTGGTGCTTACCTTTCTTTAAATAACATGCAAGCTTTTGTTTCTTTTCTTTTTTTTTTGACTGCACCATGCAGCATGTGGGATCTTAGTTCCCTGACTAGGGATTGAACCCAGGTCCTTGGCAGTGCGAGTGTAGAGTCCTAACCACTGGACCACAAGGGAATTCCCCAAGCTTTATTATTTTTAATTTTTAATTTTAACCTTGTATATTCACTTTACATTGTGAAAGAAGAGGGAGTCACCACTTTGTCCCCAACACATGCATACACCCTTCCAATATTTCCATTTTTAGAATTTAAATCTGGTATTTAGACCAGAATTTTGGTCATGGTATTCAGTGTTAATGGCATCACCAGCAACATTAAAGCATGTTTCAGCTTATTCAATTTCCCTTTTGCATAACTTGTTTTTCCCCATACAATTTTGTCATTTCCTTAGTTTTCTCCTTACTCATGAATAAATTGCCGGTATTTATAAATAGTACATTATATTCAGATGGATCAAGTGTTCTATCAGTTTTACCTCTATGAAGAACAGCCTTCTGACTTGTTCCTGTTTGGGTGAATTTCCTCTGTAGATCTGGTAGAACATCGAGCTGTTCTTTGCTTATAAGTGTTGAAATCAACATATGATAGAGGTCCAGATCAAAGTAAAGATCACCATTATGGAATGAACTGCTAGGGTATAAGAATAAATCTGAAATTTTATTTAATAATTTCTTAAAATTTATTATGTGTGGATTAGTTGTGATTTATCATGGATATTGTACATGATTTTAGAGTTGTTTTCCTTGTGAACTTTTAGGTAACAAGTTCATGTTCTGCTTTGAATTCTCTCATAAAATGTGAAGAATTCTCAAGTAGAACTTTTTCCAGAACAACTCTTGGCCTAACTGGAATTTAATAACTAAATACAGATATTAAAGGCTATTTTATTTGATGTTACAATAGCTCCTATGCCAGCCAGCATTAGAATTATGACATAATCAATCTATTCTGCTTATATTAGGTTGAACAATTTGATTAATTGCCCCTTTTCTTGCTAGGTCAAAAGTGGCCAAAAAGCAGAAGTTTCGTATTGTTGAAAATAATGTGCAGATAACCATCTGTTTCCTCAAAATGGATACAATCTTCTTAAAATCTACTTAATGTACTCTTTTTTTTTTTTTTTTTTAATTTTTATTTATTTATTTATGGCTGTGTTGGGTCTTCGTTTCTGTGTGAGGGCTTTCTCCAGTTGCAGCAAGCGGGGGCCACTCTTCATCGCGGTGCGCGGGCCTCTCACTATCGCGGCCTCTCCTGTTGGGGAGCACAGGCTCCAGACGCGCAGGCTCAGTAATTGTGACTCATGGGCCCAGCTGCTCTGCGGCATGTGGGATCTTCCCAGACCAGGGCTCGAACCTGTGTCCCCTGCATTGGCAGGCAGATTCTCAACCACTGCGCCACCAGGGAAGCCCCTTAATGTACTCTTAAGATGTGTATTAACTTGTCAGTTTTCTTAACTTTTTGAAAGTTATTAATGCTTGTACTTAAAAGCAATAGCTTTCATAATCACAAACTACAGCATTTTATTTTACTTACTATAAATCTATATTCTATTTCAGCTGACTGATAGAATGTCCGTTGTATAAAGCATGTAAAGATATTTGCAATCCCAAGTGTCAAACTTGATTCCAAGCTTTCTCCACTGCCAGCTTCAGTTCAAACTGCTAAAGTCAGTTTACCTCTTGTCTGTCTCCTTTCTATCTTATTTTCTATTGATACTGTTGTATGCTCTCCCATTCTTCATTTTTATAAATTTTAGCCTTTAAAAAATTCCTTTATAACCATTTTTATCAGGTTTTGAGATAAAAGAAAAGTAAATGTCTTTGTTTAGCCAGCTATCTTTACTGTTATCTTTAAGTTAACTGTTTGTTTGTTTCATCTTTAAAAAATACCCAAATGGTTTTCCTCTATTATAAGAAGCCTGAATTTTCATAATTGCATTAATAACAGTTGGGTTATGAATCATATAATGTAACTTTTTTATATATATATATGTTTTTATATATGTTATATGTTTATGTATTTACACTTTTTATGTCCTTATACATAATTTCACGTATTTATACATATTTTTATACCCTTTTTTTAACATCTTTATTGGAGTATAATTGCTTTACAGTGGTGTGTCAGTTTCTGCTTTATAACAAAGTGAATCAGTTATACATATGTCCCCATATCTCTTCCCTCTTGCATCTCCCTCCCTCCCACCCTCCCTATCTCACCTCTTTAGGTGGTCACAAAGCATATAATGTAACTATTGACTACTTAATGAAAATGCTCACAGTATAGTTACATGAAGAAAACATACCATTAAGCTTTTAAAAATTAACTCAAAAAGAATTGGAAAGGAATATTCAAAAACTATCTTTGGATGATAGAATTTTAGGTAGTTTTTTCTTTGTACTCTTTTGATTTTTCCAAAATATTATTCAACATACATCAATCTCTTCTATAATTGAAGGATTTTTTTTCTTGCTTTAAACATTGACTTGTGTTCCTGAATGATGATGATAATATAAGAAGTTACTAGTAACTCGTAACTGTTTTTTAAACTATGACATCCAAAGGAAATATTTTGTTTTCATGTTAGGTTTACTTTATACTGAAATTTCTACACATAGAAATTTGTTAAAGTTTTTTTTAATAGTGATAGATATTAATTTTATAATTTTAGATAAGTTAAGAAAAATGTCCGTAATACCACTGCCTAACGATAACCTATAGTTAAACCTGTATAGCCTTACATAATTTTTCTGTACATGTCTATGGAGGAAAGTGGTAACAAAAAGTCAGTTTAGATTAGATTATACAGTGTTTCATTGCAACCTCACTTATTTTTCCCCCCAGGTAACCTTACAGGAACATAATATCTTCATATCACATTAATAAAATGTGTTATATTCATATTTTAATATTAATATAGTTGTATATTTGATCAGGGACACTTGCTAACATAGCCAGTTATGTCTTATTGTGTTTTGTATATCATTGCATAAAAGGTGTTTGATAGAAGTTTTAAACTAGAAATTTTCACATATTAAAAGCCATTTTGGTTGAGTAAAGTATTGTTTGTATTATCTTTTTAAAATTTATTTTTCCAACTGTTACAATGTGCAAATGTATTTACCCAAATTTTCTTTGTTTTAGGTCATGCTAAATGTGTAGAAGTCGTAAAAACTTTCAATTTACCATTACTGATGCTTGGGGGAGGTGGATACACAATCCGCAATGTTGCTCGATGTTGGACATATGAGACTGCTGTTGCCCTTGATTGTGAGATTCCCAATGGTAAGTGTTCTTATTTTGATGTCTTTATTGGATGAACTGTCAATTCATAGAAAAAAGAAGTTTAGGTGATTACAGTTGATTCCAAAACCATGTAAATAGGAGAGCAGTCACTTAATGAATTCATTTTGCATTCACTTTTAAACATTTTCTCTGGAAATATTTCACAACTTGCATCTGGATTTTGTGCACGGATTTGTGTGAAAATTGAGCTTTTAATATGTAACTTTATTTCATTGTTTTTGATAGAATTGCCATATAATGATTACTTTGAGTATTTTGGACCAGACTTCAAACTGCATATTAGTCCTTCAAACATGACAAACCAGAACACTCCAGAATATATGGAAAAGATAAAGTAAGACATCATTGAATTGATTTGATAAACATTTCATCTTGATACAGCGTTAGGAGTTTTTAGAGGGCCAAATGCAGTAGGTCATTTTAGCTTTATACATAGGTATTTCCTTTGTCAAAAGTATTTGAAACCTTAAGGTTATTGATTAATTTTATAAAATAATGGAAAATGTATGGGATTCATAGCTCAAAAATATTTCCATTTTCTATTAGTTAAAATGGATTTTTCAATTGAAAGGGGCACTATAAATTTTATATTTTCTTACTTTTACATGAAAGTGAAATTTATTTTCATTGAAACATTTTGATAAAGCTTTATCTAAGAATGGAGTGTTTAGAGAGACATGTGTAGTACACAGACCTGGGTTTGTGTGCTCTCTTTACCACATACTAGCTCTGTGACTTTTGGCAAGTTAATTTGCCTTTGTGCTTTTATTTCCTCATCCTTGAAATGGGGGATGAAATAGTATCTACCTTGTAAATTTTGAGGATTAAATGGGTTAATAATATGTAAAGTATCAGTACTCAGTAAATGTTACTATTTTAATTCATAGGTTAAGCTAGATAAAAGATGCAATTTTTTTGCATAATGTTTCCTCTTACATTTAAAAGGAAATTGAAAGAAAATAATTTTTTCTAATAACTGCGCATGTTGTAATTTAGACAGCGTTTATTTGAAAATTTACGCATGTTGCCACATGCACCTGGCGTCCAAATGCAAGCTATTCCGGAAGATGCAGTTCATGAAGACAGTGGAGATGAAGATGGAGAAGATCCAGACAAGAGAATTTCTAGTAAGATAGTCCCTTGATGTGTATTCTGTTACATTTTTCTGGTTTATTAAAAGAACATTATAAATTGAAGGTTTTGGTGGCCCAGGAACTTCACATGTTTTCATGAGCAGCGGTCCCCAACCTTTTTGGCAGCAGGGACTGGTTTCGTGGAAGACAGTTTTTCCACAGACCGGGGGTGGGGGATGGTTCAGGCGGTAATGAAGGTGATGGGGAGCGACAGATGAAACTTCGCTGATTCACTCGCCCGCTGCTCACCCCCTGCTGTGTGGCCTGGTTCCTGACAGGCTGCAGACCGGTACCGGTCCATGGTCCGGGGCGTTGGGGACCCCTGTTCATGAGCACACTATCATTGCTGTCTTTATTTTTACCATTTTTTTAATCTTACGTGGACTTAATTTCCTACGTCTCAAAGCTTGATTGGAGTATCAGCCATTTCAGTTTATTTGACTACATATATGATCAGAAGTTTCCACAAATTAACCACTTATGTAGAGTCAGTTGAATAACATTAAGCACCTTCTGTTTGATTCTACAGTCTAATTCCACTTAATATGATTCCTAGGTTTATAGCATAATGGTATGCTATCACGGTATAGACATTCTAACATACTTGGTGTTAATGATATTTTTTATTTTCTCTACTTCCCCTCTCAGCTCTGAAATAAAAGATTACTTTTTATTTGAAGACATCATTCCCACCACCTATCAGGAAAACACAGTTTTTTTTCCTCCAAAGTTGTTTGTTTTTTTAATGAGATCTGCAAATGTTTTTCATGTTTCTTTGAATTATTTCTTCCTAGATTAAAGCTAAATTTTCAGTATTTAGCAAGCCATGCATTCAGTTCTAATCTTAAAATCTGTTATCCTTACTTTTAAATGTGGTGACTGGCTAGTTCTTTTGTAGAGGGGTGCACTTAACAATTGTAAAACCTGTGACTGCTTTTGTCAAAACTTTTATTAAAAATCTTTAATGTATCAGTTCGAGCATCAGACAAACGGATAGCTTGTGATGAAGAATTCTCAGATTCTGAGGACGAAGGAGAGGGAGGTCGTAGAAATGTGGCTGATCATAAGAAAGGAGCAAAGAAAGCTAGAATTGAAGAAGACAAGAAGGAAACGGAGGACAAAAAAACAGGTCAGATTTATTTTTTGATTAATGTTTTAATCGTAAGTTTTCGAAAGTGAGCTATACTGCAATTTTTATGAGATCCTGAAGTCAATTACACAAGTATGGAGGGGGTGAGTGTGCTAAGTAGGTGACTTTTTTTCTTCCCCCCATGTAAGTAAGCTCTTTTAATTAGAGCTCTCTGAATGTTATTAGTCACATTTGTTTTTATATTACAGGAAACTCTCTCTTCTTGACGACATAGGCTTAAAATAGTGAACATTGCACTATGATATAGATTGGGTAAGAGAGAGGACAAAGTGGTTATAGATCCATATGTAGCCTGTGAGCAGAGCTGAAATTCTAAGATAATTTGTAACTACCTGTAAGTTTATTTGATGGTAATAAAACACCGAAGAGTCACATTATCTATCCTTAGACTAGTTTCACTATTTTGAAAAGGCTCAGAGAATAGACGTTGTTCAGAAATTATATGAAGGAAACATAAAAGCTGCAGAAAGATGGGAAGGGATTTGGGAGCTGGGTTGGGAGGAGATAATACTTTCTGCTGTCTTAATTTTAAAAATGCTGTGTCAGTTTATCTGTTGAGAAAATAGATGCTTTAGGGCATTGAATTTGCTACCAGAATGTGTTACTTTTATCTGAGTTTTCAGAGCACTTACACATACCTGGGTCATTTTATTTTATTTAACACATTGTATTATATAGCACCTCATTAGGGACTTTTTATATCTCTCTGCTAGATTGAGCTGCTCATGGCTAGAGAATGCAATATGCTAAATATCTGTATTCTTGCACTTGGTGAATTTCCTGATGGATACCTGATACCTATATGCAAGTAAAGGTGATGAGCACAGGTTTTAGTTGACCTGTTAATTTTGACCCTGTAGCATGTGGAAAACTGATTCAGAGATACTGGTCCATCATCCTTTTCCTATCATATTGAAGTTATGTGAGTAAGCTGGCTCTCGTGTTCTTTTTTACTAGAGAGTTAGGAATCCGTAGCATGTCTGACACATCTAGTTCTGTTCTTATTCGTGGATTGACTCCTCTATACGCTACTGTTCTCTATCTACCGTTTTATAATTTTAACTTCCCAATGTATTACAATGATGGCTCCAGTCTGCTCTTGTGTACTGATTGACATCCAGAAATTCCAGCTGTGATGGAGGTAAGAAGGACTTAGCTTTAGTTGTAGGATTTTTCTAGTATTTTTTTCTCTTACTGTCAATTTGTCTTGTCTGGTTTTTCTGTTTGTTTGTTTGTTTGTTTTCCTTTTTGGTGTTTCTTCCTGTTTTTAAATCTTTATCTTTTCTATGCTTTTTCTTCCAAACGGGAAAGTGGGTGCACTATGGTGCTTATCTTTCATTGCTATTTAAGCTAAAAATGAGAGTACTTTTTGATCTGGCTTAATGGCCTGGTAATGGATTAATCTCATAGTAGTTCCTAAATACTTTTGTTACTGATACGGTAATGAAATTTGGTAATGAAATTCTTCTTATAGGGTCTTGGATTTGTTAAAATCTTGCAGCCTACAGATAAAAGAAATATTACCATAGAAAACATTTTTAAAAATCTGTAGTTCAAAACCTGAAGTTAGGAACGTTTCTTTTCTGTACCTCCCTCCCCCTATCCCATTTGGCACTTTGAATTATTTAAGTTTGCACATCCTAAATTAAGCCAGAAGCCTAAACAAATGTCATAGTAACCACATTGCCATGTGTTTGTATTATAATCAGTGCCTCACAACTTTGGTTCATTTGCTTATCTAAAGAAAAAATTTAGTACATTTGGGCTGATTTGTTTCAGTGATCTTGAATAGGTAGTGTTGCTCCTCCTGTTTCATTAATTTTTTTTTAAATAGTAAAGTTTTGGTACTTATTTAGTGAGGGTTAAAAACTAATGGTTATATAAGCAGTAGAATTTAGCTTCTGTTTTGTCTCTGGCCTCATCTAATTCTGTCCCCTTCTCACAGTACTCCAGCCACATTGGTCTTTCAGTTCTTCCTTCCAACCTAATTCCTTCTTGCCTCAAAGTCCTTTTAAGCTTTCCCTCTGTTCAAGATGCTTCTCCCCGTTTCCCACCCAAAAACTATTTGTTCTTCAGAATGTCTCTCAGACGTCACTTCTTCATCATAGCCTTTCCTCATCTCCCACAGTGCTGTGCTCACGTCTGTAGGCTGGACTTCTTCACAGCACATATCCTGGCTGTAGTGCTGTGATCCCATAGAAGAAAACTTGCCAAAGGCAGGACTACAGTGTTATACTGACACCTTGAACCTCTGTCATTTAGTACAGCACCTAACACAAAGCTTATTTAGTTACTGATTTCATGAATAGTAAGATTGTATATGGCAGTTTTTTATATTTTAAGTAAGATATATTTTAAAATAAAATGTATACACTTTATATTTCAAAGTAGGTGTTAATCTCTTTCCAATTTTTGTTTTTAGATGTTAAAGAAGAAGATAAATCCAAGGACAATAGTGGTGAAAAAACAGATACCAAAGGGTAAACTATATTCTTTATCTAGTAATTTTCATATACTATAAAAATAATGAGCACATACTGGGGTTGGGGTGGGTGTACATGTATTCTTTTGAGAAGTACTGAACTGAACCTGGAATATCAGTAAGTTGTTATGAGATTCTCTGAATTTTAGTCTGTAATGGTGCATAAGACAATATATGTATCTTAACTGTTAGTTTATATGTCATCTACTTTCTCATTTTTCATTTATGTAGCTTGCTTTTAAAAAATTACAAAGACTGGTAATAATAAGTATTGTAACTGAATATAGATCAATTTATATTCTTTTTTTTTTTAAATGTTTGATTCTCCTTGTTTTATTATTATTTTTAAAATTTTTTGTTTATTTTTTATTTATGGCTGTGTTGGGTCTTCGTTTCTGTGCGAGGGCTTTCTCTAGTTGCGGCAAGTGGGGGCCACTCTTCATCGCGGTGCGCGGGCCTCTCACTATCGCGGCCTCTCTTGTTGCGGAGCACAGGCTCCAGACGCGCAGGCTCAGTAGTTGTGGCTCATGGGCCTAGTTGCTCCGCGGCATGTGGGATCTTCCCAGACCAGGGCTCGAACCCGTGTCCCCTGCATTGGCAGGCAGATTCTCAACCACTGCACCACCAGGGAAGCCCCAATTTATATTCTTGAACATAATTTATCTGAGCCTTGTTTTGCTATTAACTTTTTTTTTTTTTTAATTTATTTAATTTATTTATTTTTGGCTGCGTTGTGTCTTCATTGCTGCGTGCGGGCTTTCTCTAGTTGGGGCGAGCGGGGGCTACTCTTCGTTGCGGTGCGCAGGCTTCTCATTGCAGTGGCTTCTCTTGTTGTGGAGCACAGGCTCTAGGCACACGGGCTCAGTAGTTGTGGCTTGTGGGCTCTAGAGCACAGGCTCAGTAGTAGTGGTGCACAGGCTTAGTTGCTCCATGGCATATGGTATCTTCCAGGACCAGGGCTCAAACCCGTGTCCCCTGCATTGGCAGGTGGATTCTTAACCACTGTGCCACCAGGGAAGCCCGCTATTAACTTTTATGTAGGCACTCGTGATCTTTCATGGTGCTCTTATTTCTGTATACATGATTTTTTAGTGTTGTGAGACAGGTAAATTTAAGAAGCACTGGGCTAGCATAACATAATTTTTCTTTTAAACCGTACATAATTTTTTTAAAAACCGTAGTTGAGGTTTTTATTGTTGGAAAGCATGTAAATGCTTAGCCACTCATAATTTTGTGCTAGCCTTCATAGGATGACTTGGAATAGATTGTAAAACCCCTAGAAAGATCAAGGCAGTCAGTACTCCAAAAACACTCAAGGCACTGTCAGCTTAGCGTGTTTCTTGGTATGAGCCCAGAATGAGGACTCACTGAAGACTGATCCATTGGTCGGTGCATTAAATGGTGATTGTGCTGTTTTTAATATTTCATGTTGCCTCTTTTAACAGAGCCAAATCAGAGCAGCTCAGCAACCCTTGAATTTGAGAGTCTCATCACTTTCAGTGAGAAAATATTGGGAAGAAAAATGTTTTCTTTTTGAAGACTTCTGGCTTCATTTTATACTACTTTGGCATGGACTGTATTTATTTTCAAAATGGCTTTTTTGGTTTTGTTTTTCTTGGCAAGTTTTATTGTGAGTTTTCTAATTACGAAGCAAAATTTCTTTTCTCCACCATGCTTTATGTGATAGTATTTAAAACTGATGTGTTATTATGTCAAAAAACTGCTCTATTAAAGAAGTAATTGGCCTTTCTGAGCTGATTTTTCCATCTTTTGTAATTATCTTTATTAAAAAATTGTACTTGGATTGTCTTTTGTCTGTTTATTACATCATGGAGTCTTTTTTCGTAGGCTAATGACATGACTGTTTCTGTAGAAATAGAATACACTAGAGGTGGAAGATACTGATTTGCAACTTCAAAGACATCCATAAACTATTTCTTCAGGAAATTACTGTATTTACAGTAATTATTATTTCTTAATATAATAGGAGTTCTACAGTCTTGTTCTCTATAGATTAACCAGTCAATGTTGGTGACGATTGATATCTCATTATCATAATTTATCTCTGAAATTAATGATACAGGCTATGCAATTGAGATATAGGAATTATCTTTGAGCTGAACCAAAGATTCTCAAAAACTGGAAAGGGAGATTCTGAGTTAAAAGAAGAAATCCATAATCAGAAAAGGAAACTATAGCTTCCATACTGAGCTATATGTGACTCTTGCCAATCCCCACTATAAACCAAGTAGACAAGAAATTGTATGGTTGTGTTTTACCAGAACTTTCCTGTGTTTATATTAAGGCTAAAATAAAACCTGCTGTTTAGACAAAACCTGGTTCTTGTACTGCATTTACATGGTATCCAGGTTCCACAATTACACCCAGGTTTCCAAATCAAGGAAATCAACACTTAAAAGTCATTTATCGTTCAATTTATTGAGTGTCTACCCATTAAGGCTTTGAGTATGCATCTGAACATAAAGGGGAAAATGCCTGCTCCTATAGCTTACATTCTAGCGGTAGAAAGCAGACAAATGGGGTAATTTCTACTACTAAAATATGCAAAGGAGAAAGTAAAACATTTCAGAAACTTGCCAAAATCAGTGAAATCTCTCTTTTCACAAAGCCCAAATTGATTATTTTGAGATAAAAATTAGAGAATGCTAGACAACAGGTCAGTCAAAAATGTTTCTCTAAAAGCCTGTGTTAAGAAATACTTCAGACATTCACAAAAGCACCTGGACTTTTGTAATGAACAGCCGTTCTCCCACCTGTATTTAACAGATGTTTCACTTTAGCAGTATTTGGTTCAAGCTTTTTTTTTTCTTTAAATAAATTACACAGAAGAAGTAGAAGCCCTCCTTATCACTTTGCCATTTAATTTCCCTCCCACTCTTCAGAAGTAACCATATCTTATCCATGTTTTCACTCTTGCTGCATATCTGTCAGCATATAAACCCTTATGACATTAGGAATTATGGAATTCAGTCTTTCATTAGTGAAATAGTGACACGCATTTAGTGTTTGCGAAACAAATGGTATTGCATGTGTACACTTCTGTAACTTGCTTCTTTACATTTTAATTATCTAACCCTGTTTAACAAGGGCAGCTCATTTTAACTGCTCTGTATTAATGTTCGATTACAAGGGTATACCAAAAATTTGTTTCAGTACTGAGGTGAGCCTGCTTGGTCACATTTAGGTTTTGTTTTCCTGTTTACAAATAGAAGCATTTATATAAAACTGAAGCCTCAAAAGAACAGTATGAAACAAGCAAGTTCAGCCAGGTGACTGGGTACAACATTAATACACAGAAACCAGCAACTGTTAATATATCTGAACAACAACCAGAACATCTGTTGGAAAAAGGAAGATCCCATTTACAAGAGCAATAACAAAAATTTCTGGAAATAAAAGTGTAAAGAAGCTACGGTTCTGGTGTATAGTGAAAAAGATCATAATACAGGATGTATAAATACCCTAATACATTTGGAAATTAATATTGGATAAAAATATTTCAAGTTGATGAGGGAAGAGAGATTATTCTTTAAGTGGTATTGGGATAATGGGTAGCCAAATGGGAAAAAAGTTTTATGCCCTCCATCAGAAGAATCAGATTAGTTGGAAAGGGAAAATGAAACTAAGTACTAGAAACCATAAGGGACTTTTGAGAAAGTACTAGGCCTTTCTAAGTATGACACTGAACCCAAACTGTAAACGAAATTGATATTTAAAAGATTCTGTAGACTAGCAACTTCTAATTGAGAAAAATGACAAATGGGGTGGGCAGTGCAGAATTGCAACTTGTCACAGTTCAAGAGGCTAATATCTAAAGATAAAGGTTTTTTTAAGGCATGATGTGGAGAGTTAACTGGGAAAAAATGCAAATAATTCTTAAGTATGAAAAGATTTTTAACCTTAATTTAGGAAATGCAAGTTAAAAGCTATGAAGATACTTTTAAATTTTTTAACCTAATTTTTTAAACCTATCATGTTATAAAGAACAACTGTTGGCAAGAGTTTAAGGAAGTTATGTTTTGCAGTAGGTTGTGTAAGTAAGTCAGTATAACCTCTTGAGCTTAATTTGACACTGTATCAAAATCAAATAATCTGATTTAAAATGCCATTTTGGAAAATTTAATATACTTTATGTGCAATATGACTTTCAGAAGTCTTCATTATGAAACATTGCTTAAAGTAATAAAAGATTAAAATGGCCTAAATGTTTAATATAGGATGCGTTGAATGACAAGAAAGAATACTATACAGCTATAACTAACAAGAATGAGAACTATGTACTGTATATATGGAAATACCTTCAAGACACATCATTAAGTGAAAAGAGGAAGACCTGGGACATGTGACATACCTTTTGTGTAAAATGAAAACAATAGACAAAATTACTTGATCATACAAATATCTAGGAAAGGTGATCATGAAACTGGTAGCATTGAAGCACTGGCTGCTTTCATGGGGATTTGAATGCTGGACTATGAATATACAAATTTTTAAAAAAATTTTTATTGGAGTATAGTTTATTTACAATGTGTTAGTTTCAGGTGTACAGCAAAGTGATTCAGATATACATATATATCCTTTTCCAGATTCTTTTCCATTATAGGTTATTAGATAATACTGAATATAGTACCCTGTGCTGTACAGTAGGACCTTGTTTATCTATTTTATATATAGTAATGTGTATACGTTAATCCCAAACTCCTAATCCCCCACTATCCCCGTTGGTAACCATAAATTTATCATCTATCTCTGTGAGTGTTTCTGTTTTGTAAATAAGTTCATTTGTATTTTTTTTTAAGATTTCACTTGTAAGTATCATATGATATTTGTCTTTCTCAGTCTGACTTCACTTAGTGTGATAATCTCTAGGTCCATCCATGCCACTGCAAACAGAATTATTTCATTCTTTTTTATGGTTGAGTAATATTCCATTGTATATATGTACCACATCTTCTTTATCCATTCATCTGTTGATGGATATTTAAGTTACTTCCATGTCTTTGCTATTGTAAATAGTGCTGCAGTGAACATTGGGGTGCATGTATCTTTTTGAATTAGAGTTTTCTCCAGATATATGCCCAGGAGTGGGATTGCAGGATCATGTGGTAACTATTTTTAGTTTTTTAAGGAACCTTCATACTGTTGTCCATAGTGGCTGTACCAATTTATATACCCACCAACAGTGTAGGAGTGTTCCCTTTTCTCTACACCCACTCCAGCGTTTGTTATTTGTAGACTTTTAAGGATGGCCATTCTGATGGGTGTGAGGTGATACCTCATTGTAGTTTTGATTTGCATTCTCTAATAATTAGTGATGTTGAGCATTTTTTCATGTGCCTGTTGGCTATCTCTATGTCTTTGGAGAAATGTCTATCTAGATTTTCTGCCCATTTTTTGATTGGGTTGTTTGTTTTTTTGATGTTGAGCTGTATCAGCTGTTTATATATTTCAGAAATTAATCCCTTGTCAGTACTATCATTTGCAAATATTTTCTCCCAGTCCATAGGTTGTCTTTGTTTTGTTTATGGTTTCCTTTGCTGTGCAAAAACTTTTAAGTTTATTTAGGTCCCATTTGTTTTTGTTTCCATTATTCTAGAAGGCAGATTCAAAATGATACTGCTGCAATTTATGTCAAAGAGTGTTCTGCCTATGTTTTCCTCTAGAAGTTTTATAGTATCCGATCTTACATTTAGGTCTTTAATCCATTTTGGGTTTATTTTTGTATATGGGGTTAGAGAATGTTGTAATTTCATTTTCTTACATGTAGCTGTCCAGTTTTCCCACCATCACTTACTGAAGAGACTGTCTTTTCTCCATTGTATATTCTTATCTCCTTTGTCCTAGTTTAATTGACCATAAGTACATGAGTTTTATTCTGAGCTTTCTATCCAGTTCTATTGGTCTATATGTTTTTTGTGCCAGTACCATACTGTTTTGATTACTGTAGCTTTGTAGTATAGTCTGAAGTCAGGGAGCCTGACTCCTCTGGCTCCATTCTTCTTTCTCAACATTGTTTTGGCTATTTGGGGTCTTTAGTGTTTCCATACAAAATTTAAAGTTATTTGTTCTAGTTCTGTGAAAAATGCCAATGGTAATTTGATAGAGATTGAATTGAATCTGTAGATTGCCTTGGGTAGTATGGTCATTTTAACAATATTGATTCTTCCAATCCAAGAGCATGGTATATCTTTCCATCTGTTTGTGTCGTCTTCAATTTCTTTCATCAGTGTCTTATAATTTTCAGACTACAGGTCTTCTGCCTCCTTAGGTAGGTTTATTCCTAGGTATTTTATTCTTTTTGATGCAATGGTAAATGGGATTATTTCCTTAACTTCTCCTTCTAATATTTCATTGTTAGTGTATAGAAATGCAACAGATTTCTGTATATTAATTTCCTGTCCAGCAACTTTACCAAATTCATTGATGAACTCTAGTAGTTTTCTGATGGCGTCTTTAGGATTTTCTATGTATAGTATCATGTCATCTGCAAACAGTGGCAGTTTTACTTCTTTTCCAATTTGGACTCCTTTTCATCTCTGTTGTGGTTAGGACTTCCAAAACTGTGTTGAATAAAAGTGGTGAGAGTGGGCATCCTTGTCTTGTTCCTGATCTTAGAGGAAATGCTTTCAGCTTTTTCACCATTGAGTATGATGCTAGCTGTGGGTTTGTCATATATGGCCTTTATTATGTTGAGGTATGTCCCCTCTATGCCCACTTTCTGAAGAATTTTTATCGTAAATGGATGTTGAATTTTATCAGAAGTTTTTTTCTTCATCTATTGAGGTTATCATGGGGTTTTTATTCAATTTTTTTAATGTGTAAATTTTTAATTAACTAAAAAATATGAACAGATCATTTCTGGTCAAAGGGATGGAAATTTTATACAACCTTACAGCTTTCTTTTCCTTTTCTCAAATTATCTTTTGCAATGACTTGCAGATTCATGCAGTTCAGTGTTGCTGGGACATTAGTGACTATCTTAGTTTCATTTCTTCCCAGGAGAAGGAAGATTTTGCCATGTGGCTAAAAGCCTAACACAAAAAATAAGGTATGTAAGTCATCTGGAAGAATCATGTGGTCCTGATGAAGGTATAGTAGCTATCAACCATCACTATCATTTCATTCTTAAAAAATGGCACTTTAAAACAAACACCTCAATTCAGCAAGGGGGTGGGGGCCAGTCCTTTAAGTAAGTTAATGAAGATGTTGCTGTGTTCTCAATTTTCTCATTTTCCTTGTGACATGGGTGAAAGCTTCCAAATCCCATTGGTACTATAAGGTAGTTGTATAATTACCAAACCTACTAGCATTCTGTCAATAGGAGATTCTTTGAAGTCCTTACATTGAAGTAATTTACCTGCATCTTCTGGTTTCTGTGGCTTCAGTAAAATTACTACTGAAGCTTCTCTTATACCTGGGGTTCATAGCATTTCTTATTTATATTGTGGTATAAAGGACATGGATTTCAAGGTTTTAAGTGAAAACTTCAATTTGTATGCTATCACATGTAATAAGTTTCAGCAGCTTAAAGATCCTTTTTTCTTCTCCACAATCTTGTGCAAGTTACTAACTTCTCTGTGCCTCAATTGCTTCTTAATTTAAAATGAGGAAGATGATAATAGTCCTCACCTCATTAAGGTTGTTGTAAGGGTTGAGTCAATACACAGTTAATGCTCAGCAAGTGTTAACTACTACTGTTGTTGTTATGTCAGGTAAAGGGAGATAGATGGGGCCAGAATTGTGAGGGAAGTCAAATCTTCAAGTGTTATTTAGACATCAGATGAATTGCTTTTGAGCCTTCTGTTGCAATTCGATGCCTACTAGCATCAAACTACTAGGCCATGGTGGATAGAGAAGCAATCTTTCGACAACTGATTTTAGGAAGGGAGCTATTAACGTTTGGCAAATTTAAGGGGATCTCAGTGCCCTTGCAATTTACTCGTGGATAATCTGTCAAGCAAAATGGTTGTGAATGGATTATGGAAAAAATGAAACTATTACATTGTTATTGGCTTTTTACATGCATAGCAATGTTCATGTGAAGAAATAAATGCTCAGAAGTGTTACAGTATTTAGAAGCTACTCAACAGTGGCTGCATTTCCTCCTTCTTACCACAAGATGGCAGATGTTCCATTGTTTAAATTTTTTTTTCTACTGTTTGTGCATTTTCTCCTGTAATCACTTGGTGATCCATTTAACAAGCAGAGTAACACTCATTAACAGGTTCTTCTGAATGCAGTATTGGACTCAATACTATTTGAATTAAACTACAATGTGGTTTATTGATTTGGATTTTTCTTTAGGTAGAAAAATTATAACATTGATTCCTGAGCTTTACATCCATAAAACACAGTAGAGTGTATCTGGTAGTAAATGTTACTTGTGACTTGTCTAGTCAAAAGTAGAATGGAAATGAATATTAGAGCCAGAGTAGTTTTCTATTTTGGCTGGGAATGGAATCATTTAAAATACACAATAAAAAAGGATAATTGAAATTTATTTCTAAGAAATGCGTCTCAGGGACTTCCCTGGTGGCGCAGTGGATAAGCCTCCGTGCTCCCAGTGCAGGGGTTCCGGGTTCAGTCCCTGGTCAGGGAACTAGATCCCACATGCATGCCGCAACTAAGAGTTCGCATGCCGCAACTAAGGAGCCTGTGTGCTGCAACTAAGGAGCTGGCAAGTCTCAACTAAGGAGGCTGCCTGCTGCAACTAAGACCTGGTGCAACCAAATAAATAAATATTTTTAAAAAAGAAAAAAAGAAATGTATCTCAGTAGAGTGAAGTTCATATGCAGGGACATTGGACTCTTGTTCCACATCTTCTGTTACTAAACTAAGTACCTAACCTCTTTGATCTTTGAAATTATGAAACTTTGCAGAGTTGTGATTAGGATTACTAGTAAGTGCTGGTGGAATAAAATTATAAAGGAGAGCTGAGTCCTTGATTAAATTGTTATTTGCTCTTTAATAATTTACGAATGTTTAAAGGTTGAGGAAATATGTACAAATTAATTATTTCTAAAATAACGTGAATAATAAAATTCCAAATCGGTCAGTGTTTTTGCCAGGCCCACCTTGTAACCAATGGTATGTGTTCAGGAGTGAGTTCAACAAAGTAATGAGTGAAATCTAGGACTCTAGTCTCTCTCAAGTTACGAATTTTGGTTCTATTGATAAAGCAGAAGTTTCTAGCTTCTCTCATGTATCCTTTAACTAATTAGCTTTTTTTGTTTCTTCAGAAATCAACATTTCAAGGGTGACCTCCAATCACGTGGCATATAATTAATTGCCTGATGTGCAGGTAAAACTTTTCAATAAACAGGCAAATATAGAGAAGCAGTTCCTAAGTTAAAAGAGAAAACGTTCTCAAAATTGCTTCTGCTTAATAAATACCAACAAAAGGTCATTGGGTTCTGGCAACTAATAAACTGAATGTTTGACTTAAGAGACAAGAGTTTCTCCTTTTGCCTTTTTTAATTGCACTTTTGCTGTATCCCTAGGTGAGAAAAGCACTTCAAAAATCTCCTTATTCTGTAGTCTAGCAGGAAAATTCAAACTTAGGTTGCCTTTGATTAGATTCTAGGTGGGATTGAGCTGCTTAAGGGCACTCTTGTGTGCTCCTGTGGTGGATAACAGCCTTCCAGGTACAAGAACTGGAGAGCTACATCTCATCGGCCTTGCAGAAGTTATACTCTTAAATGGGCTGAATTCGAATTTCCATAGGATCTATCTGAAGTGGACATACAGTATTTTCCAGGAAAATATTTTCTCTACAATCCGAAGTCCAAACTATTACTAGCTATCATCCTCCCCATCAGTCAACTGCAAATAAAATTTCTTTTTGGTGAATTAAAAAAAGAAAATATTATTTTTAGACATATTTACTTGTATAGTTAATGTTTACATGTACTAGGCTTAGGTGCAATTTCTGTGCTATTCCCTTTTGATGGTGAGTACGTTTTTAAAATCTGTCTGAAAACCAAATTAACATATGACATCTCTTTAAGTAAATGGTAAAGCATTGGGGTTTCTTAATTTAATGACACTCAATGCCGTCCTGTTTCTAGAGTTAGAAAACTCTGTAAGTTCATTTTATTTCAGATCTATTTATTACTATGGTGGGCAATAAATCTGACTTCCCAGATATGCACCACAGATCCTAAAAGTGATTTAAGGGTAACCAGCCTCATCTTTAGCTTGTTCGTGCTTCTTACTTGGCCTGCTCAAAACTCCATCATCACTTGGAGCAGCAACAGGTAAAGAGCAGTGCACTGGAAATCATAAATAAGGAGTTAGCCACAGCCTTTATGTTATATAGCTTTGCTTTGACCAAGTAATTTAAATCTCTATGCCTCAGTTTACTAATCTGTAAAACTGGTCAGGTAACAGCTGACACATAACCATGCTTTTCCACCACTTTTCTTTTACCTGTGGCAGATATCATAAATTGATCATTGTTTTCTGGCCTTAAAATCCTTCTCAACCCAGATAGCCATTATAGTTCATCAGAGTTGGCATTAAAGATGAAATGCTTTTGCCATCCCTGTGTTGAAAGATCTTTCAAGTTCAAAATTAACAGTATGCCTTTATGTCTTTTTGCATAATAGGTATGCAATATATTTCTTGGTTGTTGAATATAATATACTTACTAGAAATTCTTTTTTTTAATCTTTCCCTCATATATAAACATTTACCCACAGAG
Source organism: Balaenoptera acutorostrata (assembly GCF_949987535.1). Taxonomy (NCBI): domain Eukaryota; kingdom Metazoa; phylum Chordata; class Mammalia; order Artiodactyla; family Balaenopteridae; genus Balaenoptera; species Balaenoptera acutorostrata. The sequence goes on from NC_080077.1 coordinate 47,252,338, forward strand.
GTTAATTTTTAAAATTTTACATCAGTTCATTATACCAAAAATTTCTATTGGAAAAATATCATAAAGGTCACAGAGACCAAAGATTCCCTGTGCCAAAGTCTAATCAGGAGAGAAAAACCACAATGTAATTTGAACATGACAAGTTTAATATAATCATTAATTATAACAGGATTGGAGTAATGAGGGACTGCCTAGTGAAAAATAAAGAGAATGCTAAAAAAAAAAAAAAAACACCAACTGAAAAAACAGCAATAAATAACAGATATAAGGAGAGTCCACTACCCCTAGGGCTGAGAGAGCGTGTCCAAAGAGCCCACCACCCCAACCCAAGACTGAGATCCAGACTCTGGAGAGGAAACGTGCATGGCTCTCAGGGTAGCAGAGAAGTCACTGGGGATTGTCCGGGTGGAAACCCACTCTGCAACGCCTGTCGGAAATTCTCCCTCTAAGGTGCTAGGGAGATGCTGCTGACCATTGTGTGATGGGGCCAAGCGCTAGAGAACTGACTGGTGATGCAGGAGCCAGGTGCTGGAGAAGCCACTCACGCTGCAAGGACCTGCTGAGACGAGCACACCAGAACCAGAGAAGAGAAGCCCCTCCTCCTTTAGCACCCTCTACTGACAAAGCTTGGTATCGTGCCAGCTGACCAAGCAGAGGTATTTAAAAGAGTCAGCTCTAATATTGCAGTGCAGGCAAAGAAGGCTCTGTTTGGAACTGAGAGGAAATAAACTCATAACTGGCCTGTTCCTCTTCCCAGAGGACTCTTTGGTGTTAGCTATTTTGTGCAATGGAGTAGTAAATCATCAACTGTTCTCTCTCTGGGCTCTGGTAGGCTAGACTTGAGTCACTGTTGCCTTGCCCACCTAGAAGCAAATCCACTCTTCCTTCCTGCACAACTATCCAAATCTCTCTCAGCCACTATCACTACCACTTGATTTCCTCTTTACTGCTTCTTGAACCTTTGCTAGTAATTGCCTAACACAGATTCCTGTGTCTCTAGGAACATTGAGTATGAGTAAAGGTTAAAATAATGAACCTGTCTAGTCTTGGGGTACGAGTACCAGGAAAATGAACTTCTTGATTTATGCCATAGGGGACAGAGGGAACTCTATAAAAAAAACTTGTTTTAGAACACTTGCTGAAGCCAGGTAACATTGGAGTAATTGTGACTACTTATGCTTAGTAAAGCTATATAAGGTAGTATAAAGATCACCACTTACTATCTTTGTGGCCTTTTACAAGTTTCCTAAACTCTGAACCTCAGTTTCCTCATCTATAAAATGGGAATAATATCAATTTCAGATAGATATAAAGATTAAATGAGATATGAGTTTATCTCTGGTCCTTCTTAAAACCACTAATATATTAAAAAGGAGCAAAAACTAAATCCAGAAGGAGAATGGAAGTGGATATTAAAGCAGAAAAGAAAAATGATCATTTTGGAAAGTTACAGAAAGTGGTGATTGGAACCAACTCCTGCAAGGGTAAAAGTCAGGAAGCAGTCGGTTCCTTGTCAGAACTCCAGAAAGGCATAGAATGGGAGGCATCACTGAAATCTGCAGTGCTAATTGGAAATGAAAGCGGGACGATTGGTGATGTCTTTAAGAGGATCAACTAGATCTCTAAATACCTTTCCCTACCCTGAGAAGCCTGGCAGTCACCCCACTCCTCCTCCCCAGTAGAAGAGCTTTGCCCTCTGCAGAAGATGAACCAGATTGGCTCTGGGCTCAGAGACACAAGACCTGAGGTGACACCCTGAGAAAATGAAAGCCTTCATGCTAAACTGTGAGACCCTACTGTGTCTCAATGTATATTTTTTGTGTTTATAATTCTTGGAGTTCATTGAGCTTCTTAGATTTGTAGATTCATATTTCATCAAATTTGAAAAGATCAACAAAATTGACAGACTTTTAGCTAGGCTGACTAAGAGAAAGAGAGAATACATAAATAACTAAAATCAGCAATGGAAGTGAAGACATTGCTAACAAACTTACAGAAATAACGATTATAAAAGAATAATATGAAGAATTATGTGCCAAAAATTTAGTAATGCAGATGAAATCGAGAAATTCCTAGAAATACACAAATTATCAAAACTGACTTAAGAAGAAATAGAAAATCTCAAAAGACATGACAAGTAATGGGGATTGAATCAGTAAAAAACCAAAAACCATAAAACAAAAAACCAACCTCCCAACAAAGAAAAAAAGTCCAGGACCAGATGGCCTCACTGGCAAATTCCACCAAACATTTAAAGAAGATTTTATGCCAATACTTCTCAAACTCTTCCAAAAAATAGAAGAGGAAGGAACACTTACTATCTCATCCTATGAAGCCAGTCTTTCCCTGATACCAAAGCCAGATGAAGACACAAGAAAAAACTACAGACTAATATATAATAGTGAAATGTTATAGGAATGAAATACTGATACATGCTACAACATGGATGAACCCTGAAACCATTACACTAAGTGAAAGAAGCCTGACACAAGGGGTCCCATATTGTATGATTCCATTTATATAAAATATCAAGAATAGGTAAATTGTTAGCAAGAGAATGCAAATTGGTGGTTGCCAGGGGCTAGGGCAGAGGGGGAACTGGGGAGTAAGTACTAAATGGGTATGAGATTTCATTTTGGAGGTGCTGAAAATGTTTTGGAACTAGATACAAGTGTTGGTTGTACAACACTGTGAATGCACTAAATGCCACTGAATTGTTCACTTTAAAATGCTCAATTTTATGTTATGTGAATTTCGCCTCAAAAAAAAAATGTGTATGTTTATGTTAGGCTCTCTCCTGAATGATGTATTTATTGTAGTGTTCATAGCACTGGCCCTAAATCTAATCTAATCTACCTTCTAGTCTCCTGAAAGAGGCAGGCATAGCAAACAAGCAATTATGTAGTTAAGATTTTGGTCAGTTAGCTATATAAAAGAGAAGAAGGAGTGGCATGAAGAAGTGAGGAAATTAAGTTAGATTGGGATGTGGGAGAGAGGGGACAACGGGAGAGGGGCCGTCAGGAAGGTCTGTCTGAGGAAGTGACTTTTCAGCTGGGATCTAAAGAATAAGTAGGAATTAAGCCTAGTGAGGAGTTGGGTATTACAGACTCCAGACAGAGAGGGCACCTTGCCTAGTGTCCTGAGGCAGAAAAGAGCTAGTGCATTTAAGAAATGGAAAGACGAGCCCAGCCCAGGCCCAGTGAGTGCCCCAGGGTGACTTCAGTCAGTCCCTTGAGGAGCAGAAGAGTCGCTCATCTCCATGTGGACACCCCTCAGCCTGCTCAGACTCTGACACTCCACTTTGCGGCTCCTCAAGGTGTACGCACCTGCCTTGGCTCTGCCTTGTCTAATATACAGTTTTTCAGATCAAATTTTTTTCGGAAAGAGAAGGTAAAGGAAGGGAAGAGGGAGAGCAAAAGACAAAAACTGGAGTCTTGTCTCTGCCACGATTAGTGCCTGATTTAAGGCAAGTTATTTAACCTCATTATTCCTTAATTGATTAATTACTTAATTTTGTGTGGGGAAAAAAAACATGTCCTGTGGTCAGTAAATTAGAGAAATTGTGTGTTGGTGGACTGGATACTTTCTGATCTTTGAATATCTTTCTCTTTCATTTCCTGTATTCAATCCATTGGCCTTTGTTTCTTCCTTCATAATATCTTTCAAATGTGTCTATTTAAAATCACATATTAACATTATATACTAGGCATTTAAAAAACTATAATTTAGTCTTCACAAGAATTATATATGTTAATTTCACATCCATTTTCCAAGTAGAGAAACTGAGGTTTAGAGGGGGCGGGTACATTGCTTGGGGTCACGGAGCTCATACGTGATTGAGCTTTGGTTCAAACCCAGTCCTTTTTCACTTTGAAGTCTGTGCTTTTCCCAGGAGGACATGCTGTTTTCTTTCAATTCTACTGCAGTGACCTTCCTCATTTTCCCCACGGACAACACCAACAGCCTCCTAGTTTGCCTTCCTTCCCTCCAGTCTCTTTCTGCTTCAATCCACACTGTCCCATACTCTACCCTGCAACCAGGGTAATTTATCCTAAACACATATACCCCCAAAATCGAGGTCCCCAAAGGCTTTTGAGTGAATTAAAGCAGGGGAGGGAGCTGAGGTTCCAGTAGCTTCACAGAAATTTATCTGTGGGGAAAATTCTTCTGCACCCATTAAAGTTTTCAAAGAAAAAAAGATTATAAATTACTAGAAGAAGGTGAGATGGTTAAAACCTTCCAGAGTACTTGAATATGTGCCCTCAGGTCAGGCGGGATCTGGAGAGGCATGGGACGTGCAGAAGGGATGATCCAGTGGTCTGGATATTGCCTGCTCTCTCCTCTGTTCCCCCTTACATGCCAAGGGGAGGTGGGTCCCTCCCTACTGCACAGGAGACCAGGTCTGGGAAACCTACCAACAGTCCATGATGGAAACTGGAAAAGGAAACTGATGTTTTGATTCAGCGAATATTTGAAATTATTTCATTCTAAAGAAAAATATCCCAATTAAAGTGCTAAGCATTCAGTATTCACAAACAGAAAACAGATGCAACATGTGTTCAATTTGAAACCGGCTTGGGAATAACTCCCCGAAACTGAATGTGGACATATTTAAACAATATAATTCATAACAGAGCTCTGGAGGGGTTTCTAAGAGGAGACAAAGGAGTACTATACACACATTTAGCTATCCCTAGAGTATGGGCATGTACCAAATGTAATAAATATATGTCCGCTATTTAGCTCTGCAATTTCCACATGTTTTTTAAGTGACTGCATTCCTGATTACATAAGACACTAAAATCTTTTTAGAAATATGTGTAGTGGTAATGTTTTTAGAACCAAATTATAAAAATAATTAACCACTGGAAAATATTTTTTTTTCTATTTCTCAAGTTCAATGCTATCCTAAGAAAAAATTTCTTCTTCCTGATTTGGAAAATGAACTTGGAGCCAAGATTTACTTTCTCTTAGAAAGGAAACTTCAATAAAGTTTTCTCATCCTTTGATCCTTTTAGGAAAATGAGGTTTATCACTCTTCAGAACACAAAATTCTCAAAGATTTCTCGCATTCCTTTTGCATAAACATAAAAGTGTTTTTGGAGTGCAAACATAGTATCATAGTTTTTAAAAAATGGCTATCAGGATGGTTAAATTTTAGCCAATATTCCATCCAAGTGAATAAAAATGTTTTAACATGTCCATAAAATACTTCCATGTGTTTCTAACTAGAAAGATGATGGTGGATACCAAATTGTAAAATTTTAGAGTCAATACTGTTGTCAGTATTTTGTATGTATTTTTTTTTCTTTGTTTCAACAAGTGAGAGTTCTAACATTTTGAATGTGTTGTTTTAGCAACAGTTTTCACATTCAAAATAAATTTACATAGAATCTTTTCAACAAATATATAGAGTACTCCCCATGTATGAAACATTATACTGTGCTGTTATAAACTTTCCATTTGGATTAAACTTTTATATTGGTTAATTTATGTGTTAATTTTATTGACTGATTTTTTTTTTTAATTTATAGCTACTTTATTTATTTATTTATTATTTTATTTTTTTTGCTGTGTTGGGTCTTCGGTTCGTGCGAGGGCTTTCTCTAGTTGCGGCAAGCGGGGGCCACTCTTCATCGCGGTGCGCGGGCCTTTCACTATCGCGGCCCCTCCCGTTGCGGGGCACAGGCTCCAGACGTGCAGGCTCAGTAGTTGTGGCTCACGGGCCCAGCTGCTCCGCGGCATGTGGGATCCTCCCAGACCAGGGCTCGAACCCGTGTCCCCCGCATTAGCAGGCAGACTCTCAACCACTGCGCCACTAGGGAAGCCCTGACTGATTTTTTAGAAACAAATTTTCAACCTGATTTTTTTATACTACTTCCTCACTAATGTACTGTGTAATTGAGTATGTACCTCTGTAGTCTCAATTAATAAAAAGAGTGGGTTTAATATGGTGTATTTGCATCTAATAAAGTTTAAAATTATCCATCCTATTAAAAATGTGGAATAAGATTAAATGTAAGTAAAATTAGAAATATATAGATATAGTACACGGTCTAAGACTGCTGCAATATAAACATATGTGAACATCTAAAATACTAACATAGATTACATCATTGGCCCCAACTGGCCCTGCCCCACTTTCCCTCCTCCATATCCATACACTTTGCTGTGCCTCTTTGCAGTTCTCTCCCACAGTAGGCATTCTTCTTATTGACAGTTATTTAGATTGCATTCATTCTCTACCCTGGGCTTAGTCATTTGGATTTCTTTGGTCAATGGATGAAGCAGCATCAATAGTTTGCTAGCTCCAAGATTAGGCCTCAAAAGATTTTGGATATTTCCACTTTCTCTCTTGTGTTCCTGCCATCCACGAGAGAGATATGCCCAGGGCTAGCCACAGGTGCCAGAAGTAGGAATTTAGGCATGTGGAGGTGAGTCGCCCCAGCTAAAGTACCCTTGTCAAACCCAGCCCAGGGCAGAGCTCCCAGCTCACTTGTACCTGGAGCCCAACTCATACCTGCTGTATTAGTTTCCAGGGCTGTCATAACTAAGTACCACAGACAGGGTGGCTTAAACAGAAATTTATTTTCCCACAGTTCTGGAGGCTGGAAGTTTGAAATCAGGTGCTGGCAGGGTTGGTTTCTTCCGAGGCCTCTCTCCTGGGCTTGTAGATGGCCGTCTTCACGTTCATGTGGTGTTCTCTCTCTTTGTGTGTCTATGTCCAAATCTCCTCTTCTTGTTAGGACACCAGTCAGATTGGATTAGGGCCCACCATAATGACCTAATTTTAACTTGATTACTACTTTAAAGGCCCTGTCTCCAAATACAGTCACATTCTGAGGCACAAGGGGTTAGCACTTCAAAGTATGAATTTTTGGAGGACACGATTTGGCTCATAACATCAGTCAAACTCAGCCTAGATCAGGCAGTCCTCAGGTGTCCAACAGACTCACGTGCTGTAATAACAGATTAGCATTTTAAGGCACTGAGTTTTGAAGTACTCTGTAACAAAACATTAGCTAATCAATACAAATGGTATAAAAAAGTTTTTGAATAATTATTGGTGATGAGATTTTGAGTAATTAAAAATATTTTCTTTAAGATTTTGAGTAATTAAAAATATTTTCTTCAAAAATATTTTTTTCTACATATCCTTTTAAACTAGCATTTTGTGAGGGTAAAGTAATACTTTTCCATCATTATAAAAACAGAAAATATAGTAATATATAAAATGTAACCCCCCCAACCCTAGAGGAAATTATTTTCCTATTTACAAACACACACTCATACATATTTTTACACATATAGTCATACATAGTTTTACCCACAAAAGGTATTCCATCACACATACTTTAAACTGCTTTTTTTATAATAAAAATTTTTCCAAGGATAGCATTGTTAATAAATATAGAGCTACATTATAATTTTAATGACTGCATAGTATGTCTTTTCATCAATTTCCAGAATTTATTTACTAACTTCTTATTGACTATTATATAGATTGATCATTTTATTTTTTTTTACTAAAAATGATCATTTTTTTTTTTTTACTAAAAAAACCAAATCAAAACAAAAAAAAACATGTAATAGTAATGTTTCTTCCTAAAATGCTTTGAGATCTGGGGTTGAAAACACAAAATACACATAGAGACTATTATTGCTAACTCTAGTTTATTGTAAGATTCCAATTTCTGCCAACTTTACATAGATGGCTTTAGCAAAGCGTAAAGATGATAATGTATTTGGCCTTGGTGCAAAAGTCAGTGAATTGAAATAATGATGATGATAACACCAGAGCTGATGGCTTCATTTTATTAAACATTAATCCAATCAACATCTACTGGGTTACCTACAAAGTGTGTGACCCTGGCCTGTGCACTCCAGAAATGAAGCAGGCACAGATGTGACTTCAAATATCTTCCTACTTAGCAGGGGGAGCAGACAGAGAGGTATACAGCTGACCCTGAGGACTCACCACCTTAAGTCCACAAGGTTGCATATGGGATGAGGAAGGAAATTCAATGTAAATTTTGGAAAGAAGCATGTTTTCTAATCTTGTAATTGATAAACTGTACTTTTTTTTTTTTTAATTATTATTTATTTTATTTTATTTTGGCTGTGTTGGGTCTTCGTTTCTGTGCGAGGGCTTTCTCTAGTTGTGGCAAGCGGGGGCCACTCTTCATTGCGGTGCGTGGGCCTCTCACTATCGTGGCCTCTCTTGTTGCGGAGCACAGGCTCCAGACGCGCAGGCTCAGTAGTTGTGGCTCACGGGCCTAGTTGCTCCGCGACATGTGGGATCTTCCCAGACCAGGGCTCGAACCCGTGTGCCCTGCATTGGCAGGCAGATTCTCAACCACTGAGCCACCAGGGAAGCCCAAACTGTACTTCTTAAGAGTACTGCTTTTCTTCTTGGTTGTTCTTTCCAACTAAGAGAAGAAAACAATTCTGATTTCCCTAACAAGAGGATACATTTAACAACCCTCAATATCTTTCTAAGGAAGAGCCTCCTAGGCAAATATTTTCTTCGAAGTCCCTGGAGCTTTGGCCAGCCATCTGTTACTTGTGGTTCTGGTTTCTCTCCTGCCTTCTACCACTCCATCGCAGCCAGCCTGGCCGCAACAGGGAGTCAACACCCATCACACAAGGACCCCTCTATCTTCTGACCCCACCAAGGCGGCTGGTGGTGCTAAACTGCTGGTGCTATTTGTTACATGGCTTGGGGACCCCTCCTTGGCTGTGACTTGGTGCCAGAGAATCTTTACTTCTGGAGAATATGGTGGTGATGTGCTTGCATCATTTCTCCTCCAGAAAGCAAGGCATTCATTGTATAAGTAATGTACCACACAGAAGTGTTTTTCTCTGTAAAGTTGGGAACCTCTTTGGAGGGAACAATATTTTTATCTAAACACACTGTTTGAATTTAGGTTAGTGTGATACGGAAATTGTACAAAAGCCATGCCAGCCTACTTTCTGCACTTCTGTCAGTAAATTTAGAAAGCACAGATTAGTGCAGCTATATTGAGTTTTATTCCATTTAACGTTTTGAGCAATGCTATGTGTTTTCAGTATCAGGATTCTAGGAAACAAATACGCTGTCTGATAATGTAAATGACAGGTATATTTACCACACACTTACCTTCGGATACACTTGGTCAAAGCTCTATTTATGCAAAATAATGAGGCTGGGGACCAACAGGTGTATATATTTTCAATCAAGATGATAAAGGTCTGGGCCAAGGAGGAGATTAGATTTTACACTGGAAGATTTGTTAACAGACTAAATATAGGGAGTGGAAGATAAGGCTAGAGTCATTATAACAACAACAGCAACAATAAAAACAACAATAGAAACAACAACGATAATCACAACAACTATAGTTTATTGAAAGCTTCCTGTTGCTCAGCATCAGGCTAAGCATGGCATGTACTTACACTCTTTCTCCTCCACAACAACATTATAGAGGCAAATACTATTATTATCATTTCCATAGATTGAGGCACAAAGTGATTAAGTGACTTGCTTGTCACCTTAAAGGTAGAAAGTGACAGAGCTGGGATTTTTACCAGATCTTGGGCTCTTAATTACTGCACTGTACTGCTGATGGGCATTCATCTTTCACTGTTCTTTTCTGTACTGTGCAAGCTATTATTACTTTTATAATAAGATAATAATAAACACTTAAGGGGGGAGAAAATTGCTCAAGGCTTCTTATTTGAAGAGAACCACTAGTGCAGGGAGCTAAGACCCAGGCCTCCGATGGGGTTCATTATACCCACTACAGTCACTGGCTCATTTCCATGTCTAGATCTTTCTAAATGCAAGATGAGATAGCACTTCTAAGGAATTGCTTTGGGACCTTTGCACAGAGTTTCCTATTGACAAATGCACTGCACATGGGGAGGGCACCCTTCACAACATAGGTCCTGGGTTGTCCTGGGTGGTGTGCTTGCAGTAGTTTGTCTCTGGCTGTCTCTCTCTCAGAATCATTAATCATGACTTTACTATCCGTACCTTCTACATAAATAACCCCTACCCTTCCTCCTAGGCCCACTCATCAAGCTCCCTTTCCTCCGTAGCTCGCCTCCACCTGCCTCATTCTAGGGGAATCTCTACTGGCTTTGGCATTATCCACCTGTGCTCCAGCCTCCTGGAGAACAGTGTCACCTTCGGTCCACAGATGACCCAGGCAGTGATCCAGGCAGCCAGGGAGCTGGAAGCAGAAGAAAAGACGCACTGCCTCTCTCTTACCTGCTCTTTCAGGTCAGTAGAAACTGCCTTCTCGGGAGCACAGCAAGATACCCAACCAGTCATGAGGGAGTGTGCGGTTTCTTTACAGCTTTAATGAAACTTCAGAGTGATGAATAGCTTCGACATGTCTTATTGATGCCATGTCCACACTCATCTATATTCACATTGGCTCTTACAAGCTGTGAATCTCACAGAGCATTTGGGATAGGCATTGCATGGCGCAGTAATTAAATTCATCTCAGGCCTCCTCATTAAGGTCAGTGAGGTCTGTGATACCTTGTGTTTTCATTGACTGCAGAGGAGTCTTTGAAAATTCATTGTAATTTTTCCTTCTGTGAAGCTGGGCAGTAATCAACACTACGTACAAAGAAAGGAACAAACTGCTGATACACACAAACAGCATGGAGGAACCTCAAAAACTTTACCCTAATTGAAAGAAGCCATATAAAACGACTACATATTCTATGATTCCACTTATATGAAATGCTAGAAAGGGCAAAGCTATAGCAACAAAAGGACCAGAGCTTGCCTTTGGCCAGGGTTTGGAGGAGGGGGTTGACTTCAAAGGACACAAGGAAAGTTTCCGGGATGACAGAAATGTTTTATATCTGATTGTGGTGGTGATTATAAGACTGTGTACAATTTCAACATTCATCAACTATACACTTAAAATGGGTGAATTTTATTATGTGTAAATTATACCTCAATAAAACTGGAGGAAAACAAAGCAGCTTTAAAGACAGCGTGAGAGGAATTAAGCATCAAGGAAATCAGGAGAGGGTCGGGCTCAGATGAGTTTAAAGGAGGAATGGGTTGAACACCCAGACCTCTGCTTATAGGCTCTAATTTTGTGCTTTTCCTAGTTTAGCTCAGTGGGTCTCACACTGCAGGGTTTATAAGATTCACTGTACTGGGTTGTATATACAAAACCATGTTTATATGGATCATTTTATGGATAATTTAAGGTATTTTTCGAGAGTAATTTTGACTACACACAATTTTTGTCTTTCCTGTTCACGTTAGGTCCTAGCTGGCTAGAAGATGCAATTCCACTGAGTGATGGTGCCAGGATGGGGCAGCTGGGTTGGATCTTAAGGTCAGGAGCTAAGGCTGGGCAGCCTTTGAGTGGGAAAGCTGCCCACTCTGCCCACTCCCAAAGCCAGCTGTGTTATGCTCATCATAACTGGCTACCAAACCACTTCTGGTATTCACACTTTTTTTTTTTTTTAATATGGAACGCTTCACGAATTTGCGTGTCATCCTTGCGCAGGGGCCATGCTAATCTTCTCTGTATCGTTCCAATTTTAGTATATGTGCTGCCGAAGCGAGCACTGGTGTTCACACTTTTGCTTCAAACACACAACTCCAGCCATTGTTAGCTTCAAAGAGGGAGGCATTTGCAGAGCTGGCCTCATAATTACTTTTGTTGGTGTTAACTTCTCCTGGCATCACCCTGATCGGGGCTGTCACGTTCCCCCAATACATAAGGCAGAGGTGAAAGCAGGCAGCAATGCCATCACCGAGGCCTCACTTTTACCTCGGCAGGATTCTTAGTTAACCTCTCTGAGTGTCAACTAGGTCATTTGAAAATGGGGTGTTAACCCTTCACCCCCTCCCTAATTGCCAGCCAACTTGCACTAACACTCTCTTCAGACTCCAGGCCTTTGTACCTACTGTCCCTCTGCCTGGCTAACTCCTCAGCGTCCTTCAAGATTCAACTTAGTATCCCCTCCTCAAGAAGGCAATTCTCCCTGATGCTTGCCACCCTCCTCAGCAGCTGGAGTTCCGAGCCACTCCTGGGGCTCCTCCCACTTCTTGGGTTTCTACCTGCCCAGTAAGTACACTCATCTGCTTCCTTCTTGGCCCTCCCACTTGGCTCTGCATACCATAAAGGCACAGATGATGTCTACTTTTCTTCTATGCCTTATTCTGACGTAAGAATTTGGAAAATTTGTGTTAAATAGGAGAGGAATGGGATGACATCCCTCTAGGGCTTCAAATGAGACAGCAGATGTAAAGCATATAACCTAACACCTGACACACAGGAGACACTCAGTATTAGCCTTTCTTTTCACTCCCCCAACCCCTCCAAATCCCTCTTCTTAGAGGCTTTTGTCTGACTCTGTCCCCTAGTGGGAGAGGTGATTCAGTGGAATCCACTGAGGGTGATCCTTCCCTGTAAGGATTGATGGGATTTGGTTGGGAAATGTATATTTCTGGAATAGTTTTAACTTAGACTAGTTTTAAGAGGATATAGGTTCATCTATGAGGACATTATATAGAGTGATAAATGATGACCTCACTTCCTGGGAACATGTATAGTAAATTAGCTTGTACATTAATTAGGTGATAATTGCACTTTGGTGTGGACTGAAACTCAATAAACACATTATTGAAAACTGATAATTATAAATTGTAACAATAATAGTAGATGCTGAGATTCACTGCTAATATTATGGAACCTACTCAGCACAAAGCAAAGAAAAATTTTAAAGTGCAAATTCAGTTCTAGAAGTTAAACTTTACCATTAAAATTATTTAAATATAAATGCCTGGTGCAGATTTGATCGGGCAGTAAAGACTATTTTGGCCACTAGAGGGAGCTCATACTTTAAAAAAAATGGAGCAACCACACTGCCACCAACAGCCAATGTGGGTTTTTTTGTTTTTTTAAAAAATAAACTTCTTTATTTCTTTATTTATTTTTGGCTGTGTTGGGTCTTCGTTGTTGCGCGCGGGTTTTCTCTAGTTGCGGCGAGCGGGGTCTAATCTTTGTTGCGGTGCGCGGGCTTCTCATTGCGGTGGCTTCTCTTGTTACGGACGGAGCACAGGCTCTAGGTGGCCCAGGCTCAGTAGCTGCAGCACGTGGGCTTAGTTGCTCCGCGGCATGTGGGATCTTTCCGGACCGGGGCTGGAACTCGTGTTTCCTGCATTGTTAGGTGGATTCTTAACCACTGCGCCACCAGGGAGGCCTCCAATGTGGGTTTTAAAACTCGTAATGATGCTGCACTGATTTTTTGTTTCTTTGTTCTTTGAGGCTTCTTTCGTTGCTAACGTTCCAAAAGGATGGATAAGTGACAAGAATTGTAAATCCATGTGAATATATTAGAAATATTGTCCAGAAATGTCCAAAAGTGTAATCTCTGATGACACATAAAGTTGTGGATCTAATTTACTTTTTCTTTTTTTTCCAGAACATAAACTATTTTTTAAAGGTACTTTCTTTTAAATACCACATTTATTCAAAAGGAAAGTTTTAGAATTATTTATTTTGTTTTCATTTTTTCACGGATGGGAGAATTGGTGTCATAATTTTACCATTTCACATATGATACATGTATGAAATATGTAGTGTTTCAGGGTCATATTAACCTCTGGAATGTCCCCTAAAACTACTCCTTTTACCCGTGCTCAGTGCCATAGGCAAGTGCAAGAGCTCGTTGTTCTCCCCTGGATGGTCATGATAGTTTTTTCTTGGCCTCCCCGTCACAGGCCACTCCTGTCTACTGTCTCCCAAATGCAATTTACTTTATACATGGCTCTCAGACTAATTTTCATGAAACAAATTTTTTTATTACATCACCTTTCTGCTCAGAAACCTTTAGTAGCTCCCTATTTCTACAAAACAAAGCCACAAATTCCCGCTCGGCATTCAAGATCCAATTCAATGCCACCTCCTCTTCAGACCCATCAGTCCCAGGCTGGAATAATTCTCTCCCTCTCTTTCCTAAGTTCTCATGGCACTTTTTCTCTGTACTGACCTTTATTTTATGGTTCCTTGAGACCATGTTTGGTATCACATCCAAGAGCAACTTCTTTAAAGGCATGAGTCCTTGTTCTGACCAGACAGCAGGCTTTGCCTTAGCAAATATATGAAGCTGAAGGTCTGCCTAAGAGAACCAGACTGGGGAGACATTCTGAGGCAGCATGAATAGAACCTGGTGTTCTATTGCTATGTAAAAAGCCATCTCAAACTTAGGGGCTTAAAGTGACAATTTATTATTAGCTCTCAAGCTTCTGGGGGTTGACTAGACCCAGCTGGATGGTTCTTGCTTGGAGTCTCAAGTGCGTTTGCAGTCAGATGGTGGTTCAGCTGGAGTCATCTGAATGCTCAACCAGCCTGGACATCCAAGATGGCGTCCTCACTTACGTGTCTGCCCATCCAGGCTGGGACAGCTGAAATCTCTAGGGGCTCGCCAAGCATTTTGTTCTCTTCCTGCGGTTCCTCCATGCGACTACATGGGACTTCCTCAAAGCATGGTGGTCTCAGGTTAGACTTCCTACATGGTGGCTGACTTTCCCCAGAATGCGCATTTCAAAAGACCCTGGTAGAAGCAGCAAGGCTTCTTGGGAAGTCACACCCAGAGCCGCAGCCCAGATTCAGTGTGGGAGGGGGCTGCACAGGAGCACAATACTGGGAGGAGTGGTTCAGGGGCCCTCTCTGGAGACCAGCTACCTCACCTGCTAACATTTTCAATGTGGAAAATGTCTGAAGCTAGACCAATCAGAAGAACTGGAAAAGATCAGGGTAACAAAAACTTAATTGCAAGACAAAAGGGATGGTCAGTCAATATTGTTTACTACATCCACAAATCCTTTTACCCTTTTCTCATCAAGAGGTGGGAGCTATGCTCCCTCCCCCTAAAACTGGGCAGGCTTTTCTGACTGTGATGCTATGTAACTTCCAAGGCAAGTTCAAAAAAGGCAGTGACGATATTTCCAACCTGCTTGCTGGAATACTTGCTCTTGTAACCTTCAGCTTCTATATAAGCAGCCTGCCTTCCTGAGGCTGCCATGTTGTGAGGAAGTCCAAACTAGTCCATGTGGGATATAGAACATACTGTCATTCATTTACTGTCATCATTTAGACGTCATATAAAGTGGGGGCTGGGAATTCCTGATGTATTTGCTCTGGAGAGATGTTTAAATTCTCAGATGCTTAACAGAGAGCCATAGGAATTGGATGGGGGCACTGGAGGACATGGTTTTGTAACCCTGATGACCCTTTTAAAACGAGATTGGGGGGCTTCCCGGGTGGCGCAGTGGTTGAGAATCTGCCTGTTAATGCAGGGGACACGGGTTTGAGCCCTGGTCTGGGAAGATCCCACATGCCACGGAGCAACTAGGCCCGTGAGCCACAACTACTGAGCCTGTGCGTCTGGAGCCTGTGCTCCGCAACAAGAGAGGCCACGACAGTGAGAGGCCTGTGCACCGCGATGAAGAGTGGTCCCCGCTTGCCGCAACTGGAGAAAGCCCTTGTACAGAAACGAAGACCCAACACAGCCATAAATAAATAAATAAATAAATAAATTTATTAAAAAAAAAAAAAAGGAGCCAAAAAGAAGGCTTACTCATTTAAAAAAACAAACAAACAAAAAAACAACAACAACAAAAAAAACGAGATTGGAGGCTGATTTAAGACGGGGTGGGCAAGAATAAAGTAAGCAGGTAGGATACAGACTACCCATCAAATAACTTTGGACCTTCTGCTTTTTCACTCCTATTTTAGGCTAAGTGTTCAGTATGCTGTTCTTTCCTTTAGTTCAGCTTTTGAAACTCTTTTCTTTTTTTTTTTTCAAACCACTAGCACATCCCAGTGTAGCTCTACCACTTTCCTATCACATTATGTACATCACAGTGCTACATGGTTTTTGTTGTTGTTGTTGTTGTTTTAAATTTTTATTTATTTATTTATTTTTGGCTGTGTTGGGTCTTTGTTGCTGCACGTGGGCTTTCTCTAGTTGTGGCTCGCGGGCTCTAGGCAGGCGGGCTTCAGAAGTTGTGGCTCACGGGCTTAGTTGCTCTGCAGCATGTGGGATCTTCCCGGACCAGGGATCGAACCCATGTCCCCTGCATTGGCAGGCGGATGTTTAACCGCTGCACCACCAGGGAAGCCCTCTTTTATTTCTTTAAAGGTCATTTCACCTAAAAGTTAAAGACTTACCATGGGTCCTGTAAGTGTGAAAAGCCTGGAAGGAAATGGTTTTGGCATGTTTGGGTGAAGCTAAGTTTTGAGGGACACCAGTGCCAGGGGTCCCAAACTGATTCCTTTCATCCTTCTGCCCTGCTACCTGTGTTTCTGTAGCACAGTCAAACATTCTTGGGGAGAATAAAGCCCACTGACCTCATCCCAAGAAAATCAGTAACAAACAAACATCCAGTTATCTTTGAGAAGGAAAGAAGATGACATTGAGAGATAGCTAGAGAAAAAGAGCTAGAACCACTGGTCACTCTTTCAGGCTTCCCAGTGGGAACTTGATGCCTCTGATAAACAAAGGCGCTGGCAGGAAGGAAGCTAAAGGTAGAGGAGGGGGCTGGCAGGCCCCGACGAAGCAGGGACAGCTGGAAGAGAAGCCTGGGCTGGGGATCTCCGGGTCTCTTCTTCAACAACCTTTGAGTCCCTCCTTCTGAATCAAGGCTCCTGGTGACGCCCTCTGGCCTGGGGGACGTAGGTGAATCTGAAGCTCCCCAGAGGGCAATAAATGCAGGTTTTGTGCTTGTAACTGGGAAGAAGTGGGCAGCACTGGAAGCAATCAAGATTGAGGGTACAAGGAACCTTCTTGCCAAACCCATTCCCAGGCTTTCTAACTCTCTAGGAACAGCAGGGAGAGAATGCCTTGGCCAGTTTCCTGTAATTCAGGCAGTGGAGCCGGGGCCTCAGTGAGCGCTCACTCTGAGAAAACAAATGCACAAGAGAAAAGGACAAGAAGGAGGAAAAGCCAGCTAGGCAACTCCAAAGGGATCAGCGGGTAAGCTCGGGGGCAAACTGCTTTGGTGCAGGAAGGAAGTAAAGCACAAACAGGATCCGAGCGAGGTCACTTGTTTTGCAGGAGAGGGTGGGGGGAGGGGGAGGGGCCGGGGCGTGAATGTGCAGAATTCGGTCAGAGCTTCCAGATCCTGGGCCGCCCCGCCTACAGCACATTGCAGAGCAGCCAACCCTGCTCGCTGAGCACTCAGCTGTACAGCCCTCGCCAAATCTGTCAAGGTCATCAAAAACTTAATATCCCTCTGATCGCAAGATCGACACCAAGAGTTACTTTCCTGGGGAGCTGCCGGGGTGAAGGGGAGGTAGTGAGAGTTCCTAGGAGAACTTTTGTGATCCGCTCAGAATTTTTTTTTTTTTTATGACACAACTGCAGGTTAATTTTATTGCCAGAGTCTAATTATCAACTCAATTTTCAAAGGTAACAGCTAATATTTTATCTTTAAAAAGTATAAACAAGGTTAATACATGATTAATATAATAATCTGCAATAAAAACAAAAAATAATACCTCAATGACAATTCATACTGAAGCTGATATTTATGCAGATATTTGAGTTAGAATATGATTGAAATCCACATAAAACCATTTATCTAGGGAAATATTACTGCACACACTCAGAATATTTTCACAAATTCTTAGATGTATTCAGTGAGTTTCCTTTTTATGAAAATGCCATTCCCTGAACAGATTGTACTGATTTTCTGGAGTCATTTCTTCAGTGCACTTTTACTTTATGACCTTTCATGGTCAACTTTATGCATGGTGTTACTTTGGTTGAACAGTAGATAATAAGAACTTTCTCATGGACCTTTTTGCTCAACATTTGTTTCTAGAGACAACTTTAGGACCTTTAGGGTGTGAAAGAATATCAGCCTGGCCTTATCACATGGTCTTCCGTACCAAAAGATAAATAAGTTTAGGTATTAGAGAGAAAGAAGAAAAGATAGCATAGATCAAGAATCCAAAAAGGTCAGTAGCTCACAGTCTTTCAAGAAGTAAAGATTCCTTCACTCTTGGGTGGTATTTCCCACTGTTTTACAAAAGGTGGTAACTTTCTTTTGACTTAACTCATTTTGTTCATGTTTTCCAGAACTCCAAATAAGCAGAATTCAGTAACAAGTAAGAGTGGGGAGATCAAATGCTCAGATTAAAAAAAAACCAAACCCTCTCCTAAGGACTTTTTAAGTGGATTCAGCTGCTCTCACCTGATAACTACTATCTTCTCTGGCACTTTCTACTCTGGGCTATGACAAGTCACACCAGCCATGTGAGCTCACATGTCACCTATGTGACCCTAGATGGGAAGGTGGGGACACCTTTATAAAACAATGGGCCCAGGATGGGAAAGCAAAGGGAATGGGCAGCTGGCCAAGCTAAACAGGTAATTTTATATCCCAGGGAATTTACAGGCTGCTTCTGGGTCTAAATAAGATGCAATGAGGTGATTTCTCTGCAGGCTCCTTGCACGTGCCGCAGAGAGGGCCCAGGCTTGGGCCCACCTGTCTTAACATTTTCCTTTACATTGTTTCTTCCACCTGGTACTCTAACTTGAATTTTTTTCTGGAAACAATCACCTGGCAAGGATTAGTCCTAGATATCACTCAGGGATCACTAGGCACAACTGGATTCTTACACTGGTAGAAAGGTGTCTTCTATTTATTATTATTTTTATTTTATTTTATCGTCTTTTTTGACCTCACCATGCGGCATGCAGGACCTTAGTTCCCTGACCAGGGATCGAACCCGTGCCCCCTGCAGTGGAAACGAGGAGCCCTAACCACTGGACCGCCAGGGAAGACCCAGAAATGGGTCTTTTAAATGGAGTGTCCTGAAATGATTCTTGGGGAATCCAGTGAACTATTTGTGGTAGAAGCCTTTGTTGCAAAGACGATGGTCAAGGCAGTGCTTTTTCAAAGTGGTAGAAGTTACAACTGAAATTTAAGACAATTTAAGATCTATCTAGTTATAAAATGGATATACGTATCTACCTCTCTCTACATATGATATATTCATATCTGTTTAAGACAGCTGCATAAGAGAGATGTGGTTTTAATGTGACAAATGTGACTGCATTTCCCTCTCCAATGTAATAATAAAATATTCCTCTTTCTCCCCTGCAGCTCTTCTATTTTTGACTGTGTGCTTGCAGCAGAAAGTAGTCTAAAGAAGTTGTAACTATTGCCCAGTGATTGGCTTACAAGAAGGTGAGAAGTGGAGTTCACTGTTGTGATTATTTAAGTATAACAGCTGCAACAACAAAAATGCCTATATTTGACTTCATTGGAATCTCATAAAACGTGCATTTCAGTTACCCAAATTCAACCATTAGTGATAAGAGCTGGTAATTGTACCTTCTAGTTCTCTCAATGGCAGGTTACTTAGACTGAGCTTCCAACAGGAGACTGACTGTCCACCTGGTGCTCAGCCAACAGTGATATGTCCTCATGTTGGAGGAAAAGGTCGCTTCATGTGACATACTTAGAACTTGTATGGTGGAAAGAAATTTTGAGATCTATTTTGACTCTTCATGATTTCTATTATACATGTATAAGATGTGTTTCCACCTGGGTATATGATGATGTTCCAGGCCTGTTCTGAGTACTAGTAATAGGAATTTAGTTCCAGCAGGGCATGTTTGGATGTACTTCCAGAAATTCTACTGGTCTGAAGACTTAATGAGTCTTCTGGGAGAGACAACTGTTGACTTATATCAGAAGCCAAAGGCTCATCTCTCCATTCCCTGAGCTTGGGGAATAGGTGGCATCATTCTATCCTTAAAGCATAGGAGTACTGCTGTGATTATTCAGGTCAAAAGATGTTCTACTGACCATTTTTTGACTTAGTATTCCAGTTTCTAATCTACCCCAAAGATGCACTGGCAAGTATGGGAAGACGTATGCACAAGATTATTCACGGGATCACTATTTGTTTTTTGGAAACAACTCAAATGTTGATCAAAGGGGGACAATCAGCGATGGTTACATCCATACAATGGAATATTATACAGCTATAAAAAGTAATGAAGAATATTATCTCTATATAACCCTATGAGAAGATCTCCAGGATATATTGTCAATGAATTAAATGTTAAGACATGATCACTAAAACAAAACAATATGAAAATTTGAACTTATGTATTGGGGGTTGATGGCACATTCCCTCAGGGAGGAAATATTTCAAGTGACTTTAACACATGGGAATTAACTCTAGAGCCCAAGTGGGATATATATATCCTTAGATCAGAAGGAACTGCGGAAAAAACAAAAACAAAAAAACTTCAAATTTTTCAATAATTATATTGTTGCTATTGTTATTCTGAGACTGTTGGATACGTTTTGTGGGGTAAAGCAAATGAGTAATTATGTAGGTGTTGCTGGGAACCAGGATTCTGAGTATGAAAGGAGATACAGATGTAAGATAGACAAGACCAGATCAAAGCCCTATGGTCCTGAACTAGAATTTGCATTGGAAACGTTAGTATCAACTTGTAATATTTTGTCTACATCTATCTGTTTATCTACCTATCATCTATCATCTGTCCATCTCTAATCTCCTAGCTTTGTTCCCTGAAGAGGCCTAGAAACAATGAACAACCCATTAGGAACATGCATCCCTAACACAGAGATTAGGAACCCTGAAGGAGGAGGGCTCCTTAGAGAAATATCTGGCTCCAGGTCTGCTCAAGATGACTCTTTAACATCTGGTCATATGTGAAAAGAAGGACACTATTGACAACCTCTATGACTGTGTCAAGAGGCGTCAGGAACTAACTTGCAGGGGCTCTCGTTTGAATATCAATAAAAATAGTAACTGGAATAAATGGAAGCACATTAACTCTGTTTACCTCTATGAGTTTATCAAAAAAAAAGGAGTCCCCTAGGAATGGCCGTCAGGGTGGCAGTAACAAATCCCCAGGACAGGTAAAGGGTTGCTTAACTGGTTAGGGGCAGCAGGGTGACCACGTCAGTGACAGCCACAAAGCAGCAGAGCGGGGATGGGGATGGGCACGGGCACAGCGGCAGCAGCATTCGGGATGCATCCGGAGGGTGCACGCCACGCTGGAGCCAGGTCAGCGGACAGGAGGCGCAGCAGGGCGCTGCAGAGTTGGGGTCCAGCGGGGACTGATGGAGACTGGCAACCACAGGACGTTCTTCTCCATGTGGTCTTGCTTCTGATGCTGTGACCCGGGCAATCAGAGTTAGGAGCATTAACATCAAGGAAATTGAAGTCAGTTACCCTGAGAATCTCATATTATTGTAGAAAAATCTAAGCATAGAGCTTTATCATTAAAATCAATCAATTTGGGACTTCCCTGGCGGTCCAGTGGTTAGGACTCCACACTCCCACTGCAGGGGGCGCGGGTTCATCCCTGGTGGGGGAACTAAGATCCCGCACGTGGCCTGGGGCGGCCAAAACAAAACAACAATCAACTTTAGAAGCCAAAATATTTTCCCGCTTTTTTATTTCAAGTAGAACGTTCGTCTGAAAACTAAGATCTGCAACCATCTTGCTGGCATTCATATGTGAGAAAGGGTTTTTGCTCTCAGCTGAAACCCTCCGCAGCCCACCCACCACTAATTCCTCTTCACTCTGGCGCGCAGAGCTAAGTAAGTGACTCAGCTCGCTTTGGCTTTAAGTCATAGATACTATGGGCTGTTCAGTGAGAGAGGCTGAGCAGGGACTGGGGCTAAGCTTGCTTGGCTCACGAGCCTGAAGTTTTGCCTGACTGAGGTGCTATGATTGAATTTATATGTTTTTATGACTGCAGGCTTATTTCCCGGTTTTTCAGATTTAAAGAAACTATTTGAAATAATAAACTTCCTTTTTCTCTTGTGATTGGATCTATGGTGGTAATAAAAAAAATAAAGGACAGCTGTGCAGAGGGGTAACCATGACTCCAAAACTTCTGGCCAACTTTGGGTAACAACAAAGGCCTGAAATGCAAAAAATGGAAATCTCCTTTGGAGCAAACATTCCCAACCCTTCATCATCTTCATCCCAACCCTTGCGGTATCCGCAATATTGCGGTTTGGGAGAGAGCAGTGATTCACAGGGCTTTAAGCCTGGAGACCTGGGAGCCGGGAGGAGCAATTTGGTAGAATTTCCTCTTGCTACCTGGTCTCATTTATTGATAAATCTGAACCCCACCATCAATCCGTCTTTTCCTCTGTCCAGGTATATATGCCTTCCTGACTTCCTAATGAAAGTAAACTCTTCAACAGCAGACCTCACCGTAGGCAAAAGCAGAACAGTTGAACACTGACTTAAGGAAAATGTATAGATTCCTTATCTTCTACAGGGAGAGAGAAAGTGCAGAAAAACAAACATTTTTATTATTTAATATAAATACTCAATTTGACCTATGTTTAGTGCTGTGCCTCATTATTATGCTGGTACCTGAGTCTCAAAAACAAGGTTCTGGAATGCCATTCTGGCCTGCATGTTTGATTCTGTGAAAGGTGTTTGGTGCTTTTTCAAGCCAGGGGGTGACATGGTCAAGTGCACATGTTAGAAAAACCCAACCGGCAGCATTAAGGACTGCAGATTAAAGAGGAGGAGACCCTACAAGTGAGACCACTGCCTGCAAGGGAGTTATTTAAAGAATGACCAGAAATCTCATTTGCTAGAAAATATTAGTTATGAAGATGCCAATATTGGGATAACTAAAAGACATGGGCTAAATTCCCATGATTTTCAGACTTAACAGGACTATGGTATCTAATGTACAGCTAGAATACGAAGGGTTATCAGACAGCTATGGGTTGATTTGTTCCAGAAATTGCAAAGAAGAAAGCAAGAAAGCACTGAGTGAACAGAACTTTAAAAGGAGAAGGGATACAGAATATTCCAGTTAAGACCTATGTTGTGGAAACTGCCTGTATCAGTCAGGGTTCAGCCAGAGAAGCAGAACCAGTAGGATATGTATGTCTACAGGAAGAGAATTGCCTTACACAATTGCGGGAGCTGTCTAAGCAAGCCCCAAGTCCACAGGATAAGCAGTTAGGAAGGGAAGGTAACTAGCCAGCTCAAGCTCAAGTTTGTGGATTTCCAGCTGGCTATTCTGAGAGAAAATTATATCAAACTGTTGCCTCCACTTTTGATGGGAAGAAACATGAATGAGAGCAAACTAGTGGCAATTTCTTATTATTTTCAACTGTTTTTTTAAATAAGAAAATGAATGCAAAATACCAAGTCAGGCAACATATTAAAGATTTCAAAAGACTAAGACAATGTAAATGAGGAGATAGAAGGTATGAAATTGCTTAAAGAGAGGAGAGAACAAAGAGAAAGGAGGAAAGAGGAGAGGAAGCTGGGGCTGGCGTCTGCTGGAGTAGACACCCAGTTAGACCTAGAGATACTGCCACCCTCAAGTGGTTTGGACCTTTTATTAAAGAGTTGCAACTATGATAAGCAGTCCTTAACTTACACTGTTAAAGTAATTTATTCATTCAACAAATATTTATTAAGCCTCCGCTATCTGCCAGGCACATGGCATATATAACAGCTAGGGAAACACAAGTGAGCCAAGGAAGACCTGTTGTGGTTGATTCTCTTACCATGTCTTTTCTCAGGCCTGTGCATAACTGAAGTCGGAATAGATACTTGAAATGTAAGACATTTTTCATCCTAGGATAAAATCAGAAGATTAACTAAAGAAAGAACAAAAATCCTATTTCTCTGATGCTTCTATGTTTTTATTTTCATAGAAGGAAGTTATGATTATTACCCCTGTCTAGACATTTCCAGTCAGACATTACATGGTTTGTCCAAAAAAAAATTTTTTTTTTTTATATAGATAGCAAACAAAAAGAAATGCAGTAAAGCTGTGATTTTCCCAATGTTAAAATCTGACCATCAGTAATTTCCCTTTGGCCTTCAGGAATTGAATTTGTTTAAAGGTTTCTAATTACCTTATAAGAGGCCTCATCTTTTAAATATATAGACTTAAGTATTTACAGATGAAATAATGTGATGTCTGGCATTTTCTTCAAAATAATCTAGAGGAGAGAAAGTATGTGAGGGTATAGATGAAATAGGATTAGCCAGGAGTTGATAATTATGAAAGTTAGGTGATGCATACATGGCATTACTTATTATTTTTTAATATATAAATATATTTATTTATTTATTTTTGGCTGCTTTTTTTGGCTCTTTGCTGCTGTGCGCGGCTTTCTCTAGTTGCGTCGAGCAGAAGCTACTCTTTGTTGCGGTGCGTGGGCTTCTCATTGCTGTGGTTTCTCTTGTTGTGGAGCATGGGCTCTAGGCGCACAGGCTTCAGTAGTTGTGGCACGTGGGCTCAGTAGTTGTGGCTTGCAGCCTCTTGAGCACAGGCTCAGTAGTTGTGGTGCACGGGCTTAGTTGCTCCATGGCATGTGGGATCTTCCCAGACCAGGGCTCGAAGCTGTGTCCCCTGCATTGGCAGGTGGATTCTTAACCACTGCGCCACCAGGGAAGCCCTGGCATTATTTATACTATTGACATTTTGTCTACTTTATATATATCTGGAACTTTCTATAATAAAGCACTTTTTTTTTTTTTCCACACACACACACTGTATTTTATTTTTACAAGAGATAAATAGACTGACACCAAGCATTGTACATGGATGACCACAACAAAAGCAACAATGATTGCAATTACCAAACATGAAACACACTTATACTATGTCATAATATTGACATTCAGTCCAGTAATCCTCCACTGTAACAGCTCCTTTACTTTGCAGTGAAAATTGATTTGTATATTCTTTTCCTCTGAGTCCTTGTGGGATTTTTTTTTTTAATTCAGACAGAAAGTCACAAAAATTATACTCATCCTCATCAGTTCACTCAGTCCCATGTAATTAATTTCTTTTTTTTTCATCTTGATCTTTTGTTAGCACTTTTATGAGTTCATCAGTTTTTCATTAGAGTTCTGAAAATGCTTATTCATTCAGTTCAGCAGTACAGTCAGTTACCAGAAACCTGTACTTGTCAGAGTCTTTTCCATGAATTTCTTGAAGATGAAACCCTTTTATAGGAACATATTTGCAAAATCATCAGAGTACACCCAGAACTGTCTGTAAATGACAAAAGACTTAAAAATGACCACGGTTAAAGATTTGATGAAAGTTCATAATAATGCAGTTGACAAGAAAATTAGTTATTTCTGAGATATACATTTTAAAGTAATAACTAGGATTATTACTTATAACATTATACCAGAACATATAAGATTTTTAGACGTTTCCTGTAATGTCTGAAACATTTATATTAACATATTTCCATACATATTTCCATACAAATACAAATATAAGATTTTTAGAAATTTCATGTAATGTCTGAAACATTTATATTAACATATTTCCATACATATTTCCATACAAATACAAATATAAGATTTTTAGAAATTTCATGTAATGTCTGAAACATTTATATTAACATATTTCCATACATATTTCCATACAAATACAAATATAAGATTTTTAGACGTTTCCTGTAATGTCTGAAACATTTATATTAACATATTTCCATACATATTTCCATACAAATACAAATATAAGATTTTTAGAAATTTCATGTAGTGTCTGAAACATTTATATTAACATATTTCCATACATATTTCCATACAAATACAAATATAAGATTTTTAGAAATTTCATGTAATGTCTGAAACATTTATATTAACATATTTCCATACAAATAACCCAATGAAAGTTTAGTATTAGTTGTTTTGTTTGTTTTTTTATACTGCAGGTTCTTATTAGGCATCAGTTTTATACACATCAGTGTATACATGTCAATCCCAATCGCCCAATTCAGCACACCACCATCCCCACCTCATCGCCGTTTTCCCCCCTTGGTGTCCATATGTCCATTCTCTACATCTGTGTCTCAACTTCTGCCCTGCAAACTGGCTCATCTGTACCATTTTTCTAGGTTCCACATACATGCATTAATATACGATATTTGTTTTTCTCTTTCTGACTTACTTCACTCTGTATGACAGTCTCTAGATCCATCCACTTCTCAACAAATGACTCAATTTCGTTCCTTTTTATGGCTGAGTAATATTCCATTGTATATATGTACCACAACTTCTTTATCCATTCGTCTGTTGATGGGCATTTAGGTTGCTTCCATGACCTGGCTATTGTAAATAGTGCTGCAATGAACATTCGGGTGCACGTGTCTTTTTGAATTACGGTTTTCTCTGGGTATATGCCCAGTAGTGGGATTGCTGGGTCATATGGTAATTCTATTTTTAGTTTTTGAAGGAACCTCCATATTGTTCTCCATAGTGGCTGTATCAATTTACATTCCCACCAACAGTGCAAGAGGGTTCCCTTTTCTCCACACCCTCTCCAGCATTTGTTGTTTGTAGATTTTCTGATGATGCCCATTCTAACAGGAGTGAGGTGATACCTCATTGTAGTTTTGATTTGCATTTCTCTAATAATTAGTGATGTTGAGCATCTTTTCATGTGCTTCGTGGCCGTCTGTATGTCTTCTTTGGAGAAATGTCTATTTAGGTCTTCTGCCCATTTTTGGATTGGGGTGTTTGTTTCTTTGATATTGAGCTGAATGAGCTGTTTATATATTTTGGAGATTAATCCTTTGTCCGTTGATTCATTTGCAAATATTTTCTCCCATTCTGAGGGTTGTCTTTTCGTCTTGTTTATGGTTTCCTTTGCTGTGCAAAAGCTTTGAAGTTTCATTAGGTCCCACTTGTTTATTTTTGTTTTTATTTCCATTACTCTAGGAGGTGGATCGAAAAAGATCTTGCTGTGATTTATGTCAAAGAGTGTTCTTCCTATGTTTTCCTCTAAGAGTTTTATAGTGGCCAGTCTTATATTTAGGTCTCTAATCCATTTTGAGTTTATTTTTGTGTATGGTGTTAGGGAGTATTCTAATTTCATTCTTTTACATGTGGCTGTCCAGTTTTCCCAGCACCACTTATTGAAGAGACTGTCTTTTCTCCATTGTATATCTTTGCCTCCTTTGTCATAGATTAGTTGACCACAGGTGCATGGGTTAATCTCTGGGCTTTCTATCTTGTTCCATTGATCTATGTTTCTGTTTTTGTGCCAGTACCATATTGTCTTGATTACTGTAGCTTTGTAGTATAGTCTGAAGTCAGGGAGTCTGATTCCTCCAGCTCCATTTTTTTGCCTCAAGACTGCTTTGGCTATTCGGGGTCTTTTGTGTCTCCATACAAATTTTAAGATGATTTGTTCTAGCTCCGTAAAAAATGCCATTGGTAATTTGATAGGGATTGCATTGAATCTGTAGATTGCTTTGGGTAGTATACTCATTTTCACAATGTTGATTCTTCCAATCCAAGAACATGGTATATCTCTCCATCTGTTGGTATCATCTTTAATTTCTTTCATCAGTGTCTTATAGTTTTCTGCATACAGGTCTTTTGTCTCCCTAGGTAGGTTTATTCCTAGGTATTTTATTCTTTTTGTTGCAATGGTAAATGG
This sequence comes from Balaenoptera acutorostrata, assembly GCF_949987535.1. Classification (NCBI taxonomy): domain Eukaryota; kingdom Metazoa; phylum Chordata; class Mammalia; order Artiodactyla; family Balaenopteridae; genus Balaenoptera; species Balaenoptera acutorostrata. The sequence continues at coordinate 47,279,821 of NC_080077.1, forward strand.
GAGTGTTTCCATAATTTCTCTTTCAGATTTTTCATCATTAGTGTATAGGAATGCAAGAGATTTCTGTGCATTAATTTTGTAACCTGCAACTTTACCATATTCATTAATTAGCTCTAGCAGTTTTCTGGTGGCAGTTTTAGGATTCTCTATGTATAGTATCATGTCATCCGCAAACAGTGACAGTTTTATTTCTTCTTTTCCAATTTGTATTCCTTTTATTTCTTTTTCTTCTCTGATTGCCGTGGCTAGGACTTCCAGAACTATGTTGAATAATAGTGGTGAGAGTGGACATCCTTGTCTCGTTCCTGATCTTAGAGGAAATGCTTTCAGTTTTTCACCATTGAGAATGATGTTTGCTGTGGGTTTGTCATATATGGCCTTTATTATGTTGAGGTAGGTTCCCTCTATGCCCACTTTCTGGAGAGTTTTTATCATAAATGGGTGTTGAATTTTGTCAAAAGCTTTTTCTGCATCTATTGAGATGATCATATGGTTTTTATTCTTCAATTTGTTAATATGGTATATCACATTGATTGATTTGCGTATATTGAAGAATCCTTGCATCCCTGGGATAAATCCCACTTGATCGTGGTGTATGATCCTTTTAATGTGTTGTTGGATTCTGTTTGCTAGTATTTTGTTGAGGATTTTTGCATCTATATTCATCAGTGATATTGGTCTGTAATTTTCTTTTTTTGTAGTGTCTCTGTCTGGTTTTGGTATCAGGGTGATGGTGGCCTCATAGAATGAGTTTGGGAGAGTTCCTTCCTCTGCAATTTTTTGGAAGAGTTTGAGAAGGATGAGTGTTAGCTCTTCTCTAAATGTTTGATAGAATTCACCTGTGAAGCCATCTGGTCCTGGACTTTTGTTTGTTGGAAGATTTTTAATCACAGTTTCAATTTCATTACTTGTGATTGGTCTGTTGATATTTTCTGTTTCTTCCTGATTCAGTCTTGGAAGGTTATACCTTTCTAAGAATTTGTCCATTTCTTCCAGGTTGTCCATTTTATTGGCATAAAGTTGCTTGTAGTAGTCTCTTAGGATGTTTTGTATTTCTGCGGTGTCTGTTGTAACTTCTCCTTTTTCATTTCTGATTTTATTGATTTGAGTCCTCTCCCTCTTTTTCTTGATGAGTCTGGCTAATGGCTTATCAATTTTGTTTATCTTCTCAAAGAACCAACTTTTAGTTTTATTGATCTTTGCTATTGTTTTCTTTGTTTCTATTTCATTTATTTCTGCTCTGATCTTTATGATTTCTTTCCTTCTGCTAACTTTGGGTTTTGTTTGTTCTTCTTTCTCTAGTTTCTTTAGGTGTAATGTTAGATTGTTTACTTGAGATTTTTCTTGTTTCTTTAGGTAGGCTTGTATAGCTATAAACTTCCCTCTTAGAACCGCTTTTGCTGCATCCCATAGGTTTTGGGTCGTCGTGTTTTCATTGTCATTTGTCTCTAGGTATTTTTTTATTTCCTCTTTGATTTCTTCAGTGATCTCTTGGTTATTTAGTAACGTATTGTTTAGCCTCCATGTGTTTGTCTTTTTTACGTTTTTTTCCCTGTAATTCATTTCTAATCTCATAGCGTTGTGGTCAGAAAAGATGCTTGATATGATTTCAATTTTCTTAAATTTACTGAGGCTTGATTTGTGACCCAAGATGTGATCTATCCTGGAGAATGTTCCGTGTGCACTTGAGAAGAACGTGTAATCTGCCGTTTTTGGATGGAATGTCCTATATATATCAATTAAATCTATCTGGTCTATTGTGTCATTTAAAGCTTCTGTTTCCTTATTTATTTTCATTTTGGATGATCTGTCCATTGGTGTAAGTGAGGTGTTAAAGTCCCCCACTATTATTGTGTTACTGTCGATTTCCTCTTTTATAGCTGTTAGCAGTTGCCTTATGTATTGAGGTGCTCCTATGTTGGGTGCATATATATTTATAATTGTTATATCTTCTTCTTGGATTGATCCCTGGATCATTATGTAGTGTCCTTCCTTGTCTCTTGTAACATTCTTTATTTTAAAGTCTATTTTATCTGATATGAGTATAGCTACTCCAGCTTTCTTTTGATTTCCATTTGCATGGAATATCTTTTTCCATCCCCTCACTTTCAGACTGTATGTGTCCCTAGGTCTGAAGTTGGTCTCTTGTAGACAGCATATATATGGGTCTTGTTTTTGTATCCATTCAGCCAGTCTATGTCTTTTGGTTGGGGCATTTAATCCATTCACGTTTAAGGTAATTATCGATATGTATGTTCCTATGACCATTTTCTTAATTGTTTTGGGTTTGTTTTTGTAGGTCCTTTTCTTCTCTTGTGTTTCCCACTTAGAGAAGTTCCTTTAGCATTTGTTGTAGAACTGGTTTGGTGGTGCTGAATTCTCTTAGTTTTTGCTTGTCTGTAAAGCTTTTGACTTCTCCATCAAATCTAAATGAGATCCTTGCTGGGTAGAGTAATCTTGGTTGTAGGTTCTTCCCTTTCATCACTTTAAGTATTTCATGCCACTCCCTTCTGGCTTGCAGAGTTTCTGCTGAGAAATCAGCTGTTAACCTTATGGGAGTTCCCTTGTATGTTATTTGTCGTTTTTCCCTTGCTGCTTTCAGTAATTTTTCTTTGTCTTTAATTTTTGCCACTTTGATTACTATGTGTCTCGGCGTGTTTCTCCTTGGGTTTATTCTGTATGGGACTCTCTGCGCTTCCTGGACTTGGGTGGCTATTTCCTTTCCCATGTTAGGGAAGTTTTCAACTATAATCTCTTCAAATATTTTCTCTGGTCCTTTCTCTCTCTCTTCTCCTTCTGGGACCCCTATAATGCGAATGTTGTTGCGTTTAATGTTGTCCCAGAGGTCTCTTAGGCTGTCTTCATTTCTTTTTATTCTTTTTTCTTTAGTCTGTTCCGCAGCAGTGAATTCCACCATTCTGTCTTCCAGGTCACTTATCCGTTCTTCTGCCTCAGTTATTCTGCTATTGATTCCTTCTAGTGTAGTTTTCATTTCAGTTATTGTATTGGTCATCTCTGTTTGTTTGTTCTTTAATTCTTCTAGGTCTTTGTTAATCATTTCTTGCATCTTCTCAATCTTTGCCTCCATTCTTATTCCGAGGTCCTGGATCATCTTCACTATCATTATTCTGAATTCTTTTTCTGGAAGGTTGCCTATCTCCACTTCATTTAGTTGTTTTTCTGGGGTTTTTTCTTGTTCCTTCATCTGGTACATAGCCCTCTGCCTTTTCATCTTCTCTGTCTTTCTGTAACTGTGGTTTTTCGTCCACAGGCTGCAGGATTGTAGTTTTTCTTGCTTCTGTTGTCTGCCCTCTGGTGGTTGAGGCTATCTAAGAGGCTTGATGGGAGGCTCTGGTGGTGGGTAGAGCTGACTGTTGCTGTGGCGGTCAGAGCTCAGTAAAACCTTAATCCACTTGACTGTTGATGGGTGGGGCTAGGTTCCCTCCCTGTTGCTGTGGCGATCAGAGCTCAGTAAAACCTTAATCCACTTGACTGTTGATGGGTGGGGCTGGGTTCCCTCCCTGTTGGTTGTTTTGCCTGAGGCAACCCAACACTGGAGCCTACCCGTGCTCTTTGGTGGGGTTAATGGCAGACTCTGGGAGGGCTCACGCCAAGGAGAACTTCCCAGGACCTCTGCTGCCAGTGTCCTTATCCCCACGGTGAAACAGAGCCACCACTTGCCTCTGCAGGAGACCCCCCAACACCAGCAGGTACGTCTGGTTCAGTCTCCCCCAGGGTCACTGCTCCTTCCCCTGGGTCCCGATGCACACATTACTTTGTGTGTGCCCTCCAAGAGTGGGGTCTCTGTTTCCCCCAGTCCTGTCACAGTCCTGCAATCAATTCCCACTAGACTTCAAAGTCTGATTCTCTAGGAATTCCTCCTCCCTTTGCCGGATCCCCAGGTTGGGAAGCCTGACGTGGGGCTCAGAACCTTCACTCCAGTGGGTGGACTTCTGTGGTATAAGTGTTCGCCAGTCTGTGAGTCACCCACCCAGCAGTTATGGGATTTGATTTTACTCTGATTGCGCCCCTCCTACCGTCTCACTGTGGCTTCTCCTCTGTCCTTGGACGTGGGGTATCCTCCTTGGTGAAGTCCAGGGTCTTCCTGTCAATGATTGTCCAGCAGCCAGTTGTGATTCTGGTGCTCTCGCAAGAGGGAGTGAGAGCACGTCCTTCTACTCTGCCATCTTCAATAAAGCACTTTTTAAACTATCATATGACATATAGAAGAACCTAATATATCTAATATATGTATATATGGCATATAATACGTAATATATCTAACATAAAATATATAGAATATTACATGACTTTCTTGAGTGCTTAGAATCAGAATGTGAATGACAGATGAATTCAATCCACAGAATAAGAATTCTGCCACAACAGTCCTTCAACAGTGTTTTCAACCCTCTGAGTGAAATGCCAGTGCGATTTTATGAGTCAAATCAATGGACTTTATAACAATATTTTATGTGTAATAGCCTTGAGGGTGACGTTCTTGAAAAAAATTAGATAACTAGGAGAGAGAAAGAAAAGAAAAACCTACAACGTCTCAGTCGTTTAACTAATTTGGGAGGAAAAGAAACAAAAGTGTTTTTAGAGCCAACTTGAACATTGGGTGTCCGTGGAGAAATGAAAACACTCTGTGACTTGAGATTGTAGTTACAAGACAAACAATACTACTTATGGAATGGGGGACCGGGGCTGAGCGGTCAAGTGGCCGTGCTGTAAGTGCCCTCACCCGGTGCGTGCACAGGCCGTATGTTTAATACAAGTGTTTATGTCAAGTGATTCTGTAAACACAGAGTATATGAAGAACTGGGGCTTATGAGAGCATCTACACAATAACAGATACCTGATGGAAAGTTTAAATTGTAATCGATTTTGGTGTTTTGGAACATCTGGACTTGGGGTACTTTGCGGTGCTTCTGCTACTGGTGTTTACTGGATGCTTAGGCTGCTCCAGGCCCCACTCTGGGAGCTGGAAAACCCAGAAACAACGTAAGCAAGTTCTCGCCTTCATGAATCTCATATTCTTTTTTTTTTTTTTAACCTAGAAGCTTTTTTTTTTTTTTTAAATTATTAGCACCTTTAATTATTGTTTATTTATTTATTTTTTGGGCTGTGTTGTGTCTTCGTTTCTGTGCGAGGGCTTTCTCTAGTTGTGGCAAGCGGGGGCCACTCTTCATCGCGGTGCGCGGGCCTCTCACCATCGCGGCCTCTCTTGTTGCAGAGCACAGGCTCCAGACGCGCAGGCTCAGTAGTTGTGGCTCACGGGCCCAGGTGCCCAGCAGCATGTGGGATCTTCCCAGACCAGCGCTCGAACCCATGTCCCCTGCATTAGCAGGCAGATTCTCAACCACTGCGCCACCAGGGAAGCCCGAATCTCATATTCTAATGGAAAGAGTCAGACAGTAAACATAATAAAAGTTACAGATGTATGTGTTGAGGAACAAAATAAAGCAGGACGGAGCAGGGAGTATAGGAGTTGCAGTGGAGGACGTTGTTGGTTTTGTAAAGAGAGCTCAGAAAAGGGCTCGGTGGAGAAGAGACCTGTGAACTGGTCAACAGGCAGACCTCCAGGGAAGGGATTCCAGGTGGAGAATGGTGCGTCCAAGGCCCTGAGGTAACAGCACCCCTGAGGTGCTAGAGAACACCAAGAGGGCCGTGGGTCTGGATGGGGGTGAGAAGGGGAAAGGGATGGAAGGTGGGCGGGGAGGGGTTCAGACCACGGAACAGGTCTGACAGGGTCTCTCCGGCCCCACCGGAATCTAAAGTGGCCAGAGGTGGGTGGAAAATGGTGGAACCCCTGGGCCACCGCCGTAGTCCTTGGCAGGGCCACTGAGAAGAGACTGGAAACCTGAGGTGGACTCTGGTGAACGCAGCAGACGGAGGCTGTCTGGGCAGCCCACTCCCCACAGCTGAGCTCAAAGTCCTTCTGGAAGAGGGATCTGAGCAGCTCACATACTTTCAGACGCAAGCAGAGCCTAGTTTCAGTAAATAAAATGTCCAGGCTTCCCATGATCATGGAAAAAAAAAAAAAAAAAAGAAAAAAGAAAAAGAAGAAAAGAAAAAAAAATGTCCAGGCAACAGAAATACCTCCAAACTCAGTTCACACTTAGAGCTTTACCCTTCCCTTGGCTAAGGCCTACTTTAGGCTTGGAAGCCTTCAGGGAAGGAGGGGGGCAAGGCTAGCTGGCTTTTCTCTCCCTGGCTGCCCTCGCCCTCAGTTACTGAGTCTAGCCTGCGGGGAGAAGGGGTTAGAAGGAAGAAGTGCCCGTCTAGTGTGGAGCGGGGCTCTCTGGGCCCTGTGAACATTCAGCACTGATTGTCTCAGAGGCGGGGAAGGACTAGGGTGAGGAGAGTGAGGTACTCCCCACTGCACAAAATTTAAACGGGTGTCCCTAAAATGCAATCATCAAGATAAAAATAATATCAGTGGAATTTTTTAGAAAATAGAAATGATTGCGAAAAGCCTATGATGAATGAGCTATCTCATCCTTCACAGCTGATCTAGGATGTGGGAGCAGTGCCATCTGTGGCATTGCTCTGCAGCTTTGAGCTGTTGAGGCAACAGAGAACTGCACCGAACACCACGCTCTCTAACCTCGTGCGCTACGTGCAGCTCGCAAATCTGCCTGGCCTGCCATTCAACACCTCCGTGACCAAGTCCTTCCTCACCTTGCTGACCTGGTGTGCCTCTCGCTCTTCCGGATGCAGCTCAAGGGTCCTCTGCTCCGTGAAGCCTTCTTTGACTACTGTTGAGACTGAATGTTTTTGTCCCTCCAAAATTCCTGTGTTGAAATCCTGACTCCCAAGGATGCGGGGTCTTTGGAAGACGATTAGGTCAGGAGAACGGAGCCCTTATGAATGAGAATAGCGCTCCTATATGAAGAGACATGAGGGACTTCCCTGGTGGCGCAGTGGTTGAGAGTCTGCCTGCTGATGCAGGGGACACGGGTTCGAGCCCTGGTCCGGGAGGATCCCACATGCCGCGGAGCAACTAGGCCCGTGAGCCACAACTACTGAGCCTGTGCGTCTGGAGCCTGTGCTCCGCAACAAGAGAGGCCGCGATAGTGAGAGGCCCGCGCACCGCGATGAAGAGTGGCCCCCGCTCTCCGCAACTAGAGAAAGCCCTCGCACAGCAACGAAGACCCAACACAGCCATAAATAAATAAATTAATTAATTAAAAATAAAAGAAGAGACATGAGCGAGCTTTCTTCTCTCCACTCCGCAATATGAGGAAACCAGGAAGAAGGCTCTCACCAGAACCCAATCCGCAACGCCTTAACTTTCTGGCCTCCAGAACCAGGAGAATATCAATTTCTGTTGTTTAAGCCATCAGTCTGTGGTATTTTTGCTATTGCAGCTCCAACTGACTAAGACAATGACCCAGCCCCTTTCCCTTTGTCCAGAAGGGTTTTTAATCCTTCCACTGCATCACCCCGATATCTCACACGTCCTCTTCACAACCATTTTGCGTCTCGCCAGTAAACCGTGATGTCCTCTAGATCATAAGCACGTTTCTCCCACTTCTTCAGGACTCTGCTGAGTATCTGGCACACAGTAGATACCTTGAATTTCCTCTCAACAAGGTACTTTGGACATTGTTGCTTCTTCTTTTCAGCTATCTAAGCTATTCCATTTTACTGATGTACCATAGTTTGTTAAACAGTCACCTAGAGGTGTTTAAGATTTTCTAATCTTTTGCTGGAAAGATAGTGCTGCAAAGACTATCGTGTTGACATCACTTTGCACATGAATTGAATATTTGATCAACAATTCAGAGACAAGGAAGAATTTGAGATTCTGTTCAAGCTCTATGTTTTGCTGAGACATCATAAACTTTTGAATTCTCACTATGTAGCACACTCTAGCATTTTTCTTTCTTCTTTTGCATATGTATGACTCATAGAACTAATTGTTTAAATCCTAAAATAGCTTTGATAGATACAAATGAGTTGAACGTCCGTGGCATCTTTCTCTTTATCCAATTTTTTGGAGAGGACACTCAGTGAAGCTCAGCATAAAATTAACGAAGAAAGAAAAGAAGAGAAAACACAAAGCCATGACTCCGTGACTCCAAGGCATTTCCAGTTGAGCAGCTCTTCTGGGACAGATCAACTACATGGAGCTTTCTGAGTGTTACTTTGCAGATTTAAGACAATAGAAGCACATGAAAACAATTACACGGGAAAAAAATCAAGAAAAGTTAAAAGAATTTTTAGGATAACAAAATGCAGCAAAAACACAACTTTAGAAACGTCTTTGAAATTCAAACTAGATTTCTTGAGTTATTCTGGAGTGGCTGAGGGCCGATGGGAAGAATCATACATCTCAGACGCAAATCCCCGCTCCAATTCTGTTGCTGTTTTGTAATAGATAGTTTGTGTGTGTGATTTGTATGTGTGTGTTTATAAAATACAATGTTAAAAAAAAAATCAGGCCAACCATTTATAAACAAATTTTCCCAAGTTCCAAGAACTTTCTGACAAAATATGTCATCTCAGAATCTCAGAGACCAAGCTAATTAGCTGAAGGCTGACCTCAGAGGTTACTCATTAGGCCAAGTGCTTCCAACGCGCATTGCAAAGTGATGGAAATGGATGTCTGAACACCCAGTGTTCTGCACTCCTCTGGATGTTCACCCCTTAGCAGGCTCCTCAAAAATGCAACCGTAGCAGAGGAAGCCTCTCATTTGAGGGTCACTTACTGACCTTTCTCCAGTCTCAGGCCATGCAAAGTAAAGGGGTCAGATAGACAGTGCGGTTTCACCCAGAAGAAAAATTCTCCCGGAAGCAGCACTTGCTCTACCGGCCTTCAGATGAATAAACATGGTCCAGTGAGCTCACACCCCCCTGCTGACCTTGGGCCTTCATTGTGAGCCATAGTGACGCATATTAGGGGAGCCCAGGGCACATAGTGCCTCAGTTCAGGCTGAGGATGGGAGCCTCTTTGCAGGTGGGCACACACTCGTCAGTCACTTCCTGGCACCCCTGGACTGGGACCCTTTCCCTGGATAGAGACAAAATAGATTCCTACCTTCTCCCTGCTCCCCTTTTAATTTTTTTCTATCTTCACTTTGTTTTTCTGTGACCTCTAACTCCAGCCCTCTCCAGTCTGATACACTGGGCCACATACCAGCTTTGTAATCAAACAGATTAAATCTAACCTGACTCTGCCACCGAAACCCTGAGCAGATTATGGCATTGCTTAGAAAGGTTAGTTCCTATTGCCTCTCCTCCCACCCTAAACCAAAAGAAGTTCATGTTACTGCAAAAAAAAAAAAAAAAAAAAAAGACCTAAAGCTTACATATTCATAAAGACAGTCCAAAATGACATATGAGGCGCTCATATGGAGGTTACCTATTAGAGGGGTGTAGGCACTGGGCAATTTGGGGACAAAGGTAGGAAGGATACTCTTTGTTGCATATATTTTTGAACTTCCAGTGTTTGAACCATTCAATAAAAATATAATACAAAAATAAATAAGAAATATATCTGCAGAAAAAAATTACTTCTTGCTAATTAAATCTGACTTTACCATAGAGAAAATATTATAATAGGTTTATTTTGTTTAACGTAGGTTAATTTCGACAAATCAGTTTTCCTTTTCACTGAAATGGCCATAAATATGAATTGTATCGTATCTGCATTATAGAATAAAGCAATAAACAAAGAACTGTATCCCTTCAATTATCCTTTCTTATTCCATCCAATGTGTAATAAAAATTTCTTGAGTAAAGTATGAACATTTATAAAGCACTTTAATGTTTGCAAAGTCCTTCACACGCTCTATCAAATTACAGTCGTCACAGAAGTAGCCAGGCACAATTCTTCACTTCCCAGCTGAGGAAATGAGTTCCGACTTGTTCAAGGCCACAGAGCCAGCCCGTGGCAGAATTGGGATTTGAATCCAGTTCTCCTGGCTCTTAATGGTGCCATAATGTTTCCTCTAATTTCAGGGCAGAATTCACACGTGGAAAGTTTAAATTCAGCTTGAGAGACTAGAAAAAGAAAAGAAAAACTTAAATAACTACCCTATGGACAACACCATCATAATTCGAACATGCTGTATTTTACACTTTATTGTTTCCACTTCTCTACCCTTAGGTCTCCAGTGTGTTGCCCAGGAATGCTTGACCCCATCTCAGAATCCAAAGTGGACATATTTATAGTGTGTCCCGACTTTGAAAGGAGTTAAGAGCAGAGAGCTGAAAATAGTTGGTCTGGATGGGAAATGAAAATCAAATGTTCTCTAACTCTGAAGGGCGTGATGAACGAAGATTCATAATGTAAGGTGCTATGTAGCGCTCTGAGAAAAGATGATGCCTACATATTTAGCTTAATTTAAGGGAAGATGGTGAGTTGGATTTTTATGTGTGTAACATACTATGAAAAAATGTGAAGAAAGGAGAATTTCACTGATGTTGAAATTTATGGTCTTTTTTTTTTTTTTTCAGTCCCACAAGCAATTCTCTTTTTGGCAGAAACTGGAGAAAGCTTAACATTTATTTATATCGTTTAACTGTTCCATTTTGTCTTGTCATCGTCTTTTGGTTGAATACAACTGAGTTTTTAAATGAGAAAGTCTTGTTTAACAATCTAACTGCGGGGATCAAACACACACACACATGCACACGCGCACACACACACACACACACACGAGCTATCATTCCATAGTGTATTTGTTTAAGGATTTTAGAATCAGGAGGCCTTGCTCAAGCTCTGACCTGATAATTCCTACCTGTGAGACTTTGGGCAACTAACTCAAGCTCTCTGAAGACTCATTTCCTACCTTAGAATTATATGACAATCAAGCAAGATAATGAATTTAAAGCAAAAGTATACTTCTTTTTTTTTTTTTTAAAGATTTTTTATTGATTGATTGATTGATTGATTGATTGCTATGTTGGGTCTTCGTTTCTGTGCTAGGGCTTTCTCTATTTGCGGCAAGCGGGGGCCACTCTTCATCGCGTTGCGTGGGCCTCTCACTATCGCGGCCTCTCTTGTTGCGGAGCACAGGCTCCAGACACTCAGGCTCAGTAGTTGTGGCTCACGGGCCCAGCTGCTCCGTGGCATGTGGGATCTTCCCAGACCAGGGCGCGAACCCGTGTCCCCTGCATTAGCAGGCAGATTCTCAACCACTGCGCCACCAGGGAAGCCCAAAAGTATACTTCTTGAAACATAACACTGGTTTGTTCATGCATCCATTCAACTAGTACTAATCAGGCTCTATCATGTGCAGGCCCTGAACCCAGCACTGGAGATACAGAAGTGAACAAAACATCAGCCCTGGCCCCAGGAATTTTACGTTTTCTGAGGGGAAACAGGAAATAACAAATAAGGTGAAATTTTAGAGTGTCCAGGAATGCTATTGAAAAAAATAATGGGGATAGAGGAGAGAATATTAGGGGTACAATTTTAAGTAAATTGATTAGGGAAGGCTATGCTAAGAAAGAATGGGTTTACTAAATATTAGTTATTATTATAATTGTAACGTATTATTCCACATTCACTTATCCCATTTGCAAGTCTTTGTGAGTAGATGGATGAATCCGACACTATTAATAGCAAACACAGAAGATAATCATACACTCACATGCTCATCCTGCTTCTCTGCAAATAATTTAATATTCTAGAATTGTTTTATGGCCCCCCTGCCATTAAACACTTGTTTTACATGAAATTTTATAATACATCTGGTGTCAAGGTTATAATAATGTATGATCAAAACTAGCCTGAACTTGTTAAAATAACTGTATAGAGTAGACCTATGCCTTTAAAAAAAAATGTGTTTTCTGCCGTGTGGAGTGTCCGTTTTGATTTTCCTTGACTTGGCAAAGTCACTTGCTCCCAGTCTGAGGCTCTCTTTGAAGCAATTGTCACGTCTGGTGAAAACAGGCCCCTGTACCTGGTGTCAAAACATAGGGAATCGACATTTTATGACTTTGCAGAAAATAGAGTCCTTATCCAGATTCCATTTACTATGATGATCCCATTTAGCTTTTCCCTTTATTTCTTACTTTCTTATATTTTTCTTTCTACCTTTCCCCTTCTTTGTTACCTTTCTTTTCTCAGATTCCTGCTTTTTCTCCTCTCTTCTTTCTTTTTTTTAGCACTCTTCTCACTGTGAGCTTTTTAAAGACTGGGAAGCAGTTTTCCACCAAGTGAGAACATCTCAGACTATAATGCAGACTAGGAATCTTCCCACTTCCTAGGCCCCTTTTACCCTGGGCAGCTTGAGTCATCTGAAGCTTTGCCCAAATCTCTCATAACAGGGAAGAGCCACACGAGCTGTGTGGCCCCAGGTAACTCAACCTCTGAGTGTCAGTTTCTTCAACAAACACAACTTATACTTTCTGGTTAAAGCTTGTTTTATAAGTTAGAAATAATATTTGAAAAGTGCTTCGCCCCTTGGCATTGCAATGCAACTGCTGAGTGATGTACCATGAATGAAGTTTGAAAGGATTGTGGTCAACTCATTTCACATTCCCATAAATATATGAAGAATTTTTTTTTAAGTGCTTGGCATACTGTAGGCACTAAATAAAAAGAATTATTATTACCTTACTTGGCACCATTTTTAGCAGTTTTCTCTTTGAGCCTGGTTCTTCCTTTCTGTTCTATCTGGTGTGTCTGTTCTTCTCCATCTAAGATGGGCTTTATTTTTCTCAGTTTCTTTGCATTCCTGAAGCAGCAGGTCCTTTCTTTCTGAGTCTAAAGACCCTGGCTTAGGCCTGGGCATGTGTCAGCTGAGCATTGTCTTTCATAGCGAGGCGTTGGCAGTGCCAGGGCAGGAACGGGGGCTTCTTGACTGTGGGAGTGGGGTCCTTCCCTCACTGCGCCATATGGCCTCTGAGGGCCGCATTTGATTTTCATTTAATTGAAATTCTTGTAGTAGATCGTGACAATAGCATTAGCAGTAAACAGCTCTTTTAATTGTCAGAATAATCCTTGTCTGTTTTTGTGCAGATGTTGTCTTGCGCCCAGGGCAGCTGTGAATATGTGAATGCCTCATCAGTGACTGTGGACACCGCCCAAATGGCAATCAGCACAGAAACCTTATAAAATTACCAACAGATTACTGCTTCTGTCTGCCAGCACTTTCAATGCCAGCTAGCCTGGGGGCTTGTTTTGTTTTGGGTTTTTTTGGTTTTTTTTTTTTTCTACTGGAATAGGTTGTGATTTAGAGTGAGTCTTTGTGGACTGAATGAAAATATAGGCTCACACCCAGTTAACAAGCTTTGACAAATCAGAAGGCACATACATGGCATATTGGCAAGAATGAACAACAACCTAGAAAACTAGGGATCTTTTTCTCCCTTCCCTTCCCTTAGTAATCCAGGACAAATTTAATAAAACTCTGTCTTACCCCTGTCATATGCTATATGTTGTGAGGAATATCAAAGAAGTAAGTGACACTTCCTGTCCTTCAAGGGCAAATATAAGAAGGCTGAATCACAATGACTGTGGTTTGAGTCATTTACCAGGATAGAAAAAAATTAAGCTGAAAGTGTCTATTCACATGTGCTTCTATCTCTTTCGATATCCAAAGGATGTGAGTGACATAACATCTGAGTTAGATACACTTCCCCCAATGCAAAAGTGATCGTCTTAGTCTTATTCTTGCTTGGGCTACACACTCTCCCAATTCCCCCCAATGCCTCCTGCAGCTCTCCCTCAGTGACTTCTCTTATCTGTATTTTATAGGATCTCCGAAGAATCCCTGCTTCTGTGAGGCCACCTAAACCATGACCCCATAAAATTAAAATGGTGAGATGGAAAACCACATAGAGCATCACGATGTACCACGGCACCTGGCGGTTGAGTGGAGCTTTGTGCTGCCAAAGGGGTCCAGGCCTGGGCTTCTGCCATGTGATTCCCTGCCCACCTTCTACCCAGAGGGGACTGTTAATTTTTTTAAAGAGGTTTGACACTGCTGCTATCCAAACAGTAATACACTATTTTCTCTACTCTGTTCAATCTTCTCCCTGTGGGTACATTTTTCAATTGTTTCCAAAAAATTCAGTCCCCTGTGAAGCATGAGTTTGTAAAGATTTAGATCAGGTTTGTTATCTCTACTGATTTTAACTGAACAATGTGTCCTGATATATTATGTGAATTTGGAGTTAGCAGGTCAAATTTTATTTCAACACTATAGAGTTTGGAAAGAGCCCTAGAAGCCAATAAGAAACCAAGCTTCTCAAGAACCTGGGCAGGTACTTTCACTTCTCTTTTCTCATCTGTTACCAGGGCACCACTATGGCCATACAGGTCTGCATCATACAATTCAAGGAGACCATTCACATCATGACTGAGCAGCAAGACAGTCTGTCTATAACAGGAGGAGGGGTGAGCAAATTAAATGGTCTTTAAAATCCCTTTGAGCTAAAACTTAACCATTATGACAATGTGATATTCCAGCTTTTCTCTAGATTTTCTTCATGCTTGCTTTTTAAAATATCATTTTTTACCGGTGCTTTTTAACATATGTTCTGGACTAAATTTGGTTTAGAAAATAGTTTTTTTTTTTTAATTAATTTATTTATTTTTGGCTGTGTTGGGTCTTAATTTCTGTGCACGGGCTTTCTCTAGCTGCGGCGAGCGGGGGCCACTCTTCATCGCGGTGCGCGGGCCTCTCACTGTCGCGGCCTCTCTTGTTGCTGAGCACAGGCTCCAGACGCGCAGGCTCAGTAGTTGTGGCTCACGGACTTTGTTGCTCCGCGGCATGTGGGATCTTCCCAGACCAGGGCTCGAACCTGTGTCCCCTGCATTGGCAGGCAGACTCTCAACCACTGCGCCACCAGGGAAGCCCTAGAAAATAGTTTTAAGTTTTGTAATATTTTGTGTAAAAAAATGAAATAGTAAATATTAAAAAAATTTAATGTCTTAAAACTTTACAAACTCCACAAAAACCAAAATTCTGTAATAAAAATAGCATGCCACAGAGATCTTCTATACAGTGATTTAAACTGAGATTGCTAACAAATTAAATGGATTATTAGATGTCAAATACTGTTGCTTTCCACTGTAATTCAAACGGAATATTCCTGGGCCTTAATCATCACCATGAACACTGTGCTCTGAAGCGAACCTCCCTATCCTTATCATTGGTCTTGGAACCCAACCAAGGGAGTTGAGTTACTGAATTGCTAACAAAACTCCCTTGATGAAATGATTCTCCCTGTTAAGCGGTCCTAACAGTGTTAGAATCCAGCTCTTTTCCTGTGGGTGGTAGTATGTTTATGTCAAATCACTGTACTCTACATCCAATCAAAAGGACGCAGGGAAGCTTCAAAGTTTATTAATACTATGACGACTAAAATCAAGTAGCTTTGCTTTGTAATTTCCAGCTCAGCAGTATCTTACAGTGCAATGTGCCAGGAAGTCTACAAACTGGAAGCCTAGCCATTCCTGCTATATATTAAACCTGTTTCCTTATTGTTATAAACAAAATGCTTAATTATCACTCTCCTTTTTCACCATCCTTTCATAGTATTCAAGATTCTTTGGTCTTCTTATCTTTTTCACCTCTAGAAAAGGACATTTTAAAAAAACTTCCACCATCGGTGGGCTTCCCTGGTGGCGCAGTGGTTGAGAGTCTGCCTGCCAATGCAGGGGACACGGGTTCGAGCCCTGGTCTGGGAAGATCCCACATGCCGCGGAGCAACTAGGCCCGTGAGCCACAACTACTGAGCCTGCGCGTCTGGAGTCCGCAAGCCACAACTACTGAGCCTGCGTGTCTGGAGCCTGTGCTCCGCAACAAGAGAGGCCGCGATAGTGAGAGGCCCGCGCATCGCGATCAAGAGTGGCCCCCGCTTGCCGCAACTAGAGAAAGCCCTCGCACAGAAACAAAGACCCAACACAGCCAAAAATAAATAATAATAAATTAAAAAAAAAAAAAACTTCCACCATTTTAAGGTCTTGCCTAGAAACCAAACCTGACTTTAAAACTGGGTAGAGAATTCCCCATGATATCTGAGCACTTGCTCTGTACCAGGCACTGTTTGTAATATTGTACTTTTACATATTTTATGAGCTCATTTAATCCTCACAACAACCCTAAGAGGTAATTCCATTATGCTCATTTTACAGGTGAGGAAGCTGAGGCCCGGGGAGGTTAAGTAGGTTACCCAAGGTCATGCCATTAGAATTCAACAGAGCAGAACACATGCTCTTAACCACCGGTCCCCACTCCTATCCCCAGTTGGAGCTTACTCGTTTGGTAGCCAGATTTCTAAGCACTGATGATGCATGTAACTTACTTGCCTTCAGGACGCTCTCCTGGCAAGCAGTGGTACTGCAAGTCTACAAGCAGGCTTACTATCACACTCATCATCAGAGGAAGAAGTGATGCTCTAAACGCTCCTAGCCCGGCGCCAGCTCCTCCCAGACCGCTCCCGCCCCGATTTTTTGTTTGATTGTTCGTCTGTTTTGCAAACGGTGCCCTTGATATTCCTTTTTCATGTTGAATACATTGAATTTCACTTTAACTCTGAGAGATTGTCTGTGCAGCATTTTAAAAGGAACTAAAACCATAGAGATTGCATAGAAAATGTTAGACTAGAATTGGTAGTTGAAAAGTAAAAAAAAAAAATTGATAAAATTACAAATATAAAAATAATAGAGTATTCTGAATTTTTCATAAGATAGGCTAAAAGACTTCCTTAGAAACAATTTTCTACATGTCATTCTCACTCAACCACTACATGGTATAAATGTGTATTTTCAGATAATTGGGCAAAGCTAATAACTTCAAAGCGATAGAAGTCTAAACAAACTGAAACCACAGTTTGAAGGCTAAAACCATATTTGCAATAAGTCTAAATGTTAGTGCTTAAACTGCCCAGGAGTGTCCTTGGCCTTTGAATTGAGATACAGTGCACACCAGTGGCCTCTCTGTGTCACTGGTGACCTTTCCTGGGCCCCCTTGCACCTCATCTCTTGAATGGGTTTCCACTCAAGTGCCATAGATGTTCTTGCAAAGGCCACTGGAGATAATGGCTTTTATCACAGCGAATCTTTTCCCAAGACATATAGTATTCGGGATGAAACGAATGTTCCTGGCTAATTTATGTTGCTCAGAAAACTGAAACAGATAAAGGAATCACCTTTAAAAATCACCACCACACTGTAATATAATCAGGAACTGGGTAAACTCAACAATAGAAGGAAGTCGAATAGGCTGACCTTTCCCAAGTTGTTTTTAAACTGACATGTGAGTGGAAGTTACTGGTGTGGTTTTGTTGCAGCTTCTGTTTTCCTAAGGAATTTGGAATTTGAGCAGGGAAGTAGTCTTGTTCTTTGGACATAGAACAAGAAAGAATACACCCATAAACAAGAAGTATTATTTATCTCTTACTATTGACCTGCACAGTTCTACACAGTGGTAGAGCTTGAGGGGAACAAGATTTCAAAAGAAGTATTGGAATACACTGAGTTAATAAAGGGTCTCCTCTAGCAAGAAGTTTTTACAGTTTAACTCAAAATTTTTGCATTTTAAACATGTTTGGAAGTATTTAATTTTCTTGCATCGTCATTTGTCATTTTAAAAGTTACATCTGTAGGACTTCCCTGGTGACACAGTGGTGAAGAATCCGCCTGCCAATGCAGGGGACATGGGTTTGAGCCCTGGTCCAGGAAGATCCCACATGCCACGGAGCAGCTAAACCCATGCGCCAAAACTACTGAGCCTGTGCTCTAGAGCCCGCGAGCCACAACTACTGAAGTCCACACACCTAGAGCCCGTGTTCCACAGCAAGAGAAGCCACCACAATGAGAAGCACATGCACTGCAGCAAAGAGTAGCCCCCCGTCGCCACAACTAGAGAAAGCCCGCGCACAGCAACTAAGACCCAACTCAGCCAAAAATAAGTAAGTAAATAAATAATTAAATAAATTCTTTTAAAAAAATAAAAGTTACGTCTGTAGTGTCTACCTAAACTGTGATTCCTGGGTTTTCTAACATGGTACCCAAATACTGTGTATGTTGTATACTGTGTTGTCTTTTCATGTAAATATATTATTAACAAATTACCAAAAAGTAGGGGCCATTGTTAAACCATTTGTTTTTAGTTTAAAAGATATGGTCACTCTAGTCACGCGTCAGTGTTCTAAGTGGACTTATCCAATTTACACTTATCAGTCACATAGTAATACCCTCAAATAAAACAGTGGCAATACATTTCTAACAACCAACAGTAGAAGCAGAACCCCACGGTCTGTCATTCCTTGGATTGTACTTTCATCCAGTATCATCCTGTGTTTGAAATCTTTGACTTCAAACCACGAATCAAATTGTCTGCTACTTGTCTAACTTCACCGCCCTTACTCCCATTCTGGGTCCTCTCCACGCTGCTCATTTCCCATTGTCTCCCATTTCTTCTGAATTCCTGTCCAGGATTGCAGGGTCCATCGTTTTTACGTCTCTCACACCAGAGTCCTTCCATATTCTCTTGTCCTTCTCCCACACCTGTCTCATCCATCTTCAATCCTGGATCAGTTCATTATCTGTTTTCTCTGTATCTGAGTCAGCAGAGAAAAATCTCATCACTGTGTTGATGGCAAGATTGCAAGCTCAGATCTCTTTTGACCTGGCTCATCTACTTGTTCTTGCTTGTCTTACTCATTTCCTATGGAAATGCTGCCAAACTTTTTCATTCACTCTAAGCCTTCCCTCTTACCCTGAGAAACTCATATTCAAGAGGACCTTGCCTTCTCTTTCACATAAAAAATAGAAACCATCAGGATTGCCCCCTCTCAATTTCTTCTTACTGCAGCCTACCAATATTTTCAGGCTGCCTTTTCACTCCTCAAGCCCTAGCATAAAAGCCACCCTGGATCATTCTCTCTCAGTGCAGGTCGTCAGTTCTGTTTTCTGAGCTTCAATCACATTACGAATATAATCACTATCAAAATGATAGATTTTTAGGAATAGATTTTAAATTTCCTGCTCTCCACTAAATATATCTGATGAAATAAAAATCATATTTTAAGGAAAGACAAGAAAAAGTTAAACATGAAAGATTTTTCTCTGCCCATTTGGACCTCCTCCCTCCCTTCTGGTGTGCGTGGTCCATCTGCATTATGATAAACCAGACCTCCCCAATGGCAGAGATACCTGCTCAACCATAAAGATCAATTTTTCTTCTTCTGGCACCAGCCATGTCACTCCTTAAAAGGTAACCTTCCTTTCTCAATCCTGTGAGGGGTTACGATGACCCACCAGTTGCCTCAAACATGCAGATGTCAATGGTGAATTTTATATACAATGCCAATATATCATTTCCCTTAAAGTTAGTGACTGGTGCAGAACAGACTGGGTCAGATGACCTGGGGAGATACTGGGCCTCACCTAATGGAATTCTTAGCTTAAATTCTTATTTATGTCCTTATTAATGTTACTTGCTATATTGCTTGTATTCTGCCTATTTTATAAGATTATTGTTCCTTGCACTACCAAATGTGTGACTGAGACTCTGATAAAATTAATCATGATTAGGTGACTTGAAATGATTGAGCAAATATATAGTTCTATGAGATCAATGATCGTGATAGTAAAACTCGAGATATGGGAAGAGGCAACAAAAGGGAAACATCTCCTGAACCATAACAGACTAGTAAGACAGTCGGTCCAGAGGCTTTTGGCTGCTGTTAACAGGGCCAAGTCCAGTAGTAGCACATTGAGTTACCTATCAATGAACTCCTCACCTGACGTGGGAACGAGCATTCCTGGCATCTCATGAAATGCCTCCCAAACCTGGATGAAATTAAGACTGAAAGGGAGGGGATTGTAAAATAATGTTGCCCACTATCCAGTTCTGTAAGAATCAAGTCATTAGCCACTGCAGATGCTGACCTATAATACACCCTGAAAAGAATTCAGAGTGACAATCAGGATGAGGCACTCTGTGCTCTGGGAAACCTGGCAGAACTGGCCTTCAGACAGCCAGAGATTTTCAGGAGAAAACTTTAAGAACTCAGTTTCTTGCATCCTCCCATAGGTAGAAAAGCTCTAAAACCATTAACTAAGATAGCTGTTCCTCACAAAGGGCAGCAACCTTCTACCAAGATGTGATTGATGGCATGTACCCTCCCCAAGTGACTAACATTTTTAATGGTTCCTTGTAATCTCTCTGATATGGAAACGTATGCAAGTGCATGTGCACTCAAAAAGATTCCTTCTTTCTTCTTTTCATTCCTGTGTGCTTTAGTCAGAAGAAGAAATGTTTTAGGAATGAAGATATAGTGAGAAACTCGAGAAACCATTGATATTACCTGAGATGAGCTGTGGTTGAGGGGAACCCAAAAGAACGACATGAAGTAGTTCTTTCTTTCCAAGTATAGCCAAATAATGATTAATACATTTATTTAATTCCCTTTAAATGAATCAGGTACCCCTCTTCCATGGGTAAACTGTTGCACCGCCTTTCCCTTGTGTTTCTCAAAAGACTACAATAAAAACATTCTCCTGAGAGGTTTACTTGGTATATTTCACTACCTTTTTTTTTTTTTTTTTTTACTGCTTTTTATGTTAGATGTACACACTTCACATAGTGGTTGAACATATAAGAAAGATATATCTTTATGATGGCTTGATGACACTCTGCCATCCTTACAGGAGATTGCATTTATTCAGAAACTATGAAGCTGTCTATTTGAAATGATCTCTAATAAAGTTTGTTAAAATATCAATACAGGGACTTCCCTGGTGGCACAGTCGTTTGGAATCCGCCTGCCAATGCAGGGGGCACGGGTTTGAGCTCTGGTCCGGGAAGATCCCACATGCCGAGGAGCAACTATGCCCTTGTGCCACAACTACTGAGCCTGCGCTCTAGAACCCACGAGCCACAACTACTGAAGCCCGTGAGCCTAGAGCCCGTGCTCCACCACAAGAGAAGCCACCACAGTGAGAAGCCCGCGCACCACAACAAAGAGTAGCCCCCGCTCGCCGCAGCTAGAGAAAGCCCGCGTGCAGCAATGAAGACCCAATGCAGCCAATAAATAAATAAATAATAATAAATAAATTTATTAAAAAATAATTAAATTAAATTAAATTTAAAAAAAACCAATACAACAGATCCATTTGTCAAGCTGCAATCCTCCCCACACCCCAGCCTCTACCCCCACCTCAGCAAACTTAAAAAAAAATGGAATTGTTATAAAGTTCAGTAGATTCCCAATAGGGTAATGCCCTAGGAAGATAACATAAATAGAATCTGATATATCTGTCTCAAATGGTTTTACTGAATTATGCCCCAATGATTTTGGAATCTTGATAATAATTTATGTGAATTTTATGTGAATTAATTTTATCAGAATTTAAGCTAAAATATTTCATTAAATGATACAATATTCTATAATATACAAATAATAGTGCTTCCCATATGACTTTTGTATTTATATCCATTTATAATATATCAAGGCATAACTCCAGGTTATTTGAAGAACATTGCTTGATAAAGAGCAATGAAGACTTAGGGGTTTATGGAAATTCTGATATTACTTCCACCATCTTCCCCTACCACTGCTCTTATCATCCACAAGAAAATAGTTTGTTCATGACCTTAATTTGAAGTCTTTTACTCAGGTATATAGCATGTACAACAGGTATTGTAGTGTTTTAAAGATGGCAAAATTGCTTTGACACTCCTCCCACCAAGAGGTTGTGTCCATGTCCTTCTTTTCTAGAGTCTGCATACACTTTCTGACTATTTTAACCAAAACAGAATAGCAGAAGTGAGCTGTGCCAGTTTCTGGGACCAGGTCGTAAGAGACTGGCAGTTTTCACTTCCTGTCTCTTGGAGCACTGTCTTGGATCTCCACCTCTGGGAGAAGCCAGCTGCCGTGCAAGAAGCCTGACTATGCTGACACAGTTGTGAATGCCAGGAGTACCTGCTAAGTCTTTGCTGGTCCAGCCATCCCAGCCTAGGCACCAAGACAATCATCAAGGAGCCATTTTAGGCCTCTAATCCCAGCAAACACCCCATGAAGAAAAATGAAGATCTCATACATATATCCCCAATCTAGCCATCCCAGCAGCTCCCAGCTATTCAAGCAACCCAGCTGTGGCCACAAACATCATGTATCAGACACAAGCTGTCCCCACTGTGCTTGCCCTAATCCCTGACCCACAGAATCATAAGCATCATGGGTACGGCCATTATCTTGATTTTGGTGAGAGTTTCACAGGTATGTATGTATTTGTGTGTATCAAATTGTGCCCTTTAAAAATATGCAGTTTATTGTACATCAGTTTTATAACAATAATGCTATTGAAAAAGAAAAAATTTAAATTATTGCTGTTCTATACCACTGGGTTTTCAGGTGGTTTATGATCTGATGATAGATAACATGAATATGCACCTTCTATATTTTATGTTTATTTTTTTCTGATATTTAGTAAAATTAAAAGTATAAATTTGGGACTTCCCTGGAGGCGCAGTGGTTAAGAATCTGCCCACATAATGCAGGGGACACGGGTTCAATTCCTGGTCTGGGAAGATCCCACATGCCGCGGAGCAACTAAGCCCACGTGCCACAACTACTGAGCCTGCACTCTAGAGCCCACAAGCCACAACTACTGAGCCCACGTGCCACAACTACTGAAGCCCACGTGCCTAGAGCCCGTGCTCTGCAACAAGAGAAGCCACAACAATGAGAAGCTCATGCACTGCAACGAAGAGTAGCCCGCACTTGCCGCAACTAGAGAAAGCCCATGCACAGCCACAAAGACCCAACGCAGCCAAAAAATAAATAAAATCAAATAAATTTTTTAAAAAAATTTTAAAATAATAATAAATAAATAAATTTGACATATACACTTAAAAGATATATCAAATACTGTTTTCTATAATACTCAATTTGTTTTTATCTAATGTCTATGTGATCAAGACTGTAACATAATTAAATGTGTTTGACTTAAAAAAATCATATTATGGATTGGTAGTAGTAGTATTGGTATTGTTTTTAAGTTGAGTGGTTTTCCCACCAGAACAGATTCTAGGCATGCAGTATATTCAATCCTATGTTCCTAGATCCCAGTCCTTTCTCTAGACCATAGCAGATGTTCAATAAATATTTACTAAAATAATAAATGAAGTATGAAATAAACACTTAAGTAGAAAACTGTCCTTTTGTTTTAATATCTTAACCTTGGACATCTTAATTAAAACATATTGCAAATAATTGCAGTGCACCAGCAGAGTATCTGAGGTACTCAATATTAAACAAAAATGCAGACACTATAGAGTACATAATGATAGCAAACATTGATTGAATACTTCCTAAATGCCAGACATTAGACTTGGTGTATTCATTCCTACTATTTGGCATTCTTTTCATTCTCAGTTTTACACACGAGGACACTAAGACTCACATAAATAATGTACCTAATATTGTAAAAAGTTTGCATGTGGCAAAGCCAGATCCTTTTTTTTTTTTTATAAATTTATTTATTTTATTTTACTTATTTATTTTTGGCTGCTGTAGGTCTTCGTTGCTGTGCGTGGGCTTTCTCTAGTTGCAGCAAGTGGGGGCTATGCTTCGCTGCCCTGCACGGGCTTCTCATTGCGGTGGCTTCTCCTGTTGTGGAGCACGGGCTCTAGGAACACGGGCTTCAGTAGTTGTGGCTCACAGGCTCTAGAGCGCAGGATCAGTAGTTGTGGCGCACGGAATTTGTTGCTCTGCGGCATGTGGGATCTTCCCGCATCAAGGATCAAACCCATGTCCCCTGCATTGGCAGGCAGATTCCCAACCACTGCACCACCAGAGAAGTCCAAGACAGATCCTTTTGACTCCAGAACCTAAGTGCCTAATCACTACTTCGTTCTTGTGCTTCATTAGAAAATAACATTATGACCACAAGTCTAACCAACAAGATAAGACCTATAGAAGAACACAAAAGAAAGAAAAGTCAATAATCTTTATTCTGCCCATTTCTTTTTTATTATAGGCCAGATGTGCATGATGGTTATTGCAATTGCATGTTATGAAAGATTACTCAATGGTAAAAACCAAATGAAAGATTCTCATGCAAAGAATTTTTAGAGAAATCAACTTCTGGTCAAAAAAAGTCTTCCTTTAACCAAATCTTAAACCTCATTCCGTCATTGTTCTCTATAATCTTAGGAAGCATTCAGAAGATATGATAATATTTTCCAAAGACCTCAGGTAGCAAATGAGGGAGATGAACAATTAAATATAGAGGAGATATTTTGTTTAAAAATTTTAATATTAATATTAGCAAGCACATTTTCAGATTTATGCCTGATTTATATATATATTAGATTTATATAAGACTTATTAATAATAGCGAGCATATTTGTATGCTCGCTATTATTTATTATGTATATATAAATTAATATATTGACTACATATGTATTACTTGTAAATATACTTTTGATAACAAAATCGGTATCCAGGACAGTAAGAAATTAGGGAGGAAGTATGCTTTATGAACAACTAGTTGTAATGAGCCTTCTTGATCTAAACCAAAAAATATCAAAACTTTTTATCTTCTCAATAAATGTTTATTCTGTTTTAAATTATGGCAGAAATGTTTCAAAAGAGCTATTCTTCATTTGCTGTTACTATGACTATATTTTTTACTAATTATACTAAATACTTCTTTGTTCACTAAACATTCATAAGCATGAAAAATCAGATTGGTTCAAGATGTCAGAGTAGAAGGACGTGCGCTCACTCTCTCTTGTGAGAGCACTGGAATCACAACTAACTGCTGAACAGTCATCAAAAGGAAGACACTGGAACTCACCAAAAAAGATACCCCACATCCAAAGACAAAGGAGAAGCTGCAATGAGATGGTAGGAGGGGTGCAATCACAATAAAATCAAACCCCATAACTGCTGCGGGGTGACTCACAGACTGGAGAACACTTATACCACAGAAGCCCACCCACTGGAGTGAAGGTTCTGAGCCCCACGTCAGGGTCCCAACCTGGGGGTCCGGCAACAGGAGGAGGAATTTCCAGAGAATCAGACTGTGAAGGCTAGCAGGATTTGGTTGCAGGATTTGATAGGACTGGGAGAAACAGAGACTCCACTCTTGGAGGGCACACACGAAGTAGTGTGTGCACCAACCCAGGGGGAAGGAGCAGTGACCCCATAAGGGATTGAACCAGACCTACCTGCTAGTGTTGGAAAGTCTCCTGCAGAAGTGGGGCAGGGGAGGGCAGCTGTGGTTCACCGCAGGGACAAGGACACTGGCAGCAGAAGTTCTGGGAAATACTGCTTGGCCTGAGCCCTCCTGGAGTCCACCATTAGCTGCACCAAAGAGCTTCTAGGGTTGAGTGCTGGGTCACCTCAGGCCAAACAACCAACAGGGAGGGAACTCCGCCCCACCCATCAGCAGACAAGCGGATTAAATTTTTTTTTTATTAATTAATTA
This sequence comes from Balaenoptera acutorostrata, assembly GCF_949987535.1. Taxonomy (NCBI): domain Eukaryota; kingdom Metazoa; phylum Chordata; class Mammalia; order Artiodactyla; family Balaenopteridae; genus Balaenoptera; species Balaenoptera acutorostrata. The sequence continues at coordinate 47,305,232 of NC_080077.1, forward strand.
ATTTATTATTTATTTTTGCCTGTGTTGGGTCTTTGTTGCTGTGCGCAGGCTTTCTTTAGTTGCAGCGAGCGGGGGCTACTCTTTGTGGCGGTGCGCGGGCTTCACATTGCGGTGGTTTCTCTTGTTGCAGAGCATGGGCTCTAGGCGAGCAGACTCAGTAGTTGTGGCTTGTGGGCTCTAGAGCACAGGCTCAGTAGTTGTGGAGCACAGGCTTAGTTGCTCCGCGGCATGTGGGATCAGACCAGGGATCAAACCCATGTCCCCTGCATTGGCAGGCAGATTCTTAACCTCTGTGCCACCAGGGAAGTCCATGGATTAAAGTTTTACTGAGCTGTGCCCACCAGAGCAACACCCAGCTCTACCCATCACCAGTCCCTCCCATCAGGAAGCTTGCACAGCCTCTTAGATAGCCTCATCCACCAGAGGGCAGACAGCAGAAGCAAGAAGAACTACAATCCTGTAGCCTGTGGAGTGAAAACCACATTCACAGAAAGACAGAAAAAATGAAAAGTCAGAGGACTATGTACCAGATGAAGGAACAAGATAAAACCCCAGAAAAACAACTAAATGAAGTGGAGATAGGCAACCTTCCAGAAAAAGAATTCAGAATAATGGTAGTGAAGATGATCCAGGACCTCGGAAAAAGAATGGAGGCAAAGATCGAGAAGATGCAAGACATGTTTAACAAAGACCTCGAAGAATTAAAGAACAAACAGAGATGAATAATACAGTAACTGAAATGAAAAATACACTAGAAGGAATCAATAACAGAATAACTGAGGAATAAGAATGGATAAGTGACCTGGAAGACAGAATGGTGGAATTCACTGCCACAGAAGAGAATAAAGAAAAAAGAATGAAAAGAAATGAAGACAGCCTAAGAGACCTCTGTGACAACATTAAACACACCAACATTCACATTATAGGGGTCCCAGAAGGAGAAGAGAGAGAGAAAGGGTCTGAGAAAATATTTGAAGAGATTATTGTTGAAAACTTCCCTAACATGGGAAAGGAAATAGCCACCCAAGTCCAGGAAGTGCAGAGAGTCCCATGCAGGATAAACCCAGAGAAGAAACATGCCAAGACACATAGTAATCAAACTGACAAAAATTAAAGGCAAATAAAAGTTATTAAAAGCAACAAGGGAAAAATGACAAATAATATATAGGGGAACTCCCATAAGGTTAACAGCTGATTTCTCAGCAGAAACTCTACAAGCCAGAAGGGAGTGGCATGATATATTTAAAGTGATGAAAGGGAAGAACCTACAACCAAGATTACTCTACTCAGCAAGGATCTCATTCAGATTTGATGGAGAAATCAAAAGCTTTACAGACAAGCAAAAGCTAAGAGAATTCAGCATCACCAAACCAGCTCTACAACAAATGCTAAAGGAACTTCTCTAAGTGGGAAACACAAGAGAAGAAAAGGACATACAAACCCAAAACAATTAAGGAAATTGTAACAGGAACATACATATTGATAATTACCTTAAATATGAATGGATTAAATGCTCCAACCAAAAGACACAGGTTTGCTGAATGGATACAAAAACAAGACCCATATATATGCTGTCTACAATAGACCCACTTCAGACCAAGGGACACATATAGACTGAAAGTGAGGGGATGGAAAAAGATATTCCATGCAAATGGAAATCAAAAGAAAGCTGGAGTAGCAATACTCATATCAGATAAAATAGACTTTAAAATAAAGAATGTTACAAGAGACAAGGAAGGACACCACATAATGATCAAGGGATCAAGCCAAGAAGAAGATATAACAATTATAAATATGTATGCAACCAACATAGGAGTACCTCAATACAAAAGGCAAATGCTAACAGCTATAAAAGAGGAAATAGACAGTAACACAATAATAGTGGGGGACTTTAACACCTCACTTACACCAATGGACAGATTATCCAGATGGAAAATTAATAAGGAAACACAAGCTTTAAATGACACATTAAACAAGATGGACTTAACTGATATTTATAGGACGTTCCATTAAAAAACAGCAGATTATACTTTCTTCTCAAGTGCACATGGAACATTCTCCAGGATAGATCACATCTTGGGTCACAAATCAAGCCTCTGTAAATTTAAGAAAATTGAAATCATATCAAGCATCTTTTCCAACCACAACGCTATGAGATTAGAAATGAATGACAGGGAAAAAACCTAAAAAACACAAACACATGGAGGCTAAACAATACATTACTAAATAACCAAGAGATCACTGAAGAAATCAAAGAGGAAATCAAAAAATACCTAGAGACACACGACAACAAAAGCATGATGATCCAAAACCTATGGTATACAGCAAAAGCAGTTCTAAGAGGGAATTTTATAGCAATACAATCCTACCTCAAGAAACAAGAAAAATCTGAAATAAACAATCTAACCTTACACCTAAAGGAACTAGAGAAATAAGAACAAAGAAAATCCAAAGTTAGTAGAAGGAAAGAAATCATAAAGATCAGAGCAGAAATAAATGAAATAGAAACAAAGAAAACAATAGCAAAGATCAATAAAACTAAAAGGTGGTTCTTTGAGAAGATAAATAAATTTGATAAACCTTTAGCCAGACTCATCAAGAAAAAGAAGGAGAGGACAAAAATCAATAAAATTAGAAATGAAAAAGGAGAAGTTACAACAGACATGGCAGAAATACAAAGCATCCTAAGACACTACTACAAGCAACTCTATGCCAATAAAATGGATAACCTGGAATAAATGGACAAATTCTTAGAAAGGTATAACCTTCCAAGACTGAACCAGGAAGAAATAGAAAATATGAACAGACCAATCACAAGTAGTGAAGTTGGAACTGTGATTAAAATTTTTCCAAAAACCAAAAGTCCAGGACCAGATGGCTTCACAGGTGAATTCTATCTAACCTTTAGAGAAGAGCTAACACTCATCATTCTCAAACTCTTCCAAAAAATTGCAGAGGAAGGCACACTCCCAAACTCATTCTACAAGGCCACCATCACCCTGATACAAAAACAAGACAAAGATACTACAAAAAAAGAAAATTAGAGCAATATCACTGATGAATATAGATGCAAAAATCCTCAACAAAATACTAGCAAACAGAGTCCAACAACACATTAAGAGGCTCATACACCATGATCAAGTGGGATTTATCCCAGGGTTGCAAGGATTCTTCAATATATGAAAATCAATCAATGTGATACACCATATTAACAAATTGAAGAATAAAAATCATATGATCATCTCAATAGATGCAGAAAAAGCTTTTGACAAAATTCAACACCTATTTGTGATAAAAACTCTCCAAAAAGTGGGCATAGAGGGAACTTATTTCAACATAATAAATGCTATATATGACAAACCCACAGCAAACATCATTCTCAATGGTGAAAAATTGAAAGTAGTTCCTCTAAGATCAGGAACAAGACAAGGATGTCCACTCTCGCCACTATTATTCAACATAGATTTGGAAGTCCTAGCCACGGCATTCAGAGAAGAAAAAGAAAAAAAAGAAATCCAAATTGGAAAAGAAGATGTAAAACTATCACTGTTTGCAGATGACATGATACTATACATAGAGAATCCTAAGATGCCACCAGTCAACTACTAGAGCTAATCAATGAATTTGGTAAATTTGCAGGATACAAAACTAATGCACAGAAGTCTCTTGCATTCCTATAAACTAACAACAAAAGATCAGAAGGAGAAATTAAAGAAACAATCCCATTCACCATTGCAACAAAAAGAATAAAATACCTAGGAATAAACCTACCTAGGGAGACAAAAGACCTTTATGCAGAAAACTATAAGACACTGATGAAAGAAATCAAAGATGACACAAACAGATGGAGAGATATACCATGTTTTTGATTGGAAGTATCAATATTGTGAAAATTACTCTACTACCCAAAGCAATCTACAGATTCAGTGCAATCCCTATCAAATTACCAATGGCATTTTTTACAGAACTAGAAAAAAAAATCTTAAAATTTGTATGGAGACACAAAAGACCCCGAATAGCCAAAGCAATCTTGAGGGAAAAAAACGGAGCTGGAGGAATCAGACTCCCTGACTTCAGACTATACTACAAAGTTACAGTAATCAAGACAATATGATACTGGCACAAAAACAGGAATATAGACCAATGGAACAGGATAGAAAGCCCAGAGATAAACCCATGCACTTATTCTTAGCTAATCTATGACAAAGGAGGCAAAGATATACAATGGAGAGAAGATAGTCTCTTCAATAAGTGGTGTTGGGCAAACTGGACAGCTACATGTAAAAGAATAAAATTAAAATACTCTCTAAAGCCATACACAAAAAGAAACTCAAAACAGATTAAAGACCTAAACGTAAGACCGGGCACTATAAAACTCTTGGAATAAAACATAGGAAGAACACACTTTGACATAAATCACAGCATGATTGTTTTTTTACCCACCTCCTAGAGTAATGGAAATAAAAACAAAAATAAACAAATGGGACCTAATGAAACTTAAAAGCTTTTGCACAGCAAAGGAAAGTATAAACCAGATGAAAAGACAACCCTCAGAATGGGAGAAAATATTTGTAAACGAATCAACGGACAAAGGATTAATCTCCAAAATATATAAACAGCTCATGCAGCTCAATATTAAAAAAACAAACAACCCAATCAAAAAATGGGCAGAAGACCTAAATAGACATCTCTCCAAAGAAGACATACAGATGGCCAAGAGGCACATGAAAAGCTGCTCAGCATCACTAATCATTAGAGAAATGCAAATCAAAACTACAATAAGGTATCACCTCACACTGGTTAGAATGGGCATTATCAGAAAATCTACAAACAACAAATGCTGGAGAGGGTGTGGAGAAAAGGGAACCCTCTTGCACTATTGGTGGGAATGTAAATTGATACAGCCACTATAGAGAACAGTATGGAGGTTCCTTAAAAAACTAAAAATAGAATTACCATATGACCCAGCAATCCCACTACTGGGCATATACCCAGAGAAAACCATAATTCAAAAAGATACATGCACCCCAATGTTCATTGCAGCAGTATTTACAATAGCCAGGTCATGGAAGCAACCTAAATGTCCATCGACAGACAAATGGATGAAGAAAATGTGGTACATATATACAATGGAGTATTACTCAGCCATAAAAAGGAATGAAATTGGGTCATTTGTAGAGATGTGGATGGACCTAGAGACTGTCATACAGAGTGAAGTAAGTCAGAAAGAAAAACAAATATCGTATATTAACGCATATATGTGGAACCTAGAAAAATGGTACAGATGAACCAGTTTGCAAAGCAGAAATATAGACACAGATGTAGAGAACAAACATATGGACATCAAGTGGGGAAAGTGGGGGTGGGTGGGTGGTGGTGGGATGAATTGGGAGATTGGGATTGACATATATACACTAATATGCATAAAATAGATAAGTAATCAGAACCTGCTGTATAAAAAAAATAATTAAATTGAAAAAATAAGCATGAAAAATCATTGTGCTCTGTGTAAGAATGTTGAAAAATATAGATTTTCTCAAGAGATATGAATGACAACTTTCATTATAGTTTTGAGAATAAACTCTAGTATTTGCATATTATTTTGTTTGTTTGAAATAAATACATCATTGGAGTGCTGATAAATTTCATTTCTGGATCAAATGAAATTTTAAATTTAGAAGGCATATACTAATAAATTTTTAAAAATTCTCATTAAAATTTTAAAAAATTCTCATTCCAAAATTTCTACCAATAACTTATGTTTTTAACATATCAAAACATATATGTTAAAAAGAAAATAAGACATTATTTGTACCAGTTTATTCCAATACTTAAACTATAATAGTGCCCCAGAAATGGGAGGAAAATGACATTGTCAAGATAATTAATTTTTCTAGTTAAAAATTAATATTTGGTAATATGACCTGACCAAGTCCATAGGCTTCTTTTCCTTTATAATTTCACTGTGTTCTCATATCTGTTGAAATGTTATCTATTTTAAATACTCAATTGCCTCATCCAGCGCTTGCCAATTTTTTAAAAACCTTAAAATAAGTAGCTCTAGTTGGTAGTTTCCTTGAAAGAGAATATTACCTTACGGTACTTAAATTCAACTTCCTCAAAACTTCTGTATAAAAGCAGCCAATTAATCCTGCCATAGGGGGCTCTGGGCTCTACAGTGAGTATAATTTTTCTTTAAAAATTGCCAGTTTCACTGACCTATGCTCCATCACAGATGTTTTAGTATTCTGCCAGGGAAATTAGTAATGCCTGCCGACCAACATGTTATATTTAGTGTACCGCTTCATCAAGCGCTAAAATGTATGTCTCCATGACTAGTGATTGCTGAGGCTCCTCAAGCTTGTAAATTTCCAGACATGTTTCTTACTACCTGGAGTAAAGGGTTAAGTTCATGGATTTTGATGACATTTTAAATGATTACCCAGCAGTAATTATTGGGTAAGAGAAAAAATTGCAATGCTTCCTATTTCTTTGAAATTATGTAAACAGAAGCCTTCTCGACATGACACCTCAACTAAAATTTAGGGGCATGCCCACATTTAAATATGTAAATCCAATTCATTTGAGTAAATATCGAGTTCCATTTATTTTTTGCACACTCCCAAGTAGCATCTTAATAAAATTTAAACTGATTGCATCTATTGAATTCTGTAACTTTAAAAGATAATCTACCATGAGTCAATCAGAGCATTATTTACATTGCTTATATCAAATAAGCTTAAACTGATGAATGTGTAAGGATACTAAACAACAAATACCATCATTGGTCACCTTTGGAGGATATTAAGGAACCAACTCATTATTCCGAATATCAGTAAATAGAGGGAAAGGATCAAACATTTATTCTGCCTTTCCATAAAGAAATGTACCTCAGAACAACCAAATGGTTGATGAAGGAAAGTTTCTTTTTATAGAGTAGCTGCACAAATAATAGAAAAAGGAAAGACAATTAGAGTAATGCCATTTTACAACTCTAAGTTAAATGAATGGATTTAAGCAAAGATCAATGACTTCAAACATCACAAAAAGAGAAACAACCAGGCATATGTGTCTTCTGATAGAAATATATATGCCATCACCTATGATATAGTCCTTTGAACCTGAATCTGACCAAGCCTCTAGATCTATTGATCAATTTACAGAAAATACAAGAAGTACAGAAAAGAGGAAGGAATGTATTAAATGACAGCATGAGATGCAATTGGCAAAATTCACACTGGAAATTATAGGACAAATAACTCAGTTTCTTGCACAAATAAATTGCAAGGAAAATACAAAGAGATGGATAAATTCAGACATAACATTACATTGTATTTTTAGACAATATTTTTTTACTATTCGTGTTTCAGAGATTTTTCCCATCAACTTACTAATACAGAATTAAGATAGAGATGTAATCTATCTTTCTAATTTTGAAACTATTGTTTCTCTTTTCTAGGGTAAAACAATAATAATAATTATAAAAATCTCAAGCTAGAAAGTAGTCTCTCGTCCACTGAAGGAGGAGAAAAAGCAAGCCTGTAAAATTCTTTACAACTTCAGCTAAGGACAGACAATCTTTCCATTCTTACCCTGGAGTCCTGTATTTGTTTGCTAGGGCTGCCATAAGAAATACCAGACTGGGTGGTTTTAACAACAGAAATTTATTTTCTCACAGTTCTGGAGGCTAGAAGTCTAAAATCAAGGCGTTGAGAGGTCTGGCATCTTCTGAAGCCCCTCTCCTTGACTTGCAGATGGCCACCTTTTGTTGTGTCCTCACATGGTCTTTTTTCTATACACATGTGCCTCTGGTGTCTCTCAGTATGTCCAATTATTTTCTTCTTATAAGGACATCAGTCACATTAAATTAGGGCTGACCCTAACACCCTTATTTGAACTTATTCACCTCTTTAAAGACCCTGTCTCCAAATACAGTCACATTCTAAGGTACTGGAGGTTAGAGCTTCAACATGAATTTCGGGGGTGGGGGACAATATAGCCCATAACAAGTTCTTTCAAAAATATAACCATGTTTATTTGTAACATCAATGCCATATTAACTGCTTAAAATTGTTTGAAATCTAGAAAAAACTTGATGTTGAGTAGAGAAACAAATGTTGACTCAAAAGCTAAGCCCTTGAAGCTCATGGAATTAATTACAAAGCTACACTTTGCAAATAGTCTGTAGCCCAACACTTCTAATCATTCCTTGACTCTCACACCCTAATTCTCCAGACATGTGCCCTCCAATATGGTAGCCACATGTGGCCAGTAAACATTTGGAATGTGGCTGGTCCAAATTGAGATGTGCTATTAGTCTAAAATCACTGAATTTCAAAGACTTAGTAAGAAAAAAATATATAAACTATCTCAGTAATTTTTATATTGATTACATGTTCAAATATCTTGGATATATAGATTATTGAAGTTAATTTAATCTGTTCCTCCTTATTTTTAAAAAATTATGGTTACTGAAAAAGTTTAAAATTACATATGTGTCTAGAATTATATTTTTATTGGATGGTGCTTTCCCAAAATGCAGGTATGTGTCATTTGAATTAAGACTTGCTTTGAGGGCTTTCTTAGACTTCTGATTTATAACTCTCCCCAAGGATCCCTTTCCTTTTCTCACCCCCACTAATTTACCCAGGTACAGAATTCTAGCACTTTATCCAGTCCATAACACACATTTCAAAACTAAGGAACACTTGCCCAATTGTTAGGAAGACAAACTGTAATGCCAACTTAACAAATTCAACTGAAATGTTATATTCATTGAAATTTTAAGTGATGAGTAATCCTGTTGCCTTTCACCTTTCCCTGGAAATGAGAGAAACTGTAAAAAGATCAATTGACAAAGATATTCTCATTTCGCATTTACTAGTAGTACGAAAAAGTGTTATGCTCTAGTTTTAACAAAACACTAGAACTGAGGACTTCCCTGGTGGCGCAGTGGTTAGGAATCCACCTGCCAATGCAGGGCACACGGGTTTGAGCCCTGGTCCAGGAAGATCTCACATGCCGCTAAGCCCGTGCACCGCAACTACTAAGCCTGCGCTCTAGAGCCCACGAGCCACAACTACCGAGCCCTGTGCCACAACTACTGAAGCCTACGCGTCTAGAGCCCATGCTCCGCAACGAGAGAAGCCACTGCAATAAGAGAAGCCCGTGCAGAGCAACAAAGAGAAGCCCCGGCTCTTTGCAACTAGAGAAAGCCCGCGCAGCAACAAAGACCCAATGCAGCCAAAAATAAAATAAATAAATTTATTAAAAGAAAAAAAACCCACTAGAATTGAGATTATCAGGGTTTCTAAAAATTTTGAAGGAATTATTTTACATACTTTCAGCTGCTAGATCTTATGATGGAATAGATATTTTGGTTTGTTTTAAAGTTGATGTTGAACAGTTGGGAGGAAGAACTATAGATAGGAGTATTTCAGGATCAGGAATTTATCACTTTTTCAGGAACATAAAACATGATTAACATTCACATCTTTTAGAAGTATTTATTTTCCATTTTTAAAATAGCATTGTTGGGTGTAATTTAAAGGAGTGCTAGAACTTGAATACCCAGCAGGGACTGGAGCATTTGAAAGCATTTTAAAATTCCTGTTTGCTACACCCTGCTTTAAGCACTTTCATATAGCTGGGAAGTGGAGAGGGAAAAAAATGCTCAATTTGCACAGTGAATGATTAAAGGAAAGATAAAAGCTAATAGCCCTGTTACTTAACTAATTTTTTAATTTTCAAAGCTAACTTGGGCTATGTTAAACTACATGCCCCTCCCAGTTGGACCTACCTAAAATATATAAAAGCAAAAAGCACCTTCCCCCAAATCCTTAACCTTAACTGCAGAGTTTTATTAAGTTTATATTCATATAAGGGGAAATATAAATAAATTACGTTTTCTCAAATATATTATCAAGTTCTATCATTAAAATTTTTATTTGACTTGTGAGCATTTTAACTCACCTTCAATGGATATAATTTTATATCCTAAGTATGATGTCAAGCATACCTTCTAAATTCCTTAAATTGAATAAGTTATACTTACCATCAACACTGACGATTTTAAAAATTTCTCTAAAACTTGCATTTTAAAATTAAATTTGTAAAAAATCCTATTTTAGCAAGCTTGATTATATCAACTGGTAAAACTTTATTTTACAAGCAATAGGAATTGGATCAAATGATTATTATAATTCAGAGGAATTATTTTATAACCATAGCAAATGCCATTATACATACTGCCAAAACAGATTTAATAGACAATACTGAACTGTACAAGAGTTATTTATTTTTCCTTAATCTCAAAGCTATTTTAGTAATACAAAAAGCCATATTAACATTTTTCCATTAGAAAACAATGTGATGTACAAAACTTTGGATGAAAAGATATATGTCAAATTTCACTTAATCATTTGGTGGAAAACCCACCACTCCATCAATACCACCCAAAGTGTTTTAGGCAATGATTAAAATCAAAGTAAGCATCTTAATCAATTCCAGCTGTTAAAAAAACAAACCTAGCAATATAGTTTGCTACATAGTATTTTTGACTACTCAGGAGTTACTTTTTAAAATCTATTTTTTTTTCTGACTCCTACCACATACCAAGTGCTATACTTGTCCAAGTGGGTATTTGAGAAGAAGTTGGTAAGGTGGAAGACCACATAAAGCGGTCCTTTGGTTACCAGATTTGACTTTTAACTTTCCAACATCCTCCAAGATCAAGAAACACCAACTAAAATTACACACCCCTCCAAGTGTTATTTGATTTTATTAGTGGGGAGGGTAATAGTGGGGAGGGTAAAGAGGTCATGAACTATTATTTATAATCCATTATTCCAATTAAAACCGTATGTCAAAAGCTAATTTATTTTTCTAATGAGTTTAAGATTTGACATTCAGTTATTACGAACGTGGTTCACTACTCACTTGTGAACCCTACAAGGCACACTGCTCAAAAACAGCAAAGCAGGTGTGCATAAACGCTTTTCTTTGCATTTAGTGAAGTAATGATATTTGATACCCATCTTTATCTTAAAATTCCATTCAGTTTAGGGTCCAGTGAAGAAAATAAATCCAGTTATGGGTGGTAAAGAGCAAAGAAGGTAAACTAGTAAGGATTATTACTATACAAGGAAATTTTATTCTCTATTTTTTCCTTTGAATAACAAGATGCTAACACACTACTTTCATTAAAAAAAAAAAATGCTTGCAACTATTGAATTGAGGCAAGTACTAAAGGCCCATAAACTGACAAAGTCGTCCATTCACCACCATTACTTCTTTACATAAGCTTGTTTTCCTAAGTATAATGCATACTCTAAGCTATAATTTGGAAATTAGCCAAGCACTAAGCAATTACAATGGCAGGTAATACACCATCAGTTTTTGAAACACATTTGGTCACTTTTCATGACCCACCTGCAGTTTGGATTAAATAGACTCTCACTCAGTATAAATTTGTTTTGGGATCTGCATGACAAAAAAAAAAAAAAATGTAGTTTTATGACATTTTCACATAAGACATTTAAACAGTCTTTGGATCATACCACTTTTGTATTAAGTGATTCATCCTGACATGCTATTAACTACAATAAAAATAATTGTTCAATTTTTAAATGAAAACTAAATGCAGATAAATGGTAACAGATTTGACATGGAATGTTGTAAAATATTCCTGTACGTAATCTGATACTACTGATTACAAATTTCCGAGTTTGAAAACTTCAGATTAAAAACCACAAGAAAATTTACTCTTGATGGCATGCGAGATCTCCTTCAAAATGAAACTAGAACCTCAAAGTCTCAGTATTTTATCAAAACATAAAGAAACACAACAAATTTGTACATTTTATTCACATTTATTTTTCGCTTTTAGTGTGCTCACAGAAAATTAGAACACCTTAAGCAGGAGTTTAATAGCAATTTTTGTAAGCAAAGTTACATTCCATCTCTAAGTCAAATTGGTCAAAGCTTCTCCAGTATTTACAAAACATGATAGACAAGATGCTACACAAAACCATTGCATCTGAAGATTTTTTCCTTATTCTCAAAGACGACTGGAAAAGAAAGCATTGTCTGCTGTAATCAAAAACATACCACAGTATAAACAGTAACCATTCCACTTATCACAGCTTGGTTGAGTTTAAAATTTGTGTTTAAAAGGTCCAAGATGACTGCAGTTTTACAAAAATGGGCAGGGTGGAAAGTTGCAAACTTCATGTGCTTCTGGATATCAAGATTTGTTTTTATACAATAGTCACAGTTAAAAACACCCTGCTGGTAATACATAATTACACTTTATTAAGGTCATAAACCAGCAATAAACAATAAAGCCTATACAACTTGTAGTTCTACTTAATCACTGACTGGTACAGCTAACATGAGATAAGTGAAAAGTTCCTATGGTTTAAATGAACTCCTAAGACTATGATCTTTTTAAAAATCTGGGTATTGGTGTTTTTTTTTTTTTTTTTTCTCTTTCCTTCTTAATCAAGACTTGTAGTGTTGTAAACCTGCCTCACAAAATACATCGTAATAACTTTTCTTTAAAAAAAAAAAAAAAAAGACTAAGCCTTTACACCATCCTTTCTAGTGGTACATTATCTTGGCAATGTTATGCACCACTAAATTTCTCCATCGTGGCTCCTATCACTTCATCGGATATCCCTTTTTGACCCACCCATCTCCTTCATATATGGGCATGTCCATAGATTGACAAAGAAAGTTTACATTTTTGAATAAAGATGCAAAGTATGCAAAAAACATTAATACTGATGCAAAAAATAAAAATAAAAGAGAAACAAGGCAGAGGAAGGTAACTAAGCTCTCCTCGACCTGTTGGAATGGTGGTAACAGAATGATCTGAGATGGGATCTGTGGGTAGGTGGTTAAAAACAAAATTTGCTGCTTAAAAAAAAGTAAAATAAGAAAAGACATCTTTAAAATCAATCCCTGGTTGTAGACAAGTTCTCCAAAACCAGTACCTGGCACCACTCCAACAAACAAACGGGGGGGAGAAAAGTTCTTCGATTATCTCAAAAAATCTTGCCCTTTTACTCTGCCGCCTCCGCTGGGGGGGCTTCTGGACTGCACTCGGGCTGGGCCTCCTGTGTGGGAGCTGCGCAGGCTGACGACGCCGCGGCGGCCGCCGCCTCCTCCGCGGGCGCCGCCTCCTGCTCCGGGGGCGCGCCGGGCCCCGCGGCCGAGGGCGCCTCGCAGGTGGCCGCGCTGGCCCCGGCCTCCTCGGTCTTCTCCTCGGCCTTGCTGGGCTCCTCGGCCGCCTTCGCCTCCTCGCTAGCGGACGGCTTCTCGGGCGCGACGGCGGCCTCCTCGGGCTTGGCCTCCTGCGGGTCGCCCCCAGCCGCCCCCTGCTCGCCCGCGGCCGCCTCCTCGCTCGGCGCCGCCGCCGGCTCCCCGGAGGCCGCGCCCGCAGCCTCGCCGGCGGCCGCAGCGGCGCCCCCGGCGGCCTCGTCCTTGCCGCCTTCGGCGGAGGCGCCGGCGGTGCCTTCGGCTTCACCGCCCTCTCCCGCTTCCTTCTTGTTCTTCTTGAAGGAGAAGCCGCTCAGCTTGAAAGACTTCTTGAAGGAAAAGCGCTTCTTTTTTTTTTTCGGGGTCTCGTTGCTGGGCGAGGGCGTGGCCCCGTCCTCGGCCTTGGGCGAAGACGTCGAGGAGGCGGCTGAGGCGGCCTCCCCCTCCGCGGCCGTGGGCGAGCCGGGCTCGGCGGCCTCGCCCTCCGCGGGGGCCTCCTTCTCCGCAGGGCTGGCCCCGGCCTCGGGGGCGGCGGCGGCCAGCTCATCTTTCTCGGCCGCGGCGGGCGACGCCGCCCCGCTCCCGGCGGCGGCGGGCTCCTCCTTGTCGGCGGCCGGGGCGCTGCCGTTAGCCTGCAGCTCCTCCTTGGCGCCGGGCTCGGCGGCCGCGGGAGAAGCGTCGCCGTTTACCTTCACGTGGCCATTTTCCTGCGGGGCAGAGAAAGCGGGAGGTCACTGAAGGGGGCCTGGGCATGTCATCCCCGCCCCCACTCCTGGACCGGGAGGGACTACCGTCCCCCGGGGCCCCTCTGGTTTTGGAGACCTTCTCCTTCATGGGGAGGCGGGATTGGATGCCCAGAGGAGAGTTCCTCGAAGACCTGGGGGCAGTGCCGTTTGGGATGCCTGAAGGCACTGAGGAAGCCTCGACTACGCAATAAATGCCCCCGGGGCCTTAAAAGGGCCGAGTCTGAAACGTGGAAAGCAAAGGGTAACCCATTCCAACCTTCGCCTCAAGGGCTTTGGGATAAAGGAGTCAAGTAATATATGATACGCCAAACGCCCTTTGGAAGGAGGCACAGAGCCCGAGTGGGTGATCTGCGCCTAGGTTACACATCCCCCTTTCTCCCTAAACTCTAAAGGGGCGCCTTCAAAACACCAAGAACTCCCAGGGGGATCCCAGCGTTCCAGCCAGAAGCGCCTGGGCTGCGCGCGCAAAGGCCCTACGCCCGCCAAGGGCCTGGGGTCGGCAGGGGGCGCTGCGGCTCCACGGCGCGGAGCGGGGCGCAGGCGGGCGCGGAGGGGCGGGGCGGCCAGGCCACCCCGCCCTGCCGGGTCGGGCCCTGCCCGCTGGCCAAGGCGCCCCCAAGCCCGGATAGCGCAGCCCGGAGTCCGCAAACAAAGCTCAGGTGGCATCCTGGTCTGGCTAAAACTAACAAGGCAGGGGGAAACCGATTATTTCAGAGGTCTCGCTTCTGCTTCCACGCCCACCTTCGCCAGTGATTCTGCGAAGCCCGGGCGCGCCCAGGGGGCCCATTTTGCATTTTTAACGGGTTCAAAGCCTCTTGGCAGAGCTTGCCTTCCCTATTAGGTTAGGGCAGGCGAAGCAACAAGGCCTCTGCTCTAGGAAAAGAGGCGTGGTGGGTGCCCGGTGTTTGTGAAGCAGCCACCCTTGGCCGACCTCTCGGGCCCACCCAACCGTAGCCATCAGCCTGGGTTCGGGCATCGCAGGGGCAGCCCCCGCAGTGGTCCAGGCGGCACGCACACCAACAATCTCGACCGAAACACAAGAACTGCCTCTTGTTGACCATCTGGACAGGTTCTTCAAGGACCCACAGAGTCTTCCCACCCTAGGGAGACCATTTAAAAGTCAGATGGGTGTGTAATTCCAGAGACAACTACGAATAAAGATTTAGAACAGTGGGAAAAGCCCACCGAAAGGTAGTGAAGCCCTTCTGCCCAGCTCCAGCCAGCCAGCCAGCCAGCCAGCCACCTTTTCAAGAACCCAGGGCACGCCGCCTCGGCATACAATAAGACAGCCCTTCTTCCCTCCTCGCCTTTCTCCACCGCCATCCCTATTCGCCCTCCCCCCCCCCCTTCCCTACCCACATACACACAATCACACCAGTTCAGAAATCTTGAAGGCGACCCAGTCTCGACAACAAACACGAGAGACACTCAAACACCTTTGTGCCCACTAAACACAAATGCAACCTAGCTGGGTGCGGGGGTGTGGGGTAGCACCTAGCTAGTCACGTTCTGCCAAGCTCCAAACACGCCATTTTAGACGATTTATCCTTCATTCCGCCCGTCTACACAAGAATTCACCAGGATTCTCCGGGAACCACTACTTTGGGGTGGGGGGAGACCCCACCTATGAGAAATTGACAATTTAAGCTATCGATTTCCATTCAACTTTCAGACTGGAATCTGGTCACGGTCCTCTCCGCCGAAGGCGCTTCGGGCACGACCAGAAGGGAAGGGGAAGCGTCGGGACTAGAGAAAGACACCAAAGAAATGACCAGAACCACAGGTAGAATTTACCTGCCCATTCGCTTTAGAAGGCGACGAGGCCACAGCCGCCTCCCCAGGCCTCTCCGCGGCGGCTTCTCCCTTCGCAGCGGTCTTGGAGAATTGGGCACCCATGCTGACTTCTTCAACAAAGAAACTCAACAGATCCAAGGGGGGAACAAAGAGCTTCGGGTTGGTGTAACGACGGGGCAAGCAGCAGCGGCGGCAGCAGCAGCGGCGGCAGCAGCAGCGGCACACACACCGGAGGGAGGGGGGAGTGGGGGTGGTGAAGAGGACAGAACAGAACCGATTAAATACACTCCGGATAAAAAAATTTTAGTCGAAGAGATCAAAAAGCAGCAGCGCAGGAGGGAGGGAAAAAGGGTGGAAAAGTCGAGCACAAAAAAAGGAGCCCAAGTGTAGTTTTTTAAAAAAAGAAGTAATAAAAAAATCCCAGATTTGTAGCCGCACTGTAGACAAGAGGAAAATGGAGAAATCTCCCTGGTTGCTAATAAGATGCGGGGTCCAACGCCCAAGTGCACAGATGAATGGGCTCGCGGGCGCTGACGCGGCCCCCGCGCGCGCCGGCCAATCCGCGCGCCGCACACAAAGCAGGGGGCGGGGTCTGCGCTCCCGGCGAACAATGGAGCCGCGCTTTGCAAACGGTTTGAAAATCAGCCTCAGACCGAGAATTAATGTCCTTCAAATAAATAAATCAATTAAAAAATACATGCCTCTCGCCTCCCTCTGCTTGAAAATAATAATGCATTACTTGATTGGCTTGCTTTGTTTGTAATTAATTAACGCGGGGGGGGTGGTACTTGTGGATGGGGGCGGAGAAAGCGTTAACTTGACTCGCTTTGACTCTTGTCGGTCTATATCCGTGTCTGTCTCCCTCCCCTCCCTCCCCTCCCTCCCCTCCCTCCCCTCCCCCATCTTTCCCGTGTGTTTCTGTGTATGTGTGTATGTATGCGAGTTTTTAAGACAATGGTGGGGATATGTGTGCAGCATGTTTTCTGTCTCTGTGTTCCATATTGGTTTCACAGATACTGCACAGGGTTTGTTTTTCTAACGGTTGCAAATGTGAATTAGCCCCAAATTGAAAGGTATTTAAACCAAGAAGATCGAATTTCATCAAACGAGATCGCGAGTTAGAATTAGGTCTGTAGGCCAGATGTAGAAAATGCAAAAGCAGCAAGCTGACGAAGCCACACTCCCTTCTCTATCCCACACTGGCATGAAACAAAATATTTCGAGATTGGCCTGCGGCGCTCATCAACCCCCCCGCCCTCCCCATTCCCAATTAGTGATTTCCCCCCCAACAATATAAAGTGAGGGCCATGTACAAAAGATCGAAAAGGTCTGCATTTTATCATTGTATGAAATGACAGTTTTCCTCTATGGTGAAATGAGACACAGCCTAGAGTGTACGAATCCATATTTACAGTTGGGATGCAATTCGCGTCGGTATGAATCTTTTTCAGCCTACTGCCAGGATCGGAGGGACTCTTTTCTTCCTGAACATGTGTGAATGTGCACGCAATCGAGTGGGCTCCTGGAAGGGAGGGAGGCAGCCGCGACGAAACTCTGAACAACCGGATTGACTATTACAGTTCTAAGGAGAAATTACATATTGAGAGATAGCAAGAAAATCCCTGAACGCTCCAAGTCTAACTTGGGTTAGAGAAAAGGCTTCTATAAGGGAATCCAGGGTACCTCCATCCGCACCCCTTGCCACCGAAGTACCAGACGCTTCTTGTGCGTGAAAGACAGCGCACTGATTTAAAGAATGGAGGGGGAGGGGGGAGAGGCAAAAATCAAGGATACACCCTTATAAGCATTCTCCTACCACCTACATTTTTGCTCCCAAAGTTTTCACTCGTGTCCAAATCACACTACTTTTTCTCGTTTACATTTAGTGATCCTGAAATGAATAATCTTTAGCTTATGGAGGTGAGAAGCAGTCGGAGGAATGGTTCACTTCTCCCGGTGCTGGCTCTGAATTCTGAAAGTTTTATTTTCCTGCTCATTGTAGGGAAATGGGTCACACTCTGAGTGAAAAAGACGGTTGATTCAAGCCAATAACTTTGTTCAAGTACTGCTTTGAAAATCACCAAGCTGCAGATCATTACATGAAGCTTCGTCTTCTCACTGTCCACTTCTTCAGATGCGTCATTATTCAATCACGAAGTCATATTCCCCAGAGCCGACGTTAAGACGTTTCCGTAGAAGTGTATCTTGCCAAACTTGTTATCACCCTAAGGGAGCCCGCTGGCCTGGCCCAAGACCCCAGCCGCCGCGATGGTTACGAATCCCTTGTATTAGCGTCGTTCCAACTTGAAAAGCCAACGGGGCTAATCCAAAACCACAATCCAGGCGATTCTCAAAAGCTCTTTTAAGCTGTTGATTTCCCCCTACCCCCAACGTGAATCATGCCCCTTCCTCTGCATCCCCTTCCCAGTTAAACTTGGGGTGATTGCTAGCTCGCTTTTGGATTTTCTCCTGACGTGTTCTTAGCCCTCCATTTGGGGGCTGCTTTTATTGCTCCTTTGTTACCAGGCTGCGGTGTAGCTTTCCCGTCTTTTTCTTTCTCGAATGCCTATTTGCCTGGTATCGGCTTGTCTCCTTGGCAACGGCCAGGGAAGATTCAGAGCCCCAGGCGGGGGGGAGGGGGAAGGGGCGGAGCCGACGGGGGGTGGGCAGGGAGGTGGTGGAAGGGAAAGAGACGCAGAGCGAGAGACAGGGAGACAGACAGCGAAGCAGATGGCCGCGCGAGGGGGCGGAGTCCCGGCGGGGCGTGGACGTCGCGAGCTCGACGGAGCCAATCAATTCCCTCAGCTGCTCCGGGGCTAGAAAACAAGGGTAAACACATAGATTCACTACCCACGAGCGGTCCCTAGTTTAGGGTAGTCAAGTTGGTTTTCTTTCGATAAGAGAGCGCATTTTTAGCGTCGGTTGGAAAGCCGACAGTCCCCAGTAACTGGCAGGGGGAGGCGGTTTGCGGGGCTCTGCCGGGGGGTGGGAGCGGGGGCGGGGGCGCTGGGTCAACCTCTCTTCAAATTCTCCCGGCGTCGGGCCAGCAGGGGGGAAGCCGAGAATGCTCGAGGCGGGTGAAGGCGGAGGGTGGGTGAGGAAGGAAGGGGCTGGGAAATGGGAAGAGGTCACTCTGCCTCGGAAACTACATAAGGACTGGGAAGGACCTCCAAACAAGACTGGAACGAGTAGGAAGTTGTACAGTGTAAGTACATAGTTCCTCAGGAGTTCGGTGTTCTTACACCCCGAGCTAAAGGTTTCAAATCAAGTTCTAAGTATATAAATATGATTTTATATATATATATATATGACTAAAGAACCCAAGTGGTCATAGTGAAAATGTAAAACTGGTAAATGCCTGTAACCAACTCACCAGGAGGAAACAGTCATTTATTCTCTTTTCACCACGCACGAGAGTATTTCTAAGAGGATGACAATCTGTATATGGTTTTCTCTAGAAAAAGAACGATTTCTTTAGGATACCTCAAAGTTATTTTTTCCTTAAAATGTTAGCAGTAGAAGGGAATTTTTAGATAGTTCCACAAATTCCTTGAGGGCCTGCTGTATCCCTCAAGGCCTTGTTTTCCCATCAGTGAACAAGAGAGATGCAACGCAATCTTTGGCCTCCAGGAGCTTACTTTCTTTTTCTGGCCGCGTGGCTTGCAGGATCTTAGTTCCCCAACCAGGGATTGAACCAGTGCTCCCTGTAGTGGAAGCCTGGAGCCCTAACCACCGGACCGCCAAGGAATTCCCTAGGAGCTTGCATTTTAGTAGATTGCTTTAGGTGAATTGGATTATCTAGTTTCATCTAGTCTCTTACCAGATGAAGAAACAGCCCCGGGGAAGTTGCCAGATTTTGTCAGTTGGTAGAGCCAGGAATAGAGGCTCACCCCCTTGATGATTCCACATCTCCAGCTTCTTCCACTACTCCTGGTGCTGACTAACCTTCCCTTGATGGCACAGATTCATTGGATAGGTTGCTTATTCATAACTAAATTATTTATTCGGCTCCTGCTAAGTACTAGGAAGGGGCTAGACATCAGTTGACACCAGGGAAGAGGATGAACACGTCTGTCCTCTCATGTAACTTCCACTTCGCATTATTATCTCTTAAAACTTCTTAGAATATGAAGAAAGAGAACAAAGGATGGGATTAACTGTGTGCTTAGAAGAAAGCAAACAAACAAAAAAACAATAACAAAGATGCGGGCCACTTTCTAGATTCTAAATTAAATATGCCTTTTTCATTTGAAAGCATTCATTCAACATTCATTCATTCACAAAGTACAAGATCGCACTGTGTTAATGGTGTGGTGCTCCATTTTTCATCTTAGGTTTTATATTACCTGGACTTTAATTCCACAGAAATTGATTAGTGTGGAATACAGTGTGGAGCAAAGCAGGTACAGCCCGTCATTCATTCAACAGGTATTTATTGAGTTCCTATCATGTGCTAGGTATGTGGAACATATCAGTGAACAAAAGAGACAAGAAGTCTTTATGGAGCTTACATTCTAGAGTAGGGAGAAAACAAACTTTAATAAATGTAAGTAAGCAGATTATATGGAATACTAGTAGTACGTAAGTGTTGGGGTGGGAGCAAAGTAAGGGGGATATGAGTGCAGGGTTGAAATTCTATATAGGAGGTCAGGGAAGGCCTCATTGAGAAGATAAACTTTGAGCAGATTTGAGGAGGTGAGGGAATTGATAAGGTGCACCTAACCTAGCAAGAGAAGGAGAAATCAGAGTTGAACAAAAAGATCACAAATAGATAAGTCATTATAAATAATCATATGTGTTCTGAAGGGAAATGTAGGGTGCTATAAAATAGTCTAATTTAGTTAAGAGGGTTTCAGAGGGCCTTTTAAAGGAGTGACATTTTAAGAGGAAACCTAAAGGATAAGTAGGCATTAGCCAGGTGAAGTGGTGGAAAATTGTGTTCAGTTGGAGGAAAGCCCCTGAGGAGGGAAGAGTTCAAATGGTTTTGGGGGGAACGTCAAGAGATTGGTTTGGCCATATATTTGGGTGCCTATAAAATGTTCTAGTGGAAAAGTTAAATGTGCAGATGTAGGAGTCTGGAGCTCAAAGACTGGTTTGGAAGGCAAATATAGATATGTGATCATTCCAGATGTAAATATTTTCTGAAGCCAAGTCATGAAAGTATACAAAGAGAGTGCAGAAATACCTAAATACCTAAATAACTCTAAATACCTTCTGCCTTAAGAGGCTAGGTAGATATTTGTCAATTATACCTTAATAAAGCATAACATAACATAAAGTAATAAAGTAAAATAAAAATCAATGAATAGAAAAAAAGAGAGAGGTTGGGTAGAAAAGGAGGCTAGCTGGCAAAGAAGACTGAGAAGGAACCTCCAAGGAGGAGACAGAAAACCAGGACATTGTGGTGTCTGGAAAATCAGTGAAGACAGTGTCTCAAGGAGGAGTGGTTAGTTTTGTCAAATGCTGTTGAGAAGTCAAATAAAGACTGAAAAGTTTCCATTGGCTGTTGCTGGTTACAGAACAGCATTCTGTATACAGAATACAGAAGAAGTTACTAGTTATGGGCTCCAGAGCAGTTTTTATCCTATGTTGAAAGTGGAATCCAGATTTAGTGTGTTAAAGAGTAAATGGGAGGTGAAGAAGATGACAGCATAAATAGTTCCTTCTTTATGAAGCTTGGCTGGGTAGAGGGTGTAGAGAGACAGGGCAGTAGCTGGAAAGGGATGGTATAATGTTTTTTGTTTGGGTTTGTGTTGTCGTGGATGGAAGATATTAGAGCAAAGTTAACTACTCTGGAAAATAATCCAGTAGAAAGGAAAATGTTACAGATATAAGAGAGAAAAGGAATAGTGAATGCAATGAGGTCCCTACGAATGCAGGAGGGAATGGAGATGTAGGGCACATGCTGAGATACTGACTTTTGAAAGACTCTACTCCTTTCCTGTAACAGGGGAAGAAGAGGATGGTCAAGATTGACTGGCTGGAAGATGAGAGAGCTCCCTCCTGATGGTTTCTACTTGCCTTTGAAATTCATCAGCTAAGGGTAAGGAAGAGAAGTCGGGGTGTGACTATATTATAGAAGGTATGGAATAATAATTGGGAAGCATAGGATTGAGACTTTGGGGCATAGTAAGATTTTAGAGCAATAATGAGTACCCATTTGAGGTTGATAAATCCAATGATGCTTAGTCAGTATATCAAAGTTTCTCTCTCAAATAAACTCTTAAGTGAAAAATAGTATCTATTACAATCCTCTTTAAGATTACCAGCTATTCACTTTCCCAGCCTATACCCAGTTTTTAAAAATTGAAGTATAGTTGATTTACAGTGTTGTGTTACTTACTGCTGTACAGAAAAGTGACTCAGTTATACATATATATGCATTCTTTTTCATATTCTTTTCCATTATGGTTTATCGCAGGATATTGAATATAGTTTACTGTGCTATACAACATGACCTTGTTTATCCATTCTGTATATACCAGTTTGCATCTGCTAATCCCAAACTCCCAGTCCAACCCTCACCAATCCCCCACCCCCTTGGCAACCACCAGTCTATTCTCTATGTCCCTGATTCTGTTTCATAGATAGGTTCATTTGTGTCATATTTTAAGATGCCACATATAAGTGATATCATATGGTATTTGTCTTTCTTTTTTTAAAAAATTTATTTATTTTTGGCTGTGTTGGGTCTTCGTTGCTGCACGCGAGCTTTCTCTAGTTGCGGCGAGTGGGGGGCTACTCTTCATTGCAGTGCACGGGCTTCTCATTGCGGTGGCTTCTCTTGTTGCGAAGCTCAAGAGGTGGGCTCTAGGCGCACGGGCTTCGGTAGTTGTGGCACGCAGGCTCAGTAGTTGTGGCACACAGGCTTAGTTACTCCGCGGCACGTGGGATCTTCCCGGACCAGGGATCGAACCCATGTCTCCTGCATTGGCAGGCGGATTCTTAGCCACTGCGCCACTAGGGAAGTCCCTGTCTTTCTCTTTCTGACTTACTTCACTTAGTATGATAATCTCTAGTTGCATCCATATTGTTGCAAATGGCATTATTTTGTTCTTTTTTATGGTTGAGTAGTATTCCATCGTATAAACGTACCACATCTTCTTTATCCATTCATCTGTTGATGGACATTTAGGTTGTTTCCACCTCTTGGCTATTATGAATAGTGCTGCTATCCAATTTGTATTATGCCTATACAGTCAATATCTGCACAAAAATATAGATTAAACTAGGTCTGCTTTTATAAAACTCCATTTCAGTTAATCCTGTATGATTTTGTACAGATATGTATAAACAGAATGGAAAAGGGAAGAGAACCTACTGGGTGCTAGGCACTGCACCACGTGAGCCTGTGCTAGGCTTGCGTTTCACCCTTACAACAAACCCATGGACTTGAATCATTATCCCCATTTTATAGATTTGGAAATTGATGTTCAGCAAGGTTTGGAAAGTGAAATTCAACTAGTGTGTTAACCATTGTGTGTTGAGGGCTATCTGATTTTAGGAATCTAATAAAATCTCAAATGGTTGTAATAGCAAAGTGGGATCTCATAGTAGGAGCTTTATTAATTTTTTAATTGGTACCATGTACTGAAATTTTAACTTTAAACTTTGCTTTAGTGTTCTTTATTAACTATCCAATAGCACTCAAATAGAAAGATTCTTTCATGGTTAGGAAACATCAGAGTCACTGATTATCTGATCTGAAGGCTCAAGGACTAACACCTAGAATAGGAATGAAGCTTCTGGAATGTTAGATCCCCTCCAGATACTTAGGTGATTACTACAAAACCACTGGAAGCTTGAGTGTATTTTTAATTATTGCTCTTCAGGTGTATTGATCGACTTAGCAAGAGTTTTTATATTTGAAAAAATCCCAAAGGGTATGATACACTCTAGATTAGAGAAAGGCTAAAAAAAAAAAAAAGCAGGAAAAACCCCAAAATTTTAAAGAAAAAGTTTTCTCCAGAAATTTTGAATCAAAGCTTATCTACAGTAGCATTTTCTAGAATTTGCAGTATTTACCCTCTAAGGGACAGGCTGAAAACTTTCCATATCAGCTTTTGAAAGAGCTGAGTTGGGAGAGGGAGATAATTCCCTTCCCATCTTTGTTTCCAGAGGTAACAGGCAAGTAAATAAAGAAAAACAATCAAAGTTTACATTAAAAGGATATGGTTCCTAGTCTTATAGAGTTATCTAACTAGTCAGCCAGAAATGAGAGTAGAAAATTCAATGGAAAAAAAGTTGAATTTTCAGTGTGACATCATAGGAACCATGCAAAGGTTAGTTTTTCATTGTTATTTCAAAGTCATGGGGCTTCCCTGGTGGTGCAGTGGTTGAGAATCCACCTGCCAATGCAGGGGACACAGGTTCGATTCCTGGTCTGGGGAGATCCCACATGCTGTGGAGCAGCTAAGCCTGTGCACCGCAACTACTGAGCCTGCGCTCTAGAGCCTGCGAGCCACAACTACTGAGCCCGTGTGCTGCAACTACTGAAGCCTGTGTGCCTAGAGCCCATGCTCCACAGAGAAGCCACTGCAATGAGAAGCCTGCACACCACAACGAAGAGTAGCCCTCGCTCGCCACAACTAAAGAAAGCCCACGTGCAGCAACGAAGACCAAACACAGCCAAAAATAAATACATTTATAAAAAAATAAAAATAAAGTCATAAATACTTTCTGATATTAAAAAGTAGATTAAATCCCTGAGATACTTGAACTATTCTATGGCTCAAGAAATTAAAGCATAAAATCATATCAAACATTTTTCTTTATTCCAAATGATAATGGAGTTTTTAAAAAAGGATATGTTAACCTTTAGAAATCACTTGTTGCAACCAATAAATTGACAAGTTTTTATTAAGCTGCTGCTAAACCAGACTTCATTAAGGCCCCCTCCAGTCTGATGGACATTTCAGTGCCTTTAGCGCTCTGTTAGGCTTTCTGATGGGATGATTGGGAAGGATGATGACATTCATTTGTTCAACCGATATTTATTAAGCGCCTACTTTATACCAAGCACTGGGTGATAGTGCTTTGCCTACGATAGCTCACTGAATCCGCAAAGTAATTTTATAAGGTAGAAACCATTGCTTCCTATGTCTTCACAAATCAAGTCCTGCAGAGGTTACATAACATGCTCAATTTTTTGCTGCTTTTAAGTGGTCCGGGCTGGGTTGGGTTCTGAATCCAGCTCTTGGTGGTTCCAAAGCTTGTGGCACTGTTTCCCTGGATACCATGCTGTCTTAGAGTAAGAATTTTATGGGCTGTTTCCAGTTCTCCTGGAGGTTACAAAAATGCCCAAGAGACACTAAAAATTAACCAAAAGGCATTCAACTTCATTTATGCATTGTGAGAGAAGTATTTAGGACCACATCTATAAAATGAGAATTAGCATTCAGAAAATCACACACACACACACACACACACACACACACACACACACACTCAAAATCTGACAGATCAGATTCTTGAACCTGGAAACATCCTTAGTAACTTTATCCAGAATATAGTTATTGCAAATCAGATATTGGTGTAATTAAATAAAAACATGGTTAAGTTGCGCTCAGATCTCACCTCTATCTTTTCTGGAGGCAGAAGTGTGAGTCTGGCTGAGGGCAGAGTGAAGCCATTGGAATGTAGGTAAAATAGAGTGTAGAACTAGAGAGAGGAAGTTACAGTTGGGAAGGAAGTCAAGATATGAGATGGGAGGTGAGATCGGAGATGAGAAGGTGCAGGACCACTGTAGGAAGACTGTAAGTATTCCTGGAAAGAAAGAAAATCACAGCAGAGAATGAAGGGGTGATGCCAATGGGGCATTCTTCCATTAAGTCTGCAGTTGGAATTTGATTTACATTGTGGTTGTAGGTTTTAAAATTTAAAGCAATTTTACATATGTTTCATTTAATACCCACAGTAAATTAAGGCATCAATTAAGTTAATTCCCAATTATAAGAGAGTTAAGTAATTTCCTTGAGGTCCTAACTATAGGTGCTCAGACCAGCCAGTGTCTTGCGGTCAGCTGGGACAAACAGGGACTTTCTCACTGCCCCATCCTGCTGTCTCTGCCCTTGTGTAGCATTTTTCCACTCCCATTCCACCTTGATACTTAATAAAATGATAGTCATGCTGCGTTTCTAATTGATTTCGAGTTTTGTTCTCATTGCTTCAAATACTACTTCTATGCCAGTGACATTAAAATCAGAAATACCTGTCCTAACTGCCACCCCAAATTCCAGATCTGTATTTTCTGCTGTCTCCTTACTGATCTGGGCATTGCTGTGTGTATATTTCTCACCACTCCCTCCACTCCCTCAAACTCAGGTTATCATTTTCCCACCCAAACCAGCGTCACATTCTGAAAGGATTTCTTTAGCTTTCTTGGAGACATTTTTGACTCATTTTTCTCCCTCACTTTCCAGGCTAAGAATAGAACCAGATATAAGACCTCCTTTAGGATTCAGTGGACACTCTACACAGTATATACATATATTAAATCCTTACATTGTACACAAACTAATACAATGTTAATATGCCAATTACATCAATAAAAAAAAAAAGACACACACAAAAAAAGAATTAAAAACTAAAACAAACTAACAAACTAAAACAAAGCCTGAAGCTTTTGCCTGTTTGGTCAGCTCATAAACTTTTCTTTCCATCTCCACATCTTTCTTTCACATCTTGGACACATTTTTCCTTATGTTACCTTTTCTCTCTTTAAAATTACCATTCGTTAGACTTTACAAAATATAAAAATAATTCAGTAGCAAGGAAAGTTCTGGAATTCTCATTGTATGATTTATTACAGCTCAGAACACCCCATGGATCATCTTTGTCAAATTATGTTGATTTTTTCCTTTCAAACATCTTTGGTATTTTCTCAACCAGTGCTAAAATTGAAATCAAGGTTTTCGATGTGTTCTGCCCGAATTACCTCCTAGGTAGTTTCTCCCCTCTCTAGGGCATTCTATGCCACAAATATTTCCCCTCTAACTCCCTTGGTCAAAAACTGACTTTCAGTTGCCTGGGATCTAACCCTCCTTTCCTGACTTCCAAAATACTTTATAATCTGTCCCCATAATCTCCAGGCAGAGGAGTAGTTTGGGTCATTGAGGGACAATTTATTAAACTCTTCCCTGTAATTGTTTCATCCACCTCCTGGCAAAGAACTAGTAATTACGAGTTGTTAGTATAGCCCCATTAAATATTCTTTATAGAGAGAAGGTTGAAGAACTTCTTCTTCAAGGTATTTCATGATTTAAAACAACTTAGTAAGCCAGTTCTCCACCGGCTTCTCTTCTTAGAGGTGAAAAAGGAGCAGATTTCAAGGACATGGTGAACTGATCTCCCTTTTTGTCGAAGAGAGAGTCCTGACTTTGAACTTCTCATGTCCTTT
The DNA here is from genome assembly GCF_949987535.1 of Balaenoptera acutorostrata. Lineage (NCBI taxonomy): Eukaryota > Metazoa > Chordata > Mammalia > Artiodactyla > Balaenopteridae > Balaenoptera > Balaenoptera acutorostrata. The sequence continues at coordinate 47,332,430 of NC_080077.1, forward strand.
TCCAGTCTCATATGTTTGACCCAACCACAAGAACCATTGCACCAGCAGGGGCAAAAACTCCCTAAGAGGGAGAGAAGAGAAAACAGCAACTGGTAAATCATAGACATTTCCTCCTGATTATGTAGACAAGACCAGTTTTTCCTTCCTGATGAAAATATTTTTTCATGTCCATAACATTTCATTTTCTCACACTAACACTTAATTTCCTTGGCTGGATCTCCTGTCTTTTTCTTCCCCCACCATACTTTAAATGTCCTAACTACTTTTAGTGAATCTAAACTACACAGTGTCTGTTAATTGACTAAAACAGGTAATATTTCCCCCGTATTTGTTTTATATTCTTTTCACTAAATGGCAAAAACTATCCGCAACTTTTGAATTTACAAAATCCATGTTATTATAATTGTGGTTTCTTGAGAGTATCCCATAATAAGCAAGAAAGAATTGTTATATTTTAGATTTTAGACTTCATCACTACTTTTTTGAAAAGAATTTGATTTTCACTTGATTCATTCAATTTAATGGTAGAAAACAGTAAAACATTATTTGACACCAGATAGGCAAACATCTACTTATGTTGTTATGTCCATATCTTTCAACTTAATTCTTTTTTAAGTCCTTAATGAGTCTTCGGATGATTTCATAAAATATATTAAGATGCAGTTTATGTCACTGTTTGAATATATATATTACATTATATATTATTTATATTTACATTATATATATTATATATCACACATGATTATTATAGTGTAGTATGCATGGGGTACAATAGGAAGTTGAGAACATTGATTTTCATTGTCATTGTATCAGCACTCATAGGAACAAGCAACTATCCTTTGAAATGATCACTTTGTCAGAACACCCATCAGACAAGTGCCAATCTTCAAATCAGTTTGGGGAACATTCCTGTTTGGGTCAGGCCTCACAAGCCACACAAGAAACTCTGCCTCAATATTTTATAACTGTGTTTTAGGATGATAATTTTTATTACTCTAAACTGTATACCACTTTGATCACTGACTTTAATAATACTAACACCTTCTAGGTACATGAAAAAGTGTTCAGTTAACTTTCAAAATATACTTTTATTCACTGTGCTTTTGGCTGTCTTTAAAATTAATACTTGTCTTTAGAGAGTGTGCCGCTCTTGGGGTGAAGCAGCCGTGGTGTAGTGGGACTGCGGTGTTTGAGGACATAGGTTCAATTTCAGGTTCAAACACTTGGTAGCTATGTTGTGACCTTAGACAGTTGACTGAGGTTCTCTGAGCCCTTTGCAAGATATGGATAAAAATTCATATCTTAAAGAGTTTTTAGGGTAATGTATTACTGTTGGTTTAAGATGTACTCTGTAAGAGGTTTTCTGTTGAGATTTGAATGAAAATAGGCAGGAGATAAGAGAAATGTTTTGAGATAATACATGTAATAGCCTGGGACCCAGCACTTAGTAAGTCCTGGATAAATGCGGGGATTCTTTTTCTTCTTGGAATAAGGGGGAATCAGGGAAAACCTCAGAAGATATTTTGAAGTAAAAGGGAAATAAGCAAACATATATCAGCAGAGCTGTTACTAAGTACTCGTTTAAGTAAGGATTTGCAGTGAACCCATATCTTGACTTCTCTCTTGGGCAGAATTCCTGAAGGAATTCTGAGAGAAGCTGACTAGAGACTAGAGAAGGTGCTAGAAGGCAGTAGAATTGGTAGTTGTCTTTTTCTTCCAGTAAGCCAGCTGCTCTCATGAGGGAGGTCGGATTATATTTCTTAGTTAATGTTAATTTTAATTGATGTTTAGACTTTTACATGATTAAGCAAATGCTATATCTCCACATTTTGCTTTTCTTATAACTGTCTTTTCTCAATCTGTGCTTTTCCTGAAATATGCTACGAACCAGAGCTGTTTAATATAAGTTGGCGTTTTGCCCTCCTTCCTTGGACATCTCTTCATCTGAGGCTTAGCCAGCAGAGAGGTGTCAGAATAAACCACAATTTGAAAAATTTGCAATAGATTTTTTTTAATCCCATCCTTCTCATAGAAAAAGTCCAGATAGAGTAATGAGTATCTTCAGGTTCTCTCTCTTTTTTTTCCTAAGTGCTAATTAAAAATCTTGTTAGCAGCAATCTATTAATAATTTAGTTATGCCCTGAATTTCTTTGGGCAGTATTTTGTTATCCATATACAAATTTTATTTTTGCAGTTTTTGCTTTTTCCTCCAATTTTGAAAAAAATATTAAAAAGAGGATCATAATTTATAACAATTATGATCCTCACAAGGATTGTCATCATCATGATGATTACAAAATGTGAAACACGCGTACACCAGGAGGCAGGAAGCATCATTCATTCTGCCTGGTGCAGCAGTTAAGAGTTCTACGATCAAATAAACTTAGTTTTGGGTCTAGGCTCTGTGAAGCAAGCATTGGTACCATTTCAATGACGGGAAAGATACCAGGGTTTGGAAAGGTGAAGCGATTTTGCTTAGATCACACTGAAAATAAGCAGCAAAAGTACTCTCAAGGGCCTGGAAATTGCGTTTAAAAGGGCCCTTTCCCTTACAGAGCAAGAACCTTAGAACTTCATGGACGATTGGACATCACATTCAAACTGTGTTCTTGCTATGCAGTGCCACCAGTATCATGTGATTCAGGGTTGATGTCTAGCCCAAATTTAAACGTACTTTCATGTTGAATAATGAATCTGACTGAAGGAAATGTAGCATAATCTCATAAGTCTCTGAATCATAAGAAATTGGAGCAATAGACTCTTATAAGGTTAAAATTTCTCAAATTGGAGTAATACTTACATTGCTAGAATTTTGGGATTTATTTATTTATTTATTTTTGGCTGTGCCGCGTGGCATGTGGGATCTTAGTTCCCTGACCAGGGATTGAACCTGCGCCCACTGCATTGGAAGCGCAGAGTCTTGACCACTGGACCGCCAGGGAAGTCTCTGGGATTTATTTTTAAACTAATATTTCTTTAAAGACCTCACGTAAGTGAAACCTCAGCAAAATTTCTTAAATATTAATCTCAAACTTCACCTACAAAATAAAGCTATAAAATGTCAGCACATTCATAAAATTGAAAAACATTATAATTAAGCTTAGCATTTGTCTTTTATTTATTATGGTTGCAAAAGCATAGTAGTAGTTTTAGCAATTATCAGTACAGCATGACTCTATCATCAAGTGCTTTGACACTAGGATAAATCTGCAAATATCAATAAATAAAAGTGATACTAGAGTTCTCTTATCAAAAACTTAAATGGAAGTAAATGGGTAGATTCTGGCTTAGTGATGCATCCTAACAATTTCTACAGGTGGATAGTCAGGAGGAAGCCTGATGCATTGTATCCCTTGATTATACAAAAGTCTCCAGCAGTTTCTCTAGAATAAGTAGGTATGTATTGATAATTCCATATCACAAGGAGAAGAACTCTGAAAGATTTAACTACCTCTGTATCATTTTTCTATATTTTTAAGCACAGGGCCTTAAGTAAAATGCAGTTATGCCTGTTAGATTAGATCAAATGTAACAATAAAAATTTGAAATGTGTAGTGTAGTCAGCCCATTTAAATGTTGATCCAGTCAAATATAGATTTAGTAGATGATAAAAATCTGGCTTGTTCTAAATACAGAAAGGGTAGGAAAGGCACTGACTGAAAGGATCAAAGATAAGGGGATCCAGGTTACCCAGAATGGAGGCCAGTTGAAGTAAAGATCACAAAATAAAGAAAATATGGTTTGTTTTGGCTCAGGAGGTGCCTGAATTTGCAGTGCTTGTGGAGATACTCATCAAATACTGGAGAGGGTCTGGGTGTCTTCTTGAAGGCGTATGTGAGGATGAGGATTCTGACATCCTTGTTTTCAGGGGTGGCTCCTATCTTAATAATGAATCAGTTATGAAGCTTCCTTGATACCTGTTATGCAGAAGCCAAGTGGAGTGTCCCACAAGTGAATGATGGGACTTAAAGAAGTATTGTATTTTAGTGAAACTCTTATATCACTCTACACAGGGGTCTCACAGAATTTTTTGGCTCCGACTTTTGGTGTCTGTGGCTCTTTGGTGAAATCGAGCCTGGGAAGACATGGTGCAGAAAGTGATCCAGTACATTAAATACTATTTCTGTTCTTTGTTTTGCTGTCTTTCATCCAGGTCCTCTTCACAGGAAATTTATTATTATTATTTTTTTATTTTTTAGGAAATTTATTTTTAAAAAAGAAGTGTTTCATTTTGAAAACGAAAATGTTTATAATAATTACATGTCAGCTTCAATATCTCTACTATTTGTTCCTTGTCCTCATTGCTGCTCACCTGAAACCCTCAAGCTCAATCAGGTAAACCTGCACTCTTTCATGAGGCAGCCACACCTGGAATGAGAGCGCTTGGGATCTGGTATCCAGACAGGAGGTGGAAGTAGCCCTCTCAGGATACCAGTGTCCCAGCTTTTCACAGAGGAATTGATGCTTCTTTGGCTGACCCCTGTTTTCTCTGCCAAAGAACATTTGGAAGAGAGCTTTGCATCATGTAACTTGCCTTGTTGGCAATTTTGTTTCTTTCCTAGCCAAGAAGAAGCAAGGGGTTCATCAAACCAAATTTGAACCTTCAGCTACTCCACTTGAAAAATCATGATGGTTGGTGTAAGCATCAGCAAGGTCTTTGAAGTTCTCTGGCATGCAAGGCAAATTATAACTGACTTCTTAACTGAGATGTATGTTTCCTTTTGAGTTGCTTGGTATCCTGGGCACAGAGTTCCCAGACTTCCATAACCATCACCATGGGTATTTTTATATTACAATTATATATTATGTTTCATCTTTCTCTCACTAGGTATGTTTCATCCTTTATTTGAATAGTTAGGCCAAGAGAATACAAATTTAGTCTTGAGTCGAATAAATTCAAGTTGCACAAAAATTAAGTGATTACTGAGAAAGAAGCATTTCATTACACTCATACTGGGTTTTTATATCCAGTAGAGCACCAGTAATGGAGTTTCTTGTAATCAAGTATGATAGAAGTTCACTAAGAACCTGAATCTTCTTTAGACATTACCAATCAATAGAAATGAATATTCCATTTAAAGTTATTATAAAATATTGGCTATATTCCCTGTGCTGTACAATACATCCTTGTAGCTTATTTATTTTATACATAGTAGTTTGTACCTCTTAATCCCCCTCCCCCTACCTTCCCCCTCCCCCTTCCCTCTCCCCACTGGTGACCACCTGTTTGTTCTCTATATCTGTGAGTTTGTTTCTGTTTTGTTATATTCATTCATTTGTTTTATTTTTTTTGGATTCCACATATACGTGATAATGTAAAGTATTTGTCTTTCTCCATCTGATTTACTTCACTGGGTGTGATACCCTCCAGGTCCATCCATGTTGTTGCAGATGGCAGAATTTCATTCTTTTTTATGGCTGAGTGATATTCCATACACATATATATGTATATACACTCATATACGTGTGTGTGTGTGTGTATGTGTGTGCGTGCGCCGCATCTTCTTTATCCATTCACCTTTTGATGGTTGCTTGGGTTGCTTCCGTGTCTTGCCTATTGTGGATAGTGCTGCCGTGGGCATTGGGGTGCATGTATCTTTTTGAATTAGTGTTTTCCTTTTCTTTGGATGTATGCCCAGGATTGGGATTGCTGGATCATATGGTAGTTCTATTTTTGATTTTTTGAGGAGCCTCCATGCTGTTTTCCATGGTGGCTACACCAATTTGCCTTCCCACCAACAGTGTACAGGGGTTCCCTTTTCTGCACATCTTTGCCAGCATCTGTCGTTTGTGGTCTTTTGATGATGGCCATTCTGATGAGCATGGGGTGATATCTCACTGTGGTTTTGATTTGCATTTCCCTGATAGTTGGTGACGTTCAGCATCTTTTCATATGCCTATTGGCCGTTTGTATGTCTTCTTTGGAAAAATGTCCATTTAGGTCTTCTGTTGGGCACTGCTTTTTTGTAGTTCTTCTTGCTCATAGCTTTTACTGTCTGGTGGGTCCCCTGGATTTCTCTCCACTCTACTATTGGCTGAGTCTATGCATCTCAAATGCCCCAAGTCAGGGGATCTTCTAGAGAGTCAGTCACTACCCATAGAGCACATCTGTTGGACCGGGCTCTAGCATCAGGTCAGCACCAGCATAGAGACAGATGGTTATCCTGGTTTAGGAGTTGCTCCAGGCTCTGCCCCAAGCAAACGTGGCCAGGGGATTGATGTCGTGATGGCTACATTGGAGAAACTCCTCAAAGTGGTCTGTGGACACACTTGGCACCAGTGTAACTGGCAGAAGAAATAACCCTTCCAGGAGAATGACCTTTGAGGTCACTTCTATCTCTAAGAGTCTCTGACTGCCAGTTCTGAATGAGATTCAGTTAGTATGTGTTGGATGATTGCTGCATGCCAGGTATTCTCCCATACACTGTCTCATTTATTTCTTGTAACAAACCAGGGAGTGTTTTTACCTTAGTTCATTGAATCTAAGATGCTACTAGTTATAAGCTGAACCATCATTTTATGTACCATTAAGATTGAAAGAAAATTGCCAGTTAAATTTTGACACAATATTCTCTTATTACTTAGCTTTTCATTGAAGTCTGCATATCAAAACAGCTTTCTTAGACTTATACAGACATAGTTTCTTATTTACATGTCATTTTTTGTATATACATTGAAAAGAAAATATAGTAAAATAAAGCAGTTAAGTATTCTGGAAAAAAAATAGAAATGGATATTCAGTAAATCAATCAACATGTATTTATTTAATGCTTCTTTTTTTTGCAACATTCCAGTTTTTTAAAAAAATATCTATTTATTTATTTATTAATTTATTTTGGCTACACTGGGTCTTAGTTGCAGCATGTGGGATCATTTCGTTGCGTCATGCGTACTTCTTAGTAGCGGCATGCAAACTCTTAGTTGTGGTATGCATGTGGGATCTAGTTCCCTGACTAGGGATTGAACCTGGACCCCCTGCATTGGGAGCACGGAGTCTTACCCACTGGACCACCAGGGAAGTCCCTATTTAATGCTTCTGAGTTTAAAGATTTTAAAGTACTGCTGTCAGACTCTGTTGTGATGGCAACAGAGCTTCCTAGAACCTGGAAGGGATGGCATTCTCACTGCACCCAATTTGAGTGCAGTTATAGTGGATCATTCTTTAGTGAGAGTCAGCTAACCATCCCCTCCCCTCAACCCCTACCTTTGATCATTGGCCTCACACACTAAAACATTGACTTCCTGTTATGCTCACAGAAAATAGAACCATGAGGTGCTCATGAACTTTTAAGTTGAAGTACCATTATTGAAATTCATGCACTGTGACGTAGGTGTGTGATCAACACTTGAAATAAATGATTAGTATTCTTTTCTTCTCTGAGATTAAGAAAAACTGTAATACGAGCATATGTGATAAGAACTGCCCTTTCTTCTAATTGCCCTGCTGTCTCTAAGTGCTTTTATGCCCTTTCTGAGCCCAGTCTTGGCCTCGCTGGTTGGCCTGTGGTAACTTAGCCTGTAGGAATTTTCTTCCAGGGCACAATCTTCTGTACCAAGAATCAGCAACATTTTTATGGAAAGGGTCAGATATATTAGTTTCCTAGGCTGCCACTAAACATACCACTAAACAACAGAAATTCATTTCTGTTAGTGTTTGAAAACAATAGAAATTTATTCTCTTACAGTTTGGAGGCTCTGAGGAAGAAACTATTCATGCTTCTTTCTGAGCTTCTGGTCATTGCTGGCAATCCTTGGTGTTCCTGGGCTAGTAAATAAATGCCTCACTCCAATCTCAGCTTCTATCTCCACAAGATTCCTTCCGTGTATTTCTGTGTCTTTTCTTCTTATAAGGACACCTTATTGGATTTAGGGTCTCCTCTATTCCTGTATGACCTCATCTTAATTTGATCTACTAAGACCCTATTACCACATAAGACCACATTGTGAGGGTCCAGGCTGACATGAATATTTTGTTTTTGTTGAACCCACTACAGAGGGCCATGAAACTACTCAACTTTGTTGTCACACAAAAGCAGCCATAGACAATACATAAACAAATGAGTGGGCTGTGTTCCAATAACATTTAATTTATAGACACTGAAATTTGAATTATATATAATTTTCACATGTCCTGAAGCACTGTTCTTCTTTTGATTTTTATGCAACAATTTAAAAGACATTTCTCAGTTTGTGGGCTGTATAAAAACAGGCGGGGGTTGGGGACAGCCAGATTTGACCCATGGGCCATAGTTTGCGACATCTGATATATAGTGTTGGTCAGCAGACAGAGGTAACTATAGGGTAATATTTCTTCCTTCTGCTCATAAACAAAAGAAGCAAATTCTGAGAAAATCTGTTTGTGATTTGCATCAAGCAATTTTTGTTAGACAGCTTCATGTTTCAGCAGAGAGGAAACCAGACTGGTCAGTAATGATGCCTGTTTGGCAGCATCATTCCCGGTGTGCTTGCCAAAATTTTGGTGAGGATTTTGCTGTCAAGATTAAGAGGTGATGTACGCTTAAATGAAGAACATGACCTGGAGTCCTTATGTTGAAGGATTAGAGCATTTCCCTCATGGGCTCATAGTACTCCCGGTGCCAAATGTTTGAGTATGCTTTTGAGGTGATTTTAAATTAAAGGCATTTTGTGACTTAGTACTACATGGCATTCTGGTGAGATCTTGTCAATCCCTAGATACTCATTCAAGGCCAGTTATTAGATAATACTCTGCACATCTGAACAGACTTTATCTTCTAATGCTAAGAGTTGTTAAGTCATCCGGGGGTAAAAATAAATCTAAGCATTCTGGTTTATCATGAAAATTGTTTCTAGTAAAATTTATGTGATAAAAATTTGTTGAGGCTGTTATTAAAGATTGTGATTATATATTTGCTTTTTCTAATTATAAAACCAATACATGATCTTCGTAGCAATTAAAATAATTCCAAAAATTAATAATATAAAGAGTGAAAGTTTCCCATAATCCCAATTTCCAGAGATAATTTCTGAAGAGACGTTGGTAGTTATTTTTCCAAAAATTTCCACCCCATGTAATTGTGAAAGCAAATGAAAAAGTATACTGAACAGATATTTTACATGTTTCAAGAGATTTGGGGACAAAGTTTATGAACATAAAGAGCAAAGTATGATTAGGTATAAATACCTAATTACACATTAAACTCATAGTATGCTGATAATAGGATATGAAAAAGTCATATTTCCTGTTCTTAAGACATATATCTTTTGTTTTGTTTTGTTTCCAAAAAGTAGAGAATGACTCAGTGTAAATAATAACTTGTACATATATATATATATATATATGTATATATATAGTGAAATCCTGTTATTCAGAAACTTACTATGCCTTGGGTTCAGTGATAGATCTTTTCTCTCTACTACAGAGAGACTCTAAACAGATATCCAGCTTCTTTGATGACATCAACATTTTAATGAGGTTTTACCATCCATAAAACATATTAGTAGAGGTTTTATCTGGCTGGGAATTGAGAAAATCCTGTGAGCTTCAGTTTGGTGTAGGGAAGAGTTGATTGCCAGCATCTCAAGTGGATTTCAGTGATGACTGGTGTGGTTTATGCACTTAGCAGCCCAGAGCAGAATGGCTGAATTATCATTATTCCTAGATGACATGGAAATCTTGTATACAAAAGTGGATAGATAATCCTCCACTTGTACACAAAATGGGTAGATAATCTTAACACTTACAATATGCCTACAAGATGCCAACATACTCTGTTACCAGTGTCTTATGGGCTTTGGAGCCAGACAGACCTGGGCATGAATCCTAACTTTATTCTCATTATCTATGGGAGCCTTAAAAACTGAGTCTTGGTTTTCTTATCCACAGAATGGGTATAAATAGTACCCACTTTTGGTACTATTGTAAAGAGTGTTGTAAAGATTAGTGTTACTGTGTGTGTAAAGCACTGAGCCAGTGTCTCACATTTAGGAGGAGCTCAAATAATGTTATTTCTTTTTTATTGCTACTATTTGAGAGATCTTTAGATGATTGAATCCAACCCTCTTATTTAACAGAAGAAGAAATTGGATTCAGAAGGCTTATTGCTCTTAGGTTGCTCAGGTAGTTGGTGGCAGACCAGAAAGGATAATTTTGACACTCTGATCCTTACTTCAGTTTTCTTTCTGTTATTCATTTATTCATCCATTTATTCTTTATTCACCATTTATTATGTACCTGTTAAGTTCCAGGTATTGTGCTGAACCTTGAGAAGATAAAGGAGATAACATATAGAATGTGCTGAGAAGCTCACAGTCTAGTGGAAAACAAATGTATAAACAGATAAATTATCGGTCAGTTTCTTAGAGGCTATAATGGAATGATTTTATACATATTTATAAAAAACAGTTGAGATAGTTGTCTAACTCAGCTTTGGGGAGCCATTAAGGCTTCACAGAGGCAGCATGATATTTGAGTCTAGCCTTGAAGTATATATATATATATTTTTTTTTTTTTAATAAAGGAAGGACTTTTTTTTTTTTTTAAATTTATTTATGGCTGTGTTGGGTCTTCGTTTCTGTGCAAGGGCTTTCTCTACTTGCGGCAAGTGGGGGCCACTCTTCATCGCGATGCGCGGGCCTCTCACTATCGCGGCCTCTCTTGTTGTGGAGCACAGGCTCCAGACGCGCATAGCCTTGAAGTATATTTTGAAGATTGCAAGGCAGTTAAGTGTGTGTGTGTGTTTGGGAAGGGATTGGTTGTTGGAGGTAGTACTTTAGATAAAAGAAATAGCCTGTGCAAAAGTGATGGCGGTGTTAAAACATGGCATATTCATGGCAGCTTTGATAGTTGGATGTGGTTTGGGTTGTGGGAAGAGGTGAGACCAGAGGATGTAACGCAGCATCTCTTATTCAACTGAAATGCTGTCATGCATTGTCTGGTAGCTGGAGTACTAATGAGAGTTAAACGTACATAAGGGGATAAATGAGCTTCTGTGAACTGATTTGGGAAACTGCTTACCATTTATAGTACTGCTTGGGGATAAAATATGGTACAACTTCAAAATAACGGGGCCAAAATAAACATTTGGAACCCAAATTGTACAAAGAAACTCCTTATAATGGTCGATTTACACATAGTAGGAGCTGAATAAATACTGGCCTAATATTTTTATACAGTGGTCCAGTTATTATAGAGTTACTTTTGATATGAAACTTTAGAACGACATAATAATTTATGCAGTTCCATAGAGTACAGTAAGACTTTATTGACCTCTATTACTATTATAGGTCTCTGGTTATTAATTCACCATTACAATCTGATTAATGTTTTTTGACTCATTTTCCTGGGACTTAATCCAGATAAATTTGATATTGATGGTTGCTAATTGGGCAAGGGGAATAGTCTGTACTGTCATAACTATGTATCCTTATTTAATTATATTATATCTCCATATCCAGTTGAAATTTTGTCTCATGGACTCAGTATTTTACTACCTTTGTCTATTCCCTGTTTTTGATTTTGTTGAGGTGACTTATAGAATTTTTTTTGGTGTGCGTGTGATTAAAAAGCCCCACCATGTGTCTCTTTTTAGTGTAATCTAAATTATATCATCTTTGGAAAATAATATGTTTTCAGTCTATTGCTCTAGACCTGCTATCCTAACATAACCATATTTCCACATTCCTTCTTATTTTGTTGATTCCGTGATTTATTATTTTTCTTCTTGGTTTTTCATGGAGTTATCACTGGGGCATGTTTATTGCATTGCATTTACGCAGAAAATCTTACAACTTTGTGATATAATTCTGAATATGATCTGATTATAGATATTTTAGGCTTTGTTTTGTTAAAAAGGATTTCTTATTTACATTCACTAATGTATATCAGTCAGGATCATCCACAATTCAGAAATAAGAAAATTTAGATAGGCTGGACGGAGCTGCTCAGAACTTTGCTGTGCTAGGGACAAGGGTAGGTGAGGAGTGGGCGAAGAGGGTGGCGTAAAGTGTCAATGTCAGGGTTTAGTTGAAGAAAAATGTCAGCTAAGGGGGTCTCTGATAACATTTTTGCAATTGGTTTTAAAAAACTTCACCAAACTACTGTTTACTTCCTGAGTCATCTTTAGGGATTCTGAGTCTTAAAGGATTTGCTTGGTCCCTTGGTTCCATTAGTTGAGTAACTTTTTTCAGATAACATGATAACTGCACACAAATATAGTGTTTTAAAGTCTTAGAGGTCTTTTGAGCATAGGAATAGTTATTCCCTAAACAAGTCACTGAAGAGAAGTTTCTGGAAATTTCTGTAGCTATGGCAGCCACTTCAGGCCAAGGCATCAGTTAGCTTTTGCTACATAACAAACCACTGTAAAACTTACTTGTTTAAGAAAACAGCATTTATTCCTTCTCCTTTTTTGATGGGCTGGCCTGGTTGAGGTTGGAAGGTTGAGGATGGCCTCACCCACTCACATGTATGGGGCCTCATCTGCGTGGCCTGGACGATTGAAATGCCTTAGGCCTTTCTCCATATGGCATCATCCAGCAGGCCAGCAGGTCTGGACTTGTTCATAAGGTCCCAACAGCAAAAGAACACAAACACCAATGTGCCTTTTTCAAGTCTCTGTTGTGTCATATTTTCTAATATCCCATCGGCCAAAGCAGATCATACAGCAAAGCCCAGATTCAAAGGTGAAAATATAGACTCTATCTCTTGATGGGAGGAACCGCAAAAAGGGCTTGAATAGAGGACTTAGAGAAATTTGTGATCATTTTGAAATTGATCCCAGCCAATCACTGTAGAAATTATCCTGCGTGTTCAATAAGAGGTTATAACAGTGAGCACAGCTTTCTATGGCTTCAAAAATTACCACACTCACATACAATATTTACTACAAGCTAAGTCCATAAAATTTAAAAAAAAAAAACCTACCAATTTAGAAGGCTGAATTTAAGAAGGGAAATAAGAAAATCCACTAACATTTCTGTATTGCTTCACATTTTACAAAGTACATTCACATATATTGCTTTTTAAAAAAATCTTTCAAGCCTCTTGGTGAGGTAAGTATTAGATCGTTACCCTCATTTCGTAGCTGTGTAAACTGATGCCCGTACATGTTAAGAATCTTACTCAAAATCACTTACCTAGTAAGAGAGGGGCGTTTTGGACTTAGTTCTTTTGGTAGCCATGCCTCCAAGCTGTACCCAGGTGTCTCTGGGGGTGCTCCATTAATCATTTAATGCAACAAGGGACAAATAAAAGTAATTATTAGCGACCTCTGTAATTCTTTAAGCCATACCACATATACATCATGCTCTCATTCAATGAAAAGTCTGAAGATCGGTACTTTTTCATTTTTGGAAAAATGTGTGTATAAATGATCTCTCATTAAGAACTTAGTGAATTCTTTTTCTGTCTGTGTTTCATTTCTGAAGTTTGTTAATAGGTATGTTCAGTTGTTTCCACAGCACACTTATATGTTTACTGAATATCACAAGAATTGCTGAATTTCACAAATTTTTTTTGGATCCTAAATATTAACAATTCCTACATCCATTTTACTGTACAAAAAACTGGTTTATCTTATATACACATGTATACTGAAATTATGCATATATATGTATATATAGATATGTGTGTGTGAGTATATATATACGTATATATACATATCACCTTATGTCTTTTATTTCACTCTGCACAGGCATGGTTCTCCAACAGAACTTGTAGACTTTCCACGCACTCAATGTATAGCATCAGGGAGAAGTAGGTTCCCAAAGATTTCTTTAGTGAGAGATCAAAATTCCTTAAGCCTGTACTTTCATACAATATAATACCTTACATGCTTGATGGGAGGTTTAAATTAGGTAATGTAGGTAAAAATCATTTGTAGACCCTTAAAAGCTATAGAAACATGAGCTATTAATATAAACATGCCTTAAAATACCATTAAGAGGAGCCAACATAATTATTTTAAATTCTTAATTACTAGATTTATAAAAATTCAAGGACTTTTGGAACCACTGTCTGTACCTTTCCTATTTCTTTAGGCTCATCAATATTCAAGAAGTATTCCGGGCTTCCCTGGTGGCACAGTGGTTAAGAATCTGCCTGCCAATGCAGGGAACACGGATTCGAGCCCTGGTCCAGGAAGATCCCACATGCCGCGGAGCAACTAAGCCTGTGCGCCACAACTACTGAGCCTGTGCTCTAGAGCCCGGGAGTCACAACTACTGAGCCCACGTGCCACAACTACTGAAGCCCGCATGCCTAGAGCCGGTGCTCCACAACAAAAGAAGCCCCTGCTTGCCGCAACTAGAGAAAGCCCGCGCACAGCAACTAAGACCCAACACAGCTAAAAATAAAAACAAATAAATATATTAATTAAAAAAAAAATTCCAAGTCTGGGAATAATCACAACTGCTCATGATTGTACAGAGCCAGAAACTTAGTCTAGCAGTGAAATTTTTATGGTTAACTTCTCGTCCCCATCCCTGGGCCTCACCCCCCAAAAGAATGGAGAGGGCCTGCAGAATCTCCTCAGGGGTCTGTTCAGGAGGCAATTAACATTCCTACCTGACCACTCTCCAGTTGCTCCCTTCACACTGTTCAGTACTTAGACCCGTCCTCACCCTTGGTCTGGATTCTTTTAGTGAGTCCTAATTATATTCATGCCTTGGCTTTCAGGCTGAAGTAACCTTTATAGCCAGTTTATGGGCTATTTTCAAAGAAATTTCCTAGTGTTTTATAGGGACTTTATTTACTTTTATAAGACCTCTTCAGTGTATTCATTATAAAGAACCATATTGGTTTGCTTTTCTACTCTTTCCTTCATGCTGCCACCTCTACAGGAAATTACATTGCAGGCAGAGGCTTCATGCAGAGAAAAGATGTCTCCTTATTCAGTGGAAGCAATTTCTGTCTTATGTGTTACTTTGATTGTCATAACATTCTCAGGCATGAACTTCACTCTCTTGATTAATGTTTATAACCTCCTCTTTAGGAACCTGTAATGTCAGTGCCTGTGGAGGTGGGAAGCTCAGTACACGGCGGGCGGGAGAGTTGATACAGTCAGTTAATGCATAAAGAGACTGGGGTCGCCAAAAGGTCCCACTGTCAAAGGAAGCCCTGGGACTAGTTCTATCTGCTCTAAGCAGTCAAAATTGGACTACTCATGGGCTCTCATGACCCACTGGACTTGGGACAGGATACCCCAGCCCTCTGCAGATACGTCTACTTGCTACTGGTTTGCTCTGTGACTTTGGGCAATTCCCTTATGTTTGATACCTTTATTTCCCCAACTGTAACATGGAAAGTGTCTACATGGGGCTTATTATAAATAGGACAAATGGTACGTCTGTGAAGCTGCCCTCAAGGTCTCCTGCTCTCAGAAAGATTAAGACTAGAATATCTTCCTCCCCCTGGAAAGAAGAGATTTCCAAGAGCAGCGTAGAGTTACAGGCACTGGAAAGGCATGCCTGTATCCATCATTCCACGGGCTCTCAGATACTACCCACCTCTGGAAGGACACAACTATGTCACATACCTCTAGTAGATCGTGATGCAAGATCTGGGCAGACTTGAAGTTTAAGGAAACACAAAGGCTGGAATGTCTATTGGATTGATAACTGCTCATGAGCCATTTAGATAAGCTTTTCTAATCTTTGTCATTAAATTCATGGGTAATTTCTGATAAATCACCTTGTACTTGGTGTCCGTTTTCATTATTCATTAATTAATTCATTCATTGTTATTCAGTCAGCACATATTCTTGGAGAACCTAGTATGTCTAAGACACCATAGAATGCTATCCTAATTTTAGGGTTCAGGTCTAATGCTCCATGAATTTTTTTACCTGATACTCTCAGTTGCAGGTAATCTCTCTTTGCTCTGGTTTCCTACTTTCTACCTTTCTTATAGTACTTACCACATAATGATACATATTAATTGTTACTTATGTACATGTTTTTTTCTTATACTATAATTCTTATATATCATTAAATACTTAAACTGCCTAGCACATCCCCTTGTATTTCACAGATAGATATGTAATAGGAGACATATAGAAAAATAACAATAGTGTAAGACAGTATATGATGTTATATGGACATATAGTGCTGCATGTAATAAATGCTTAGGGAATTAAGAGAAGGTGAATTGATGAGCAGGGAAAGACAGTTCTAAGTAGTCAAGGTGGTAACAGGTGGAGTTGGGGTGAAGGCATTCCAAGTAGTGGAAAGGCGTTAACAACAGGCACATATGGAAACAGTACATCTTTGGGGAGCCAGGGGACATGACAGACAGTAGCCACTAGAGGATGGGACATTGCAAATGCCAAGCTAAGGCAACTAGATTCTTCTGAGGGCAAAGGCTACTACTCAAAAATTTTTGAGCAAGTAAGTGACAAGATCAAAGAGATATTTTAGGAAGATTCCTCTGGTAGTATGCAAGGTAGCGAGACAGCCTGGAAACTGGGGGTATTAGACGAATTTGTTACTAGTGCAAGAGTACGTGAGAATATGTGAGCACCTGGGCACAGATATAAAGGCATGAAGCAGTGAGACTAGAGCAGAAGAGTGCACTCCAAAGAGTATGAAGCAAGGATCAATAGGAAGATGTGATTGAGTTTGAGGATAAGGAAAAGGGTGGAATAAAAACTGACTACAAAGTCTTGTGTTTGGATGACTTTGAAAATAGTGATACTGGGACTTCCCTGGTGGCATAGTGGTTAAGAATCTGCCTGCCAATGCAGGGGACATGGGTTCCAGCCCTGGTCTGGGGAGATCCCACATGCCGTAGAGCAACTAAGCCCAGGCACCACAACTACTGAGCCTGTGAGCCACAACTACTGAGGCTGCGTGCCACAACTACTGAAGCCCATGAGCGTAGAGCCCATGCTCTGCAACAAGAGAAGCCACCGCAATGAGAAGCCTGCACACTGCAACAAAGAGCAGCCCCTGCTCGCTGCAACTAGAGGAAAGCTGGCGTGCAGCAACGAAGACCCAATGCAGCCATAAATAAATAAATAAATAAATTTATATTGAAAAAAATAGTGATACCATTTATAAAAATTGGAAAATCAATTTTAGAGGGAAAACAATGCATTCAGCTTTAGGCATTTCAGCTTGAGAAATGCATTAGACTCTGTGGGTGCAGAGGAGGCGGGAATTAAGCAGCTTGTTAAAAGGTCAGGACTGAAGCTTAGGAGGGAGGTCAGGGGTTAGGAAGTAAATACAGATAAAATAGAGTTGTCCAGCTACTTGCCTTTGTTATACTCTCCTTGATGGCAGGAACAAGTACTGCTTGCTTTTGCTATCTACCTGGCAGATAGTAGGCATTTTGTGAATCATTTTGCTTGAAAGCTACCTAGAGTCATAAGCTACTCTGTGCTCCCTGTGCCTGTGATTGAGGTGCAAAGGAAACACATGTGCAATTCGCGTAACAGTGAAATATTCAGGAAAGTCTCAGCCTTTTCTGTCTCCTGGGAAATATTTTATTAATACAAGTTACCAAATTAAAGTTTATATTTGATTTAAATATAAAATAACTTGAAAGGCTTTAAGCCTGTTACAGGTAGGATCCCTCGGTTAATTGGTATTTTGTACTTGCTGACTTCTCAGCTCCCTTAAACTTCTAAGAAATCTATGTTTCTCTAAGTTAGGTGGAAAAAACTCCACCTAGATAAATCTACTAATCCTTGAAATATTGAGAGTGTCCATTACATCGAACATCTCTATTTTTTTCCCCCATGTTTCCCCATAAATTCATCCAGTACTGAGAAATGATTGCGGAGCCTTGAGAAAGGGCACTTTTTGGTTCAGCTTCTGTAGCTTTTTCATCTGCTTCTCCTCTCCCAGCCTGGGAGAGCTCAAGCCATGCATCTTTCCAAGTGTGGAGGGAAGAAGTCAGCTTCCCTAGCTCTGTCAGTTCTCAGAGGTGCTGGACTGGTGCCTGGTCGCCCCTGGAGAATTGCACGGCCGCCAGTGCAGCTGCGTTCCTAGTTACACGGTGACCAAGAAAAGTCCCTTTCTATGCACTGATTTCTTAGCCCGTAGACATTGAGGCACCAGGATGTTGTAGGGATTCGGGAGGCCCTCTGCCCTATAAATATGGCCTCCTCAGAGGTGCCCCCTCCTCCTCCTCGCTTTAGTCAACCCTACAGTTTACACTGTAACACAGCAAAGAGACTGCAGCTGTCTTTTCTCTCTTCAGGAGAGAGACACTCATCCCTGCCGAAGTGCAGAGAAGGAAGGAGGATAGGATAGTAGAAAAGGGCCTTTTTTTGGGTGTCCCTTCAGTGGCAGAGCCCTGGATTAGGGCACAGCAGGAGGTCTGCTACTTCTAGCTGTGTGACACTGTTCAAGTTTCTCTACCACTCTATCTCCATTTCCTCTTTGCAAAATGAGCAACTCTAACTAGATGATCTCTAAAGCCTATTTCCTCTCCTAATATTCTAGTTTTTAAAAATTTTATGGGATGAAAGAGAATAAACATTCCAAGTTGGTCTTGTCATAATCCCACTGGAGTACTGGGCAATGTCTAGCTCACAGATAAACACTTCTTTATGCTTTTTAAAGTACTTTGGGAAGAAGAGAGTAAAGAAAAAGTAAAGTTCAGAGGATGAAATTGATCCAGACAATTCCATTAAATTCAGGAAACTACAACCTTGAAGTAGTGTTCCTAAATTGGCCAGAACTTGAGTTCTGAGGAGGTAACCACTTCCAGGCTGAATTTCAGACTTATGCTGGCCTTGAACAAGCAAGAGCTTCAGCCTGAAGGACTGTGGTACAGTAAGGAGGCAAACTGGCTTCGGATTAAACTGTTCCATCTAGCTTTGCTCGTGGTTGTTAGGGGTTATGCTGTCAGTTACCACTGTGAGCAGCAGGGTCCGCGTGGATACTTGGCAAGGCTTGGTATCTATAGGGTCATGTGCATTGTTTGTGCTGAAATCCCATAATGTCCCCAGGCAGTTTAATTCTGTGGTAGAACCAACTTGAATAATTAAACAAAGCAAAGATTTGACAACACTGTGCTTGTGGTACAACACAGCTGTGATTCCATGAGCTCAGCAGGGAGAAGGAGTTGGGGGCATCTGTCATAGCAAAAGCATGCTTTGTAACAAATAACAATTTAACAGGCATCCAAAGTGCTACAGAACAGAAGCTACAAAGAATATGGTCTGTCAGGATTGAAGAGGTCATGGTGTCTGTTTGGGGCATGTTAAAGGGGTAGCTGATCACATCTGCTTGGTCACCAGCATCCTTTGAAATGAAACTGTGCCAGGAGAGGGTCACTACACCTTACTCCCCTTTTATAAACACTTTTTAAAAAAAATTGAGCATTATACAAACTGGTTTATAGATGATCAGTAAGTAAACAGCTGTGGGGAGAAAAGATCACTCTTTGGAACACTAAAAGTTTGATACCTTTTTTGTGTATCTGTGATAATCCTAAAGATAGAAAAAGACTACAGACTCTTTGTCTATTCCATGTAACAGAAGTTTGTACATTTGAAAGGATTTCTTCCCTGCTGCCTGTTCTTATTGGGTAAGGCTTTTTAAAAAATAAAAAGATTCTTAAGAGCTAACTAATTTGCTGATGCTAGACCCTGAGATCTGTATCCCCAAAGGATTCTTTTTTATTTTATCCTGAATGTGATGGCTCTTTGTGTTCCGGAAGAGTACAGGGGATGCCTTCCAATAGCTGTTTCCTCCCCAGTCACATTCATTCCTGCAGAAGCCATTTGTACAGCAAGTGAGAACTGCAGCATGTTAAGCATCGGAATAATTCTACTGCACGGTATTTCCACAGAGCAGAAATGCTCTTGGCTCTTAATGTTCAATACCTTTGAACTGCGGGGCTCAGCTACATAAGTAGATCAGCATATGTGATTTGTGTGTTTTGACTTCAGAAATCTCCAAGAATAATTAAGTTGCTGTCATACTTTTGTTTTGTGATTAACATAACTGCAAGGACAGTTTTCTCAAAAAATCAATTTACATCAAAATTCAACTTTTTTTTCACTTTTAACATGGGCAATGTATGTAGCTTAAGATCACAATAAAATGAAATGACGTATTTCAGATTTTATGGAAGGTGTGTGAAAAGAAATAATCAATACTGATTTTTTAAAAACTCTTTGAAATCTTCCTTTTGATCTGAGCTGTCACGGCATTGATTATTTTCCTCCTTCTGTTCCCATTTATTTTTCCCTTCTTGACTCCCTTACTCCTCTTTTGGAGACGTCCCGCCTGTCTGTGGAGTGAGGTTCCACTACGAGTCCACGCTCTTTTCGTTGCACAGCTTCCCCACCGTACAGTGTCGTCATCCTGGTTTGGTGACCGTGGCACCATCCAAATATCTGTCCATCTCTCCACTTCCTCCTCCTTCAGACTTCCGGCCCCTGCTGCACAATAGCTGCCTGATGGGTCAGTCTACACAGCCCAAGTCATGTTTTACAGAAAGTTCTTCACTTTACTCAATTCCTACAGTCTGCCACCCTCCTCAGAACGCTGAGCTTTTCTCACTTGGCCGTCCCAGAACTCTGGCATTTCTGTGTCCCTGACGGCTCACCCTCCCATTCTTAGTTCTCTCACACCTGGATATTTTCACTTGGTCTCCCAGTCTGAGGTTTCTCAACTTTGATCACTACAAAATATTTCAGAACAAAAATTTCTGTTCTCTCTGGTGTGTTTGCAGCCCGCTTTGCTTCAAACTCATCAGATGTTTCTCATCTTTACCTTTAATTTATCTGTACATAATTTTTAGGGCAAAGCTCCCAGATTCCCACTACTTAAATTTCTTCATTGTGCTACTTGTCCCTTGTCTATAAAGTCTTGCCCACTGTCGGACACATTCCTTCCACAGGCTTACTTCCAAATGTGTTTAACATCTTTTCCTCTGTTCTGGAGCGTACTCCTTCCTTTTCTTTGCCAAACCCACACCTATGCCGGGTACTGGTTTAAAGCCTGGGTGCTGGGGCCAGATTGCCTGGGTTCAAATTCTAGCTCTGCCATTTACTAGGTAATTCATGTTGTGCAGGACACAATCTCTGAGCCCCTGTTTCTTCATCTATAGCCTGGGAATGATAACAACAGACCTTACTTAATAAGGCTGCTGTGAGGAGTGAATGAGTTTACACACACGAAGTGCGTAGAATGCATCTTCACAGAGTGAGCACTGCTTATGTGTTAGCTCTTATCATTCACCCACATTCAGTGTTTCACTGGCTTTTACAGTCTAAGGCCGCATCTCTCTCCCCAATCCCTTTCGTTTTCATCCTCGGAGGATCGAGCATAAGATTCTGCACATCAAAGTTGATCAACAAATATTTGTTGAAATAATCTAGACAGTGTTGGGAGACAGCTGAATTCCCTGGATTTGGGACTTGACTTTTAGTTGCCTGAGAATGGAACAATCATATGTCATTGTCATGTGTCATATGTCTTATACTGTGTCCCTGGCCCCTGTAAGAGGGCCTGACATATGGTAAATGCTCAAATAAATGAATGAATGAAGTGAATTGTGAAATTTCTCTAAGTTTAACTTAGGAACCTCTTGGATCACAAAGAAATAATATAATTTATTTTTAAGTTAAAAATAATTTGTATTATTAGTAATAATAGTATATGTAATATATAATATAAACATTATATATAAATATATAATATATATACACATACAAAATATAAGTACAATATATAGTATATCTGGTAAGTATATATATTGTAAAACTATATACATATAATTTTTATATATATATACTTTTGAAAATTATAAAAAAAGATAAAATGTATACAATCCCATAACCAGAAATATCTATTTGGTATATATATTATTTTTTCAGATATTTTCCTGAACATGTATGCATAAATTTTTAAAACTAAAATTGGATCATACTGTACCTAATATTTTATAAACTCTATGACTTTGTTTATTTAAAACTGTATTGTGCACTAGATGTCTACTGTGTAATGAACACCAAAAGTGGGTTAAACAGGCCATCAAGCTTTTTCTTTTTTTTTCCTTCACATCTACCCTGTCAGTCCCACTTTCTTACCCTTATGGTGCCTACTTTGAAATATTATAATTTAAAATGCAATTTCCAAGGTGGTGGGGGAGAGAGGGTGGGTCTAACTTATACTAGAACATAATTAGCCTTCCAGAAAATGCACTTAATAACTTTGTTTAACTCTACAACTTTGATTTTCCTTTTAGAATGATTTTTTTAATATTTTATTTTACCTGAATTTATAGCTGAAATTCCCCATTGATTTTAGAACAAACACTGAAATTAAGGATTTAATAATAGAGCATAAACGTGATACACACCTAGATAGAGGTTTTCAAGGAGATCAAAAGCATTTTTTTTCTATTCAGAAACTATACAGTTCAACTGTATTGGGGGGCCTCACCACTAGCTCTCTCTCCCTCTTAATAAGTGTCAAGAGAGACCAAGGACACTGTTGCTTCTTCCAAATTCCGTTTTTGTTTACAAAGGACTCCCAATTTTAAAGGTCAGTATAATGTCAAAATGGCTGAGCAAAAAGGCACAAAAATTGACAGAAAAATGACCATGATTTAATCAAGAAGCCACCATTTACATTGTAAATGAGATAAAGTAATAGAAAATATGCTGAATCAAAACAATAGTTTGGGCCACACTAATGAAATCCTCAGGTGGTAAGCCCTTGAGTGAACACACACCTTTGCTTGGCCTTGTGCAGTCAGGTCTGGGAGAGCCCCAGCTCTGTGCTGTGAACCAGGAAGTGTCAAGTTGTCAGTAAGCTATCTTTGCTTTCACAAATATTTACCAACCACCACCCTCTTCTCATGAAAGGAAAAAACAAGGGGAAAAGCAATTTAAAAAAGGAACATGAATTTCGCGTTTATGAGGTATCATAGATAAGGAATTACAGTTAAGGGGACTTTTTTTGTTTTATTTTAAAACAGTAAGATTTTTGACTCTCTTGATTCTCACAAACAACATTTGCAAGTAAATGTTTAACAAAAGCTCAAGGTGTAAGGAATGATTCTCAGGTAGAATCTATAAGTGAAATATACATAAATATCCAATTTACTTTGCAAGTTTAGCTGAGTTTTGAGTCTGCAGGCTAAGAGGATAGAAGGAGGGGAAAAAGTAAAAATATATATTAAGGCTTATTTGTGTAATTTAGTTATGATAGAGATAAATAATATTTAATGAAATGCCAAAGCTAACTAACCCTGCAGAAATAGACAATTTCTATAAGATCCCTACACTAAATTATACCTTTAAACAAATAAAAATTATAATTTATATACCAATCAGAGTGTCCTCCTAAGAGTTTGAATTATTGTTTGTGTCATGTTTTCTTAGTCCACTGGTTAATATTATGCTCAAGTCAGAGATATTTATTATTCCAAAGGTTTTATTAAATGAGTTTTTGGTAATGTCTCTATAGCTATTGGTAGAAAAGTACATTTTTGTGACATTAAATTTTATTTGCTTAGAGCTTGTCTTCTAAATGTGTAATGTCTAAAGAGAATGACAATCTGAAAGGACAGTGTTGCTTCAGCTGGTCAGTTTCATTTCTCCCTCCCTTTAAATCTGTCTTTTGCTTATGCAACACCAACAGAATGGACTGATTTCTAAAGTATTTATTTACTTTGTAAAGATACTAATTTTCCAACAGACTTTTCATATATCAGAACGTCCTTGGGAATCAAACCTTATCTCTCTTCTTCCTTCTCCCCACCCTCCCCTGTTTGGTAAAACTTGTGAATTGTTTCATTGACCTTGAACATTTTGTTCACATCCTCTGAAGAAAGGCAAAGGTACAAAATGATGTTTTGGAAAGTACTGTGTTACAAAAGAAAGACTACCTACTAGTCCATGTTCTGGGTAATACTTCTCAGGCTTCCGATTTGGGAATGCACAAATAACTAGAATATTAAAGTTAGGTGGAAAGAGTTTTAGTGATAAGTTCAAAATCCTTTGATTTACTAGACGTAGAAGACCAGGGAAGGGGCCACCAGGGAAGTCCCTGTACAATTGTACAATCATACAATAATCATACAAAATGTACTATTTTATAACTGGCTTCTTTCACCCAGTATTATATCTGCCAGACACTGTATGTAAAAATACTGTTCTTTTTCATTGCTATGTAGTATTCCACTATGTGAACATTTTACAATTTTCTATTCTATAGTTGATGCACACATGGGTTCTTGTGTTAGACTATTAAACATTCCTGCTATAAGAATTCCTGTACTTATCCTTTGATGGACAATAGTCCTTACTGTCCCTGCATTTATAGTCAGGAGTGGAATTTCTGGGCATAGTTGTATGTATGGTTGGCTTTAGTAGGTATAGCCAGACTGTTTGGCAAAGTGGTTGCACCAATATATGCTTGGAATAACAGTGTGTGAGTTTCAGCTGCTTTATGTCCTCATCAACATTTGGTATGGTCATTCCTTGAATTTTAACCACATTTTATTAGATTGGTCTATATGAAATCATCTTCTCATAGGCAATTTTATATGGTTTAATCTAATAGACTCTCATTTTCTCTTCAATTTGCATTCTCTTGGTGACTAATGATGTTGAACAACTTTTTGTAGGCTTAATGGCCATTCATAAATTTCTTTTATGAAGTGCTACTATTTTTTGCTCTTTTTTGTTTTTTTTTTTGATTGTCAGTCTTTCTAATTTTGATTTGTATTTCTTTATATATTATGGATTCAAGTCCATTGTTAGACATATGTAGTATCTTCTTCTGGCTTGTGATTTGCCCTTTCATCTCTACATGATGTCTTTTGGTAAACAGAAGTTCTTAGTTTTAACGAAGTCCAATTTATAAAATTTTTTATGGTTAATGTTTTTTTAATGAAATCCAATTTATAAATTTAAAAAATTTATAATATTTAACATTACACAAAGATTTGTGTTTAAGAAATCTTTGCCTACTCCAAGGTTGTATGTTTTCATTTAGAACTCTGTTTCAGCTTTCATATTTAGGTCTATAATGCATTTTGAAATTTTATTTTTTTTCATATATGTTATGAGGAGGTCCAGGTTTATTTATTTATTTATTTATTTATTTATATTGATATCCAGTTGACCTTAGCACAATTTATTGAAAAGATCACTTTTTTCCTACTGAATTGCAGTGACATCTTTGTCATAAATCAGATAATTGTGTCTGTGGATCTCTTCTATGCTTTCTGTTTCATCCTATTAGTATATTTGTGTCCTCTCTATGTACCTTTTGATAGATAGTATTTCTAAGTCTAAATATAGTCAGATATACAGTCTTTCTCTTTATAATTTGCACATTTTAATGTCTTCCCTAACTCAAGGTAATAAAGATGCATTTTCATATTATTTCCTAAAAGTTTCATAGTTTTATCTTTCAAAATTTTAAGGTTTTCTTTTTAGAATTAAAGTATTTAATGAAGTTGCAACTGATTTTTGAGACTGGTAGAGATCCAATTATATTTTATTCTGTGTATATTCCAATTGTCCCAGCATAGTTTATGGAATAGTCCCTTTTTTCTTCTTTGAGCTGCTATTCCAGTTCTTTCACAGATTAACTTTCCATATACTCATGGGTTTGCTTCTAGGCTGTATGTTTTGTTCCATTGGTCTGTTTGTCTATCCTTGTGTCAGGATCACACCACCCTAATTACCATAGCTTCAAAACCTCCAACACTGGGCTTCTTTAGGAATATCTTGGCAATTTTTGGCCATTTGCATTTCTATATGAGTTCAGAATAAATCTGTCAATTCCACAAAAATCTCTGTTAGGATTTTGTTTGGTTTATATTGGATCTGTAAGGTAATATAGTGAAAAAATTTATTTATTTTTTAATTTAAAAAAATTTTAATTGAAGTATAGTTGACTTACAATGTTGTGTTAATGAGAAAATTTATAATATTAGATTTTCCTATAGATATGTGTAGTGTATCTCTGCAGATTTTTTTATAGGATTTTCCTTAATGTCTTTTAATACACTTTTATAATTTTCTTTATGGGGGTATTATAATTTATTTGTTAGATTACTTACAGGAAACATATTTTTGTTATATAAATGATATATTCTTAACTATTTTAATCATGAAGTCTAGTGTATGTTTACAAAGACCCTAGCACACACATATGCAGTTTAACAAATAATTATAAAATGAACACCCTTGTTATCACTATTCAAGTCAAGCTATAGAATATTTCCAACCCCGTAGAAAATATTCCAAGTTGCAACCTCCCAGCCTCTCCCAAGAAGTAACCACCATAATGCCTTTCAAGTAATCAGATCTTTATTTTTACTTTAGTTTTCACACCAAGATATGCCATCCTAAATGATGTAATTTAGTTTTGCCTGCTTTTGAACTTCATATGGATGGAATCTTTATGCATTCTTCTGTCATGTTTCTCTTATTCAATATTATGTTTTGTGATTCATCCATGTTGTAATGTTATCTTTTTTTAAAAAAATTAGATTTTTCTAACTTTTTTTCCCTGGAGTTTAGAAATTCAGTTGATTTTGCCTGTTGATTTTGTATAGGAACTTCACTGAACTTTCTTACTATAGTTAATTTTTCTGTGGTTTCTTTTGGATTCTTTGTATAGATGATTGTATCATCAGCAAATTATGAAAGCCTAGTTTTTCCATTACAATCCTTATGCCTTGTTTATGTATTCAGTGTTTTCATTCATTTCTGCTTTACTGTGCTGGTTAGGATTTCTAGGGCAATGTTGAACAGATTTAAGAGGAGCTGATATATGTATTTGTTCATGGTTTTAAAAGGATTTCCATTGCTTATGATGTTTATTGTATTTTTTATAGATATCTTTTAATAGGATAAGGAGGTTTCCTTTTTTTCCATTTTGATATGACCATTTAAACAAATCATGAATGGATTGAATTTACTCAAGTGCTTTTTTTGCATATATTGAGATAGTCATATAGTTTTTCCCTTACATCTGTTAATGTGGCAAATAAAATCACATTTTCAGACATTAAACTATTTGTTTTCTTGTGGTAAACCTAACTCGACCTTTATATAATATCTTTTATATACAGTGTCAGATTTATAGTGAAGCTAAGAAAATTTAAGCTTCAGGACCCCACACTTGCCCAAACTCTCTCCAGCATCTGTCAATCTATATGTATATTTCTGTTCCCAAAGTATATCATTTTTATTTTATTCCAGGATTATAAGATTGCTTAAATGCCACATAGGGCAAGATTTATTTTATTTTTTTTCAAAAATGTCTTGGCTGTTTGATTGCATTTTTGCTTTTAGATATATTTTTAAATCAGCCCTCCCTCATTTAAAAAAAAAAACCAACAGATCCTGTGGGCTTTTGATTGGGTTATATTAAATTTAAGGTTTAATCTGGGGACAACTGACACCTATACAATCTGGCCATGGTGGAGTAACAGGGGCCAGATTTACCCGTTGTGTTAAACAACTAAAAGCAGGACAAAATATGTAAAATAATGATGTTCAGACATTAGACAACAGTGCAGAACTGTGACCCCTGAGAGAGGAAAATAAATGAAGAGGGCCCTACAAATAGGCTGCCATGCAGTGGAAGAGAACCCACACAGAGCCTGGTGGGCTACTTGAATTCTGGATTTTTAGCTCAGAATTCAGGGGTGCCAAGGCTGCTAGAATTCATAAGGCAGAGTACCAGAGGAAAGAACTGAAGAGATCTCTGGAGTTCTGCAGAGGGTTCTTCTCAGATCTGCAGCTGGGTAATGATCGGCACACATGTGTGAGGAAACTATCTAAGGCCAGGGAAAGAACTTCATGAAAAGATCAAGCGGACAGTCCCCAAGTCTCATACAGGGCCAAGAATAGTTTGTGTTCCCATCATCCAGTGTCAAAAGACCTAACACACAGGATATCAAGTAGAATATTCACAAGGGGTACTTGTCGGTGAGACAGTCCTAGACCAACAGGCTGTTCTGGTCTCACCTAAAAAGCAGGTTTCAAAAGAGCCAAGTAACTTAACCATGTCCCAGAGCAAGATCAAGAATATTTATAAGAATACAAAAACATCCAGGACCCAACAAAGTAAAATCCACAGTACCTGGCATCCAATTTAAAAATTAACAGGCATACAAATAAGCAAGAAAATGCAATTCATAATGAGGAAAAAGATCAATCAATTGAAATTAATCCAGAAATGACACAGATGAAAAATTAGTAGAAAAGAACCTTGAAATGCTATTGTAAATATACTCAATATGTTCAATAAGGTAGAGGAAAGCATGAACCTTATAAAGAGAGAAAAGAAAGATATTCTAAAAATTACAGATCAAGTTTTAGAGATGAAAATAGTGGCTGGGGCTAAGAGCAGATTAGAAATTATAGAAGAAAAGACCAGTGAATTTGAAGACAGAGCAATAAAAACTGTCCAAAATGAAACATACAGAAAAAAAATGAACAAAGGATTCATGGGGCTAGCTCTAGAACAATGTATAGAGGCTAAATATGTATCTAATTAGAGTCCCAGAAGGAGAAGTGGATGAAGTGAGGTCAGAAAAAAATTTTTTAAGAAATAATGTCTGAAATATTCCAAATTTGATGAAAATTTTAAATCTAGAGATCAAAGAAGCTCAGTTAACACAAAGGGCAAGAAACATAAAGGAAACTTCATCAATTCATGTCATAATCAAATTGTTTAGAACTGATAATAAAAAAATCTTAAAAGTGGTAAGAGAAAAAAAACCATAAACAATGTAAGCAGAATACAGTATTCTGTATACAGAATACAGGGCAACATCTCTAAAGTACTGAAAAAATAATTCATCAACGTAGAATTTCATACCTGCCAAATTACCTTTCAAAAATAAAGATTCCTTCAAACAAACAAAAGCTGAAAGAATTTACTGCCAGCAGGCTTGCGCTATAAGAAACATTCGTGGAAGCCCTTCAGGCAGAAAGAAAATGATACCAGGTGTAAATCTGGATCTACGCAAAGGAATGAAGAACACCAGAAAGAGTTAATAGGTAGATAAATATAAATGACATTTAAACAAATCTCTTTAAGTGATAATTGAATGCTTAAAGCTAAAATAATAACAACATATTGTGAATTTTATAACAACAGCAACACATGTAGATATACAATATATAAAACAATAGCACAAAGCCTGGGAGGAGGGAAATTGTATGTACACTGTTGGGAGATTCTAATACTATTCATGAAGTGTAGACAATATGGAGCCTTCTTTTCCAGGATCACTGCTTATTTTTATATTTCTTCATGTTTTCTTTAATGTCCTTCATAAACAGATTAATTTTTTTACGTAGGCCTTGCATATTTTATATTAAGTTTATTTTTAATTCAACTTTAATTTTTATCAATGAACACATGTACATAATTTGTCATATGATATTACAAAAACAGTATTCTTCCAACTTTCTCCATCTCTATTTTCTATTCCACTACAACAAATGTTTTCCAATCTTTAAGTTATTTCTAATAATATTTATTTTCATATTTCTAATATCATTCTTATGCTATTTTTAATTTTTCCATTGATTTTATTTCCTATTTATTTCATGCTTTAGGAGAGAATTTAGTGCTCTTACATTACCCCCACACATACTGCTCCATCCCCACATACTCCTATTTGTTACATCATAAATTTTTTGTTAAATAAATATTCAATGTCAATATTGACATGATCGTAAAAATTTTGTTCACAGCTAAGCTACACTATGTACTATAATTACACAAGTGTGTACTTGTACAATCTTACTTTTTCTCATTTGCTGAGGTTTTTGTATACCTATCGTTAATTGAGCCTCAGACTTCCCAACAAAGCTACAAAATTTATTTCAGTATGGTCAGTTAAAGTAATATGTATATTTCACTTTTTCTTTTAAAAATCTTCCCTTTTGGCCTGATTTCTAAGTGACCGTAGTAAGCATAGATTGTCTGCTAACAAAGTTAATCTACAATGAACATGTAGAGTGAGAGAGAAATTAATCTCAGTCTAATTAACGGATTTTGAGGAGGGTTGGTTATTACTGTAACATAACTTAGCCTGTATTGACTGTTGTAATATTCCTTTAGGTAAAAATAACTGCTCTGTCACAGGCTGAACTTCAGTCATCCCATGCTTTGCCTCTGCCACCAATCTAGGAAGCCCTTTTTGACCTTTTCATTTTCTTTCATCCCTGTTTTTTTGAATCTCAAGTTTTCCTTTTTCTTATTTTACTCCCTTGTTTTGGTGGCACATATTCTTCAGTAGCTTCCTTAGAAACACTCGTGGAAAGCAAAGTTTTTGAGACCCTAAATGTTGAAATGTGTCACACTAGATATGATTTATAACTTGGCTGAATTCAGGTATTTATGTTAGCAATATTTTCCCCTCAAAATTTAGAAGACATTAATTCCTTAATTACTTGCTGAAAGTGTTATTATTTGAAGTCCAATGCCATTTTAATGTAACCTGTTTTCCTTTCTGGAAGTTTGCAGAATCTTCTCTTTGTCCTAAGTGCTCTGAAATTTCACAGTGATATGCCTTGGTGTGCCTTTGTGCTTTGTAACTGAATCTGGAAACCCATGTACTTTAGTTCTGGAAATTTTCTTACATTGTTTCTTTAGTAATGTCCTCCCTACCATTTTCTCTGAACTCTCTTTAGAATTCCTATTATTCAGATACTGGATTTCCTTGGTTGATCCTCTAATTATTTTATCTTTTCTCTACCATTTTCAAACCCTTTATCTTTCTCTTCTAGTT
The DNA here is from genome assembly GCF_949987535.1 of Balaenoptera acutorostrata. Classification (NCBI taxonomy): domain Eukaryota; kingdom Metazoa; phylum Chordata; class Mammalia; order Artiodactyla; family Balaenopteridae; genus Balaenoptera; species Balaenoptera acutorostrata. The sequence goes on from NC_080077.1 coordinate 47,363,148, forward strand.
TCTTGGAGATTTTCTCAATCTTATTCTCCAACCTTTCTCTTGGTTTTGCTTTGTTTTGCTTTCCATATATATTTTTACATTTCCAGATCATTTTTATGTTCTCTGAAGGTTGTCTTCCTCTCTTTTTCTTTCTATAAAGATTTCTTTTGATGTGGACCATTTCTAAAGTCTTTATTGAATTTGTTACAATATTGCTTCTGTTTTATGTTTTGGTTTTTTGGCCACAAGGCATGTGGGATCTTAGCTCCCCGACCAGGGATTGAACCCACACCCCCTGCATTGGAAGGCAAAGTCTTAACCACTGGACTGCCAGGGAAGTCCCAAGGTTGTCTTCCTTTCTTCCTTCTTTCCTTTTTCCCTTCTTTCCCTCCTCCCTCCCTCCCTCCCTTTCTTCCTTCTTTCTTCCCTCCTCCTCTCTACAGTTTTTTTTAAAAAATAAATTTATTTGTTTGTTTATTTATTTTTGGCTGCATTGGGTCTTTGTTGCTGCACGTGGGCTTTCTCTAGTTGTGGCGAGCGGGGGCTGCTCTTCGTTGCGGTGTGTGGACTTCTCATTGTGGTGACTTCTCTTGTTGTGGAACATGGGCTCTAGGCGCATGGGCTTCAGTAGTTGCGGCACACAGGCTCAGTAGTTGTGGCTCACAGGCTCTAGAGTGCAGGCTCAGTAGTTGTGGCGCACTGGCTTAGTAGCTCTGCGGCATGTGGGATCTTCCCGGACCAGGGCTCAAACCCATGTCCCCTGCATTGGCAGGCGGATTTTAACCACTGCGCCACCAGGGAAGTCCCCTCTACAGTTTTTTAAAAAATCGTTTTATTGTTCTTCTGCCCCCTGCATTTTTTCCCTATGTGCTTGTTTATTTTGATCTTGTTAGGAATTTTAACCAAATGTCTAAGGATCCTTGACTATTCATTCATATTATGAGTGAGTCACTAAAAAGCTAACTGGAATCTCTGGGAACGTGGGATTCACCATTATATTTGTTGTAAAATTCTGGTAGGTTCTATACAATGCATTTATTTAAGAACATTTATTTCCGTTACTAGCTGGCTAAGAGGAAATTAAAAAAAAAAAGAATGGATTTTGTATTTCAACAGTGCTTTCTTGGCATCTATTGAAATCGTCATGTACTCTTTAACGTTTAATCTGTTAATGTAGTTTCTGGATGGCAGGGTTTCTAACAGCAGTACTTCAGAAGGGCTTTGTTGTCCTTCTCTAAGGAGAAGCTAAAATTTTCTGCTAAAAATGGGGAAACTGGGGTGGGAAGGCAGACACTGCTGTCCATGCTGCCCATATTTAGGTCTGGGGTTGCACTCTCCTTGCTCTACGCAATGCAGAAGTTAAGAGTTTACTTTTCAAAGCAAGGATTTGACCCTAGAAAGGCTATGACATATTTTAAGGAGTCAACTAAGTTTGTTGTTATTCTTAGACTTTTTGTGTTTAATATAATTTTTTGCTTTATCAACAGCCCAAATGGAATTAAATCCCTTACAAGTGTGTCGTCTAAAGCATTTCATTTGACACATTGTAAGGGTAAGAAAGGGTGTTTACAAGATGTTTTTTCAATGAGCTCTTCATCTGTGGTTTAGCTACTTTCCTTACCACAGCATAGCTTTCCTCCTACTCTTTATCGTCACATGGCAATCAAAAGACCAAGACTTTTTTTTTCCTTCTGCAGTATTTTACTATTTTACATACTTCCCCAAAGAAGAAGGAAGAGTAAGAGGCCTGTTCTGATCATTAACATTGGCTACAAAAGAGTGTCTGATTTGCCTGGTATGCCAAAGGATATTTAGCTAAGATTTTTCCTTAAGCATTAAGCTTAAGTCTTAGAAATTATTGGTAGATTGAAAAAATGAAAAGCAGCCTACAGGTGTCATGGAAGAGACTTAGATCTTGGAACCAAACCAGGAGGTGTTAGGCTCACTTCTCACTCACTGGCAAGTCACTAGCCTCTCTGGGCCCTCGTTTCTTTGTACCTAAAATAAGGAGGTTTGACTTCACCAGGTTGTCTCTGTGGTCTTTTGGGGCTCTAACATTCTTTTGTACTCAAAACAATAGCAACTCTAGAAAATATTCAATAGGTGGACATATGCACTTCATTGTTTAATTAAATGTAAACTTCATTAATATTACAATATTTCAGAATTGAATATTTTTCCTTTTTGTTCTGAACACTTTTGTTTTAATTTTTATTTATTTATTTATTTTTGGCTGCATTGGTCTTCGTTGCTGCACGCGGGCTTTCTCTAGTTGCGGCGAGTTGGGGCTACTCTTCCTTGCTGTGTGCGGGCTTCTCATTGCGGTGGCTTCTCTTGTTGTGGAGCATGAGCTCTAGGCACACGGGCTTCAGTAGCTGTGGCATGTGGGCTTCAGAGTTGTGGCTCGCGGGCTCTAGAGCGCAGGCTCAGTAGTTGTGACGCACGGGCTTAGTTGCTCCTCGGCATGTGGGATCTTCCCGGACCAGGCCTCAAACCCATGTCCCCTGCATTGGCAGGCGGATTCTTAACCACTGCGCCACCAGGAAAGTACTTTTGTTTTTAAATATATGGAATAGAAGGCTTCCTGGAGAACTATAAAGTATCCCCATAGTAGGCAGAATAATACTCCACAACCCGAGATGTCCGTGTCCTAATCCCTGGAATCTGTTAATGTGTTACCTTGCATGACAAAAGGACTTTGCAGATATGATTAAGTTAAGGATTTTGAGATGGAGAGGTTATCCTGGATTATCCAGGCGGGCAAAATCTAATCACAAGGGTCCTTATATGTCAAAGAGGGAGGCAGAAGAGGTCAGAATGATACGATGTGAGGGATGAACCTGCCATTGCTGGCTTTGAAAATGGAGGAAGGGTGCTCTCAGCCAAGAATGCAGGCAGCCTCCAAAAGCTAGAAAAGCCAAGGAAACGGATTCTCCCCTAGAGCCTCCAGAAGGAATGCAGCTCTGCTGAAACCTTGATTTTTAGCCTCATAAGACACATTTTAGATTTCTGACTTCTAGAACTGTAAGATAATAAATTTGTTTTGTTCTCAACTGCTAAGTTTGTGATAATTTGTTACAAACAGTGGTAGGAAACTCATATTTCTATCATGTTTTTCACATAGTAGCAAACACTGTTCTGCCTAAATAACCAAGAATTGTGCTATATTGAGCTATTTGTTTATATTACAGCTAAAGGACTAATTAGAAAATTAATTAATTATGCTTCTGTGTACCATTATATTCCTAAGTTTACTTCCTGGGACTATGTTTTATTCTTAGAATTCATAGAACGTTGGATCTGGAGAGAAGCATATATATAATCTAATGAAGTCTAGTACTGTCTTTTTACAAGAGAAGAAATCGTGACCCATTGAAATTAAAACCCTGAGTTTCTCCATCATCATCCAGCTAGCTGCCTATAACACTAAGATTGCAACTGAGGACCTCTGGCTCCCAGTCTAGCAGTAGTTCCACTACACCATACTCTTTCCAACTGAAAGTGTTAGGACGTGAAGATGTTTAATAAATCTCTTAGTGTGAAATGTGGAGTATAAAATTCAAATGCACCTTGTATGACAACGCATTCTCACTTGAGAAGCAATGTAGCAGAGTGGATCTGATCTAGGACCCCGGAGCAAGATTGCCTTTATGCACCTCCCATCTCTAGTACTTCCCAGCAGTGTGACCCCTGACAAGTTACTTAACCTTTCCATGCTTTCATTTCCTTATCTGTAACATGGAGATGGCAATACTACTGAACTCACAGGGTTATGGGAAGATTTAAATGTATTAATAACGGTAAGGCTCATAGAAAAGGGCCTGGACCGTATTTAGTACTAAATAATTATGAGCAATTACTGTTATGAGCAGTAGGCTGTGTAATAAAGACAGACTATTTCAGTTAAATAAAAGAACATTTTTCATTAATATTTTTAAAATTTTGTATTTATTAATATTATTCATATTTGTTCCTGCTGTGGTTTGAGCCACCTCCTATGGTGAAGGCATGAATACTTAATCCTAAAACAGGGGCCAGATGTTCCGGTAAGTGGCCTGTAGATTGAAAGTCTTGGCCTCTTCCATGCCTGCAGACGTTCTGTGGACGGTGAACACATGACTGTCATGAGTGCTCTTGCTAATTAAAGTCTCATTAATTCCAAAGAGCTGTACAGTGACTAGTTCTATGCTGTCATTTCTGCAAGCTGCATTGTTTCAAGGACAAAGCGGCTGATGTTCTGTTTCGTTTCTTTCATAATGCTGAGCATGGGTATCTGATAGAATTGCTTAGGCTGGCAAACTTGTGAGCAGAAGTGCTAGATTTGTATGCATCTTCAAGAATGAGGCAGTTCAAAGCTAAAGTGAGCTAGGAAAGAAACAGGAAGTGAAAAAGTAGAACGGAAAGACATAGGTAGATAGAGGAAGAAAAAAGAGGAAGGAAGAAAGAAGGAGCCATGAAAGGACATGAAAGATAAATGAAAACATTTAAATGGAGAAGAGACTTTAAGAGGCAGTTTAGGCAAACAGGAGACTGTTTTATCTGAAGTGTTTCTGATGCCTAAACCCGTGCTTCTCAAACTTTAACGTGCATCAGAATCACCTGCAGGGCTTGTTAAAATAGTTTCCTGGGTCCCATCGGCAGAGATTCTGATCCAGTAGGTCAAGAGTGGAGGCCAGTAATGCAGTAACGCAGATTCTAACAAGCTCAAAGGTGATACTGATGCTGCTTGTCTGGGGACACTGAGAACCTTTGGGTTAAACCGTATTCACACAAAGTAAGTATAATAGCTTTTAGTGTCATTTTTATTTAGTTGTATTTTACATACAGTAAATCGCAAGGATATTAATGTTCTTGGTTTCCTAACGCAAGTAACTCCCTACTAGGTCATAAAAATATCTACCTGTTCCCATATACTGTCTCTGTCAAGGATACCAAGAGACTTTTTTGAATAAAGTCCTAGTGGCCTGATATTATTTTTCATCAGAATGAACTTCAGTAAGGTTTTTAGCTTTTTGAAGAAAAACATGTATTTCTGTAATCTGGAATTGAATGCCAAAGAACTAGAAAGCACCTGTATTACTTTGACTACACCTGGAATTCTTCTGGTCTCATCTAAACTACAGCCCATTTTCTGTCTCGTATTTGTGATCCCATTTGAAAGGAGGATATTTTGGTGTGTTACATTGAATTCTCTCTCATTCTTTGCGTTAGCAATTTACTGGATGTCTATAATAAGTAATCTGAGATGTTGGGCAAGGAAGCTATTGAGTTGAAATCCTTCAGCTGTGCTTCTTGAACTTCATGTACATCTGAATCCCTAGGGATCTTGTTAAAAATGCCAATTCTGATTCAGTGGGTCAGGTGTTGGGTTCTAAATTCTGCATGTGTAACAGGCTCCCAAGTGATATTGATGCTGCCAGTTTGCCGCTCACATTTTCAGTAGTAAGGCCCTGTACGGTGTGTGTAGGTGGTTCTCAAACTTAGCGAGCATCAGAATCAGTGGAGGGCTTGTTAGAACACGGATTTTTGGCCTCTACACCTGAGTGTCGGGTTTAATGGGAGTGGGGCCTGAGAATATGCATTTCTAAGTCCTCAGATGATGCTGGGGAAAGTGCAGGGAACACACTTTGACAACTGCTAATCTGTTGACCAACCTCTTCATTTTGCTGATGCTCATTGACTTCCCAGAAATTTACACTGCTGGTCGTTAAGATCTACCCTTAAATGTCTCTGACAAAGTCACCAATGGTCTCTTCATTGACAAATCCAATGGACTTCTCTGAGTCTTACATTACCTGGCTTCTCAGTGGCTTCTGACTATTGTTATTCCCCTCTTGATACCCTCATCTCTCTTGGTTACTCTCATAGAATTTTCTTTGTTTCCTTCTTACTTCTCTAACTCAGACTCTATTCTATCTCAGATTCCTTTGTAAGTTTCTCTTTTTATCTGCCCCTGTGCTTTAATCTCACAATTGTGCCTGACATCAGCCTCTTATCCTCTGTTACCTAGACCACATCAGTGCTCTTATCATGAATCTCTCTGCCTTGAGTCTCTAAGCCCCTCTTCCCACCTCTACCAGAGCGATCTTTCTAAAATACAAGAGTGGTGATATTCTCACTATGCTTAAAACCCTTTAGTAGCTTCCCATTTGTTCCCATTGTTCCATTTGGATGCATTCCAAACTCTTTAGCTTGGCTAATGTGGCTCTCTATAATCTAGTTCTTATCTACCCTTTCCTCTTGTCACGCCTACTTTGGAATCTTAGTAGACATACTTAAAAACAACCAATTTCAGTAGAGACTACATGACTTCATGCCTCCATACCTCTGTTCATGCTCCATTCTCTTCCAACAATTCCCTCCTTCCCATATCCGTTTAGCCAGCAGACACCTTCTCAACTTTCACATGTCCCTCCTCTTTGAACCCTGGATGACCATGCCAGGAAGCAGTGACCATTTTCTTCTTGTGCCCACACATTATAATGACATCAGCTATCCTTTATTTGTACTTCTTAGTTTACATGTCTGATTCTTTCTATCAGATTATAAAGCTCTTGAGAGCAAAATTAGTTTTCCAACTCAGGGTCCCTGTGCATTGCTCAGTGCCTGACACATTTGCCTGTTTGTTTTCTGAACAAATGAATGAATAACAGAGTTTGAGGAAACAGCAACTGATAAAGACCTTGGGTGACTGCATTAGTTTACCAAATCTGCTGTGACAAATGACCACAAATTTGGTGGCTTAAAACAACAGAACCTTATTCTCTCATAGTCCTGGAGGCCAGAAGTCTCAAATCAAGGTGTTGGCAGGGTCACACAATCTCTGGAGGCTTTAGGAGAGATTCCTTCCTCTCTGTTTCCAGATGCTGGGGGCTCCAGCTGTTACTTGGCGTGTAGCTGCATCACTTCAAAATCTGTCTCCCTTTTCCCTTTTTCTCTTCTTCCTCTTCTAAGGACACTTGTTGCCTTTGGGGGCAACCTGGATAATCCAGGATGATCTCATTTCAAGACCCTTAACTTAATTTCATCTGCAGAGACTCTTTTTCCAAATAAGGCCACATCCACAAGTTCTGGTGGTTTGGGGGCCACCATTCAACCCACTACAGTGACTATGAAAAACATAAGGATGGTATTCATAAGTAGAAATAGGAAAGATGCAGAAACTCCTCTTCTGCCCTCTGGATCCCACTTAATAACAATGAATAGAAGGTGGTAGAGGTGCACTCTGTTTTTTCCAATTATTTTCAAACCAGTTATCACCACAAGATCTTCTTAAAAAAAAAAAGTACATGTGTGTGCATGTGTGTGTGTGTTTTGAGGGGCATGGGTCAAGCACTAAGAATATTCTCCTTTCTGCCTAAATCAGACCAAACCTCCTTAAGCTTCAAAAGAACAAGCAAAAAAACAGCAGAAAGAGAAAGGATCTCATCTATTTGTCTTTGAAAAGTAATACTTTCTGAACTGATTTTGGTTTTCTTGTCACTTTACATTTGTCCTGGAAGAGAGGGAACTGTTTCACTTCTTGTTATAGTACCTTGCCTTCTTCACCAATTAGGCACTTAAATACTTTTGATGAGAATATGAATTTGTATTGGATGAGAACAAGCAAAGAAGTAAGGTTGGGATAAGCAGTTATGGAAATTGTGGGAGTGGGAGACTGGGCAAAGGCCTGGGAACGCTGGTCCAGATTCCAGCCCCACCACTTACTCTGCAGTTTGCACATGATCCCCCAGCACTGAAGCCAGGGTTTCCAGAGCCAACAGCTTTCATTTCCATTAGTGAATGACTTAGTCGCCAAGATCAAACCTTTTTCCCTCTGACTTTGCAATTGAAGGTCGAAGGCTTTCTCATGTAGTCTACAGCTATGGGAGAGCTTAGGAAAAGTGGGGAAAATGTAAAAATACAGGATGAAGAATCTATAGCGCTACAGTTCCCTGTATTTTTCCACAAGACAGGAGAACAGCACAGGATACTGTAATTTGTCAAACCCCCAAACAAAACAAAACAGGTCTGTTGTTAATACAGACAAACGGTCACAGCTGCAGAGAAGTTTCCACATAAAATCTTTCAGTCCTAAATAGTCGTTTTGCAGTTTTGTGATCGCTTTTCCAGGATTCTTTTTCCCCCTCAGAGTTTATTCATGTTAACTGTTTGTTCCATGTTACAAGGTCCCTCCTGTTAGATATATTTCTGACAGTGCTGCTTTCCATACAGTAGTTCTAAAAAATATTAAAATATTCTACTCAGTTTCATCAGTACATTTCAGTTGACACAATAACTTTAGCATTGAAATGTTTTGATTACATAGAAGAACTGCTGTTATACTCCCCCCTCTGTACCCCCATTCTCAGCATTTGGGTGATACAGCTCCCCCCCTGCAACCCCCAGAAGCATGTGGCTAACTGCTGTACCACAAATTAATGCAGTGAAGCTTGAAACCCAGGTTGTCATACAGCTCAAATGTAGGCCAGGTGTGTTGAGAGTTTTCCAAGTGTTTGACTATATTTTGGTTAAGTTAAATTTTCTAAGCTGGCTTGAATTGCTGTAAAAGTGAGAAAGCCAGGCCGAAAGAACTGGTGTTTGATCGTTTAAGGCTGAAATTTAAAACTCAAGCAAAACTTAGGGAATCCAAAACCGATTCAAACAGAAAGAAGAAAGTTTTATGTGACATTGCTCTGATGGAAACTGATGAGTTATACATTTTTACTGTTGATTCTTAGCTTGTCTTCCTCTTTTGCCAGCATATATTTATCTCTTTGGGAATAATACCACGTTACAGTAAAACTGCTTTCATTTTGACTGCATTTGTGATACCTAAAGAGTTTGATGTTTACTTTTGCCCCGACGAGAAAGAGTTTCCAAAGAACGGTGTACAAGTTTGTGAGATAAATGTTTAACCCATGTAAGAGAAAAGGGATATCTGGGCCTTTGTAAAACACTTTACCAGAAATAATTTGAATATAAATAATTATAAAATCAAAATGACAAAATATTTATATGTAAAAGCAGAGTCCAAAGTTTTTTACTTGGCAAGTTTTATGGACTTCCAGAATTATTCAATATAAATGAAAGTAATGAAAATTGAACTTAAATATAAAGCAATTTTTATAATACTTTTTACAATGTGTCCACTTATTCAGATGGTCTTTTATCTGAATTAGTAAAATATTACTGTATTTGAGTCATACACACAAATTTTCTAAAGATACTTTTATTTACATGCATTTTAAGCTATAATTTTATAAATTTTATTTTACAGTTAAAGAAGGAAAAATAAACATGAAAATTAAATGTTTTATTCATTTTTAGATATAAAGTATTACAGGTTTATTGTCAAAAATTAAGGAAATAAGGCTTCCCTGGTGGCGCAGTGGTTGAGAATCTGCCTGCTAATGCAGGGGACACGGGTTCGAGCCCTGGTCTGGGAAGATCCCACATGCCATGGAGCAGCTAGGCCCGTGAGCCACAACTACTGAGCCTGTGCGTCTGGAGCTTGTGCTCTGCAACAAGAGAGGCCGCGATAGTGAGAGGCCCGTGCACTGCGATGAAGAGTGGCCCCCGCTTGCCGCAACTAGAGAAAGCCCTCGCACAGAAACGAAGACCCAACACAGCCAAAGTAAATTAATTAGTTAATTAAAAAAAAAAAGATTCCACATCTTCCCCCAACGTTGGCTTTCCTTTAAAAAAAAAAAAAATTAAGGAAATACAGAAAACTCTAAAGAAAACAAGAAACGGGCTTCCCTGGTGGCACAGTGGTTAAGAATCCACCTGCCAATGCAGGGAACCTGGGTTCAAGCCCTGGTCCGGGAAGATCCCACATGCTGCAGAGCAGCTAAGCCCATGCGCCACAACTAGTGAGCCTGCGAGCCACAACTACTGAGCCTGCGAGCCACAACTACTGAAGCCCACGCGCCTGGAGCCCATGCTCCGCCACAAGAGAAGCCACCACCATGAGACGCCCGTGCACCACAACGAAGAGTAGCCCCCGCTCGCCACAACTAGAGAAAGCCCACATGCAGCAACAGACCCAACATAGCCAAAAATAAATAAATAAAATAAATAAATTTTAAAAAAATGTTTAAAAAAAAAGACAAGAAACCACTTCTAATTCTACCATTTAATAATCATTGTTAACATTTTTAGGATCACTTTTAGCATTTTTGGGTGTATATTATCTTTTTAAAAAATAAGATCAATTAATGTGCCAGTGCTGCTGGAACAACTGAATATCCATATGGAGGAAAACAAATGAACTTTGACCCATATCTCACTCCATACACAAAAAATTAATTTGAGATAGATCATAGACCTAAACTTAAAACCAGAAACATAAAGCTTCAAGGAGAATAAAAAGAGGCTATCTTTATGATCTTGGGAAAAAGATTTCATGGAAAAAACACAGAAAGCATTAACCATAAGAGAAATAATGTTAAACTGAATTGTGCAAAATTTCTCTGCTCATTAGAAGACACCATTCAGATATGACCAGACAAGTCATAAACTGGGAAAAATATTCTCAGCATGTATATATGACAAAAGACGTACATCCAGAATATATAAAGAACCCCCAAAATCAATAATAAAATAATACTATACAATTTATTTACTATATTTATATACTTTTATATACTTTTATATATTTGTATACTATACAATGTATTTACTATGCAATTTATTGCTGTATAACAAATCACTCTAAAACTTAGCTTAAAGCAACAAACATTATCTCATACTTTCTGAGGATCAGGAATTTGGGGGCAAATTATCTGGATGGTTCTGACTGAGTGTTGCTTATGAGGCTGCAATTAAAATATCAGTTGGGACGGTAGTCAGCTGAAGGTCTGACTGGAGCTGGAGGATTCATTTCCAAGAGATGACTCATATGGCTCTTGGCAAGAGGCCTCAGCTCCTTGCCACGTGGGCTTTTTTATAGGCTGCCTGAACATCCTCCTGATATGGCAGCTGTCTTCCCCCAGAGTGAGCAATCCAAGGGAGAGAGCAAGGAGGAAGTCACGGTGCCTTTTATGTTCTAATTGAGACAGCCACATCATCACTTCCACCATAGTCTGTTTATTAGAAGCAAGTCACTAAGTACAATCCAGATTTAAGAAGTTTGGTTTCACCTTTTGAATGGAGGAGTATCAAATTTAAATCACTACAGACACTTCACAAAAGAAGATGCATATAAATGAGTAATAAGTATAGGAACAAAAGTGGTCAACTTCATTAATCATAAGATAAATGCAAATTAACTCCACTGTGAAATACTATTTCAACCCACTAGCAGGGCTAAAATGAAAAAGATTGACCACACGAAATGTTGGAGAGGATGCAGAGCAACTGGAACTCTCATCATTGCTGGCGAGAGTGTAAAATAGTACATGAACTTTGGTAAATTTCCTAGCGGTGTCTTATAAAGTTTACACTTAACTCATTCCACTTCTAGTATTTTCGTGAGAGAAGTAAAACATATGTCCACAAAAAGCCTTAAACACGGCAATATTAAGTTTATTCATAAACACTTAAAACTGGAAACAACCCAATGTCTATTAACAGGGAGAAGGAAAAACAAATTTACACAGTGTAATGCTTACAAAATGTATGTTTATACAATTGAATATTACTTAGCAATACAAAAGAATGAACTCCTAATATGAATCTCAAAATGTAATTACCTAATCTAATTAATTATTAAGCAGAAGCAGGTAGACATAAAAGAGTAAATATTGTATGATTCCATTTATATGAAGTCCAAAAACAGACAAAACTAATCTATAGAGACAGAAATAAGAAAATGATTGCCTAGTGAGAATGGAGGAAAGGGATCAATTGGAAATGGGCAGGAGGGAATCTTATGGGGTGGATGAAGATGCTCTATTTCTTGTTATGGATGGTAGTTACACTAGTGTACACAATTTCCCAAACTCAAAACTGAACACCTAAGATCTGTGCATTTTATTGTATTAATAATGCTGTAATAAAAAATAAAAATGAAGATCATATAGTGTTTTATTTACTGCTTCTTTGACTAAAATTACATTGTGAGTGTTTTTCTATTCCCTTTATTACTTTTGGAGAAAGTGTTTTGATGGCTACATATTGTTTCAGGATATTGACACCATACTAATATAAATATCATGATATGAATAAAATTATATATCAAGATATGAATATATCAGTATTTAATTTATAAATATTAAGATTAATCTCAAATTTTATAATAAGCATGAGTAAATTTTCTTTTATCTCTAAGCATCTTGTTTTGTGTGCATTTGTGATCATAGGAACATTGTATTTAAGCTTTTAATTCAAGGATATCTGGTGTTCCTGATTAGGTAATGAAGGTTAATGGTCTTTCATCATTAGATGTTTCCTGCTGAATCTTTCTCCCCTCCCTTCCTTCCTTCTTCTTCCTCCTCCTCCTCCTTCTCTTTCTCTCCCACTTTGTGTTTTTTTGGGGGGTTTTATTTTTGGCCATGCTGCTCAGCTTGCGGGATCTCAGTTCCCCAACCAGGGATTGAACCTGCGCCACAGCAGTGAAAGCCTGGAATCCTAACCACTAGGCCACCAGGGAACTCCCCCACTTTGTGTATTTTACCTAATTTTTTATTTAAAAAAATTTTAATTCTATAGAAAAGTAAAATGAATGACGAGTATAATGAATACCTGTGTACCTTCACCTAGATTCACCAGTTCTTAACATTTTGCTACATTTGCATGCTGTGTGCACATGTGTGCGCACGTGTGTGTGTATGTGTGTGTGTGTAGGCACATACATTTTCTTAAGTTGCAGATGTTACTTCAGCATGTGAAAAATCCTGCAAAATCACAATAAAATGATTACTCTCAAGAAATTTAACATTGATGCAATAATATTATTTAATATAGAATGCATATTCAAATTTTCCAAATGGACCCCAAACTTTCCTTTATACTTTTTGTTGTCGTTGTTTCAAGATCCAAACAAAGATAATGCAGTGCATTTAGTTATTTCCTTAGTCTCCTTTAATCTACTCTAGAACAGTCCCTCTACCTTTTTTGTTTGACATACATTGATATTTTGAGGGATCTAAAACAATTGTCTTGTAGAATGTTCCACAGCCTGGATTTGTCTGATTAATTCCTCATGATTAAGTTCAGGTTAACATTTTTGGCGAGAATACTACAAGTTATGTGTATAATGTGTTGCCTTATATAATGTCAGTGTATTCCTTTGCTGGTGAAGTTAATCTTGATCTCTTGGTTAAGATATTTTCACCAGATCATTCTTTGAAACTAAAAAATAATCAGTAGGATGATCATATGAATATTGTGTCCTCCAATAACCCTTCATCCGATAGTTTTGACATTTATTAATGATCCTTACCTGACTCATTTATTACAGTGATGGTTACAAAAATGGAGATTTTTGTAATTCTGTCCTGTTTTTTATACTTATTATTAGCTGCATTCTTCTGCACAACAGTGCTTTTCTCTTTCTTCCTTCTCTATTTTAATATCATGGACTCTTAAAAAATTTTTTTATTTAATGTGTTATAATCTGTTTTGGACATTTTAGTGTTCAAATTTCCCTGAACTTGGCCAGTGGAGACCAGAGCAAATAATTTTAAATCATTTTAGATTGCTTCAGGCCATTCTAAGCCCCCCAAAAGTCCTTCCATAGATTTTCAAATCAAATTTATTTCTTTAGTGTTCAAAGATGGTGTGCAGTGGTGTGATGGTAAATATTTAGCAATCAGCTTTCTCAGAAAAAAAAAAAATCCTGTTTGTGGTGTTTGCTAATTTCCATGGTGTACATACTCCTGCCTTGGTTGATTTCTAGTTGCCAATGGGGAGAGAAGCATGATAACTTGCTACCATTTTGTATTTCTACCATGCAGGTACAATAAATATAAATAACTTCAAGAGCATATGTAATAGTCAAACATAATCAAATTATTAGGAAGTGATGAGAGTTTTGAATTACCTTTTTTTTTTTAAGAAACTATTTTTTTTAAATTAATTAATTTATATTTTGGCCGCATTGGGTCTTCATTGCTGTGCGTGGGCTTTCTCTAGTTGTGGCGAGCGGGGGCCACTCTTCGTTGTGGTGCATGGACTTCTCATGGCGGTGGCTTTTCTTGTTGCGGAGCATGGGCTCTAGACGCGCGGGCTTCAGTAGCTGTGGCGCACGGCTTAGTTGCTCTATGGCATGTGGGATCTTCCCGGACCAGGGCTCGAACCCGTGTCCCCTGCATTGGCAGGCAGATTCTTAACCACTGAGCCACCAGGGAAGTCCCTTATTACCTTTGTTCTTAATGTCATTTGTTTAACCGTAAGTTTGTGTAGTTTAATTTTTAATAATATCTGTGTTTAGCAACTGGCTCACCAAATTCCTTGCCAAAGTTTAACAATTGGCTCTTAGAGCAGGTACATACCAGCTTCAGTACCCGATCCCAGTGTCTATTACCAATCAAGGTTTGAGCCTGACTTTTGGCTTCAGTATTAATTAAATGTCAATAAAATTACACTTAAAACCAGATTGGAAAAATCTTAGCTGGAAAAATCTTAACATATTTTTTCCCCAAAGAAATCACTTTGTCAGAGAATCAATTTCCCTCCCTCTTCTCTATCTACACTTGATGCTCTTAGTTTAGTAATGTCAGAAACCATAACTATCTTCAATTTACTGAATTGGAAAGTTGGTAAGAACTTCAGGTACTGTGTGAAGGAGAAATGAAAGACCGTTTAGGGACAAGAGGCACTCGTGTATCATCCTGTCCAGATCTTCTGTAGGGGAACATACACTTTCTTCTGCCCTTCCATCCCTTTTAGAATCAGCTCCCCTTTTCCTGGTAAGTGTCCTTCCCCCACGTAAGCTATGTAACTTCTCCTTCCCACAGTTTGTTCCTTGGGAATTTTTTAAGTGGATCTGCAAAAGAGATTCAGTCCTTCTCTGGAGGAGAAAGTGTTATGTAAAACATGGGAGAAAGTGGCAGGAGAATTTGTGTGACCAGATTTACCCCCAGCCTCAGTGCTGGTAGCACCACTGCAAGGCACTGCCCCATGTGCTCTGTGTCTCTCGTGGTCCAAGGATGCACCTCCTTAAAGTGAGATCGAGAAATTAGGGTTGAGCCACCAATTGCAAGTCCCTAAACACTGATTCTTGAAATGAGAAGATAACCGTAATCTTGTTCAGCTCAGTTCAACTTTATTAACCGTAATCTTGTTCAGCTCAGTTCAACTTTATTAAGTGCCATCCTTGTGCAAAGAAACAATGTTATATGCTGGGGGAAAAGGAGGAGAGTTACATCTATACCTTAAAGGATATAGTCTAGTAGGAGAGAAGTGTGTTATATCAAATGCATATAAATACATGGATGTGGCATGTCGTACTGCATATCTATACAATGAACACTCAGCAGCCATTAATGATCATCTATATGTACATTTGTGAAATACTACATAGCTACTAAATCACATCTCTGAAGAGTATTTCTAAATAGAGGAAAGAATCATTATATGCTCATTACATACACACACATTTTATATATATATATACACACACATATACTCATATATATACTCTGCATATATATACATATGCATATACACACATAAGTATACAAATACATAGCATATATACAGAGCATACTGTATATACAGTATACAAAGCATATATAACTAAAATTTAAAAACATACATAAGGAGGTGGCTCTGATTTTACTTTTTTAACAGTATATATATGTAGAAAAAGGACAGAAGGAAATACTATAAAGTGAAGAGTAGGTGGTGGATTGTAAATGACTTATTTCATTATTTTTTTTTCTGTTTTCATAATTTTCAATATTTTCAGATAGAGGCTAATGTGGCTGACATCAGTACTCAAAATATTTTATTGTTTAAGATATTACTCAGTTAACATAGGTCTTAATTTGTGCAGTGTATTAATCTTCTAGGATTAATACAAAATACCAGAGACTAGGTGGCTTAAACCCAAATTTCATTTCTCATAGTTCTGGAGTTGGGAGTCCAGGATCGGGGTGTCAGCACATTTGGTGTCTCCTGCGGCCTTTCCCCGTGGCTTGAAAATTCCCGCTTCTCTCTGTGCCCTCACATGGCCTTTCCTCTTTGTGCTCGCAACTCCTTGTGTCTCTTCCTTATGTTATAGGGACCCTAGTCTGTTGGATTAGGACCCCACTCATATGATCTCATTTAACCTTAATTACCTCCTTAAAGGCCCTCTCTTCAAATGCAGTAACATCAGGGTTAGAGCTTCAACCTATTTAATTTTGGGCGAACACAAATCAGTCCATAACAATTTCAAAAATGAGCTCAAACTTAAAAAATTGATTCAAGATAAAGCAATGGAAGTCCTGAAACTAAAAGAAATTTTCATGTGGCTTATTTTAACTGGTGATTATTTTTAACATCTTTGTAGACTTGAAAATCAGTGTCTAGCTTCTAAATAAATGTTGCCCTCTCCATTTCCCAGATCCGGTACCCAAATACTTTCTTAATTATATTGTCATCTGATTATGTGAGTATAGATGATATTATTGTTAAAAATACTCTGTACCTTAAAACATGAGTTTATCTTTGAAACTTTATTTTATTACAATGCATTAATTTTCTTTTCTAAAACACAACCAGGTGAATCCTCTACATAAGATAGATAAAAGCACATATTTTTCTCTGATTTAAAAATAATATATGTATGGGACTTCCCTGGCAGTCCAGTGGTTAGGACTCCATGCTTCCACTGCAGGGGGCACGGGTTTGATCCCTGGTCGGGGAACTAAGATCCCACAAGCCTCGTGGCCTGGCCAAAAAAATAAAAATAAAAATAATTTAAAAAAATATATGTTCAGTGTAGAGATTTTAGAAAAGACAGAAAAGCACGAAGAAGAAAAGCATACACTTTATCCCAATGTCCAGAGAATCCGATGCTACTATTTTGCTGTGTATTCATGACTGGCCTCCAAGATGGCACCAAACAATCCTCACCTCCCAATAGCCACACCCTTGTGTAGTCTCCTTGCCTGTGGGATCAGGCTGATCTGTGTGAGCATTAAAATCATTTGGAAGTGGCTATGTGTGAATTCTGAGAGTAAATCATTAAAGAAATCACAGCTGCTGTTTTGCTCTCTTGGGAGTCCAGCCACCATGTTTGGAGATACTGAGGCAACCCTGGGGAGGCCTGTGGGGAGAGGAACTGAGCCCTCCCGCCAACAGTCAACATCACCTTGCTAGCCACATGAGTGAGCCACCTTGGAAGTCGATCCTCCAGCCCTGGTCAGACATTCAGATGACTACAGTCCTGGCTATCATCTGCTTGCAACCTCATGAGAGAACATCAGCAAGAACTGCAAACTCCACTCCTCCCAAATTTCTGACTTATAAAAACCATGAGAGATAATAATTGATTATTGTTGTTAGCCCTTAAGTTTTGGCATGATTCATTACACAATAGATAAGTAGTAGAATATTCTTCCAGTTTTTCTATTTATTTTTTCATTTGACAAATGTTCACTAACACTTGCTACATCAGTCAGGGTTGACCCAGAGAAACAGAACCAGAAGGGAATATATATATGAGGTGTGTGTGCACACGCGTGTGTGTGCGTGTGTATTATTTACAAAGAATTGACCTACGTATGCTCTCATGGGGGTCACTAAGCAAGCCTGAAGTCCACAGCACAGGCAGGCAAGAAGGAAAGGTCATGAGCAGGTTGGAGCCCTGTGAGCACAGGCTGAAGCTTGTCCTTAGGCAGCAGGCACTCAGGAAGGAAGACCTAGGGGAAAGGGAGAGGAATTGCACATCCAGCTGCTGTTTTGAAGTCTTTTAGCTCAGGGAAGTCCTAAGCTTTCTTTCAAAGGTCTTCCAACTGTTGAAGCCAGGTCCCCTAAGGGTAATCTCTCTTTGTATTAGTTTGAAGTCAACTGACTTGGGACTTTAATTACATTTGTAAAATCCCATCATAGCCACACCTAGCTTAGTGTTGGTTGAAAAACTGGGAGAGAGAGAGAGAGGGATGGAGGGAGAGAGAGAGGGATAGAGGGAGAGAGAGAGGAAGAGAGAAGTTTTTATAATATTATGAGGAATTGGCTCACATAATTATGGAGGCGGAGAAGCCCCGTGATCTACTGTCTGTGAGCAGGAGACCCAGGAAAGCCAGTGGTGTAATTTAGGCTGAGTCTAAAGGCTTGAGAACCAGGGGAGCAGATGGTGTAAATCCCAGTCTGAGAGCCGGAGAAGATGAGATGAGGTGTCCCAACTCAGTCAGTAAGGCAGGAAGAAGGGGTGAATTCCTCCTTCCACTGCCTTTGGCCCTCAGTGGATTGGATGATGCCCACCCACATTGGGGAGGGTGATCTACTTTACTAGGTCCGCTGATTGAAATCCTACTGTCATCCAGAAACTACCCTCAGAGACATACCCAGAAATAATGTTTAATCTGGGCAGCCTGTGGCTAGTCAAGTTGACACATAAAATTAACCATCACAGCTGGTTTCTCCATATTATCACCAATCTAACATGCTACTAGTTGACTAATTTTGCTTATTAAGATTCACATAACATGAGCCAGCAAGCAATATTCTACATCAATTCTGTGTCTTTCTTCTATGACACATACAGTTTTTTAGAAAGGTTTTTAGAAATGTTCATTCTGTTTTCCATATTGATTAATATATTTAAGACATCAATACAGAGCTATAATAACTGACTTAAGAAATCATCCTTAAAAATTAAACATTGTTCAAAGAAAGCAGTTTGCAGTGTTTATTAGCTATAGATTAATATTGTGTCTTGCTTTTGGATTGAGGTTTTCTTCCCATTTTCAAAATACTTTCACATCTGTATCTCGCATGATCTCCACAGCATCCCTGAAGGTAAGCAGGGCAAGATGTCACATAACAAAATGTACAAGTTTGAAAGAGGTCTTCTGGTTCATTGTGAGTCTACTAAGTATAAGACTTAGAAGGTACAAGGATAAGAAAGACTGTTTCTATCTTAAGGAGTTGTCAATCTTATAGGGGAGAATAATATGTAAACAGATAGCTCTAAGAGAAGATTTGATGTGGCAAGTAATGTTATGGCTAGCAGACAGGGATGGGTTTGGGGAACACAAAGGCAGAAGAATCAGATTGAGCAAAGTCACAGAATATGCCAAATACATCACCAGAGAGCATATCACGGTGTTCTTGGCACATGTTTGAAATGAAAAGTTGGGCCAGTGAAAAGTCTTGAATATAAGTAACAAAAGTAATGTTTGAGTCTGCCTCAAATAATGTTTCTTTGAAACTAAGCAGAGAAGGTATTATTTTACCCGATTGGGGAAAAAAGCTTTTTGGAAAATGTTAACCCTTCCAAGGCCTCAATTAAACTATGAATTTTCTGTGGCTGAGAATTTTCATCAAGACTTTATGACATTGAGTAATATTTGATTTGGGAGAGGACTGAAATCTTTTAGTACTTGAAATACATTTATCATTTTATTTATTATTATTTTTAAATTATTTTATTTATTTAATTTTGGCTGTGTTGGGTCTTCATTGCTGTGCGCGGGCTTTCTCTAGTTGCGGCGAACGGGGGCTACTCTTTGTTGCGGTGCGCGGGCATCTCATTGCGGTGGCTTCTGTTGTTGCGGAGCACAGGCTCTAGGCACGTGGGCTTCAGTAGTTGTGGCTCACGGGCTCTAGAGGGCAGGCTCAGTAGTTGCGGCACACGGGTTTAGTTGCTCCTCCACGGCATGTGGGATCTTCCCGGACCAGAGCTTGAACCCGTGTCCCCTGCATTGGCAGGCGGATTCTTAATCACTGAGCCACCAGGGAAGCCCCTATGTTTATTATTGAAATCTTTTAGTATTTGAAAACCTGTGAGGCCGAACACAAGTGGAGCAGGACTAGAGAGAAAACAGTGAATGACAGGAGCATGGAAACCTTTCTGCTTGATGACCAAGCTCAGGACAAAGCCTGAGAATGCATTCCTGGCCCTGGGGTGGTTGGCACTACCAACATGTGACTGGTGGAACCACAGTGCCTGCCCTCCTGGGAGTCATCTTGCGTCCTGCAAGCGCTACCAGACTAGTGTGTGCATTTCTTCCATCAGGGTCCTTGCATCCTCTAATTGCAGTCAGTGGAACCTACCATCAACAGGAGTGATAAAGGCAAGCTCTGTCCTCTCTGTGTCAGGGGAATGAAACAAGGGGTCATTTACTTTACATATTTATCTTTTAAGTGACATTTTCTTCCAATTGTAGCTAAGTAGTATTGTCAGTAAGTCAGGGTACTCTGTCACAATATGCTAGTAACCTCTCACTTAGCATGGTGATTCCTCCACTGCTATTCTGAAGTGTTTTATGGGCACAGTTTGAGTAATATCATTGTTTTTTTTAGACTGTGCTCAGGATTAATCCCATTAAATCAAGGCATGTATATCTGTATGTACATATGTAGATGCATATATGTATGTATGTCTGTATATGAAAGTCCATTGCAATAAAACTGGTTAGATTGTAGATCTCTACGGGATGAAACTGTTCTGACAGCTTGTTTATTTCAAGCACTCTTTCCTTTAATGCTCTTTTGACCTCCTATAAACTTAGACTTTCTTAGATGTCAAAATACATAAAAGATTATTTCTAATATCTGAAAAAAATACAATTATTCTTTAAACTATTAATAACCAAAGGAAAAACATGAGGGAAATATTCAGGACTTAAGGGAATGAGCTATCCTAATTTTTATATAAAGGACTTGACTAATAAGTATAGGTAATTGTACAATAGGATTCAACTGGATGAACCAATAAAGAAACCTTTTATTTTATGTGTATATTATCTTGATTTGGATTTAGAAACCCTTAATGAACTGGAATTCAGTAAAGTGAAGGAAACATCATTTGCTTTCTTAGGATTTCCCTATAAGAAGAAGAAAGACAAATCACAGAAATTGGCAGGATGCATGGTGGTCCAATTGAGAAAAGAATGTGACTACACCATACTTCTGCTAAGGGTCTATGAGTAGCTCTAAAATACAAACAAGAAAAAACAACTCACTTCAAAGACCTTAAAAGGCAGCAGAATAATTGCAGGGTATTTCTTGGGGTCAACATAGACTAACATCAGTATGTTGTACTTTCCCAGTCAAATCTGCACAGCCATTTAATTGTAATTGTCAACGATGACTCTAACACACTGTAACATTTTCAATCATAAAAGGAATTAAAGCAATTTTTACTCTGTTTATTAAAGTAGGGAATCTATTAAAAAATATTAGAAAAATTATCAACCACTAAGTTTGAAACAAAAACGGGATTTCATTTGAGTCCCTCTGAGGTTTTCATTATTTAGAAGATCTTGTTCCTCTAACTTCAGGAAATCACTGACTTAATGTTCCATTTTGTTTCGGTCTAGGTATTGCTACTTCTGAAATGAGTTTCAATAGCTAAAAGCATAATCTATTTAGGAATTACTAGAATCCTTTCCTGAAATTCTGAAAAAATTAAAAGTTTCAAAATAAGAGTGTCATGGAATTTAAACTAACTGCTCCCAAATTAATTATAAATGTAGTCATGATCAAATGATCATGTATATACTGTGTATACTGTATGTGCTGTTTTTTGTTTGTTTATTTGTTTTTACCATTATCAGTGCTAATTCACTCAACAAGGAAGATCCCAAATGTCTGGAAAAATATTATCTGCCTGGTTTTGTGATATCCATAACAAAGGAAATTTAGCCAGGCATCCCATTCTAGATTTGGTGTGGATGACAGGTTTGACAGGAAGAAGATGTTTTACAGATTGAAGAACAGAATGTCAAAATGAGTAGATATTTTCAAAAAACATTTAGAATATACTATCTATATAGAAAGCTGATAAAAACATTGAATTAAAAATAGGAGCTATCTCTTTAAGTTGATTTATGTGGTCTGTATTAACATTGAATATATCTATATTTTATGTTCTATATGTCCTTTGGTAATCTTCTATAATATTTTCATGCACAAGCTCCGTATATGAACGTGCACTTATTGGCAGTAAACTCCACCTTCCTCTTACACCAGGACTTATTTAAAACTAACAAATACATTCTGGATTTTAGGCATATATGCTATAGTATTTTTTTTTCCCACAAATTAATTACTTTAGTAAAGATCCTATAAGGTCTCCTTCTTATTGTAAATATTATGAAAGCATGCATAGAGCATGGGCCTCTTCCATCTAAGGAAGACCTTTTTCTACTGGTGATTAACTCAGCATCACCAAGCAGTACCCTTTGGGTTCAGTTTCCTGATCTGAGAGTTGAAGGTTTACAATGGCTAATTGCTAAAGATCCTCTTTATGATTATATAAAGACAATTATCTTTGAAATTTCCTTTTAAAATAAGAAATGTGGGAAATTTGGGATCTTTTAGAATAAGAACTTAAGAAAATAGGAATCAGGAACATATAAATGGGTGTTACCCTAAGATATACGCTTTCATCATAAAAATATTCACTCAGAACTAGGTAAAATGAGAATCCCAGCCTCAGTATCTGCATGTGTTGTGTATTTTTTGGTTTTAACATGGTTTAATATACCGTTGTGCCAGCACTAACAAAATGAGTTTTCAAGCAATAATGTTTTCCCTAAGGAAAAAATTAAATGCCAATTTTGTCTGTGTAGGAAGTGTGTAGGCAGGACTCTCAACTTTCAGGAAAATTTCTGTCTTTATAGAAAGATATTTTCCAGCTACCCTTTGAATTACTCCCCTGAGAATGAAAAGGCTATGAAAATGGAATTGTCACAAGACTTGCTTGATGGCAGAGGTGATCTGTGGCTGCTTCCACCTTTGCTGGAGTTGAGAGCAGAACCTGAGGAAGGACAGGGGAAGTGTCACAGTGTGCCTGGGGAGGGAGTGGGCCCAAAACTGCTTCAGAAAATGGTCTGATTGACCAGCGCCCTGTGACGGCTATAGATTGTTGACACCTGGTATAGGTTGAACTGAATGCCACCAAAATTTGTCTGTTGAAGTCCTAACCACTAGCGCCTCAGGATATGACTTTATGTGGAGATAGAGTTTTTACAGAGGTAATCAAGTTCAAGGTCATTAGGGTGGGCTTTAATCCAGTATAACTGGTGTTCCTACAAAAGGGGGAAGTTTGAAGACAGACACACATACAAGGAGAACACCACGTGAACATGAAAAAGGCCATCGACAAGCCAAGGAGCAAGACCTGTAACAGATCGTTCCCTCACAGCCCTCAGAAGGAACCAACCCTGCCAGCATCTTGATTTTGGATTTCTAGCCTCCAGAACCAGGAGACAATAAATTCCTGTTGTTTAAGCTACCCAGTTTGTGGTACTTTGTTCAGCAGCCCTAGCAAATTAATACAACACCCAACCTGAATAAATTTAAGGAGTAAATAAGCAGCAGAAATCCTGATTGCATTTGAGTCATTTCACAGAGTAAAGTGAAATTTTATTTGTTTGAAATGGAATTAGTGGGAGTTTTTGTGATTTTTATTTGTAATCAAAAGAATTTTAACTAAAAACAATGACATATACATATATATTCACACACATGTTGTTTTAAAAAATTAAACTATATATAAATATAAAATATAAAATGAGAGTCATTCTTCACTCCTCTTCCCCCAATTTTAATTACCTCCCTAGTGGTTAGCTGTTTGAAATCTAGCATTGTATTTTTACAGTGCTGGATTCTTAATATTACACTGTACAGACTTGAATAAGATTCCAGCCTGATACTGTAGTTTTGCTAAAACATCACATTTAGAGTCTGTGCTGTGGGACAATAAGTAGGATCTTACACTTCTCTTATTGCAACACCATGGATAGGCCATGAAATAGGTAGGCCTGTTATTTTAAATTCCATCCTATACTAAGTCACATGTTTAGAATTTAGTATATTACCAACCAAGAGTGAATTTTTAAAAAATCAACTCTCATTTGGGGTTTTTCCTGATTTTGTTTTGTTTACTACTTCAAATATTGTTATAGTTAAGAAACAACTGACTACATCTTATTAAAACTCTTTCCTAGGAGTCAATAATAAATTATCTGCCTTATATGAAGCTTGAGTCAGTTCTAGCAGAGTGATATCCTTTTGATGGAGAACTCAGTGAACCAGCAGCTCTCCTACCTAATATAATAGTCCAGGACTTGAGCTATATAAAGACCTCTGAATAAACAATATAAATGTTACAAAGTCCACACAAGAAAGCTCAAAGCTTTATTGACAGACATGTCCCTGAGTCTTCAGCTGATGTCTGTGTACTCACGCTTTGTATGTAGTTCCAACAACTTTGTTGATGTAGTTCCTAAGTCCAAAGCAGAGTAAAAGTCATAAAAAGAAGGGGGCATTTTACTCCTCCTATGCACGATGACTAGACTCAGAAGGAAAATTTAAAAACTCAGTGGCTAGGAGGGAACCAAAAAGGATAAAGTGCTACAGTAAGTTGAAAACAGTTGCCTGGAGTCATTTAATAACAGAAAAAAAGAGTTCTTTAGGTCTTGAGGTCATTTTTATATTAGAGTGTGATATAATAATTGATGCTCAAAGTGGCCCTGAGTCATTTTGAAAAAAAAATTATTGTGATCAATATGCCCTGTTTAAGGTGGTAGAAAATTGCATAATATATTTAAGAATGATTTCCATTTAAAGTTGTTCAGGGCTTCCCTGGTGGCTCAGTGGTTAAGAATCCACCTGCCAATTCAGAGGACATGGGTTCGAGTCCCGGTCCGGGAAGATCCCACATGCCACGGAGCAACTAAGCCCATGTGCCACAACTACTGAGCCTGTGAGCCACAACTACTGAGCCCACGTGCCACAACTACTGAAGCCTGTGCGCCTAGAGCCCATGCTCCGCAACAAGAGAAGCCACTGCAATGAGAAGCCCGCACACTGCAATGAAGAGTAGCCCCCGCTCTCCACAACTAGAGAAAGCCCGTGCACAGCAACAAAGACCCAATGCAGCCAAAAATAAATAAATAAATAAATAATTTTTTTTAAATTTATAAAAAAAAAGTTCAAATATCAAAAGGATTTGGCAGTTTCAGAGGAAAAGATTTAGTAATAGGAAAAAATTTGGTCTCTACATAGTTGAGGTTTTATTAATACCCCAATGAAAGTATTTCCTTTGCTAAGATGCCTCCATTTATGATTGTACCTTAATTTATCGGACCTTACTTCATAAGACAAGGCATTTATTCCACTGGTTGAAAATAAATTATGAAGCAATACTTAAATGTTTGTAGTACTCTTATTTATTTAGGCACATTGAAAGCTGTATTGTATCAGAATAAGGGATGCCCACAATATCAGCATACAGGAGAAGTTCACCAAGATGAATGGATTTCGAGTGAAGAGATTTTATTAAAATATACGCCTCTCATTTTTGGAGCTCTGCAGCTAAAGGAGAAGCAAGAGACCATAAACAAGGTGGTATATTTTCAGCAGTGTTTCAGATATCTTCTTTTTCTCAGCATCAGATCAACTGGTACATTGTTATTCAAATTATATTCAAAGAGTCCAATAATGTCAGTTTAGGATTGAAAAACAAAGGCTGAGATCATATCAGATGAAGTTCTCAGTATTATAATTAAACGAAGGTAATGTTTGTCATATTGAACAAAGAAACTGTCTAACAAAATTTACCCCAGGTTTTGAACCATGGGCTCACGTTTGCCTACTCTTTGGTGACTCTGCGACAACACCTCTAAGTGTGAAGTTAGGTGAGGGATGCTAACGAAGAACAGCTTACTTACAACAGCATTGCAGGCAGAGTTCTTTCAGAGTTCAAGCATACCATCTTTCCTTCCCAAGGAGCAATTGCCTTGCACATATGCTCTACGAATACCAAATACAAGGAACCTGGTTTTTAATTACGAAGTAAGATATCATTCCAAAATTGCATGATTGGTGGTTGCCTTTTGCAATGCAATGAACGTAAGGGAACCTGACATTAAATGTCTGATGTGTTGCCATGACATTTTCTGGAATTTTATTTTATGCCACTTTTAAGCTGCAAACTACATTAAATTTGAATTCCTTGGCGGGTAATAGAGTGGTACAGAATTAAAGAACCTACCTCTGATGTTGGAATGTCTATGCTCACAGAGTGTATAGTTCAGATTTTAGAAAAAAAGTAAATACAGAAATAGAGGCACACTAGGGTCTTTATTCTCTCCTTACAGTAGTTATATGTTTTGCTGGATATAGAGGCCATTTAGTCAGGGAGGGATGTCTCTAGCTTTCCCTTTGAGTAAAGGGAAACAGAATAGAGTGGAGGAAAAGACGATGGCAGTCAGTGCCCACCACATTTGAATGTGCAGGCCACTGAAACTGAGAGAAAAGGGTCACAGACTGTGTAGTGTGTATATAGGTATGCACGGGGGGAATTGGTTTCATGACCTCCCGCAGATACCAAAATCCACAGGTGCTCAAGTCCCTTAACTGAAATGGTGTAATGCAGTTGGCCCTCTGGATCCTCTGATTCTGCATCTGCAGATTCAGCATTCCCAGATTCAACCAAATGCAGAATCCGTGGATATGGAACTCCAAGATCGGGGGCCAACTGTATTCCTACACATTACAGAGTTGCTGGAAGAAGCAGTAGTACGACTGACGTTGCTCTAGTTCTCTCTATTCCAAAGTGCCTTTTAGAGTAAATATTATTTGCTCAGCAGGTTTCAACCCGTATAAACCAGAAGATAATGAACACTAGTTTTTCCCCTTCCTATACCTGTATTTGCTACACCTGCAACCTTCTTTTGTTCATTACTCCCCAAAGATCTCTGACATTCTGAAAAGTGGGGAGCCCAAATCTTAAAGCTGGAAGACACTTCAAGACATCCTCTGTTCTGTCACTGTAAGAGCAAAGGGCAATTAGGTATCATGATTATAATATGGGCTTATATAAATAAAACATAATATAAAAAGCTGGGTCGGGCTTCCCTGGTGGCGCAGTGGTTGAGAATCTGCCTGCCAATGCAGGGGACACGGGTTCGAGCCACGGTCTGGGAAGATCCCACATGCTGCGGGACAACTAGCCCCGTGAGCCACAACTACTGAGCCTGCGTGTCTGGAGCCTGTGCTCCGCAACAAGAGAGGCCGCGATAGTGACAGGCCCGCGCACCGCGATGAAGAGTGGCCCCCGCTTGCCACAACTAGAGAAAGCCCTCGCACAGAAACGAAGACCCAACACAGCCAAAAATAAATAAATAAATAATTAAAAAAAAAAAAAAAAAAGCTGGGTCATCCTACTTGAAATGGTTTTCATAGGTTCAGTATGGTCCAAATGCCTTTGACCTCTAAAACACCCAATACAGCTAAACATGATACAGTAAATTTAGTGAGTGAATAGTACTATTTTTTAGATTATCGTGAGGAAGGTTGATACAGAGACTTTAAAAATCTATTGTCTTGTTTTTAAGTTTCACACCAATAGCTCATGTATGCACTTTTACTCCAACAGTCAGCTGAATGTGTGGAAATAAATCCTTATTTCTTTCCTCAGCCCCACCTAGACTGTTCTTGCCTTCCCCCCTGCCTGTCCCAACCTTCAGAGCCAATCCAAAAGGTCACCATCCACGGGTCTGTTTCCATGAGACCTCAGTATTATAATTTTTGTTGACCTTTTACTCATTTTCTTGTATTCCACTGTTCCTAACAGAGTGTTTTGCATATAGCAATTATTTAATAAACGTTTGTTGACCTCAGTTAACAGCTGCCCTCCTGCCAACCTTAAGATACAATTTAGAATTTTCTTAGGGTCAGGAACTAAGTCATCTGCTTGTTGACCTCTTCCCACTCCACAATGATAAAATGCAATCTAAAATAGATTGAACTGACCTCAGTGCTTTGCTAAGAACTACTTACATGCAGTAGTATGCTAAAATTACATACAATAAACAGAATCACTTTGCTGCACACCTGAAACTAACACAATATTGTAAATCAACTAAATTAAATCAACTAAACTCCAGTATAAAATAACAATTAAATTAAAAAAAGAAAAAAATTACATGCAATACATTTATTCAGATTTACCATGTATCAGGCACAGCAAGGTCACTGTGCTAAGACTTTTATAATCATGATCTTACTTATCTCTCATAGTTTTGTTAAAATAGGTAATAATGTTACCCCCATTGAGACCTAGATTCATTAAGGAATTTGCTTAATCCTATTCAGCTCATTAATGGCAAACCAAAGACTTGAAACCGTGCACTTAACTACTGATTCTATTGTGCCTCTTCAGGTGCCCAAAGCAAGTCAAGAAGTAGGAAGAACTAAGTTCTAGAGTTTCTAGTGCATGGTTGAGCAAACAGGTCATCTGATTTCTTCATGCTCTTTTTTTAAACCAATATTATAAATCCAGTAGTACATCTGTACTACTAGGTACATAGAAGGCTTGAGGAAATATTAAGCCAGCTTCTAAATATGGCATTTATGGAAACATGATACTTTAAGTCAACTTTTAGTCCAAGAATTATGTTTCATTTATATCAAGTGCTATAATTGACAAAGTATTTTCATATATATTATGTCATTGGGTTCTTAAAACCATTCAGAGACTATTATTATCTGGCTTTACTGAAGAGGATTTGAGTTTGTGAAAGGTGAGGTAACTTCCATCAAATCATACAGCAAGTAAGTGTGTAAGAATTAGTTCTTTTTATTATACTCATTTTATTTTATTTTTATCATACTCTTATTATAATCATTTATAATAATGATTCTGGAATATCTCAACACATATTAATATCTCAACATATATGTGCATTTGTAATCGACTTCACTAAACTACTAAAAAAAGTTTACAGTTTACTAATAACAATAATAATAGCAGCTTTACCACTTTCACACACGTTGAACACATGAATTGTCATCCAAACCAGGGCCCCCTGAGAATGACAAATGCCAAACTAATTGGGAAGCTGAGACAACAGTCATAAATTGGCCCAGCCCAGGCAAACTGGGACTTGTGATCCCCCAATTGAAACAGCACCTATCTTGTGCTAGGTCCTATTCTAAACACTTTACATGAATTAACTCGCTTAATTCTCAAACCTTATGAGGTAGGAATTATACTCATTTTTCAGATGAGAATTTTGTGATGTGTTTAAGGTCACACAGCATTCGTGGATTCTTTTCAGTGCTCTATGCTCTACTGAATCTCTTCGCTTGCTTACAGTAGGGAAAGGGAGAGCAAAGGCCAAAAGAATAAAGACCTGGGTAAAGGCAAGCAACGGTTATGAGAATTTCGTAGGTGAAAGAGACAGCTAGCTGTTTTCTAGTGCCAGTAGCAGGGTTGGGGGAATAGTTTGTGAGAAGCAGTGGCAATTAACTAAGGAAGTATAGATAATATATCTAACAATCTTGCTGGTTACTCTTTTTTTAAAAATTATTGCACATTTACACACATTAGTGGTGGTTTTGATGTACTTGCTACTCTTGGATAATTATTTAATGACCTGTGAACAATTAGCTAGGTAAGCCCTCTAAGCAATTGACTTTTGTATGTTTCTAGGTAAGATGAGTGAACCAATCAGGATTAATTTGTTATATTAATTGGATCCAGCCTGGGATAGATCCCAGTTTCTCACTCTGAGAAGCCCTCGGGCTTGTCCTGCCTCTGCTAAGGCTAAAGTTTGTTTGTTTTTTCCTAAGTGGGTGCCATCTATGTGAAGGCCTGGACCCTTTCTCTTAACTACATTCCTTTTCTTCTCTCCTCTGTCGCCTCTTAGTTTGTTGAGAGAAGGCTGTTGGCATTCCACTTCACTTGTCAGGCTGCATATAAAGGCAGAGATTGGAGATCTACAAGTGAAAAGAAATATTTCAACAAACAATGCCTGGTACTTTCAATCTGATCACTTTACAAACAAGCAGATGCTTTCTTTATTGTACAGATGACCTCATCAGGGAAAGTAGATTAAGCTCTGGATCACTCAGAGCCATCCTCTAGCACTTCTCAAATCACAGGCCTATTCTTCTGCTCTACTCTTCCCTTAAAAAAACAAGGACAACCCTAAGTAACATTCATCTATTCATGTTTTTAAAAAAAATGGGTAAATATTTATACCTCAAAGAGTTAAATGTAAATAATGTTTCACTAAGTGTGATAAATTGCATTCACAATGATTTTAAAGCAAACTGTGTTTGTGGCAGGCATTATGCTAGAATTTCTTTCATAACTTATTTAATTCTCACAACATTCTAGTACTACTTTCCCATTTTAGAGAGATTACATAACTTGCTCAAGGTCAACAGTAATCTCTTCAAGAGACAAATATGCTGTCTTGGTTTCTACCAAAATTAAATTTTTTTTCAGAAAGGTGCACAAGAATATTTGCACTTCTCTTTAACAATATCAGTTAATGATATATCACTTTTGTGCATTTACTACATACTAATCATTATGCTAAATACTTTTCATATATATCTGTACTTTACTTTTACCAAAACCTTAGGAAAAAGTCACTATTATCTGCATTTTACAGATGAGGAAATGGTAGCTAAATAATTTATCCAAGGTGATTAATAAGTTGGAGAGCTGGAATTCAAACCTGGGTCTGTATGACATCAAAAAAATCTTAATTATACTGAAGTATTTTTAATAGTGCAAGCAGAGTCCTTTAACAAAGCATTGATTTTGCACAGCATTGATAGTCTTTTTATAATTTTATATATTTTTAAATTTAAGTTACTTACACACTTTTTTTCACAAAATTAAATACAGGTTGATGACCTTACATTTTCTATTCAGGATTCTTAAATACTTCTGCCATAGGATCTGGACACCAGTAAGCCAACCATTCTACCTAATTAGATATAGTTGAAACCGAGCAGGACCCTGTGGGACTCCTGGGTACAAATCCTTTCTGTGCACCCTATTTCTTGTTTGTAGGAAATCGGCTTCTTTTAGCCTCCTTGACCTTCCCTGAGTTCCAAAGGGCAGATTCAAACAGTTGCTAATCAGGGAAGGGAGAGAATGCAGAAACAAGGGACAAGCAGTCAATAAACTATAGTGCAGACTTGGGGCAGGGTCCTGGTTCCTCAAGGAACATACATGACAGTATCTTTGAGCTCTTCCGCAGAGCTAAGGTCCCCCCACAGCCATGGAGGATGGTAACTTCTGGCTGAGCCCAAGATACCTAGAGCACCGCCCTGTTACCTCACCACCAACCAATCAGAAGAAAGTCGCACACCTTGCAGCCCTCACCCCAAATTTTGCCTTTGACTGCTCTTCCCTTGTTTCTGCATTCTCTCCCTTCCCTGGATCTGGAGGTGACCATCCTGTTAGGTCTCCTGTTTGGCCACTGCCTGTTTCAGCTGCTTACAAAGTTTATGTCTGACAGGGTCCAACAGTTTCAGACTAAGATGTTGTTTCTATGTGGGTGGAAGTTGGTTTAGATACAGAATACGTGCACTTAGATCAGGTGGAGAGAGACTTTTACTCTACTATATAGGACAGCACCCACTCCTACTGGCAGTAGTTACAGAAGAAAAAGACCTCTGCCCCAATTCCCGGGAAGTATCTTGAGTATGAAGTCTCTCAGTGGGTAGTTATTAGGGAACCATTGACCAAAACTGCCCACCTTCGCCAGGCAGGATAAGAACTGCTTGCATGAGTTGTTTCACAACAGGAGGTCCCAATAAGGAACACAGTGCTGCCAGGATAATTTGGGAGGGGCCTAAAAGAGGGAGGAGATGCCAGCCCATAATATGTCCTGCCAACCTCCCAGAAACCCTCACGCTGGACTCCGTCTTGGCTGAGAGATGCTCCCGCCACCAGGAAGGACCCTGAGTCAGACCAAATATGGTCACAAACAAGATGATTGGCCAGAGACAACCCAGAAAGCTAACCCCATCTCCATAAAACCTGAGACTGCAAGCCACACGGCAGAGCCTTTCTCCTGGGTTCCCTTACCCTGCTGCTCTCCACTCTAGCACCCCGTCCCAATAAAGTCTTTTGCTTTGTCAGTATGTGAGTCTCCTCAGACAACTCATTTCCGAGTGTTAGACAAGCGCCCACTCTCAGGCCCTGGAAGGGGTCCCCCTTCCGGCAACAATAGTATAATAAATCCCATTTCTGAGTTAACCAGGAAGTGAAGTTGAAAGATCAATCCATCACTGGAGAGCTATGAAGAAACAGGGAAGGGACTTCCCTGGCAGTCCAGTGGTGAAGACTCTGCACTTCCACTGCAGGGGGCGTGGGTTCAATCCCTGGTCAGGGAACTAAGATCCCACATGCCATGTGGTGTGACCAAAAAGAAAAAAAAAACAGGGAAGAGTGAAGAAAAGGCATTTAGAAGCTCAGGTGTGAATCTAGAACAGTCTAAAAATTTACCCTTGACTCTTCTGTAAGAGAATATGTGCTATAGGTCAGAATATCTCCATCTCAGCACTGTTGCTATTTTGAGCTGGATGGTTCTTTGTTGGGGGTTGGGGAGGCGATCCCCTGTGCATTGTAGGGTATTTAGCAGCATTCTTGGCCTCTACCTGCTAGATACCAATAGCATCCCCCGTGTGATGACAATAAAGTGTCTTCGACATTGTCAAATATCGGGAGGGGGCAGGATGCAGAATTGCCCTGGTAGAAAACCAATGCTCTAAAGCTCTGGGAGGGCTTGGTGGGTCCAAATCCCTAACAAAATACTTTTTCTTGGTCTTTACTGTTTTGCTATATTATATCTTCAGGTGTTGGAGAAAGCAATTAATTGAGCACATGATTCTCAGATGTTGAAAGATTCTATTTACAGCTAATCAGTTGACTTTGATACAAACAATGCAGGTTTTTGTATTACAAAGGAGCTAAAGACATCAAATGACATACAGTTGTGTTTCATTATCAGTCATTAACTCCACCCTCCTCCGGATTATCAGGCAAAATATGCCATTTAAAAGATAGGAGCCCACTTTTCCAGGATGACCTGACTTTATATTTTGTTGTTATTGATCACCTAACAAAATGAAAGAGGAAATGTATCTTGTCCCACAACATATTTTAAAACAATATCTTACACTGTTGTTTTCAACTTTTTTAAAAAAAATTATTTATTTATTTAATTTTATTTTTGGCTGTGTTGGGTCTTCGTTTCTGTGCGAGGGCTTTCTCTAGTTGCGGCAAGTGGGGACCACTCTTCATCGCGGTGTGCGGGCCTCTCACCATCGCGGCCTCTCTTGTTGCGGAGCACAGGCTCCAGACGCGCAGGCTCAGTAATTGTGGCTCATGGGCCCAGCTGCTCCGTGGCATGTGGGATCTTCCCAGACCAGGGCTCGAACCCGTGTCCCCTGCATTGGCAGGCAGATTCTCAACCACTGCGCCACCAGGGAAGCCCTCAACTTTTTTTTTTTTAAGCAAGTAGAACTCTCTTCCTTAGACATCTGTTGGGAAAAAATTAGCATTTAAAATAGATGAAAACAGTACCCTAGTAATATGCTCAGCTGTAAGGTCAATTTGTACTATTTGCTTGTTATAGTCAGTCATGTTAAGAAACTGTTCCTATGAACACTGGTATTCAAAATGAACAGGAAAGATTAAAAAAAAAAGTTAGGAAAGACTGTGGCAGGTTTATATCAGTTTTACCATCCAATTTTTTTCTTTATTTGAAAAAAAAATTGACTCAAGAAAAGTTATAGTTCATACTGTTAGGGATTAGTATCTGAATTTACACTTTTAGCTATACAGCCAGAATCTTTCCAGAATTAAAAGAAAAAATTCAGGCACATTTATTAATTATTAATAAATGACATATTTGCAGTAAATTCAAATATCTACATAGAGGTGGCAAGAGAAAGTGGGTCAAGTGAACATACTGATGGTTTCTTATTTGGTATAGAACATATTTCAGTGTAGTATAGATTTTCTTTTTAAACTATAATTCTTATATGTTATTGAATGTATTTTTATTATATTTTATTTATTTTTTAATTTATTTGAAAGCATATTTTTATAATGAAATTTGAGCTCAGTATTTATAGAACAGTTGAGTCACCTCCCAGAAATTCTCAGAAAGACAGTTTGAAAAGCATAACCTTACTTTTTTTTTTTACTTATTCAAATGCCAGTGATATTTGTGAATCAAAACTACTAAGCATTTTGTCATCTGTACTTGGTAATTTTCATATGGAATGGTACTTAATTTTTTTTTTAATAATGAATTAAAACCCTTTTATTTTAGCTCCTGTTATGAAGGAACCTCTGAGCACTTATACTTTATTTTTTCCATCTGTGTTGCAAATTTCTCCCCCCCAGTTTTTTAAAAACTTTTCTTTAAGATTTTTTTAAAAATGACTATTTCAAACTTATAGAAAAGTTGCATGAACAGTTCAAAAAACTTCCATATCTCATGTAGACACGATGCCTAAAACTCCAGCGTACATTTCTCAAAAACAAAGATACTCTCCTCTTAATCCCAAACAATCCTCCAAATTAGGAAATTGATACAATGCTACCTTTCAATCCACAGACCCCATTCAAATTTTGACAGCTTTTGCAGTCTTTTTCCTTTATGAACCAGAATCATGCATTGTGGTAATTTTTACCACTCTTTACTTTTCTTTAATCTGGAGCATTTCCTTAGTCTTTCCCTGTGATTCATGACCTTGACAGGTTGAAGAGTACAGACGTTTCATTTGATAGGCTGTCCCTCAACCTGGGCCTTTATGAGGTTTTCTTATGACCAGACTCAGAGCATTCCTTCCTGGCAGGAAGACCTCAGAAATGACGCTGTGCTCTTCCCAAGTTGATCGCACAATGGAAGCTCAGGATGAGCATCTATCCCACCTCGGGTGATGCCAGCCTTGAGCACTCGGTCAAGTTGCCAGCTTTCTCCACCTTAAAACCACCATTTCCCCCTTTTTGTAATTGATAAAGATTTTATGCTGAGATAGTTCAGGGCTATGCCAAAGGCTTCAAACTCATTAAGCCTCCACTCACCAGCCTTAGCATCTCTTCCTAATTCCTGCCTGAATTAATGACTATTATATGACTGTCAAATGGCGATTTTCTATTTCCATTATTTATCAGTTGGCATTCTAGTGTTGGATAGATTTTTTTCCCTTCTCCTTCATTTATTTCTCCATTTAATAGTTATTTTTTCATATCAGTATAGATTTATGGATTCCTATTTTATTCAATGGATTGTGATCTGTTACTATCATTACTCTGATGCTCAGTTTTCCAGAATTGTCCAGTTGGAACCTTTGTAAACTTGCTCCCAAGTCTTTTTGACAATCTTTATATCATTCTTTGAACACTTCCTTACGTTCTATGACAAAAAGATAGTCCAAGCCCATATTGTATCTTCCCCACCCAAGTGCTGGAATCAATTGTTTATCTAAGGAGTCCTGGTTCCTTTTAGTGGAAAATGTTACTGGAAACCAAAATCTGCTCTCAGACTGCTCATTGCTGCTGGAGTGGCATTGCTTCTAGACTCTCTTGGAAAACAGAGCTGAACTTCTATATGTATATACATACAGATGCATATATTGTATGTATATATATTTATATACACAAATCTATATTTATCATCTATTATCTAAAACTACAAGTTCACTCTAATATTTCCAATTCCAGTTCATAATCTCAGGGTTATTTCTAGCTTTCTCTTTTCTTTCACTTCCTTTGACAGTGAGGAACCTGGCTCTCATTATTGACAATATAGTTACATTTTCTCAAAGTGATTGTCTATAACTAACCTTCCTATCTTGCTTTGTTCCTCCTCCACCATCTTCAAGGGGAGGGAAGGAAAA
This sequence comes from Balaenoptera acutorostrata, assembly GCF_949987535.1. Taxonomy (NCBI): domain Eukaryota; kingdom Metazoa; phylum Chordata; class Mammalia; order Artiodactyla; family Balaenopteridae; genus Balaenoptera; species Balaenoptera acutorostrata. Next base: position 47,398,878 of record NC_080077.1, read on the forward strand.
TGAAAGCGTCTATACTTTTCAGTTTATGGGGCAGTTGTGGCCCTGAGCATTCAGTACAGTGCATCTCTAGAAGTATTTCCTAATCATTTTACCTGTCTTGCAGTTTCTCTCCACCTCCAGGTTTGGTAGTAGAATGATTATAGAATATTTTGTGGAATTAGAGAATAACGTTCAACAATTGTCCTCAGTCTAGCTACTGTTTCTTCATTTTATCCCCCTTCCCCCTCATCTGTTCTGCCACTGCTGTTGGCTTGTTTCTTGCTTGAATCGCTTTAACAGGCTCCTAAATGCCATAGATCTGGTTCCCTTGAAGATCTTCCACATAAACATCAGAGTGATCCTTTTAAAACACAAAGCCGAGTACAACATTCTACTGCTTTAAAATTTCTCAGTGGCTTCCCTGTTGCTCCAGACTCATCAACGTGGTTTATAAGGAAATCTATAACTTGATAGATTCTTGTTTTCTCTCCAAATCCATCTCTAGCACTTTCTTTTCTGAACTTCCTATGTCAGCTACCACAGGTGCTTGTATGGATACAAAAGTCATTAAAAGAGTGCTTTTTGATACCAAGCTTTCTGGAGTTGAATTCTCTTTCATTGCCTGATTAAGCTTGTGTTTTGTTTTGTTTTTCTGACCCAGTTACTATTGCTATGAAACTGACCACCCAAAACTTAGTGATATAAAACAATAACCATTTTAAAGCCAGATTTTGTGGATCCAGATTCAGGAAAGGGCCAGTGGGGACAGTTGTACGCTGGGTCTGGAAGATCCATTTCTAAGATGACTCCTCACATGTCTGGTGCCTGGGCTGATGGCTGAAGAATGGTTTCTGCTGGTAGCTGGACATTTTACTGGCAGCTCAGGGATCCAACATGTTTGTTTCAGCAAACCAGGTGGAAGCTGCTTGGTCTTAGAAGTCACATAGTGTCACGTCCACTGTACTCTATTGATCGTAGCAAGATTCAAGGGAAGGGACATAGATTCTTTCAGTGTTTTAAAACTGTTTCCCCTTGGAGGTAAAATGGAGGTACTAGAAGTCTGGGTTAAATGAGTATTTTATAAGGGGGCTAATACACAGTAAGAGGTTGATAAATATTAGATATTTTTGTTTTTCAATGACATTTCTGCCTGGAATTTGGGTCCTATTCCTCACTGTCTGATGAAGATGGAGATAGTTCAGCCCCTCTCCCCAGAAGTCTTCTCTCACTCTTAAAAGCCGCCTCAGGAAGTTTCCTGGTTCCCTGACTTCTACAATGCTTTATGAACGCCCATGTATGTGTTTATTTTCCCTACTAATCTGAGGCTTCTAGGGCAAAGACAATCAACACAGTATCTCTAGCATGCAAGGACCCAAGACCCTGAGATAGGTTGATCATACATCCAATTTTCCTGGGACATTTCCCTTTTACACCTGCTGTTATAGTACAGTTAGTAGTAGTGCCACATTTTATTCTCAAAAAGTTACCAGTTTGGATGATAAATTATGCAGTATCTACTCAAAGAGCCTTCTAGAGTCTCAATCATGTTGGTAAAGGAAAGACTACCTTTGACCCTCTGATACACTTTCCCATTGTAGCAGCAGTGCTTACAGGTAACACTGGAGCCTGGGAAACTTGCCTCTCACCGAGGGGGTGGGGAGGCTGTGAGGGAAATATGCCTTATGGTATCCCAGTGAGCCAGCCTGTAGTGCTGAATCACTGGCAGCGTTTCCCAAAAGTGAGTTAAGAAACCATTTCCCACTGACTCAAAGGGTGTGGGGCTGTCACTGGTCCATACTGACTAGAAAGGAATCACCTGGTTTGCTTTGACTTCCGTTGAAAAGGTAGCGAAAGTCCACTCTGAAACCCCATTCCCTGTTGTTCTCCAAGGGTCTTCTGGTATTGTCTCCTAGATGTCTTTCAGGAAACATTGGCTGGTGAGTGCTCTTAGGTTGTGCTACAGAGGAGTTCGAAATGGAACAAAATTGAATGAGGACTAAATTGTAAATAAGCTAATGCTCAGATGTTTGTACTTACCTGGAAAAACAGGTTTAAAAGATCCAGGAAATAGAGCCATAGGTTCACTCAAGAAGGGAGTTTGAAAGAATGTGTCATCACCTCGGATAGTCCTGCCAATTGCCATTTTCGGAAGTGAATGGGGACTTTTTTTGCCTTTTGGTTGGTCGTCTTCATTTTTCGAAGCCCAGTTTAAGTCCTGCTTTGTCCAAGAAACTTTCCTGAGTTGCCACGGACAGCCTCACCTCTCCTTGACCTCTGCTTCTCCCTAACTCACCTTTATTTAAAAAATTTGCTTATCTGGCAGTTCTCCTGTAAGGTCAATAATCTCTGATACAGCATTTATAGGTGCAAAGCTCTGTGCTGAGTGCTTTGCCATAATCATTCCTTCTAATCCCTTACCACCAGGTAAGTACTGTTACCTACATTTTACAGGTAAGGAAACACAGGTAACATTGTATTATTATTTATGTTATTAGATTACATCGCCTCTCCCCATCTAACTTGTAATCCTCTCAAGAACTGCAAACAGGTTTCTTATCTCTTGGTATCTTAGCTTCCCCACATGCAGTAGGAACTCAAAGGAGCAAATTGTTGATGTTAATGGCCGGTTTTACTTTCTGTCTACTCCATGAAGATGGAATTTTAAATGTAAATACATAGATGTGCTCTACAGGCCATGTTTAAAGCCTTAGAAACCTCACATCAAGCCAGGAAAATTAAGTGTGAAGAGAAGGAATAATACGTACGTGGGACTTGCCATTTTGAGAGTCCATTGATGTCGCTTTTGAGTCACAGGAAGCTTTGCTTCAACATTTGTTTAAAGGAGGAAGAAAATGTTGAAAATGTTAGGCACATTGTGACTATTTGAATATTCTCTCGGGTTGATTTCCTGCATTACATCTTTGAAAGTGTCCTGATTTTCATATGTATTCCAGTGCTGAGTGGTATTTCCTGTCTCAGCCTAAAAAATGGGATTTGACTCTTAACAGGAAGTGTCAGTTAACAGCATCAGCTGCAGTGACAGAGATGCTGCAGCAGTGACTAGCACGTTGTAACACATTTGAATTTTGATCTTAAAATAAGCCACACACGCTGAATAAGTATGTAAATGTATATGAAATAAGTATGAGTACCTTATCATAATTTTAAGTCTGATTTTTATTGTCAAGAATGTTTCCATTTAAGAGTTTTTAAACTCTTGCCTTAAAGGGTTGGCCAAAGATCATTTTTTTGTTTAGTCTCTTATATTCAAATTGTCAGATATTATGTGTGAAGAGGCCATTCAAGGCAGAATCATGAAAATTACAGATGGAAAATTAGGTCATTTTCCTTTTCCAATACAGGCTGCTTTCCTTACAGAATATCTTCAAATACTTTTTCCATCTTTGTTTAGAATGATGTACACGAATGATGGGGCCATTACAGGTTCCCCTGGGAGGTTATTCCACAGAATAATGGGACTTGCTGCAGGTATATTTTTTACCTGATTTTTGACCTAAACTTTTTTTTTTTTTTTTTTGCTCAATTTCATTCTGTTACCCCTTGGACCACCTGTACGGTTCTTCACAGAAGGCTGCAGGATGCTCCTTTGATAGGAATACTCAAAATAATTAAAGGGATCTAGGTCCATTTATGTTTGATGTGCATAAGTCTGCTTTGTTTACTGTGTGCTTATTGACATGGCCTAAGGAGGCATAACGATAGTGGGTGATTCTTAAACATAATCACAGAACTGGATAAGAAAAAGTTCATAAATATTCTTTTAAGTAGGTATAAAAAATATTAGGCCCCTTCTTTTGGGCATATGCCAGGTCTCTCATGAGTGAATGAAATAAACAACCTGATCAGTCTGGTCTTGGATTGTCTAGAACTTCTCCAGTAAGTTAGACTTGTACTAATATGTTCAGTTCGGCTTCATGCTCTAGCCGTAAACTGGGATTTCCAATATGCCGTATCCCAGAGACACCAACCTTGAGGCTTGATCTGTGCGTTATTGGTCTCTGTATGTCCATGGCTGAGCCCGTGCCTGGCAGATATCAAGCGCTTTGTTAGATAGTTGAATCCAATGAATTATGCACTAATTAGAAAAAAAAGTAGTGAGAGCAGCCATGAATCTAGTATTTTTGACACCCAGCGCCAATCATTTTCAATACCCTTATATGAAAAATGTATTTCAGTAATAATTGTGCAATGAAATGAGTAATAACAGCCAGAAGAGAAATATAGACAATAAAATATTATTAAACTTAACAGATAATCATGCAAATAAATTAATTAAAAATAAAAACAAAACAAATGTTACAGAATAAAAATATTTTAGTTTTATATATATATACATATAAATTAAAATATAATACATTAATGATTTCTTGGGAAAAAGGAAAATATTTTATACTGCCATTTATTCCATTGCTTCCAGAGGCAGTAGTGAAGTGACTCAAGTTTGCCTCCTTTGCCTTTACAATCATTGTTTGTTTTGAGTCTATTGTTTTAAACACTTGAAGCTGTAGTACCCTAGGAATTGGAGCTGCTAACTGCCCTCTAGGCAAGCTCAAAGGATTCCAAACCATTTTGAACTTACTCTCTCAGTGGATGTGGACAGCTGAGTCTCAGGGTATACAAATGGAGGTTCCAGAATACGATGTTTATTTAAGACTAATATGTTTCTATCTATATGAAGATTACATATGTATTATTAAAACTCAGCAGTAACCACAGCAATTGCTTAGAACTGGGACCAACGAAAGATATTTTAAGTGGGAGGAGTATTTTATCATTGACATTGTTTAGAGTTGGCAGAGCATAGGGAAAATAAAGAGCAGTGTGCCTTTGAGCTTGTTATTTCTTTTAGATTATTACTGAAAAATTCTTAATATTATTTAAAAATTTTAAATTTCTCTACAGACAATGATGACGTGCTTGCACCTGGGGCAGACCGTTCCCATTTCCCGGGTTCACCACTGTGGAGGATACTAATTTTGCTTTGAACAAAATTTTTGAAAAAAAAAAAAAAAGTTAAAAATCTCAAGTTATCCATTATAGTTTGACTTCCATGGTTTGCAGGTATCCAATACATATTTTTTGAATGCCTAACGAGGAGAGAGAGTGGAGGATGGGTGAAATCCCTCAGAAGGGGGCTGCGGGCATTGGACAGTAGCAGGCCAGCATCAGGTCCCCGGGGGCAGCAGAACAAGGACATCAGCAGTTTAGAAGGGGAAGTGAGCAGTAGAACAAAGAACTGATGTTTTGTTCTGTCGGTGATTGTCATGGGCTGCTGGTGGGAAGAGCAGAAGCAAGAGAGTTTCTCTAGGCTTAACTTCCCATCTCATTCTTTTAATTTCTACCTTTGACCGGGGTTAGCCGTACATGTTTTCCCCATTCTATTGCTCAGTTCCTGAGAAAACCCTTCCTCCTCTTCCTTCAGTGACTTATCTGCTTCTGTCAATAATCTGGAAATTTTATGGTGAAACTGCAAAATGGTGAAACACTAAAATGCATCTCAGGTCATGTGGAACATTTGTATGCCAGATGCGTGGTACAAGTAGGGAGTACTTTGCATTAAATTCTTTCTGACATGCCTCTCTTCTCAGGCTCAGTTTTCTCTTGCTGACTTAGAGTCAGCAGGGAAACCTCCAACATCCTTTGTAGGCATTTTTATACACTTCCTCTCCAGTTAGAGCAAGGGTAACCAAGAAGTACAATTCTCCGAGATGGCTCTTAGCCATTCTGTTTTAGCCCTCATCACTCTGTCCAAGAGAAATCTCATACAAATATATGAGAATGCCCTGTAACCTATTTCATCTTGGCCCCTCCATCTCCTACTCTCTTATCAAAAATAGAATTTCAGCATACCCATTAGGATGGCTACTACTAAAAAAACAAAAACAAAATAACAGGTGTTGGTGAGGATGTGGAGAAATTGGAACCTTTGTGCACCATTGGTGAGAATGTAAAATGGTGCAGCCACTATGGAAATCAGTATGGCAGTTCCTAAAAAAAATTTAAAAAGAATTAATAGATGTAGCTAGTGGGAAGCTGCTGTATAGCACAGGGAGATCAGCTCGGTGCTTTGTGATGACCTAGAGAGGTGTGATGGGGAGGGTGGGAGGGAGGCTCAAGAGGGAGGGGATATATGTATACATATAACTGATTCACTTTGTTGTGCAGCAGAAACTAACACAACATTGTAAAGCAGTTATAATCCAATAAAGATGTAAAAAAAAATTAAAAAAGAGTTAATATATGATCCAGCAATTCCACTTCTGGGCAAGAGAATTGCAAGCAAGGAGGAGATATTTGCACACCCATGTTCATAGAAGCATTATTCATAATAGTCAAGATGTAGGAGCTGCCAAGTCTGTTGATGGATGAATGGATAAACAAAATGTGATATATCCGCACAATGAAATATCACTCAGTCTTAAAAAGGAAGGACATTCTGGCACATGCTATGACTTGGTTGAACTTTGAGAACACTATGCTAAGTGAAATAAGCCAGTCACAGAAAGACAAATATTGTATAGCTTAATTTATAGAAGATACCTAGAGTAGCCAAATTCATAGAGACAGAAAGTAGAATGGTGGTTACCCAGGGTTAGGTTGAGAGGGAAATGGAGAGTTGTTGTTTAATGGGTACAAAGTTTCAGTTTGGGAAGATGAAAAAAGTTCTGGAGATGGATAGTGGTGATGATTGCACAACAATATGAATGTACTTAATGCCACTGAACTGTACGCTTAAAAATGGTTAAGATGATAAATCATCTAACGTTACATGTTTTTAACCTCAGTAAAAAAAGAAAATCTGACAACATTATACACCTTAATCCCAGAAAACTGCATGTGAAAAATAATTATGGGTATTTTACCACAATAAAATATAATTAAAAAATAGAATTTCAAGTTTGATTGTTACACATCACTCTTCATATAAAATAACAGAGAGCTATTTTAGGGGACTTAAAATATGATGGCATGGGCCACATGCTCTAGCTCATCCCAGGCAAGTTTTGAAATAATGCTTGGTGGTTGGTGTGGTTTGAATACAATACATGGTTAAGCAGTATTACCTTGTTCTTTCCAGGTCAAAGAGAGGAACAGAAGAGTAAATCAGAAAAGGAAATGGCCACCACTGTCTAATTAGATGGTACCCTCTGAGATGGAGAGATTACATCCCCAACTCATCTACGTCATGTTTAAAGATCTGAATGTTCACTTCAGCTCCTGTTGCATCTTAGTGGAGGCTGCTTGTGCAGAATGACGTTTGGCAAAATAAAGTAAGCAAATTGGATGTCATGTGAATTAAAAGCAAAGTTGGGAAGAACAGAAACCTTCAAAACCTGCAATGGAATATCCACCTTTTGACATTTAGGTTACCAGGCCAGAGGTGGCATGGGATATTAGTAAAAGAAAGCTATGATTACTTTGGAGACTATTGGGCAATAAGAAATAGCAATAATGATGCTTTGAATTAAGCCATTTCTCCCCAGGGCTCACATATGCAATCATTTCTTTTCACAATATATTGAGAAACCAGGGAGGAATGGGTATTATTATCTCCAGTTTATAGTTAAAGAAGGTGAAACTGAGGCACAGAGAAGTAATCTGAGTTTGAAGCAGTGCCTCATTGGCAGGGGTAGCAGTAGAAAACAGGCTTAGTTTCCTGATCTCCGGGCCTCCTGTCTATAAATAGCTTGCCTTCTGTTCTGTTGATCCTGCCCAACAAAGCTGCACCCCAATGTCCCCAAACATGGCAACAGTTGGCTCCCCAAATAAGCTTTTAAAGCAGAGAAGCCATACAAGAAGACTGGGACCTTTAGGCCCCTCCAGAGGCTAGCAAATGTGTGGATGACCATCACATAACTTCAGTGTTGGCTGGTGAACCTCAGTTTCCTTCACTGTCACATCTCTCTGTTTCTAACTTCCTTTGAGCAGGGAGAAAAGACAACTGGAATTTCAGTGAACTCCATTTTCTTGGCTTAGAAGTCACAAGCTCCAGTTAAGTGCCACCCTGAATAAGTGGCTCCTTTGTGTTGAGGGAGAGACCACCCCCTGACCCAGAGATGCGGTTTTGCAACACGCAGATGGAGGTTTCCAGAAGTCCTCAGCTGGAGCAGCTAAATGTGACTGAGACAACACAGTCCCATAGACAAAGGTCAGACCTATTTTAATCTCTGAGTGAGGCTATTACTCTGGGACAAGGCCCTTCTTGTCTGATTTCCTGCTATTTTCAGTGATTCACAAGCCTGAATCTCTTTCATCTGGGAGTGCAGAGCCCCATCCCCCTTTTAGATTTGTTTGTGAGTTAAAATAGTTCCCATCCTCAGTCTTCTCGGAGTGTCTTCTTGCAGCCGTAGAATTCCTCAGGCTGTGACCTGGAGGAATCCCTGGGAGGGAGAGTCAGGGCAGCTTGGAATGCAAGCCCAGGGGAGGAGGGAGGAATCCGGAGTGTAACAGGAAGTGGGGTTGCTGCTTGCTTGCCCAGAGCCTCGGAGCCTCTGTGGGGATCAGTGGGGCTGACTCCTCTGAGGGTGCTCTGGGAGGCTTCTGCAACACAGCCTTACGGAGGCTTGCCCTGTACTGTCTGCTGAGGTGTATGCATCGTGCAGGTGTTTCAGTCCAAGTCCAGGCACTATAGAATCCAACGCAATTAGGAAGAAAGACGCTCCTTTAGTTTCTTGATGACACAGCCCTCATGTTCTGTAATTACTGGTCCATTTGGATAGAGTACCCTCATATTTATGGGTTATTTCTCCAAAGTGAATGCTGCAGTATAAAAGCCTGCTTATCCAGTTATCCTGTGACTTTTGAGTTTGCTAGTTCCCTCTTTTCTTAAAAAAATTTTTTTAATAACTTTATCTACTGCGGAAACATCTCAAGTCACTGTTTCTTAATTGTTTAATACCTCAGTTTGATGTAGACAGAGAAGAGTTTGAGAAATGTCGCCAAAGCTAGGCTTCAGGGAATCTGCCCAGAGTAATAATAATGATGAGTTGCCTCTTGTTGATTCTATACTCCTTTCCAGGTACTATGCAAATACTTTACACATATTCTCTAATTTAATCTACATAAGAATCCCATGAGATCATTTTACTGAAGACAAAACAAGGTTTAGGGAAGTTATGTAATTTTCCCTAAATCACACAATTAGTTTGTGGATAGAACTAAAATTCCATCTCAGATCTTCATGCTGCTAAACACAATAGAACAATTTTGCTGAAACTTTGAAAGTAAATGTTGGATCTTCCCTAATGTCATGGTCTTTGTGGATATCATAAAATTAAAGATTTTCTAAATTTTCTTCTCATTCTTTTTAAAGAAAAGGTCCCTGAAGTCAGTGAGAAACTTTGGTGAGTTGCCCTTTTCATTTGTTTATAAGAGGAAACGTTAACTTCTGTGATTGTTCCACACATTCTTGTCACTTCCCTAAATCAAAGAAAAAAAGAGCCACAAAACATGGCTGTAATGCCTGTTTTCATATCAGAAGGTCAAAAAACAAAGATCCATGAGGAAATAGTGGGAAGAGAGTATTGTCACAAAAACACCAGAAGTTGCATAAATAAATAAATAAATGGTTTTGAAGGGGATGGAGAGAAGAAATTAACATTTTGTTTCTGAATTCTGATCCAAATCTAATGTTTTCAGAAATAACAATTCATCCCGCAAAAGACTGAAGGCTTTTGGATTTGGTTGTATCAACACTCCACCCACAAAGTAAAATTAAGAATTGATTACACCCCTCCCCTTCTCTCCTGAGGTCAAGCAAGCCGCAGAATCCACTACTTTTGCTGTGGACTTTGTCTACACCCCAGAGCAAGGTGGAGAGATAAGCCAATTATCCAAATTTTCAAGTCAAAGAAAAAGTAATTTGGCTTTAATTATCTGGTAGAAAGTGTTTGGAAACCTGAATTATTTGGACATATTTTTACCTTTGCTTGATATAAACAGAGTGACTTTGTGTTTAGGCCATTTCAATTGATAGTTATTCAAGACTTACTAGACTTGTCTCTGCTCATGTGAAGAGAGGTAGCTTCATGTTCCACTGGGAGAGAAGGGCTAAGATCAGAGATTTGGTTTTTAGGTCACTGCCAACACTGAAGAAGGATGCAAACAAGGCTTCTCAGCCCCAGCTTTGCATGAGAATCACCTAGGGAGCTCTTAAAAGTGTACCAGTGGCCCTGGTCCCATATAAGGCCAACCAAGTCAGGATCTCTGGGGTTGGAGCTGAGGCCAGGATATTTTCTAAAAGCCCCCTTGTGATTTGAAAGCATCCATGGTTGAGAATCATTGGATTCATCATGGATATTATCATGATGATGATGATAAGTATAAAAAAGATGGAAAATACTTCAGTTCCGTTGTCCAAATGATCCACAGACATTTGATTTTTAAGAATATCAAAAAGAGATAAGGCAAAATGACAGCGTAGGTCTATCTTCTTGCCCTTTCCAATGGCACTGTGGTCTCGTATACCTGTCTCAAATAAAATATGCCTTATAGTTCTCAAAGTTAGTTATGAAAGCAAATTCTAAAACAGAAATCTCTTTCAGAAAGATGAGAAAGAAAAATCTCTATGTTCTGATGAGTACTACCAAATAGAGAACAACGTTGACCAAAAACCATACTTTTAAATGATTCAGGAATCACCTTCACAAATCTTTTGGCTTTATATTTTACTATTCGCACAGGCACAATTATTTTCCATACCCATTTGATGGTTTAAAGAAGTAGTGGTTCTCAAACTTTATTGTGCATCTAAATTACCCAGGGAACTTGGTAAAATCCAGATTGCTGGGCTCCATTCCTGTGGTTTCTGGTTTGATGGGTCTGGGGTGGGATCCAATAATTTGCATTTCTAGTAAGTTCCCAGGTGAGGCTGGTCCTGGGACCACAGCAAACTAAAGTAGAACTTGAACACCTCTCCCCAAAAGCTCATTATAAGTTTGTGAAGAATAATGTGAATATTTACTTTAGTATTATTTTTATTCCAAAATGGATTTGAACAATTCTCTAAAAGTATACATAATAGGTTAAAATTTTAAATTAAAAGGTAAGGAAATTTGGGTGAAAAGTAAAGTTTGAGTAGTAAAATAAAATCAAACAGCACATACATATAAAAGGTATTTTAAAAAGTAAGATACAGAAAATGAGATATATTTCACTATTTAACAAAATATACATTTGAGAGTATCAATTCTATATAGCAAATCTTATATCATTCCTGAGCTTTTCTTACTTCTGAATTCCTCTGAAACTTAGATAATATAATATTTAGCTGTTCTAAAGTAAAGTAAAAAAGGAAAATTGCCTGGCCAATCCTAGGGATACTGGCTAATGATGTGAGATTCCATTTGGCTCTTCCGTATATGCATAGACTGCTTTCAAGCAGAATACAGTAAAATGAAATGAGGGGTGACATGTCTGGTTTATTTAATAAAACTGTGTACAGTAGATAACTAAACTGAAAAAATGATTTAGAGGCTTGAAATGTTTAGATTCATTATCTACACAGGAACACAAAATCAAAAGCAGGAGGCAGTCTGAGCAAATGAAGCAAGTCAGGTGGAGACTGTGGTCCCCTGACATGGCACCCTGTCTGACGGGAGCACGTGGCCCTGTGCTGTCAGATAGTTGATTTATTGAGAGAAGCTAGGGCAAATTTTTATACAAAATGTTATGAATTTTAAATGTTGACAACAAATTCAATTAAAATAAATAACACTATGTGAGTCAAACAAAGTAGATTTGGGCCAGATTTGGCTTTGCTAATTTGAAAACTTGTCTTCAGGAATTAATTTTTCCTGGTTAATCACCAACTCCTCTTTGCCTTCTGAGTAGGTTTCTACCCAGGCAGCTAATTGAAGCAGAGCCAAACAAATTACTGACTGCTGTTTGCATGGCTTTCCTTTAACCCACTGGTTCTCAAAGTGAGGTCCTAAGTTGTATTAGCATCTTCTGGGAACTTGTAGAAATACAAATTAGACTTGCCCTTCCCAAATGGGCTAATTTCAGATGGCCCGCCCCAGTCTTACTTAGTCAGAAACTCCAGGAATGGAGCCAGAAATCTGTTTTAACAAGCCCCTCCATGTGATTCTGATGCCCACTAAAAGTTGGAGGGCCCCAATTTACTTGAAGAGAATTTAAGGCAGCCTCATTAAACCAGAACAGATCTACTGGGTTGGTAATAAGATGAATACCTTACCAGCATCCAGAGCCAGAGCGCTTTGGTTATGCGACATTCCAAATGGTGCTGGGTATCATTACCCTGTTAATAGATACTCTGGTATATTTCATTTAAAAAGCTATAATTCCAAAGTAGCATGGAGAGTCTCATTTGAAAAGTTTGCTACAGAATATCTGTCAGTTTAGGGATTGTATCAATGGTTATTTACTCTCTTACCAACTGCTCCTGTTGTTGTGCTTGGTGTCAGCTGAAAATATTTTCACTTCCTTTCTCACTCACATTTACCAATTTTCTGAGGGTCACTAGAATGTGAGTATAGTTATAGATCCTTGTAACTAGCCTTCTAATGGGAAAACAGCTTCAAATATACAAATAAGAGTCAAGATATATCTATAGAAGAACACTTACTCTCAATAAAAGAGAATTTAATCTTAAATCAGTATATTTACCAATATCCAGATGTGTGGTAACAAATACCAACATTTCAACTGCACATGCTATTTTCTTCCCTATATTTGACATTTTGTAGTTAGCTGGAGCAGTATAAAAAACACTGGTGGGCACTAAGGAGGCTTGGTTTCTTCATGTCTGTCCCTATCCCTCCATGTGCCTTGGACGGGTCGTTTGTGACTTCCCTTTTCTCAGCCTGTAAAAGGAAGGCCTTGCACTGAATGATCTCTGAGAACCTTTCAGCTCTGAAAACGTTCTGTGATATTTAAGGCTTATTGTCATGTGGGTTACTAGTCTTAGCTGAAGCTTCTTTAGTTGTTTGGCTGTCTGTGGATTGTATATTCACGTGCATTCCATTTAAATCACATGCTCTGAGCTCATTTACTTGAACTTTTATAGTAATACTTAAGCATTTATATATTGCTTTTCATCTTCAAAGCACTTAATATACTTAAGAATCCTTCCAGCAACACTTTGAGGTAGCTAAGTATTATTAAAATAGAAAGAGGAAGAGGGTGAGGGAGAAAGAGAGAAAGAAGGAAAAAGAGAGGGAGAGAAAGAGAGAGAGAGAATTGTAAGTCATTTAATGATTTGTCTCTGGCTAAAGGAAGAGAATATACCAGGGCAGCACAATTAGAAATTTTAAAAAATATTTTTTAAAAAGGGGGGTGGGGAGGAAGAGAGAATATACCAGGGCCAGAATGAAAACTGCTTCCCTGTTTCATATTAGACTTGGTATCAAACTTTTCTTCCACCACACGTTCTTAGGGTTTAGAATCCTCCCCGCGCTGCTCTAGGATCTCCTCGAATCTTTGTAGGCTGAAGGCATTTTGATGTCGTCTGCCTCCTTGGAGGGCAGAGACCACATCTTGCACAAGTGCTCAGTTCATAACTGAAGTTTGCTGTTGGTGATGGTGTTATGGGTCCTTTCCTATTTTAAGCTGATGTAACCAAAAGCAGAAGGAAAGAAAGTGAAGGCTTCTATTGCAAGGAAGCAACAAATCCATGGAGTAGATGCTTGGGCTGCTAGCTTGCAGGTTTGCAGTCTTAAATTTTCCTTGTAGCTTACCAGAGAGCAACGCCTTTTAAAATAATGCCAAACACATGTTGAACTTTAGTAACCTGTACTCTCTAACGAAAATGTAACTCTGAGCAGGGTGTATAATCAAAGACCTAATAATGAAAATATTTCTTAAAAATTTAAAGTTTGGTTTGAGGATTCATAATGCTGACACAGGAAGAAGAGTGTGAATGGAGAGAGAGAGGGTGTGCAGAGGGATGGCAGGGAGAAAAGGGCAAAGGGGAGGGAAAGGAAGATGAGTTCTCTGGAGGAGACTGCACAAGAACTTCAACTATCACCACAGTGTCCTCCAGACATGTTCAAAGACAGGAAGACCAGTGCTAAGAAGTGAATGTCAGAAGTACCCGCATGAATGCGTCTCTTGTATGAAGTTAGATTGCTTTTAGCATAATGCTATGTATTTTACTTCAGAAATTAGATCAGATTAGACCTTTATTTTGCTATCCACTTTAATCCAAGAACTCATTTCTTTGTAAATTTCGAATCCACCATATAACAATTTTAGAGGTGTTTTATGGTTATAGAAATTTGTGAAACGGCTGCTTAAGCTATATTTATACATAAGCTTATATGCTCCGATTAAAAAAATAGTAACACACAAAAAACAACCCGAAGCTAGTTCATCAATATTTAATGATGAGATTAAAAAATGGAGCTTCACTGAACCGTGTTTTTAAGTTGGACAGTCTTCTCCTGGCAAATATTTTAGATGGCGTGCCCTGGGACTTAGTATAACTGCCTTGCTCACACTGTTGTAAAAACATGCATTTGCCTCAGAAAGTAGTTTCCTGTTTTCATATTTATTGGCTCACTGAATTTTATTTTCCAAAGTACTGAAATTTACTATCAGATGAAAAGACGTCATAGAGGATGGGGCTGGGCGTGGCCTCCTGTTTGTTTCTGGCTGAGCTGCTCCTGGTGCTGGCACTTCCCTGAGGTCCCAGCAGGTATTGTTCCTGGAGCTTATCTTCCCAGGTTCTGAAATGTGAGGTTTTCTGTTGATAGAAAGTCGGTAGGGCTTTGAGGCGATTCCCTTTCTCATGCTGATCTACTCATGACAGACCTGTTCATACAGACTTGGTAATTTGTACTGTGCAATGGAGATAGATAGTTCGTTTTTGGAATTGGTCTGGGATTCCAAAAAAGGATTCCTGGGTCTCAAGACATCCTAGGTCAGTAACCGGAAGATTTCTGATGGTGAAAACAATCACCACATAATGAAGGAAGCTGGCCAATCTTGGGGGCTATTTTGTCCAGGCAGTTGTAGAGCCAGGGAAATTGTCCTGTCTTCATAAGTGACTGGAAGTCACTTGAAGTCCTCAGAAGGTCCCTCTTCCTTACACAATGCTGAAGGAATACTCGTAAATTTTTACTTTGCAATTCTTAGTTTTCTTGACAGTGCAGCTATCCAGGTGGAAGTGATTTCTCTGTGCTCTGCAAATCTGTTCCTTAACAGCTTACTACATTCTACTTTGTATTTTGATGAACTGTCTACATAACTTATTTGCTGTATTAAATTTAAGTTATTTTTGGTAGGAATCATATTCTATTAATTTCTATATCTCTTTGTGCCTATAATTCTGCCTTGCACTCCATAGAAATTCAATACGTAGGACTTATCTATTTGTTGTATGTATGTATGTATGTATGTATTCTACTTATTGCCCCCCTTATTTTTTCTCTTTCACCAAATAGTTTCTTCTATGAGGTACCTGGATAATGATCTGACTAGAAAATAATCTCTACCCCTAGTGTTTAAAATATATTACGTCATGGTTCCACAATAATTTCCAAAGAAACACAGAACAGTCCTCCTCCTATACAGCCATCAAGTGTGAAACCACGTGGTTGGAAATAGATTTTCTAGCCAATACAGCTTCCCCCTCACCAAAAATGCAAAATACCGTTATTTCTTCAGACACTGTGGGAAATGTATCAGAATACCAAAATATAAATTGCTATATCCTGAAATTCTTCTCATATAGTTACTCTTAAGAGGGTACCAGGAAATAGTGTTCAGGCCCCATATATTTAAAATGTGTTAGAACATGCTTTTTGGGATTTTTGCCTAGCAGCATTGTGAGATGCAATTCAATTCAACCCACAATATTTCTCTAGAGTGAGTTTTAAGAAGAAAAAAAGAAGAAAAATGTCTAAGGCTCTACTTATTAATGCCAACTAGACTTTGAAAACTAACTCATCTAATTTGCTTTCCTAACTCTTAATTCACTGACCCTTTAAATAGGTGACACTCTTCCATGGTTCAAAAACTGAAAGGTATAAAAACTATTTGGAGATGTCTCCTATCCTTATCCTTGTCTTCCTGCCCCCCATCCCTATTTTTTTTAAGAAGTAGTTTCTTTTTTTTCTTTTTTAATAAATGTATTTATTTAATTTATTTATTTTTGGCTGTGTTGGTTCTTCATTGCGGTGCACGGGCTTCTCATTGTGGTGGCTTCTCTTGTTGCAGAGCATGGGTTCTAGGCGCGCGGGCTTCAGTAGTTGTGGCTCACAGCCTCTAGAGCACAGGCTCAGTAGTTGTGGTGCACAGGCTTAGTTGCTCCGTGGCACGTGGGATCTTCCCAGACCACGGCTCGAACCACTGCATTGGCAGGCGGATTCTTAACCACTGTGCCACCAGAGAAGTCCCCCTATTTTTTTTTTCATTAAACAATATTGCTCAGCAATCTTCTCATATTGTGCATAAAGAGTTTTCTCATTCTCTTTTATTGCTACAGAGTATTTGTTTGTAAGGATGTACCACAATTAATATAAAGTCTTCTATTGGTATACGTTTAGGTTGTTTCCATTATTTTAGTATTATAAACAATTATTCAATGAATAAATTTGTACAAATGTCATTTTGCAAATTGGCAAGTATATTAGTCAAGTAAATTTTCAAAAATAATATTACTGGAAAATTTTCTCTGTGCATTTATTAATTTGTTAATATTGACAATTGTCATCATAGAGATTTTTGTCTAAATTTACACTCCTATAGGTATATTTTCAAGTCATTGAATTTTTGCCAATCTCCTAGATGAAAAATAATATCTGAGTGTAATTTTAATTTGTATCTCTCATAATGAGTGAGGTCAGTATCTATTCATATGTTTAAGAGTAATTTATAGTTCTACTTTTTGAACACACTGTTCATATAATTTGCCCATTTTTGGGTTGCCTTTTTTATTATTGATTTTTAGGAGCTCTTTATATGTTAGAAAAATTATTTTTCAATTTAACTTGAAAAAATGTTTTGCCAGTTTGTTAAATGACTGGCTTGCATATGTGTGTGTATGTGTTTCAGAATTTCTTTTAAATGTTGTTGAATTTATCAGCTTCTCGTATGGTCTCTAAATTTTGAGCCATATTTTAAAAGCCTTCCACACTCCAAAGTTAAAAATATTCTTCTGTGGTTTAATTTTTCATATTTAAATCTCTGATCCCTTTGGAATTTATCTTGGTGTACAGTGTCAGATATAGGTCAATAAATTATCTTTTGACATAATCAGGAAAACTAAGATAAAACCTTCCTATAGTTTGGAATAAAAACTGAATCTGTTTACTAAATAATGGCTCATATTGGTTGTCTACAATGATTACTCAACCAAAAATCCCTTTTACTGCATATTATCTGTGTAACTTCCAACTTTTCCAAACTCAAGATTCCAACTTTGAATTAACAAAGAGGAGTAACCCCTCATAAGACAAACCTAATTAATCATATTATATAATTTTTCAGCATATAATGAATGCCTTTAAAGGTCTATAGCACTAAACACAATAAATTACTTAGTTTGAGCTCCACATTCAAATTCCAATAGTCTAACATGACTATTAGACTAAGATCAAGATCACCCAAAAGTGAATACAGAACATTGAATTAGATCTAGAACATCTATATCATATAGTTCAAATGGGGTATAAAGGTCCAAAAAAGAGCATAATCATTAGATAAAAGGTTCTAATTGTAACTGGGAGAGCTTACTGAAGACATACGTTTTGACAATACTTCTGAGGGAGATGGCTACAGGAGCAAATGGAACAGGGCCACAAAGTGCGCCTGTAGTAGAAAGAGCTTCTTGAAGCTCCCGGACAGATTTTTACTGGAGGGGGCAAAAAACAGGTGTGACTTGTTGACAGAATTTGCCATCACTTTTAAAGGCCTACTTAGGGAAACCAAGTGTGAAAGAGCCCATATGTTCCAAAGATAAGACTATACAGTGGAGCTGTTGCTAGAATCCTGTATCTCACCCCAGATAACAGGCACTTGAAGATGACCAGGCCAACGAGAACAGATGAAAAGGGCAAACCTCACTCAGTCTGCAACTGCACACCACCCAGTTCACTCGGGAGGAATGGCTCCTGGTTGGTATGGTCACTAATGACCACAATGAGTATGAGTTTCATGCATTGTTAGTAGCCTGTTAGTTGCCCTCAGCATGTAAGGAATGATTAACTGGACAAAGGTGTAGTCTTGGAGTAAATTGCTTTTGCAGATGTTTTAAATATCTCAGTAAAATATTCTGTGTAGATGTTTTTGTTTTTGTTTTTTAATTTTTTAAATTTATTTTTTGGCTGCGTTGGGTCTTCGTTGCAGTGCACGGGCTTCTCATTGCAGTGGCTTCCCTTGTTGCCGAGCACAGGCTCTAGGCGCACAGGGTTCAGTAGTTGTGGCATGCAGGCTCAGTAGTTGTGGCACATGGGCTTAGTTGCTCTGCAGCATGTGGGATCTTCCCGGACCAGGGCTCGAACCTGTGTCTCCTGCATTGGCAGGCAGATTCTTGACCACTGTGCCACCAGGGAAGTTCCTGTGTAGATGTTTTTGTGTAGATGTTCTGTGTAGATGGGCATTTAAGGAGTTCTGAAATATGGAGAGAACACTGGACTGCATGTTAAAAGAACTGAGATTTAATTCTGGTTCTGCTATTTAGCTGCCTAGTTGTGTAAACTTGAGCAAATCACTTATCCTTTTTGGTTCTGTCTTCTAAATTATTCAGCTTTGCTCTAGGGACGAATAACTGTACAATCTCAGTGGCTTACAACAACAGAAAATAAACAGTTTTTCACATTCTTGACATGTGAGAAGATGGATCATATGCATGTCTGCTGCCAGTGTCCTCTTCATTCCAGGCTGAAGGAGCTGACTTCTCCAGGACATGTGAGTCTGTGGCAGAGGGAAAAGAATAGGGAGCTGGCAAAACCACATGATGACTGTTAAAGCTTCTGCTTGGCCACAGCATATGCAAGCCATGTCCCTTCACGTGCCAGTGGCCAAAGCACATGACCAAGCCCAATGTCAGTGGGGTAGAGGCATATACTTCTGTACGAGGCATTGCATGTTACATTGCAATGGGTGAAATGAATTAATCCTTTCATATGAAAGGGAAATGAATATTTGGGAACAGAGGTACGATCTATTCCAAGTTCTAATCATAATTTTATCACTGCTTCCTGAATAGGCACACAATACTCTCTCTGATCTTCAGCTATTAAATGTGGGACTTAAATGACCTCCATCATCCTTTCTGTTCTGAAGTTCTATGATTCTGGGAAATAGTCATTTCTATTTGCTGTCAGAATCTGGCTACAAGAAAGGAATGTTGCTTCTGGACTCTGATGACCTAAAGGCAGGGCTCTCCATTCTATCTCTGCTCCTTTGAGTGCCTAGGATACGATGAATGACAGGTATAGCTGGTTACAGTTAACTGGATTATCTCATTTCACTAGGTGATAACTAATGGAGTTTGGATTAAAACCCAGAGTTGTTGGATTCTCTAAGCTCAAATATTCTTGTATGTTTAGGTCTGAATTTCCCAAATTCATTTGTCAGTACAATACTTTTAAAAGTATTACATAGTGATGGGACGGCCACTGGAGCTCATGAGAAATAGACTTGGATTAACAGAACTCATAAAAGGGTCTCATGAAAAAATTAATTTCAATTAGAAGCTATCAGCATTTGATTTATATGCAAATATACAATTGATGTTGGGTAACATCAAAAATACATGCTGAAATTATGAGATACCTAACATAGACTGGTAATAATAATAGAAGACAGAGTTTGGCACCAGCTGCTGGGTAGGTATAGCTTGTGTAGCAATGGCAGACCTGACATCACATGATCTTGACGGTTACGTCATTTCACTTGACTGTTTGACATTCTTGCCACACTCTTTTTAAAGGGAAATTATCACACACACAAAAAAGGGATACCTACGTGTTTGATATTTCTCTTATACATCTTCTAGAGTAATTTGAGAAGAAATATTGCTAATGCTGAGAAGGTTTTGTTTTGTTTTCTTCTGTGGAACTCCCATTAATATCTCACAGAACGCTAGCGAGGTTTACTTTGCTAAAAGATAAATGGAGGCATGTTAGAAGTTTTAAGAGTTTACTTGAGCAAACATCCATTCAAAGTGGGCAGCTCCACACGGGAAGTGGTTTGGAACACTCCACAGACAGGAGCATGTATTATTGGCCATTGTGGATGAGTGTGAATAGAAGTGGGTCTCAGTGAATCCCGGCTCTATACCTCCATCTGATGAAAACAGGTTGTTTTGGGGAGTGATGAAATGAACCATGAGTTAACATTTGCCGTCTCTTTTTGGAGATAAATTATAAGATGACTTTAGAGTTCACAGCTAGTAGCCCTACAACATGTAGGTAGAATCAAAGGTGCAACACATTTATCCATGTTCCTTTATTAGCATTGCTTAGCTTTGAAAAAAGAATATATATATTAAAATATATATTAATAAAATATATTAAAAATATTGTTTTCCACCAGGAGATATATGCTATAAATCTAGAGAGAATTTTGGATCAACCTTTTTTTTTTTTTTTTAGTATTTATTTATTTAGGCTGCGCCCGGTCTCAGTTGCAGCACATGGGATCTTAGTTGCGGCATGCGGGGTCTTTAGTTGCTGCATGCCTGTGGGATCTAGTTCCCTGACCAGGGATCGAACCTGGTCCCCCTGCATTGGGAGTTCGGAATCTTATCCACTGGACCACTGGGGAAGTCCCCAGAATTTTAGATCAACTTTTAACTAGAATTATTTATTTCCTTTTATTCAAATCATGGGCTACATACTTGTGAACATTTCACTAAGAGTGATGAGGATGAAAGGTACATCTTCTTTGACATTATTCTAAAGGTTGATAGGATTTTAAGCTTCTGCCGGGAATTGAGCAGTCGGTTACCTGCAGGCAAGTAGATAACCTCTCAAGATGTTCTCCATTTCTCTGGTATGACTTCTGATGTGCAGAGGTAGGAAATGTTATTTACAGGAGAAATGATTGCGTAGGATGACTTTTAAAAAATAACTGCTTTATTTGGCTATAATTTAGATACATGAAATTCACATCTTTTAAAGAATACAATTTAATGGTATTGTATTAGTATATTTACAGCATTACACAATCATCATCACTAATTTAAAACATTTTCATCTCCTCCAAAATAAACCCCTTACATGTTAGTAGTCACTCCTCATCCTCCCCCATCTCCATCCCTGGCAACCACTTATCTTTCTATCTCTCTGGAATGGGTATGGGCTATACCCATATCGGAATGGGCACTAGACTAATTATATATATATAAATATGTACACATTCTGTCTGTCTCTATATAGACATACACACAAACACACAATACGTGCATACACATATGTACATTTATATGTATGTACAAAGACTTTGTATGAGAGAAACTCTTTTAGATGGCAAAAATGGAGACACAGGCATTCAGGCATTCATGTGCATTCAGGTGTTAGAGGTAGCATCAGATCCCACAGGTTAAGGGCTCAGTCCTACAAGACGCCCCCTCCCTGCTCCCCTCCCAGCACACACACTTCAGACTCCTATGGCAAGTCCAGGTTGTCATCTGTGATTCTGACCCATTGACTATGAAACAGGAGGAGAGGGAGTAGGGCACAACCTTCAGAAGAATGACGTAGTCATGGAGGATATGACAAAACCTGGTTAGAACCAATTAGGCTCAAGATGGTGGAAGATTTGACTTCCAGTAAACCTTGAACCTCATTATATGCTCATTGTAATACATTAGCATATATGCTAAACGACACACCCACCAGTGCCATGACAGTTCCAAGGCTGACCATAAAAGGCCAAAAATTGGGTGGTGACCCAATTCCTGGAAATCGCCACCCCTTCCCCTGAAATAGTTGGAATAATCCTCCCACTCGTTAGCCTATGAAATTACCCAGCCCTTAAAAACTAGCCACCCCATATTTCATGGCTGCTCTCACCTTTTGAGACGGACCGCATTCTGTCTATGGAATGTGTATCTCCCAGGGCCTCTTGCCTTCTGAGATGGTCCATGCTCTGTTTATGGAGTGTGTATTATCTCTCAATAAATCTACTTCTTACCTATCACTTTCCCTCTCACTGAATTCCTTCTGCTCTGAGACATAAAGAATTTGAGCTTCAGTAAGTCCTGAGACCAGGTGTGCGATTTCAATTAAAAGACAGTGATTTTGAGTCCCAGCCCATGGGTTCAAGTCCCAGTCTGAGTTCTGGCTGGGTTCGAATCCCATCTGAGGTTATGAGGTTTCAGCTGTAGAAGAAAGGTTCCCACAACTCCTTCCTTGGGTTCCATTAATTTGCTAGAGTGGCTCAGAACTCAGAGCAACATTTTACTTACTAGATCACCTGATTATTATAAAAGGCTATAACTTAAGAATAGGCAGATGGAAGAGATGCACAGGGCAAAGTATGTGAGAAGGGATGCAGAACTTCTGTGCTCTCTCTGGATGTACCACTCTCCCAGAATCTCCATGTGTTCACCAACCCAGAACCTCTCTGAACCCCATGCTTTTAGGTTTTTATAGAGGCTTCATTACATAGGTGCAATTGATTTAATCATGGGCCATTGGTGATTGAACTCAGTCTCTAACCCTTTTTTCTTCTCCCCTCCCCAGAGGTCAGGGAGGTGGGACTAAAACTTCCAACCCTCTAATCACATGATTGGTTCCTCCAGCAACCAGCCCCCATCCTTAGGTGCATCTCAAAATTGCCTCATTAACATAAACTCAGCTGTGGTTGAAAGGCGTTTGTTATGAATATCAAGGTCCTCCAATCTCTCTTATCACTTAGGAAATTCCAAGAGTTTTAGGAGCTCTGTGTCAGCAAAGGGGATGAAGACCAAATATATTTATTATAAAAAACAATATTACAGCCATGGAACCACCCCTCCTCTGAGTTTGACTCTTTATCAAATCACCTAACAGCTTTGCTCAGGTGTTTCCCCATTTTTAAAATAAGGATGATAATAGAACCCGCACCACAGGAATTATGGGAAGGTTAGATCGAAGGACACAGGCGGAGAACAGAGAACAACGCCTGACCTGCAGTAAGTGTTATTTAGATGTTAACTATTATTACTGACATTTTAATATATCTCTCCCGACTCAACTATTTGATCATTTTTTGAAAGTAACTGACTATTGGCTCTGTTAGTAGTTTATACAACAGGGTGACTCAGCTTAAATCAATGAGCCACAATTTCTCTCTACTCCACTGTCTACGTTATGAGTTGTGTTGCCTTTTCTGTGGTTTTCTCTGGGCTTCCGCATCACTCCACCAACCACCAACTCTTACCTTCTCTAACCTGTGACAGAAAATCTGACAGATTTGACAAATCCTAATAGAACAGAGGTGTCTGTGTTGAGTACAGTGTCAACTGTAGTTCTGAACCAGGCTGTGGAAGCAGGTCCACACGACACAGAGCCTGGCTACACACACACACACACACAAAGAGCTCGGAGCTTGGTGAAAACTCTGAGGCTTCTGAAAAGAGGGAGGTATAATTTTCAGGCATCTTGCATGGAGTATCCACTACACTGTCCAGAATTTATTTATTTATTTATTTTTTTAATATCTTTATTGGAGTATAATTGCTTTACAATGTTGTGTTAGTTTCTGCTGTACAAGAAAATGAATCAGCTATATGTATACATATACCCCGATATCCCCCTCCCTCTTGAGCCTCCCTCCCACCCGCCCTATCCCACCCCTCTAGGTGGTCACAAAGCACCGAGCTGATCGCCCTGTGCTATGCGGCTGCTTCCCACTAGCCATCCATTTTACACTGGGTAGTGTATATATGTCAGTGCTACTGTCTCACTTCGTCCCAGCTTCCCCTTCCCCACCGTGTCCTCAAGTTTGTTAGATATTTGCTATATTAAGTGAGAAAAGAAGAATACAAATTTAAACACAAAACTATGGAAGAAAATTAGAAGAAAATATACAAATTAAAAAATACATTTTGATTTAGTCAGTGAGTTAATGCTCTTTTTTTTTTTTTTTGGTTGCATGGCCTGTGGAATCTCAGTTACCCAACCAGAGATTGAACCCAGGCCCTTGGCAGTGAAAGCATGGAATTCTAACCAGTAGGCCACCAGGGAACTTCCTATTTTTCCTTTCTAACCTTTAATATAACCAAATTCTATCTCATGTGCTGATACTACTTTATATAATGTACCTTATAGATAGTGAAGTCTAAATAAAAGTATTCTTTTTTTTTTTAAGAATAACTTTGTTTTATTATCATGATTTGTGAAAAAAAGCAGGGTAGACAGTTCAAGAAAGGACACAGATGGTGCTGTTTTAGGTCCCAGATTTCTTCTTTTTGATGGGTGGTGGGACCTGATGTCATCCAGAGGCCATTCTACTGCCACCAGTGTTCTTTCATCCAAAAGATCTGTAAAGAGTAGAGGCTTATATATCTTAGAAATTTTAAAGGCATGAGCTGTGATGTATTCTTTAAAATGTAACCATTTCTCCATTTAAGGAGATGCGCAAGAAAAGCAGAGAGCAGTAGTAACTACCTAGATAATTTAGTTGGGGATGTTATACTTAAGAAAGGAAAAAACATTTCAGATCAGATTTCTTGTGTTGTCCAGTCCCACTTTTCCTGACACAATTATATAGTCCTCACCATGTTTATTTTCATGATCGTGGAGACCATGTAAAGTCCTTGGTTCACCCTGCTTGTTGTGGACACGCTGACTCTTCAAAACAGAGTTTAAAAAATAATCTCTCTACTTGGAGGAATCTATGACATATGGCTCTCAGTTTGTTTGCCAGCTGTTTTCTGTTAACCTTGACTCTGGGAATTTTTTCCCCAAATAATTTATATATCAAGGCAGGATGCAGGTCAATGGGGAGGTGTACTTCGGACGTGAGGATGTTGAGGCACAGAGATGAAAAGAGAACTCGATTATTTTAGCAAATTATAGATAGGTCGCTATTTATACTTTTCAGTTCTTTCAATTCTTTCTCACTCCCCCATAGTTTTCCTTCTCTTTCCTCTTTCGCCTTTATCAAACTTTCAGATACACTCTGCTTTGCCCTCATCTGAATAACTTGTGTTTCTGGAATAATTCTAAACCTCTCTGAGCAGCACCACTTTTAAGGTCACAGGATCACGGAAGCAATTAATTAAAAACAGCAGCCTCTTACCTGATGTCTTCAGGATGACTTTTAATTACACTAAATGCCCTACTTTTCCCAATGAGGATATTCTGTAAACCTGCACATGGTTTTCCCCCACTGCCCTTACTGACAAACACTGTGTCCAGCAGGACTGTTGCTGCCTGCCAGCCCAAATCCTTTCTCTGTGACAAAGCCTGCCATTGTGTCCCCCATGCAGCCCCACTGATCTTTCCCAAAGGGCCTTTTAGAACATGTGCACACTTCTTTCCATTCCCTGATGTGCTGGATGCAATAATAGCCAGAGAACCATGGTAACTTGCCTGGACTCAACGCTGTCTAGTGTTCTCTGAAAGCCATGTCTGGCAGTCTGGCAGTGTGTGTGTGTGTGTGTGTGTCTAGTTGGGGGAGGGCAATCTCTGGTGCTTTTGTTGGAGGGTGAGGACGGAATAAAGAGCTTGAAGAAGTGACAAGGTGTCAGTGTCCTCCTGACTCAGCTGTTCAGGAGCCTAATCCCAGCCCACAACTGGATGTCTAAGGGATTGAAGGAGAACATTCCTCCTGGCTAATTTCCAACTGTTTCCAAATGCACTTGATAAAGTTCCATGTGATTTTTTTTTTTTTTAATGTCGCACCTGCTCTAGCAATCCCAAAGCAACTTTTTTTCCCCTCCATTATACTCTACATCTGTTATTTTGCTGACATGGAAGCTAGCATAACAATTAGATTCATTACTTGCCCAATAAATTGATTCCAGCTAAGCTTAAAAGACCTCAGTGTATTCTTTGAGCATTTACCCAATGAGAGAACACATTTTAAAATCCTGTCTAAGAAGGATTTTTTTGAGTTAGACCAGTAACATGTCATTCATATAAACTTGTTTCATTTAAAGGTGGTGATGACATGAAGTTAGAAAGCCTGAATGATGGGTAAGACAATGAGAGGTGGCTGGGAATCATTTTCTTTTTTTTTTTTTTTTTAAAGGATTTTCTTATTTATTTATTTATTTATTTATTTATTTTTGGCTGTGTTGGGTCTTCGGTTCGTGCGAGGGCTTTCTCCAGTTGCGGCAAGCGGGGGCCACTCTTCATCGCGGTGCGGGGACCGCTCTTCATCGCGGTGCGCGGGCCTTTCTCTATCGCGGCCCCTCCCGTCGCGGGGCACAGGCTCCAGACGCGCAGGCTCAGCAATTGTGGCTCACGGGCCCAGCTGCTCCGTGGCATGTGGGATCTTCCCAGACCAGGGCTCGAACCCGTGTCCCCTGCATTAGCAGGCAGATTCTCAACCACTGCGCCACCAGGGAAGCCCAAGGGAATCATTTTCAATTTCTCTTAAGCAGAAGCAATTTTGCGAAGGTCCTTAAAAAAAAAATCCTAAATTTTCTGCTTGCAGAACAATTTTAACAGATGAAGACCTTGATGGCGTGACAGTTGTGCTTTTTTCCCTTCACTTCTTTTCAATAATAAAAATAAAGAAATAGGTTCTTCTCTAGAGCTGAATTAATTTTTTTAATAATAAAAAACACATACTTTAGTTAGGGCAGGGATGGATAAGGAAGGAAGGTAATTTGAAAGTAATTTGGTTCAGCCCTAGACACTGTCTTTGTGTGTGACCTTGTGGTGTATAGTAAAGTTTCACCAAACAGAACATCTTCTGAGAGAAAGAGAGTAAATAAACTGGCTAAAGGGATGCTATGGCTGGAGGTGCTAAGCCCCCAAAAGAGATGTTGGTATTGGAGGTGAAGAAAGTTCTCCAAAGTGGGAAACTTAAATTGACAGGATAAACTTAAGTATACCAAAACACAGCCGGGGGCTTCCCTGGTGGCGCAGTGGTTAAGAATCCGCCTGCCAATGCAGGGGATACGGGTTAGAGCCCTGGTCTGGGAAGGTCCCACATGCCGTGGAGCAACTAAGCCCGTGAGCCACAACTACTGAGCCCACGCGTTGCATCTCCTGAAGCCCACGCGCTCTAGAGCCCATGCTCCGCAACAAGAGAAGCCTCTGCAATGAGAAGCCTGTGCGCCGCAACGCAGAGTAGCCCCCACTCGCTGCAACTGGAGAAAGACTGCACGCAGCAACGAAGACCCAACACAGCCAAAAATAATAAACAAATAAAAATTTAAAAAAACAAAAAAAAAACCACAGCCGGTTTATATAGTTCAGACTCTAACTTAGAAATTATTTCTGTCTAAAAAGTTTGCCTCAAATTTTGTTTAAGAAACATTGATGAAACTTTTTTTAAATAGAAATATTCTTATACTTAAATCCTATACAACAAATATAATTAAGCACCTATTATGCACAAAGAATTGTGCTAGCGGCTGCAGGGAATACAGATGAATAAGACAGAGTCTTCTTGAGGTGCTTCTAGGCTAATTGCAAAATACAGAGGTAAGAAAAAATGAGACCTCACCCAAAACCTCTATTTCAGGGCAAAAGAAGGTAAGTCCCACAATTAACATGTATTTTAAAAGGTATTTGGAGCTTTAAAATATAGAAAATGTACAGTTTGAAAAATGGATAGAATTCTAATCCATGAAAGGGTACTCCAGGTCCAGTTAGCAGGATGAGTTAAGACTGGAAATGTCTAGCCATGTTATTTTTTCCAACTAACTCACAGAAGTCTAATATGTAAATGTAACTTTAACAGTATGATTAGCATATATATATGAATATATATAATTTGTATATGTATGAATTCATTCATATATATATTAATTGTAATCTGAACCAGATTTATATATATATATATAGTTTGTATATGAAATAATTTATAAGACTATCAATGAGGGGGAGAATATTAAAAGAAATGGTTTGTTTTCCAGGGTTCTGGGAAAACCTCTGGTGTACTTTGCCAATTGTAGGTATGAATGTTTAAAAGTATGAAATATGGGAGTTAGTTACAAAATATTTATTTTGCATGCATTCTTTGAACAAATATCATCGAGCACCTATGATATGAGCTATGTCTAGGCACTGGAGATACAACAATGCAAAATCCTCACTCTTCTGAACCTAAAGTTCTCATGGTGAGACATAATAGACAAACAAATAAGTAAATATATGATATGTCAGATGCTGATAAGATCTATGGAGAAAAATGAATTAAGTAACGGGGGAGGATGGTATTTTACACAAGTGGTCAAAGAAGACATGCCATTCGAACAGAGACTTGAAAGAAGTGAAGAAACAAACCAGGCAAAGATTTGGAGGAAGGGCATTCCAAGCAACAGGAACAGGAAGTGCAAAGGCCCTGAGGCAGGAGCATGCCTGGGGTGTGAGGAACAACGTTGAGACCAGTAAGGCTTGAACAGAGTGGGCCAATGGGAGAACATTAGGGGATTGAGAGCTGTAATCTGGGAGTGAGATAGGCCTTTGAAGTCATTGTAAGAACTTTTACTTCGACAGGAGTAGAGATATCGGATGCTCTTAAAGGGAGGAGCGCCATGACCTGACTTCCATTTACATAGATGCAGGTGACTTGGGCCAAGGTGGCAGTGGCAGAGTTTGGAATATTCTGAAGGAAGAGCCAACAGGATTTGCTAATGAACTAGAAGTGGAGAGTGAGAGAAGGGTCAAGAATAACTTGGAGGGTTTTGGCTTAAGCACCAGAAAGGAAGGAGGAAAGAAGGGAACAGTGGGAAAGCCATAAACCAAAACTGAATCACAATCTCCAAAGTTGGCCCCCAGATTTCTCAGACACTCTGTGACAGGTGGCAGTTTTTCCAAGAAGTTGATGGTGGTCAGACTCCGGCACGGCACCTTTCACACAACTGCTGTATGGCATGCATCCACACGCAGGAAACCCACAGGTCTCGAAGGGCAAAAGCTGAAAAGGCTTCCTACAGAGCTTTGCTCATAAAGGAGGAGGGCAGATGCATTTTGAATTTTCAGTTATTTCACACACTGTGGGTTAACAGACCATAAAGTTTTATTTATATGAACTTTATTTTCTAGTGGGGGAAGAGAGGGAGATAATGAACAAATAGGCAAGTGAATATATGATATGTCAGATGTTACATGGCCACTTGGAGATTATTTCTCAGCTAGCCCCATATACTCTAGAATAAGAAAACATTCCTTTTTCAGGACTGAATTAACATCTAGACTAGTGCTGTCCAATAGATATATAATGCAGCCTACAAGTTTAAGCTACACAGGCATTAAGAAGGAAAAGGAAACAGGTGAAATTAATTTTAATAATATATTTTATTTTACCCAGTATATCCAAAATTTTATCATTTTTGCATGTAATTAATATAAAGATTATAATATTACATATTCCTTTTCATATTAGATCTTCAAAACCCACTGTGTATTCAATATTTAGAGTATGTATTTTATATTTACTCAGACAAGTGTTCAGTAGCCATATGTGGGCAGTAGCTACCATTTTGGACAGCATAGATTTAGACAGTTCATAGATTTGGAGTCAATTCTTCCATATTTAAAAATCACAAAGAATGATCCAACTCTTTTTAGATCTGGATAGGTTCTCCTCAGGTTATGTGTATATAAAAGTATACATCTACAAAAAGTTTAGATATATGATATTTAGATAGAACTAGACATAGCATTGCATTATTCATCAAAGTTAAGGTTTAATTGACAATCACTAAAAACCACCAAATGGAAAAAAAATACTTTCCTTTCTCTGACTTTTCCACTTTGGGGAAATATATTTCAATCAGAGGAAGGAGGAAATCTTATTTCAGGGTCTGTGTGTGTGTGTGTGTGTGTGTTCTTGTGTACACATACTCACTGGCATGTTTGTTTATGTGTCCCTGTGTTCTCTGGAAGATGAGGGGCCTTGCCGTTTAATGAAAGTCATAATGCCATGGAAGTGTCAGTAAAAATCCTGGCCTTAGCACACAGCAGAGTACAGCTTCCTGACTGCCATCCCAGGGTGGAGAGACCAGAATAATTATCTATGATAAATAAAAGCTACTGAACATTCTTGAAGTAGAAGGATATATTCCTTCTGAAAGAGAATGAGTCTTGAAGCTCTGTACCTATAATCATTAGCTATAAAGAATTATTTGTGGCCAAGTTTAAATATGTATATATATATTAGTTACGATACTAAACCCTAGATTCAGCGTTTATAGTTAGTTGTCGACTAGGCATTAAAGGATAGAAACCAAATATATATTCTTGGCACATGGGATATTTAATGCAGTGGAATGGTTAGCCTTAAAAACAGACAAACTTGTAATTATTAGTTTGCGAGGGGAATGCTAAAATACAGGATCTAGGAAAGTAGGTAGAGTGGGTGGAGGGGAAAAACCCAAATGTGAGAAGGTAATCAGAGAGGGAAGTGAAAGGCCAA
Source organism: Balaenoptera acutorostrata (assembly GCF_949987535.1). NCBI lineage: Eukaryota > Metazoa > Chordata > Mammalia > Artiodactyla > Balaenopteridae > Balaenoptera > Balaenoptera acutorostrata. Next base: position 47,429,373 of record NC_080077.1, read on the forward strand.
TGTACCCTACTTCGCTCTTTTGCCCAGAGATCAACCCAATCCCAGTGCACTCTTCCCCATAGGCAGTCCCCTAGGCCAACCCTCCTCCCAGCAGAGAGGACAGGGTAAGAGGGAATGCGGGTGAGCTTATTTCTCACACATTCCACCAACTAGAAAGTCACTCAGTTATGGACATCTTTGTGCAACAAATGTGTCATAGCGAAGCTTATCAGTCTTGTTAACGAGGTAATGGAACTGCTCAGGGCAGGAGGAGAGCAAACATTTGGGACCTATTCTCTGCCAACTACTTTACACATGACATCTCAATGAACCGTCACTTATTTATTATTTATATTTGTATTCAAATGTTTTAAGTTGCAGAGATGGTGAATGAATATACGCTCATTGTAACAAGAAATTATATATGAACCCAGTGTACACATGAGACCGCTGAGATTCAGAGAGGTTAGGCAATTGGGTATGTGGTAGAGAATGGATTTGAAACTAAGCTGTACCTCCTTATCTTAAGAGTCTCCTGAATGACTTAGCTAAGCTATGGATATTTTAATGTGGAGTGAAAGTAGGGCGTAGAATAAGGGCTACTTTTGTAGAACAAGGATAAGGGGCAAAGGGCCGTGAAGATGGGAACACCAGTGCTACTTAGACCATGTGCTAATGGCCAGGTCCTTCAGGCTTCCTGCTCCTGGCTTCCTTGTGTGTGTGTCCCGGTAGTAATCCTTGCTTGTCTTGTGGATTGAAGGAGATAATAGAAAGGATTTTTTACACTGTATAGTAGTATATGTTAATACTGCTAATAATAATGGAGAGTGTTTGATGTTCATAAGGGTGACAAGTGAAAGTGGAGGCTTTGGGCAGCTGTTGGGCAATGTGTAATTGATATCTCAGGGGGAGAGAAAAAACACCCCCCAAAACAGAGAAGGAAGTTGGGAGTTACCAAAGATACACATCCCATACTTACCTGTGTTGCCCTAGTCCTGACCATTTATCTTACAATTTGTTCACCAGATTTGTTCTCAGTTTGTTCTCAGTCTCTTGATTGAGAGCCAGATGGAACCAGCCCATAATACGGTGTTAGGATTCACTGCTAAAAGATCATTAATCAACCAAGAAGATAAAGGATTTCTGGGAAGACAGTTTAAGCCAGTGGGGTCAATGGCATGGCAATGTGCAAAAAGAAAACTTCTGTCAAGTTTCAGTCATTTGTTCTTCTTTGAAAATAAGTTATTTTTGAATTGGGTATCTGTAGATGTGAGGACACGTTTATGTCAAGCTGGAAGAATTTTGAAAACATTGTAATGTACTTGATTATTGGGTGAATCCACATGGTCAACTGGAAAGAGACTCAAAATGAAAGTAGGAAAGTGGTCTCATCTCGGCTTTACCACTATCCGGTTATTTTTTTTTTTAAATTACTTATGCTTCTTTTCTTTGATTTCTAATGATCTGACACCGTTCCAAAATTCCATCCTGTTAGTTCTCTGTTTCTGATGCTGTTTTTAGATGACAGTGAATTGCTAAATATTTATATCTAAGCATAGAACCCTCTCCTTCCCAACAGATTCCTGAGGAAATCCAAATCTTTGTGGACATATAGTGAGAGAGGTAGAATTTTAAGGCTTCTTTTCTTTTCTTTCCTTGGCATTTAGCCTGATTTTTAAACTTCACTCTGATTTCTTTAAAGCTGTGTTTATTGTTCTTGCTGGCATGGAACACTTATCATGAGCCCTGTCATTTCATGGGAAAAAAAAATTATTAAGCACCTGGATGCCTTCTAGAACTTCTCTGATGAGACTAATAAATTTTACCCCGTTTTCTAAGCTGACAACAGTGCTCTTCAAGGCTCCAAGCCTTTGTCTGTGCTGTCCTGTTTCCTGGTTAGTATCTATAACCCTCTCCATCCTTGAAAACCAATCTCAAATATCACTTCCTCTGTAAAGCCTGCCAGAGAACTTCCACTTTTGCATTCATCACATTGCACCGTAATTGTTTGTTTACACATCTGTTTCCTCAACTAGACTCAGAGCTCCCTGAGGTCGGAAATCTCGTCTTGTTCAACTTTGCAGCTTCCTGTTGGCTGCAGGGAAGTCCAGAGCCAGAAAGGTGGCCCACCCTTAGCAAGTATGTGACCCTTCAGGGAAGTTTTCCTGCCTCCAAGTTTGCCCCTTCTTCTTCTTCCCTTGGCCTTATCTATCTTATCTACTTCTAATTCCTGTTATCTGGCAGCATTGTTTATATCTTAGTAAATCATCTGAAAAAAAATTTAAACTTGGAGGGTTTAATAAGGAAAATATTCATCTGCGTATTCCTAGGGCTTAACATACCACTGGTACCTGGACAGTACTAAGATACTCAATAAATGTATGTTTAATACACAACAAAATAACAGCAATATTTGAGTGTTACTATGGACTAGGCAGTTTATACGTATTAACTCATTTAATTTTTCCAACCTGGAAGCAGAAACTATTTTTATCCTCATTGTACATGTAAGAAAACTGAGGCTCAGAAAGTTTAAGTAATTAGTACAGGTTACACATTTTGAAAGTGGCAGGGTCAGTATTCAGACAAAGATGATACAACAGGAAGAAGCTAATTCATTTCTCAGTTGAATCATCGCCAGGATTTCATAAATGAAAATTATGCATATTAATTGAATACCTAAGGACCACGGATGAGGTATAATTTTGGGTTCACATATGAAGCATGTGCGGTGGGTTTTCCCTTCAATTTACAAACCTATATTTTATGGGAGTTTGGGAAAATATCACCCAAGGGCTGCTATGCTCCTCGTATATCAGGGAATATCGACAGCAAGAGGCACAGAACTGAGCCACATGAGTCTGTCTCCATAACATGTGTGCCCAAAGCAGCCTCTGAACCCCTTGAATGATGCAAAAACAGTGTGGAATCAGCAGCAAACTGCCTAATCCTCATTTTAACCTGGGCCGTGCAACATAAAAGATGTACCTTCAGTGATTTCTTAACTGACTGACTGAGTCATTCCAGGGATCCTGAGTTCCAGGGCAAGTGGGCCTTGCTGTGGAGAAAAGGCAATAAGAAGAAAGTCTCTTCCCCTTTCCTGCCCTCTGGGTCAACCTCCTTATTTCTCCAGCCTCATCACACTTTCTTTCACTTCGAAATCCCCACTACTGTTTCAAGTCAGTATCACTAGACTAGCTCTGTGTCTCAGCTCCCTCCTCCATAAGATGAAGATAGTAATAGTCACTACCTCCCAAGGGAGAAGTAGGGAGGCACAGGGTGCAGTGAGATCTGTGTAGGGGCTGGAGGGGTGCCAAAGGAAGGGAGGGTGAAGTGGAAACACTAGTAGGGAAGCTCAAAAGATAAGTATGAGTAAAAGAGAGGATGGATGGGGGACTGGTGGGAGAGATTTGGGCTATTTCAAGTAAGGGTTCTGACTTACAAGAGATCAGTGGAGGGTGGGCTGATTCCAAAGCCTGTGCTCTTTCTCAAGCAGCAAATGGAGAACGTGACTCCTGTTCTCCTGATGCAAGTGAGACCACCACGGGGGTTGCTGGGAGAAAGAAAAGCTGACTATAATGCCCATTCTCAGCTAACAACCAGATTGTCACCCCTACTGCCTAGCCATTCTCAATCTGCCATTGGTACAATGACATCATTATATAAGACTACACACATTTGAGTCACTCCTTGGATGTTTTTCTATGACGATCACAGATTCTGATCTGTGCATTTGTATATCTAATATTGTATTCAGAAGAGGGAGGAATCTTCTACCCACTATCCTAGATAAAAAAAAGCAGAATGATCCTGAGTCACCCTTAGGTGGGGCAATGTTGGTTAATTTGTCACTATGCTGATGAGACTTTCCTTGATGTAAAACTGTAGTCATAGACCTAGGAAGGACCTTGAAAGTCATATAATCTCTTTCTTGGCTTCTCAACCTTAACAGACAGATAAGGAGATTAAAGCCCAGGCAGTGATTTGAGGACTTGAGTAACTGGGTGTTTCCATTCCCAGCTCTGTTGGCCATTAGTTGACCAGCTGACCATAGATGAATCTCTTAACCTTTAAAACACTAAAGCGGTACTTTCTGAGTGCAATGCATTTAAAAAACTTTTAATCTTCCATCCCTGCTTTGTAAACAGTGAAGGACATGGACACATGCTCTACAAATGTCTTTGCTGTTTCTCCAGTGAGACAAATTTTCCAAAATACCATCTTCAGGTCGAGCAGACTGAGTTTGAAGGCAAGGCCAACTATATCATTCACCTCAGTGGCATCCACCTGGAATGGAGGATTTTAGCTCCAAGGGAAAGATAGATGGTGACAGCCTCTGGCACACACACACAGTGTACTGTGGTTATATCTGAGATGGATGGAAAAGCCCATCTGATCAAATTTACCTTGGATATATACAGCCCCCAGACGGTCATCCATTTCAGGTAAGGAGCTAAACTTTTCAAAGAGAAGCATCTCTGGGAAAGTTAACTCACTGTAGTTAACTTTCCCAGAGATGCTTCTTTTTTTTTTTTTTTTTTTTTTAATGGTGATCATGCAAATATTTATTGGATGCCTATTATATGCAAGACTCTCCTTGCTACTGGTTAAATAATATTAAACAGGATATGGCGTTGCCTTGCTAGTAATTTTTTTTAACATCTTTATTGGAGTATAATTGCTTTACAATGGTGTGTTAGTTTCTGCTTTATAACAAAGTGAATCAGTTATACATATGCATATACAGAGATGCTTCTTTTTGATAACCCCTCACACCTTCGTGTGACTTTGTTGGATGCAGATAAGAACAATCTTATGTGTGACTGAGGAAAGGGCAAGCTGCAGTGGGGAGTTGATGCAAAGGCTCTGTCCTCCCCAAGGGCATCCCAAGGAAGAACCTTATTATTTCAGGGAAGAGAAAGCAAGATTAAGGGAAAAAAGGAGATTGGAGAAGAATAATGGCAAAAGAGCTATTTTGCTATTTCCTAATGATAAAAATAGGATTACTGAGTTAGATAGGAAGAAACACCTTATAATTACATATTTATTTTTAGTTTTTTCTCCGCCTTCTTCTCTTTCCCCTCTTTCTTCTTCTTAGGAGACCTAAGTTACCATTTTCTAAGGAAAATCCCTGAGTCCCAAGGGACCAAAAGCTTTGCTTTGGCTGAAAACATGCATAGAGGAAGTTAGTTATGAGTTCTAGCTACTGAGGACAAAGACATTTGTTGGGGCCTCTTTCATGCAAAAATGATTGAAATTTTTTTCCCCTATTTTGAATAGAGATTTAAAAAACAGCTTTATTGAGATATAATTCACATATCATACAATGCACCCATTTAAAGTATATTGGGTTTTGGCATATTACATTATTTTTTTTAATTGTAGCAAGATATATACATATATGACATAAAATTTGCCATTTTGATCATTTTTAAGTGAATATGGAATGCAGAGTTTTTAAATCATCTTTTACAGGGGAATTCTGTGACTTATCTCTTGCTTATAAATATGAATCTGAAAAGAAAAAAAGAATTGAAATATAAAAGACCAGTTGAAAAGACCTGCTAACATGGACTCTTCTGTAAATGAGCTGCAAGCTATTAACTGTTCTTAGGAGACCCCATCTGCTGCTCCCAGAGGCCTTGTAGATCCCAGACTCTCCCTCCCAGCACCATCTGCCCAGAAATACTGCTCCAGGGTCATTATCACAAAAAGATAAGTGTTCAAAAGGCGGGGGTTTCTCACAGCTTCCCAGCAACTCTGGCTTATTAGAACATTGAGAAAGCTCTCCAGGTGATTCTGATGAGTGGCCCTGGCTAAGAGTTACTCTGTCATGTGGTTCTATTATTCAGATTGTTGACTGCCATTATCTGAGGCTTCCTTCGTTCAAGATTTCACAGTAGCATCATTTTCATGTTTTGTCCGTGTTTTTGGTTGAAAATAATAGTAGCTAACAATTCCTGAGCACTTCCCAGGTGCTGTCTTAAGTGCTTCACATACATCATCTCTTGTGATTCCCACAACAAATCTGAGAGGAAGAGACCCTTATTATCTCCCTTACACAGACAAGGAAATTGAGGTTTGGAAATCTCTAGTAACTTACTGGCCTAAAGTCAGGTCATATAGCTGCTAAGTGGCAGAGCCAGGACTCCAGCCCAGACCCCAGCCCTGATGAGTAGAGACGCTGGGCCAGGAGGACAGATCACAGTAAGGTCCTTGAGTTGCTCCACGTAAGCCCCTGCTGTGGAAAGGTCTCCAACATCAAGAGCTGCATCAGGAAAGCTCTGAGCCAGGCCAGCCCTGAAATGATATTCCTACCCTCCAGGGGCTTTCAGTCCAGGGGGAGAGAGTACAAGGTAGGCTCTAATAAGGTCTATAATAAAGCTACCAATAAAGTAAGTTGGGAAAACTTTTACAATTTAAATTTCTTACTAGCTGGATGCATTTTTGTCCCAGATACAATGATATGCAGTTGAAACGGACCAGGGTGAAAAGATACACACTATGCAAACCATTTTTTAAAGCTTATTTTGCATTTTCTGGTACTTCATACTATAGTAGCTGCTGAGCTAAGAGGCCTCCAAGGTCCTGCAGTAGCTTTGAGAAGACGATGCTTGCTTCACGCCCAGAGCAAACATGCTGGTCCTTCCAAGGCTATTGTAATTAGTCTGTTTACTTGGAACACTTGAGCCGAGTTTACAGGGCCGCTAACTAAAGCCACCATCACTTAAGGGCTGTGTACCTCTCCAGGAGAGATGTCAATTACTGCTTTGCAAATTCTATCAACTTCTTGGCAAAATGGCAGTCAGCTGTCAATTTGAACACAAGATGAATCATGTAACTCAAGAAAGGTAGAGGAATTTGCAAAAGCAAACTTTCAAAGAGCTAGACAAGCCTGCAAGCATTACAGCCCTTGGTTCCTTCATCTTTCACATCAGCAAAGTACATTATGCTCAAAAAAGATATTAATCCTTTTTAGGTCCCTGACCTGTGTATGCCTCTCTAACTTTTCTCTTTTTGACGTTGTTTGCCTCTATCTTTGAAAAGTGCTGAAGCATAAATGCTATTCTAAACCGTGTTACTTGTGAAAATACTTTTAAAATAATTTTTGCTGCCAAAAGTAAAGTAAAAAAGTAAAATAAATTTTTGCTTAATGTTACTTAATCATGGATTTAGAAGCCAGGGTTGAAAAAGAAATAATCCAGGATAGGTATGTGTTAACATAAAGTGGTTAGGTTAGCAGAACATCAACATCTGTGTTTTCCAAAGTGTGGGCCTCACACCACCTGCTTCAAAATCTCTTTTAAAAAACAAACAAGCAAACAAACAAACTCCACCCAGGACTACCTGAACTCAACTCTCTGGGATAACTATCTGCATTTTTAATCAGATTCCCATGATTCAGTAGTGTATTGTGGATCTTTCTATTCTTTTCTGATTATAAATGACATGCTGGAACATTCACAGTTCTGGCCAATCACGTTTTTCCCAGTGACTGTGCTTGCTGCCACACTGAGGGTTCCTAACTTTTTGTCATGGACCCCACAGGGTGTCTGGTAAGTCTATGACTCCCTTCTTAGGATAGTGTTTATACATGCATAAATAAAACACATAGGATTACCAAAAATCAATTATACTGAAACGCAGTTACCAAAGGAAAAATGTAATATCTGCCTTTTTTAATGAATATATAAAATGGTAATACTGAGTGGTAGATGTAATAACTACCAACATTTCAATGCTGTGATGAGCATAAATGAAAATTTGATAGCCTTAACAATTGATGTATCTGTGATTGTATTAATGATTTCTATTTCTATTATTGGTATTGCTAATACCACTGCTTTATTGCCTACATTCAAAGTAGAAGGAAATGCTAAAGATTAGTTAGAGGTTATCAAAAATAAAGATGTGATTTTTTTTCCTCATCAGAGAGTTCATGAACTTAAGATTAAGATTCCCCTTGTCAAAAGAGGTAGATGGTAGTCATGTAAAAACTTCTGTTGCTTCCCAGTTCAAATATGTCACTACTAAGAAATTTCTTCCTAATAAATTAGAGAAAAAGACTATGCTAAATATAGCACATGGCAGGGCAGCAGACACACAAAGATGCTACTCTTGTTTGCCCTAGAGCAGTGTTGGGTGCCTGACCTCTTACTTGCCCACCTTACAGACTGATTGTGTGAAGTTGCAGACAGGTGTTGGATGTGAGATCTGGTCACCCCTCAGAGCAGCTTTTCCTCTTGGACCGTTCATCCTCCAGATCCCTGGAACAAGCTTCCTCCATGGCCTCCCACACTGAGTTGGAGAGGGTGAAAAAAGACTGCTTACATTATGCTGGTGGAAGATTAGTCCTGGGCCCTGGAGTTGCGGGTCTGAAATAGGAGTGTGAAAATAAACCATGGGTACATTTATTTTAAAACCTTCCCCCACGGCTCCATCGTTTCGCGATTTACCCCAAAGGGCCGTTGCTGTGGGTGCTTCACCTCACGAAGGCGAATGAAGTACTGAGAGCTCAGAGGATCCATCTTCTTGGTGGACACTTGGGTCCGTCCACACTCGGCTCCCATCGTGGTGCGGAGTTGCTGAGTGAGTGTGGGTCTGTCAGTGTGACTTCTACTGATTAAAGTGACCCTTCAGTGACCTCCTGATGGTGAGGTCACTCACCTGGGGCGGCGAGGCACACCGAATTCGGTGTCAGGAGACAGGGTTCCACTCCTGGAACTGATGCTGACAGGCTGTGTGACAAGAGCAGCTCCTTTTCTATCTCTCTGCCAAGGGTTCCTCGGCTACAGTCAAGAGAGTTGTATTAGGTGACCTCTGTATTTAGTGATTGTATTGGTTTTCTAGGGCTGCTGTAACAATGAACCACAGACTGGGCAGCTTAACCAATGGAAATATCAATATATTGTCTCACAGTTCTGGAGGCTGTATGTCTGAAGCAAGGTGTTGGCAGGGTTGGTTCCCTCTAAGGGCTGCGAGGGAAAGGATTTCTTCCAGGCCTCCGCCTGTGGCTTGTGGATGGCCGTCTTCTCCCTGTCTCTTCATGTCGTCTTCCCTCTGTGTGTGTCTCTGTGTTCAAATTTCCCCTTTTTATGAAGATACCAGTCCTATTGGATTAGGGCTCACACTAGTGACCTCACTTTATCTTGATTACCTCTGTAAAAACCCTCTGTCTATATAATGCCCCATTCTAAGGTACTGGGTGTTAGGACTTCAATCTGTGAATTTGGAGGGGACACAATTCAGCGCATAACTGTGATCTTTTGGGTCTTCTTCATGTTAAATCATCTTAGGTATTGGCTAAATGGTCAGCTCTCCTAGGTGTAACAAGTGATTCTGAGACTTTCCTACAAGAGCCAAAGCACTGGTTCCTGACACACTGAGAGGAAATGACCCGTTTTGGCAGGTCTCTGCAGTGGCCAGAGGAGACTTGTGGGGAAACTCATTCCTCACCCCACAGAGAAAAGGCTAGAAAAATGTGACTCTCCTTTGGGAAATCACAGACAGGGGAGACAGGAGGGGTAGCGCCATCATCGCCAGAGGCAAACTGAGAAAATCCACTCCCCCTCCCCCTTTCCGCCCCAACAAAGCCAGTTCCAGCTTGGCTCAGGCTCTCTGTGCCGGGGGAGAGGCACAGGGTAATTACTAATGAGTAATATTCCCAGCCCAGGGGAGGGTCGTGGTCCCACCTGACCCACGCCCTTGCAGCACCGCCTTAGACACACAGAGCCAAGCAAATCATCAATTCAGAAGAGGAGAGCCATCATGGTGCCGACCAGCTTTCACATGCTTACTCTGGATTTCAACAGTAAATTGCTGGGTGTTCTCATAGTGTGTTATTTACTCTGTGGCACTTTATCTGTGTTTATAAACTATCTACTTGGTTTTCCTGCCAACTTCAGTGTGGGATAATTGAAAGTAAAAAAAAAAAAGAAAGACACCCAGTGCCAAAGTCTGAAATTGTCATCTGTAAAACAAAAAGAATAAAAAGGCAGCTGACTTTCCAAGCTAAAACATGTACAATCTGATGTAGAACAATTATTTTAAAATAATTTTAAAAACAAAATCCAAAGGAGAGTATGTCTTCTAGTTACCAAGGGATTTTGAACAATTGAGAGAAAAAAACTATATAAAATCTTATGGTGATTTTGATTCCATTAATGTTTCCTTGTTACCTTAGATATATACCACCATCTATGAAATGTGAACAATGAACAGTTATCTAAAATTTTATTACAATGAGGTAAAAGCAATTTTAAATCTATTTGGAACTGTGAATTTTCAACTTCTAAATTTTTACATTAAAAATTTATCTAAATCTCTGTGTCAGGCATGCTATTTTTTCTTCCTACAAATAAGATGTCACTCTGCTCCGTGACATGCTTCTTTAACTTAGTTCTTTTTCTAAATTGAATTCAGTGATTTTGCTCTCATTGGGACTCTGCACAGTCTGGAATCCAGCTTGATCTTCTACTTCATTTCATAGCTTTTACCCTTGTGTCAGCTTCTGGGACTATTGGTTTTTTTATATACATATATTTATTTTCATGCTTTGTTTTTATATTAGTCACAGAAAATGTAGCTGTCATTTACATATCCAGTCGTCTCTTTTTTTTACATCTTTCTAATGTTCATTTCCTGAACAATTTTCTGCAACTCTGCTTTACTTGTTAGCCACTCTAATTTTTGACTGACCTATATACCTCGATTGTAAGTGCCTCAGGGTAGGGATCTTGTCACTTGCTGTTTTATAAGGTGTTCCAGAGACTTCTTACGTGAGTTTGAGTTATCATGATATGCAAACCACTGTAATTATAATAGATTATGAACTTACGAATGCAGTATGTCCTGCAGATAACAGCTCGGTTAGGGTGTGGTCAAATAGTATGGATAACCAGAGGTGGGGGGTGGGGGAAAGGATTAAGCCAAAGGAAAGCTGGACATAAATTTATTGAAAGTGTAAGGGAACCCAAACCTCTTGCAATGTGGCTCTTAGCGCCAAAGAGAAGCTGCTGGTAAACTCTCAAGCCCCGGAGAAGACTTGTACTTTAAGAGGCATGCAGAATAGGCTAAATGAGAAAATAGAAAGTCCATGGCTGCTCATTTGGGGCTTGTTGGAAACCGGAAAAGAAAAACTGTTCCTCGAGTACAGAAAGTCAATGCATGTTTTAAAAATGTGGTGGTAATACAGTGCCCTGCTTGGAAACTGATCTGACTAGTCCGTGACCCAAATGAACTTCTTTCCTGTCTCTATATTGTTATGGCTATGATCGGTACGTCTCCTAGGAGCTTGGAAAGTGACAAGTCAGAAGTTTGGAGATACTTCTTCTCTAGTGTCAGGTCACTTCTGGTCACTTCCTCATGGGCTTTATCAAATCAACTGAACAGCTATCCTCAAAATCTCCATTAGGTATCTGGGGAATCAATATTTACAAATATCGAAAGTTGCTTTCTTCATTCTCTTTCAAAAAACAAAATGAGATACAGGAATAGAAAATTTTGAAAAATTTGGAAAAATTGCAGAGTTAAGAAATTCATAAACTAATGTTTATGAAAAAAAGAAAGCCCTCCTCATAGAGATTGCCCATGGGGACAGTGGCTTCTGGGAAGCCACTTTCTGGTTAATGCCTCAGGGCTACTGGTGCAGCCACCCCCTGGGAGCATGGTATGGAGTGTGGATCTCCATCAGATCTCCAAGACCCGGAGAGTGCGCAAGTATAAAAGAGCTGTTCAGGCCCTGGGGCTAGGATGCCGAGGCAAAGCTTTGCAGCGTGTTATTTGGCTGTGTAAGTGCTCCTGAATCTCAGTCTCTCCTGAGGCTCCCAAGCTTGTGAGGAATTAAAGGGGTGACATCACAGGGTCTGGAGGGGCTATCACCCAGGTTGACTCAGGGAACGGAAGAGTTAGCGACCCCTCACAGTACAAGCTGACCTCCTGGAGAGGAATGTTGGCAGCCTCTGCAGAGGTCTAGGGAAGGTCTCTCTCTGGAGGAACAAACAGGCACAAGAAGACATAAAGGTGGCAAGATGAAAGATGCGAACGTTCCAGCTTTCCTGGCAGGCTTTCTGAGGTGACAGGGGTGGATGAGATTCACTAAGCAGATCTGGCAAGTCTCCATGATGCTAGCCCCTTACGGGCTTTAGGCCTCTTTTTAAGGCAGCCTAAAATAAAATAAAAATAATGTAGGGTGTTATGGACTGAATGATTATATGCATCCCAAGTTAATATGTTGAAATCCTAACCCAATGTGATGGTATTAGGAGGTGGGGCCTTTGGGAGGTAATTAGGTCATGAGTGTGGAGCCCGTATGCATGGCATTAGTGCCCTTATAAGAAGAGAGCTTGCTTCCTCTCTCTGCTCTCTACCATATGAGGATATGTACGAGAAGACAGCTGTCTACAAGCCAGAAATAGGGCTCTCACCAGACCTGCTGGCACCTTGGTCTTGGACTTCCTAGACTCCAGAACTATGAGAAATAGATGCTTGTTGTTTAAGCCACCCAGTCTGAACTAAGACACAGAGTATGTCCAGAACACAGTGGGAAAATGTATGTGGGTAGTTCACAAAAGGATGAAAAACTAACTTAATATCTCTGGGGACAAAATGAGCATGATTTAGTATCAAAACTGGTACAAAGAATAAAACCAAGGAAACCCTGATTTAAAGTCTTTCTTTTTTATTGTCTTTCTAGGACTCTTCCCTATAATCTAAAAAGGTCCTTAATTAATCAGAAAATGTACACTCTGAAAACACTCCACGGGATTAGTAGTTTTGTTATTGTTTCCGACTCACTTTATACATAAACTGTAGCATCAAGAGTGTCAAACAATGGGACAGTGTTCTCTCACTATAATCAGGCTTTGCTCTCTCATATCAAATATTGCTAATTAAAATATTTTTTCTTGCCATCTTCAAGGTTGTTTGTTACATAATTTCTTATAAAATAAGCCACAAAGCTCAGTTGGTATTACTTTATGTCTTTGAAATGAAATCTAAGGAAGTGTACTTTAAAATTCTCAGTTATAACTGTTAAAATAGAGATTAAAGCCACTGACCTCAGGTGACCAAACAGAAATTATTATTTTTTTATTTTATTTTTTAAAATTGGAGTATAGTTGCTTTACAATGTTGTGTTAGTTTCTGCTGTACAGCAAAGTGAATCAGTTATAAGTATACATATATCCCCTCTTTTTTAGATTTCCATCCCATTTAGGTCACCACAGAGCACTGAGTAGAGTTCCTTGTGCTATATAGTAGGTTCTCATTAGTTATCTATTTTATACATAGTAGTGTATATATGTCTATCCCACCAGCCTTCCCCCCTTGGTATCCATACATTTGTTCTCTACGTCTGTGTCTCTATTTCTGCAACCAAATAGAAATGATTAAAATTAGTTATGTTAAGATATATTACTAAGAACAGTTTAAATGCAAAACTGTCACAATTTCTATAGCTCAATTTCTAAACAAGATATTTTGAAATTTTTGATGATGATGACATCTTTCATAGTTTAAGGAGACCTTAGTAGATAGGATTGTTATCCCCATTTGTAAACCTATTTGAAACTTATGTGTTTGAAAGAATTTTTTGTTTTGTTTTGTTACTTAAAGCAGTTCCTCTATAGATGTTTCTGAAAGAACTCAAAGCAATACTGTTTATTGCAAAACTTTCTTATTTTCTTTGTGTGCACCTGCTGTTAGATTGGGCAGAGCTTAGAAAACTCAAAGCTTGGGGATCCAAGTAACACAGGAGGTTTAAGTTTGAAGTGATGCTTATTTGCAACATTGTGACCTTTGCAGGTGACATATACTAAAGGTACAAGTAGATGTTACGTACATATATATGGATATACATACACATGCAATTACACACACTTTTCTCTTTCTATAATTAGCATTTCTTTTTGATTCTCTCTATGTGTGTTGTGAACCTGATCACACTATTTTTTCCCTGAGATTCCATGTAGTATAAACCATGTAAGAGTTGAAGGGGAAGATTTTGGGGCTACATTTGGTGATGAATCCTTGGGATAAATCCATATGTCTAGTGTATTTGGCATTCCTCAGCTGTACAAAACAAGCAACCTTCCCACATTTCCTTTAAGATTAATATCAACACCTTATTCAGGGGTCAAGATGCAATAAATCTGTGCTTGCCACCCTAGTCCAACAGGGAGCCTTCCCTGATGAGGCTGACACCTTAACAATAGCTCATTCTTTTTCATCCCCTCAGCACTTAAGAGTTTCAAGTTGGATTTAGTTTTTTTGTAGATTGCCATTTTTCAAACCACACAATATGGTTTTGTTCCTACGACTGCCCCCAAATTGTTCTTTTCAAGGTTACCAACCATCGAAATTCTTGTCACCAAATTCAATAAACACTTGTCAATCAGTATCTTGTCTGTTCACAAGCTGTCAACATTGTGACTCACTCCATCCCCTGGGCTCCTCTGTTAACATTCAGTGTTTGTTTACCTCTTAACCCCATGGATAGTCCTCTTTCTTCAACGCTTCTATATTGGGTTGCCTCTCAAACCTGCTCTTCAAGATCTGCTGTCTTATTTAGTGAGAGGACCCATCCACCCAAGATGGTATGGATGGTATGATATTGTTGTCTGATAGATAAGACAGTTAGACACATCTGGATCCAAGATTTGTCTTTGCCATTTTGGGTGCTCTTGTGAAAATTACATCTCTGACTCTAAGCTTCTTCATCTGAGGTCGAGGTGGTAACAATTATGTCATAAGGTTATTATGAAGATTAAATAAGGTCAAGGATATGTACAACTAGCACAATGCCTAGTGCATAGAAAACCTTTATTAAGTGTTAGGCTCTTCTTAATTTGTTCCTAATTTCTTTAGCTAGAAGTCATCTTGGACCCTTTTCTCCCTATAATTAAACTCCATGATACAACTGTTCATGAAGTGCTATTGATTTAACCTTCTAAAATTTTCTAAGATTCATTACCTCCATCTAGTCTCATGGTTTCCTTATTTATTGACTGGATCATTGTCACAGTTTCCCTGATCCACTTACAGCTAAAATAAAGTTTTAAAATGCAAATCTAATCTTGTCTGGACCCAATTTAAATTCTTCAGTGGCTCCCTGGAGAGTTCACAGTCAAGTCTGCCTCCACAGCATGGTGGATGGAGAGCTTCCTGACCCGCTTTCCACTATCTCTTCAGAGTTAACTCCTGCTACTCCCCACCAGAAATCACACCTGGATTTTCTTGAAAGTTTCCGACTGTCTTTAACTTCCCATGTGTGGTTCTCATGCCTTAGACTCTGCCCATTCTCATCTGATTCATCTGGTTAACCCCCAGACTTCCCTTAAAGTCAGCTCAGGCTTTTTCTCCTCTAGGAAGGCATCCTGATGAGCCAGCCTGGTTTAAGTGCCCTTCCTTCCACTGTGGTTTCCATCGCCATGTGCATAGCATGGCCATAGCATGGATTACATCATTTTTTCCTCATTGATTTCATTTCCAGTTTCCCTAGTAGCCTGGAAGCCCCTCGGGCTTCTTATAAGATATTCTTATCTCTTGGATATAATATATACCTTATACATGCTATGTCTCAATATGTGTAGGCTGGAAGCCCCTCGGGCTTCTTATAAGATATTCTTATCTCTTGGATATAATATATACCTTATACATGCTATGTCTCAATATGTGTATCTTGAATGAATGGAATGTTGAGTAATTCATTGTAATGAAGTAAAAATTGAATGAATGAATGAATGATTGGATGGATGGATTAATGAATGACTTGAAGCCTTCAGAATGGGCCAGACTGGCAGGCATTCTTTTCACAGGTTGGTTTCAATACCTGTTCACCCTTTTCTATTTGCCTAACTTTTGCCTTCCTCTCTGAGTTAAGTGCCCAGACTCCAAATCCTTTTAACACCCCATACATGTCTCTGTATTAACACTTGCCACCATGTTCCTGACAAAAGATTGAACTAAATTAATGTCAGGGTTGTTTCGCAGTAGAGTCCAGAGTCTAGGCTCACCAGTGGGCTCTAGGGCTGTGGCCTTGTCTGATTTATCAACTGTACTTGTGGATATTATTATTAACCCTATTTAGAGATGAAGAAATCTGCTTAGAGAGGTGAAGTGACTTGCGCAAGCTTACAGGCTTCTGCAGTGGCAGAACTAAGATTTAATTTCCAAACGCCATGCTCTTCTACGCCCCTTCTAAGAGTCAAAAACAAAGTAGAAAAAGAATCACATTTTATTCATTTCAATTTTTATTCATGTAACTGCTGGATCTAAATCAATTATAGTCTAATTTCTGGTCCTTAACTAATATATGCAGTTCTCATTAGACATTTTGGACTAATGTTATGATTTCTTTTAACAAAGACAATCCAATATGAACCACTTCCCTATTGTGTATGATCAATGAGGAGAAAGAAAAGAAATGGATTACAAAGTTTTACTCATAGTTTGTTGGTTTACAGACTGTTTCATATTGTTATTTATAATAATAAATGTATATATGGTGATTTCTAAGACAGTTTTATTCGTGTTGTGACTGACGACAGAAGATACTGAGATAAAATTAATTGTTTCACCTGAGTTGTTGTTAGGTTTTAGCTGAGCAATCACTTCTTTACCTCCTTTTCCCCCACTTTTTTTTCTTTCTTTCATTAAACCTTTGTTTCAGATCCCTATTTCTTCCGTATAGAAGGGAGGCTTCTAGATGAGGCCTTGTTTGGTTAGTTAATGACCTCACCTGGGCAAGTTCCCACCTTATCTTTTATGTCTTTTGTGTGCACTAGACAAATAAAACAGATGGGGAACAATATTTTGAGCCAAAGAACACAGTGCAGTTGGAAATACTTGCTGCGTGTAGCCATATCCGTGTTTATTGTTGTTCTAGATAATAGATGCTAAAACACAGACTGGAAGATAGGAGACCCTAAACATACTACCTCCTTTCTCACGTCCACACCTTTGGTCCTGCTGAGATTGCTACATGAACTGCCCTTTTCTCTGCCTCTTGGGTGAAGCGGAGTTCATCTTCAAAACCTTAGCTCTGTAGCAAACCCGTTCAGATCTGCCTCTGCAGAGGTAGCTGCTACCTCTTTTCAGCAGCACACTGGGTGTAGCTCAGAGGTAGTCACCACACTGAATAATAACCATCTCTTTGCACATTTGTCTTCTCTACTAGGTTGTGAGCACCTCGGGAGCAATAGATTGTGATTATTTCACAACCGGATCCTCAGAGCCAAGCTCTAGGTAAGGCAGACACATAGTAGTCAACTCAAGTGTTTGCTGAATAAATGTGAAGTCCTGTCCTTAGTCTGAGATGATGTAGTATTTGCAACCATTGAAGCAGATGATAAAATCCTAAGCCGATCAGTGAGGCAATGTTAAGAAAAATGACTAAGGTTCTTTGTATTTACCCAAAGTGTATTGAATGCAGTTATTTTAAAGACTGGGTAAACATTTTGATTGAAATGTGTTAGCTCTGTAGAGTGGGTTGGAGGAATAAAATGGCATAATGGCTAAGAATGTGCTGTTTGAAATCAGTATACCTGGGTTAAAAAACTAGTTTTGGTGCTTACGAGATTTGTGATATTGAACCCCTCTCTTGCATCAGTTCCATTGTCTGTAAAATGAGTACAATAATGCCCACCTCACAGAGTTAATTAGAAAATTAGAAAATGTCAGCAAAATTCTCTCCATGGTTCTCAGCACATAGTAAGCAGTGGATAAATTGTCTCTCTTGTTAGTGGACCATGTGCTCCTGAGGCACAACTTTGCTGCAGAGTTGTGTGATTTTGGTCCAAAAGTTTTGTTTGTTTTCAAATGTGCCCTGGTGTGTAGCTTGTTTGTAGGTGCTAGGATCTGACCTTAGCCTCCTGCTGACTTTGAGCCCAACTTTACAGATGACACTGAGTTTCACAGGATGACAAATAACAGAGGACCCATTTTGAGTGAGAACTGGCATTTTAAGGACAGACTTTTTCACTGTTCTCCTTCGCTTTGCACTTACATCTCTCCTGTCTCTTTCCTATTGCAAGACTTTCATCATAATGCTTGAAGATGAGGATGGGAGAGTAGATGACCATATACTCATCCAAACTCTGTTCCAGACATAAGCCTTATGTCCCAGGGGCTTGACCTGGGTACAGGACTGAAACCCCGGGAGCTTCTAAAGTATAGTGTGTAAAGCAGAAATTGATAGAGAAAACTAAGTAAACAGTTGAACTAGGGTGTCAATTCCAAAGTGTTGTTGTCAGTTCTACTAGCAGAATTCTGCTGTGAGGTAACATGACGGAAACGGGGGAAAGCAGAACTGAGAAATAAGGTTAAAGGAGGATAGAATAGTGCATATGGAGAGATTCCCTGACCCATGGAGCAAAATCACCAAAAGGTAGCATGGAATAATGGAAAGGTCAGAGGCTTTGAGACCAGACAGGCTGTATGACCCTAAGGCAATCCTCTAACCCCTTTGAGCTTCATTTGTTACATCTGTAACATAGAGATACTGGTGATGGTCTTATTGATTTTCTGGAGGATTGAGGAAGAAGGTGTACCTAGAGCATCCAGCACTTTCCAGGTACTCAGCCCTCAGGCTTGGCTTTGACAGAGGAGAGAACCGTCAAGCTGCTAAACCTGACAGAGATCTCAGGAGAAAAGCAAGCTTTCCATTTCTGTAGTCTCCAGTCATCTCTTCTGATCCAGGCTAGTAAGATAGAGAATGGAAAATCAGATGAAACATTGTTGATGTTTAAGAAGAGAGTGCCGATGAGTTTAGAATTTGTAATTGTTTTGGACTGCTAACCAGAAGGTTGGTTCTGATTGGGTGCTGCTGATGTAGGCTCTGACTCAATTCCTGTCTCTAATTTGGGGTGGAAGAATGGCAAATATGGAGTCCCAGAGGAAACATTGCCCCAGGATAAAGCTGTTTTCTCCTTAGAGATCCAGTGTCCACTTTCCTGATGGAGTGAGCCACCCTAGTTTGCCTAAACTCTTTTGGAGAAACCATGCGGTTTGGTATATACTCTAATTTCCTCCATGTGCAGGAATGAGCATGATAAGTCACCAGTATTTAATCAAAGTGTATCAAGCATATGTTGTTTGAAAACGTAGTTGAGTACTTTGGACAAATGGCAGTAATTATATAGAATAGCATTATACAGATAATGTGAAATTCAGATGCTACTGATTTTACTTAATGGTGTTTAATTCCATTCTTGGGAATAAATTAAGTTTGCTTCAACCTAATTGAAGACGCTTGATTGAGGTGCTTGTCTTGACTGACTTAGTGCTCAGCTAGGTGCATATGGAAAAAGGCAAAAGAAAACGGATAGTCAACAATAAGTTTCAAGGACTTGTGTGTGTTTCAAGCAGCATTAGAGTTTTTCTTTTTTTTTTCTGAAAAACTGTTTTTACATTAGTCATTCATTTTTTTAAACTGTTTTAAATATCAGTGACTAAATATAGAAAGAGGAAACGGATATTGATAAATAAGAAATGCTCTTGATTCTTGAGAACCAAATGTTTGCTTGTTTCTCGCTTGTATTTCCAGAGTCACCTGCCAGGCTACAATTATTGGGGTTTTTAAAGGAAGGGTCTCATGTGAGAGAAACAATAAAATGAGAACATTTGATGATCAAAATTTAGCACAGTTCTTTTAATATACTGTTTCCCACTGGGTCCTGCAGGAGACATGATTGTAAATTAAGGGAAAAGCATTTAAAATATGTGTTCCCCGCACCTTTTCCCTAAGCGGGTTGTTTTCAGCTACTTTTGTACCCTGATTCATTTCCCACTCTCCCTCAATTTCACATACTTGAGTGCTGAATCTCTCTCTGCTTTTTGTTGTCTTTCTAGCAGAAGATAACTCTCCTAAATCAATAATCTGTTTTCATCTGAAATGATTTCCTCACATAAAGAAAATATCATTGAGGCATAATTATTACAGTAAGCCTCTTAACACAACTATGGAGAGAATTTTGGAGAGACTCTGGATCTGAAGATCTGTGTTTGAGTCTTGACCTGGCCACTTTTTTATGATCACTTTTGTGATCCTGGGAAAGTGACATCTTTTCTGAACCTCCGGTTTCTCTCCATGAAATGGGATAATACTTCACAGTGGTTATAAGAACGAAATGAAATAATGTCACAAAAGCAGAACTGCTTGTAAATTCCAGTTGAAAAGCTTTTAGCTTTGTTTATCCTAAAGTACAGGGACAGTGTCTCCATCGTTTTTATCCTCAGCACTTAGCAATGAGCAGGCATACAGTAGGCCCACAGAAATGTCTGTTGAAGGAGTTACTGATATCTTCACAGGTGCCTGCTTCATGTCAAGGCTTCTTTAACCATCTGTGAACTCCTCTGGGACCAATGTCAAACTTACCAGTATGCTTCTCACAAATCCTGACACTGTTCCTGGCATAACGGCAGTTGTCTCCTGAGGATTCCAGAATGAATGGGTGGGGGGGTGGGGAGGAGGTGGG
The DNA here is from genome assembly GCF_949987535.1 of Balaenoptera acutorostrata. NCBI lineage: Eukaryota > Metazoa > Chordata > Mammalia > Artiodactyla > Balaenopteridae > Balaenoptera > Balaenoptera acutorostrata. Next base: position 47,449,826 of record NC_080077.1, read on the forward strand.
CATGTTGGCAGCATGCTCTACTTCTGAGGGAAGCAAAATCTACCATGTCATATATGTTGGACCATTCTTTGTAACTATATCATTGAGCAGAGAAGTCTTTAAACTTCTCTAATGACGTGGAAACCTAGACAAGCATTCATAATGAAAGAATCATGCATAACACTGGGAATAATAAATAATCCCAAAGAGATCACAGATGTTCTATCATAAGTACTTTAATAAACTTTATAAAACTGTTTCCAGGATAAATGCATTTCCTCTAATGGCAGTAATTAGAATCTGTAATAAAACTAAACAAAGAATTGGAAGAGATCATTTATTGTGGATCAACACAGTAGCTACATTTGCCCAGCTGCATTTTCTATAGCTTTGTAAAAGACGTATGAGTCAGGGTCATGGCATATGAGAACACTGTGCTGTATTCTTTCTTTCTTTCTTTCTTTCTTTGGCTGTGTTGGGTCTTCGTTGCTGCGTGTGGGCTTTCTCTACTTGTGGCGAGCGGGGCTACTCTTTGTTGTGGTGTGCGGGCTTCTCATTGTGGTGGCTTCTCTTGTTGTGGAGCACAAGCTCTAGGGCACATGGGCTTCAGAAGTTGCAGCGTGTGGGTTCACTAGCTGTGGCTCGTGGGCTCTAGAGTGCAGGCTCCGTAGTTGTGGTGCACGGGCTTAGCTGCTCCCTGGCATGTGGGATCTTCCCGGACCAGAGCTCGAACCTGTGTCCCCTGCATTGGCAGGTGGATTCTTTTTTTTTTTTTTTTAACATCTTTATTGGAGTATAATTGCTTTACAGTGGTGTGTTAGTTTCTGCTTTATAACAAAGTGAATCAGTTATACATATACATATGTTCCCATATCTCTTCCCTCTTGAGTCTCCCTCCCTCCCACCCTCCCTATCCCACCCCTCTAGGTGGTCGCAAAGCACCAAGCTGATCTCCCTGTGCTATGCGGCTGCTTCCCACTAGCTATCTATTTTACATTTGGTAGTGTATATATGTCCATGCCACTCTCTCACTTTGTCACAGCTTACCCCTCCCCTTCCCCATATCCTCAAGTCCATTCTCTAGTAGGTCTGTGTGTTTATTCCCTTCTTGCCCCTAGGTTCTTCATGACCTTTTTTTTTTTTCTTAGATTCGATATATATGTGTTAGCATGCTAGCATGTTAGGTATTTGTTTTTCTCTTTCTGACTTACTTCACTCTGTGTGACAGACTCTAGGTCCATCCACCTCACTACAAATAACTCAATTTCGTTTCTTGTTATGGCTGAGTAATATTCCATTGTATATATGTGCCACATCTTCTTTATCCATTCATCTGTCGATGGAGACTTAGGTTGCTTCCATGTCCTGGCTATTGTAAATAGTGCTGCAATGAACATTGTGGTACATGACTCTTTCTGAATTATGCTTTTCTCAGGGTATATGCCCAGTAGTGGGATTGCTGGGTTGTATGGTAGTTCTATTTTTAGTTTTTTAAGGAACCTCCATACTGTTCTCCGTAGTGGCTGTATCAATATACATTCCCACCAATAGTGCAAGAGGGTTCCCTTTTCTCCACACCCTCTCCAGCATTTATTGTTTGTAGATTATTTGATGATGGCCATTCTGACCGGTGTGAGATGATATCTCATTATAGTTTTGATTTGCATTTCTCTAATGATTAATGATGTTGAGCATTCTTTCATGTGTTTGTTGGCAATCTGTATATCTTCTTTGGAGAAATGTCTGTTTAGGTCTTCTGCCCATTTTTGGATTGGGTTGTTTGTTTTTTTGTTATTGAGCTGCATGAGCTGCTTGTAAATTTTGGAGATTAAACCTTTGTCAGTTGCTTCATTTGCAAATATTTTCTCCCATTCTGAGTGTTGTCTTTTTGTCTTGTTTATGGTTTCCTTTGCTGTGCAAAAGCTTTTAAGTTTCATTAGGTCCCATTTGTTTATTTTTGTTTTTATTTCCATTTCTCTAGGAGGTGGGTCAAAAAGGATCTTGCTGTGATTTATGTCATAGAGTGTTCTGGCTATGTTTTCCTCTAAGAGTTTGATAGTGTCTGGCCTTACATTTAGGTCTTTAATCCATTTTGAGTTTATTTTTGTGTATAGTGTTAGGGAGTGTTCTAATTTCATTCTTTTACATGTAGCTGTCCCGTTTTCTCAGCACCACTTATTGAAGAGGCTGTCTTTTCTCCACTGTATATTCTTGCCTCCTTTATCAACGATAAGGTGACCATATGTGCATGGGTTTATCTCTGGGCTTTCTATCCTGTTCCATTGATCTATATTTCTGTTTTTGTTCCAGTACCATACTGTCTTGATTACTGTAGCTTTGTAGTATAGTCTGAAGTCAGGGAGCCTGATTCCTCCAGCTCCATTTTTCTTTCTCAAGATTGCTTTGGCTATCTGGGGTCTTTTGCGTTTCCATACAAATTGTGAAATTTTCTGTTCTAGTTCTGTGAAAAATGCCAGTGGTAGTTTGATAGGGATTGCATTGAATCTGTAGATTGCTTTGGGTAGTAGAATCATTTTCACAATGTTGATTCTTCCAATCCAAGAACATGGTATATCTCTCCATCTATTTGTATCATCTTTAATTTCTTTCATCAGTGTCTTATAAATTTCTGCCTACAGGTCTTTTGTCTCCTTAGGTAGGTTTATTCCTAGATATTTTATTCTTTCTGTTGCAGTGGTAAATGGGAGTGTTTTCTTAATTTCACTTTCAGATTTTTCATCATTAGTGTATAGGAATGCTAGAGATTTCTGTGCATTAATTTTGTATCCTGCTACTTTACCAAATTCATTGATTAGCTCTAGTAGTTTTCTGGTGGCATCTTTAGGATTCTCTATGTATAGTATCATGTCATCTGCAAACAGTGACAGCTTTACTTCTTCTTTTCCAATTTGGATTCCTTTTGTTTCTTTTTCTTCTCTGATTGCTGTGGCTAAAACTTCCAAAACTATGTTGAATAATAGTGGTGAGAGTGGGCAACCTTGTCTTTTTTTTTTTTTTTTTAATATTCTCCATAAATAGTTGGATGCTGGGGTCATATTTTATTTATTTTTATTTACTTATTATTTTATTTATTTATTTATGGCTGTGTTGGGTCTTCGTTTCCGTGCGAGGGCTTTCTCTAGTTGTGGCAAGCGGGGGCCACTCTTCATCGCGGTGCGCGGGCCTCTCATTATCACAGCCTCTCTTGTTGCGGAGCACAGGCTCCAGACGCGCAGGCTCAGCAATTGTGGCTCACGGGCCCAGCTGCTCCGCGGCATGTGGGATCTTCCCAGACCAGGGCTCGAACCTGTGTCCCCTGCATTGGCAGGCAGATTCTCAACCACTGTGCCACCAGGGAAGCCCGGCAACCTTGTCTTGTTCCTGATCTTAGTGGAAATGGTTTCAGTTTTTCACCACTGAGGACGATGTTGGCTGTGGGTTTGTCATATATGGCCTTTATTATGTTGAGGAAAGTTCCCTGTATGCCTACTTTCTGCACGGTTTTTATCATAAATGGGTGTTGAATTTTGTCAAAAGCTTTCTCTGCATGTATTGAGATGATCATATGGTTTTTCTCCTTCAATTTGTTAATGTGGTGTATCACATTGATTGATTTGCGTATATTGAAGAATCCTTGCATTCCTGGGATAAACCACACTTGATCGTGGTGTATGATCCTTTTAATGTGCTGTTGGGTTCTGTTTGCTAGTATTTTGTTGAGGATTTTTGCATCTATATTCATCAGTGTTATTGGCCTGTAGTTTTCTTTCTTTGTGACACCTTTGTCTGGTTTTGGTATGAGGGTAATGGTGGCCTCTTAGAATGAGTTTGGGAGTGTTCCTCCCTCTTCTGTACTTTGGAAGAGTTTGAGAAGCATAGGTGTTAGCTCTTCTCTAAATGTTTGATAGAATTCGCCTGTGAAGCCATCTGGTCCTGGGCTTTTGTTTGTTGGAAGATTTTTAATCGCAGTTTCAATTTCATTGCTTGTGATTGGTCTGTTCATATTTTCCATTTCTTCCTGGTTCAGTCTCAGGTGGTTGAGCATTTCTAAGAATTTGTCCATTTCTTCCAGGTTGTCCATTTTATTGGCAAAGAGTTGCTTTTAGTAATCTCTCATGATCCTTTGTATTTCTGCAGTGTCCGTTGTTACTTCTCCTTTTTCATTTCTAATTCTATTGATTTGAGTCTTCTCCCTTTTTTTCTTGATAAGTCTGGCTAATGGCTTATCAATTTTGTTTATCTTCTCAAAGAACCAGCTTTTAGTTTTATTGATCTTTGCTATCATTTCCTTCATTTCTTTTTCATTTATTTCTGATCTGATCTTTATGATTTCTTTCTTTCTGTTAACTTTGGGTTTTTTTTGTTTTTCTTTCTCTAATTGCTTTAGGTGTAAGGTTAGGTTGTTTGTTTGAGATGTTTCCTGTTTCTTAAGGTAGGATTGTATTGCTATAGATTTCCCTCTTAGAACTGCTTCTGCTGCATCCCATAGGTTTTGAGTTGTCGTGTTTTCATTGTCATTTGTTTCTAGGTATTTTTTTATTTCGTCTTTGATTTCTTCAGTGATCTCTTAGTTATTAAGTAGTGTATTGTTTAGCCTCCATGTGCTTGTATTTCTTACAAATTTTTTCCTGTAATTGATATCTAGTCTCATAGCATTGTGGTCAGAAAAGATACCTCATACAATTTCAATTTTCTTAAATTTACCAAGGCTTGATTTGTGACCCAAGATATGATCTATCCTGGAGAATGTTCCATGAGCACTTGAGAAGAATGTGTATTCTGTTGTTTTTGGATGGAATGTCCTATAAATATCAATTAAGTCCATCTTGTTTAATGTATCATTTAAAGCTTGTGTTTCCTTATTTATTTTCATTTTGGATGATCTGTCCATTGGTGAACGTAGGCTGTTAAAGTCCCCTACTATGATTGTGTTACTGTCGATTTCCCCTTTTATGGCTGTTAGTATTTGCCATATGTATTGAGGTGCTCCTATGTTGGGTGCGTAAATATTTACAATTGTTATATCTTCTTCTTGGGTCAATCCCTTGATCATTATATAGTGTCCTTCATTGCCTCTTGTAATAGTCTTTATTTTAAAGTCTATTTTGTCTGATATGAGAATTACTACTCCAGCTTTCTTTTGATTTTTATTTGTATGGAATATCTTTTTCCATCCCCTCAGTTTCAGTCTGTATGTGTCCCTAGGTCTGAAGTTGGTCTCTTATAGAGAGCATATATAAGGGTCTTGTTTCTGTATCCATTCAGCCAGTCTATGTCTTTTGGTTGGAGCATTTAATCCATTTACATTTAAGGTTGTTATCGATATGTATGTTCCTATTCCCATTTTCTTAATTGTTTTGGGTTTGTTATTGTAGGTCTTTTCCTTCTCTTGGGTTTCTTGCCTAGAGAAGTTCCTTTAGCATTTGCTGTTAAGCTGCTTTGGTGGTGCTGAATTCTCTTAGCTTTTGCTTGTCTGTAAAGCTTTTAATTTCTCCATCAAATCTGAATGAGATCCTTGCTAGGTAGAGTAATCTTGGTTGTAGGTTTTTCTCCTTCATCACTTTAAATATGTCCTGCCACTCCCTTCTGACTTGCAGAGTTTCTGCTGAAAGATCAGCTGTTAACCTTATGGGGATTCCCTTGTGTGTTATTTGTTGTTTTTCCCTTGCTGCTTTTAATATGTTTTCTTTGTATTTAATTTTTGATAATTTGATTAATATGTGTCTTGGCGTGTTTCTCCTTGGATTTATCCTGTATGGGACTCTCTGTGCCTCCTGGACTTGATTAACTATTTCCTTTCCCATATTAGGGAAGTTTTCAACTATAATCTCTTCAAATATTTTCTCAGTCACTTTCTTTTTCTCTTCTTCTTCTGGGACCCCTATAATTCGAATGTTGGTGTGTTTAATGTTGTCCCAGAGGTCTCTGAGACTGTCCTCAGTTCTTTTCATTCTTTTTTCTTTATTCTGCTCTGCAGTAGTTATTTCCACTATTTTATCTTCCAGGTCACTTATCCATTCTTCTGCCTCAGTTATTCTGCTATTGATTCCTTCTAGAGAATTTTTAATTTCATTTATTGTGTTGTTCATCACTGTTTGTTTGCTCTTTAGTTCTTCTAGGTCCTTGTTAAACGTTTCTTGTATTTTCTCTATTCTATTTCCAAGATTTTAGATCATCTTTACTATCATTATTCTGAATTCTTTTTCAGGTAGACTGCCTGTTTCCTCTTCATTTGTTAGGTGTGGTGGGTTTTTACCTTGCTCCTTCATCTTCTGTGTTTTTTTCTGTCTTCTCATTTTGCTTAACTTACTGTGTTTGGGGTCTCCTTTTCGCAAGCTGCAGATTCGTAGTACCCATTGTTTTTGGTGTCTGCTCCCAGTGGCTAAGGTTGGTTCAGTGGGTTGTGTAGGCTTCCTGGTGGAGGGGACTAGTGCCTGTGTTCTGGTGGATGAGGCTGGATCTTGTCTTTCTGGTGGGCAGGTCCACGTCTGGTGGTGTGTTTTGGGGTGTCTGTGGCCTTATTATGATTTTAGGCAGCGTCTCTGCTAATGGATGGGGCTGTGTTCCTGTCTTGCTAGTTGTTTGGCATAGGGTGTCCAGCACTGTAGCTTGCTGGTCGTTGAGTGAAGGTGGGTCTTGGCATTGAGATGGAGATATTTGGGAGACTTTTGCCGTTTGATATTACGTGGACCTGGGAGGTCTCTTGTGGACCAGTGTCCTGAAGTTGGCTCTCCCACCTCAGAGGCACAGCCCTGATGCCTGGCTGGAGCACCAAGAGCCTTGCATCCACACAGCTCAGAATAAAAGCGAGAAAAAATAGAAAGAAAGAAAGAAATAAAATAAAATAAAATAAAATAAAGTTATTAAAATAAAAAATAAAAAATAATTATTAAGAAAAAATTTTAAACAGTAAAAAAAAAAAAACAAAAAATGGACGGACAGAACCCTAGGACAAATGGTAAAAGCAAAGCTATACAGACAAAATCACACACAGAAGCATACACATACACACTCACAAAAAGAGAAAAAGGGAAAAAAAAAAAATCTTTGCTCCCAAAGTCCACCTCCTCAATTTGGGATGATTCGTTGTCTATTCAGGTATTCCACAGATGCAGGTACATCAAGTTGTTTGTGGAGCTTTAATCCGCTGCTCCTGAGGCTGCTGGGAGTAATTTCCCTTTCTGTTCTTTGTTCGCACAGCTCCTGGGGTTCAGCTTTGGATTTGGCCCTGCCTCTGCGTGTAGGTCACCTGAGGGCATCTGTTCTTTGCTCACACAGGACGGGGTTAAAGGAGCAGCTGCTTCGGGGGCTCTGGCTCACTCAGGCCGCGGGGAGGGAGGGGTACGGATGCGGGGTGAGCCTGTGGCAGCAGAGGCCGGCGTGACGTTGCACCAGCCTGAGGCGCACCGTGCGTTCTCCCGGGGAAGTTGTCCCTGGATCCCGGGACCCTGGCAGTGGTGGGCTGCATAGGCTCCCGGGAGGGGCGGTGTGGAGAGTGACCTGTGCTCGCACACAGGCTTCTTGGTGGTGGCAGCAGCAGCCTTAGCGTCCCATGCCCGTCTCTGGGGTCCGCGCTGATAGCCGCGGCTCACGCCCGTCTCTGGAGCTCGTTTAGGCGGCGCTCCCCTCTCCTCACGCACCAGGAAACAAAGAGGCAAGAAAAAGTCTCTTGCCTCTTCGGCAGCTCCAGACTTTTTCCCGGATTCCCCCCCCCCACTAGCTGTGGTGCAAATCCCCTTCAGGCTGTGTTCACGCTGCCAACCCCAGTCCTCTCCCTGGGATCCGACCGAAGCCCGAGCCTCAGCTCCCAGCCCCGCCCGCCCCGGCGGCTGAGCAGACAAGCCTCTTGGGCTGGTGAGTGGTGGTCGGCACAGATCCTCTGTGCAGGAACCTCTCCGCTTTGCCCTCCTCACCCCTGTGGCTGCGCTCTCCTCCGTGGCTCCGAAGCTTCCTGCCTCCGCCACCCACAGTCTCCGCCCGCGAAGGGGCTTCCTAGTGTGTGGAAACCTTTCCTCCTTCTCAGCTCCCGCCCACTGGTGCAGGTCCCGTCCATATTCTTTTGTCTCTGTTTTTTCTTTTTTCTTTTGCCCTACCCAGGTACGTGGGGAGTTTCTTGCCTTTTGGGAGGTCTGAGGTCTTCTGACAGGTGGATTCTTAACCACTATACCACCAGGGAAGTCCTGTGCTGTATTCTTAAACCAGACCCTGTACAGCTCACCTAATCATTTTTGTTTCTGTGTTGGCCTAAAGTCCAGAGCAGTGGACTAGAGATAGGGGTTCCAATTCTTATTCTGCCATTAATTTATAAAGTGAAGAAAAGCAAGTCAATTAATGCCTCTGTGCCTTAATTACCTATACTCTAAAATGGGTATTATAATATACTTGCCTTACCTACCTCTCAGGATGGCTGTGAGGATTAAATGAAGGATTATAAGAAAGTGCTGGAAAATAAACAAAAATATCTCTTTACCCAGACATTTGGCAATGATTCTGGGTATAGCAATCGCCAATTACAAGCCTAAATGGTTTCTTTCATAATCTTCAATGAAGATATTCCAACTGCCAAGCCTTCAATTTCTGTTGCTATGTTTTCTCTCCTGATAACCATGTTGTTTCAGTGTTATAATCTTTATAAATCTATTGTGAAAATCAGCTGATGGCTAACCCTTGTGAAAGTTGGAGGTTTGGCTGTTGAAAACCGTAATAATAATGTTTGTTTAGTTTTTTACGTAACTCATTTAAAGTTTTCAATCTCCTGGCAAAGAAAGTGCCTGTCTTGTTTATTATTTTATCTTCATTTTCTAGCGTAGGGCTGGGTATATAGTCTGTGCCTAATAATATTTATGAAATAAATGAATGATTTAACTCTATATTATTGAGTGATTTTTCCAAAAGAGTATTTTAAGCACACTACCGGTTTCTTTGACAAATTAACAGTTAACTTAGGAAGAAAAATGTTTTGAGTAGATGTGATCAGCCATCAGATAAATATTCAAATCATTAGGTTAAGAACCAAATACATGAGCTACTAATTTGATGGATATTGTCTGAGCTCAGGTTCCATGGTGGGCAGACCAAGAAGACCTGGAGCTGAAACCCAGTGACCTCAGGTGGAGCCGTGGCTCATAGGTGGAGTGTCTGGGGACACATGAGCTCACAAAAGTTACTATTTTTTCTCTTTTATTTTTTCCTTATTAGTAGAATAACTTTTTCACAAAGGCTTAACAAATGTATTTGTACATTAAATGGATTTTTGATGTAAGACTTCATTTATTCAACACATTTTCAAGTGCCTTTTATTTATCAGGAGTTGGGCTATACGTTCAAGTTTAAAGGTGACGAAGAAAGACCTACTTCCTGCCCTTGTGGGTCTTATTGTAAGCTGATGATGCAGACACATAAACAAGCAAGTATGGCTTTGTGATAAGGACCATGGGAACACATAACAGGGTTACCTTAGAGATTAGGGTGGGAGAGAGGGTCAAAATAGGCTTTATAGAGGAGATGCTGTCTAAGCAGAAAATGCAGAAAAAAGATTTCCAGGAGGTATGAAAGGTGAACAAACAGTAGGGCTGGTCCATGGAGTTGGGGGAGGTGAGTTGTGCAAGAAATATTCCTTAGGAGTCACGTGGGGTAGGTCACACAGGGCCTTGAAAGCAGTGTTAGAGTTTAGATTTCATCATAAGACCAATCTCAAGCTCTTGTAGGAGTTTAAGCAGGTGGGTGATCAGATCAAGTTAGTTCTTTAAAGATTCTCCTGGCAGGTAGTACAGATAATGCACTGGAGGGTGAGACTAAAGGGAAAGCTGTTGTAGTCACACAGGAAGGGAGGATTAGGGTTGGAACTGGGGTACTGGCAGAGAAGCAGATGAATTTGAGAGAGCTCAAGGGATTGAATTTAAGGGTTACCGCAAATCTTTGCCAGGGATATGGCTGTGGATCTTAGTATAATGCAAGAGGGACCATGGGACTAGGGTTTACAAGGCCATAAAAACTCACAAAGAGCAAGCTGTGTGATCTGTGAGGACAGACCCTCTGCAAGGCCACCTTCACGAGTATACAAGCTGTGCAGTCACACAGAGCCTTAGAAAGGCAATGCACTTTTAATGGTTTAATGCTCTATTGTCGCCATTTTGAAATGCTTCATAGGTTTTGAACTGGGTCCCCCAACTTATATAGCTGGTCTGGACATTACCACTGCGGTTACAATATGGTGGGTGTTCATAAAAAATCAGTTGAATGAAGGAATTCTTCTGTTTGTAGTAAACACCAGCAGTCAGCTTAGGAGTCACGAGGCAAGCAGGCAGTAGCGGGCTCCGCAAGGCAAACAGCTCCTTAACACCGGCCAGGTCTCCTGTGTCCTGCTGCGGGAGGGTAGAGAGGTCTGGAAAGTGTGTGCTGGCAGCTAAAGCCGAGCAGTCACGCCTCAGGGATTTCTAAGTTGGGTCTGCCTATCCAGCCAGCTGATTCACCTTCTTAGGTCATCTTTTCAATTACTTCTAGACACCAGTCTTTATTGAATACTTATTTAGATTATCCAGCAGTGATTTCTTTTTCCTACTGTGTTGACTTCTAGTTTTTTATATAGGTTACTGAGATCATCTCTGAATCCTTGATTTTCTTTTGTCTTCTTTTCCATGCCAAGCACCATGTCACTGCGTTCAAGTGGCATGCTGTATAATTATTTTTAGATCAAGTATAGTTACTGCTTCGATTGCTGAGAGCAAATTGTATACTGTATATCCTGTAAGTCTGTTGTTAGATTTAGGTATAATAGAATTATTTTAATCTCTCTTCATGTTAACTCTTGAATTTTTCTCTTCTATATGTTTTCTTGCAGCCACCTCAGTCACAGTCTTCATTGACACGTATCCTTCTGAAGAATCTTATTCCTTCCAGGCCCTTTCTACTTCAAACATTGCTGAAGGCCAGTCACTGGTTAAACTTGGTGTCTTAGTCCGTTTGAGCTGCTATAACAGAAATACCATTGCCTAGGTGCCTTGTAAACAATAGAAATTTATTTCTCACAGTTCTGGAGGCTGGGAAGTCCGAGATCAAAGTGCTTGCAGATTCAGTGTCTGCTTCCTGCTTCCTGGTTTCAGTTCTCACTGAGTCTTCACGTGACAGAAGGGGACAAGCAAGCTCTCTGAAGGCCCTTTTAAAGGGTACTAATCCCATTCATGGGGGCTCAGCCCTCATGACCAAATTATCTTCAAGAAACCCCACTCCTACTATGGTCACATATTGGGGGTTAGGATTTCATCATATGAATTTGGGGGCAGACACAAACATTCAGTCCACTTGGTAATTAAGAAGCTAAATAATGCCTTCATCTCACTTTTTTTAAAATTATTTATTTATTTATTTATTTATTTATTTTTGGCTGTGTTGGGTCTTCGTTTCTGTGCGAGGGCTTTCTCTAGTTGCGGCAAGCGGGGGCCACTCTTCATCGCGGTGCGCGGGCCTCTCACTATCGCGGCCTCTCTTGTTGCGGAGCATAGGCTCCAGACGCGCAGGCTCAGTAGTTGTGGTTCACGGGCCTAGTTGCTCCGCGGCATGTGGGATCTTCCCAGACCAGGGCTCGAACCCGTGTCCCCTGCATTGGCAGGCAGATTCTCAACCACTGCGCCACCAGGGAAGCCCCTTCACCTCACTTTTAGAACCTGGTAGGTGGGGACCCAAAATGGAAAAGCAAGGACTTGGGAGTCACTGAAATCTTGGTTTGAATTCTAGTTCTGCCAGCATAAGTTGTGTTAATTTGGGCAGGTTATTTAATTTATTTGACCCTCAGTCTCTTTATCTGCAAAAAAGGGATAATAATGCCTATCTTGCAGGGCAATCTAGAAGAATAATTATGTTAATGTATAAACAAAGTCCAGTATACAATAGGAACTCAACAATGACATGTACTCTGCAAAATATATTCTGGAGTTTCTTCTTAAACCTTCTGTAACTCAAGGAAGACATGAAATATTCTCATTGTGTACAAGGGAAGCAAGAGAATTCTATTTATTTTTATCTACCTATTTGTCTATCCATCTATGTTTTATGTATATAATTTGATTTCTAAAGGTTACCTGCAGTATTTTCTCTTCTTTCATAAGGAAGGAGGACTCTACTTCAACTTTTTGAGAATTTTTGAATCTACATAAAAGTTCTGGTGTAATAAGCACTGATATACTTTTTCCTGAGGTTCATCAATTTTAATATTAATCAATTGTTAATAATCACTAATAAAATCTATTGTATACAGGCACTTTTTTGTTGAACCATCTGAAAGTAGTTGAAGACATCATAACCCTTCACCCTTAAATACTTCAGCACGTATCTCTTAAGCATAAGAACATTTTCCTATATAACCACACTATATCACACCTAAGAAATTTAATATAAAAAAAGCCTTCCTTTATTTTTGTTCATTCCCATCCCTCCAGCAAAGCAAGTCATTAAGAATTCTTGTCAGTCCTGGTGTTAGTTTCAATTCAGAGACAAATGTTCTCTGAAAGAGAGGGCAGCTTGGTTCTTGGAAGTTAGACCTCAGTCGATTGTTAAAAGTATGAACTAGCAGAGTGGAGACCCAATTCCTAACATATTTACGCTTATGTGTCTAACTCTTCTACTGAAGGCTATGCTTTATCCAGACTAGTTTTGTCCTTCCTTGGCGTCTCTTTACTTATCATGCTCACTTGTATCTCCCTCTTCCATTCCTGATTCTAAGGCCTTTCTTTTTCCACCTGTGGGAATTCTACGACACCCTCAGGTTTCACCTTGTCCGTGGACTTCCCTGAAGACAACAGCCCACACCTGTCAGCCTTCTCTGAATTGTTGCAGTACCCCTTGTATGCATCAATTTATTGAGCATTGTCTTACCTTGTTGTTCTCCAATTGTTTTATATGATTTTTATGAAACAAGATTTAGGCTCCATAAGGGCAAGGTCTTTGAGAACATAATAGGTGCTTGACAAATATGTGTTAATTGATGGTTTTATTTATAGCTGTGTACGTCTTTGAGTAACAATAGCATTGAGCTGACTCAGTGTCTTTTAACTCAATAGCATCCAGCCTTTGTCAACAAAAAATGTTTTTGCAACTAACACGCTTGCCATCAGTTACAGTCACAGTTGCTTTGGATTATTGGCTTGTCTTTGTCAAAGGGTACAGACCCATCATTTGAGTCAAGATCAGTAGAGGCATTTTCATTTAGGCAGAGGTTTCAAAGCCAGCCGGATGTCAGGTACCAGGATATTATTCAGACTGCTATGTGGCCAGAATGATTCAGATGTTTAAGTAATTGAAATAACTGCAGTGTCACATGGTTTGCTTTGTTATTTCAACAGTATTATTGTTTGACTTGTAGAAAAAGCAGTTGTGTGCTCCTCCAACTCCTTTCTTTCTGGAATCTGTATTGTATAAAGTATGAATTGATATTTTAATTGATTCAATTGGCTGTATTGGATCTGTTAACAGACATGATAAGTTTCCTAAAATTCTAGATTTTAGTTAATCATTTCTTAAAACTTTTAATAAGCCTTGTTTCCCCTTTTATGGAAACTGGGATAATTTTAGATAATTTGTATTTTTTTCTAAAATGCTAAGTAAATTTTCAGTCTCTCCAAATAGGACAATTCGTTTAGTCATAAAATTACTCCATTTTGGCTATGTAATTTTGGTTTAAGTAAGAGCAGGAGGTTCTCTTTAACTTAGTTTTTTTTTTTTTAAAGTATAGTGTCTGGACTGGGTCCTATCTGTAGACATTCAGATTTTTAATTGCTGCAGGGTGCGGCTCAGTCATCGGTACATTGTTGTTGTTGTTTTTTTAAATTAATTTATTAATTTATTTATTTTTGGCTGTGTTGGGTCTTCGTTTCTGTGCCAGGGCTTTCTCTAGTTGCGGCGAGCGGGGGCCACTCTTCATCGCGGTGCACGGACCTCTCACTATCGCGGCCTCTCTTGTTGCGGAGCACAGGCTCCAGACGCGCAGGCTCAGTAATTGTGGCTCATGGGCCCAGTTGCTCTGCGGCATGTGGGATTTTCCCAGACCAGGGCTCGAACCCGTGTCCGCTGTATTGGCAGGTGGATTCTCAACCACTGCACCACCAGGGAAGCCCAACTTAGTATATTTTTAAGTGTGCTTTTGACTGGAGCTTGTTATTATTCTCCAAGTTCTGATGCTCTTTTGATTGATGTATTTCCAGATTCCACAAATAAATCAATTCTCTGGAATTGAGTCTTCACCTCTTAGCAGTTTTCAGGGGGTGCTTGTCCTGGTCTCGCCCTCCCAGTGCTGTGGCAGGTGGATGTTTTGGTCACCGGGTGACTGCCCTGGGGCTGGACCTCCTTGCTGAAGACCTTCCCCCACTCTTGTGTTCTGAATTGAGGAAATCTGCTCTGTTCTGCACACATGCACTCAATGTTTAAACATACAAATGACGTTTTAGCTTTTTCTATACACCCACCTAAATTCAAATTCCACTGAATTTAGTATCAATAGAAGCAAAGCAAAACAAATACTATGGTTTAAAGCCAGTCCAATTCATTAATTTGTCTTCTCTGACAGTCACAATAATCAGTTTGACTGAAATGTTCATGGTTCAACCACTTTTTTTTTTTTTAAAGATTTATTTATTGATTGATTGATTGCTATGTTGGGTCTTCGTTTCTGTGCGAGGGCTTTCTCCAGCTGTGGCAAGCGGGGGCCACTCTTCATTGCGGTGCGCGGGCCTCTCACTATCGCAGCCTCTCTTGTTGCGGAGCACAGGCTCCAGATGCGCAGGCTCAGTAGCTGTGGCTCACAGGCCTAGTTGCTCCGTGGCATGTGGGATCGTCCCAGACCAGGGCTCGAACCCGTGTCCCCTGCATTAGCAGGCAGATTCTCAACCACTGCGCCACCAGGGAAACCTGTGGTTCAACCACTTTTGAGGACATACTTCTATAGAACTTCATTGTAATAAGTTTAGAAAGGTAGACTAAGGTGGCTCAGTCTATTATAATATGATGCTTTCTCATAACTTACCATTATTTATATTTATCTATTTTAAACTTCATTTAGATGCCAACTCAATTTGTTTTAATATTTGATAACTTATAGGACTGTGTTTTGGAATGGACACAATTGTTAGTCAGGTAAATGTCAAACTTGTTTCCTCCTGAATCTTTGTCCTATGTGACTTCATTTTTACTTTGATGCTAATGCCAGGGAGTGATAAAAATCCATTTACATACCTCTTTGGGGATGTCAGCTTTCATGCTGAAAGCTGTTCCTGTAACACTTAAATACATAAATTGTGGTGAACAGTTTATATGATGTGAGCAGCTAGCTTTTAAAAATTCCTCAGAATGTTTTGGTATTGAATTTAGATTCAAATAAGACATATTGGGTAAAAGAAAATGGAAATAAATAAGGTTTAAAATAATCAAGATTTACTGAACAACTGTACTTTAATACAAGGTAAAATAAAAAAGAATGTTAATATGTTATTTTTTTGAAGATTATTTAAAAATTGTCCATTTCTTATTTCTCTTACCCTCCTTTACACTTTCTGGCCTTTTCCAAGTCACTTTCATTGGAAAAGCCATTTATTTCTTAGAACAACCTACTATGTATGAGTATTTAGCTAAGGATTGAAACATGGATATTCTTACAGTACCAAAATTATTTTTTTCTCTCTCTCTCTCTTGCCTTCCTGTCTCAAATGCCTGGAAAAATAGTCTATTCCTTGAACTAGGTCCTGAAGAATGTTTTTTTGGTTTTGTTTTTTAATCAGAACCATTTCCCATAGCATGATTCTTTATACTTATCTTAAATTCTTTTACTCTAGTTTCAGAGAAAATAAATTTAAGGGGGCTAAAATCTCTCATGGTCTCTTATCAAGTTGAAACCTTCTAAATTCTAATTTCAGTCTTCAGAATACATTCTCTTTTTTCTAAGTAGCCTGTGGGTTGATGTTCCTTCCATAATTTTCACTTTTTTTTTAAATTTAATTTTTATTTATTTATTTATTTTTGGCTGTGTTGGGTCTTCGTTTCTGTGCTAGGGCTTTCTCTAGTTGTGGCAAGTGGGGGCCACTCTTCATCGCGGTGCGCGGGCCTCTCACTATCGCGGCCTCTCTTGTTGCGGAGCACAGGCTCCAAACGCGCAGGCTCAGTAGTTGTGGCTCACGGGCCCAGTTGCTCCGCAGCATGTGGGATCTTCCCGGACCAGGGCTCGAACCCTTGTCCCCTGCATTGGCAGGCAGATTCTCAACCACTGTGCCACCAGGGAAGCCCAATTTTCACTCTTATTTCATTAATTTTGGGTTTTTCTCACTCAGCGCCCCACCCCCCCGCGATGACAGATGTGTCCATATTGTCATCTTCCTCATCATTCTCCTCCTCATCATCTGAATCACTTCTTACCAAGACCTACATACTCGACAGGGTTTTAGGCCCTCCCTGTGCAGCATGTGCTATACTTACAGCAACCTACAAGGTTTTATAGATGAGGAAACTGAAGCTAAGATTGTGTGGCAGGCAGAATAGTGGCCCCAAAGTTGCCCACACTCTAATATCCAGAACTGTGAATATGTGTTACCTTACATGGTAAAAGGGACTTTGCAGATGTGATTAAGGTTCAGAATTTGAGATGGGGAAATTATCTGGGATTATCTGGGTGAGTCCAATCTAATCACATGAATCTTTAAATACAGAGAACTTTTCCTGGTGGGATTAGAGAGAATTGTGCTGGAGGAGGAAGGTTGCTGGGTTTGAAGATGAAGGCATGGGCCATGAGGAAAAAATACAGGCAGTCTCTAGAAGCTGGGAAAGGCAGGGAAACTGATTTTCCCTAGAGCTTCCAGAAGGAACACAGACCTTCCAACATCTTAGTTTTATTCTAGTGAGACTCATGTCAGACGTCTGCCCTCCAGAATTACAAGATGATACATTTGTATTGTTTAAGCCACTAAATTTGTGCTAACTTGTTATGGCAGCAATAGAAAACAAATGGATAGATTAAGTCACTTGTTTATGGTCACTTGTGTATGGGAGGGTCACATGTTTATGGGGGGGTATACTATTTTATTAACATTTAAATTTCACCATTAAACATTGAGCTCAAGTATATGCTGGCCATATGTTCAGAATTTTAAAATAAAGATAAATGGACAGACAGCTTTAAGGGTGCAATGTATTTAATATTACACAATATATTCAGCAGTTAGAGAAAATCTAGGGGGTGGTACCTTTATACACTTTGTAGCACAAGTATAGGGACAAGCCCTACAAATGGAGGAAAAACGTGCTATTCAGGACTAAACAGAGGTCCTTGGTTGCTGACAGAATCTCCCCTTGACTTCCAACTTGAGACAAACCGAGGAGTCAGTATACAAAACCCACTGAATTCAGGACAAACAGTAACAGGATAGATTGGTAAGAGCCAATTTGAGTTGTAGGGGCCAGTCTGAAGGGAGCAGGCTGGAAATGTTGCAGCTCAAGTCCAGGATCTATAGATTAGAGCAGCAGTCTAGAGATAGAATGGTTACTGCATTCTTCTAAGCAAGTTCCTAAGGTGCTTTTTCCCAAACAGGGTGGTCACACAACTTTTTAATTGTTGGAGCCAAAACGTCATTGCTCGTGGATCTATCTGGCCTTCCTCCATGACATGCTGCTCTTGGTAGCCAGGACAGAGAACAGCTAGTTCTCTCAGCACATTGACTCTAAGCAAATCTTCTTCCATCATTCTTCTTTCCAGCCTCTGGGCTGCTAATTCATCTGTGCTCTTCAATATCTAGCCCAGTGTACAATTCTTAATAGAACCCAGGTTATGAATGACAGTAGGAAAATTCACATAATCTATGTGAATAACCTATAGCACTCTATTAGCAATGAGTTTGAAAAGCAAGAGATGCAAATTGAAAAACTTTAGAAGAACTTTTATCTCTTTTGTGGTATTTGCTAACAAGAAAAAGACCTTTGGTTCAACATTGTTACAAGAAAAGGTACATTCCATTCTGTTAGAATACATTCCAGCTTAAAATTACAAGTTAATTTAGTATCCAGTTTGTGTCACAGGCTGTAGCTAAATTTCATACCCACACACCATTTCGCCACTCTCCTTATTTCACTGTCTCTCTATTGTTCTATATAGAGAGGAAAAACAAAGAAAGTGATTTGTAAATACTGACTAAACAAAGGACACTTTAGAAAGGATTCTAAGAATTCCTTGTACTTGTATTACCATTACACTGAAGTTACCTTCTAAAGAGGCAAAGATTGAAGCTGAAAACATTCCAGCAGCATGCACACCTTGAGAAACTGCAGTGCTGCAAGTTAAGATTCAGGACAGAAAATAGCAGTAGAGTAGTAGAAAGAAGAAAGTGATTAGATGACTGAAATTATTTTAAAATAGTACTGAACATCTTGTTTTGTACAAAAATTTACGGAATAAAGTCTCTTCCTTTCCACTGTGGCAATGCCTGAAAATTATGTCTGAAAGCTGAATAATAAGCTTTGAGGTAAAGGATTAACAAATTCATAAATATCAAACAGCTTTTCTTCTCTAAGCATAAAGATTGCTAAATACTGGAATGGAATACTAAAGGAAATCGTGAACTACCTATTTATTTAAGAGTACTTTTAAACAGTATGTGTTCTTTATCCATCAGTGATTATTAAAATAAGGCCAGTTCTCAATCTGGGAGAGCGGCTTTACCGAATCCTCAAGGTTTAATTTTTGTTGAATTATTCCATGACCACTTGTGGTAGGTACTGCCATCTTCCTGCGGCCTGACCTTGAGAACTGAGGAGGTTCCTTTAGATACAAAGGCATCCTCCTATCAGCATAAAGCTTTAAGGATAGCAAAGTATTAAAAAGAGTCAACTATCTTATTAAAAAAAAATTTATGGTCACAAGAGTTCATCAAACAAGGCCTGTCATCTAGGCCCTTCAGGTGCTAGCTGCTCACTTTTTCTAATTTACAAAATTGACATGTGAACTATGATGCCAGAAAAGAGATTGGCCATGGAGTTCCAAGTGAGAATGGGGTTACAGGAGTGATGGTGACCATCTCCTCTTGGTTTTGACAACTTCTGTACACTCTATGGTAGACGTTTCTACTTGAGATTGACCTGGGGATTCTTTAAGATGGAGAGCCTTGGGCTCTTCGGAATTTAACATTTTACAGCTGGAGCGAAGAGAAAATAAAGCAACATAGAAGTAAATATCTGGTCTAGTCCAAAGGTGCCTTTTCTCCCAGATGACTCAATAAATTTACTTACCATAAAGAAATGCCTACTGCCATTATATATTTTAACTTGAGGATAATTATTTGTTACTTATTTTAAAATCAGTTTCTATGTATCTCCTTTCCTATGTAAGGTTGACATTTGTGTGTCTTTGCTTTCTTTCAATATATAATAAGCTTCAATAAATACAGTACAGTGTATATTCAGAGATAAATGTATTCTATTTCTAGGCATTTGAATGGCAGCAACTTCCTCTTTTAAAACAAAGGAGCTGACTTTTTTCAAATGCCCCATCATGCCAGTGCTACTGAAACTCCCACTGTCCTGACTTTTTTGCTCCCTAGGTTGGGTGAGCAAATCCAGTGAAGCACCTGTGCAGACTGGGGTTGGCCAACGTGTCTCTGCTACTGCTCCCTTCTTACCTATTCCTTCTTCTGTTAGCCACGTCCAGATTATCTTGGGGGGAGTCACCATTGTCCAGAACATGTTGTTCAGATAGAGGCGATCTCACTCCCTGGTGTCAGGGCTGGGTCTGTGTCTCAGATTTGGCCAGCCTGTGTGGTTCATTTGCTTGGCTGTAGTGATTGCTCCAGGGATGGGCATGTGATCCAAGATACCCAGTATGTCTGCTCTAGATCATCTACTGATATGATTGGAGAAGAGACATCCTTTCTGCTGGTTGCTAAGCTAGTATAGTAGGTTATAAGCCTAAAACTGTTGTGGACAATCTTATCACCACAAAGGTGAACCTGCTATAAAATAAAGGCCTGAGTCAATTGGAGCTGAGGATGGAGACACATTCCTAGTGAAACTGTCAGAGAATGTAGGTCCAGCCGTGACTTTTCCCTGGACTTCTGAATTATGTGAACCGAAAAATTGTGTTTTTTCTCTTATATCTCTTTGAGTTGCATTTCCCTCATTTTGCAACTGAGTCGAGTCCTATTTGATGATGAGAAGGGTAATGAATCACTTTCTAGTTGTGTCCCAAGGATCCCATAGTGAATCAGGGATCAAATGCCTTCCTTATTCATTTCAGGAAATAGACTCTGGTGTGGTGTCTGCAATATCATATTTTTCTTGTGCCCGCAACAGATGTTACAAATCAGTCAATATGGTAAACTCTGAAAGCTGTATGAGGCTGCTTTATTATACTCCAAGAAGGTAGAACAGTGTATAAAATGACCCCATCATGGTTCTAGTATCTTCTTGGTCAGGAAAAAAGAGATACAATGTAGGCATCAACAGGTCCTTCCAAGGACCACCAGGGTGCCACTTGCTTGCACTGAATGGTCAGCACCATCTCGTCTCAGGGACCATGGAAGACCCTAAAGCTGTCTTCTCCCACATCCTCTTCTACTTCTATTTGGCGCTCTCTGACTCCTGAAATTTTCCGTCAGGGCTTCAATCTTTGTCTTTACACCTCAATGGCTGTTTATAATAGACGCATAAAGCATTTATGAGAAACTTACTATAGTGGCTTCCTTTGGGGAAGAGGTCTGGAGAAAATGGAACAGCTGGCTCTTATTTTTTATTTTATCATTTCTGCATGGTTGGACTTTTTAACTATGCTTAAAATTGAAGCATAATGGTTTGACTTTTCTAGCTTTGTACTCAAGTTGTTTTTATTTTTTTTTTAAAAAGGCAAGTGAATAATCTGTTTATTTGTTAATCTTTGCATTAAAAAGCATAATAAATGTCATAGTATCTATATGCATACCATGTGCTCATTCGTTCAACAACTATTTGAGCCTCTTCTTTGTACTGAGCTCTGTTCCAGGTCAGAGGCGTGAGCCCAGCAGATAGTCTCTACCTTCACGAGGCTTCCATTTCAGTGTCCAGAGCTTTTCTAAGAATGTCACCTGGACTTTCTCATCTTATTTTTACTGCAGTGCTGGGATGATGGTTTTATTTTACAGAGGAGGAGGATATAAATGTAGAGGTGCTAATTCCTCTGGCCCAGGTCACACAGTAGTAAGTGGAGGAGGTGGAATTTGAGGAAGGCAGTCTGACTGCAGCATCTGCAGATGACATCGGGATGCACACATGGCCGTTTGGGAGAGAATGTCCGATTAATACCTGTTAAGGCATAAATGTCTTTGGGAAAAGCGTACTTAAAGTTGTGATTCAGTCATTTAACTTTGGCCGAAAGATGTGAGAACAGATTTTTTTCTAGAGCACAGAATGTAAAGAGCAAAAGGGCTGGAACTAGGGTAGTGGCAACTGGAGGAAGAGGAAGAAGAAGGGGCAAGGGAAGGGGAGGAGGAAAGGAAATGAGGGAGGAGGTGGAAGAGGAGGGGGCCAACTCCCTGCAGGGAATGGAGACATTCCCTCAGTGGCCTAACACATTTCTGGGGCCCGGTACCTTGGCCTTTGGCACTTAACACATTGTATCACTTAATCCCCACCACAGCTCTGTCTGGCTCCAAAACTCATGTCCTTGCAGCTCACTTCCAGCCCCAGCACAGTGTTGTCTGGACTCATTTCTGGGGTGAACTAACCTAGCAGACCCCAAAATGAGGCTCTGAAGATTCAGACACATGGCATTCAGAGAGTGGCACAGCTGAGCTGGCCCTCTCTGGGAAGAGCATCCAACAAAAAGGATATTTCCTGCTGAAACATTAGTATTATTTGGTGATGATATTTCTGGGTATAAAGTTGTAATGAGCCCCAAGACTGGATTCAGTCTTTTCTCAATGATTATAGCAAAGCATTTGGTCTACTGCCTGGGAAAGTAGCTCCTAACCAGAGCCTGATGGGGGACAGAGGAGGACTCGCATGGACCAGGCTTCCTGGACATGCTCAGGGCACAGTTTGTTTGTTTGTTCCTGGCTTAATGGTGGGTGTGAGTGTATTTGTGTGGGCATGAGTGTAAGTGAGAGAAAATGCCCGTGTAGGGTGTGTGTGTGACCAGTGTGAAGTTTCAGGGAAATTGTTCTCCAGGGAGGTATTAGTTCCCTCCCGGGTTGAGAGCTCTGTGGCCCAGCTATCTTTTAGACAGAGCACCAGGGGCCAAACAACCTTTATTTAAGCACTTGTTTTCTCCTAACCCCAGGTTCACTGTAGAAAAGTTCTTCTTCCACAATTATTATTTTACTTACCAAGAGAAAATTTCAGGCATATCTAGACCATCCTTAAAAAACCAACCCTCCTTTACGGTTATTACATGCAGATATGAGACCACATGTAACCTCATTTAACTATTCATTCTATCAGAAAGGAGTTTACTGCCCAAAGCTATTATTTTCAAGTGGGTTCCTTGAGAATTGGGTTTTTATGTATTCCAGCAGAAAATACATAATCTTTTGTCTGAAGTACAAATTATAGTCTGTATATATAACAAATCAACCCCCCAAAATGTAGAGACTTAAAACAAGAAACATTTATTATCTCAAAATTTCTGTGAGTTGGGAATCCAGGAGCGGCTCAGCTGGGTGATTCTGGCTCAGGGGCTCTGCAAGGTTGCAGTTGAAGGATTGGCCAGGGCTGCTGTCCTTTCAAGGCTCATCTGGGGAAGAAGCTCCTTCTAAGCTCATTCTTGTGGCTGTTGAAGGACCTCAGAAGATCTGTTTCCAAACTCACTCAAGCGGGCCTCTCAACAAGGCTGCTGGCTTCCCTGAGAGCAAGTGATCCTACAGAGGGGAAGAGAGAGCCCCCAAGACAGAAGTGACTTTTTTTTTTAACTTTTTATTTTATTTTGGAGTATAGTTGATTAACAATGTTGTGTTACTTTCAGGTGTACAGCAAAGTGATTCAGTTATACATATACATGAATCTATTCTTTTTCAAATTCTTTTCCCATTTAGGTTATTGAGCAGAGTTCCCTGTGCTATACAGTAGGTCCTTGTTGGTTATTCATTTTAAATATAGCAGTGTGTACATGTTAATCCCACACTGCCTAACTATCCCTCCCTCCCCACCCTTCCCCCTGGTGACCATAAGTTCGTTCCCTAAGTCTGATCTCGGAAGTGACATCCTATTACTTCTGTCATATTCCATTTGCTAGAAGCAAGTCACTAGGTCCCCTGCACTCAGGGGAGTGACTGCATAAGGGTTGACTAGCAGGAGGGACTGTTGGGGGCCACCTTAGAGGCACCTACCACAGGGCTGTCACAGAAATCTTCCATCTATGAAGAGTTTTGGTCACCAAATACAAACAAGCATTTAATTGAGCTTCACACAAGTAAATAGTTGGTGAGATCAAAGAATGCTGCTAGTTATTCTAAAGCAGAGCTAACTTGTATTCTTACTGAGAAGAAAAAAGTAGACAATGGGAGGTAGATCTGAGTGACCTGACTTCTGAGAAATTTGCTTCTGAGAACACCGAAGACAGCTGAGCCAGTTCAATTAAATCAGCATTTATTAAGACCTCTGTATAGTGTAGGCTCTGCTCTGTGTGAAGGACTTCATATCTCCCTTCATACAAAATATGCATTGCCTATTTAGGGAGGCAAGACAGAGAGAAAATGGAATGACAGTAGAAGAGTTTACATTAACATGAAGCATGTGGGATGGTATGGAGAGACTGCTCTGGAACAGGGGGCAGCAAACGTTTTCTGTAAAAGCAAAAGCCACGTAGGATATACTTCAGGCTGTGTGGACCATATATGGTCTCTATTGCATCTTTTTCCTTTTTTTTGTACACTCTTTAAAAAACGTAAAAACCATTCTTAGCTTGCTGGCCAAACAAAAGCAGGCCACAGCTCAGCTTTGGCTTATGGGCTGTGGTGTACCAACCTCTGCCCTAGATGCTTTCTCTAACCGTTTGTGAAGAGGCAGTTTCTGCCTCCCAGTTTACTGCCAACAGATACTTTTGTAAAAGCCAATAAAAATCAATTACTAGAAAAAAGGCATTGTGATGGTTAATTTTACATATCAACTGAGAGGGTATTTTTGGACAAGGTTAACATTTAATTAGGTGAACTTTCAGTAAAGCAGATTGCTCTCCACAATGTAGGTGGGCCTCATCCAATCAGTTGAAGGGCCAGGAAGAAAAGACTGGCCTCCCCAAGCAAGAGGGAGCTCTCCAGCAGCTGCCTTCAGACTAGAACTGCACCATCAGCTCTCCTGTGTCTCGAGCCTGCTGGGCCACACTGCCGGTTTGGACTTGCCAGCCTCCGTATTTGTGTGAGCCAATTCCTTATAGCAAATCTCTTTCTATATATAGACATATGTCCCATTGGTTCTGTTTCTCTGGAGAACCCCAACTCATACAGGCATACAAAATTCAAGTCCCTATTTTTTATTTTTTTAAATTTTATTTATTTATTTGTAATAAATTTATTTACTTTATTTATTTTTGGTTGCATTGAGTCTTTGTTGCTACACACGGGCTTTCTCTAGTTGCGGTGAGCAGGGGTTAGTGCAGGCTCAGTAGTTGTGGCGCATGGGCTTAGTTGCTCCGTGGCATGTGGGATCTTCCCGGACCAGGGCTCGAACCTGTGTGCCCTGCATTGGCAGGCAGATTCTTAACCACTGCGCCACCAGGGAAGCCCCCTTATTTTTTATTATTAGATTTAAAGGCATGCATTTTCTTGGTTAAATTGTTATAAATGTTTTTAAATGCTTACTCTTCATTTCTGTACTTATCTCACTGTGGATCAGCACAGGTAATGGCCTGGTACTCTTCTGCAGACCATTCTCTAGGTAAACTGCTCTAGGAGGTCAGACAGGTAGAGCAATCCCCATGTGTTGTTCTGCCAAGAAAGCTCAGATTGAGCCGTGCTCTGTAGGTCCTGCAGGAAAGTGAGCAGGCCCTGGGAGTGGGGTACCATTGTCACTACAGGTTCAGGCCCAGGAATGCTATGTGTGCATGCACATGTGTGGGATTTGGGAGTGACTGAAATAAGGTGAGTCGGGTAAAGCAGTGAGCTTTCTCTGAGTAGAAAGAGAGAAGTTTGAGCCTAGCCCTGTAGAAAGTGAGGGATCACTAGGTTTTTGAGTAAAGTTGTTACTGACTTGATGAAAAATTGTTGCTTTAGGGATGTTAATCTGGGGCAATGGAATGGGAAGGTTGCTGTGTCGTTGGAGTGGAGTATTCTTGGGCAGTGGGTGGGTGGGTAGTGAGAGACGGCATCGGACGTACAGAGGGAGGCCATATTATGAAGTCATGGACATTAAAAAGTAGGGGTTATCTCGACCCATTAAGATCAATGAAGAGGACTTTGCGTTAATCCAGGCCTAATGAACTGATGAGGGCCTGGATTGGGCTGGCAACTAGGGCTCTATGCACGTTGCTTAGCTCAGGATTGGCTTAATAAATGACTAGATGGATCTGAATGGTGATAAATGAACACTTCTTTAGACCTGGGAGATAGCTGAGTATCTGGTCTCAAATGGGATTGCATATGAGTAATAATGCACACCTACATACATATACTATATACATAGTAGTGTATGGGGCTGATAATCTTCTCTTTTAGTATAGGAAAGGGCCCTCTGGACCATCCTCTTCTGGAGCTTAGATCTATCATGCAGATGCCATTTGATAACTAGACTTTGTCCCTTTGAGTAACAGACTGTCTCCTAAATTAGTTAGAATGTATAGGCCTTAAAGTAAGAGCAAGGTAATGTAATTTAGTTATGATCCAGAAATTTGGATTTATGTGCAAATGTTTGAAATGTAAGATTGTGATTGACTTGTAGCAATATAATTTACAAAACTTGTTCTGTTACTTATACTTGGGAAACCAGCCCCTTACTCTTCATAGGAACCATTGAAAAAGGTTCTCCAGACCTCTCTTGTCCAGGTGGCTGGGAGTGACCTGACATACACTGCAGCCTATGTGGTACTCCTTACACTAGAGCCCCTGGCAGAATTTCTCAGACAAGGCTGACACAGTGCCTCTAACCTGGAGTGCTGGGAAGTGTTATTCTCTGCTCTCTTCTGGGAAGGGAACAGTCCATCCTCTTTCTCCTCTTCTGAGTCTAAGGGTAGCTAGGCTGATTAAAGCCAGTTTTATCTGTGCACACCTAGTGAGTTTATATTCTTAGCAAAATAGCCAATTTGTTGAGAACAGTGGTCCTCAAAGCATGGTCTCCAGTCCAGCAGCAGCAGCAGGATCATCTGGGAACTTGTCAGAAATGCAAATGTCTGGACCCCAAACCAGACCAACTGAATCAGAAGCTCTGGGGGTTGGGCCAAGCAATCTGGTTTTAACAAGCTTTCCTGGTGATTTTCATGCATGCTAAAGTTTGAGAGGGAAAACCTCATTCTGAGTTCCATGTTTGAACCAGGGATTTAGTCTTAAACCAGATCAATGGATCTCTGCATCTGTTGTGTCAAGAAACATAACAATACAATCATCACCAGGGAGTCAGTTACAAGCAACGTCAATGCGACTGTGAATGGATAATTGGGTATAACAAAGAAAGAATCAGCTCCCTGGGAATTCCTGCTCACATCCGTTTGGGGATATTTCCAACACAGAACTTGCATGCCATACGGGAATATTCTGCACATTGAAAAAAGGGTGCGCGTTTGATAAGCAATAATGCGTTTACTTATCAACAAACACAGTCTGTGGCTCCCAAAGCTCCAGGCAGCCAGCTGAAGCTGGTCAGGCCAGCCTGGCTACGGAAACCAAGCAGAGTGTCCCCTGTATGGCAGGAAGCCTCAGGACTCCTGTTTGTTTTGGTTTGCAGGTGCCACTCCCCCTTCCCCCTTCCTGTGTCATAGTTGCTTTGAGAACAAGCTCTTTAAAATGAAATAGTAGCCAATTCCAAATGCAGAGAGAAAAAAAAAAAACTAATCTATTTCTCCAAAAAAAATGTAATTGAGGCAGATTTTTCCTAGGATCTAAGTTATTCTTTGGCTGTAAATGTACCTTTGGAAGGGGTACAGCAGGGTCTCTCCACACAAGAAGTAAACCAGCTGGGTGTACTTCATACAACAGATGGATTTTGACCGAATTTGAAAATCATACTTTTGTAAATCAAATTACATTTTAAATTCAGCAGAGAAATTGCCATTTAAAAGGAATTTCCCAGCAGATCTTTTGCCAAGAGTATAATTATTTCATTATTTATTTCTTACTACAAAAATTTCCATATGCAGTAAAACCTCAGTGAAGCAGAATTTTCAAGGAATTGGGGGATTCTTGTTATTTACTTCTTTCTCCTTCTTTTTTTTGATTGACAAAGGCTTAACTGAAAGAAAAAAATCCTGTTTCCAACTTTTGTTGAAAATCTTTCTAAAGTGCTTAAAATTGATTTTTAAAAATTAGTGGGTAGTGGATATAATCAAGCTTTCTTGGTGATTAAAGATTTTTGCAGCACATTTCTGTCAGCTGGATAGTGAAAGAATATTAGGTTGAATTTGCATTGACCGTAAAATGATACACTGAAAATGAGTTACTAGAATATTAGAATAAAACTTCCAGTTTTACTTATTTTCAGTTGGTATTTTACCTAAGTATTCAGCAGAGAAGGATGTTGGTTTATTTAGAAACTTTTGTTGGTTGCTGGGTCTTGGTTGAAGTTTAACAGATTTACCTAATGAGTGTACATGTATGTTTAGAAAAACTAATAAATGGGAACTGAACTGAGCTAACCCAAAGATAGATGCTTAAGCCCAGTGGTAGTGTTTGTTTTAACGTTTTGTTGTTGTTAAGATTAAGAAGTAGCTCTCAAGCAGGCCATGTTCAAATCTGTGACTTGGGCAGCCTTCTGTAGACGAAGAGGATGGGAGGGGAAGCCCAGTTTAGCACCTTGATTGCTAATCTACACAGGGATTAATTTAAATTCAGTAAAACTTAGTATACATTTACTATGACTATTAATCCCTAACTCTTGGTGCCCCTGGAGATACAAAGATCAACAAGAGATGGCCCCAACCTCACAGAGCTCACAGTTTAGGGTGGGAAAACTCTGGTGTTCGAAGGTGGGGTGGGGTCATGGGGTGATCCAACCAAGGGATGTATAGTTCGGGAATCCTTAAACCCGTTTAGGTGGTGGATGCCACTGACGAACACAATGGAATGCTGATCCATTTTATGTCACTACAAAAACTAGAATTGATCTTAAGAGCAGAAAACATAACTACTTAAATCTATATATGTACTGTAAAATCACAACTGTGAACTCCCAGGCCCACGAAATAACCGCAAGCTGTTGAGCTAAGCAGGATGGACGGTTCCCTAAATTTTTTTTGTGAATGTGAACATGCACCTCATTCATTCATGTTGTCATTTGCTAGCACTTGTAGCCAGACAAACAGTAACAGGTGCCAAAATTTGAAGGAAATGAAGACTTGAGAAAATTCTATCCATTAATTTAGTTGAAAACTCTGATTTGAGAAATGATGATCCCTCATTTCGGTAGCAGCTCAGAGAACCCCAGGGCTCTGTTGGAAGGGTACGGGAGCATCTGAGGTGCTGAGAGAATGGGCATTGTGTCCAAAAAAGATTTATTGCCTTTCCAGCCCCAGCCAGGCAGTCCCTCTAGAAAGTACCCCCTCTGTTCCTGGGGGCGGGGCGGGGATAGAAATTTCTAAATGGTAAGTATTCTCCTGGCTCAGCTTTATACCTTTCCTTGGCACTAATATTCCTTCAGAAAGTAGCTGCTCAATAAGAAAACTGTTGAAGAGTGCCACAAGCTGGAATTTGGAAAAAATTTCCCTGTAAAAACAATGTTATAATGATTATTAGGTTTAAATGAAATAGTGTTAAATTCATAATAAAAAGACACAAATGGGTTGAATAGATTTTGTCGGCTGGTCTTGGAATTTATCCTCCTACTTATGACATTATTTATATGGAGTGGTGATCTCTTACTTTTTTAGCTTCAATTAGCAAATATTTATCTCAAGACTATCATGTGCCAAGCACCTTCTGGACATGCTGGGTCTGTTTCCTCTTGTATTAAATGGGGACAAAAAGAGTTCTTCACCTCATAGGATTGTTATGAAGATTAAATGAATTATAATATGTAAAACTGCTCTGAAGAGTGTCTGACTTATAGAAAGTGCTTAATAAATATTAGCTGGCTATTCTCAGTATTATTGTATAGCAGTGTAATAGACACTGTCCCGCCCCACAGGGAAATTCAAACAAACAACTTTCTAGCTGGAGCCTGCCTGTATTATTAGTTTCTTGGTGTTCTCCTCTTTAAGGGACCAGCTGTTCTCTTGCAGGTGGGGCTGGACTGCCCTGTGAGCAGTTGGTATTTGTCTGTGTGGTTTGACTGGTAAGCAGAGCCCTTTTCACTTTTCCCCTGGGGCTGAAGGACAGCAGAGCAGGGAAGTGGTGGGGAGCTGCTGGCGGCTTCTGGAAACTCTAACCAGTGGCCTCGCCTCATGGGAATTGCAACTCTACCCGCTGCGTGTTTACTTGCCTTCCGGGGAAGGACCGAGTCTGTGGATATGAGGACTGCTGGCTTGCACACCTACTCCTGGAGGCTCTCAGCTTTGTGGACATGTGGGTCTCCCACTGCCTGTGTAAATCCTGTGAAGACCAAGTTTGCTGGTTTGATATAAAGACTTTCTGGCCTGACTTCTTCACTTTTCAAAATATGTCGAAGTCTTAGAATTAGCTTCTTCAGTTATAAAGTTCCAGAATTGTTTTGGACATCCTAAAGCAAAAACACCAGCTTCTGAAGCTGTCAAAGATTTGGGATGAAATTTTTACATGCTTCCTGCTGCTAAGCCTTACGTAGCTCAAGTTAGTCCCAAGAGGATTGAAAGGTGAAAGAACTACACTTTCATGCTGTTGAAAAGCTTAGTAAAATGAAGCTTATTACCTCCTGAGTAACACCAAGGTATACAACTCTGTCAAGTTTAAGACGAACGGTGACAAGGGTAAATAGGAACTGTTCCTGGCAGAACCGAGTGGAGGACTGTCCTCCACAACTGATACTCATTTCACCATTTAGAGGCTACTTTTATTTTTTC
Source organism: Balaenoptera acutorostrata (assembly GCF_949987535.1). NCBI lineage: Eukaryota > Metazoa > Chordata > Mammalia > Artiodactyla > Balaenopteridae > Balaenoptera > Balaenoptera acutorostrata. The sequence continues at coordinate 47,479,911 of NC_080077.1, forward strand.
TGACTAGTCCTTCATACTTAGCCCCTCTGCTTTCAGGGGTCTTCTGTTAATTTTGGTTAGGGTTTCCCTAAATGCCCATTCTTATCTCATGGTAGAATAATTTCCATCCATTCAACCAACAACTTCTGTATGTTTTCATTCTTCACTGGTTTCCATGTTACCCATAAGGACCTGGCCTTTATGGGAAACAAAACAGAATAGAACAAAAACTAGGTATAAAACCATTTAAACAGAAGTATATAGATCCAGTTTTCAATTTTGGTAGAATTTGCAGAATTTTATTATGTTAATTAAAAGTTTTCAGCTTCAAACTTGGACCGGGATTTACTAACAGAAGACATATTTGTTTTGTCCTCTGCTCTCAAAGTTCCTTGGAGAGTAACCATCTGGGGGAAAGCTTATGAAAGTATCTCTATATCAGTATTTACTATGGGGAATACTGAACACTTTGAAGAACTACTAAGTCTTACTTTGGTATCATCTTTGGACACTGAGCTTAGTTTTAACTGGTTCTACAGTTAAAGGTGGGACATGAAACCGGTTTTCATCAGCACACACAGAGAAGCTGTTAGTATCAGTAACTCAAGGATGGAATACTGCCTGTATCTTTTGAATGTTGGTGGATGGAAGAAGTGGCCTCAAAAACATGCACGTAGACTTCAGATAAATCCTTTTTTTATTATTAGATCTTTCAAATTGATCATTGATATAGTGATCCTTCAGATTTAATATAGGACTGATGCTTGGATTTGCAAACAGGGAGTATAGAAATAAAAAAAAAAGGGTATCTAACTGCTGAGATGATGTTTTCTGTGTTCTGTTTCAGTGTCAAACATTTCAAAAGACTGTAACTCTACACTAGAATCTTGATACCGTTATGGCAGCAGAGTATTCTTAGAGCTCAGGAGCAAGGGTCTCAGGAGAAAGAGAAGTAGAAGCATGAGGCACATGCCAGTGGAATCTCACGTCTGTAGCTAGACCCACTGTTTGACAGAAACAGGCCAGCTGTGATGGTAAAAGTGACTTTTGGGCTTATTTCGAAAGTACTTAAACATTGTGACTCACTGAACAAAGCTGATTAAGGAAGAAGTACAACTACCTGTAACCAAGATTGATGACCTTCATTGAATGAAGAAAAATTTACCTGCCTTGAGATGGAAAGATTGAGAAAGAAAGAAGTAGTATTGTGCGATGGATTCACCGTATACTTGGGATCTACCCCATTCTAGTTCTAGCTGTGTGACACTGGGCAAGTTGCTTAACCTCTCTGGCCTCATTTTTCTCACTGTACAGTAAGGATATATATATGAGGTTAGTATAAAATAAAATGATGAACAGGTAAAGAGCTCAGCCCAGTGGCTGGGGCATTAAAAGAAAAAAAAAACCTGAATAATTTTAAGTAGTATCCTTTATAGTTTTACTGGTATTTCAAGAATAAGAACTAGCATGAAAAAGCAATTTTAAAATTAGGGAAGAAAAATATGTACATTTACTTTTTTAGGAGGTAAAATTGAGATGACTATCAACATCATCCATGGAATTCACTCAGAATTTTGATTCGTACTTTAAAGGAAAATACCGATATTAATTTTACTTTCTCTAAAGATAGTTTCATACACCAAAGTCATTTTATTTTGAAGAGTCTGAGGAAATGAGAAAATGAGAAAGGAAATAGCATATGAGTGTGACTATATTATAAAACACATAGCAACGATGAATGTGAGAACGCATTTACCTTCTTAGCTTCTCTGACTGGGTCAATGAAGAAGATTTTGTAAGTACAAAGTGGAAAATTCAATATTCTTACTATTTAATTCTTTGGTATAAATAAAGATATTGTTATAATTAAGCCATACTTTTTTAATGATACTGCACTTTTTTTAATTTTAAAACTAGATGGCTAATTATGCTATATTTAAAAAATTTTAACTTTAGCATTTGCAAAGTGCTTTTAAAGTTTTTGTAAGCACTTTTCTGCTCTTTTAATAATTCAATCCCCAGAGTAATCTTCTAAGGTAGTCAGAGCAAGTATGGTACTATTTTTTACATTCTGCAAATGAGAAAAAAAGCAAAGGAGGTTGAATGACACAGCTAGTCGGGGATGGGGTTGGCACTCAGTAATGTTATGCTTAGAACTTAAATTTGTTTAGAATGTGTAGTTTGAAATCATTTAGATTGATCTACCAAACAGTCCTTGACAGGAGGCAGAATATTTTTTTTAATCTCCATTTCAGTCTTTAATCTCAACGATGAGTCCTCCCAATGTGTCTTCCCACTTAATCATACCACCTTCTTGTCAGAGTTCTCTATAAATTATATTCCATTATTTTGGGAAAATGATGTCTTAATCTACAGTATGATTATGTGGCACCTGTGTACTCTTTCAAATGAATAATTGTCACTGTTAAATTGACTCCAGACCCCCAGATTGTCAAATTTAGTGAATAGTTGGGTAAATATTATAAACTCCAATCTCATATTTGGGTGAAAACTGAAAACTTCAGTCATCCAGATATCTGTAAACACTAGATGATTGAAACATAGTTCTTTTAATTTTTCACATAGACCCATGGTCTCATGTATTGTAGATACGACTTGAGTGAGGAAAGTTTGGGAAATGTTTCTGAGTGCCCCATCAAGTGCTTGTTGGTTTGGGGCGTTTTCACATGCTTTCTTTTAAGGAAACTTTCTTTCACTCTCCAGAGTCTGGCCATGCTTGGGACCTGCTGGACGACAGATATTCATCTATTAGTTCCTAGTGGGGTCCCCGCTGGTGTGACTTTCACTCATTCTTAGAGAGGATCCATCTACAGCATATGCTGAAAACGACAGTGGGAGAAAAGAAGCAACATCAAACCAGCTGCCTTTTTGCCCGAGGCAGACTGAAGAGAAACCCTTCGAAAAATAATCCTGCAAATTTGAGATGTCATTCATAAACAAAGGGAAACTGCTTCCTATCTTTACACTACTTTGAAATTCACTCCTCCCCTCTTGACCCCAGCTTCTCTGAATCAGTTGAGTCACTCAAGTGATGGGAATTAAATGCTGTAGAAGCTGGAACACATGTTTGAAAGAGTTTTGGGAAACCTTACTTAGGGCTTCCCTGAATCAAGGTAAATAAGGAAACAGTCATCTCTTCAGCCCTTGGGAACTTCTGATGTTCTGCTTAGTAAACACCTGTAACTTTTATGGCCTGTAGTGCTTTCTTTGAGTTTGGCCCCCTTGCATTGTGTTATTTCTGCTTTTATCTTTTTTTGTGCACAAGCCTTGTTTCCCAATTAAATTGAGGAATAGGACACATTTTATAGTTGTGTATCTCTTTAAGTTCTTACATATTTACCCTGTTAATCTACACAGAGGAGATACTGAACACAATGGTTACTGCTAATAATAATTACAGATTTCCTCTTGGAGATTCTGATACTCTCCATCCCCCACATGGGAATGGAGAGTGTATCGCTTTCCTGGAGAGGCATTTGTGACCTTAGTAAGTTGACAATGGGTGTGTATAAGCATGGCTGAGTTGGAAAAAAGACTCAGAAATTCTTTAGAGAAATCAGTTTAAGGTAAATATCAAAGAGTCATAACATTCCCCCTGCTTAAAAGATCTAGTTAGATTAAGCACAAATGTAACAGTCTGTATGATCAGGCCACCCAAGATGTCTGTCCTCTTGCTCTCTGTACATCCCTCGCTGGACCAGCGCCTGCTTCACCTGCACCCTACTCACATGACTGACCTTCCTATATACTTGCCCCCTGCCCCAGCTGGTGATTGTTCTAACCTTTAGATCAGAACATCTCCAACTGATAGCTTTTCAAAGGGGCGGTGAGGGGCGTGCCCCCTCCTAGTTTCCCTGGTAACCCATGAGCCAACCTGACGTCACTTCCCCCTATAAATGGTAACCTCCCCCCTCCCTCCCGGAGTGAAGACTGCCGTCACGTCCTGCCCGTCGTCAGCTGCGCATGGTGGGGTGTTGCTCGGGGACCTTGCTTCAGACGTGTAAGCTCACCCACCCACTAAAAACCATTGATGTCTCTGTTGCTGACTCTGGGCTCTAACTTTGGTCTTGAAGCTGGGCCAGTACAGGCCTTGCAGGCCTGCGGGGTGCAGCCCAACACAGCCCAAACTAAGTTCGGTCAGTGTGAAGTTTTTTCCTTCCTTGTAGTTAGTTCACCACATTTTAGACAAGGAATTAGATTCAGAGACTTTGTTGGGAGACAAGATAAATTGTATAAGTGCAATTGTTTTTTCATTTGGAGAAGACAGAGAGAAAGATCTATTTACTCAAAAGACCAAGAGAGCCACACAAACTTCACTGAGTAGCCTAAGTAAGTAGTATCTTAATTCTCAAAACAAGCCACACTTGAGCTGATAATCACACACAGGAAGGTGTTTCAGCTCACCAGCCTAATTATAGGCACTTCAACAGCATCACACCTCTCCTGCTCTACTTCCCTCCCCTTGTGCCCGCTTCAAACTTTAGATTTACCTTCATTTTATTGGGAGGAGCATTTTGACTTGTGTCAGTAAATAGTACTTTGGAAGCTGGTCATTCTGGGAAACAGCAAACAAGAAGGTCCTAATGGAAATGGAGACTTCCTTCATGGGTTAACTATGGAAACAGGCATTTCTTTTTCCTTCCTCTGGTGGAGACAGATTTTTCTTCACTGTGTCTTTGTGTGTGTGTGTGTGTGTGTGTGTGTGTGTGTGTGAAGTCATCAAAGTAATAGCACATACCATTCCAGGGATTTTAAAATAATACATGGCTGCGAAGTGGAAAATGGAGGTAATTACTATATTTGTGTAGTTTGGGTCAACTTCCTCTTGAACTGTACAAATAATATGTCTGTTTTTCAGATAATTGCCTAATTTTTGCCAAGGCAGTTTGTCTACATGGCACAAATAACCTGAGTAAACCTAAAGAATGCCTTGAGTGGGACTATCCCTCTCTGTGTTATGTTCATAATGGCATTTAAGGTTGGCTTTAGAATTTTAAGATATATTTACATAGTGTGTATCTCTCAGAACTACTTCACTCTGTATATAAACAGGGTGTGCTTTGAAGGACATTGGACTGGGACTTCCCTGGTGGTGCAGTGGTTAAGAATCCACCTGCCAATGCAGGGGACATGGGTTTGAGCCCTGTTCTGGGAAGATCCCACATGCCGTGGAGCAACTAAGCCCGTGTGCCACAACTACTGAGCCTGCACTCTAGAGCCACAACTACTGAAGCCCACGTGCCACAACTACTGAAGCCCACGTGCCTAGAGCCCGTGCTCTGCAACAAGAGAAGCCACCGCAATGAGAAGCCCGTGCACAGCAACGAAGAGTAGCCCCCACTTGCCGCAACTAGAGAAAGCCCGTGTGCAGCAACAAAGACCCAATGCAGCCAAAAATAAAAAAATAAGTAAATTTATGAAAAATAAACAAATGAAGGACATTGGACTTTCTACCTGCTCAAAATATCTCTGCTAGACCTCATATCACCTTGGTTGGAATTTCCTTTCATTAGCAGCCAGTCTGATCCCCAGAGACTAATTTGCTGAGTAAACTTCTGTGTCATTTAAACTTAGACTCAATTTCCTCATTTGTAAATTAAGGGGTTGAAGAGCTCTACTTTCTCTGGTCTGTTTTTCCCTGTTTCCTTCCTTCTCTCTCCAAATCACTTAGTTTTGTGTTTAGTGTTTTTCTGTATTCAATTTGCAAAGTGTTATAGATAATTTTAATTACTCTACAATCAAAATGTCAACTTCTAGTCTTAGGAAAACAGATTCTAATTGACTAGGATTGCTCTTAAGCACTTTTTTATCAAGGAAGTGTTCCCTCTGCAAATCCCTGATAACCTTTCTCTACAAGGACTCAAAGAAGTTCTTAACCCCCACTCGAACTTCCTTTCTTGTTTCAGACCTTTACATCATCTTCATTGCCTTCTATGCTTCCACTAGTGAGCTAATGGCTACCAGTAGTTGGTATAGAGATAGCTTCAGTTTTATCAGGTCTTCCTTTTTTTTGGAACATCAGGCAGTGAAAGCACAATAATTTTCTCTACTGTCTCATAACATCTTGAACTGACAGGCACACACCTCTGTTGTGAGAGAGATACTTAATTTTAGTAAGGCCAAGCCTGCTTCCTATGTCCACCACTATAGGCCTTTTAGTCTTAATCTCAGAAACTCTCAGCTAGCTCTGTCTCCCTCAGTTTGTGTCTAGCAATAACAGTTGTGCAGTGAAGGAAACACACACCTAAACACACACACACATACACAATGCAGAGTATCATACATGCAGTTTCTCCTAGTGTGAGTAAAAGACAACCTAATGGATACATTTGGACGAGGATGGGTCAAAGAAGAGATTGTCAATTTTTTTTTTAATTGAGATATAATTGATACACAGCATTGTATTAGTTCCAGGTATACAACATAATGATTTGATATTTGTATAATAGATAACACGAAGTGATCTTCACAGTAAGTCTAGTTAACATCCATCACCATACATATGTACAGAACTTTTTTTCTTGTGATGGAAGCTTTTAAGATTTATTCTCTTAGCAACTTTAAATATGCATTATAGCATTATTAACTATAGTCACCATGCTGTACATTACACCCCCATGACTTTTAAAATTTAATTAAATTTTTGTAGATGGGTCTTTATTTTTATTTTATGTTATTATTATTTTTTTAAATTATTCAACTTATTTAAACTAAAAACAAACCAATTCACCCATTTTTCCCACCACCTACCCCCAGCCTCTTGCAACCACCAATCTGTTCTCTGTATCTATGAGCTTGAGCTTGATTTTTATTTTATTTTATTTTTTAGATTTCACACATAAGAGAGATCATGTGGTATTTGCCTTTCTCTGTCTGACTTATTTCACTTAACATAATGCCCTCGAGGTCCATCCATGTTGCTGAAAATTGCAAGATTTCATTCTTTTTTATGGCCAAATAATATTCCATTATATATATATATATATGCCACATCTTCTTTATCCATTCATACATTAAGGGATATGCAGGTTATTTCCATATCTTGGCTATTGTAAACAATGCTGCAAAGAACATGGCAGGGTGTGGGGGGCAATATATCTTTTTGAATTAGTGTTTTTCATTTTCTTCAGATAAGTACCCAGAAGTGGAGTTGCTGGATCATATGGTATTTCTAGTTTTAATTTTTTGAGGAACCTCTATACTATTTTCTGTAGTGGTTGCACCAATTTACATTCCCACCAACAATGCACATGGGTTCTCTTTTCTCCACATCCTTATCAATTCTTGGTCATTTCTTGTCTTTTTGATAATAGCCAAATAGTGAGGTAATATCTCATTAAGATTTTGATTTACATTTCCCTGATGATTAGTAATGTTGATGATCTTTTCATGTGTCTATTGCCCATCTGTATGTCTTCTTTGGAAAAAATGACTATTCAGATCCTCTGCCCATTTTTTAATCTGATTATTTGTTTCTTTGCTATTAAGTTGTATGAGTATTTTTTTAAAAATTAGTTTATTTTGAATTTTTGAATTTTATTTATTTTTTATACAGCAAGTTCTTATTAGTTATCTATTTTATACATATTAGTGTGTATGAGTTCTTTATATATTTTGGATATTAATCCCCTTACCAGAGATATGATCTGGAAATATTTTCCCCCATTCAGTAGGTTGCCTTTTCATTTTGTTGAATGGTTTCTTTTAGTGTGCAGAAGATTTTTAGTTTGATATAGTCCCACTTGTTTATTTTTGATTTTGTTACCTTTGCTTTTGGTGTCAAATCCAGAAAACCATTGCCAAGACTGATGTCAAGGAGCTCACCATCTAAGTTTTCTTCTAAGAGTTTTATGGTTTCAGGTCTTACATACAAGTCTTTAATCCATTTGAGTAAATTTTTGTGTATGGTGTAAGATAGTGGTCTAGTTTCATTCTTTTGCATGTGGCTGTCCAGTTTTCCCAACACCATTTATTGAAGACACTGTCCTTTCCCCATTGTATATTCTTGGCTCCTTTGTCATAAATTAATTGACCATATATGCGTGGGTTTATTTCTGGGCTCTCTATTCTGTTCCACTGATCTATGTGTTTGTTTTTATGCAAGTACCATACTGGTTTGATTACTATAGCTTTGTAATATAGTTTGAAATCAGGGCGTGTGATGCTTCCAGCTTTGTTTTCCTTTCTCAAGATTGCTTTGGCTATTCAGGTGCAACTGTCTGCTTTTAACTCTAGAAGCCTGAAAGTACCCACCTTATAGTTAGGTATATTTCCACATGGCACACAGACATTTATTGAGTATCCATTATGTGTTAGCCATGGGGCTGGGTTCCAGGTGGGAAGTATACAAAGCTAAACTGTGTGCTTGTTGAATTCACTTTCTAGCAATGGAGCTCCCCCCACTCCTGATATGCCTCATAATTTGTGTACTGTTAAATGTATAGTCCAGGCAAAATTGCCAAGTTTAGTCTTGAATAGCACCTGATTCCCACCTGAAACTGTAAATCGTCTCAGGTTTACTCAGAACTTGGCTTTCATACAGATACCTCAAGTTCCAGTCTCAATGAAAGGTGAGCAAACCTTGAGGATGCTCTCAGTAGTTCAAGCATGAGCTTAGAAAAGTAATGAATTGTACACCCAGACGAGGACTGTTGATTGAGAAAGCTTCATATCACTTTCCAGATTGAAAGTGATTGCAAAGAAAAGGACATTTCCACCCACCTTCCCATCTTTCCTTCTGCCTTTCCTTCCTTGCTTCTTCTTTCCTTATAAAGGCTATAAGTGTTAGTATAGTCTGTTGGAGTTTCCAGAAGAATAAGCACTCCCATCCCACATTGTACACTTTCTTTGTTAATCAGAATTAGACTGAGACTTATGAAATACATCTTAGAGACAGCCCAAGAAATCCCTCAAAATTTCTCCACTTTGTGATTCACTTTTACAAGTGACAATTTAGAAGCAGACAGTAATGGGCTACTCTAAAGTAAGTTACGGTCCCCAGTTTAACAGTTACTTCCAACAGAACCTCAATATTCTTTACAGCTATCAGTTGATCACTTGTACAAACTCATGCTGTCATTCCAAATGTTTCTGCCCAGTTTCTGCTCCCAGGAGCTGTTGAAGCTGTTGAAACCTTTCCATAAGACAGTATGTGTTTTCCCTCTGATGAGTGATTTAATCTGATTTATTGGGGAAATCATTTTTTTGAGAATGATTAATATCTTAACATTAATCCTTTATTTGTCATTTTTAACTTCTTAAAGATTTTTACCTTTATTGTTATTTCCCTTTTATTGTTTCAACTTAATGTTTGTTCTAATCTTAACTTATAAACAGAAGTATAATCTCTTATTTATTTGAACTTTTGGGCTGAGTGAGTATAGTTAAAAGGGAAGCGTTTCAAGAAATATGGTCATAGACAAGAAAACAGTCCTAATGAGAGTAAACATGACCCATTTCCAAGCCATAATTTAAAACTCCTCAAATATTGCTTTCTTTAGGAAACCTTCCCCAAGATATAAAGTAGGGAGTTAAAGGAACAGGTAAAAATAATCTTTCTAAAATTATCTTTGAGGGTTTTCTTATTTCACTCATGACTCTTATTTCACTCATGGTATATATATTAAGAGCAATACATTTTTTTTTTCCATCGTAGGGTTTAAGCTTTTTGAAGTGAAATGTGTAAGTTTTGATCTTGAATACAGATCCCAACCCAATTTAGTTGGTCTTTCATACCCCAAGTAATCAAAAGGTCCAAACTGTTCTTATAAGAACTTCACATCGTATGCTGATTCTGATTCCCATAAACAAATATCAAAACATCCAAGCAGATAGAGAAAAATCCATCTTGAGGGCTGAAGCAGTAGAATGGGTTATCATATTAACTCTTGGCCCATGGCAAGTCTATTAATGTTTACAAGGAAAATGCATTTGCTTGTTCATTTATTCATTAAACAGTTAATCTTTTTTGCAAGCCTCCTATGTGTAACAATAGCCATTCCAGATCAGGGACGGTCAAACTATGGCCTGCAGGCCAAATCTGGCCAGCTGCCTGTTTTTGCACAGCCCATGAGCTAAGAATGGTTTTCACATTTTGTTGTTGTTGTTGTTTGTTTGTTTTAAATTTTTTTAGGCCAAGCCGTGTGGCATGTGGGATCTCAGTTCCCCAGCCAGGGATTGAACCCATGCCCACTGCGTTGGGAGCATGGAGTCTTAACCACTGGACTGCCAGGGAAGTCCCTCACATTTTTAAATAATTAAAAAAATCAAAAGAAGAATAACATTTTGTGGAACGTTAAAATTATATGAAATTCAGATTTCAGTGTTCAGAAATAAAGCTTTAATGGAACACAGGCACACTCCCATTAGCTATGGTCTACAGCTGCTTTTATGCTAACAAACCAGAGCTGGGGTAGTTGCAACACAGACTGCATGTCCTACAAAGTCTAAAACATTTACTGTCTGGTCCTTTACAGAAAAAGTTTGCCAATCCCTGTTCTAGCCACTGGGAATTCAACATGAGAAATATAGGAAAAGTTTCTGCACTTATGAAATTACATTCTAATGGGAAAACAAACAAAAAGAATAAATGAACAAGATTGTTTCAGACCTTTGAATGTATTATAAAGACAACGAAACAGTCGATGTGATGGATAGTGAAGGTGGTTCATTTAGATGGGGTGGCCAGACGGGGCCCCTGTGACAGCGAGGCTGAGAGCTGAAGACAAGGAGACAGCCATGAAGCATCTGGAAACAAAGGGTCCCAGTCAGAGGGAACAGCAAGTGGTAGGTCTCAGGAACAGGAAAGCATGGCTGCATCACAGAGAGATGGGGAGAGTAGTGGGTGAGATCAGAGAGGGAGCTAGGGTTAGGTAGGGGCCAGCTCACAGAAGGCCTCTCAGGATGAGTCAGGTTTGTGTTTTTCTCTATGGGCAAAGAAAATTCTCTGAAAGCTTTTATGCACAGCAATGATAACGATCTGAATTACATTTTAGAAAGATCAACTTGATGATTGTATGGAAAAGAGATTCTAGTGGAAGTCAAAGTGGACGCAGACAGTCAGGGGCTGTTGTAGTGGACCCAGTGAGAAAGGGTAGTGGCTTGAATTATGGGTGCAGCTCGGGGGAGGGGAAGACTTGGATGGATTTAGAGCTTAGCTTGGAGGTGAGCTGTCAAGGCTTGCTGAGGTGGAAGGTGAAGGAAAGGGAAAAATTGAGGATTACACTTGGGTTTTTGGCTCAGCTGGTGCCATTTCCTAATGTGAATTGTACTCAAAACTATTAAAATATATGAACTTATGTCTCAAACAGGAGCTCCTATCTATGTAATGGGTGTTTCTCACCCATTACAAGGTATAGATGTAGTTGTGCATCTATACCATGGTGTCTTACTAATTTTTGTCTTTACTGTCTTTCCTGAATGTAGGAAATAATTGAGATCATCCACAAAGGCATGTTAACCAGGAGGAAAGACGGCTTTTAACGTCAAGTCCACGTGTGGACCTCTTTCTGCAGAGACTGAGGACGAGGTAGGTATAACCATGAAAAACAAGCTTAATACCACTTGTGAAGTTTGCCTTACACAGGTGATCTGTTGTTGATTTGTGGTTAACAGGGAAATAGCCAGATTTCCTTGTGGCATTCTCGCTATTGCTCTTAATTCCAACAGATATTTGGAACATTGATTCGGTTGTTTTAGTTCAGCCTTGTATAGATATCTAGTTGAGGTAGCCAGCCAGCCAAACAGCAATAACCTGTATTTCCCCAGGCTGTAGAAATACTATGTTTGCAGAAAGAAAACGTGTTTCTCCCAGTTTTGTCAGCATGATCAAACATTAATGATATGTATCTGCAAAAAATTGTGAGAAAATTGGGGGTATCATCTTACCAATACTATCATTAAAAAGATGAGAGGAAGAAACTGAAAAACCTTTACTAGATTTTTTTCCCGATCTTCTATAAAAAGAAAACCAGAACTTTAAACCTCCCCCCAGGTGATCATTTTAGTTACACTAACGATCCATGAAGATTACATGATTTTGAACAGTTGCGGTTACTGAAATAGTTGAAAAGATAAAATGAACTGGGTAATAGGATGGTTGTAGTAATCAGCATCAGACTCTGTACAACTTGTGGTAGATTGAGTGTGTGTGTGTGTGAGAGAGAGAGAGAGAGACAGAGAGAGAGAGAGAAAGAGGGAGAGGGAGAGAGAGAGAGAGAGAGAGAGATGGAGAGACTTGAACTTGAGTTCAGATTTGAGTGGTTAGCTGGGTGATGACAGCCTTTACTGAGACAGGAAACCTGCAGAGGGAAGCCACTTGGGGGATGAGGGGAATGACTTTAAGTTTGGGGCCTATTTTGCATTTGGGTTTCTCGTGGATATCCATTTGGAGACATCCAGGAAGTAGTTGGAGATATAGGTCTGAAGTTCATAGAAGAGATTGAGATGAAAGATTTAGGGAGACTTTAGAATCTTGGGAGTAAATAAGATAGCCCAGAGAAAATGTGCATAGTGAAAAAGGCTGATATTTACTCTCTAAGGAATAGGAATAAGAAAAGAAACTTGTAAAGGAGACTGCAAAGGAGGAATCAGAAAGGTCTATGCTAAATCACTAGAGTGAGGAGCCATAGAAACCACAAGAAGACTATTATTAAAAAGTAATCTATGGTGTCAAATGCTGAAGAAAGGCAAGTGATAGAACAACTGAAAATGTCCACTGAATTTGTTCATACATAGACTTTGGTGATCTCGGTGAAAGCTATTCTGGTAGAGCAATTCATGGCAGAGAAAACTAGATTGCAGTGAATTAAGGGGGAAGTGGGAAGTGAGAGAACAAAGTGAGTACTGTCAAGTTTTTCAGGAAGTTTGACTGCGAAGAGTAGAAGTGCAATAGGGCACTGGATTAAAGAGATCTTGGAAAGAAGATTTCCCCCTTTCCCACCATAAGATTTGAGCCTGTTTAAATACTGATGAGAAGGTTTAATATACGAGAGAGATTAAGTACAGATCAGTGTCCCAGAGAACACTGGGATGGATTTCATAGTACTTGTTGAGGGTTTAGCTTTATATACAATGATGGATAGTGCTATTTTTCCAGTAGTAGAAGAGAAATGGAGAGTTGAAAACAAGGGTAGATTTGATAGGTTAGATAGAAGTTGAGAAACTCCCTTATGATGACTTCTATTTCTCCGTGGAGTAGGGGGAAAGGTTATGAGATGGAAGTGCAAGGTAAAGTGTAGCTATCAGAGATTTGAGGGGAGGGAAGTGAGATTAAAGCAGCATGGGAAATGATCATGGCTAAGGAATCCTGGTAGGTTCCCTGACAGCCAGCTTGGAGAGCCCAGCAGAGAGTGATGATCACAGATTTATGATTGCAAATTGCCCAATTGTTACCTCTCTCCTGCACCATGCAACACTGAACCAAACCTGTTAAGTTTCATGGAAAAAGTAAACAGTTGATTGATACAGCCACTATGGAGAGCAGTATGGAGGTTCCTTAAAAAACTAAAAATAGAACTACCATATGACCCAGCAATCCCACTACTGGGCATATACCCTGAGAAAACCATAATTCAAAAAGAGTCATGTACCACAATGTTCATTGCAGCACTATTTACAATAGCCAGGACATGGAAGCAACCTAAGTGTCTGTCGACAGATGAATGGATAAAGAAGATGTGGCACATGTATAGAATGGAATGTTACTCAACCATAAAAAGAAACGAAATTGAGTTATTTGTAGTGAGGTGGATGGACCTAGAGTCTGTCATACAGAGTGAAGTAAGTCAGAAAGAGAAAAACAAATACAGTATGCTAACACATATATATGGAATCTAAAGAAAAAAAAAGTTCTGAAGAACCTAGGGGCAGGACGGGAATAAAGACACAGATGTAGAGAATGGACTTGAGGACACAGGGAGGGGGAAGTGTAAGCTGGGACGAAGTGAGAGAGTGGCATGGACATATATACACTACCAAATGTAAAATAGATAGCTAGCGGGAAGCAGCTGCATAGCACAGGGAGATCAGCTCCGTGCTTTGTGACCACCTAGAGGGGTGGGATAGGGAGGGTGGGAGGAAGGTGCAAGAGGGAGGAGATATGGGGATATATGTGTATGTATAACTGATTCACTTTGTTATAAAGCAGAAACTAACACACCATTGTAAAGCAATTATACTCCAATAAAGATGTTAAAAAAAAAAAAAAGTAAACAGTTGAGTTCACCTAGAGGTGGGGTTTTGCCAAGCAGATGCTATGGAAAGACAAGGGGGTAGGAGAATCTGGTAAGAGAGTACCAGTAAGAGAGAAATCAGAATGTTCAAACCATGAAATCTATGCAGGATAATTATGGAAATGAAGATTGGAGAGGGCTGTTGGGCAAGGAAAGAGTAGCAGAAGACTGAAGGTCCTGATGAACTGCCAGCACTCATTCTAGATTCAATATGCATTTGATAGTTACTCAGTTGATAGTAGAAATATATAGATGGCTACTTCCAAGCCCAAACACCAAAGGTCATGGGACTCCCACACGTATATCCCATTCCTCCATTACCAACACCTCTCTTCCAACTGGAGGGAACAGTTTATTAAATCAGAATATGTCACCCTGCCTCTGTACCTTTTGTCATAACAATATCCTGTATTAATGCCTGTTCCATTCCTTTTTGCCTATTCAAATCTTACCCATCTTTAATACTTAGCTCTCCCTTTATTCACAAAACTTTTAGCTGAGGGAAAGCAAGGAGAAAACAAAATTCCCTAACATTTATTGAGCACCTATTATCTTCCAGGAAATGTACCTTTCATATGCAATTCTAATCTAATTTGGGCACTGGAGTGCTCAACTTCCTTTTGAATGTGAGTTATTTATATTGTCTTTAACATTATATGGCATTCCTCTATATTTACTTGATTCAAGAGATTTTTGTGTCTATGTCTTACCCTTATACTCTATACTATTTTTTTTAACTTTTTATTTTATATTGGAGTATAGCCGATTAACAATGTTGTGATAGTTTCAGGTGCACAGCAAAGCGACTCGGCCATATATATATATGTATCCATTCTCCCCTACACTTCCCTCTCATCCAGGCTGCCACATAACATTGAGCAGAGTTCCCTGTGCTATATAGTAGGTCCTTGTTGGTTATCCATTTTAAATATAACAGTGTGTACATGTCAGTCCCAAACTCCCTAACTATCCCTTCCTTCCACCCTCTCCGCCCCTGTAACCATAAGTTCCTTCTCTAAATCTGTGAGCCTGTTTCTGTTTTGTGAATAAGTTCATTTGTATCATTTCTTTTTAGATTCCGCATATAAGCAATATCATACTATGTTTCTCTTTCTCTGACTTCATTCAATGTGACAATCTCTAGGTCCATCCATGTTGCATTATTAAATTGTAAATTGCATTATTTTATTCTTTTTAATGGCTGAGTAATATTCCATTGTATATATGTACCACATCTTCTTTATCCATTCCTCTGTTGATGGACATTTAGGTTGCTTCCATGTCTTGGCTATTGTAAACAGTGCTGCAATGAACATTGGGGTGGATGTATCCTTTTGGACCATGTTTTTCTCTGGATATATGCCCAGGAGTGGGACTGCAGGGTCATATGGTAGTCTACAGTATTTTTTTTAATGGCTTAATTATGTTGTATTTTCTGTAGCACCTTTCAGAATGAATTGGACATGGCAGGCATAAATTCTTACTTGATTAAGAATATGAAAATACAGATAATAGACTAAAAAGAATACGGAAAAAGGAAAGAAATGTGAGTGCCAACCATTATCCCTTGTAAATTCATGATATGTGCTGGGAACTGGGGAAAATTGAGGAATATTGCACTAGTGTTTGAAATATTAATATACCTTCTAAAAGTGGGTAATTTACTGCTCTTTCAGTAGATTCAGACCTGATACATTTATTATAGAATGTCTTATAGCCAATTCTACATAACTATTTCATTTGAAAAGTAGCCAAATGTGATATATTGGGTAGAGACATAGATTTCTTTCTATTAGTTGTGTTTCCATATATTTATATGAATTGATAATTCAGTAAAATATAATTCAGTATTTGACTTATTTTGAAAAATGAACACTGTATAATTTGGGTAGTTGCACATTAGAATATCTGCTAAGGGTTTGATATCCAAAATATATAAAGAACTCCTACAACTCAATAGCAAAACAAAAACAATCTGATTAAAAAAGAAGGCAGAGGACCTGAATAGACATTTTTCCAAGGAAGCCATACAGATGACCAATAGTTACATGAAAAGATGTTCAACATTACTAATAACCAGGGAAGTATAAATCAAAACTACAGTGAGATATTACCTCACACCTGTTAGAATGGCTCTTTTCAAAGACCAAAAATAGAGTTGGTGAGAATGTGGAGAAAAGGGAACCTGTGTGCATTGTTGGTTAAAATGTAAATTGGTGCACTCACTATGGAAAACAGTAAAGAGGTTTCCCCCAAAATTAAAAACTACTATATGATCCAGCATTTCCACTTCTGATTATTTATCCAAAGAAAATGAAAACCAAACCAAAAACACTAATTCGAGAGATATATCCACCCCCATGTTCATTGAAGCATTATTTATAATAGCCAAGATATGAAAGCAACCTAAGTGTCCAATGATAGATGAATGGATAAAGAAGATGTGACCTCTCTCTCTCTCTCTCTGATGGAATATGATGGAATATTACTCAACCATAAAAGAATGAAATCTTACCATTTGCAACAACATGGATGGACCTAGAGGGTAATATATTAGTGAAGTAATACCACATGATTTCACTTATATGTGCAATCTAAAAAACAAAACAAACAAACAAAACAGAAACAGACTCATAGATACAGAGAACAACCTGATGGTTGCCAGAGGGGAGGTGGGTGGAGGGACAGGTGAAGTAGGTGAAAGGGGTTAAGAGGTACAAACTTCAGTTATAAAAATAATTCATGGGGATGTAATGTACATCATAAGGAATATCATCAATAATATTGTAATGACTTTGTATGGTGACACATGCTAACTAGACTTATTGTGGTGACCATTTCCTAATGTATAAAAATATTGAATCTCTATGTTATACACCTGAAACTAATATAATAATGTATGTCAATTATAATTCAATAAAAATTTATGTATTATTTAGTAAAAGTAGTATTTAAAGTTAGCTAAAATTTTAAAAGACTTGGCCCATATAAAAAAATAGTGGTGTTTATGTCAGAGATGAAAACCAATAATTCAAATTTCAGCAGCAGCAGCAGAGTAGTTTTTTCGAGTTAAGCACTGGAATTGGCTCATTAAAGAAATTTTGTAGCATCTCATCGAGAAATGGCTATGAAGTTTTCTGTAATGAACCATCAAAACTTTCTTCCTTTTCCAAATTCTCCTCCTACTTCATTTTTAGGAGGTTTATAATATTTTTATATTCAAAAGCTAAGCTTCATTTAAAACCTTTGCCAATATGATGTTCACTTCATAGACAAATTAGTTCAAGCACAGACAAGTTACACATGTCTGAGTTTCTGCAGAAAGTTTTTGCCGGAACCAGCAATAGAACTGGAGTTTCCTATTTGCAAATGAGGTAACTATTTTAGAACATTACATGCTGTATATTTACTGGGCAAAGGCTGTCAAACTTGTTACACAAAGACAAATGGATCAGTTTTTCTTCCCTTTTTACAGCATTACCATCACCTTCTTCCTGGAGATTGTCATTTTCTTCATTAACCTCAATTATATTTACTAAAAGGAATGTTCATTTTAGTGAAAATTTACAAAGTATTTCAGTATTTTAAATGCTTAGCAGTTTCTTGCCATGGGAAAAGGAGAAGCTTTTTCAAGTATAAACTTACAGTGACAGATAAATCATTGAGATGACAAAGGCTAGGCCATTTTAAATTTCATATGTATATATAGTGTTGTGATCCCTGGATATACCATAAGGGTAGAGTCTATAGAAGCTACCAGAACATAATAATAACTTACATTTGTAAAATAAGTGTTACAACATGTTTTCATATGCTTTATTTTCCTTTCTAAACATAGTTGTTTTTCCTTATTATAATAGAAATACATGTGCATTATAGAAAAATTAGAAAACATAGACACATAAATGGAAGAAAAATAAAATCTGTTACTCTGAGTTAAACTCTTTGGACACTTTGAGTTTAGTTTCATACCATCCCCCCACCCATGTGGATGTGTGTGGATCATATACATAAAATTTTTACTTGCTTGTACACTTAATAGTTACATTTTACACACCATTATATACTAATAGCTATATTTTTTATTTTACAACATTGTTTTTAACAGCTGTATAGTACTTATGTCAGTATAGTCTAATTTATTTAATCAGTTTCTATTATTGGATAGTTGATTGTTTCTAACATTTTGTTATTACAATCAACACGCTGGTAAATATCCATTTACATACATCTTTCTGTGCTTTCTTAATTATTTCCTGAGGCTAAATTTCCAGAAGAGGAATATCCAGGCCAAAGTTCTGGGCATTTTTAAGTCTGATAATTACTGCCAAGTTGTCCCCCCAGAGTCTTATAATTTGCACTCTGACCAAATACATATGAGACCAAATACACTCTTTCCTCACTAATAGAAATTAAACTATTAATTTGCATTGTCTCATTTCTGATTCTTATAATAATTGTGATGTAGACAGAACAGATGAGGAGAAATGTTAATTGTCACACATGTAGAAAGAAACAGGACTGGGACTCAAGTTTTCTGACTTGCCATATCACATTTTTTTTTTAACATCTTTTTTGGAGTATAATTGCTTTACAATGGTGTGTTAGTTTCTGCTGCATGACAAAGTGAATCAACTGTACACATACATATATCCCCATATCCCCTCCCTCTTGCGTCTCCCTCCCACCCTCCCTACCCCACCCTCTAGGTGGTCACAAAGCACGGAGCTGATCTCCCTGTGCTATGCAGCTGCTTCCCACTAGCTATCTATTTTACATTTGGTAGTGTATATATGTCCATGCCACTCTCTCACTTCGTCCCAGCTTACCTTTCCCCCTCCCCGTGTCCTCAAGTCCATTCTCTATGTCTGCATCTTTATTCCTGTCCTGCCCCTAGGTTCTTCAGAACCATTTTTTTTTAGATTCCATATATATGTGTTAGCATACGGTATTTGTTTTTCTCTTTCTGACTTACTTCACTCTGTATGACAGATTCTGGGTCCATCCACCTCACTACAAATAACTCTTGTATATCACATATTTCTTGCTGTCGTGCTGTCAGTGACGGCAATTCCAAGTGAACGGTCAGGAAAGAACCTCTAGCAGGAATTCTTACACGCCACAGCCTGACTCATGTCTGTGTTGCTGGCAGTGCCCTGGCCTCCAGCCATTGGACTGTGGGTGGCACAGTTCCTGTGTTCTGAGGAAAAGGCCGTGTGGTCACCCTGCCTGCCCAGACCAGCACTGAAGCCACTGGGAAAGGGAGGAGGAAAGAAAGTTGGAGGCAAAGAGGCAGCGAAGGGTGACCAAATTATAGACCTTGTAACAGCATGTCCCTAAAACCTTTTGAGTCTTGCCCCATTTTATGAGTGAAATAATCCAGGCCATCCATCTGACCTGAATATTTTAAATTAGTGAGTTTATTTTTATAATTTTTTTAATTGTAAGATTCACACAGATAGGATTCTGTTTCTGTTTTCATTTATACAAACTATTCAAGGATCCAAATTCTCATAAGTGAAACAGAGGAGGTGGTGAAGGAAAAAAAAAATCTCTTTTGAATAGAAAGACATAAAAGTGGGATTTTTTTTTTTTAAGAAATGTATTTATTGGCTGGGTGGGGTCTTCTTTGCTGCGTGCGGGATTTCTCTAGTTGCGGCGAGCGGGGGCTACTCTTCGTTGTGGTGCATGGGCTTCTCATTGTGGTGGCTTCTCTTGTTTCGGAGCACAGGCTCTCAGCGCGCGGGCTCAGTAGTTGTGGCTCGCGGGCTCTAGAGCGCAGGCTCAGTAGTTGTGGTGCACAGGCTTAGTTGCTCCGCGGCATGTGGGATCTTCCCAGACCAGGGCTCGAACCCGTGTCCCCTGCATTGGCAGGTGGATTCTTAACCACTGCGCCACCAGGGAAGTCCCAAAAGTGGGATTTTTTAATTTTTATTTTTTGTATCGTATCGTTTAGTCAATTTAAATCAAGTTTAAAGAAAATTAAAAAAAAAAAAAAAGAATAGCAATGTGTTTAATCATACAGTTGTTTGCCAAGTTCTAAAAAGTATTTGGCTATAGAATTGTGTTAGAAAACTGTTGTGCAAAAGTGCAAGCAGCATTTGTTAGGGGCTAATAAACCAGATATACTAGTAGGTGGTGTAGGGTTGGTAAGATGAAACAGTTACAGGCTCTGTCCTCAGGAGCCATCTTATAGTGGCCAGAAGGTTGCTCCAGGAAGCTTTCCTGACCATTAATCTGTCCTCTGATCACTAAACCTACTTCACAGATCGAAGTCATCTATTTACTTGTCTGCTATACCCACTAGACTATGAGTCCCTTGAGGGAAGGAATTGTGTTCTGCTTACTGTGTTCACCATGAGAGGCTGTATAGAAGAGGGGTCATAGAAACTTAATAGAATAAAATTATACCAGAGGAAACATAACATCATATTTTACCATTTTGGGGAGGGAATTATTTTTTGATTATTATGTTCACTACCTCTCAAAAATATTGGGCTATACTTTTCAAATTTATTAAGGTAAGATGATATATTATTAAATTTCAGTTTTTATTAATTTTGCAAACTTGGGCATATCATTTATGTTCTCAGTTTTTCCCATCTGCAAAGTAAGGGTGTTAGACCAGACCAGTAATTCTCAACTGATGTTGGGGAAACCTATCCCAATATTTAGGGATGGAGTAGAACACCTCAGAATCTTAGGATATTGTGGTTTGAAAAAACATACTCAGTATCATTATATAATTTTAAATTTGTAAAATTAAAAGAAAGGCTCTATTTCTATAATATTAAACAATAGAAAAAAAAGTATCCTGGAAAATGTTGGCATCCAGGCTTCTCAGAGGTTGTGGGACAACTCTTCCCAGGAAATTGTATAAGAAACTCTAAGGTAGGTGTGGGGAAGGGTCATAACTTACATTTTTTATGGCTTTCAGTGAGTTCAATAAAGTTAAGAGACACTGCACTAATCCAGAGACGCTCCAGTCACCTAGGATTTCATCGTGGATGACATAAATCTTGTTTTTCTTTGCACGTGTTGGAAAAGTTCAGTCACCTTTGTTTTTTTTTTTTAACTTATTTTGAAGAGAGGCAAAATCTATGGATCATATTAATATTAGGCTGAGAAAGATAAAGAGGATAAGAAAACCAGTCAGACTGAGTTATTGAAGAATTGATGTATAGAACTGCTCTTACTTCTTGGACTTGCCCACATGATCCAGGACAGGCTGATGGTTTAGTTTAATTGTAGCAAGATCTTGTGAGAGAACTGAAACCCAGCATAGTGGAGTTGGGTGATGGGGTGCTGTAGTTTTAAGGGGCTAGAGGCTGTGTTCTCATAGTGCTTGGGGTCTTATTTGAAGGAGTTTTTTAAGGGTTAAGTATTTGCTGTTTGGCATCTGAATGACTTCCCCCTACAATAAAGTGCTTCCAGGTCAAAATCGACTTGATTTTTATATAACTTTCTGGTCGTGAGTATCCACATCACAACAAAAGTATAAAATGATTTAAAATGCCCAGTACAAACTAAAAACAAATAGAGATTGAAATGCCAACCCATTGCGGGAGTTGATACAAAAGTCAATTCTTGCAATCTCCTCTTCTCTGGGGCTCTCTTCAGATAGCTAGTGAAGGAGATAGCTGTGCTTTTTATACTGTGTGACTTTTGGAGGCCTGGTCCATGCCTTCAACCCCCTGGTCCCTCGATGACTTGGCCACACTCCTGTCGTCACAGGAGTCGACAGTATCCTGACATCCTCAGTTACAAGCCAACCTGGATTACTTTCACCTTCCATTTTGCCAGTGTGTCCCTCAGATAAACAGAAGCAGAATCCGTTTGTCCTGTCTTGTGGTAATTTAAGCTCTGATTCTAAACTACTGCATAGCTTTCGACTAAGTTAGGGCATAGTTCAATTTGGGGCATGGTCCACAGAGTTAGAGTAGCATTTTTAAAATTCGACTTTTTGACCTAAATCTTTAAGTACCTCTCAGTTTGGGTCTTCTGAAAAGCAGATGTCAAGGTAGATTAGATGAGCAAGAGATTTGGGGGGGAAACATGGTGAAGGAAAAAAGGGAGGGAGCACGAATAGGCCAAGAAGAGCCTTGAGTCCTTGCTGCAGGTCTGTGAAAGGAGAGAGGGAAGGGGGGATTGGATTGGAAGGAGCCTCAGACCACAGTGTAGTTCTGAGAAAGTCTCAGCCCGGCCAGTGAGGACCCCTGAGCTCTCTGAGCTCGAGTGTCCCTTTAAAGGAATCCTGTGTCAGGCTGAAGTGGCCTGGGCCTGCTGCCACCACTGTGCTCTGTTATTGTCTGGGGGCAGCCAGTGGGAAGTGTGATCTCACTTGAATGCTGCACTGGATCCACAGGTGTGACAATTTGAGGCTGTCTGTCAGCTATGTTCCCTGAAGCAGGTCCTCTGGAAGGGAGAGTTGAAAGGGGTACCTCCACAACCACTGAAGTATCCAAAGGTGGCACCTTAAATCTCAGGATCCTCAGCAGAACTTTCTAAAGGTTATTGGCGTTATTCCTTCTGCTTTCCACTCCCATCTCCTGCCAAACTCATGGCGATTCCTTCCATTCCTAGACTCTCAATCCCCACAGAGCAAGTTTAGATAGGGAAGCTACACCTCCAGAGCCTCACTGTTGTTGGTTTTTATTTCCTAGCCAATAAAATCATTCCTTTAAAAAAAAAATCCTAATTGTCCACAAACATTTCAGTGGTGAAATTCCCAGCGCTGTGTTGAATACAGAGGACACGAGATAAATAAGACGCCTCAAAGGACTCGTACCCGAGAGAGGGTGACGCACAAATTAGCATACATTTTAATAATGTGATAAATAGAGGAATAGGTGGAACACAGAAGAGGACTATCTTGACCAGCCTGGGCGAAGTCTGAGCAGAGTCTCCAAGGACAAGTACAACTTAGACAGAAAAGGCAGGCGGAGGCAAGTCTAGGCAAAGACAAGAAAGTATGAGGAACAGACTATAAGAAACGTGGTGTTCCTGGAGGATAAAGGGAAGGCTTATGAGGTAGGCAGGATCCAGATTTATGCTTGGGAACTTGTACTTGATTGTGTTAGCCATGGTCACCTGTGCATTTTACAAGTGTGGCAGAGGATTTGGATGGGCAAGACGAGAGAACAGTAGGAAGCCACTGCCTGTCAACTATTTATTTCCATCCATTGGAGGACAAGAGTCCTGGGGAAAGATTGCCTGCTTTGCATACAAAAGACATGGGTTCTAATCTCAGCATCACAGTTTACCATAGTTTTTAGGCCAGTCATGTAACTCTAGAAATGGGAGTTTCTGTTACTTAAAAACTGGCAATCATGATACCTGCCCTGACTCCTATTGAGCTGTTGTGAGGATCAAGTTAGTTGAGACAGGACTCTATGAAGGCATTTCGCAAACTTTCAGCGCTGTAAAAAATTAAGGGGCTGTTATTATGTGCCACTCAGGAAATAACAAGCACCTGGGAAAACCCACAGAGTGTGGTTTTGTAAGAAGTTTCTCAGCCTCCAAGAGAGAAAATGCCTGGCTTAACATTGGCCAAGAGGAACATGTCTGGGAAATTACGACATGGGGAAAGCAAATGTGGCTTTCTGTTTTGTTTTCAGAGATTACAGTTTCTTGTCATTCTCATTGTTTACCCTACCTCACCAAGGGTGGTTCTGAAGTGAGAGGAAGCTGAGGCAGGGAGTATTAATAAGGTAAAGCAGATGGTTAAAATTTACTTGGTGTAACAAATAGAAACTGAACCACTTTAATGTTGGGAAGATAGTAAGCTAGACATTGGTTATATAAATGGGCACATGTGTAGGGATAGAAAACAAATTCAGCTTTATCAGAAAACTCTCTGACTTTCCAGGAGCCTCATGGGGTCCTCATCCTCTCACAGTGTCAGGGAGAAGTAGCAGTACAATATCAAATAAATAAAACTTGCCCCAACACTTCTCTTCTGGAAAAATCTTTAAAAAAATTCTTTCTCTTATTAGCTCTCTTTTGTTGACGGTTTGTTTGATTCTCAATGAAAAAAACCACTATCATCGACATACTCACTGTTGGTGAGACTCAGAGGCCGGGCCTTTGACATATATTATCAATATATGTCCTTATAAATATATATTATAAAGGTATGAAAAAATCTCTATTTAAAAAATTCTACTTACAGACCTTTCCTGGAATACCATTGATCTCCTAAAAGAATTGACTGTTCTATGAAGAAACATCTTTTTTTTTTTTTTGATAGAGGAATTCACAGGAATGTCTGCATGTGAGTTGAGACAACTGGTTCCTATAGGGGACTTGTTGGCAAAAATGTTAATTATTTTTTCTTGAATACACATATGATAGGTTGATCTTTGCCAACTTAAAATGAAAAAACTAAGGGACTTTTTAAACTTGTTGTATGACCTATGAGAGATGTTTTGGAAAAGAATTCCCCAAAGAACAGAGTGGCTAAGCTAGAGATCGATTCATTTGATACCAGCATCAGCCACTTTTGGCTTTCTCTTACTGAATTTTAAAGGGTGGAAAGCTGAAAATAATATTCCTCAAAAACCCTTGGAGTTTAACTTTGGGGAGCAACCTGGCCTCAGTCATGCAAATGCAAGTATTAATTTTTTTATCGCTGTGTAACAAATCATACAAATTTAGTGGCTTAAAATAACATATATTGGCATATAGTTTCTACAGATCAGAAGTATGGGCATGGGGTAGCTGGAGCCTCTGCTCAGGGTTTCACAAGGCTGAAAGCAAAATGTTAGCCAGGGCTTCACTTTCAGAGTTCTCTTCCAAGCCCACTGGTTGTTGGCAGAATTCAGTTACCTGTAGTTGTGGGACTGAGGTCCTCGTTTTCTTGCTGACCATCAATCGGGTCGTTCCCGGCTCCTAGAAGTTTCTTGCTCTCTTTGCTGTGTGGCCCTCTCCACAACATGGCAGTTTGCTCTTCAAGGCCAATAGGAAAATGTCTCTGGCTTTGAATTTCTGACTTCTTTTAAGGGCTCACTTAGTTAGGTCAGGCCCACTCAGGATAACACCCCCTTTTGATTAATTCACAGTCAGCTGACTGGAGACCTTAATTACATTTGCAAAATCCCTTTTTGCCATATAATAGAACACAATCGTGGAAGTGATATTCCATCGTATTTACAAGTCCTGCTCATACTCAAGAGGGTCTTGTACAGCACATGTACATCAGGAGCAAGAATCTTGGGGACCATTTCAGAATTCTGCCTACCGCAATGTGCCATTTATAGGTAGAAGTAACCAAGGTGAGGTAGGGAGATTGTGCTGTTCAGCAAGCACAGTGGCATTGATGCTGCTTTCAAGGAGAGTTTTTGTTTCTGTTTCCTAGTGCCACGTGTGCCAAGGAGTGAGCGGCAGCAGAAAAGGGTTTTTTTTTTTTTTTTTTTTTTTTTGCTAGAACAACTAGCAAAAATGTAGTTGAGTATTTTTTCTGGGCAACTTTGTCCTGTGTTTTCCTTGGTAACATTCCTTGGTTCTTTGGTCCTCCCATAGATGGTATAAGCTAATGATTACTTAAATCTCTTTCTGCTTAAACTAGCTATAGTGAATACTTTTATCTGCAACATAAAGCCTTGATTGCTACAACAGGGTCAATAATGACCTCTTTTTATATATCCATTAAATGTGTGTCATTCTGTATTGCCTGTATAGATACATAGAACTTTAGAGCAGGAAGGACACTTTCAGATCTAGAACTTTTAAAAATATATTCTATAGAACACTTGTAATAGAGTCCAGGATATGGGGATAGTTTTTTGGGGAAAAAATATTCAAGAGTTCTGCCAGCTTGGAATACAGTATACATACTTAGAGCTTATGATTCTCATTAGCATATGAAAGACTCTGAGAGATGCTACAGGAAAAAAAAAAAAAACAACCCAGTCCAAAACCATTAGACTTTTCTTGATCCAACCAAGGTTTCCCAAGCCAAGGCCCCAAAAGGCTTCCCTGGAGGTGCAGTGGTTAAGAATCCGCCTGCCAATGCAGGGCACACGGGTTTGAGCCCTGGTCTGGGAAGATCCCACATACCGCGGAGCAACTAAGCCTGTGTGCCACAATTACTGAGCCTGCGCTCTAGAGCCCACGAGCCACAACTACTGAGCCTGCGTGCCGCAACTACTGAAGCCTGCGCGCCTAGAGCCCGTGCTCCGCAACAAGAGAAGCCACCGCAATGAGAAGCCCACGTACTGCAACAAAGAGTAGCCCCCGCTCGCTGCAACTAGAGAAAGCCCGTGCGCAGCAACGAAGACCCAACGCAGCCAAAAAAAAAAAGAAAAACTCAGTTCCAAAAAAAATCTAAGTCACCAAATTCAGCTGGTGGGTTAGTGATGGAGGGAGGGCTTAAAACTAAGCTAGCTAGGTTTTTCTGACTCCCAGAAACATGAAGCTTATTCCTTACATCTGTGTGAGAATTAAGCTTCAATGAATATAAACGCAGTCTTATTAAGAAGTAGAAGATATAAATAGTTCCACCAAATATATTAGTGATGTCTCTATGAAACCTGTCATAGCTATTAGAGAAGCTTGGAATCTCACACATGCCCACCACAGGAGGTGACTGCCAAGAGAGTGGACACGAAGAGGATGTTTCCTGCCTCTCTGTTATTCGCACAATAGCCTTCCCTGGGTGCCAAGGCCGAGCGCTCCCAGACCACAGGCAAAAGGAGCCTGTGAATTAGGCTACGGGATGTTTTGGTAACTGTAGCAATTATCCTCCATGCAGACATTTCGGGATTAGGGCTTGTTAGAAAATGCATTGCTTTAAAATAATTTCAAAAGGAAAATGAAAAAAAAGTATTCAGATTACCACAAAAGGCAATATAGATCATGTGCATAATAGAAACCTGATTCCTGGATCAGAACGCTTGTTAAGTGCACGACTCTCCCACATTCCAAAATGGAAATCACATCGTACACATGTGACCCAGAGAGAAGAGGTTCCAGGAGGTGCATATCTTCAGCATGAGAACAAGGAGCCATCAGTGTTACAAGCGCAGCTCACAGTCAGCTGGCCGGCCTGACACACCTTGGCATTTATTGTTCCCTGAGGCCACGTGGTTGCATCATGAGAGGCTGGGGTGGACGTGCTGAAGAGGCTCCAGTCCGCAAGCTTCCCCCACCCACCTTTGCTGTTCTTGGAAGGAACTCAGCTTAAGTAAAGAATTTAGTCTCCATGACATTTTTATTATTGGGAAGATTTCCCCTGCAGGGCAGAGAGGTAGCATAACAGGTTAGACTTCTTGCATTCTCTACTGGGGCTTCCCTTTCAGCACCATAGTTTTTCCTTCCTTTTGGTAGCAGCATTTCTAAAAGGACTAGGGCACGGGTTAAAAACCAAAACCAAAACCCACCAGACTCTCCTCACAGCGATCTTTTGTAGCCACTGAGGCCCTTAAAAGAAAGAAAATGGTAAACAAACCCAGCCATTACATGAGTCATAAAGGGACTCACACGACCACATACCACCACCACAATTCTATGGGAAAAGTTTCCACGCACGTGCGTATTCTCCGGGGTTTGTGGTATTCCTCAGAGCTTGGACTGAGGCAGGACTGTGCAGTACCCTGTAAAAGGCTCCAGGCTTTGTGGGGTTACCTTTATTGTGCTTGAGGAGTCAGAAAAAGGCAACTTAGGAGTTTGGGTAATGGCATAAGGCAATGGCGTTTATTCTTCCGTGCCTCGTGTTCAATAGACGTTTTCTGGCCTTTTTGGTTCAGCTGTTGAGCCCCCACCCAGATGCTTTCAAACTAAAGCTATTAGGCCAATGGTAGTGGGTTGTGTGGATACTCTTGAGGACTACAAAAGAGATCTAGTTTCTTCTAAAAAACGGCAAAGCAAGCATCCAAGGAATGGGATGTATTTCAGCTCTTAACTATTATTCTGGGATATGCTTATGGACGAGCAAAATAGGTTTCAAGCTCAAAAGGTTGGCATATTTGTTAATCAAGAAGTAAATAATATTTTCCTTTTCTGTTGTCCTCAAAACTGGGCTCTAACTATATTTAGTCTATAATTGATAAGATGTAATGAACATTTTAAGCAGAAAGATTTAAAATGTGATCACCCCCATGCTTTGTCAGATCGTATACAATCAGGACAGAGTTATCCTGTGAGAGAGAACACGCACACTGGATGCAGATGGATGTACAGATATATTTCCATTCTATCAATGGGATAAAATATTTACAGCAGGCAGGGATGTCCGGAAGACTCTGAAAGTCCAAGTTGTTTGCTGTCTGTACAAGGTTTCTGCCTTTCAGTATTACACAAAGGGTCTCTAGGAAGAGTCTGGTACCTACTCCCCAATTCCAGGATGACATGACACTTCACTGTATGAGGAGCTCATCTGTTAGCATATTCTTTATTGTAAGAAGTATGGGTTCACTTCTCCCTGTGAATTGTTTACGACAAATTTGTATTAAGAAACGACTTTGAAACAGTAAGGCTTCCAGGCTTGTGATGGTATAGGAGACCATATTTTCATTCCTGTTCTTTCTGTTATCTAATGGCCTGAATTCATTTCAATCAACCAAAACCAAAATGAAATCAATTCCTTTAAAACCTTTGATTTATAATAACCTGCAGAATAAAAAGGAAGATGTGTTGGAGGTTCCCAGTAGAATGGACGGGTGTTTTCCCCATCACTGCCACACACCAGGGTCTCCAGTTCAAACTCCAGGAAGGCGACAACAAAGGTGTTGAGGGTGTGGATAAAGTTCCCCAGTTATTTTCCTTTTCTTTTCTTTTTTTTTTTTTAATCAGGCTGTAACCTTAAATGAATGTCTTTCTGGTCCAAAGCAGGAATGACTGCTAAGGATTTCAAATGACCACTCAAACAATTTTATCGGGCCCAGTAATGGACAGATTTTTGATAAGTGAGTGGGGAAAGCTGATAGCCCTGTTTCAAAGCAGGCCAGAGTGAGGTGACTCCCAGGAATTTTCAGGGAAACACTCTTAAACCTCGCCTATAGCCTGCGGTGGAGGCCTTTGTCCTGTACTTTGGACTCTTCACTGCTGTTCTAACAGGTGAGGCCCCAGATGCAAATATTTGGTTTGACCCTTTCTTACTGTAAACACTGCAGCCCTCAGTATGATGTGAAGTATAGAATTTATGGCTATTTGCTCAGACATTATCAAAGTAATTATAAATTCTACTTTCTTGTTATTTCTCAAGGTTCACTAGCCTGGTTGCCATTTTGCGGAAGGAATTTGGTCAAGGTAGATGAATAGCAAGTTCGGGGATGAAAACCAGCAATAGTACAAATGACTCTCAGGACTCAGCATTTACATTCAGACACAAAGTTAGAGCATGGAGCATTCTTCCAATGAATCCAGATTTCACATCGGCTCAGTCAGTAATGAGTTCAATAGGGTATACATCAAAGTGAACCTCCACACAAGTTTTCCCTCTCTACTTTTTGTTCATGACCACGTGTGTTGGTTCTTCACCACCTTCTTTGTTGCCTTGAATCTCATCTTGTATTTTTTTTTAACTCAATATTTTTTCCCCTTTTTCTGTAAGCAAGGAAAAAGCCTCTCCTTGTAGATTTCAAGCCTCATCAGGGTAGGCCCATTTGGTATGAAGACACGGTTCAGCAAGCAGAAAAATCATGAATTGTGGAATCAGCCTAGCTGCTTTCAAATTCTGGTTCTTTCACTTACTAACTGAAGACATTGGGAAGGTAATTAACTTCTCTAAGTCTCCAGTACTTCATCTCTCAGAGATAATATCTACTTTTCACTTTGTTTAGGGATAAAACGAGAATAGCAAGCCCACAGCCCAGATCCAGTTCCTCAATACATTTCTTTCATTCTCTCGTATTTCTGTGCTACCTGCTTGCCCCAGCACTTTCTGCTCACGCTTAGTATATAATAGGCATTTAAACATGTTAGTTAAATATAGTAGAAATATATGTGCTGTTTGAGAGCGGATTGGAAGGTTTAGGAATGATCAGTTTGTAAGAGTTTGGGGAGACTCAGTTCTTAAAAAGCCTGCCTTCCCCTGGATCAGGGATCAAGAGGTTGTTATTTCTTGCTGAATGCTTCTCAAGGTAGTTGCCTTAGCTCCCTACTTTCCTGTGTAGACACAGCCTTAATATTCTATCCACGTTGGTATGTTTAAATCTAGAAATAGTTTCGTCAAGAGGCACGTGGAGTGGAAAAAGAAGATAAAGGGAGAAAATCAGTGAGAAGGAAAATGAAGAGCAAAGTCCTAAGAAGCAAACTGAATGAAATAAATTTAAAACAACAAAATTCCATTTAAGCAATATGATTACTGTAGCATAGAAGCGGTGAGGTCAAAGACTTGGGTAGACATGGTCAAGTCTAGTGCAGGCTTGGGTGTTGAGTGACATCAGCAAATGTAGATTCCCCAGTGAATTAGAAGGTTGAGGGATTGGGCAGAAAGTTTAATAAATAAAAGGAATCAATCCTGCAGTCTGAAAATACAGATGTGCACGGCTGAGTTAGACGTATAAAAGACTTGTTGAAATACAGAAGCTAATAAGGAGCAGCGTGGAGAAACAATGCCATTTGAGTTACTGATTCAAACCCTGAGATAGGGTCTCATTTGGGAGATTTTTGCATGTATATGTATCTATCATAGATAATATTTTAATATTGCTGTGTGTGTTGATATTGGGATCTTCTTTTCATTAGCTCTGTATGTCACTCAGCTCTTGTTCCTCTCAAGGACATTATTACCCATTAAAACACCATAAACATACTTTAATAAAAATCTCTAAGTTAAATTTCCTAAAAATTTGAGAACATTAGAAATATAACTGAACTACTCACTGAGGATTCCTGAAGACTGTATGAGAACATTTCCTACCTCCCAAAACATCGGTTCTTACTTACTAGCCCAGTTAATTTTAAAGTGTTGGGAATATAGAGTCTGATATGGATGGAAGGAGTATTAAGGTCCTTTCTTTTTTTTTTTAAATTTTATTTATTTATTTATTTACTTATGGCTGTGTTGGGTCTTCGTTTCTGTGCGAGGGCTTTCTCCAGTTGCGGCAAGAGGGGGCCACTCTTCATCGCGGTGCGCGGGCCTCTCACTATCGCGGCCTCTCTTGTTGCGGAGCACAGGCTCCAGACGCGCAGGCTCAGTAGTTGTGGCTCACGGGCCTAGTTGCTCCGCGGCATGTGGGATCTTCCCAGACCAGGGATCGAACCCGTGTCCCCTGCATTGGCAGGCAGACTCTCAACCACTGCGCCACCAGGGAAGCCCAAGGTCCTTTCTTAAAAAAAAAAAAAAAATGCCATGAGCGCATCAAACATGGTAATAGCCCAGTGTCGGCTACCACAGCCCTGTTGCCCCAGCGATGGATGCTGAGCTGCATTTCCAGGGCAGTTGCAGAGATGATGTGGCTCACATTAATCTAATCAAGGCACAAGGTGAAGGTTGCTCAAGGCAGGAGACCAGGCAGACGTCTCAGTGCTCTGCCTGGGATACTGCTTGTCAAATACCCTGAGTGAATACGCCCTTTGGTGAAGTCCTTCTTAACTATTCCCACAATTTGACACTTCTTTGGTGGTTTTGTACTTCCCAGGCAATTTGTCCATTTATCCATTACAACACTTAGCATATTGCAGTGATTACCTGTATAATGTCGGATCCCACAACGTGGTATCTGGTGTATAGTAGGGAGTTGAATGGATGAATTAAACAACAAACCAACCCCTTCTGAGCAGTCAACTTTGGCTGCCCTAAGATCTAGGAGATCTCCCAGTTAACCTAAGCTATTAATAGTGACGGACACCTATTGTTTTTTCAGTAGGACAAATGTATGGAGTTTTCCTAGTGCCACTTGCTTTCATTTTTTATGGTATGTTATGTTTTTCCAAGACTCACTCTCATGGCCTTTGATTTCTCAAAAATAAAATATTTTCATGAGAGACAAAATGAAATTATTGCCTGTGAGATCCTAAATTCTTAAGATAAATACGTAAACTCTAAAGTCTATATAATACATTGATATTAGAAGCAAGATTTTGATACCTATATCCCTACTCCTAGTTGGAAAGGTGTTTTTTAATAGTTGTTTGAAGCCACTTAGATACTGGTTGGGTGTAAGGAGAAGGAAATATCATATAAAAGCTTCATCATTGGGTGTACGCTGTACTTAGGAGCTAGCTTAGACCATGCTGTGGAACAAAACAGACAAATGTTTTGTATATCATTTGAATTTGGTGTGTATAACATTTTGATCTGGTGTGTCCCGAAAAATCATAGACTGAGGTGTACCCTTTTACAGGAGAACATATCAGAATTAATACTGGATTAATGGTTTGGGGGAGGGGGAGTAAGTAGGAGTTATTATCCTCCCATCTCTATTCCTGTGCAACTGAAATTGGTCAAAAAATTTATTCAAAGTTTACAAGTTCAAAAAAATTATTTAAACTGCAGGAAAGCAAATGTTAAGACTGACACTAAAGGATTGCTATGGGCTTTGCCCTGAGCCTGCTCTCCATTCGGGAATTAGAGGCATTTAAAGATAGCACGTATACCTGGATTAGCCCGAAGTGCCTTTCCCAGATTGTTTCTGCAGGGAGATGGGGGTCAATGTTTCCTCCCTGTGCACAGAAAGGTCAAACCACAAACACATTTTTTTTTTTCCAGGAAATGGATTTTGATTATGTTATGAAAATGAGTGCCAACATTTGTCTTTTGCTGTTCCTCATTGGTTCTCCATAGGCACAAACTCCAACGACAAGTGAATATTTAATTATAGACTTCATGACCTGTTTTGAATATTTAAAAGACAGACCTTAAGAGTTAGTAGCTGCCTGCCCAGGGTGTACAGTGCACTAAAAGGGAAAAGTAAAAAATAGGTCTAAGCTGTTTTTACAATAATTTGGGAAATTAAATGAGAATAAAAAGTCTATGCCCAAGGTTCATGTTTGTTTTTTCTTCCTGTGCTGCTTTTATCTTAAATCTAACAAATGACTTAATAGGTTTGTCCAGAGGCAATGACAAAGTAGGGGGTGAGAAGGAAGTATAGAAAAGCTGGCAAGGAATCAGCAAAAGGGAAAACAAAAAGGAAATTCATAATGAACAATCTTAACTACTCACATTTGAAGTAATAAAACTGCATCTAAGTTGATGTGAATATTGAAAAACCCAATGAAATCAAAGGTGCAGGGGTAACTTGTTTGCTCAAGTATGGAAGCTAATGTACTATTAGTTAATATGCAAATGATCTAACATGCTCTCTGAACTCTAGCAGAATTCTTAATTTTATTTCAGTTTTAGCTCTAGTTCAGTTTAGTAAATATTAATTGAGCATTTGCTGTGTTACAGACACAGCCGGAAACTGGTGACCTCACGTTAGCCCTGAAAGAATTCCAGTGTAGTTGGAGAGATGATAAGTAAGCAGAAACTTTCGCTGTAATAAAACAGGATGCTGTAAGATAAAAGGATGTAATAGACATGATTGCTAATTTAAAAATATTTTTTGTTTAAATGCAATTTGAAGGATGTAATGGCCAGATGTAGGATGAACTAGGATTCTGGAAATAGCTAAGCATAGTGGTGAATCCTAAAGGACTCCGCCCTTCTGTGACTGAGCAAATTACTTTATTTGTAAAAGACTCATTATGTTTAAAATACAGGCACTTTCTTTTAAAATACATACGTTATATAGTAATTCTGAAGCTCAACCACTGTTACATATTATCATGATTATATGCAATTATTAGTTATTGAACTAATACTATTTTGCCATGTTTACATAAAACTATGGAAAATAATTAGATCCAAGCAGAAGATTATAGAATGCTTTAACTTTATACACTGTGGGGTTATGAAATATATGTTTAGTCTTCCAAAATATCCAGATGTTTGGCTTTTCCTGGAAAAATCACTGCTTGTGTTTCTCTCTTTTCATTCAGATGCTTTGGCACCACAGAGACTTTAATGTTTCTGTTGTCAAGATGTGATTAGAACTTTCTAAATTATTGTCTATGGTGTTCAACATTATTTATGGTCACATTAGATCTGACATCACACATTTAATAGTCACTTCAGAGTTTTTAAGATTTTCGTACCATACAAAATTTGATGCCAAAGCTTTTATAGCAGATGTGTTCAATAGGAAAAACCTTTATGAGAAATTCCCATCTGCATATTAGTCATCTCCCATCAATGTGCTTCTTCCTGATCCAGTTTATGTCTGCCTTCTCCAGCCTCCAGAGTTAAGGCACCTTTGGCAAGTCATGGCCCTGCTGGCTGCATTAGGAGTTAAGCATTACAGGGTCTGGCCCTGTCTTCGGGCTCACTTGTCACCTCCTCTCACAGGCTTTGGACCCGCCTTCACCTCTCCCCAAGCACCTCCAGCTATGGCTGGGTCTCTCTGGTCCCAGGGGACCCTGTCCTGAGATCCTCCGCCAGCAGTCCCACCAGCCTGAGTGCCAGCACTTTTGTTTTTCTCTTTTCAAACCAAGTGTTCTCACATAAACCTTTATTTTTGAGGGCTTATCATTTAGTGTTCTTTCCCAGGTTCTGTGGGAAATACATCCATATCTCTCAAATTTGTTAACTTCATTGGACTCTCCCAAATTTCTTAAAGACTCATTTTGTCTGAAAAAACCTTTTGGAGTCTCCCCTGTCCCTTCGGTGTGACTCATCAATGGAATCTCCCTGTTTTTCCTTGCCTGGATGTTAGAGTCTAGCATAAGCCCACCAGGAATTTCCATAACTTCTTGTCTACTCTGAGGCTTACAAAGTTGTTGGGCTCACTTCCTCATTTCAGGGATTGTAGAGCTAACTCAACAAAGAGCCAAAATTTAGAGTGGCTGTCATTAGAATGATTTCCAAACAAAACTGTGAATGAGGTTGTTTGCCCTTAGAGATCTTATTCACCACTTGCCCCCCAATATTTCCCATGTTCAGATCAATAGGCTTTCCAAACAAGTTTCCCCCTTTCATCCTCCCCTCTCTACCACATCTCCCATCAGTAACATTTCAGATCCCCTTAGCACTTTTATTAGTCCACAGGGCCTCTTCCTGAAGGTCCCATTAAGATGTTAATACTGGTTTAGTGGGTTTCCCTGCCAAGGAGTCTTTAAAAAACACACACACACTTTTCAATGAGAAGTGAAGTGAATGACCAATGCTCTCCTAAGCAGGGGAATTTTGTGCGTGGGGGTATCTAGATGGAGAGTGAGCGTAAGGGTTTAGTGCTTTCCTGTACTCATCAAAAATACCCCAGACGAAGTCCCACTGTTTTTTGTTTTGTTTTGTTTTGTTTTTTAAACTGGTTGTGCCAGATATTTTATTTGTGCTTCCAACAGCACTCTGAATCTGAAAACTCAAACAATCCCCATGCCCGAGTAGGAGAATCAAGTCTGTTCAGCCCTGTCTCTTCCCCCAGGACTCCCTAGACGTCGTTTTGAGTTTTGCAGACACAGCCCTTGACCCTTCGTTGCATAACTACCCTGGAGGGAGAGACATTCTCTGCCCTTCGCATAACCTTGTTCTCTTTTAGACAAACAGCTCTGCAAGATTAAATACACTTGAGGGAGAGTGACATTACTGAGGAGACGATAGTTAGTTGTTCCCTCAAAATCCAGTGGGCCGAGATCCAGGAACATTTGGGGAAATAGAAGTAACTCATTGCAAGCTAGCCAACCAGTGGCCTAAACTCTTACTTGACGATTTCTTCTGAGTGTTTAGTTCAGTTGCCTTAAGATTCATCTTGATATTAACAGGCTATTTAGGATTTTAACAAGATTATTTAGAGACTCAAAACCTTTCTGAGCTCATTTAACAGATGAATTCTATCAGGATGGGCAAAGTGAGGTGCACATTCCCCTTGATTTATTGAGGTACAGAGGGGAAATAATAAAAATATATATATGAAAAAATAAATAAATAGATGAATCTTTAAATATAATCTTTTAAAAAATTCTATTTTTGTGAATGCTTTATATTGTTCATAACATATTAGTTGATAATACAGTTATGTAACTCATAAATAAAAACATAGATATATTGGGGTACATGCTTATTTTTTTTAACTAGTAAGAAGGAGGGATTTAATAAGAAAATAGTGCCTTGCCTTTAATACCCAACCCCCTCCAATCCATGCATTATAATGAAGGTGGGCTCTCCATGTAAGCAGTCTATCCAAGAAAATGAAGAGGTAGTCGTGCCTCACTCAGAATCCGAAGTTTTTCTCTGAATTCCAGCCACCTCTAGAAGTGGAAGCTGGGTACAGCTACCTGGAGAGTTCAGTATTAGTTTAGATAAAGTTGAGGGCAGCTCTTGAAGGAAAATGTTTCTTTTTTAAGCCAAGGTGCTTTTTTGCATAATCCTTTAGTATCATGACAGTCACACATCCTCACCAGATACACTTATAAGTGCTCACAAGGGAGGGATTTGAGGAAGCCAGATGGGTGGAAATCAGAGTGAGGAGTATGGATTTCATGAAGATTACCTGCAATCTGTCCTCTCTAGGGAGGAAAATTAGAGCTTGTCCTTCTTTAGACATCATAAAAGAGGACCCCCTGTGAGAGAAGAGGTTGCCTGCTTTGAATTGTCACAGAGGATGTTCGAGGCATAATTCCTGCCTGTCTGTTTCTTCAAAAGTTTCATCCCCAAGGGACACAATGTGGAGGGGAGGGAAGAAATAGAAGCATTTCTTCTCTTGCTGCCTCAGCCTTCTTCAGCTGCAGAGGAAAGAGCACGTCCCGGTTTTGAAGGCCTACATATCTGTTTTCAAATCGCTGCAGGGCTGCGTCACTGCACAACTTCATGTGCTCCGCTGCCATCAGAATCTAGGTGACCCGCAGCCCCTGGAGCTGTTCTCTGAGTGGCTGTCTGGGGGTGGGTGCCTGCCTGAGTCTCGATGCTTTTAGTTACTGGGTGTGTGGTCTTGGATGCGTTGCTTATTCTCTCTACTGGTAAATGAGGTAATAATTCCTACTTCCCAAAGTTGAGTATACTGTATGCCATAGAATTTAAGTCTTTCTTCCCTCCCCTGGTCAGTTTAACCTGCATAGCATCCCTTGATTATCTTTCTTCACATTAAGATGTTACCTTTTCGACATCACTGATCAGGAGCCCTCCGTGGAGCCCCTTCCATGTAACTTCTCCCCTTTATAGTTTCATTTCTTCCTCACTAGCAATTCACTAAGAATTATTCATAAAGCACTAGTTGTGCAGGATTAATAGCTGTGATGTGAAAAATAAAAGAGGAGGTCGCCAGTAACTTTGGGATGTGTTGGCTCTGATAGATATGCCCAGGTCACTCCAACAAGGTGGGTGCAGTGCAGGGGACATCACACTTCAGGGTTTCCAAACTGTCTACTTTGGGGTATAAAACTTTTATGCACAATAGCTCATGGGCCTGGAGTTCTGTGGAACTTACTTGAAGAAATATTCTTGCCCTAAAAGCATTAGAAAGATGCTTCCTTTCTCTTAGTTTTTCAGGTCCAAAGACTTGCTGTTTCTAACGTCAGTTGAAGACTGATGTTAAGTCTACAACTGATGTTAAGTTAACCAGAGTTAACTCTGGTTTCATTTCATTATTCCAAGTAACCTCACTCCAGTTCCTTAATCAAAAACCACCAGTGTAAGACCATATCTAACATCGCCTTTTAGGACTGGGAGAATTTTAAACATCTTCCCTTCTACATAATCACAACAATGTTCTTCTCTTTTCACTACCTTTAAGGCATTAAACAAAGTAGAGAACAATCCTTGGAGTAGTCAAGAGATCAATTTTCCTATCGCATTCCATAAGTTCTTAGGATTTTATATATGTAGTGTGTAATTTTAACTTTCTATGCCTTTGATCACAAAATAGCTCCTTGTTCAAACCAAACAATTTCTAAAGACATCAAAGACCATGTAGAAAAATACAATGTGAAAAGTATTTGCCATAGATATGCCCTAGCTTACGAGCAACAAAGGAGAAATTACGGCATAATATATGCTGAAACCACAGGGGAAAGTGTGATTGTGGTGTCTATCTTTCATGTATTTCTATTCTAGAATATGAACACTGATGTTGAGTAATTTAACCCCTTCTTTGTAAGGGGTCGTAAGGAGGATGTCTCTTACACAAGCATCAGTGAACAAGCCGTTGCCTGTCAGGACAAGCCCAGGGGTGGCATTATTTGCGATTGTTGATCGATGACTCTTGGGAGCTGTAGACTCTGACCCACGGAGTGACTCAGAAAACCAGGGGCCCATGTCATACTGCTCTGGACTCGGCCACGCAGTGTAGCAGCGTTGTGACTCAACAGCCCTGCAGCTCACTTAGCTGTCCTTTTCCTTGTCTTATGGTGCCATGAGTGAAACTCCTGGCAATTCGGAGTTCACACCCCAGCATCTCAGCATTTCCCCCTGTAGTTCTTGCTTGATCAGAGGCCGAGGACAACAGTATAATGATTCATACGGCCTGCCTCCTGGCAATTAATCATTTTCCCACAGTGATGTTTTATTCTGGGAGAGGGGTAAAGAGTGTTGATTTGCTTCTTTAAAAAAAAGTTTTAATTCAACCTTTCTGTTAACATGGGGTTGGCTAGGGATACTTTGTCTCCACTTACAAATCCTTCTAAAAAATGTTTAAAAGCACTTTTGTTTCTTTAGCTTGGGACCCTTAAATGTATAGTATCCATTGAGAATAGAATATGATAATCCCATCATATTCTTTGTTTAAAAAAGAAAAGTAAAAACCATTTTGAAAGTTCCTTCCGAGAGATTGGTTCAAGATGGCAGAGTAGAAGGACATGCTCTCACTCCCTCTTTCAGGAACACCGGAATCACAACTAACTGCTGAACAATCATCGACAGGAAGACACTGGAACTCACCAAAAAAGCTACCCCACATGCAAAGACAAAGGAGAAGCCGCAATGAGATGGTAGGAGGGGTGCTATCACAATAAAATCAAATCCCATAACTGCTGGGTGGGTGACTCACAAACTGGAGAACACTTATACCACAGAAGTCCACCCACTGGAGTGAAGGTTCTGAGCCCCACGTCAGGCTTCCCAACCTGGGGGTCTGGCAACAGGAGGAATTCCTAGAATCAGACTTTGAAGGCTAGTGGGATTTGATTGCAGGACTTTGGAAGGGCTGGGGGAAACACAGACTCCACACTTGGAGGGTACACACAAAGTAGTGTGCACATCGGGACCCAGGGGAAGGAGCAGTGACCCCATAGGAGACTGAACCAGACCTACCTGCTAGTGTTGGATGGTCTCCTGCAGAGTTGGGGGGCAGCTGTGGCTCACCAAGGAACAAGGACACTGACAGCAGAAGTTCTGGAAAGTACTCCTTGGCGTGAGCCCTCCCAAAGTCTGCCATTAGCCCCACCAAAGAGCCCAGGTAGGCTCCAGTGTTGGGTCGCCTCAGGCCAAACAACCAACAGGGAGGGAACCTAGCCCCACCCATCAGCAGACAAGTGGATTAAAGTTTTACTGAGCTCTGCCCACCAGAGCAACAGCCAGCTCTACCCACCACCAGTCCCTCCCATCAGGAAACGTCCACAAGCCTCTTAGATAGCCTCATCCACCAGAGGGCAGACAGCAGAAGCAAGAAGAACTACAATCCAGCAGCCTGTGGAACAAAAACCACATTCACAGAAAGATAGACAAGATGAAAAGGCAGAGGGCTATGTACCAGATGAAGGAGCAAGATAAAACCCCAGAAAAACAACTAAATGAAATGGTGATAGGCAATCTTCCAGAAAAAGAATTCAGAATAATGATAGTGAAGATGATCCAGGACCTTGGAAAAAGAATGGAGGTAAAGATCGAGAAGATGCAAGAAATGTTTAACAAAGATCTAGAAGAACTAAAGAACAAACGAACAGAGATGAACAATACAAAAACTGAAATGAGAAATACACTAGAAGGAATCAATAGCAGAATAACTGAGGCAGAAGAATGGATAAGTGACCTGGAAGACATAATGGTAAAATTCACTTCTGTGGAACAGAATAAAGAAAAAAGAATGAAAAGAACTGAGGACAGTCTCAGAGACCTCTGGGACAACATTAAACGCAACAACATTCGAATTATAGGGGTCCCAGAAGAAGAAGAGAAAAAGAAAGGGACTGAGAAAATATTTGAAGAGATTATAGTTGAAAACTTCCCTAATATGGGAAAGGAAGTAGCCACCCAAGTCCAGGAAGCGCAGAGAGTCCCATACAGGATAAACCCAAGGAGAAACACGCCGAGACACATAGTAATCAAACTGGCAAAAATTAAAGACAAAGAAGAATTATTGAAAGCAACAAGGGAAAAATGACAAATAACATACAAGGGAACTCCCATAAGGTTAACAGCTGATTTCTCAGCAGAAACTCTACAAGCCAGAAGGGAGTGGCATGATATACTTAAAGTGATGAAAAGGAAGAACCTACAACCAAGATTACTCTACCCAGCAAGGATCTCATTCAGATTTGATGGAGAAATCAAAAGCTTTACAGACAAGCAGAAGCTAAGAGAATTCAGCACCACCAAACCAGCTCTACAACAAATGCTAAAGGAGCTTCTCTAAGTGGGAAACACAAGAGAAGAAAAGGACCTACAGAAACAAACACAAAACAATTAAGAAAATGGTCATAGGAACATACATATTGATAATCACCTTAAACATGAATGGATTAAATGCTCCAACCAAAAGACACAGGCTTGCTGAATGGATACAAAAACAAGACCCATCTATATGCTGTCTACAAGAGACCCACTTCAGACCTAGGGACACATACAGACTGAAAGTGAGGGGATGGAAAAAGATATTCCATACAAATAAAAATCAAAAGAAAGCTGGAGTAGCAATACTCATATCAGATAAAATAGACTTTAAAATAAAGAATGTTACAAGAGACAAGGAAGGACACCACATAATGATCAAGGGATCAAGCCAAGAAGAAGATATAACAATTATAAATATATATGCACCCAACATAGGAGCACCTCAATACATAAGGCAACTGCTAACAGCTATAAAAGAGGAAATCGACAGTAACACAATAATAGTGGGGGACTTTAACATCTCACTTACACCAATGGACAGATCATCCAAACAGAAAATTAATAAAGATACACAAGCTTTAAATGACACAATAGACCAGATAGATTTAATTGATATTTATAGGACATTCCATCCAAAAACAACAGATTACACTTTCTTCTCAAATGTGCACGGAACATTCTCCAGGATAGATCACATCTTGGGTCACAAATCAAGCCTCCGTAAATTTAAGAAAATTGAAATCATGTCAAGCATCTTTTCTGACCACAGTACTTTGAGATTAGAAATGAATTACAGGGGAAAAAAGCGTAAAAGACACAAACACATTGAGGCTAAACAATACGTTACTAAATAACCAAGAGATCACTGAAGAAATCAAAGAGGAAAGCAAAAAATACCTAGAGACAAATGAGTATGAAAACACAATGATCCAAAACCTATGGGATGCAGCAAAAGCAGTTCTAAGAGGGAAGTTTATAGCTATAAAAGCCTACCTCAGGAAACAAGAAAAATCTCAAATAAACAATCTAACCTTACACCTAAAGGAACTAGAGAAAGAAGAACAAACAACACCCAAAGTTAGCAGAAGGAAAGATATCATAAAGATCAGAGCACAAATAAATGAAATAGAAACAAAGAAAACAATAGCAAAGATCAATAAAACTAAAAGCTCGTTCTTTGAGAAGATAAACAAAATTGATAAACCATTAGCCAGACTCATCAAGAAAAAGAGGGAGAGGACTCAATAAAATTAGAAATGAAAAAGGAGAGGTTACAACAGACATGGCAGAAATACAAAGCATCCTAAGAGACTACTACCAGCAACTCTATGCCAATAAAATGGACAACCTGGAAGAAATGGACAAATTCTTAGAAAGGTATAACCTTCCAAGACTGAACCAGGAAGAAATAGAAAATATGAACAGACCAATCACAAGTAATGAAATTGAAACTGTGATTTAAAATCTTCCAAAAAACAAAAGTCCAGGACCAGATGGCTTCACAGGTGAATTCTATCAAACATTTAGAGAAGAGCTGACACCCATCCTTCTCAAACTCTTCCAAAAAATTGTGGAGGAAGGAACACTCCCAAACTCATTCTACAAGGCCACCATCACCCTGATACCAAAACCAGACAAAGATACTACAAAAAAAGAAAATTACAGACCAATATCACTGATGAATATAGATGCAAAAATCCTCAACAAAATACTAGC
Organism: Balaenoptera acutorostrata; assembly: GCF_949987535.1. NCBI lineage: Eukaryota > Metazoa > Chordata > Mammalia > Artiodactyla > Balaenopteridae > Balaenoptera > Balaenoptera acutorostrata. The sequence goes on from NC_080077.1 coordinate 47,522,379, forward strand.
AAACAGAATCCAACAACACATAAAAGGATTGTACACCATGATCAAGTGGGATTTATCCCAGGGATGCAAGGATTCTTAAATATATGTAAATCAATCAATGTGATACATCATATTAACAAATTGAAGAATAAAAACCATATGATCATCTCAGTAGATGCAGAAAAAGCTTTTGACAAAATTCAACACCCATTTATGATAAAAACTCTCCAGAAAGTGGGCACAGAGAGAACCTACTTCAACATAATAAAGACCATATACAGCAAACCCACAGCAGACATCATTCTCAATGGTGAAAAACTGAAAGCATTTCCTCTAAGATCAGGAACAAGACAAGGATGTTCACTCTCACCACTATTATTCAACATAGTTTTGGAAGTCCTAGCCACGGCAATCAGAGAAGAAAAAGAAATAAAAGGAATCCAAATTGGAAAAGAAGAAGTAAAACTGTCACTGTTTGCAGATGACATGATAGTATACACAGAGAATCCTAAAGATGCCACCAGAAAAGTACTAGAGCTAATCAATGAATCTGGTAAAGTTGCAGGATACAAAATTAATGCACACAAATCTCTTGCATTCCTATACACTAATGATGAAAAATCTGAAAGAGAAATTATGGAAACACTTCCATTTACCATTGCAACAAAAAAAATAAAATACCTAGGAATAAACCTACCTAGGGAGACAAAAGACCTGTATGCAAAAACTGTAAGACACTGTTGAAAGAAATTAAAGATGATACCAACAGATGGAGAGATATACCATGTTCTTAGATTAGAAGAATCTATATTGTGAAAATGACTATACTACCCAAAGCAATCTACAGATTCAATGCAATCCCTATCAAATTACCAATGGCATTTTTTACAGAACTAGAACAAAAAATCTTAAAATTTGTATGGAGACACAGAATACCCTGAATAGCCAAAGCAGTCTTGAGGGAAAAAAACAGAGCTGGAGGAATCAGGCTCCCTGACTTCAGACTATACTACAAATCTACAGTAATCAAGACAATATGGTACTGGCACAAAAACAGAAATATAGATCAATGGAACAGGATAGAAAGCCCAGAGATTAACTCACGCACCTATTCTTAGCTAATCTATAACAAAGGAAGCCAGTATATACAATGGAGAGAAGATAGTCTCTTCAATAAGTGGTAGCTGGGAAAACAGCTACATGTAAAAGAATGAAATTAAAATACTCTCTAACACCACACACACACACAAAAACTCAAAATGGATTAAAGACCTAAATGTAAGACATGGCACTATAAAACTCTTGGAATAAAACATAGGAAGAACACACTTTGACATAAATCACAGCAAGATTTTTTTTTTACCCACCTCCTAGAGTAATGGAAATAAAAACAAAAATAAACAAATGGGACCTAATGAAACTTCAAAGCTTTTGCACAGCAAAGGAAATGATAAACAAGATGAAAAGACAACCCTCAGAATGGGAGAAAATATTTGTAAACGAATCAACGGACAAAGGATTAATCTCCAAAATATATAAACAGCTCATGCAGCTCAATATTAAAAAAACAAACAACCCAGTCAAAAAATGGGCAGAAGACCTAAATAGACATCTCTCCAAAGAAGACATACCGATGGCCAAGAGGCACATGAAAAGCTGCTCAAAATCACTAATTATTAGAGAAATGCAAATCAAAACTACAGTGAGGTATCACCTCACACTGGTTACAATGGGCATCATCAGAAAATCTACAATCAACAAATGCTGGAGAGGGTGTGGAGAAAAGGGAACCCTCTTGCACTGTTGGTGGGAATGTAAATTGATACAGCCACTATGGAGAACAGTATGGAGGTTCCTTAAAGAACTAAAAATAGAATTACCATATGACCCAGCAATCCCACTACTGGGCATATACCCTGAGAAAACCATAATTCAAAAAGACACATGCACCCCAATGTTCATTGCAGCACTATTTACAATAGCCAGGTCATGGAAGCAACCTAAATGCCCATTGACAGATGACTGGATAAAGAAGATATGGATACAATGGAATATTAATTAGCCCTAAAAAGGAACGAAATTGGGTCATTTGTAGAGACGTGGATGCATCTAGAGACTGTCATACAGAGTGAAGTAAGTCAGAAAGAGAAAAACAAATATCGTATATTAACGCATATATGTGGAACCTAGAAAATGGTATGGATGAACCATTTTGCAGAGCAGAAATTGAGACACAGAAATAGAGAAAAATCATATGGACACCACAGGGGGAAAGCAGTGGGGGGTTGGGGTGGTGGTGTGATGATTTGGGAGATTGGGATTGACGTGTATACAGTGATGTGTATAAAATGGATGAATAATAAGAAAAAATAAATATAAAAAAAAAAGAAAGAAAGTTCCTTCCTTATTTTGGCATGTGAGGACTAGGTATGCCTCATAGAAATTGAAAGAAGAGAGGCCTCCACCACAACCCCATTTTATAGATGAAAAAACTGAGACCCAGAGAAATTACATGAGTTGTCCACCACAGAACTGGTCAGTGGCAGAGACAGATCAGGGCTGAAATCAGCTAATTTTAGACTACTATCTTACCTGACGTTAGGCTTACTTGTACCTGTCATAAGAGAAAATCTAGGTATAAAGAAGTCTGTGACTTGCACAGTGAGTCACATGAATTAGGGGCAGGGGGTAGGGGCAGAAGTGCAGTAATTGGTATCAGATGGGCCTCGGTTTGAATCTTGGCCGTGGACCTGGGTGAGGTTGGTTAATGTATTCCTTAATTTCTCTGAGTGTGTTTTCTCATCTTTACAGATGAGAAGGGGATAGTTCATATTATCTACTGTAAGGATAAGAGAAAATGTATGCAAAGCTCCAGGCACCCAGTAGGTGCTCAGTAAATTGAAGCTCTGGTTATTGTTGAAGACTAAGAGGCATTTGCCCTTCCTCTCTGCTGCTCCCTTTCAAAGCAGCATTTGCGGTTCTCCACACTCTTAGAGTTCTGCCTTGTCAGGCTCACCATGGTTCAGCTCATTTTCTCAAGACACCGATGAATATTTTTTTTCTTCGTGATTTGCATCAGTGTTGTCTCATTTCCCTGAAACCCTGTCACAAGTCAGGAGGTTGTTGCAGAACATGATCTGAAACCTCACTAGCAAGGGAAAGTCCCCTCCAAAAGAGGCATTTCCCCTCCTCTTGAGTTTTACACTTCTCTTTCAAATTGTGCAGGCAACCCCTCAGCCTGGTGGTTGACTGGACGCAGAGAAGGACCTGCCCTGAGTGTCCTGTGCAGCTTGAATGCAGTGGGAGGTGAGGGTCTGGCCACGGTAGCCCCTGGTGACTTCACTGCCACCATTTCTGCCCCGTGCTTCCCAGTGCTTCCAGCTTTCCCCTTTCACCAGGTCTCACTCTTGAAACCCCCGATGGAAATTTAGAGGCTTCTGTGGTTCTTAGGGGTTACTGGGGCTTTGCATTTTCTGTTTCCTCACTTCCTGTATAGCTCTCAGGGATTTCCTAAGAAGCCTCTTCTGTCCTAGTAGCCTAGGCTGGCTCCTCCCCCCTGGGATGGGGGAGCTGGCATGTAAGTGCCTATGTCTTCTCCTTTTTTTTTTAAAACACAGTTTCAAAAATATACTTACGTTCAGGTCTTGTAATGGAAAAAAAAAATTCTCCAGTCATTTTTGTGACATTTTTCTTTAATTCAAATACTATGTCCATATTATGATAAAATATAGTCTATTTTATCAAATGGATTCATCCTTTTATCCCAAATGTGTGTGTATGTGTATTTTTTTTCAGTGCCCTACTTTCTAGATATTTTGTCATCAGGGAATTTTCCCACTTGTGAAGGTATGTAACAAGTGAAATATCTACAGTACTTTAAAAAAAAGTACAGATCTGTGTTAATGCTTTGAAAATAGTTTACGTAACTGTAAACATCATACAGGAATTTTTCAAGAAGAGAAAATAGGACTCTAATCCAATCCTTTTTGCATAACAACTGATTTCACTTTCATTAACTTTCATTTTTTATTTGCGTACTATTCATGTGTATGGTTTCATTAGGGCAGGCTTTAAAAATTTGCGCCATAAAAATAAAGTTAGATATTGCCTAAAATTTATTGCAATGGATCTGCCCACTTTTCTGATTTCTTGTGCCCTGTCTTCTTCGACCTGCAATGTACCACTTAATGTTGGAGCCAACATTCTCTTGTCCTGGGGGTTGGTCCCCAATGGGGTCTCTGGATCAATCTCCATTTTTTGTAGTTTCTCCTCCTTGTAAGAGTGATAGAGAAAATTCCAGCATTTTTTATTTCATTTATTTCACAAATATCTACTGAATACTCAGTAAGTATTGAGTATTACTATGTTCATTAGTACAAAAGTTGTAAAATCACTTTGACCTGTTCAAGATGGGAGTGAAAATCATGGAAGAAACTTACAGGTTGGCTTTTGTGATTCTGCAGGTGGCTCAGGGCCAGTCCGAGTGGAAAGATAATCTTTGCATTATGTCCCACATCATAGGAAGAAGTGGATGTGGTGGTGATGAAATAAAATGAGAGAGCATCGTAAGCCATGGGTTGATGGTGGCACTGAGTTTGCATTTGGGGAAGTATAAAGTAATGAGCTCTGAGAGTAGTAAAACTAAGCTACATCAAAAACCATGGATTGGAGAGCTAAGTATGTGGGAGCAATAAACTAGTGGCTTGGTTTGTTTGGTTGTTTGTTTGTAGGGAGTATTTAAACTGAATTAACTAGTTTGATTCTCACTGAAAAGGAAAGACAATTCTAACAGGTTTACACAGAAACTGAAATGTATCCCACATGTAACTAAAAAATCCTATGCTCGATTTGGCTTCAGCTTTGGATGAAATTATGTCTTCCAACAAAAGTTGTTACAGTTTTGTCTTTCTCCAGCTTTCCACTTAGCTTTCTCCCTTGTTGGGTTCCATCTTAGGCAGGTTTCCCAATATGTTGGCAAAGATGATCGTCACCCACTTGTGGCTTATGTTCTACAAGTTTTGTAGCCCTGATGGAAAATGTATGCCTTTTTAATTTTGATTGCCCTGGTTTGGGTCACAGGCCCACCCTGGAGCCAGGTGGGGCGATTAGCCCCATCTAAATCATATGGATTGAGAATGGCAAAAAGGTCCTTCTCCAAAGGGAAGGAATTCATTTTGTTACTAGCAGAAGGGATGGATGCTGGGCAGGTGAACACCAAGAATGACCCCTATACAGATCCCTGTAAGTATCTGAGTATCTGATGAAAGGATGAACCTTCTATTTCTAGAAAATTGCTCATAAACTCATCTCAACATGAAACAATTCTGCTCATAATTACTGGAGTTCAGTAATTCTGCTTATAATTACAGAACTTCTGAAATTGCATATCTGTACCCTAGAGTTCCATAGACCCCAGCTTCAAAAAAACTCTATAGTATGAAATAATTGAGGGCAAGCACCAGGACTTTTTGGACATGATCTCTCCCACACTTAGTAGACAGCCTTGTACATGTTGAGCCCTGAATACACCAGGTGAATGAAGGAATGAATCAATCAATCAAATAGCATTTTTTGGTGATCTGCTGTACTGGTAGTATGCTAAGTGTTTTATAAAGATTATTTCATTTCATTCTTCTAATGTTATTCTGTGGATGAGGAAAGTGAAGCTAAGCTAGAAGTTAAAGAAGCTGAAAACCTAGAATTGACAAGCATGGAAAGGAGATGAGAGCAGATCTGAAATTCAAGGGGAGAAATCCTTGATACCAGGGTATTGGTCTGGGTATCAAGGAATGTTGTGGGATTCACTACTGTGGCTCAGATGGTCCTAGTCCCAGCTACAGCCATGGGGCCATCACCTCTGAGGCCTCCTCAGGCCGCTCTGTGGCTGCTGACTCCTGTCTAGCACTTGCTGTCAGTGGCAAAAATGTACTTACTATTTTCTCTGTATAATAGGCCCTTAAAATAACACTTGAATCTTTTTCATTTTTAGTTTCAGCTTCAGAACCTACACTCAAACTAAAACTTTTTTTGTTGTGGTTGAGATTTATTTGCAATCCAGTTGTTGGATTGGATAGCCGTTTATTGGCTATTTAGGAGCCCCATAGATAATTGCTCCAATGCGTCCATACTCACTGTTGGAAGTTCCCACAGAATTGTTCTTTTGGAGAAACAATGAAAACTATAGGTCAGTTGCTAGAGTGCCAGCAAATTGAACAGCCCATAAAAGAAAATGCCCTCAGTCTGTGGCATTGTAGGTGCTGGGTCAACCGAGGAAAGTGGTTAAAATAATTACCTTGGAGTCTTACCATGGAGTCAGGGAATTTGGCAGATTTGGGAGATCACACATTTAAAGGGGGCTCTTTTACTCTGTTTTCTTATCTCGGGCCCATGTAAATTGATGAATATGAAGGCACCAAGGGAACAGAAATAGGAGTTATCCTCCTCAGACCCCGAACTGAGAAGAATGAAATAACCGACTCTATCTTTCAGCAAATCATCTCACATGGGAGGAATGAGGGACAACTAATATGCAAATTACAGTAGAAGACATATGGTTATTATGTTCTGATTAGTTCCTAGTGATTTGAATCCATGCATATGTATCAACTGCTGATATATGTATGGGCCATATATGTGTTTGAAGAATTTTTTTTCAGTTTTCTTAAGGGCCTAGTACTGAGTGTCAGTATGAGAAGATATTTTACTTCATTTTTCCATTAATTTTGATCAACCTCAATCAAGCTACTTTCTTTTCTCCTATTCTTGCTTTTGTGAAGGATCTTTTTCTCTCTATGTATGTTTGTGTGTGTAGCTTTACTAACCATATTGTTTGGGCTCTTGAAAAAAGAGATGTGATACAGTGTACATATGAACTAAACATTCGTTTATTCAGCAAGGACTTCTGTTTAAGCTACAGAGGGTGAGAAGCAAGATAGGGCCAGATGGTTAAAAACACTTACTGTGAATGTACCTGATATGTCAAAAGAGTCTTTGCAGATATTTTTAAGTTAAACATCTTGAGATGGGACAATTATCCTGGATTATCCTGGTGGACCGAATGTAATCACAAGGGTCCTTATAAGACAGGGGCAGGAGTTCAGAGTGAATAGTAGGAAACGTGATGATGGAAAAGAAGGTCGGAGTGATGCCCCTTGAAGATGGAGCCTCAAGCCAATGAATGCAGGCAGCCACTAGAAGCTAAAAAAGACAGGGAAACAGATTCCTCCTGAAGCTCCAGAAGGAGCACGGCCCTGATAACACTTCGATTTAGACTTGTGCCCTCCAGAACTATAAAAGAATAAATTTGCGTTACATCACTATGGTTGTTAAAATAGCAATAGGAAACTAACACACATTTCTCTTAGGATCATGGAAAGAAAATTCCAGTAGACATTTATATTTATTTATTTATTTATTGGCAATGAGTAAGCAGATTTCTTTCTTTCTTTTTCTTTTTTTAACATCTTTATTGGAGTATAATTGCTTTACAATGGTGGGTTAGTTTCTGCTTTATAACAAATTGAATCAGCTATCCATATACATATATCCCCATATCCCCTCCCTCTTGAGTCTCCCTCCCATCCTCCCTATCCCACCCCTCTAGGTGGTCACAAAGCACCGAGCTGATCTCCCTGTGCATTGCAGATGCTTCCCACTAGCTATCTATTTTACATTTGGTAGTGTATATATGTCCATGCCACTCTCTCACTTCGTCCCAGATTACCCTTCCCCCTCCCCATGTCCTCAAGTCCATTCTCTACATATGCATCTTTATTCCTGTCCTGCCCCTAGGTTCTTCAGAACCATTTTTTTTTTTAAGATTCCATATATATGTCTTAGCATATGGTATTTGTTTTTCTGTTTCTAACTTACTTCACTCTGTATGACAGACTCTAGGTCCATCCACCTCTATACAAATAACTCAGTTTCGTTTCTTTTTATGGCTGAAAATATTCCATTGTATATATGTGCCACATCTTCTTTATCCATTCATCTGTGGATGGACACTTAGGTTGCTTCCATGTCCTGGCTATTGAAAACAGAGTTGCAGTGAACATTGTGTTACATGACTCTTTTTGAAGTATGGTTTTCTCAGGGTATGTGCCCAGTAGTGGGATTGCTGGGTCGTATGGTAGTTCTATTTTTGGTTTTTTAACAAACCTCCATACTGTTCTCCATAGTGGCTGTATCAATTTATATTCCCACCAACAGTGCAAGAGGGTTCCCTTTTCTCTACACCCTCTCCAGCCTTTATTGTTTGTATGTTTTTTGATGATGGCCATTCTGACTGGTGTGAGGTGATACCTCACTGTAGTTTTGATTTGCATTTCTCTAATGATTAGTGATGTTGAACATCCTTGCATGTGTTTGTTGGCAATCTGTATATCTTCTTTGGAGGAATGTCTATTTAGGTCTTCTGCCCATTTTAGGATTGGGTTGATTGTTTTTTTGATATTGAGTTGCCTGAGCTGCTTGTAAATTTTGGAGATTAAACCTTTGTCAGTTGCTTCATTTGCAAATATTTTCTCCCATTCTGAGTGTTGTCTGTTCGTCTCATTTATGGTTTCCTTTGTTGTGCAAAAGCGTTTAAGTTTCATTAGGTCCCATTTGTTTATTTTTGTTTTTATTTCCATTTCTCTAGGAGGTGAGTTAAAAAGAATCTTGCTGTGATTTCTGTCATAGAGTGTTCTTCCTATGTTTTCCTCTAAGAGTTTTACAGTGTCTGGCCTTACATTTAGGTCTTTAATCCATTTTGAGTTTATTTTTTGTATGGTGTTAGGGAGTGTTCTAATTTCATTCTTTTCCATGTAGCTGTCCAGTTTTCCCAGCACCACTTATTGAAGAGGCTGTCTTTTCTCCATTGTATATTCTTGCCTCCTTTATCAAAAATAAGGTGACCATATGTGCGTAGGTTTATGTGTGGGCTTTCTATACTGTTCCATTGATCTATATTTCTGTTTTTGTGCCAGTACCATACTGTCTTGATTACTGTAGCTTTGTAGTATAGTCTGAAGTCTGGGAGCCTGATTCCTCCAGCTCCGTTTTTTTCCCTCAAGATTGCTTTGGCTATTCGGGGTCTTTCGTGTTTCCATACAATTGTGAAATGTTTTGTTCTAGTTCTGTGAAAAATGCCATTGGTAATTTGATAGGGATTGCATTGAATCTGTAGCTTCCTTTGGGTAGTATGGTCATTTTTACAACATTGATTCTTCCAATCCAAGAACATGATTTATCTCTCCATCTGTTTGTATCATCTTTAATTTCTTTCATCAGTGTCTTATAGTTTTCTGCATACAGGTCTTTTGTTTCCTTAGGTAGGTTTATTCCTAGGTATTTTATTCTTTTTTGTTGCAGTGGTAAATGGGAATGTTTCCTTAGTTTCTCTTTCAGATTTTTCATCATTAGTGTATAGGAATGCAAGAGATTTCTGTGCATTAATTTTGTATCCTGCTACTTTACCAAATTCATTGATTAGCTCTAGTGGTTTTCTGATAGCATCTTTAGAATTCTCTATGTATAGTATGTCATCTGCAAACAGTGACAGCTTTACTTCTTCTTTTCTGATTTGGATTCCTTTTATTTCTTTTTCTTCTCTGATTGCTGTAGATGAAACTTCCAAAACTATGTTGAATAATAGTGGTGAGAATGGACAACCTTGTCTTGTTCCTGATTTAGAAGAAATGCTTTCAGTTTTTCACCATTGAGAACGATGTTGGCTGTGGGTTTGTTACATATGGCCTTTGTTATGTTCAGGTAAGTTCCCTCTATGCCTACTTTCTGCAAGGCTTTTATCATAAATGGCTGTTGAATTTTGTCAAAAGCTTTTTCTGCATCTATTGAGATGATCATATGGTTTTTCTCCTTCAGTTTGTTAATATGGTTTATCACATTGATAGATTTGCGTATACTGAAGAATCTTTGCATTCCTGGGATAAACACCACTTGATCATGGTGTATGATCCTTTTAATGTGTTGTTGGATTCTGTTTGCTAGTATTTTGTTGAGGATTTTGGCATCTATATTCATCAGTGATATTGGTCTGTAATTTTCTTTTTTTGTAGTATCTTTGTCTGGTTTTGGTATCAGTGTGATGGTGACCTCATAGAATGAGTTTGGGAGTGTTCCTCCCTCTGCTATATTTTGGAAGAGTTTGAGAAGGATAGGTTAGCTCTTATCTAAATGTTTGATAGAATTCACCTGTGAAGCCATCTGGTCCTGGGCTTTTGTTTGTTGGAAGATTTTTAATCACAGTTTCAATTTCAGTGCTTGTGATTGGTCTGCTTATATTTTCTATTTCTTCTTGGTTCAGTCTTAGAAGGTTGTGCTTTTCTAAGAATTTGTCCATTTCTTCCAAGTTGTCCATTTTATTGGCATAGAGTTGCTTTTAGTAATGTCTCATGATCCTTTGTATTTCTGCAGTGTCCGTTGTTACTTCTCCTTTTTCATTCCTAATTCTATTGATTTGAGTCTTCTCCCTTTTTTTTCTTGATGAGTCTGGCTAATGGTTTATCAATTTTGTTTATCTTCTCAAAGAACCAGCTTTTAGTTTTATTGATCTTTGTTATCATTTCCTTCATTTCTTTTTCATTTATTTCTGATCTGATCTTTATGATTTCTTTCCTTCTTCTAATTTTGGGTTTTTTTTGTTCTTCTTTCTCTAATTGCTTTACGTGTAAGGTTAGGTTGTTTATTTGAGATATTTTTTGTTTCTTGAGGTAGGATTGTATTGCTATAAACTTCCCTCTTAAACTGCTTTTGCTGCATCCCATACATTTTCAGTCATTGTGTTTTCATTGTCATTTGTTTCTAGGTATTTTTTGATTTCCTCTTTGATTTCTTCAGTTACCTCTTGGTTGTTTAGTAGTGTGTTTTTTAGCCTCCATGTGTTTGTATTTTTTACAGATTTTTTTTCCTGTAATTGATATCTAATCTCATAGTGTTGTGGTTAGAAAAGATACTTGATATGATTTCAATTTTTTAAAATTTACCAAGACTTGATTTGTGACTCAAGATATGATCTATCCTGGAGAATGTTCCATGAGCACTTGAGAAGAAAGTGTATTCTGTTGTTTCTGGGTGGAATGTCCTATAAATATTAATTAAAGCCATCTTGTTTAATGTATCATCTAAAGCTTGTGTTTCCTTATTTATTTTCATTTTGGAAGATCTGTCTATTAGTGAAAGTGGGGTGTTAGTGTCTGTTACTATGATTGTGTTACTGTCGATTTCCCCTTTTATGGCTGTTAGCATTTGCCTTATGTATGGAAGTGCTCCTCGTTGGGTGCATAAATATTTACAATTGTTATATCTTCTTCTTGGATTGATCCCTTGACCATTATGTAGTGTCCTTCTTTGTCTCTTGTAATAGTCTTTGTTTTAGTATTTATTTTGTCTGATATGAGAATTGCTACTCCGGCTTTCTTTTGGTTTCCATTTGCATGGGATATCTTTTTCCATCCCCTCACTTTCAGTCTGTATGTGTCCCTAGGTCTGAAGTGGGTCTCTTGTAGACAGCATATATATGGGTCTTGTTTTTGTATCCATTCAGCCAGTCTATGTGTTTTGGTTGGAGCATTTAACCCATTTACATTTAAGGTAGTTATCGATATGTATGTTCCTATTACCATCTTCTTAATTGTTTTGGGTTTGTTATTGTAGGTGTCTTCCTTCTCTTGTGTTTCTTGCCTAGAGAAGTTCCTTTAGCATTTGTTGTAAAGCTGGCTTGGTGGTGCTGAATTCTCTCAGCTCTTGCTTGTCTGTAAAGGTTTTAATTTCTCCATTGAATCTGAATGAGATCCTTGCTAGGTAGAGTAATCTTGGTTGTAGGTTTTTCTCCTTCATCCCTTTAAATATGTCCTGCCACTCCCTTCTGGCTTGCAGAGTTTCTGCTGAAGATCAGCTGTTAACCTTATGGGGATGCCCTTGTATGTTATTTGTTGTTTTTCCCTTGCTGTTTTTAATATTTTTTCTTTGTATTTAATTTTTGATAATTTGATTAATGTGTGTCTTGGCATGTTTCTCCTTGGATTTTTCCTGTATGGGACTCTCTGCACTTGCTGGACTTGATTGACTATTTCCTTTCCCATATTAGGGAAGTTTTCAACTATAATCTCTTCAAATATTTTCTCAGTCCCTTTCTTTTTCTCTTCTTCTTCTGGGACCCCTATAATTCAAACGTTGGTGTATTTAATGTTGTCCCAGAGGTCTCTTAGAGTGTCCTCAATTCTTTTCATTCTTTTTTCTTTATTCCGATCTGCGGTAGTTATTTCCACTATTTTATCTTCCAGGTCACTTATCCGTTCTTCTGCCTCAATTATTCTGCTATTGATTCCTTCTAGAGAATTTTTAATTTCATTTATTGTGTTGTTCATCATTGTTTGTTTGCTCTGTAGTTCTTCTAGGTCCTTGTTAAATGTTTCTTGTATTTCTCCATTCTATTTCCAAGATTTTGGGTCATCTTTACTACCATTACTCTGAATTCTTTTTCAGGTAGACTGCCTATTTCCTCGTCATTTATTTGGTCTGGTGGGTTTTTACCTTGCTCCTTCATCTGCTGTGTGTTTCTCTGTCTTCTCATTTTACTTAACTTAGTGTGTTTGTGGTTTCCTTTTTGCAGGCTGCAGGTTCGTAGTTCCTGTTGTTTTTGGTGTCTGCCCCCAGTGGCTAAGGTTGGTTCAGTGGGTTGTGTAGGCCTCCTGGTGAAGGGAACTGTTGCCTATGTTCTGGTGGATGAGGCTGATTTTGTCTTTCTGGTGGGCAGGACCATGTCTGGTGGTGTGTTTTGGGGTGTCTGTGACCTTATTATGATTTTAGGCAGCCTCTCTGCTAATGGGTGGGGTTGTGTTCCTGTCTTGCTAGTTGTTTGGCATAGGGTGTCCAGCACTGTAGCTTGCTAGTCATTGAGTGGAGCTGGGTCTTTGTGTTTAGATGGAGATCTCTGGGAGAGCTTTTGCTGTTTGATATTATCTGGAGCCGGGAGGTCTCTGGTGGACCAGTGTCCTCACCTTGGCTCTCTCACCTCAGAGGCACAGGCCTGACAGCCAGCCAGAGCACGAAGACCTTGTCAGCCTCATGGCTCAGAAGAAAAGGGAGAAAAAAAGAAAGACAGGAAAAAAGAAAAAAAAAGTTAAATAAAATAAAATTATTAAAATAAAATATAAAAAAATTATTAAATATAAAAAAAAATTTTAAGTAAGGAAAAAAAAGAAAGAAAGAAGAAAGCAACCAAACCCAGAAACAAATCCACCAATGATAACAAGTGCTAAAAACTATACTAAAAGAAAAAAAACAAAAACGGGCAGACAGAACCCTAGGACAAATGGTAAAAGCCAAGCTATACTGACAAAATCACACAAAGAAGCATATGCATACACACCCACAAAAGAGAAAAAGGAAAAAAATATACATATGTATATATGTATATTTTTAAAACAAAAAGGAAGAGAGCAACCAAATCAATAAATCTACCAATGATAATAAACTCTAAATACCAAACTAAGATAAACATAAAACCAGAAACAAATTAGATGCAGAAAGCAAACCCCAAGTCTACATTTGCTCCCAAAGTCCACTGCCTCAATTTTGGGATGATTTGTGTCTATTCTGGTATTCCAGAGATGCAGGGTACATCAAGTTGATTGTGGAGATTTAATCCACTGCTCCTGAGGCTGCTGGGAGAGATTTCCCTTTCTCTTCTTTGTTCGCACAGCTCCTGGGGTTCAGCTTTGGATTTGGCCCCGCCTCTGCATGTAGGCCGCCTGAGGGTGTCTGTTCCCTCTCAGACAGGACGAGGTTAAAGTAGCAGCTGATTAGGGGGCTCTGGCTCACTGAGGCTGGGGGGAGGGAGGGGTATGGAATGTGGGGCGAGCCTGCGGCAGCAGAGGCCAGCGTGACGTTGCACCAGCCTGAGGCGCGCTGTGTGTTCTCCCAGGGAAGTTGTCCCTGGATCACGGGACCCTGGCAGTGGTGGGCTGCACAGGCTCCCCGGAGAGGAGGTGTGGATAGTGACCTGTGCTTGTACACAGGTTTCTTGGTGGCTGCAGCAGCAGCCTTAGCGTCTCATGCCCATTTCTGTGGTCTGCGCTGATAGCCACAGCTCACGCCTGTCTCTGGAGCTCATTTAGGTGGTGCTCTGAATCCCCTCTCTTCGCGCACCCCGAACAATGGTCTCTTGCCTCTTAGGCAGGTCCAGACTTTTTCCTGGACTCCCTCATGGCTAGCTGTGGCACACTAACCCCCTTCAGGCTGTGTTCATGCAGCCAACCCCAGTCCTCTCCCTGGGATCTGAACTCTGAAGCCAGAGCCTCAGCTCCCAGCCCTCACCTGCTGGGGCGGGTGAGCAGAGAAGCCTCTCAGGCTGGTGAGTGCTGGTCAGCACAGATCCTCTGTGTGGGCATCTCTCCACTTTGCCCTCTGCACCCCTGTTGCTGCACTCTCCTCTGTGGCTCCGAAGATTCCCCCCTGCCACCCCCCCGTCTCCGCCAGTGAAGGGGCTTCCTAGTGTGTGGAAACTTTTCCTCCTTCACAGCTCCCTCCCAGAGATGCAGGTCCCATCCCTATTCTTTTGTCTTTGTTTTTTCTTTTTTCTTTTGCCCTACCCAGGTACGTGGGGAGTTTCTTGCCTTTTGGGAAGTCTGAGGTCTTCTGCCAGCATTCAGTAGGTGTTCTGTAGGAGTTTGTTCCACATGTAGATGTATTTCTGAGGCATTTGTGGGGAAGAAGGTGATCTCCATGTCTTACTCCTCTGCCATCTTGAAGGTCTCTACTCCCAGTAGACATTTAATCCAGTATATAAATATGTGTATTTTTCTGTCTGTGTTATATACATATGGTCAATCCAATTAACTGCTTTTCCAGGTGCCAGCTCCCAATATTTTCTTATTAGTTCTCCTAAAATGTATGTATGATTCTAAGTTTAGTAGTGAATTTAAGGAGAGAATGGACAGTACTTCGGGACATGCTTAGGGAACCAAGGGAGCTTGCTACGGTAGGGCTTGGTGTCTCTGTATTGGTTAGAAAGGCTAGGCCATGCTGTGGTAAGCAACCCCAAATCTTAGAGTGACAGAAGTTTCTTTTTGCTTGTGCCAGGTCTGCTACATGAACAGGTGACCCCCAGGGAAGCTCCCTTCCATGTGATGGTTCAGCATCTTGTTTCCATGTTAACATCTGCTTCCATGCTAGCCAAGTCAGGGCAGGAGAATGCTAGTGGGTCTCACACCAGCCATTAAATGCTTCTGCCTGAAAGTGACACTCATATCTCATTGGCCAAAGGAAGTCACATGGCTGCATCTAATTTCAAGGAAGTGGGGAAGTGTAATAATACTCCTTTGTGCCAAGGGAGGAAAGGTAGGAATACAGGGAAGCAGCATATATGTCTATTCCATGACCACACCTTTGTAGAGTATTTTAAATAACTTTGGAATTTACATATATCCCTCAAATATATAGTGATAAATCCATGTTCAAATTCAAGGTATCCATCTTCTTTCTTAGAAGTGTTTATAAGTCCTGAATTTTCTCAGTATTGTCACAGACCCAGATTTCAGTTTAATAGTTAATGCTAAAAAAGTATCAATACTATAATTAGCAAACAGTAACAAATGAAGTTGATTTTTAATACTGTATTATTTTATTTTAAAAGGCTTAAAAATACAACTTACAGAGAGCTAGACAAAATGAACACAAGTAAGCTAATAATAAAGAGAGAACCCAGGTGGCGCTGAGTTAAGTATTTAGTAACATTTGTAAAGAAATGGAAAATCATATCTAATTATTTAATTGTGCTTACCTTTCCTTGGTCAGAAAGCCTTTGGCATGCCGTGCATATCTATAGGCCTTCCATGGTGATTTAATATCAATTAATATCTACTTGCAGCAAAATGTTGATAGTCAGTTTCTAAATTCACAAGCTTGACATTTTGCAGTTTAATTGGGCATAAATAAAGGAGCTTTCCAGGTTGCTGTTAATGACACCTTAGAAAGATGGGAAGTGGATTTTAACCCTTTACCGAGGAGGCCAGCTGAATCCACTCACTGCAATTTAAGATATATTGCATCCAGGGATAGACAAAAGAATTGTGTTTGTTTATTCATTTCTTTCATTTTTCCTTCTTACAAGTTGACTAGTGTCCCCAGCACACAGTAATTAGGCCCCATGTTTCTCACAAGAGCATTCTGCTTAAAGTGGCCTTTAAATGCCTCTTGGAGTTATTATCTAATTTAGACTTATTTTCTTGGAAAGGAGTCAACAGGTTTTATAGACCCTGCCAGCTAAGACCATTAGTATTTTGCTTGTTTGTTTGTTTGCTTTTGACCTTTAGTTTTTTTTTTTTATAAACCACTTTATTGAGATAATATATCACACAATTCTCCCATTTAAAGTATGCAATTCGATGGTTTTTAGTATATTCACAGACTTGTGCAACCAACACCAGAACCAAATTTAGAACATGTTCATCAACACAAGAGATAATCCCACCCCCCCCCATAAGCAGTCATTCCTCAGTCCTGTCACCCCAGTCCCTGGTCACTTGACCTTTAGTTTTAATCACCGTCTTAAAAACATTCTCAGTAACTCACTCAGGGCAAGATGGTGGATTTCTTTATACCTTGGTCTTTAACTTTGATATGTGGTTACGGATCACTAAATCGTTGAATATATTTTGTCTTTTCTTACCTTGCTCAGTGTTTACTTGGAGAGGTGTCAAACCCAGAGTCCCTTTGAATTTAATGGGAATACCAGGTAGTCTGAGAGTCAAATAAGAAACAGGCCCCTTTCAATGTAAAATCTGCCAAGTATGAGATCTGAATGACCATTATTATTATGTATTTAATGTGCATAGAAAAACTGATCTGCAGCCTTCCAGAGTGCACCAGAAGTTTGGAATGTTCTTATTATTGGCTCCATCTCAGATCAGTCAATAAGTCAAAGAAAATAACAACTTTGCAGGAATTAACTCAGAGGTTTCTAGACTCCTGCTCTGTGTGGACCTCATGATGAAGGGGAATCTGCTCTCACTGGACCCTAGAATCATTCATACCAAGGTCTTCTGTACATTTCCTACCTCTCCCTCACTTAATAAGAAAGTTGGGTCTTCTTGATAACTGAAACAACCAGTAAGGCTGGGAAAGGGGAAAACCCACTTCTGGCTTGAAATACAGGTAAGAAATATTTTTCTCATCAGTGTATCTCTCTCACATTGAGAAAGTGATTTCATGTGATTGATCATGCAAGACACTCATCAGCAAATATTTTCTGAGCACTAACTATGTGCTAGGCATTGGTCCAGGCGCTGAGGATTAAGCTTCAAACAAAATCAAATCTCTGCCCTCCTGGGAGTGGCTAGTGCGAAATTCAGAACAAAAATTAACCGAGGATAACACCGTACAATAAATGAGATAAAGGGAGAACACATATGCTCTTGAAATACCAAGGAGGGGCATGTAACCTGTACTCGGGGGGGGCTGGGAAAGGCTTCTTGGAAGAAGTGGAGCCAAAGTGAAAGACGGGCAGGAGTTGGGGCAAAGCTGAGGACTCGGCTTGGAAGACAGAGTGATAGGTCGAGGAAAGCACAAGCCAAGACTCGACAATGAGAGAGCATTTGAGGTAATAAGATGTTTAGGTGGGCTAGAAAGGTTAGTGTTGGGCTGACATGGCAGGGGTGAGATTGTATAGGAGTTTGTAAGCGAAATTAAGGAATTTTGCTCTATCTCTAAGAACAGTGAGATTTATTGAAAGATTTTTATGCATAGGGTGACATGATCAAATTTATATTTTGGAAAAGTCACTCTGGCTTCAGCATTAAATGACCTGGAGGACTTAAAACCATGCATCTGTAGAAAGACTAGTTAGAACAGGACTTCAGTAATGGGACAGATGCTGTTGCCTCAACTATCCCAGTGACCAGAAGATAAAGAGTTGTACGGAGGAAGTAAACGTGACAGCCATTGATGATTGGTAGATAGCTAGGTCAAGAGGTCTGGTTTAGGTAATTGGCTTGATGCTGATGCCATTTTTGGAGATCAGAAATACAGGAGTAAGAGCAGGTTTGAAGAGGGAAGATGATGATTGTGGTTTGGGTCACGCAGGGTTTGAGGTGCCTGTGGAGATGTCCAGTAGTGCAATTGGTTATATGGGTCCAGCGCTCAGAGGAGAGAGCTGGTCCGCAGATAAATTGGCAGTCACCAGCATGTAGATGGTGATAGAAGATATTACCTGGAGTGATTGCTAAGGGAGCAGCGGTAGGCACAATGCCAAGGAGTACCATCAACCAAGGGATGAGCCCTGGGCAGGAACCCACAAAGGAGACTGAGATAGAAAAGAAATAAGGAGAAAGCCAGGGAGTGCTGATTCTACAGAATCATGACTCTAAGAAAAACCAAGATGGAATAAAACACAGGACCAATTCTTAATACATTTTATTATAAGAAATCAGGAAAGGCCAAGAAAATTTAGGAATTGGGGCTAATGAAAATGAAAAAAAGAAGACTTTCCTTTTAATATCTGTAGGAGTGTGTGTTTGTGTGGTTTGGGGTTTAGATAAGGAAACAGGGAATGTGGGGAATATTACTTGTGTTCCCTTAGCTCAGTCATATAAGGATTGTTTAGTCACTTAACGTATATTTATTTAAAGCCTACATATACAGCATTTTTCCTAGGGCAGTGGAGGATATACAAGAAGTTATATCTACTCCCCAAAATCTTGTGATCTAGTTAGGGATGTAACACCTGTATAATAGCATCAATAGCAGAGACAGCATATGATGAGTAACAAGAGCTTATATAGAAAATAAAGTCTATAAGAATTCAGAGGAGGGAGGTATTAATTTTCACCATGAGTGTGGAACAGAAAGACAAGACACAGGGCTGGGCATCTAGTGCTGTGCACTGACTAAAATTTTGCAGGTTTTGAATTGTTAGAAAACTACCTGCAAGGAAGATAGCCTCCTAGACTTATTCTCCAGCATGCTCCTTGCTGAACTCACCAGGGTTAATGCTCCATCTTTTCAGAAGTGCCTCTGACTTCTCAAAGCAACTTTCATCATGGGGAGGAACAATTAGTCTTTGTCTCTCATTAGTAATAGAATCAACAGCTCAGAGACGAAAAGCCAGCAGTGACTTTTCAATCACCCCTTCAACCCCCCAGGTTGTTCTGAGAAATCCCGAAATTTCTTGTAGGAAGAACATGCAGTATATTTAGCAACAAGTTCCTCCTTGCCCTGAAGTATGCTAGAAACATACAGTTTGAAAGCTCATGGAAAATACAAAGAACTTGTGGGTTTTGTTACTTGGCAACTGAGATCTGAGCTGTTAAAATAAGAAATTTACATTATTTTATCATTTTAAAAATGCAATACATGTTATTTTTGTTTCTAGGTGGGGGAAAGTCATGTAGATTCAATATCTTATTGTTTCAAAAATCCACTCTTGTCGGATTGGCTTTCCTGAGATTATATCCTTGTCATCCAAATTGGATACCTCTTGGGCTGGTGGTTTCCAGGTAAAGCAGCAAGTCTAGCTAGAATTCCCAGGAATGCCATGGGAAAACCAAGTCAATATTCAGAGAATGAAAAGAATTTTATCAGAGAACTAGGAAAGCTCCCTTACATGTTGTGTTGGTGGGAGAGGACGTTGAAGAGACAGAGATCAGAGCAGAGATATCATCCTGAGATTATAGGAGAGACTCTTGCTTGCATCTGCTCCCCTTCTGGGAGGTAAGCCTTCCCTCTTGCTGCCCTGCCTCACCTCACTTACCGCTACCCCTACACTTTGAGGTTGCCCTAACTCCAATCCCAACACAGGAGAAAGTATCAGTGTGGCACCCATACTTCCCAAACCACACTTTGGGACTAGTGCTCTGACAAGAGTAAACGAATGAGGAGGAAAATGGACAGAATATTTGACATAACTTCTTGGAGAAAATGGAATGGAGGATGCCTTTCTAAATGGATCAGACTTGGTTGAATTCTCTGCTTTGGGTCACCTAAAACTCTAAGGTGTATTAGGTATGTTGAGCACTTCTGGATTCAGGGGTGCATCCTACTGCATTTCTGCTCCCATCCAGTGTTGTCATAAAAGGTTTGAGGTTGTTGAAGAAGAGATCCTGCAGTCAGATTGCACATCAGTGAGTCAATAGGAGGGGAGTTCCTGGGATAAAATGTTCTCTTTTTTCCCTGGGCTTCCAGCTAATAACAACTTGGTGCTCTGCCAGGGGTAATTCTTCTGAGTTTAAAACACGGAGAAGCTAAATAATGACATTGAAATTTTGGTATTATATACTTTACAAGGAAGTGGTCTATTCTGCCTTCACAGAGAACTTCATAGAAAGCATTTCCTTCTATGTTACTTTATGACAATACTATAGTAAATTCAGGAGGATGTACTATTACAATATTGACACATGGGCTAAAATATAAGTTTTGCTTTATTTTCACTGATATATCCCCAACTACCTAGAAGAGTTTCTGGTACATGATAGATGTGAAATAAATATTTGTTGAATAAATGGATTAACTGAGTATACTATGCATAGATAGTATAAAATTGAGTATTTTTTTCTAACATTTCATGGAATTAAGTTCTCATTCAAATTCATGGATTATATTTCTAGACACAAATTCTGCAACATCAGGTAATGTTTTCTGTTAACTGAAAGAGGTTTAACCATGTTCAACAAAATGTTATCTTTTCATTCTAAAAGCCAACAAATCTATGAATGTAGAATATTTCTCAAGCAGCTTTCACTTATAACATTCCATGATTCTTATAAAAACATACCCATTGGTTCTACTTGACACTTATACCTTAGGAGAAGGCTTTGGGAGACTCTGAAAAAGCAGTGCCAATTCATCTTTGGTGGTTGTCCAGGGCATCATCACATATAGAAGAAATATTAATTATTGACCTCTTAAGAGTTGTAGCTGATTATCTGCTCAGACAATTAATTAACAATGAGAACATTCTATTTATTAATCATCTTCCAAGCATTGTGCTGGTGCTGTCCCACTGACACTTTGAGTATAATTGAGAAGACAGACAAAAAACAGTAACTAATAATTACATATTGTGAAAAATTACCATCTCAAAAAGTAATGGGGCCAAGGTAGGGAGGTCAGGGAAGGCCTTTCTGAAAAGGTCTCATCTGACAGATGAGAAAAGTCAGCCATATTCAGGGCAAAGGGGCAAGCATTTCAGGCAGAGAATACGTAGCAAGAGCAAGTGAATCACAATTTTAGAGCTTCTTGTATTTTCAGATGAAATCATATGACACCCAGGATTTGCTTTAAAATAATTTAAGGGGAGGCTGGGGAAGGGGAGTGTATGTATATGAGTAGCATTGGCCATATAAGGATGACTGTTAAAGCTAGGTAACGGGTACATAAAGATTTATTGTGCTGTGCTCTCTTCTTGTGTGTGTTTGTAGTGTTCCATAATAAATTTTTTTTTTGAAGGCTTGGAACTTCTTTTGTTTGTAGGTCAAGTTATTGTCTCATTTTTTAGTAGTCTCAGAAATAGACTTCTTTCATCACTCACTGTTTTTAAGAATATTGGAACTGTTGGTCTCAGGAGAGTCATGTTTGGAACCTCTGAGAGGGGAGTTCAGTAATGTCTATAGCTCTCAGTATAGACTAAGCTCTGTTTTAGAAGAGAAAGATTTTCAATATTTTGTATGAAGTGAGAGAAAAAGAATATTTAAGAAAGTCTGACCAAGTTCAGCTTTTAAAAATTCAACTTTTGGGAAGTATAATTTACATTCAATAAAGTTCACATTTTAAATATACAGGTTGATGACACTGTGGAACTACACCCTAATCAAAGTATAGAACATCTCCACTTCTCCAGAAAGTTCCCCTTTGCCACTTGTGCTCAATTCTCCCCTCCCCCACTTTAGAAAACCACTGATCTGATTTCTATTATTATCAATTAATTTTGCCTGTTATATAATTTCATATAGTGGAACCATACACCATGACTTCTTTGTGTCCTGTCCTTTCACTCAGGATAATGTCTGTGTGATTCATTCCTGCAGTGATGTGTATCAGTAATTCATTCTTATTATTGAGTAGGGTACTCCACTGTATGGCTATACCACAATTTATTTATTTATTTACTTGCTGTTAGACATTGGGTTGACTCCCAGTTTGGACAACTATGAACATTGAACATTTGTGTACAATTCTTTTGTGTGCACATATGTTTTCATTTCTCGAGTAGATACCTAGGATTGGAATTGCTGTGTCATTTAGTAACTATATTTTTAACTTGTAAGAAACTTCCAAACTATTCTTTGAGGTAGTTGCATCATTTTACACTCTTACAATGTATGAGAATCCCAGTTGCACCCCATCTTTGGCAATATTTCATATTGCCAGTCTTTTTAATTTTAGCCACTCTAGTGGGTATGAAGTAATGTCACATAGTGGTTTTAATTTACACTTCCCAAATGACTAATGTTGAACATCTTTTCATGTGCTTATTGGGTATTCATATATCCTTGTGAAGAGGCTACTGAAGGCCTTCGACCTTTATAATAAGTTGCATTATTTGTCTTCTTATTGAGTTGAAAAAGTGTTTTTTATATTCTGGATATACTCCTTTAGCAGTTATATGTGTTGCAAATATTTTTTCTCAATCTGCCTCTTTATTTTCTTGATATTTTCTTTTGAAAACAACAGAAGGATTTAATTCTAATTAAATCCAGTTTAATCAATTTTATTTTTAGTGCTATTTCTGTCCTAACTAAAAAATCTTTGCCTACCCACAAGGTCATCATACATGTTTGGGTTTATTTCTGAACTCTCTATGTTATTCCATCATCTTAATTGCTGTAGTTTCACACTAAGTCTTAAAATCAAGTAGACAGTTCTTCAGTTCTGTTTGTCTTTTACAAAATTTTGTTTTCCCCTTAGATCCTTTGCATTTCCATGCATATTTTTAGAATCACCTTGTCGGTTTCTTAAAAAGAAAACTGCTGGGGATTTTGGTTGGGATTACATCATATAGATTAATTTGGTAAGAATAGAGAGCAATACTGAGTTTTCCAATCCATGATCATGGTATATATTTCCATTATTTAATTCTCTAAAAATGTCCCTAGCAATGTCTTATTGTTTTCTGTATAAAGACCATGCACAGCTTTTGTTAAATTTATTCCTAAATATTTTATGTCATTTGATCCCATTGTACATAGTATTCTTTTGAAATTTTATTTTCTCTTTTTTTGTTTGTTTCTCAATTTAATTTTTAGAAGGTCATTTCTAGCTTTATTATTTTGAGATGAATACATTTGCAAATTTAACAAACTATATCACTAGGTTTTCATGGCTTATTTCTCACAAAAACACGATTAAATTTACTCAATTTTATAGCTAAAATCTGACAGCATGAGGTGAAATAATTTGAATCAAGCTGTGCAATGCACGCAGTCCTTCCCAGCCTTTTCACAAGGCCTCTCTTAGATGGAAGAGAACTGGATAGATGTCACCATTTCTCATACTATTGGAAACAGGAAGGAGATTGTTTCTTCTTTATACTGAGAATACCCCTAGAAGGGAACATAACCTGAGGATGACTGGAGGAAAAATAGAGAGCTTTGTCATGATTGTCCAGAGAACACGTACTAAGTGTCCTGCATTGTGTTTTTTTTACAACAGTCACCTTACCCAGAGCCCAGCTGGGGAGTCATTGTTCTTTCCCAGAAAGATCCTGATTCTCTGGGCTTAAGTCGGAGTTTCGTGACTTTCTAGTTGAGAAAGTTTGTTTGAGTTGAGCAACTTGTTCCATAGGGGACTTAAAGTGATTTTTACTTTCTTCTCTAAAATTAAGATGGTAAATATTCTTGCTTTGATCCTTTATAGAACTTTTTTTGTTTGTTTTGTTTTTTTAAATTTTATTTATTTTATTTTTGGCTGTGTTGGGTCATCCTTGCTGTGCACGGGCTTTCTCTAGTGGCGGCGAGCAGGGGCTACTCTTCATTGTGGTGCACGGGCTTCTTATTGCGGTGGCTTCTCTTCTTGTGGAGCAGGAGCTCTAGGCACGTGGGCTTCAATAGTTGTGGCTCGCGGGCTCTAGAGCACAGGCTCAGTAGCTATGGCGCACGGGCTTAGTTGCTCCACGGCATGTGGGATCTTCCCGGACCAGAGCTCGAAGCCGTGTACCCTGCATTGGCAGGCGGATTCTTAACCACTGAGCCACCAGGGAAGTCCATTGCTGTTGTTTTTAAATTTGGCACAGGAAGATGTGAGAAAAGGGGGTCTTAACATACACTGAATAAGTAAGCATTATTATCATCCCTTTGCAAATAAGAAACGAAGGTTCAGAGAGATCAACTTGGTCAAGGTTCCTAGTTGTTAAGTGTCTGACTTTAAAACTTTGCCTCTTCTACAGAACAAATTGTCTAATTGAGAAACTGGTGAGTATTGGAAATGAGCATGCAAGGGTAAGCGTAGGGATACTTGAGTAGGGCATGCGAGACAGTTCAGAACTCAGCCTAGGGCCACTGGATTTGCTCCCCACTTTTCCTTGTATCACCATCCCTGGGCACCACATCCATATAGAGTCTCAAAGGGGCAAGGCAGTCCAAACTCGGAACACAGCTGAAATCACACCTCCCAGATTATTATTGAGGTGTTTGCATAGATTTAAGTTTATTTACAGTGTCTGTACTGAAATTTATCTTTGGAAGCTGCAGTCAAATAATGTTTCTTAAGTGTCTTGATATGCTAGACTGGTAATAGATGCTGAGGAGGAAGTTCGCGCTACAGCCCCTAACCCCCAGAAGCCTTTTCTCTACATACGAGCACATATCCCTGGGCAGATAATTCATGATAATCCCCAGCAATATACAGGTAATGCTTTAGGAATACATAGAACATTATGCTCCAGGAT
This sequence comes from Balaenoptera acutorostrata, assembly GCF_949987535.1. Classification (NCBI taxonomy): domain Eukaryota; kingdom Metazoa; phylum Chordata; class Mammalia; order Artiodactyla; family Balaenopteridae; genus Balaenoptera; species Balaenoptera acutorostrata. Next base: position 47,547,244 of record NC_080077.1, read on the forward strand.
ACAGAGGGAGTTGAGATCATGAGTGGGCTTCTATGGGCATCTGGAATCTCACTTGGGCTTTCCTTCTTTCTTTCCTTCTTGCCTTGTTGGCTGTGTTGAGTCTTTGTTGCTGCCCACGGGCTTTCTCTAGTTGCGGTGAGCGGGGGCTACTCTTCCTTGCGGTGCGCGGGCTTCTTATTGCGGTGGCTTCTCTTGTTGCAGAGCACGAGCTCTAGGTGCATGGGCTTCAGTAGTTGTGGCATGCGGGCTCAGTAGTTGTGGCTTGTGGGTTCTAGAGCACAGGCTCAGTAGTTGTGGTGCACGGGCTTAGTTGCTTCACAGCATGTGGGATCTTCCCAGACCAGGGCTCAAACCCGCGTCCCCTGCATTGGTAGGCGGATTCTTAACCACTGTGCCACATAGTGAGTGAGTGTCCCTCACTCAGGCTTTGAATTGGTAGATAAGGTTCAAGGAGGAAGCAGGGAAGATGTACCTCCTGATAAGGAACGAAGGGAGTGGGAATATACATTCTCTGCTTGAAGAACCTCAGGAAGCCCATGTGGCTGGAGACATGCCTATTGTGTAGTGGTTAAGCACGAGGGCTGCAGGGAGACTACCTACATCTGACTGACCACCAGTGACTGTCTTTGAGGTTCTGGTTAGTTTATTCATCCCCTGTGGCTGTGCGTGCACAGACACACACACACACACACACACACACACACACACACACTTTCTCATCTGTGAAATAAGGGCAATAATAGTGTTCATCTCCTGGTGTTATAGGGAGGATTCAGGGAAACAGTGTATGAAAGCACTTAGCATGCTGCCTGGTACATAACAAATGCTGATTAAAATGATAGCTGTTTTCATTGCTTAGATGCCTCACTAAAGCAAAAATTTGCTTGGCTTCTGTCCATCACCTTCCAAACTTATTTGCATTTGTAACCATGAGTAAGCTAGGGCTGCCATAACAAAATACCATAGACTAGGTGGCTTAAACCACAGAAATTTTCTCACAGTTATAGAGACTAGAAGCTCAGGATCAAGGTGTTGGCAGGTTAGTTTCTCTGAAGGCCCTTCCCTTGGTGTGCAGATGGACACCTTCTCACTGTGTCCTCACACGGCCTTTTCTCTCTGCACAAACCTGGTGTCTCTCCCTATTCTTATAAGGTCGTTCGTCCTATTGGATTAGGGCCCACCCATATGACCTCATTTAACCTTAATTAAAGGCCCTCTCTCCAAAGACAGCCACATTCTGAGGTACTAGGGGTTAGGGCCTCAACATATGAGTTTGAAGAGGGGGGATACAATTTGGTGCCTAACAGACACCATTCTTACTTTCTTCTCCTCTGCTTTCAGAGTGTTAGTTTTCTTGTCAAGGTTAATCCTTCTACATGGCCCTTATCCCATCAAGTATTGCCTTCTTCTTTTCCAGTGGCTTGATATTTGGGGCTTTATATCATATCTCCTTTTGCTGTTCATTTATTTATTTATGTACTTATTTTTTTTTTAAAGAGATGGATAACTATAAATCTTCCTACCTCACATACTTACTATTTATTTATTTTCTCCTTAGGTAAATTGAGAAAAGGTCCTTTGTTTTAAGATTTTTATACAGGGCAGTTTAGGTAGCAGCAAGTGACGTACTAGAAGTGTGCGTGTGTGTGTGTGTGTGTAGGTGGGTGCATTTGGCAGTTAGCCTGAAAATTTGGAAATCCTAACCCATATTTGGACAATTTAAAAAATGCTTGCTCTTCAATTAAAAAAAGTATCAAAAATAGGAAAACCATCTGAAGGAAAAAGGAATAATCAAAATATAAATGCTGGGGAAGATTGCTTGTCTGTATTCAAAATGCAGATCATTGCTTTTAAAAAGAACAGAAAAAGGCAATGAATATTTAAAAGGGAATGTCAAATAAATGGGCACAAATGTGTAATTTACAGCTCCAACGTGTAAGGACAATTTAGAGTTTTCCTAGCAACAAGAGCTCTGATGAAGAGTCAAGGGTGCAGAGTTGCTGAAGCCTCTGTTCTCTCAGCTCGCCTCCAATCTCACTGAATTCCTGCCGTTTCAGACATGCTGTAGACATGCTGTTAACTTAAATGGTACCCAGGAAAAAAAAAAATGCACATGCTGCGTATGGAGAAAAGCCCAAGTTCTTCCTCTTTTTATGAGCTGCCAAATCTTGCTGCTGGTGTTTACATTAAGAGAGGAATGTGATATTAATATTTAGCTCACTCTGCGGAAATATGCATTTAAGTGGGGGCAGTTTCAGCACGCAGTCTCCAGAGCAAGATCTCTGTCTCTGTGTCTTTCTTACAAACACACACACACACACATACACATGAATGTTTTCTGGCTCCCATGACTAGGAACTTTCAGTTAAATGGGGAACACAACACATGGCCATCAGAAGGAGGGGATCCAGCAGAATGACAGTGTTTACAGCTACAGGGGATGCCCTGCGTGCAGGAGTGCTCTATGAACCCCGCTGGAGATGGAAGTCCCACATGGACAGCTGCAGCATCAAAGAATCCCGGTGACCTAGATTCAGCTATAGATCCGGGACTGCTTTGGCCTGTGTGGCTACCAGTAGGCGAGCAGCCTGCTTGCAGTTTCGCGGGTTGCCCGGCAAACAGCGCTGACCCACTTCACCATGACAACCTGGGCTGCTCTGCTAAGGGCCGTGCGCAAGGAAACGCTCGCTGCTGGCATTTTAAAGATTTCAAAATTAAGTTTACTTGGAGTGTCTGAACAACACATTTAGAAAACCCAACCAAAGCTGACATTCTTTGACAGTGGTGGAAGAGATGGAGAAGAGAAATGTGAGAAAGTTGCTGTTAGTCTTTTCCATGCTCTAAACTGTCGGCAAAACTATCCATTTTATGTTTTACTCAGCCAATAGCATTGTAATAAATGTCTCCAACCAGAGTGTATTGATAAACAGAGAATAAGTAGGTGAAAAGGCTAAGGGATTAACTTCCATGGCCATATATATTCTGGTCTGTTAAAACAGAGTATATAGAATCTAATAATTTAACATCTCCTATAAATAAATGGAAGTATTTAAATGTGGATTTATTATAGCTTAGGCTCAATCTTGAACTGTACAGAATTGAGTTTCACTGGAGAACTAAATTAGTATGCCCCTTGGGGGGAAAAATGGGTCTGTGCTTTGGTAAAGGAATTCCATTTAGTAAGTGTAATTTAGGAAAATCAGGGCCTGGTTTGTGCATGTGATCACATTGAAACGCAACCTCTGCTTTTTTGACAAAAACCATAGCACAGAATTGAAAGCATTTGCAGGTCTTTATATTGAAACCCATGCACCATTCTCAGCACCGCTTTTTTTGGTTGTTGTTAAATTAGCTCAGGAGATTAAACCTTAGAATTTTCTGAGTGATCTTTGGTATTTCCTACACAAAGAAAACAAAATCACAACAGGCCAAAGAATTGTTTCATATGATGCAGAGTCTTTTCCCAGTGACTGACCCTATCCTTGGGCCATGAGGGTCTTTGCTTGAGGATGACAGAGTCACACAGAGTCTTTAGTTTCAAGTAGAGGAAGGAGAAGAGTTGCCATAGCTTGGCACCATGGAATAAATCCAATGCCATTTATGGAAACATGGAAATAAAACTATAATGTATCTTTGTAAAATAAATGAGCCATTCACTTCCTTTGTAACAAAGATGTTAAGATCTTTTCTTCATTCTCTCCTACTCAGCATTTTCCATCAGTGCCTAAAAAGGTTTCCTTTTCTCCTACAAGGGCTCAGCCTCCTTTCCATATCCTTCCTTCCAAAGTCTTCCAGGAGCAGTCTCTAGCCTATGTGAAAGAATTAACTTCTGTTGGAGAAGCATCTAACTACATTTGCAGTCATGCTACTCCTCATCCCAAGGTCAGCTGTCAGCCAAGGGTTTATTAGGTTAACTGAGGATCTAACACATTGCTGCCAACTAGATGAGGAGTTAGAAAACAAATGCCATTTGTAGACATTAGTGGCTATGGAATCAATCATTCAACTTTCAAAGTCAATTAAAGATGGAAATTAATTACCCAACACAGCAGAAAGATATTAATAGTCACTCATGGGCAAAAATGGAGTTATAAGTAGGATAACCATACATTCTAGCTTGCCTATCTTCCTGTCATCCTGATATAATTATAAATGGTGGGCCCTTTTGTATCCTCATTTGAATGATAAATTTACATGGTCTTCCCATAAATAATACTTTCAGGGCTTGAAAAATCTTTCTTCAGTGTCTTTCTATAATTCAGTTTGCCGTCTACAGCTATGGTTTTATCAGGAAGAGGGTTATCTTTAAAGCCTGAGGTCACCACCTCTTGGCAGGAGTTCCACCACCTTCACATGATAGATTTGGTCACAAGCATGTTTCCAGAGTGACCATAACCAACACTGGGGAGTAGGGAGGTTCAGATTGGTGTCTCGTTCTCTCCAGGATAATCCGCTATACGCTACTCTCCTCAGTTACATGTTTTCCTCTAAACCTGTCCCCCCACCCCTATTGCTCTCGCTAGTCTCTCCTGTTCCTTTTCCAAGGCCTTAAGTTCTCAGATCTTCCCCTAGCACCCGTCTACAAATAATTGGTAAGAGCTTTAAAAGTTTGTTTTCTGGAGGGTTATTTGTGATTTTAAAAGGAGGGAAGACTTGAAAGACAAAGAGAAAGCTTCCTTGGTGGAATTTTGTCATTCACCCTTAAAATCATACCACTCAGGCTGCCTCTCTCTTATTTTTACGCCTAAGTCATCAAAGTCAGTGAAGCCAACAGAGAAGTGATCAACAGGACTCCCCAGTGTAAATGATCTGAAACACGAGGTAGAAAACAGCCTTCTAGTTTGAAATACTTTCATTCCTTGGACTACGAAGCTATGTTATGTGGTTCTGAAAATGGCATTTATGGGAAAGCACACATAGATCCAGAACGTGTCTGTCATTTCATACTTGGAAGACAGGAAATATTTGAGATCAGTGTAACGCCAGGGCTTTTGATTTAAAAGAACAATGTACGCATGCCATATTTAAGTCACTTCCTTAATTAAATTGGCATACAGCTAGCGATCTAACTGTATGGTAATTACTTTTTATTTTGTGAGGAAAAAGTCTTATGATATCAATACATTCTGGTGGATTGTTTCCCATAGAAAACATTTTAAAATATAGGGTATTTCATTAGATCATTCAAAGTCCTTTTGATGTTTGTGGTATTGTTTCCCTTCCACCCTTCAGTCACTGATTTATTAACTTTTATGGATTTCCTGGCCAAGTTATTTAAGAACTAGTGAAAACATTATCTTTGCAAATGCTTTCGGACATCCAGCTCTGAATTTCTGCACAGTGTTAATGGAATTCGTTATCTAGACATTCACTATCTTGTAGAGTGAATCATCATTGTGAATTGACCATGGGTTCGATACTTTAACTACAAGGCATTTAATGATGCAGATGACCGTTTCTGAAATACTGGAGCATCCATCAATGGTAAAGAAAAAATCATTTGCCTTGATCTGCAAAAGCGTGGTGTTAGGTTGAGAATATTTAGTCCTAATGCAGGTAGGATACGTGTGAGGATCTGGTCCTGGTATCATTTTCCCCTTGGAATTTTCATAAGAAATGCCTTATAGCATGATATGTTCACAGTCTATGTTAGTTTTCTTATTGAAAGACAAAATGATTTTCCATTCTTTGAAAAAATCATGGTCCTTCCTCTGTTTTTTTTTCCTTAAAGCTCTGTTTTTATTTTTATTGATATTATTAATTCATTCACTCAGTGAATATCCAATCAATACCATCTTTCTCTTTCAACAAGACGTTGTGCCAGATACTGTGCTATGCAAGATATGACTTCTGCTGTCCGTTGGGTTGCAGTCTGGTGGGAGGGCTGATACTTGTACTCATATATATAGTATCCCTGGCAGAGATGACAGGCCATATATATGATGAAGACTGTGTGCTCCAGAAATCTGAAATGGAAGGTATTCTGGCTGTAGTGGAAATAATATTTGGAGCTAAACTATAGCCTTCCTTTTGATAAAGATTGGAGGACAGTGTTGGACTAAGAAGCTACAGCAGAAGCAACAACATGGGCACTAGAAGGGCACTCTATGATCAGAAAAGAGTCTTTAAAAAGTTGCATTTAGAATTCAACCTTGAGGAGTAGTAGGTCTGGAGACTGGAAGAATAGTTGGGAGCCAGATATTCAGGCTAAATTCTAGGCAGTGAAGAGACAGTGAGATTTTAAGTAGGAGCTTGTTGGCTTCGCTGTGCTTTAAGAAAATGATTAAGGGCAATCTGCAGGATGAACACAGGAGGGAAGAAGGTCAATTGGGAAATTATTGTAACACTCAAGGTGTGATGTGATAAGAGTTGGAAAGGAGGTGGTAGCAATGTGAATAAAAGGGAAGACATGTAACATGGGAGTGTTATTTTATTTCCCCAGAGAATTGAGTTTGTGTTGATTAGTGAAGCAGTAAAATCAGTTATGTTTCTGCTAAGCCTTCAAAAAATGTGCAACTTATTTTGCCCATGATTTACTTATGAAATGGATTCACTCAGTGATTTAAAAGACATACATCAAATGCTAGGTAACGATTATCATCTTACGTCCAATATGTTTCCTTTCCCAACCCTCCATTCCCCACACTATGCAGGAAGAGGGGACCTTATGGACATTCCCTGTTCAACCCTCCTCCATCCCTCTGAGACTGAAGAGCATTTCTGTCTGAAGATGGGGAAACTGCAGCATAGAAAGTTTATGTATACAAGGTGGCACAAAGGCAGTATTCCCATTATACCAATTTTATTTAGCAAGAGACAGGTCAAGATGGCAATTACTTAACAGTGAAATAATTTGACCAGGCCAAACTTTTGATGAAATGTCTAATGGGTGATGATTAATGTTGAGCATATGTGGAGGACTGAGGTTTGTCCTCTAACAAGGAACTGGTCTTAATTGCTGAAGCTGGCATGGATAATTTAGGAAATTTAGGACAATGACATTGGATTATTGCCTAGAATTCTCTGGAATAATTTTTATCTTCTTGGTCAAATTTACAAAAAAAAAAAAAAAAAAGGCTTGTTAATACTTGACTTTGTGTTGAGTAGGTCCCAATCTACTAGCTGCCCACATGGGACTGTCTATTTAGGGATTATCCTTGGCTCATCAATGGGAAGAGAAAACCAGGAAATCAGATAGAGCATAAGCTTCAGTTGAATACAGGTTTTGACAACATTACTGAATATGCATCCCAGCAAATTACACTAGCAAGCAATGGTTTCATTGAAACAATTACCATGCAGGTACATCAGTTATACATTGTGTGTTTGTATCTATTTGGGAACATAAAATTTCTGATTTTGCGTATGTATATGATGAAATAGGAGCAGGGAGAGAGAAGAAAAATAAGAAATTTTACCTAAAAGCTGAATATTCTGAGTATTTATGCTTAAACCATTTTTTCTTGAAACTACTTAGAGACCTACCCTTCAGTGTTTGAAATAGAAATCATCCTTTTAAGATTCTATTTTATCACTCATTTTTTTATTTGTACAGAGTTGCCCAATTAGGCTGTACTCTAGTGTGCTATGATTTGCCCTTCTGTCCCAAACAACAGAACTACTGGGCTTTGAAAGCTGACATACGGGGGAAGGAGGTAAAAAAGGAAATGTTTATACCTCCTCATTTTGAGGTGGCTCCTTCAGAAATCTGATACTAAATATCTTCCTGCATCTGGAGGAGGGAAGAAAGAGGCCATACAGGCATTCTGTACATAATGTTGAAATAAAACCCTCTATTGTCCACCAAGACAATAGAACTAGTCTATAATAATGTAGTACAAGTAGAGCAGAAACTACACAAGCCAGCAATGCAATCTTTGTTCCAGTGTAATCTTCCATATCAACCATCGACAATCCCCAGGGGTAGGAGAAAGGCCTTTCTCCTATTTCCCATACATAACTCACCACCCCTTCTCTCTCTCTCCTTGCTGTGTAGGAAGCAGTGTAATAAGCCTCCCTTTCGGGATGGTTAAACACGTTTGACAACATAGGAACTGTCCTAAATCATGGCCAAAGTCTCCAACTAAGCTTGAACTCTTTGTATGGATACACAAGTCGGTTAGTTTCATTTTCTGTTTCACAGTCTGCAGGTGTTTCCTTTGGTGGGAGGAAGAGAAGTAGAAATACTGAGAAGTATGATCTGAGGTGCTCACAATCAACGCGCTACTTGGGAAGGTAGCATTTCAACTTTTATCTAGAAAGATAGCATCTTTCTATAGGAGTAGGAGGTGAAGACACAAGCATGACTAAAACAAATTAAAATATCCAAGAACATCGGGAGGAAGGCAGAACACTGACTGAATACACTGAAGCTGACACATAACCAACCGTTCCCTAATAGTTCACCACTACCTGGCCCTCTGCGAGGTACCGGCTGGCTACCGCAGAGAAGAAAAGGATTGGTGTGCTGCCGTCTGCATGCAGCTTTCATTCATAGTGAGCATTCTGCCTAAATGCACAGATGAGTATCGGACAAATATCTCCCAGTATTTTTCTTGAGCCTAGCCACATTTGAGCCTATAAAATTGCTTGAATTTGTCCATACTTAGTCTTGCTGAAACCTATGACTTGAAGTTATGTGCAAGAGTCAGAAACAATTCCTAAAACATGTCCTGCCTTTTTGCAACCATAAAATTAACTTTTTGTTTAAGAGAAAATTCATTCTGTTAAAAATGTTTTATAAATGAGAGAAACTAGTCTGTAAAGATAAGACCATTAAGAATTGTGAAAACAATCAAAATAGGACGACTGCATATTAAAAAAAGAAATTGAAAGGGCTCTGGAAGAAACCGGTTTATGCTGATATCTTTACTTTACTGGAGAACAAAAGAGAAAGAAAGGCTCACAAAGTTCATAACCTCTTGACATTCTACCTTTCTCATTGCTGGGAAAGGCTGGTCCCACATCTTTTTGGTGCACCTTTCATTTTGGTACATGTCTCAGAGTCTGTCACGTAGAGATGTTCAATACTTCTTATAAAGGTGTAGGGATATACCAGTGAATAAAAACAAGGACCCTGATCTCACAAACCTTATCATCTATAGTGGAGACATACCATAGATATATAAATATTTGAGGGAAAAGCTGTTAAAAAGAAAAAAAAGCAGGATAAATGGAGAAATTCACGGAACTGTTAAATTGTTGAGTAGCTTTTTAATATAGAGCTATCAGGGAAAGCCTCTTTGGTTAGGGGACATTTAGCAGAAACCTGAATGATGTGAGGGAACATGCCAGGTAGATATCTGGGAACAATGGCTCTAGATAGAATAAACAGCAAGTGCAAAGGCACGGGGGCAGGTATGTGTCTAGTGTTTTTCCAGCTATGAGGCCAGTGTGCCTATAACAGAGCAGGCAGGAGTGAAGTGGGAGTGGGAGGAGATGAGATCAGAGAGGTGAAGAGAAGGGTGAATAGAGAGATTATGAATGAGTCTTTTAGGCAACATTAAGGAGTTTGAATTTTATTCTGAATGAGATGGATAATTTTTTCAGAGTGCAAAATGAAACTGAGAGGAGGACATCCATGTTTTGAAAATGATCTTGAACAAAGATCATTTTGTTTATACCGAGAAAGTTTGGGTTAGATCTGCAAAATAATATTTGGATTTTAAGGCACTTAATCATTGGAAAAATTTACCAAAGAACAATAATAAATCTCAGTCTCTAGAGTTATTTAGGAAAGGCCATGTTTATTTGACATGAACTGCCATCTAGAAAAAAGGATCAATGTGCTTCCCCCCCCCAGTCATTTAATCCACAGTCAATTTGATTAACCACATAATCAAACGGATTTAGTAATTAAGACCACAGGAAAACTGGAATGCATTCAGCTCTTCAGTCTATTGTTTTTCATCAGTAGGTACTTCCCAGGGGAAATATCCATTTGACAGCCTCTAGGACAGTGGTTCTGCTTTATTTGGCCCATGAACAACTTCAGTAGATCTTTGGTTATTTATTCTAGAAAAAAAAAATTTTTTTTTTTTAAGATAGTACCACCAGGGGCTAGACATGAAGGTAACTTGGGATAATGCATGATTTAATATCAAACTGATATTTAAAAAATATTAACCCAATACTCAGTGGGAATGCAGAGAAATGAATTATCTTTTATTAAATATTATATACAAACCAGGTTCTTAGCAGTTACCTTTCAGTGCTCAATAAGAACATTATGTTAAAAAAAAAAATTTGGTAAAGCTTTTCCTATTTTTCTGTGTGTTTTATTTTTTTTGTTATTTTTTTACTGCTTTCTTCTGTGCTTTTTCAAAGCCTCAATTTGTTGATGGCATAGTAAAGTGTTTAATATTTAGATAATAAAATAAATCATTTCCATAAACAGCACCGTGCTGAACACTTCTTATTGTCAGAATTCAGCACTCTGTGATCTTTAGTTGAAGGCCTTCATGCCATTTCCCCAAGATACTCAACGATAATAGGTTTATCCTAGTAAGGAAGGTTCTCTATTTTTTCTCTCAAAGGTACTGGGAATGGGATCAAGGCACATTGATCCTGTGACATTTTGGTGGCCTTTATACATTAGTGACAATTAGTTGCCAAGCTAACGGGCCGTATGAATAGGTTATAAACTATAACGCTACATAGGGCTTGCCCAAGGGCCAAATAAGGGACTTCCTAGGCCAGCTAAGACTTACGGCAGGGTGACCAGGCTGAAGAAGTGTGGGAGTCCTGCCTCAGACTCCTACTCTAGCTCTTATCCCAGGCGTCCCTGCGAGTCCCTGAGACCGCCAGGTCATTCTCTTCTCCGTTCCTGTGACTCACTGCTTGAGAGACTCTTTTATCCCTTGCAGAGCACGATGCCCACAAAAGTAAGGGATTAATAATCCGTGTTTGTTCGTTCTGGTTTCTGTTTGTTTTAAACAGTGATGATGGATGCTCTAGTTGCTTTTAGAGACTGGATTAAGGAGTTAGATGGTGCTTGTGTACTTGTCAACCAAGGCTTTAGAAAAGCAACGTGTCTCCAGTGTCCAGAATAGTCACCCTTCTCCCTGGGCCCAGGCAGAAGAGCTACACAGTCCTGCCCACCCTGCTCTTTCCCTCCCATCCCAGGGTCCTCTGACAGCATGCTTTGTAAGCTTGTCTGTTAAGAGTAGGGACGTCAGTGCGCATTTCTGCCAATAACAAAACCAAAGTTCCACGCTTGCAAAGTGTGAAGTCAGTCCTGAATGATGTGAGGGAAAGGGAAAGTCAGCCCACTTCCAGAAATTTCTGGTAGATCCCTAAGCTGGATGAGACAAAGGATTGATAAAATTCCCAGTTGCCGTGATGAGATCTGGAATGCTTGTGCAGTTCTAAGCTACCCATTTCCATTTCTAAGCAGTCTATTCTATCTAAGCCCCTCCACATACACACTTTCCATGGACCTGCCATTACACACTCAGTACACATGTTCAACATTGAATGCAATGTATATTCATGCATCTGGTCTGCCTTCAGGGCAGCCTTTTTTTTTTAAAAAAGTTTTATTTTATATTGGAGTATAGTTGATTAACAATGTTGTGTTAGTTTCGGGTGTACAGCAAAGTGATTCAGCTATACACATACATGTATCTATTCTTTTTCAAATTATTTTCCCATTTAGGTTATTACAGAATATTGAGCAGAATTCCCTCTGCTCTACAGTAGGTCCTTGTTGGTTATCTATTTTAAATATAGTAGTATATACATGTCAATCCCAAACTTCAGGGCAGCCTTGAAGCTGGTAAGAGCACGAGTCTCAGGGCAACCCTCTGCAACCATCTAGCTGTTCAACTTCAGGGTGAAACTGTTACCAAGGCTGTTGCCCCAGAATCATGCCCCTGCCCCTCCCTCAAATGTAAACCAATTGCAGTACTCATCTAAGTTTCGAGAGGAAGCTGCAAAGAGAAAAAAACAAGAGCTGGTTAGAACCAACTAGGCCCAAGATGGCAGAGGATTTGACTTCCAGTAGACCTTGAGCCTCATTGTAATGCATTAGCATGCTAAATGACACACCCACAGGCACCATGACAGTTGACAATTGCCATACAAAGACCAGAAAGGCCCATACAAGGACTAGAAAGGAGAGTTGCATCAGTTCCAGGTCCAAACCACACCCTTGTTCTCAGATAACTCATGAATATTCCTCCCACTCTTTCCAGTTTCCCCCCTTTTACCTTGACCCTCCTATGTATTTGGCATCTCTGCTCAGCTTGGGTTGAGAAATTGATTTTCATACTAGGTTCCCATTTCTCCATTCTTTGGCCATCGAACAAAGCTTGTGCTCTTCCAGTCCCAGCATCGGTTTTGTTATTGGCTGTGGGAATCCAATCAGAAAAAGAACCTCCCCGGCCTAGACAAGGGGTCTCTGCCCAGGCTAAGTCTGCTGCCTGGGTCCAGTCAAGCAATCCAGTAACAAAATGAGGGGACTCCCTAGGATGACCTCTGATGTCTTTTCAAGGTCATGACCTTCAACTGTCTGCCTGTCACTACTTCCCAAAAGAACCACATCCCTCATCCTTTCCCCAGACATTATTTCCCCAACTCAGTTTCTTACCGCATTGCGTGGCAGATATGGAGGTGGAGTGGGATGGCAGGAAGGAGAAGAAGGGAAGGGGCGGCTCAGATTGTTTTCTGAAATGATTTTCTCCGAAAGTTTTCTCCAAACAGTAATATTTGCAGTGGGAGCATCTAGAGTTACCGTTTGGAGGGCCAAAGGCAGCACTAGCTCCGCGTGGAATTGCCCCGGTGCTTCTGCTGAGCTCCAAGCGTTATGAAGGGGAGGGAGGGACTGGATCCTCTGAAAGGCACATTTCCTGTTAATAACAGCTTCCTTATACTGAGTGCCTATCAGGAGTTATTTAATTCAGTCAGCCTAATAGTTCTATGATATAGATATTATTATCTCTATTTTATATGTTAGGAAATTGGGATGCAGGAGGCTTAAATAATTTATCCAAGGTCACAGAGCTAGGAAGTAGAAGAACAAGCATTCAAACCGAGGGCTCTTTGTGTTCACGATTTGTGTCCTTTCCACTACATGAATTGCCTCTTGGTTCAGACTTCTCTGGGGGAAACAGTAGAATAATTCAGCCGACCAGTGATTCCAGGCTTCGAGGCACAGGGAGTAATCTTTCCACAGTATGCGCAATTGGGACGCTATGGCCATGGGTAGGTCCATTCTTGGTGAAGGGTTGATTAATTCCTTCGCTGCCCCCCAAGAAGCTCTACGCTAGCCCACCCCACCCCAGTGGCATTGGGAAGCCAATGGTGTTGGTGACCTTTCTGTGGTGACACATGCAAGGTAAACACAGACCCCGAGGGGAGACTGGTTGACTCCTCTGCGACTCAGCCCCTTACTCATTACGTAAACTCAGAAGCCCAGACAAGCCCCCAGTCCCCACACATCATGGCACTGGGAGAGATAACCCAACCTGAATCTGGAATCCCGCCTTCCCGAGAGAAGCACCTGCAAAGCCAATTAGCACAGCACATTCTCAGTGTCCGGCTAAGGCCGCACAGAGGGGAAAATAACCATTCTCCCCTAAGCAGATGAAACCTGAGCCTTTTATTTCACGATACTAATCACCAAGTAAACAGGCTCTTTGATGCTAGCACCTGCGTGAGGGCTACTTCCCACACCGCCTCCTTCCTGCCTGCCTGCTCTCACCCAAGTCTCAGCAGCATCTCTGGGCCACCTTAGCCCTTGGAGCTGCCCTGCTGTCACGGGACCTAGGCCATGTTCCACAGAAGCCTGGGCTTAGGGACTTCTATTTCCTCCCCTTGGTGTGCAATATCCACGAGCTGCTTTGGCAGCTGCAGAGTCTCTTTCAGTGGTCTCCGTAGAATTTTCCTGGATTCCGGAGTTTCCTACCCCTGCTGGTTCATGGTTAATTCGCTGGCAGAGCTGACTGCTTGAGAATAACTCTTGGTTTCCTTCAAGTTTCTTCCTTGCCTGATAGAGGCCAGTTCATGAAGCCGTTCACACACACTGGTGCCAGATTTATAAAGTGTGAATTGAATTCTGCCCTTGGCCTTCTCTGCCTAACTCCCACAACTTTCCTATTGTAGCTTCTCTTAAAACACAGCCATGTTTCCCTTCTAAAGCCCTAGTAAATCCTGCCAGATTAACAAATGGGAGGGAAAGATGATTTCTTATGCATTTTCATATGTAGGCTATAAACCGTCCCTGTTCTCTGAGATCTTCCTTACAGCGTTCCTGTGGAACCAGGGTAGTTATCATGCTCTAGGTTTTACAAGAGGAAAAGCAGAGACCGTTCCTTTTTTTCTGCTGCCAAAAACCAAACCAAAACAAAAAAACAAACCCAAAATGAAGTGAATTGGAAATGAAGTCCAAGGAGCAGAGGCCTTCTGTCTTTCAGCTCAACACATGGTGATTTGCTTGATTACACTTCCCTCGGCCCCTCCCTCAAATCTCATAGGCGCAGACTCATTACCCCATTAGGATTTGGCTGGGGAGGCTGAACGGACAATGAGAACAGAGACGAATCTGGGTAGGCTGCCAGAGTTAACAACCTCTTATGTGCAATAAAACCAGACAGCATTTTTGATGGACCACATTCTCATTGCATTTGAACAGCCTTGGAAAGCTTCCATGGCTGCTGATTTCAAATAGGAAAACATCCCGTAGGGAAGCGGGGAAAAGATGTGTCCTTCGGGCTCGCCTCTAACATATGTGGGCCCAGTGTAAGTGTCCAAATAGAGGCGCACATGCCATATGCTTAAATACTTAAAAGTTATGATTCAAGCTTGAAAACTCTCAGATAAAACATAAAATATGTTCTACCCTCCCTCCATGATAAACAGTGATAATCTAGAGGTTGGGTTGAAATTTAGATTTCTCTCACTCCTTGGAGTTTCATTCTGGAACACAATGTCCAGGTAGAGATGGCCTCTCACTGCCCAACTCAGTGCCCTTGGTCCCAGGTCCACCCCCTTCTCTTCACATTCTGGCTCCAGACGTCAGTGTGTGTGGTCTCTCAAACTCCTGCAGGACCCTCTACCTCACATGTCCAAGTACCAGTGACACTCCCACCATCAGCCCCCCAGGGCCACTCCTTGGCCTAGAGGTGTGCCCAGTTTGCATTTAGGTGCACACACACAGGAAAGAGGCCTCACACAGATCCTGGAAATTGATTCTGGTTGATTGGAAAGGGAATTCCAAGATCCTGGGAAATCAAAGCATGGTTGAGGGTATGTGTGTGGGAATAACCCTTTGGCCCCATGGACTCTTCTTCCCATTAAGAGAGCCGCTGTTAAAAGACCAGGCTGGGTGTTATAAGATGAAGGGCACAGAGCAGTTGGCCCTCTTGCTTGGATTTATGGATAGTGTGTATAAAGTAGGTCCTTTATAAGAGGACGTTTCACTTAGAAAATGGATACTTGCTACCGTGCCCACTACAGTATAGAAGTTGGAGATTCATCAGGATAATGTGCTCTTTGCTTCATATGCTGGATTAGAATGAATGTCTAGCTGTGATGGTTCTCAATTATGGATGCATAGTGACATCACTTGGGGAAGATTTCTATGACCCCATGATTGAGATTCTGACTTAATTTGGTTAGTGTAGGGTCCAGGCACAAATATTTTTTGTAATCTTTTTGTTTTAAGTTGAAGTATAGTTGATGTATAATATTATATAAATTACAGTGTACAATATAGTGATTGATAATTTTAAATTTTAAAATGTAGTGATTGATAATTTTAAATTTTAAATTTATAATTTAAAGTTATACTCCATTTATAGTTATAAAATATTTGCTGTATTCCCTTGTAGCTTATTTTATACAGAGTAGTTTGTACCTCTTAATCTCCTACTTTTCTATTGTCCTTCCTCCCTCCCTCCCCTGCCCCCAGTGGTAACCCCTAATTTGTCTGCTTCTTTTTTGTTATATTCACTAGTTTGTTGTACTTTTTAGATTCCACATATGTGATATCATACAGTATTTGTTTTTCTCTGTCTGAATTATTTCACTTAGCATAATGCCTGACAAGTCCATCCATATTGCTGCAAATGGCAAAATTTCATTCTTTTTTTATGGCCGAGTAGTATTCCATTGTATATATTGGGTTGACCAAAATGTTTGTTCAGGTTTTTCTGTAAGATGTTTGGCCAACCCAGTATATACCATATCTTCTTTATCCATTCGTCGTTTGACGAACACTTAGATTGTTTCCATATCTTGGCTTTTGTGAATAATGCTACTATGAACATTGGGGTGCATGTCTCTTTTCAAATTAGTGTTTTTTGTTTTTTTTCAGATATGTACCCAGGAGTGGGATTGCTGGGTCATATGGTAGTTCTATTTTTAGTTTTTTGAGGAACCTTCACACCGTTTTGCATAGTGGCTGCACCAATTTACATTCCCGCCAACAGTGTTCAAGGGTTCCTTTTTCTTTACATCCTGGCCAACATTTGTTATTTGTGTTCTTTTTGATGATAGTCATTCTGACAGGTATGAGGTGATATCTCATTGCGGTTTTGATTTACATTTCCCTGATGATTAGCAATGTTGAGCATTTTTTCATGTACCTGTTGGCCATTTGCATGTCCTCTTTGGAAAAATGTCTATTCAGTTCTTCTGCCCATTTTTTAATTGGGTTGTTTGTTTTTTCGATATTGAGTTGTATGAGCTCTTTCTATATGTTGGATATTAACCCCTCGTCAGTTGTATCATTTGCAAATATTTTCTCCCATTCAGTAGGTTGTCCTTTAGTCGATGGTTTCCTTTGCTGCAGGCACAAGTATTTTTAAAAAGCTCCTAGGTGATTTTATGTGCAGCCAGAATTGAGAAGCACTGGGTCCAGCCTAATGATTTTGCTTCTCAAACCCCAGGGCATTCGCCCTTGTGCCTAGCCCTAAGAACTCAAAACTGTCATGGCTCAGGAGATGTTCATCTCCAGAATAACAGGGTCCCTGTGCTCTAGCCAACAATCAGTTCTGTCCTTGGAGCAGTGAGTAAGACTGGTCTACATAGGTTCTGCTGGTGGTAGGCAGAGCTCTTAACTGATATCTCCATGCCAGATGAAATTGAAAATATTTAACATTTAACAACCACTGCAACAATTAGTCCAAACAGGCTCCAACTGTAGAATACTGGTTGGCCTTACCATCATCTGACAGATTCCTCTAGTTACTCCTCCCAGAAATCTCTTACAATGGACATTACCGTGTACATTTATCAGGAAGGTGGCAGATCTGGGACCCAAAGTCAGGTCTTTCAACTCTGAATCCTGGGTTCTATCAACTGCAGCAGGCAACTTTTCTGGTTAGCCCAAACTGAGTTCTTTAGTCTGTAACGTCGGCCTAAGCCAGGACACTTGAAGGAAGATATATTACTGGCTACATATAAAACACTACCTACAAAATGGATCACCTAGTTTAAATCTACACAAACACAAAGGAGGGAAACAACAGTTTAGAGCCTCTATTTGAATGAATTTATTTCTGAGCTGAGTAGTTAGCTTTTTAATTCTGAAGTTTATGTGTAAATTCTGACATATACTCAGAGCTGTGCTTACCCTTAACAATTGGTCGCACTCAAGTCTTGCAAATATGGGATCCACGGTTTTAAGGTTTTAGCTACAACGTGACCCATGTAAGTTTAAGTATCTGATACTTACACCTTGTTTACTTTAAGTTCACCAGACAGAACCGGATCTTTCATGGCCATCTAGTCTAACTTCTGTTTCTGGGAAAGTTTGCATTTAAACCATCCCAGAGACAAAACTTCCCCACTTGAAATACAATTTCTTTCTCTGCTCAGCAGGGGAACCTTCTATTCAAAGCCCAGGTCAAGGCCTATCTTTGTGGCAAAGTAATTCATTGTAAGTCTCTGTCCTCAGCAAGGCAGATTCAGGTTCTGAATGGAATTTTATACAATTTGGGGAGTTCCCTTTATGATAAAGAACGCAGAATTAGGCACCAAAGTGAACATTAATTTAGGACGAGAAAATAAATCACATACTGTATTGTTTAAAAATATTTCCATGTGTAAATCTTATCTCTTCAACAAGACTGTAAGCTTCTTGGAGGAAAAGATCATGTCTTATATATTTTTCAATTTCTCCACATACTTTTTCAGTACTAAGCATGTTATAGTTGCCCAATAATTATTTGTGGGTTGATTGGCTATCTACCAATTCTTGCAAATCTCTATAGAGGTTAAAGTGGTAGATTGATCAAGATAGAAGGGATTTAATAAGGGAAGGTTCCTCATGGAGGTGTGCTCAAAACTGATTTTTGAAGAAGGAAAGGAGGAGTGCTTGGTTGGAAAGGCGAGACTCCATATGGGGAAATAGGAAATTAGAGATAGGTGTTTAATGAAGCTTTTAAATTTATTAAGAGAAATACGAGTTTATAATGAATATCTTCACTGAAATACAATCCCCTGAGTATAGGAACATGTTCAGATTCATTGAATGAGCTGTTTGGTAAGGTTTTCAAAAACAATGTTGTGATTTTAAAAGCGATTAGCGTATAGTGATATCTGATTATCAGTGGGTAAGTCTCCCAAATGTTTCCATCTAGAGAGAAAAAAAAACACAAAAAACAATGGACAAGTGATTGAAGTGAATAAAAATTGCAAAAACTCCTTAGGTCCTTGACGACTCTCCAAATATTATGCTCCAAAGAATCGTGGCTCTTTGTGTCTGCACGGGTCTTTTCGTGTGACAGAATGGTTTACAGGCTCACATATGAGGAGATGCTTTAGGTTTTCGCATCCATGATTTCCATTCATGTCTTTGTGAGGTGACTGGGAGGATGATGAGATGCCATAAAGTGGAAAATGAGCTCCTCTTACACACCATCTTCTCCCAGATACTTCATAGCTGAAACCCACAAGAACATGGAGGCTACAAAGAAGTCCTGATGCTTTTAAAAATCATGTGGGTACTTGAACATCTGTCCCAAGTCCAGTGGAATGGTAACAAGCAGTCAGGAGATAAGCACGGCATCTTACAGATTCCTTAACCCGATCCCATGTAAGCCAAATTCTGCACCTCACCTCTGCTACCGTGGGTTTATAGGATAACACAGAAAGTCAAGGGCAGCAGGGGAGGAGCATTCTAAACTCAAGGCTTCCTTTATTTAGACACAGGTGACTCACTGCCTTATCACTTTCCTATAGATTGTCCTACTGGACAAGAACCAATTTTATTTCTCAGTTTACCCTCCAGGCTGTGTGTTGAGTAATTATTATATGTTACTTCTATCATCTGATAGCCTGGATGTTTCTGATTTTTCCTCTCCTAGCGCCCCAAGCCCAGTGTGGGTCACATGGTAGGAACTAAGTAAGTATATCTTGATTGATTTTGTCTTTTTAAGTGCTTCATCTCAATAAAATTGGGCCTCCACTATGTCTCCCTATCACTGGTCCATTCCAACTTGGCCAGGACTTCACATTGCTAAATCAATTTTCACTGAAGGAGATTTTCATGTTATTTACTTTCCTGGTAATAAACACACCTCTACTACCTTCATTAGTTCAGATGATTAGGAAGCTGATGATTAGAAATCCTTACTTAACTTGAGTTGTATTTCACTTCAAACACAGATGAGTAAAGTCCTGCGTAGAGTATAGGTAGCTATTGACTTTATCCATTCCCAGAAGCTTTCTCGTCTCTCTTATTGTACAACAGATATTGCAACTCCAGCCGTAGGAATAGGCAGTAACAAGACTGGCCAAATATTTCCCTAGCTAGAAAGTTACAGTTAAAATTTGGGCATATGAACCAAGCAGGGCCAGTCAGATTCTTTCCCTGGTTTTGTTACATGGGAACTAAAAGAGAAAGGAGTGACCGCTTTCTGTTGGGCTTACTAAACAGAGAGTGGATATGAATCTGGAACTTCCTTCAGCTATTTTCTGGAGTTACTCAGAGGGAGTCTCCACTGCAACAGAGCATAAGGCAGCTCTTTCAAGAAAAGCAGGGCCAAGAGATGAAGGGAGAGCAGGAGGATGGAGGCAAAGGGTCAGACAAATATTGGACATTTATTGACCCCAAGATTTAGTCACGCTTAAAGTTAGTGCCTCTCTTGGATTTTCTAGTTGCAAGAGTCAATAACTATCCTCCCCCTTTATTTTCTTACTTATTCGTTTGAATTGGTTGTTTGCCACTGACAATCAAATGTTACCTGTGGAATATCCAGGTAGATTATCCAAACCAACTTGGTCAATTTTGGACAAAGTATATTTTATCAGAATTTCTTTCCCTAAAAGAACTTTCCCAATTGAATATAGCAAGTCCCTGGATTGAAGAAGTGATCAACTTTTGCTCCTATGATTGTTATGAGCATCAAATAAGCCAGTCATATAAAGCTCTTAGCACTTAGCACATGGTTCTAATTGTTTGTTAATTCTCATCATCATCATTTTCATCCTAAGTGTTTACTTAAAGTTATTGAGATGGAGACTAGGTTGAGAAATTGCCTGGAAGCCAGAAAGTGGTAAATCTATATGCTATGTGAGAACATTTTACAGGTAGTACTTGGGAGTTAGTCTATATGACTATAGTTATATGGAGTAGAATGTGCTTCAGAGATTTTTGTTGCTTTTGTGTTAAAAATTCTCCTGTCTTTCTCTTCGTATTCTCAGAGCCTTTCCAAGTCAGTTACATAAGTGCATCTGGGGGGAGTTGGCAAGGTTTATTTTTACATGGAAAAACAATATATTACTTTGACTGCAAACACAGGGAGACAGAGGTAGCTTACCGATATGGGCTAAGACAACTCCCCAAAAGCAAACAGGATCCTATCCTTTTTCATGAACTGCGGTCCAGATGATAAGAGCACTTTAAAAAATAAAATAAAATTTTATGTTACTTCTGAACTAAGGTGAAAATTTTAAAGAAATTTAAAAATTATTTTGAAGAAGACATGAGAATTGCTCATCAAATTAACTAAACAAAAGCTGTTGACATAGTATGTTGTAGAGCTTGCGCGTCTATCGTCTGACTCATGAGGCAATTAAAAGCAATTCTGGTGAATAAATTGGCTGTAACAGGACAGGAGACTACAGTTATCATAATCCGGGAAAGATTCAGTGAAACGACAGAAGTTGAAAAAATTCAAAGTAAGAAAATCAACCATTTTTGCTCTAGAGGATGCAAGTTGAAAACATCTTTGTTTTTTCACCCACCATTTTATTTCTGTTCTCACACCCCACCCTCCTTTACATGAATATTAAGGACTAAGTCTTTAGCAACAGGCTTTGGTTGTGGGTGAGATGGGGGTAAAGGGAAAAGTGTTGTGTATGGCTTTTCATATGTTAATAAGTTGATTCCATGACAACCATTGAAAAAGAAGGGCTGGAAACAAAAGCCACCACCAGAGAGAGGATCAGTGCTCTTTCACGGGCGCTGTAAGAATAATAGCCGAGACTCTCTCCTCTGAAAGGTATCTGATGGCCGCTCGTCAAAGGGCTTTGTTTTAATAGTGCAGAGTCAGTATATAATTAATGCAGAGTTTTATGAGTCCAAATTGCACCCTCAATGATGCTTCCCTTTTAGAAGGTTGTGAATAAGAATCTTTAACCAAGAGGATTTGCTTCCAGGAGGAACCTGGGTTGTTCACAGACTATCAGTTCCTGTGATCATGCACTTCAGTCTTAGGTAAAAAGGTCAAGGGCTTTTATCTCTGAGTATCCGAAGGCGTTTGGAGCTGGGCCACTGGAGAAGTGCGATGGGAAAGGCTTGCGCTCCTCTCCAGGCAGCCTTTGAACGTGGGGCAGCGTTATCCCCAATGACGTGTTGAAAGCACTGAGGACGCACACAGGATCGGGCCCTAGGACACCGATGGCATTCCTGGGCTTCCGTGACCAATGACAAGAAATCCCAGCTGGCTGTTTATCCTTCCAGAAACATGAAGTGACATCCTCATGGCAGATTTTGTAATGCCTAGTACAGCTAAGTTTTTACTTTGACTTAAGTAGTCACACATATCAATTAACTGTTGTATCAAGTTAGCACAATGCATTCCTTCTACCTAGTTCTAAAACACTGTAAAGTGCTGCATTCAGGAATAATGCTGACTTTACTAATTGTCGGTCCAGCCTTGCTTTTCTCTCATGTGTATTACCCAGTCTTTGATTGAATTATATTAAATTCCTCTTATTTGTCCCCTTTAAGTAGTGGCCAAAAACTTGCCCTGAGTAACTTGTGATACAGTGTTTTCTCTGTTTGGATAGACACAAGAGCTTTCATCACAATGGAATGCTTATGGAATTACATATTTCAAAGGACACTAACAGGAAAATACAACTTCATTCAGAGTCAGGTCACAATGATGAATAGTAATGCCAAAATGATTACTAAAAGAATTTGCAATGTGCTTTTAAAGTATTGGCTTTGGTCTTCCCTGTAATTCCTGTTTTTTTCTTATAAACTTCATGAACTTACATGAATCTCACTTTCATGCTATTAGTATCTATAGTAGTGTTGTTTCATGAAAAGAAAAGAGATATTGTAGGTCTGATGAATCAGAATTTGAGATCTGACAATATCGTTACCAAGATTGTATCGAAAGTATGCCAGTTTACTTAAAATAATCTTATTTCCAAATGCACATTTTATTCAATATCTGCAGTATGAAGTTTATCATTGTCCAATATTTTGGTAAAAATCATTAAACCACTCATTCATTCAACAAACTTTTAATAAGTGTCTATTGTGGACCGGAACTGGACTAAATTCTATTCACACGTAGATGACAATATTTTTGCTTTTCTTGAAAAATTCATTGTTTAGCGAAATGGATAATTATGTCAATAGATAATTACAGTATTTTTTATATCTCATCTCTTCTGAAATTAAGATTTGATATGGCTTAAATAATTATATATGAGAAAAGATAAAAGAGGATGAATAGGTGAAATAAAATCAAGACAGGAAAAGAAAATAAGATGAAAGTATGGGTACAGTGTGCTCTAGAAACAGACCAGAAAATCCTGTATTGTTGCCAGAAGTGATTCACAAATTTAACCTTGAATTTTTTAGCAGCCAGTCCAAAGAGTATTGTTTAAAAAATTCATGGTATACCTAAGAGCAGACCCAGCAAAAACTAATGGTAAGCCAAACTTTTACTTGTATGGAGATATAAGAGAAATCTCCCTACTGGATCTGTGAAAAAGAGTGTACGTATAGTGTCATGCCATGGTACATTCTCAACAACATTCCTAAAATAAATGCAATATCATGGCTCTTATAAATATTTTGGGTACTGTTCCTCAGTGCAAAATAAGACAAAGATTCAAAGTGCTTACAATGGCCACAGATCTCCTCTAAAGAAAGGAAAGTAGCCATAGTTGACTTGACTACAAGTAACCGTGCTCTGTACCATGTAGCCTCCCTTCTAACACACACACACACACACACACACACACACCCCTCCAGAGTAACCCAAACCTCTCAATTACAAACATTATGGCCACTGCTAATTGGCCTGGGGATGGGAGGGACACTTGACTCAAGAGGAACTAATGTTTACAGACTGGCCAGTGGCCTTACAAGGCCATCTGACAAAAAAGGTTTGTTCAGAAAGGGTGATCGAAGTTGAGAGGAAACAATTGGATGTTTTCTTTTGGAACATTTTGAAGTTAAGAGATACACAGAGGGAGGCAATTATTTGGAAGTGTGAGCAGACACCAAAGGGCACAGAGAGAAAAGTTAGGTTGCAAAGGCCAAGAGGCAGCTGAGACAATAAATAGGCACAAAGTGAAAGGGACACACAGAGCAAGGGATGAGGTGGTGATTTCCTGTCAATAAGCTCCTGCTGCTGAGCTGGGGTTGGAGAGCCCATCGCTGGTTCTGCAGTGGTTTCTGAAAGACAGCAGGTCTCCCTGGGGCCTGACTCTACTGTGCTTCTGCTCTTCCTGCAAGACATGGGCTTGCGCTTATTACTGTAGCTAACCTGAGAGCATTGCTGACTTTTGTCATTGTCAGAAGAAGCCAAGTAAGTAGCTCATGGCACAATTTGAAGTGCAACTCAGTACTAGAAATCCTACAAGGAAGTAAACAGTGAAGCGCAAACATGCAGCCCCTCAAGGTCTGGCTTGATCCAAGAAAAAACATATACATATAATGGTGGGAGTCCAAGTCCTTCAGATAATCTTCCATTAGGGTTACCACTATGATTTGTAAATAAGTTCTTCATAAGGATTAAATGGCAGAATATCTGGGCTTGCACTCTGGAAAGAATGTAGAGTGCAGATGTCTCCTGAGTTGATTAAGGGTCAATCTAAATGTTTTGCATATCAACAAACTGGAGGATAGGGTTGATGTCCTTTCATAGAAATTTTTAAAATGTGGGTACTTTTCCTCTGTTTATAGGTGGGCTGATCCACAGGTGGTGGGTTAGGGCAACATGTTCTAACAAAACAGAACAAACTCCCAGTTCTAAATCTCAAGCACACAAATAAATGCAAATCTGGAAACCCACAGCTCTGTTCCATAAAACAGGGCTGCAGAGATGTTTATCTACAAACATTTTAAAGTATGATGGGCAATGCTTGTTCTCCATGGTCATAACAAAATTTCCATTATACCATCATAGAACATCTTGCCTGATATGGCATTATTAGAAAGAACAAATTGAGCTTTAAAGTTCAGCTGCCCAAGGCAATGGTTTTAGTTTTAGTAATAATATAAATGTCCGCTGTGTATTGGAGTCCCTCCTGGTCATCACAGTGATCAGTATAGGACAGGCATGAATGGAGGACCCGGTAGACATATGAAAGGAACAAACGACTCATCAGAACTGAAGGGGATTGGGATGTGGCACTGACTGAACCTTGACAAATACAGGCCACACAGAGAACCCACAGACTCTGAGCCCCTGATGGTGGAGACCTAGCTGAAACCTAGCCTATAGCAGGCTTTCTCCGCCTCCCTTCCACTATGCATGCAGGAGTAATTGCAATGCTGATGCAATCACATGCAGAAGTGGCCAAGGTAGATGAGGGGCTGATGTAGAAGCACTGTTTAAAAAAAAAAAAAAAAGCAACACACTTATGATGAAAAAGAGGGGTATCTTGACCAGAGTCATGGAAGATACTGACTGCTGTAGAAAATTCAGGTCGATACAACACTCAGTAGTTCTTAACCAAGATAGACATTAAATCATATATGGAAAAATTTCAAAATGCATTTATGTCCAAACCATATCCTAGAGGAATTAAATTCTGTAAGACTAGAATGGAATCGGACCTCTGTAGTTGGGTAATGCTTTCCAAGTCATCCTGATCTGCTTCCTGATTAATAGGATCACAAGACCCACCCTGGGTGAGAAACCAATTCCTAGATGTGAATGTCAGAACCCCTCTGGGATCTTATCTCCACATAAGTTGGAATTTACCTGGCATGTACCTATGCTTAATTTAAGTATTTAGACAACTATATACAATACATTTCAAAGTAAGGATTAGCCCTTTATTAAGTTCCTAATTCAAAGAACCCATTCAAACGCTAGGCTCATTCTGTTACGTGATGATGTTATTTATCTGTGCCTAGCACAAAATGGGAAAAACAAAAACAACCTGTTGGATTTAATTGATTTTGTGAAGTAAAAGATTCTCAGAAATGATTTGATTATTTTTTCCTTTTTTTTCCCTTAATTTCCCTTTGGTTTGCTAAGCCAAGTCAATTGACTTTCAGAAGTAATTAAGTCTTCTAATTTTACTAGCAAAATATTGAGGGACAGAGCTTAAGGAAGAGAAAGTTTCCAAATGTTTTTGATATTACTAATGTAGAGAAGATTTCCTATTTTTTAGAGGATTTACACTAAAAAAGAAACCACCAAAAGGTGCTACTTTTCAATTCCCAGATTAGAGAATTTTCTCATCTGTGTCTCTGCAGTGGATAGACTTTTGGGCTTGATAGCAAGAGAACAATTTGGTTCTTCATGTTGTTGGGCAAATTTCTTATCTTTTAAAAATTCTTGACTGTATCTGCAGAATAGATGGAATTGTATCTACTATATAGAGGATTTTCTAAAATAAGAATTAAATAAACTATTTAAACTACTGCCATCCATAGTCTTTGCCTAACTTTGGAAAGTTGGATAAAATCAGAGCATAGTGAATGAGAAGATTCAACTAACTCATTCTTTTAGCGGGATACTATGAATAGATTTGGTTTTGGTCATTGTGGAATGATCTCCCTCTTGAAATCACTTCTCTCTCCAGTCTAACAAGTTTCATGTTTTGAATAAAATGTGGAACTGTGCATTTAAAATTCCAACTATGGGTTTTCCTTTTACTTTGAAATGTCCCTATACATGGAAAGTGAAGGAAAAAATTGAGGCACCTGCCTGAATAATTCCAGCCAAACCAAAAAGAGACTATAATTGTGTGGATTATTATCTGTGAAAGTGGTCCTTAGCCTAAATTATCTAGATAATTGCTACAATTCTGTTCTACTTTGTATACAAATACATCACCTTAGTATTGAAGAAATGTGAGGGATAGTATTCTAGCCAAATTTTAATTTCAAATTATTCTTTCATGAGCTTCCTTGCTTCAGTGGTTTAGTAACCTCATAGAGTTGCCTTATTTCTTTTCTACCATTTGCTATACCCTATTAGAGAAGGAGGTGATATATACTATTTTATGCTGTTTCAAAACAAATGGTGACTAGTACTTTGAAAATATTTCTTGGGGGACCATGCTGTTTACATTTCCCTGAGGAGATAAGAATAGGTGATGGGAGGATTTTGAGATCTCAATTTCTGTTTCATGAATCTCAATGTAGTACTCTAAAAAAAAAAGGTCAGCTATAAGGTATATATTAAATATGCAGAGAAATAGAGGTCTACATGGCTTTTCCCAAAAGAAATATTTAAGATTATCTACATAACAACTAAAACGTCAGAATGGAAATGAAAAATACTATCAAATATTTGGATATTGTGTCTAGAAAATATAAAACATGAGGTATTTTTAAATATTCAGGAATTTGAAACTATTATAGCTAGAGCACCCAAATGTTAGATTAGAGCATCAATATACTTGTTTTGTAGGAGACATCTACCGAAAATGAGGGTATTTCAAGAGAGCAGGTTCTGTGGAAGATCTAATTAGATACGTTGTGAAGTTTTTGTAAGATGTGGATGCCTAGTATATGAAGGCAGTTGGAAATTCAGAGAAGATGTTTGGTTTATTGGAACAAGTTTTATACTATGACTTATAAAACCTGGGGTTCTCTATTGGTTAGTGGTGGGACTTTGGAAAAGAGTCTTCTTCTGTGCCTTAGGATTGTCACCTGTGGTGTTGTGGTTGTGAGAGAGGGCTCTGGAGTCTGAATTGAGCCAATGGGAAGAGAGGGGGCCTCACGTAACTGTCAGCGTGTGATTATTGCCACTTCATTTTCCTCCCAACCCCATCATGATAGAACACTTTCTCTTCCAGGTCCACTTATTTAAAGATATTTGTTAGTGCTGAGGACTGTGAGGTCAGGGTGTGGGTCATGAAAAACTCAATGAAAAAAAACCGGAAGCTTCAGGAAAATCAAAACTGTGGGAATACTGACATAATGAGTTTGGACACACAAACACCTTTTTACACTTACACAAGAGAGTTTCAAAAAGAGGGAAGCTAAAGGAAAAGCTGAAAGGAATAGCTGAAGATTAGGACAGAATAAAAGAAGAGAAAGGGATAGAACGGAGGAAGGGGAAATGACAAAAAAGAAAGAAAGAAGTAACTATTAGTTTATCGTCTTCTTCAAAAAGGACTAAGCAAGGAGAGAGCAACTCAGAAGGAAGAAAAACAATAAGAATCCCCCTGCACTTTCTGAAAGGGGAGATGAAAGTAAGAAGATCCTTAAAGGCAGGTTCCAAGATGGGGACTCAGAGGACTGAACTGAATAACTTGAAAAAAAATTAAAGTATAGTTGATTTACAATGTTGTAAAGGAGAATGGGGCAGAGGGATAAATCAGGAGTTTGGGATTAACATATACACACTACTATATATAAAATAGATAACCAACAAGGATGTACTGTATAGCACAGGGAATTATACTCAATGTTTTGGAATAATCTATAAGGGAAAAGAATCTGAAAAAAGAATATATATATTCTTTTTCACTTTACTGTACACCTGAAACTAACTCAAAATTGTAAATCAAATATACTTCAATAACATTTTAAAGTGAAGTTGGTAGCTATACTGGTTAGTATCAACTAAACCGGTATAACCAATAGATTCAAATGCTGTGTCTCTACCATAAGTGAAGTTTATTTTTCACTCCATCCAGAATGGATGTTCCTGTGTCCCAGGTTGGGAGGTGGAGGGAGGACTGTTCATGCCGTCTTTCAGGGAACCAGGATGACGGCGAGTCTATCGTTTTTAATATGTGCGGTACATGGATGCTCTGGTTATCAACATCCCAGGCGGTGGAAAGGGAAAATATCTCTTGACGTTTTATACTCCAGGCCTGGAAAGAAAAGACATCAATCATTTCTGCATATTTGCCATTGGCTGGAACCCAGTCATGTGGCCCCAGCAGAAAGCAGAGGATCTTGGGAAATGTGGTCTAGCTGAGGAGGAGAATGTACTCTGATAGATGGCTAGCAGTCTCTACCACAGTTGCTGACGTTTAAAGCCCACAGATTTCACACACACACACACACACACACACACACACACACACACACAATTTCTAACTTCCCCCAAAATGGAAAGACGTGAAAATTCTGGTCAGATTCCACATGACAACAATTTGATGGAGCCAAGCAGTAGTTCCCCTTTTGGAAGGAGCATCCTATCTTTGGGTTGCTATCATCTTCACCGCTTCTATTTTTGTCCCAACCCTGGTCCGACTTCACTTCACCCTGGCATATCAACTCATGCTTGAAGGGATTATATAGTTAGAGGCCTTCTTAGCCAATGTAATTGGGACCAATATTTGTTTGGTTCATTAAAAAAAACATGAAAAAACAAAGCAGGAAATTAAAAAAAAAAGTTCTTTAGACTTTCTATACTATCCTAAAGCATATTAATTTACTTTTTTTTGCTAGATTATAATCTTGCATCAAAGTCTTTTCTTTAAATACATGTTTACTGATAGAACTCAGAGCTATCTTTTTTTCTATAAATCTCACACATAATATCATTCCTATAATGTTCAATTTTTTTAAGTAAAAGGAGAATTTAAGGACATTTTGTGAAGCACCTTAAGGGAAGAATGCTTTAGATTTTGATGCTTTTATGCCCATCATTCCCAGATGTCTCATTCACACCTAATTTTTAGTGACTTGTCTTTACTAAATTGTTCCAAAGTATTCAAGTTAGTTTTTATAGAGAAAATAACTTTTTTATTTTACGTTTCTATTTTATTGGGTGAAATAATATTTTGAAGAATCATGTAATTACAGAAACATACATCTGTCATAAATAAGTTTGAAGATAAACACAACTGACTCTTGGTAAGTTTATTAGTTCAGTTAAGGCTAAGTTGCTATTTTCACAGAAGGGTTCAAAAGCAGGTGAGTAGTTTAGGGTGGGTAAACAATAACACTTGAAGTGTTTCCTTTTTTGTTTAGTTAAAGGTGAGCTATGCTATACCTACGTTCAGTCCAAAAAGTAGGGGAGGGGAAAGGAGAGAGTCCAATGCAAACAGTATTGTATTTAAGGAGACAACCCTGAGGTTGTACTTGTCATTACTACTCACATTCTGTTGGCCCAGATCTGGTCACCTAGCCTTGGGTAGCTACAAGATGGCTGGAAAATGTAGTCCATAGCTGGCCACGTGTCCAGATAAAGGTGGAACTTCTAATACTGAAAGGAGAGGATGAATCTTGGCACTAGCAGTCTCTGCCCCCATAAACAAAGAAAGTAATTAGGGGAAATGGAAGTGAGTCTTGTGTACTAATGTATAAGTTAGCTTTTGCTGCTCAGCAAACTATCCCAAGCTTAGTTGTTTGAAACAACAAATATTTATTACTCCTCATGTTCGTTTGTTGAGTGCTTTTTCTGGTCTGGCTGGCTTAACTGGGGCTGCATGATCTAGGATGGTCTCACTAAGATGACCTGTTTCTGATTCACATGGTCTCTCATCCCCTGATAGGCTGGCCCAGGCTTCTTTTTATAGGTATCTCAGAGGTGCATAAAGCAACAAAGGAGCAAGCTTCACAGGATAAGCAATTTTCAAGCCTCTGATTGCATATATTGCATATATTTGCTGAAGTCCCATTGACAAGGCAAGTCACATGGCCATCCCCATAATGCAAGGAGTAGAAAGATAGACACCATCTCATGATGGCAGAGGCAGCAATATCACATTGCAAAGAAGAGTACATATAGGGGAGGGAGGAATTTGTGATTGCTTTTGTAATTTACCACACCTAAGAAGCAATCTATTAACTTTGAGGGTTCAGTTTTTTTATAGAGAGTGTTGGTTACCCAGACTAGTCTGTTAAATGAAAATCAGACATCAGAGCTTCTATCTATTTGTTATGATATTTGCTCCTCAAAGGAGAAACAGTTGCTTACCTCTACTCCTACTTAGAAATAGGGAAGGATTTTTTAGATAAGAACCCAAAAGTGTAAACCACAGTAAAAAGGTTGATAACTAGAATACATTGTGATTAAGCATTACTTTCATTAGAAACATAAATAACATGAAAAGCCAAGTACGGACTGATTGTCTATGTAGCATATTTAGCCAAAATGGGTTATATACCCCAAAACTCCTGAACATCCATAAGAAAAAGATAAACAACTCGGTAGAAGTATGGAAAGAGTCATTTTTGGGAAGAGGAAACTCAGAGGCCAATAGACATATGAAAAAAGGCTCAACCTTATAAGACACTGAGGAAGTGCCAGTTGAACTCTGAATCAAATACCATTTCAACTCCTAAGATTGGCAAAAATTAAAAAACCAGGCAATGAATGTTGTAAAGGATATGAAGCAATAAGAGCTCACGTATTTTGGACAGGAAATAGTATAAATAGTTTGGAAAATGATTTGGCACTATTTTGTAGAGTAAAAATGTTCATATCCTATGACCCAGAAAATTACTCCTAGATAAATAGAGTAATTTCTACCCATGTGCACCAGGACACATGTACGATAATGTTCCCAGCAGAGCAGTGTATGTAAAAGTTAATGTTTGGAAACAACCTGAATGTTCATTGACATGAGAATAGATAAATATTTTTTATCTTTTTCATGCCATGTCAATTATACAGCTGTGAAAGTCAATAAACAATAGCTACAAAATATATATGTAAAATAATCAATAGACACAAGTATCAGTGTGTGTGAAAAAAATCTATTTCAACAAGATAAATATAGTGTGAGTACCTTTATAAAAAATTTCAAGCATGCAACCCATGCAAAAACAATATATTGCTTAGGGATACATGTATATGTCATAAAAATGTTGAACAAAAAAACAGAATGATGAAGAAAAATTTCAGGGTGGTGGTCGGGGGGACAGGATAGGATACACGAGAGTGTGAATAGTACTGCAGTGTTTCATTGTATTGTTATTATTTATACCTTTCATATACGTTATTGTATTCTTTGGTATTTATGTACAATTTATAGTTTTAAGAAAAAGGATGGTGGCTTGTGGGCTGATATTGCTTAGAGTTTTTAATCAGGACTTTTAAAAGTATTTCACTAGGCATCCATTACTCCTGAGGGTCTGGGGAAAAAATCAAATCCCCTTGTTTTAAGCACAGAGTGTCTTTGAATTCTTCAATGACTTAAAAAAAAATTGACTATTAATTTTGCATCCTACTCCATATTTCAGTGATTATTTTAATACTAAAGCCATTACCCTAAACATTAGTAGAATTTAAGTTTTAAGGAAATGAATCATTGGATCCTATGGCTTTGAGGACTCCCTAGCAGACCATAGTGCATTTCACATGGCAAACATAGGTTTATTATACTATAAAACATGGCAGTATTTAAAGTTTTAAATTCTGTGGTTGTTGTAGAACAACAAAGAAAGCAAAGTAGAGAACCTTAAAAAGGAGAGGCAAAAAATTAATCTTCAAGATATCAAAGAAAGACACTTACTTTGTCTCTAGTATTATCATGTCATGTATGACACTCTATTATAATTGCTTGTTTCATGGGCTACACGCCCTCCTAGAATGTAAGCTTTTACTGTTCAGAGTTGTTCATTTTTCTATCCTTGTACCCCAGCAAAATGAGCAGCACACAAAATACAGGAACCCTCTTGGCTCTCTTAATAATTGCAAGTTATTAGATTGCAAGTTTGGCAGTAGAGGACACATCCTGGTGTAGGGAGGACCATGAGTGGCCCTTTCCTTTGAGATCTCACCGATCACAATTGCCATTTCCTTGCTGGCTTCAGGGAGCACCGCGCTCTCCTCAGCTTTTTCTGAAGTGAGTGGACATGGGCTTGTCCCTTGATACCACGCAAAGTGGCTAGTAGCCTTTAACAAAGTGTAGTGGATAGCAACAGAGTATAATCATTACTCAGAAAGTAAGTTACTTACTGGTTATTGTTGCTCTCCAGTCACCAGTCCAAATTTATACTTACTGCGTGACCGAATTCTCATTCTGACTTTAATATGGCAATGGCCATCTTTCTCTTACCACCCCGTAATATGTTCAAGAATATCTGGATTCTAGGGTCAAGAGAATGTGGCTGCAGAAGTGAAAGGAATCCAGTGTATCCACTCTCTAAATTCTGCCCTTGAAGTCATAATTTTCAGTATTATGATCTATATAATCTCCATTTAATAAAGGGACCACCCTCTCCCTTCAGGGGTAACAACTCCAACAGAACCGTCGCACAGGGACAAAAATATTTAGCATCAGTTCAAGAGACAGACCAATTTGGGGGAGAGTAGGGGCTGGATGGAGCATGAGTGGCAGGGTTGGGGGCAGGGTGCATTTTCCGCCATTAAGAGGTGGCTTAATAAATGTTGGTCGAATATATGAATTTTAAAGGGCCAGTGAAAATTCTTGGAGTACACTGCGATGATCAGAAGATACAAAAGAGAATTGAGAAATGAAAACATAGGAAGTAGAAAAGTAAACAAACCAAATTTTAGAAAACAGAGTAATATTGAACAAACATATTTTTTTGCTGCCAATTTTTTTTGAACCGTAGTTGAGTGTAATTCTACTGATGGGGTGTGCCAGCCTTCTCATGGGGCCTTTTTCATGACCTAACGAAACAGCACTGCAAACAGGAAGGCAGCTCACAATGTTTGCCAAGGTTGAGAGAGATTCTAGGCACACCAACTTGGATGTTTTTCAAGTTTGATGTGTATGGTTACTTTAGCAGTCTGAACACATGAACAATTAAGAGGGCATTCCTCAGATGCGGCCTGCTCGTGTCAAGTGGCTAGTGAAATGGGCACATTACTTTAAAAGATTTTCTTTTTTTTTGAAATAGGAAGGGGAAATTATAGAAAACCTGGGTAGAAGAATTATTCATTCACCCCACACACATTTATTGTGCATTGCTGTATGAAATACTCTGCTGTGTTGTAGGGATACAAGGACTATTTAGACACAGTCCCCTATTCCTAGCAGCCTAGCATCTAATACGGATAAAAAGTAATATAGATTATGTAGGGTTAGTGTAAACATAAAGGACCTCAAAAGGTTTACAAAACAGCAAAAACAAAGGAAAACTATGGGTATGTGCTACAGTAAGATCTATCAAATCTGAATAGTAATTGTAAAATAGACATTAATGGACCTGAAGGTTAGAATAGCATAATTGGCAATTATCTGCAAGAGATCGAAGAATTGGTACAAAACAGATGTCAGTGGAATAGCCTATGTAATAATTCCTGATTAAAACTGTGTAGAACTCTAGGGTTGTAGAGACAGCATCTTCCTAGAGAAGGGTACAAGGATCATAGCAAAGTGCGTTTTCTGAATGTACTTTTTGGAAGCAGGATCCAGAAAACTGAGACAATTGGAGATGGAGAGAGAAGGAAGAATGGGTAACCTGTAGTTGTTATGAGGGAAATCTTACAGTATTTTATCCTTCTTGGTATAAGGAATAACAAGGAATCATGATATTGGGGTAATGATTTCCTGGAACTATAGTAAAGTCCAAGTACAGAGAAGGGTGAAAGAGTCAAGGGAAGAACTAGTAAGCAGAGCAGAATGCTGGGAAAAAGTGAGGGTGAGACAGGTGAAGGGCAAACTACAAACATTTCAGAGTAAAACTTTTATGCAAGTTTGAACTGTAACGTCAGTGGACATGCTGTTTGCTTTGCTAGAGAAGTGATTGTACCAACTTATGATTAATATATAAATAAATACTTTTTATAATTTCACTTTTAAAAGCTGAAATTGGAATGTGACAGAATGTATTTGGGGTTAAATGTACATGTAGGGGATTATTATTATATCACTTTCATAGGGTCTTTTTTTTCCCCCCTCATCTGAGGTAGAAAAAAATAAACCCAAAATTAATCTGTCGAAAAGTAATGAAAATACTAATTTATTCTATACACATTCATTAAATGCTTGTTATGTGTAAAACATTGTTCTGGCTTAGGAAACTACTATAATATTATGATACTTTAATTCTTGTTAAGTAGTTTGATGTCTTTCATTTGTTTTTACTGTACAGCTAGTGCCTTTTATGAAGACAAGGACATACAATATACTAGTCACGTTAGCTAAGAGAAGTGTTTAATTCCCAGTAAAATTCTACCCAATTTCTTAGACTAAATAAAGTAAAAACTGTAGCCTTCCATGTGACAACCATACTACTTCATACTTTTCAACTTTTCAGGCCAGAAAGTGGTAGCAGGTAGAGCTAGTTTCCTACCAATAGCCATCTTTCTCTTCTTTCTTACTTAAAGAACCCCAATATAATCAGAGAAGTTATGTTCCCAGTTAAGAAACATTTCTCTCCTTAGACTCTTTTGTAATTAGAGTTGGTCATATAACCAGTGTTTACCATAAGAAGAAATCTACTGGTGGAAAAGGACTGACACTTCCATGATGTCTTTTACCCTTTGTTTTTCCCCGATTCCTCCTGGGAATGTGGCCATAATGCATCGTTCATCTTGCAACCGTGAGGATGTGACAGCATTTGAACCAGAGCAGAGAGAAAGACAGCAGGATGGGTCTCTGGTGGCATCGTGGTGGCACCTGCTCTAGCCCTTCCACCTCGAGACTTCCGGGTTATGTGACAAAAATAAGTCCCTATTTGGCTTGGCCACTGTAGTCAGGTTTCCATTTCATGGAATTTCAGAGAGTCAGGGACAAAACAATAATTCTAGAGGAAGAAAGGAAAAAAAAGAAAAGAAAAGATGGGACAAAATGCAATACAATAGAAAACTATCTTCTCATGCTCTAAAGTTGGTATCAACTTCTGTGAAGTAGTAAAGTAGTTCTACCTAATGAATTATAGCTCATTCAGTAAGTACTGCACCTCACTGATTCTAAGATGTACCTTTTTTCATATTTTTATCGCTGACATTGGATGTTTTTCAATTGTTCTTGGCTAGGTAGCACTCCTATTGTGGATGTTATTGTTTGCACACATGCATAAGAACCAGCAGAATTAGTGTCAGTGGCTTGGAAGAAAATTCTGGACATGATGATAGAGCTCTCTTGTAAGAAATTCTGCCTCACTAAGGCTCTCAGTGGCACAGATGATGCCATTGTGCAGAAAGCATAGGCATTAACAATTCTCATACAAAACATGATTTAGGAGAGTTGAACCTGAACTATGCAAAAGTTTTTCAAATGCCCTAACCTACTTTTTTTTTTTTTAAGAAATTTATCTATTTATTTATTTATTTTTGGCTGCGTTGGGTCTTAGTTTCTGTGCAAGGGCTTTCTCTAGTTGTGGCAAGCGGGGGTCACTCTTCATCGCGGTGCGCGGGCCTCTCACTATCGCGGCCTCTCTTGTTGCGGAGCACAGGCTCCAGACGCGCAGGCTCAGTAGTCGTGGCTCACGGGCCCAGCTGCTCCGCGGCATGTGGGATCTTCCCAGACCAGGGCTCGAACCCGTGTCTCCTGCATTGGCAGGCAGATTCTCAACCACTGCGCCACCAGGGAAGCCCACCTAACCTACTTTTTGCTTATGTTTTCCCTCTTATAGAAGCGTAAGAGGAATATATGATCTGGAATAAATCTAAATGTGCTCTTTTAGTATGTATAAAATTAAAATTCAAAGAGAGAAAAAAGTAAGGGTAATAATTTAATTTGCAGCTTTTTAGTCATTCTTAGTGGTACATAAAATAATGGGATGTTTTACAAGATGCGATATCATAGATTTGATGAAATACCATAAAGCTCTGCTCAGCCCGCAGTAATAGTCAGCCTTCATTTTCACAGCATGATGTTGTAATAGAACATAGG
Organism: Balaenoptera acutorostrata; assembly: GCF_949987535.1. Lineage (NCBI taxonomy): Eukaryota > Metazoa > Chordata > Mammalia > Artiodactyla > Balaenopteridae > Balaenoptera > Balaenoptera acutorostrata. Next base: position 47,583,616 of record NC_080077.1, read on the forward strand.
CCTTGGGGAACGAGAGGCCAAGGACTCATCCCAAAGTAATGTTTTGTGGGCTATGTGCAAAGTGCCTAGCAGAGTGCCTGGAAGTTACATTGCCTTAGAGACTCATTCTATGAATTGCTCTGAACTCTGGTCTGAATCAAGATGCCAGATCCCAAACTTGACAGGTACACAATGTATATATTTGTAGGATGAAGTAATTTCTAAAAATTCAAATCAGTTTCATATATCATGCAGGTTTGTCTGGTATTTTTAACTTCTCTTCAAGTGTAATGTTTTCATATAACATATTTATACTTTTGCCTTTCAGAACTTTTGTATTTGAACTAAATTTTAGGAACTATACTGACTTTTCTCACGTAGAGGCAGGTTTTTATATGCTTATTTTAAAATGGAAGCATCTGAGGCGTCAAGAGATAAATGACTTGCCTAAGGTCACAGAGCTGGTAAGTGGCATAATTAGGATTAGAATTCGTATTTATCTGTTTTAAAAGTCCACGTTCTTTATACTGTATGTAGTTAAAATAAGCCTCCCACTCGCCAAGTCACACCTAATAAAATACTGGAATCATAGAGTAAACTGCTAATAGAAGAAGCCAAATATCACAACCAAGTTGTGCAAAGTTTAACTGTAAAAATTAAAAACAAACAAACAAACAAAAAAACTAGTTTGCACTAGGCTGGCATTGCTTAGGAAAAAGAAGAGAAAAAAAGAAAAAGAAGGTGGAATGGGATAAAATTTCCTACATAATGAGCAGAGAATAAAAAAGTCATGGCTATGAATTTGGTCCCAGGACTCAAGGATGGACAAAGTATTGAGCTTTCTCTAGAGCTCAGAATCTTCGGAGTGACAGCTTTCATTTGTACCTAAAACTTTTATGTCTAAGGAGAGATTGATATTAATCAGATGATGTTTGTGAGAGAGAAGGAAAAGCAAACAAGAAATCATTTCAATGTGCCAGGTATCCTTTACACTTCCTGTGCTTTTCACTTCCGGAGTGTGCTTTCTGTTATTACATCTCTCACTAGTGATAGAGACATGTCGCTAATTCAGTTCATCTTGTTCCCAGAATCCGAGGGGATAAACAGAACCAGTTTTGCTATTTTTGTCACATAAATATCTTACGAGGAATCTGCTAGCGAACTGCCCCGCGTGGAGACAGGCTGTGGAGCGGGTGGGCAGGCCGGGGAGGAGGGGGATTGCCAGCTGGGCTGGCCCTCCCTGGCTCAGGGATTCTCGAGACTGGATGCCATCTTGAGGCAACTCCTGTTCAGGCTGCGCGTACAGCGCACGGCTGCTAGGTGGCACCGACTATGGGACTTGGAAAGTACCCTCAGCCCCACAGTAGACAGATGGTATTTCTTCTGCATTTGTGCGGAAGGGGTGGGGGCGTGGTGGTAACAATAAGCAGCAGTAGCCACTTGACAGGATCCCTGCTGCCAAGAATTTGCATGACGAGCACTGGCTGCCATCTGGAGAACTTCAGCTCATTGAGGAAGAATCAGCATCTCGGCCTCACAGTTCTCTTTGCCCCAGTCTGTGCTGAGGATCTCTCTTCCCAGGGGAGGAAGAGAGCAGAAGACAAATCCAGCAGATGAACCTGGCCTGGCGGAGGCAGGCGGTACCATTCCTTAGGGGAGGTCCGGGAGAGCTGGGCATGCTGCTCTAATCCAGTGGATGTACGGACGGGGCTGGCTCTTCAGAGCGGATTAGGTCAGCGGAGTCCGTCACCTTTTGAACTGGGGTTTGTTTATATGCCGGTAGTTGGTGGAGGAAATGTGGAACTGGGAAGGAGAAAACTCAAACAAGAATCCCCTTTCCCATGACCTCCAGCGTGGAGTTCAATGAGGCAAAAGACTGACCATACACCCCAGGGATCGCATCGCAGACCACTGTGCTATTGTATGATAAACACATGTGTGGGCCATTTAAACACATAACAGGTTTCCAGCTGCTAAGATGTTGCGTCTTTAAAGCAAAACGTATTTTTCAAAGTGTGAAAAAAATTCCACTTAATATTAGTTCGACTGTTAACATGCTTTCCTTCCTTCCTTCCTTGTTAATTATCTGGGAACCTTATGGTTATGGTATTTTTTCTCTAACGTTTTTTCTCTAAAAAATAAATTTTTTCTCTAAAAAGTATTTTTGTCTCCAAAATGTCTCTAATTGATATTTTAAATTTACTAGGATCAAATGGTATCTGAAAGGAAACATTTTATTGGTAGATTATACCCTATAAGGCCTATATTTAACACATAAAACCACATAGCTTTATGTCTTCTCAGAATTTCTAGCCTCAAACAACACCAAGGGAATTTCTCACTGGAAAAAAGACATGGACTCATGTATATTAATTATGGAATAATCAGATAAGTGGAAATAATGCCACATTTGCCACTGATGCTCTATGAGATTTGCAGAGGGGGAGATTGTATTATGTTTGTTTTCAGTACCCTAGCACCTAGCACCATTCCTGCCTTGGAGGAGAGTCTGTGTCTGTTTCTGTTTTGGGAGTTACAAGGAATTGAGTTACAAATTAATGGCATATTTCAGCCCAAAGGAGGATTTACTGGAAAGGTTCTGAGCCTTTAGGTTCACCTCTAAATGGTGAACAGCCAAGACTAGAAAGAAAGGGCCAGCACCCGGGCTGCAGGAATATGTAGACTGCTTTGGTGATAAGTATGCCCACATTCTGGTGACCTCCAGCCTCTGTATCTAAATTTCAGATTCTCTGAAGGTGGATTTTGATGGGCCCAGCTTGGGTGTGTGTCAGGTGATCACTCTGGACCAATCAGAGAGGGGAGGAAGCTGGCAGGTGCAAGTAGTATAATAGTGCTGTTGGAGCCTGACTGTGGGTATCACAGGCAGCTTCCACCCAAAGGGGAGGACATGTCTCTGTATCATGTGCCATCAGTACTGTGCAGTCACTGGGGGAGTCACCTAGCAGTATCAGGGATGAGGCATGCTGGCTGACTATATATTGCTGAGAACTTAAGCTCAATGCTCTGTTTGCCAAAACTTAAAATTTAAATTATTTAAAACTTTTAAGTGTATTTCCCTATCTTATTTGATAACATTATTGAAGTAATTTACTGTGTCAATGATTCAGAGTAATAATTATGCATGTTAATTATTATATAGTATTGTAATGTGATGATTCTCTCAAGGACCACTGAGGGCTAGGAGAGGCAGGCCTGGGACTAGGTGAGGAGAGGGAGGCACCTAGGATGTAATATTTAAGGAAGGGAGGGTGGGATGAATTGGGAGATTAGGTTTGACATAAATACACTACCATGTGTAAAATAGATAGCTAGTGGGAACCTGCTGTATATATAGCACAGGGAGCTCAGCTCAGTGCTCTGTGATGACCTAGTTGGGTGGGAGCGGGGGGAGGGAGGTCCAAGAGGGAGGGGATGTGCGTATGCATATGGCTGATTCACTTCGCTGTGCGGCCGAAATTAACACAACATTGTAAAGCAATTATACTCCAATAATAATTAAGAAAAAAAAAAAAAAAAAAAAAGGAGGCACTCAGTCCAGCATTAGAGTGAGTTAAGAGTATTTCCTCAAATGTTACATCCTAGATGCCTCACTTGCTGTGCCCTACTCTGGGCCCTGGTCAGAAGGTATATTTAACGTTAAACAAAAAAGGCTTCACGTTATTCACCTAAGTAGTTTTGTCATCTGTTGCTTCTGAAGAAACCATTGTTTTGTAGGGCCCTCATTACAATCATTCTCACTTCTCCCCCCATTCAAACTTTTCTAATTTTCTTTTGTTTGCTGTAAGCATGGTGTCCTAAGAGCCCTTTATCCCCACCCCACCACTAATCTAGGGCAATCCTGATTTAAAAATTCCGTCCTATGGTTCCATTGTCATACCCATCATGAATGTAAATGTAATATGCGTATGTACATGAGTATTCAAACCAATTTGAAACTTTCATAAAAGGGTCATTTTGAAATAATGCTAAATGAGTAATCATTATGTGCAAATGTATTGAGATAAACACATTTCCTATTAGAACATGTGTCCTGATTTTTAGATTTGAAAATTCAGCAATTATAACCATAATCTAGGGAGAACAAAAGATTTAAAGGAGAAAACAGACAACTACAATAGTAAAATTACGTACTACACTTTAAATAAAGCTCTGAGACAACACAGTTTTTGACTCACAGTGTGAGTCCTTGAGAGTGATTATAGTTCTTACCTGTAGAGAAATAGCTCATGACATTTGTGACAGATTCTAACCTTATTTCTAGGCTCTATGTGACCATTAAGAGCCTAATGCTGAGTATAAGAGGTGATTCCCAGACAAAGGTGATGCGATGGTGATACAGAATATCATTAACCTGGAGGGGAAGCCAAGACTCAGGTTATTTTCCTGGCTCTACCCTAACTTGCTAGATTACCTTAGATAAGTCACTGTCTCAGACACACAGTTTTCAGGTGTATAATTGGACTAGACAATTTTGAAGTCCCCTTTAGATGTAATATTTTCTATTTTCATTATTTCAAAAAAAGTTGACTGTTTTAATGTAAAACTTGAAAAACATTTCTACTGTTTCAGGTGATCTACATACAGCAGTGAAATAATTTTAAGGGTTTTCTTTGTAGTGCTCACATGGTATTTATCACAAGAACAAAATGCTATGCCTATGTGACCTGTGATTATAGCTCTGAGTCATTCCAGTGGTATGGCAGTTTTAGGTTTTTTCCTGTACCTATACACCGTTTGTTCAATTTAGGAAAATTGGATTTAAAAAAATTAACCAGTGGGTAGTTTGTCTCCAAAACACTAGGCAATGAACTAGCTCAATCTGAGGATAGAATTAAAATGTCAGTGTGTTCTGGTATTATAGAGAACTAGTCTTTAATAAAAAAACAAACCAGACGTCTAGTTTGGTTCTTGCTTGTTTTTGTATCTTTTACTCTATCAGTGTAATTATTCTTTTAGGGGATATGCTATTGGTTCAACTGTGTCCCCCTAAAAAATATGTTGGTGTCCTAACCCTAGTACCTCAGAATGTGATGCTATTTGTAGATAGGGTCTTTACAAAGGTAATCAAATTAAAATAAAGTCTTTATGGTGGGCCCTAATCCAATATGATTGATGTCTTTATAAAAAGGGGAAATTTGAACACAGACATGCACACAGGGAAAATGCCATGTGAAGATGAAGGCAGTGATCTAGATTGGGGTAATGCTTCTCTGAGCCAAGGAATTCCAAAGATTGCCAGCAAACCACCAGAATTTAGGCAAGAGGCATGGAACAGAGTCTTCCTGTCTGCCCTCAGAAGGAACCAACCCTGCCAACACCTTGATATTGGACTTCCAGCTTCCAGATCTGTGAGACAGTAAGTTTCTGTTGTTTAAGCCACCCAGTTTGTGGTACCTTGCCTAGCAAACTAATACAGATACCTATTAGAACAGTGTCTAGATAAAAACCCCTTATTAACTTCAATGTTGGTTTTGAACACACACATTCACATGCACAAACGTTCTAAAATTACACGTGTATTTTTTAGATATCACAGTGAAACAAAAAATGTGCTCTAAAGGGGGCCCCATAGAATTTGTACTTTATACACATATTCACTAGTAGCTTGGAAACCTAATTGCTTTCTGAACCTCATTTATTTAGTAACCTCATTTATTGATTACCATTGGAATAATTTTCAGAATCATCTTGTTACTCAGAAGAACAAAGAAAGGGACTTCCCTGGTGGCGCAGTGGTTAAGAATCCACCTGCCAATGCAGGGGACACGGGTTCACGCCCTGGTCCTGGGAGATCCCACATGTCGCGGAGCAACTAAGCCCGTGCGCCGCAACTACTGAGCCTGCTCTCTAGAGCCCGCGAACCACAACTACTGAGCCCATGTGCCAAAACTACTGAAGCCCACGGGCCTAGAGCCCGTGCTTCGCAACAAGAGAAGCCACCACAATGAGAAGCCCGCGCACCACAACGAAGAGTAGCCCCCGCTCTCCGCAACTAGAGAAAACCCGCGCACAGCAACAAAGACCCAACGCAGCCAAAAATAAATAAATAAATAAATTTATATTAAAAAAAAAAGGAACAAAGAAAATTAGGAATTTAGTCTAGAGCATTTATGAACTATTACTAGGCAAAATTTTTCTATAACAAAGAGTGTTCCCATCACCCCAAAGAAAAAATAGTGTCATACCATTAGTGAGTTTACGGGATATAAGAGCATTCGTATCTTTATTTCTCTAGGAAATATTGATAAACTATCCTTAAAAATTGTTGCTTTCTTCTTTATAATCTCATGAGAAAGAAAATTGTATAACCTCCCTTGTTTTCTCTTCCAGCATTTTAGAGTCCCCTAAAGGAAGATAATTCTCTCTAATATCTAAGTAAAATCCCCCTTTTTTTTAAAGATTTATGCTTGAACTTTTTTACATACAGTAAGAAATAAAGAGCCGATTACTGAAACTACCGCATATTATATCATGGAGGTAATGAATATGGAAATCAAAGATATAATATTTTTAGTTACTTCTATTTGCTTTGCCAGTTTTAAAGTAAGATTATATGCTTATAGAAATGTTTTCCTTTCTGCCTCACTAGGCTGTATTTTTTTTCCTCTTGGATGTACAGGGAGAAGAAATAGGGCAATTTAAATATATCTTCTGAGCCAAGGAAGCTAGCAAGAAATAATCACAATTTTTAGGAAAAATAAGAAAAGGTAACAGTGTTGGATTACATTATATTTGGATTCTGTTAATTACCGCTAGCAGTCCACAAGCTGTTGCAAAAGTCCCCTGGAGATTATTTCCAATCTATTTATGGAATCTTTAGAGAAGAAGCTATGAGAATGTCTTTTTATGCTATTCTCTTTAAAAGACTTTCATTTTCAATAGCTCACAATTAGTTGTCTGGAATGAGGATGTATATTAGGCTAAATATGCAGGGGTCATAATCTTCTGACCCACTTCTTTCTTCATGTCCAGATACATTTGAAGAGAATTCTTTCCAGATTCTGTTTGTCTGTTGTATTAACTTACAATGACATCTTTTCAACTGTCTTGGTCTTAAAAGTGTCGTGTAGCTTTAAAGTAGTGATTTCCTATTTGAAGGGATCCATTAATATGCCTATAAGAATGTGGGTACATTGGAAAAGCTACGCCACAGTGGTGAATACCTTATGGAGAAAGCTTAGAACTGAGATGAGTAGACAGATTAAAGATGGGAGAAAATTAATGCTGAGAAAGGAGGTAGATTGTAAAGGGAAGCTGGGCATAACCTTCTTGTAGAATGGACTCAGGCAGTTTTCTCTTTCTTCAGGTTACAATGGAAATTTTTGTCTTCTTTATTAGAAAATCATAATTGATAATTTCATTTATTTACAGTTCCTCTCTAAGTAAGAAAGAAATATTTGGTTTTATTCATCAGTTTCCACAGAGTAGAATTTCATACTTTCCTCTTTGGCACCATATGTCCATTTGAGAAGGGCGGGGCTTCCTTAATTCCCTAAAATGGGTTTTATGTATGCCAGAGGGCAGCATGTGACACTCGCCCATCTGGCATGCAAGTTGCCACTTGGCTGCCACCTGTGTTACCACCCAGGACCCTTGCCACTCTTCCCCCATCCAGTGCGTTAGACTCTAAGTCCCCACAGCCCCTTGCTGGCTGCTGTCTCTTCTCCCATGGCAGATGTCGGGATAGGAAACACTTTGAGGGCCAAGCATTTGCTATTACCAGCATGGCAGAGACTCAAATCCTCCTCTACTGGCAAAATATAACAACATAAACTATGTTTGCCTCTAAGTTTACAATCACTTCCCTCCTTTCCCACAACCCCAATTCCCACCTTAATTTGACTCGTTGCTCTAACTTGGAGTGGGTCTGATTGGATTGACATTGTCCATTGTGCTTGCCATCCCCAGTTCTCACTAAAGAGCTCTTCTGTGAGTCCTCCCTTGGGTGGGGAGGAGGACTGATTCATGCTGTCTTTAATCAGCTGAGCTTAGGTCCCCTCCTGAAATGCTCCTGGTCCTTGGACATGCACATCCCAGACCATTAAGTTTTTGCAGTCTGAATATGATTACCGAGCTAGTGGAAGTACCACAGAGGCCATCAGAACAGGAAAGAGGTGTGAATAGATTTGATCCCTTTAATGATGAGAGAACAGCTCTAGCATCATAAACTCGTACTATTTTCAGAGCAGGAAGTTATCTCAGAATCATTCATTTAACATATTTATAAATTAGAGAACCAAAAGTCCTATAGCTTGGTTGTGTTTTGTTTACACGTTGCTGCTATTCCCATTAATTGATATTCTATAAAAACATATGTCATGAAATTTATCATTATAAGTATTTGGGATTTATACTTATTGTTTATGCACATAACCTTTGAACCTGGGAAGTATTAGGAACAAAGCATTTCATTTGAATGAGACCTTTGAGTGCTAAGAGTCCTTCCTGGGCATGGGGTTGAGACACTTTACATACTGAGAAAAGGTTTTTCTTCCACTATTTGAAAATCTATGGGAATATCTTTAGAAAACGTCATTCAAATCCATAACTGTTCACTTATTCGATAGGTACTTACGGAATATTTATTGAAAACTGGCAGGCACTAGACTAGGTGCTAGGGATATAGTGAGGAACAAAGCAATTAAGATTCTAGATGCTAAGAATGAGTGGCTTGTATTTTTATTTAATGGGCAAGTGAATGTGGTCTTAAAACCATAAATTTAGTTTTTATTTTGTTTTGTTTGTGTGTTTGTTTTGGTTTTCTTTAATGTCACCATCACTACAAAGTGTTTGTTAGGTACAAAGTGTATTAGTTAAAATGCATTTGGCTGTAAGGGAAAGAAAAGTCAATTAAATTCAAACTAGCTTAAATAATAAAGGGAATTTTTTGGCTCAGTAACTTAAAAGTCCAGCTGGAAGGTGGGCTTCCAGCATGGTTTAATCAGGGCTCCAGGTCATTGCTCTGTGACTGTTCCAGCTCTATCCAACTCCATGCACGTATCATGTTACTCCTTGAAAGGCTTCTCTTGTGGTTGCAAGATGAATACCAGGAGAAAACAAGGTTTGAATTTTCTCACTCATAAAAAGGAGAGAAGAAGAGTATCCTTATCTTAGGATTCCAAGCAAGATATTGAGAGGACTCTTATTGAATTTGATTAGAGCATATGTGCACAACTGAACCAATTATTGTGGCTAGGGGAATAAAATATGTCATTTGATTTAAACTAATCCAGGACCTAAAATTGGAGATGGGGTAGGATCGATTTCCCCCAAAGTAATTTAGCTGGAGGGAGAATAGGAGATACGTAAACCAAATCCGAGTGCTATTAAAAAGTGGGAAGTGGATAATGGATACCAAGGAGAAAATCATCAAATATTTACTAGATAAATTTTGGGGTACTACATCAGGTTCTATGATCTTGCTGGTCACCACTCATGGATATTTATTTAACAAGCTCAAAATGAATTTACATTTTACATTGTTCAAAGCAATAAAGAAAAGAAAGTTAACAGGTCAAACATTCAACTCAGTAAGAAAAACTTTGATAAAACAAACCAAACAAAAAAGTACATTAAAGAAATTAATAAAGGTGAAAGCAGAAATTAATTACTGAGAACAGAATGAAGTTCTTCCTTTTGTGGCCATAGCAGACTATTTACTTTTAAACCAACTCTACACACTGAGAAAACTGAGATAAACTAACAAGAACAACAAAATCTGTTTGAAGACATTGAGGAGCTACCATGGTAGCAAGGGCTTGAGGGCCAGAATTCTGGAGAGAAGAGCACTAAGAAATGAACCCCATTTTGGGCACCACTTTTCATCTTAAGGCATTTGCCAGTTAGAAGCATAGGCGAAGGCTGAGAGGCTAGAAATTTTGCAGAAAGTGGTATTTGAAAGGCTTCGAGGCTCAGCAGAATTTGGGGTGATCTTATGGGGCTGGGGTGACCCAAGCTAGATTTGAGAGCCCACTAAAGAGGAGTTACTTGTAAATACCCAAGGCTTTCAACTGGGGCTCCCAAACAGTTACACGCTAGGAGTATGGGCTAACTGGCTAGCTCTCACAAGGGAAAAAAAAAAAAAAAATCCCAGTTTTGAGTCATTTCAATCAACTTTAATCAATTAGGTTAAAGTGATAATCCTTTGCCTTAATTCACTGTCAGAAGCAAAAGTAAATCCTCTCTGGAGAAAGATGACATTGTCCAGAGTTCCAAATAATTTTTTATGTATGATGTCCAGAATCACATTAAAAAATTGCTGGTCATGTTGACCAAAAACCAAAAGAGAAAAATTAAAACAGACAATAAAATCAGACAACCACCTAATTGTCAACATCAGGAGATTAAGTAAATTATGATGTAGCCATGACTGGATACTATGCCTTAAAGTAATATTTTAATGGCATAAAAATATTAGCTATGTATTGACTAAAAAGTCACACCTCTGTAGACAGAAATGTACATGAAATGACAGAAAGGATATAAACCAAAATCACATCAGGAATTATTTAAGTAGTAGAGTTGCAGTTGATTTTCATTTTTTCCCTTGAGCCTTTCTGTAATTTCACATTTCCAAAATTTCCACAATAAACATAAACATGTCCTGTTTTTGTAACCAGAGAAATATTATTTTAAAAATTGTGCTTGAAGTAAGTAAGGCAAAAAGTGGAGGTTATTTCTTTTCAGGAGAGCTGGAAACTTTTTAATAGTTTCCAGCATTACATCTATGACTGGCAAAAACATATTATTTCCTTTCCCTCCTAAATTAAGCACTGCTTACATACTAGTTTTGTCCTCTTAATATCTAACATTTGATTAGAAGAGGGTCCAAGATGGCAGCATAGGAAGACCCTGAACTCACTTCCCCCCATGGGCATACCAAATCTACAGCTATATATGGAATAACTCCTGCTGCAAGAGAACTGTATACTAGTTGAACAGTTCCCTCCACAGCAAGAGATAAAAAAGCCACAATGAGACAGGTAGGAGGGGCAGAGATGTAGTCTCTCCCCAAACCCTACCCCTGGCATGGCAACCCAGAACAGGGAGGGATCTCACAGGTCTGAAGCATCTCCCTGAGCATGAGGGGTTTGTGCCTCACATTGGGTACTCCAACTCTTGGGACCTGAATGAAGAGATGAGGTCCCCAAAATATCTGGCTTTAGAAACCAACACGGTTGACATCCAGGGGATCTGGAGGGCTGTGGGGATCTGAGATACTCCTTTTGAGGGGCTCAGGTATGGACTTGCTCATCCTGGGGCCCAGTGAAAAGGCAACAGTTTGAGAAGTGACTATATTATATACGAAGGAGATTCATTTGCTTCTCTTAAAGTACTTAACCACAAAGCAGTTGTTACACAAAAGATAATGAGAAAGGAATCTGAACGTAACACTAAAGAAAGACATAAAATCACAAGGGAAGAAAGCAATAGAAGAAGAAAGGAACAGATAGGAACTACAGGATTGTAGAAACAAAGGAGCCATCACAGGAGAGTGGTGAAGGAAAGTTCCAGGTTGTCAGCTATACAGCTATGCAATGGGTTTGGAAGAGCAGTCCAGACTGTAGAGTGGGTGAAAGAGGTCTCAGAGGGAGAAATTTCCAGGAGAAAATATGGAACGGTGAGACTATCTGATGCATTTGACCGTGTGGAAAATAGTATTATGAAATACTCTCTGTGTTATGTTTACCCTTTTGAGACAAATTAGGTGTAGGTATATAGAAGCCTAAGTCAGTGAAAAATTGAGACAATTATTAACTTCAAGAAATAATAAAAATACTACAGAAATGGAAACATAATCATATTACTCTACTTGGCTCAGCAGCAAACGATAATTACACAGTTATAATGAAGTACCTCCATTCAGGAATTTAGCCAAAAACTTCTGTAAACATTTACTGGGAAGGTGGTGGGAATGGGAAGTGATTGTTAGTGTAAGGGGGTTGGTTTAGTGTAAAAGAGAAAAAATAAACATATTTACACTAAATATCTTTAGTGTAAAAGATATCAAAATATCTTTTATCTGTAAAAGAGAAAAATATCTAATAATTGGAAGTCAGTAGATGATGTAGAATCACATTAATTGGAAATATAGGGGTAGAAGTCAGACAAAATGGCTAAGACATTCTTGCAAATATTTGCCTTGGGAAGTAGGACTTCGTGTGGAGGTGTACGGCAGTGATGCTGGTTTTCACTGTGTTTTCTGGACCTGTTTGACTTTTCAAAACCATATATTTGAATTACTTTGATACAAATAAAAATCAGTGACTTTTTTAAGAGATCATTTGCTAGTGAGGGGCAAAGGAGTGCGACAAAAGAAAACTAAGATCCTTCGCTTGTATCTCTAGGCACATCTCCAGAATTAAAAGAGTGCAGTCTGCTCTAAGCTCTTTTAACATCAGAACTTTTGTGGTCTCTGCCTTACACTTGGATGTGGTCTTCAAATTCTGTAAACTTGCCACTCTACCGGGTTATCTCAAAATCATTTGGAGCATCAGTTGACGTAAAAGCAACTTGACTCCAGTTATTTCCTTGAAAAGATTTTCCTTTTCTACTCCTCTTGGCAATGAAGGCTTGACTCTGGGCTTTCCCAGAACTGGCTTGGTGCTAAACAGTCCACCCAATCAACAAAAGTAAACATAAAGTGGCTTTCTGTTCCTCACGTTTCAAGACCTAATCTTTGCTCTGGCAGATTGTTGTTGATACTGTACCAGTGGATTGATAAACCTTTAGTGTGTGGCTTTGATTGGGGCAAAATGCAATCAGCTGTTGACATAGAAAATATGAATAAAAATGCAAAGGAAGATCTGGAGTATGTTAATGTGTGGGGTTGGTTTGGAGGATGGAGTGGGAGGAAAAGAATTTGAGAGGAGACAATGGAGAGAGAATTGAGGGCACAAATGTATAAGCTCTGCAGCCTCCGATGTTTTACCTGACAGCCCTAACTTTGGAGCAAGCTTCTTCGAAATTTCTTTATACTTATGATAATGGGAAAGTAAAAAGAAAAGCATATCACTGTTTTTGACTTAGATTCTTATCCACAATGGAGAATACGATAGCTCATTTGCAAATCATTTGTTCTCATCTGAAGGGGCTCGCATTGTTAATGGCTTCCGGAGCTGAAACTGAATACTCTGGGATTTTACCCACGGCCACTTGCCCAGCTTGAGAGAGAGGCATAGGCTTGGCTTTGGACCCCAAGGCAAATGTTCTAGGAAAGCCTGCTTTGGTGCATTTTAAAAACCTCTCAACTATCGCTTCTCTTTCTCCTCAGTCCTTCTTGGTAGAATTCAGAACAGGTTGGAGCTCTGCTCCATTTTATACCAGATAAATTACTGGAAGTTAAAGTGCAGTTAATAAAGGCAAATGACTAGGGAAGTACTAGCCACAGCAAAATTCTCCCAACTTTGTCAGCAAAGAAAAATTTGCAAGATATTTTAACAGCTGAATAGTCTAGGTCAACTTCAGGTGGGAATGAGTGACCTCAGAAAGGACTTCTCATGATCATTAAGAATTAAGGAAACCAAATAATCATGTGACATTATTTAATTCATGACCATCTTGAAAGTTTTCTTGGTAATCTGGGTTGCATCCAATCACTTGACAATTTGATTTTAAAGAGTTAACATTCCACCAGTCAATTTTCTTTAAACCCTTATTTTTATACTCCTGACAAACAGTATAGTGGATACACTTAGTTGAGGAAACTTAAATATTTGTGTAATTATGTGTTTTGTTATTCCTCTTGGGTTGCTGACATAGCATTTCAAGTCTTTTAAGATCACATCATCTAAGAAGAACCAATAATATGTTCCAATCTCCATTCATTTTCTTAATAGCCACAGGCTATTCTACATCACCACTCAGATTTCTCCTCCAAGTACTAATGGTATTTGCTACCTAATGATCTGTGACACTAGAGCTGAGCTAATAACCACGAGGTGAAGAGCATTTGTCATATTTACTATAAAAGTATATGTCCTTTGTTTTAACCTCATTTTTCCTTAACTGTTAGGTTTTCCATGTTTGTTTCAAGTTCAAAAACAACATTGTATGTTGTTACACTGGTATATAAGTCTTAAAGTTACAATATTTTTTCCCCAGTTACTTTTAATATTTTATTAATAATATACCCAAGCTTTGTAACACACTCCTATGCTTTCTATAAAATAAATGCACATATATATATATATATAAAATGGGGGGGGGGTGAGTCGGTTTCAGCCCTGAAAGCACTGGTGAAAAGATATTAAATTGGTGATGTGCAAAGTTATTTTACTTTCCCCTTCTTATTCTCTCGCTTTCTTCCTCCCTCTCTTTAAACATGTATGTATGCCTGTGCACATATATGTATGTGCGTGTATGTGTATGTATGCATACACATACATGCACATATAACTATTCCCTCTATTATGTCTTACACTATGTATGTCTGATAAAATGCAAAGAGAAATAACGCTGGGAAACTATAGGGTCGAACACTAGAATTGCAAACCAATCCTTCTTTTCTCATTAGAAACTGTCAACCTTTTTTTCTTCCAAGGCAAATTCATTTTGATTTTCCTTAATGTAAAAATGAATGGTTATCTACAGTCTTTTCATACTGGACTTGAAGTTCCTCCCTCCTTGGCCTTATCTGGTTTCAACTCCTCTTTAGAATGAACATTGTATATTTTCTTAGTCCACAAATATAGACAAAGCTCCTACTCTTCTGATTTGCCCAAGGGCAATTGGGTCTGAGTCTCAGAGCAGTGCTGTAATGCATTTATATGAAAAGAGCATCCTTGGGTGAGTCACCGCACCTCCCACAGACCCCTGTGAAGCGCATGTAGTTTCAGAGCCCTGGTCAAAGGACAGAGGCCAAATCTGGCCCTGTCTGAGCTCACTGTGAACCCTGAAAACAACATCAGTGCCTGGGGTTATTTTAAACTTCAGCATTTTAGTGTCTATTCTTTTTCACTACTGTGAGTAATTTAATGAGGGTTAGTTTTAACAGACTAACATATTAAAGAGTCTTTTGTATTTATGAATGAATTATTTAAAATATACTTCATCTTTAAAACAAGTAATTATCTTTTTTCTAAAGATAATTTCTAAAAACAGAGATTTAAGCGTACATTTTAACTTTTTGAATCTATAATGAGTACCATTCTGGAAACAAGTACTTATTTCCAAAAAGAAAATATAATAAGCAAAACAAAAAATATTATTTATAAAGTTATTTTTTATTCAACCATTTGTTAAGAGTTCTTTCTGCAAGAATATTTATGCCCTTGATGAATGGACTATTAAACCCAATTTTAAGTTGAAGCTTGTCCCTAAAATATGTATTTGGTTTAAGGGGATATTAACACTTATAACAGTAATTAATGTTTTCACTAAAAATATGCATCACTGTACTTTTCATCAATACAAATTGGAACCATAGTATTTTCCTCTATTAATGTTAAAATAACCATTCTGACTTTCTGTCATATGCAAGGCACTCTATTATTCATTTAGGTTTCAAAAAGCAAAGACTGCTATACCTGTAGTGGCATTTTAAAATAAATATGGTTCTAACTCTTAGAGTGCTGATGTTCTAATTTGGTACCATGAGAGTCCAGAGAAGTAAGAGACAATTGTGTCTGGCTTTGAAAAATGGAAAAATGTTTCAGGAAGTGGTAATAGAATGAGCTAAAGTATGGAAGGAAGAAACAGAAAGAGAGATGTTATGGACTGAATGATTATATTCCCCCCAAATTCATATGTTGAAACCCTAACCCCCAATGTGATGGTATTAGGAGGTGGGTCTTTGGGAGGTAATTAGGTTTAGATGGGATCATGATGGCAGGGCACTATGATAGGGGTAGTGACCTTCTAAGAAGAGAAAGAGACACCACAGTTTCTTCTCTCCACTGTGGAGGACACAACAAGAATGCAGCTGTCTGCAAGCCAGGAAGAGGGCCCTCACCAAGAACTAAATGTGGCTACACCTTGATCTTGGACTCCCCAGCCTCCAGAACTGTGGGAAATAAATGTCTGTTGTTTAAGCCACCCAGTCTATGGTATTTTGTTATAGCAGCCTGAGCTGGCTAAGATAAGAGCAATGAGACAGATTTGACTCAAGTAGATAGTTTAAGTTGAGGATTATGTTGCTTGTCTATTGCGATGTAATAATATTAGCACAAACATGGTGGATTAAGACAACACACATTTATTATCTCACGGTTTCTGTGGATCCAGATTTGAGGCACAGCTTAGCTGATACCTCTGCTTGAGTATCTCACAAGGCTGAAATCACTGCTGGCTGGGGCTGGGGGTCTTACCTAAGGAAGGATCCGATTCTAAGCTCAGGTGGTTATTGGCGGCATTTTGGTCTTTGTGGGCTGTCAGACTGAAGGCCTCAGTTATTTGCTGGCTGTTAGTGCTCAGTCCTTTGCCTTGCGGACTTTCCAAACATGGCTGCTTGCTTCCTAAAGCCAGGAATGAAGGGAGGATATCCTAGTAGGAAGGACATTACAATTTTATGTACTATAATCACATGTATGTAATTCTGTACATCCTGTCACCTTTGCTGTATTCTTTTGGTAAGATACAAACCACAGATCCCATCTACACTCAAGGGCAGGGATTACACAAGGGTGTAAATACCACAGGGCAATAATCAAGAGAGCCACTTTAGGGTCTATGCACCACAAGGAACAAAGCAGAAAAAATCAGGAAATAAATAAGGGTCCTCTTTTTAATGAATAAATGGATAAATGTAAATGATTATCTTCATTTTGAGTAAAAAAAGTGTCCAATTTCCTATCTCTTACTGAATGAACTTCCAACTTGAACTTTCCACTGTGATATACAGGTTATTGACAGTACCCTGATTTTATGAATAGATTGTGTCCAACTCTGGGTAGGCAATTTGATAAGCAGTATTGATAAGTATTTCCCCTCCCTGCTAGATTGTATGTGGTGTAGCCATGGGATGTTCTGCTAAATGGAGAGGAGGTGTGGTGAGGTTTTCGGAGATGATCTGGTGACTGGTGGGGAGAAGACCCATTTGGGGAAGGATTCACCACACATGCATCTGAGCCGTTTGATAGACATGAGGCCATATTTGGGGAGAGAATAATGAACAAATTACAGAATTATAGCAGGGGAGTGGCAGAGCCAAGAGGCCAAACCAAGCAGCTTAACCCCAGAGCCTGCACTCTTCATCACGCCCCTGACCCACACCACCCAGGGCTTCTGAAGTGCCTGGGTTCTTGGTGAAAGGGAGATCTCAGAGGTCATTCAGTTCTAGCTCATCAACTTTCAGATAAGGAAGCTGAGGGGCCCACGGGGATTAAGTGTCAGCCTCAAATCATGAAATGGTCCTCTGGTACAGCCAGCACCAAAAGTTAAAACAGAAATCTAACTACTGCTTTAAAACTTCCTTGAATTATAATTCTTATTTTATAAGAGGAGGGCCCTCAGAGTAGCATTGATTATCTCTTACGGTTTCTAAAGAAGAGGCAGCCTACATAGTTGAAAGGAACTGAACGTCTGAAGAATTCCTTCAGGCCTCTTCTGCTTGGGGTCTTAGGATATAAAGTAATTCTGTTAAATCAATGTTTTAATAGCAGCAGCAGTAGCACGTCCCTTGGAAAAAGGGATACATATAAAGCATATCATTTCTCAGCCTTTTTATCTTCTTTATTCCTCTACCTCTTCAGGACAAACCCAATGTGGGGCTTTTGAAAGCAACATGGAATGAGGGCCTGGGAGAAGCTTAAATAAATCTAATCAAGCGTTATTGTCTGCTGACTTCAAAGGGGAGCCAAGTGTGAAGGACATTTGTGAAGATTCAGCAGGAAGAAGGCTTTAAGATATTTTATGACAGTTTGCTTGAGTATGTAGCACTTCTCTAAGTGTTAGGAGCATCTAATTAAGCCAGAAGAAGCGTTGGGGGAAAAATAGGTACTACTGGAATCTAAAGAGGTTCAGGTATGTTAGTAGTAATCAAATCAGGTTGATAGATTATCTGAAAACTCTGTGCACAGTGTTTCATATTCAAAACCATGACCTGATTATGTCTTCATTGATTTGAACCAATCAATCACTGTCTCATTACTGTTCATTTCCAGTCGATCAACACGGTGAGAAGTTTGGGGGCAAAGACCAGATACAGAACAGAAGATGAAAGGCTTATGCAGGGAATACATATTTGAATTTTAGTGCAGCTGTTTGCTATTGAATCTTCCTTTCAGTCACAATGAGTTCATATCTACCTTCCTAGAGATGCTCTAACCATTAACCTCAGTGACCTCAAGTCCTTTACATATGCACACTGAGACCCAGGAAGGGTGTTGGCCACAGGTCCGGGTGACTGCAAAGTCAGAGCGTGGGCCCAGGTCTTTAATACTTTGTCCATTGTGTCAAGGCTCTTAGTTCCCACCCTGGTTCATGTATATTGACTCACAAAGAAAAAAAAAAGTTAAAATGAGATGATCACATACACCTGAGGAGAGGAATGAACTTTAGTGAATATTTCATTTCCATCCAGGCATTGATCTTGAGCCTTAACATTCTGCAACTTCTCTAAAATTTAGGAGGCTGACTTGATGCCCTAAGACTTACTTATCGACTAAAATATATTTAGAAATCCTCAGATGAAAGGTGCTGCATAAAATTAATGTATTCTTATTATAGAGCGGCTGCGTGGAGCCGGGTGCGTGTATGGCTAGGATGTGTCTCACCTGTTTAGCCGGCAGCCAGGGTATTTGGGGGATATGACTTATACCTGTTGCAAAAGCAGGATCAGAGAGAGGGAGGCACTGGCACGGAGTCTTCTTAGAACAAGCCCCAGGGTAAGCCCAACCCAAGCTCTCCTCCCACTAATTGTAAGTTTTACTTTTTCTTGCCTTTTAGTAAATATCTTTGTTATACGATTATACCAACTTATCTGGTTACGGCACTTTATAGTTAAGAAAATGTTCGTATAGATTATTCCTTTAGATAGTCTTAAAGTCTGTGAGATAGGCAGGTAGGTATTACCATCCTCTTTGGGTGTATAAGCACCGACAGTTATTAGAAATACGCTGTCAGAAAATGACATTCCTTACTAGAGCGAGGTTGCTTCCCTAACTGAGCTTTAGCCCTGAGCAGAGGTAACATTGATGTCATCCCTCCTGGGGTGCGCTGGGGCCTCACTGCTGAGTGGGAGATTGGCAGCTCTGGGAGGATTACTGAGAGGGATTCAGGTTATCCTGGTCAGAAGTGCCAGGAAGTTAGATCTCTGCCTTTGGTTTTATCACTGTGTGTTATGAGGTTTTATGGAAGAATTACCTCAATTCTTCTGGGCCTCAAGTCCACGCCTTAGCTCATCTAGGTGACTCTGTGCACTGGAGCAGAGGGAGACGGGCACCAGGGGCACCTTCCCAGGGCTGCCGTGGATGGTTGTGCAGGCTGTATACTACCCAACTTTAGGGGCACCATTCAAGTCAAAGATGTTATAGATGTTCACATTTCTTATGATATTGTTCTGACACACTGAAGGAAAATGTTGAGGAAAAGGTGTTTTTCTAATTTATATGAAAGATTAAGGCAAGTAGGGCCCTGAATCAGGAGAAATTTGTGGAAAAAGGTGAGAATGAAGCCAAAAAGAAGGAGTATTAGAATTCTTCATTTCACAATCGATTCACTTAGAAGGCAATTAATGAGAATACAATCCAATTTATGTTTAAGGTAAAAAAGATGATCAGTACATTCTGCATATTATAGGTGTCCTATCAGATAACACTGTGAATACAGAAATTTCAGGTGCCAGGCCTAATTTTCAAAAAAATTAGACTTAATTAGAAAATAAATCTAGGCAGCTTCAGATATCAAGCAATTTAGGGAAAGAGGAATTTTTCCCCACCTGTATTTCACAGGTGACTGAGAGATCTAGGTCTAAAGATTCTAGGTCATTGGAAGAACTTGTCCAAAGGATTATTTCCATTTTTCCCCAGCTCTGTAATCTCATTGAGTGACTACTCTCATACTCAATACCTCCTCAAATTATATCACAGTGAAAAATGAATCAATTCATAAAGGAGTAATGGTTTAAAATATTTTAGTTAGCTTGGATGGGATTTGATTGAACTGAAGCTTGCCTAGTAGGAGTTTGAAGTCAAAATTGAGTGCAAAGTTATAAATCAGAAAACCAAGGAGAGCCCAAAGTTACCAAGAATGAGAGTATCAAAAGAGGTAAAATAATGAGTTTTGTATGTTGAACACAACAATAAATAAATGCAACAAAAGAGCAGCCATCATGCATTTTCTCCAAAATTCTATGAAATTCCTATTTTCCAGTTATATTTCCAATCAATTCCTTATATCATATGGAAAGAATTGAAGTATTTCTCAAAGAACTGTAATAGCTCTCATTTTTTATAACCACAGTAACAAAAAATTTTTAATCTCTGACTTCAATTGCTTAATGAAACCTCTTGGTGAGGTCCCTCAAGCCAAATCTATCTTTTCCTTCTCAGTCTTGATATTGTTCTAACACCACTGACCACCTTCTCATCTTAGGTGCTCTTGATTTCAAAGTTTCTGTGCTCTTTTCGCCATCCTCACACTTATTTCTCCTTTTGTTCATGCTTTTCTGGACTCTTCTAATTCCTTGTTTTATATTCTACAGAAATACATGCATGTATTTTTGCATGTACTGCCTGAGCATCTTTATCTGTGTTGACGCTTCTCCAGGTTTCTGTTTTGAACTCTTTTCCCATCCCTACATTGATGGTCATATCACTGTATTGTTTTGCTTGACTGGCCAACAATCAGTTTACCATCCATCCTGTGTTTCTTTCCCTCAGATGTTTCTGAAGTCCATTCCTGGCATCTTTTCATTCTACAGTCACAGAGACTCCAGCTTGCTGCCTTTAGCAACCTCCTTGCCAATTTCCTTGTCTTTAGTCTATCTTCACTTGAATGGCTGCATTCACACAAAAAATATCTTTTTCTTTATTTTATATGACCTCTTTTGTAGTAACTTCCAGTAACCGGTCACATCAAATCTAAGTATCTTCTCAAGAGATTCTGGTCTTTCCATGGCCCTCTTCTTCCTAATCTCATTGCCCTCTGCTCTCTGTAAGGAATTATATATCCTGGTTCACCCAGGATAGTCCTGGTTTATGCTTGTTGCTGCAGAGCAATGATTAATTGTGCCTTCTTACTCTCAAAAGTGTCCTGTTTAGATATGAAACTATAGGGTCATCCTATCTTAATGGAACCTTTGTCATGACTGTGTCTGCTACACAAATCTACTTTGCAGTTCTCTATTTGAGTTGCCCTTGTGCTTGTCAGTAATGATACACACCATTCTTTGTGAAATTTTTTTTTCTCATGTTCTCCTTATCATGACTCACGTCTGTCAAACTGTGCTCAAGATCACATGTGGTAAAGCCTTTTCATTCCTTCTTCTAATCACCAGATTCTCTCCAGAAACCCTAACATATTTCCTCTCCAATAGCCCAATTCATTAAGGCTGCACTCCGCACTGCAGTGAGGGCCTGGAAGTTCTACTTTCTCTTCTTATTAATGTGGCCATGTAGAACCAGGGTCCATTTTTTTATACCACCTAATGGTATAAATATTCAGGAGCCATTTTTGGATCCATGTCTTAATTTGTCATGTTACCTGGTATATTTCTGTATGAAATAATATAGATTATTATATCATTATAATATAGATCTGAGCTTTTATTTCATTTCCTCTGGAAAAGAGTCCTATACCTTCTACCATTAAATAGTATCCCAGCTATAAAGATTTAAAACACAAAATTGCAGTTTTGCCATTTCTAATAAATGATGTTAAAGTTTTTCCATATACAGGTGGTCCCTGTCAAACTATGGTTTGACTTTACAATGGTGTAAACGTGATTCACCTTTAATAGAAACCATACTTTGAATTTTGAATTTTGATCTTTTCCTGGGCTAGCGATATGCAGTAGATACTCTCGTGATGCTGGGCAGTCAGCCTCGTGATCGCGAGGGTAAACAACCCACACATTTACAACCATTCTGTACCAATATAGTCAGTCTGTTTTTTACTTTCAGTACAGTATTAAATAAATTACATGAGATATTTAACACTTTATTATAAAATAGGCTTTGTGTTAGGTGATACTGGCCCAGCTGTAGGCTAATTAATGTGAGTGTTCTGAGTACGTTTAAGGTAGGCCGGGCTAAGCTATAATGTTCGGTTAATTAGATGTATTAAATGCATTTTTTTGTCCCTCCCCACACGCAGCATGTGAGATCTTAGTTCCCTGACCAGGGATTGAACCCACACTCCCTGCAGTGGAAGTGTGGAGTCTCAACCACTGGACTGCCAGGGAAGTCTCTTAAATACATTTTTTGACTTATGATATTTTCAGCTTGTAATGATGGGTTTATCAGGACCTAACCTCTTTGTAAGTCGAGGAAGACCGGTACGAAACTTATGGATTTTAGCACCTTTAGTTTTTGCACATTGGTTGAAAGTCAAACATGATCTGGAAGTGTTCTTGCTTCCCTCTTGGGTTCTTGCCTTTAACAAATAGAAAGGTTGCCAAGTATTCAGTTAGGATCATACAGATTTATCATTATCTACAAAGTGTTTCAGCGGAATTCAGGACAAACGTTGGTCAGCATTAGGGAGGGACAAATGACTGAAATCAACGATTTCTGTCTCTTTTCTTGTTCCTAAAGGAATTCTGTTGGGCCTTTATCAGAGCTGCTGAAAGAAAACAGCTGAGGATTGAGCCCAGTGAACTAATTTCCCCACATCCTTCAATAAGCAGTAGTTGGTGAAAAGGAATGTAAACATTCTTACTGTAAAAGGAGTTCAAAAAGAAGCCCTAAATCCTTAAAATTAATAAACCAGTAAACCAAAACATAAAACTGCACAACTATTTGCATGGCTGATAAGAAGAAAGAAAAGAATTTCAGATATCTTTTTGAAGAAAGGAACAATAGAATGGTAGATTAAAAACTAAAACAATAGTTAATACTATACAATAGAAAAAAACATAGACAGCACCAAATAAAAGAAAGTAAATATAAGCTTCTATTGACAGAGTGTGCCTTTAAGAGGGATGATTCAACTTGTTGACTTCCTTCACTACCTGATCCCTTATCTAGAACTTCTGCATTTTTTCCTTTTTTTTCTTTAAAATTATCTTGTACCTTTCACCTTTCCCTGTTCATCAGGGCGTTTAAGAAAACTTCATTTTCTGAGTTACTTATTCCTTACATGCTGCAGCTATAGTTACATGTTTTTTTTAGTTGTTAGCACTTGCACTGAACTCTTAGCGTCCCACCGCTGGTTTTTGTTTGTTTTTTAATAAAGTTATTCTTCACTTTACTAAGATGATACTACTGATTAGCCAGCAATAGTAGGTACTTCAGGTTGTTTTCTGGAAGTGATGATGGGTTTACATTGCCTACTCATATTTTTCAAACATGGTTCTCTGGCAACTATGGGCATTAATTTAAGTGAGGGTTTTCCAGGGCGTGGGGGGCAGTTTAGGGTCATGGAATAGGAGAGTGATTTTGCAGCATATCAAAATCATGCAGGGAACTTAAAATCTTGATATCTAGGTCATATCACATACCAATTAAATCCAAATTTCTGGGTGAGGGAACTTGGGATCTAGTTTATGGTTGTTGTTTTACCTATGTTCATGCGGGATTTGGGCCTGTAGTTTTGTTTTCTTGTAATGTCTTTCTCTTTTTAAACAGCTTTATTGGATATCATTAACATACAGTAAGTTTTGACATATGTATTCCCTTATGAAACCATCACCACAGTCAAGATAATGAACATATCCCTATGTTTCCTTATGCCCCTTTGTAAACTCTTCTTCCTGCCCCTTCCTGCCATTCCAGGCAACCACCAATCTGTTTTCTGTCACTATACATTAGTCTGCGTTTCCTATAATTCTATAGAAATAGAATTGTACAGTACATACTCTGTTAGGTCTGGCTTCTTTTACCAGAGAGAGGTTGCATGTATTAATTCCTTATTTTCTTTTTCTTATTGCTAAGTATTCCATTTTATGGAAAAACCATAATTTGCTTATCAATTCATTCATTGATGGACATCTGAGTTGTAGCTATTTCAAATAAAGCTGCTGTGAACAAGTCTTTGTAGAGGAATAGGCTTTCATTTTTCTTGCATAAATGTCTAAGAGTAAAATGGTTGGGTCATATGATAAGTGGATGTTTAAGTTTTAAGAATCTGACAAACTGTTTTCCAAAGTGGCTGTATCATTTTACATTTTTATCAGCAGTATAAGATTTCTAGTTCCTTCACATCCTTGCCAACAACTGATATGGTCACTCTTTTCAAATTTTTAGTCATTTCTAATTGATTCATAGTGATGGCCCATTGTGCTTTTAATTTGTGCTTGCCTAATGACTAATGATATTGAGCATATTTTCATGTGCTTATTTGCTAATCATATATATTCTTTGGTGGAGGGTCTGTTCATCTGGAGGGTCTGTTCATCTTTTAAAAAATTGGGTCATTTTTCCTCTTATTACTGAATCAATATAAACTGATTATATATGTGTACATCTATTTCTGGACTATATCCTGTTACATTGATCTATTTGCCTATTTTTATGTCAATGCCACACGTCTTGATTACTATAGCTTTACAATAAGACTTTAAACCTGGTAGTGTAATTCCTTCATCTTTATTCTTATTTTTTCAAAAATTTTGACTATTCTAGGTCTTTTGAATTTTCATATAAATTTTAGAGTCAGCTTGTCAAATTCGACAGGAAAAATAAGCCTATTTTGACTGCATTATGTTGAACATGTAGATCAAATTGGTATCTATATTAGTTCTAGTAGCTTTTTGGTAGATTCCACAGGATGTTCTACATAGAAATTGTGTTCTCTTTGAATAAAGACAGTTTTACTTCTTTCCATATTCTCCCAATATTGATGCCTTTGTCTCTTTTTTTCTTATCTTATTACACTAGCAAGAATCTTCAGGACAATGTTAAATAGGAATAATGAAAGTGGATATCCTTGTCTTGTTTCTGATCTTAGGGGAAAAGCTTTCTGCCTTTTACCATTTAAATAAGATATTAACTGTAAATTTTTTGTAGATACCTTATCTACAAAAAAGGGAAAGTTTTTATTTCAAAATACTTTCCCTTTTGATGTTTCCTTTGTATCATGGATTATTAGAGTGTATTTGGTTTTCAAATATTTGGGGATTTTCCAGATTTTTTTTCTCTTAGTCGTTTCTCATTTAACTACAGTCTGGGAATAGAACAGATTTTGTATGATTTGAATCCCTTCAAATTTATTGAGACTTGTTTTGTATGGTCTGTGTTAGTAAGTGGTCCATGGACACATTAAAAAAAAGTGAACATATTCTGTGTTCACTTTAAGAATCTATGAGTGAGGGAACCAGGCATCAGTGTTTTTTTTTTTAATGCTCTCCAGATGATTTTAATGGGTAGCCAACGTTGAGAACTAACAGGCTAGACCAGTGGTTCTCAAATTTAGCATGTATCAGAATCACCAAAGGGACTTGTTAAAACACAGATGCCGAGTAATACTCACAGAATTTCTGATTCAATAGTTCTGAGATTGAGCCCAAGATTTTGCATTTCTAAAAATTTCCCAGGTGATACTGATGATACTATTCTACAACAACATTTTAAGAATGATTGCACTAGATTCTTGATATTCAAAGTATAGACCAGAGACCAGCAGCATAAGCATCACCTGTGAGCTTATTAGCAATGTTGAATCTCTGGCCCACTCCATATCTCCTAATCGTAATCCGCATTTTAGTGAAATCCTCTGGTCATTCATATACACATTAAATTTGTGACTCACTGGACTAGAACACTGATTCTTATTCTGATTCAGTAGGTTTGAAGGGGGGCCTGAGATTCTGCATTGCTAACAAGCACCCAGGAGATGTCAGTGTTTTTGGTCTGTGATTCACACTAAGGTAGTGTTAAGTAAGAAAAATTCAACTGAGTGAATTTTAAAGATCTAATTGGCTTTATTGAGCAAGGCATGAATTGGGCAGCATCCCATCTAGTGAGTAGAAAAGAGCTCTGCCAAACTGTAGAAAATGTTCTTAAAGGTGGAAAGGGGGTGGAAAAGGACAGTATTAGCAAAGAATGCATTGTTTCAGGCAAGGTCACCCTCCTAAGGGCCTTTTGGGTGGATAACCTCACTAGTGCTGACCAGAAAATTTCAGGTTGACTGGTTCAAGGTTATATTCCTAGCGGGGTTGAGACTGTAATTAGGTATTAAGTCTTGGTTTGCTGATGTGGGGTTTAGCACAAGTGAGTCCATTTTGGGCCTGCTGTCTCCTTTTTAAGAGTAATAAGGGGCAAGAATATCTACTGAATGTAATGCAATAAAAGGAAGATAACAAGAGCAATGATACAAAATCCCTCCTTACAAGAGTTTAAAATTTCATATAATCATGACTTGCTAGATAATGTAACATGGAAGTGATTAACTAATACATATAATTAGGTAGGAGGCTAATGAAGACTAAAGGAAAGTGATGTGGTGGGGGTGATATTATAGGTTTTGAGTTTATGCTAAAAGCAAATCTCATTTTAGTACATGTGAAGAAGTGGGCTATGTAAATAACTACGAGTTTGGGATTAGGCTCAGAAATTTAGAAGTATGAGAGTTCTAAGTTATGATGCTTCAAGGTGTGGCCAAGCTTGTCTAGGGCAGAGGAGAGATGCACTCAGTTGGAACTGAGAAGTTGGTAGAAGTATGGGAACAGGTCATATCAATGACACATACACTGAAAGGATGAAGGTCGTGTTAGCTGACGGACATGAGCCAGGTTCACAGATCACTTAGCAGGGATTTTCAATCCTGAGTACAAGTTAGAATAACCTGGGAGCTTAAAAAATTTCATCCACATGTCCATACTAACATAAATAAAATTAAATGACTAGTTAAACAAATGGGAGAAGAAGGGATAGTATTCTCTTACAAAAGAATTCAATTAATAAGTGTGGGAGGAAAGAGGGAGATAGAAAATAACCATCTGAACACCACAGTAAGAATTGTTGCAGGCAAGATCCGTGGATACCTGCTGAAGTTAGTTGACTTGTTTGTGGAGAAAGAGAATATTTGCATAGACTCAGGGTGTTTTCTTCAAGAAATGTATTAATTACGAAAGTGAAACTAGTAGTATTACAGTGGGGACACCCAGCAGATACCACCTCAATCAAGTGACCAAGATTGACACCACCAGAAATAAGACATATCAACATAATGTACCTGCTAATATCATGTACTGAGAAGGGCAGACCACTTCTGTGGAATTCTGGCAAAAAGGAAAAACCTTAATCTAATAATCATAAAACAAAATGCTCCCAAATTGAGGTATATTCTACAAGTCAACTGGTCAGTACTCTTGAAAAATGTTAAGGTCATGAAAGACAAGGAAAGAATGGGAACTGTCACAGATCCGAGGAGGCTGAGGAGGCATGACAGCTAAATGCAATGTGGGATCCTGGATTGAATCCTGGAACAAATAAAGGACATTCCTGCAAAACTGGTAAATCTGATTCACATCTGTAGTTTGATTAAAGGTTTGGTACCGATATTCATTTCTTAGTTTTGAAAATTATACTACAGTTCTGTAAGAGGCTAACATTAGGTGAGGCTGTTCTACTTTTGCAATTTTATGTTTAAGTCTAAATTTATTTCAAGATAAAAAGCTAAAAAAGTGTTTTAAAAAATATGGATGCTTGAGTCCCATCACAGACCAATTAAATTAGGATTTCTGGGGTTAAGACTTGGAATTTTTTAAGATCTTCAATATGCCTCAGGATTGAGAACCATTGATTTAGGTTACCAAAACAGTAGTCCTTGGAAGGTTTAAAAAACCCTGGTATTCAGCTTTCTTTTATATTTTATTTTTTTAAAATTTATTTATTTATTTTTGGCTGCGTTGCGTCTTCATTGCTGCACGTGGACTTTCTCTAGTTGTGGTGAGTGGGGGCTACTCTTCATTGCACTGCACAGGCTTCTCATTGCGGTGGCTTTTCCTGTTGTGGAGCACGGGCTCTAGGCGCGCAGGCTTCAGTAGTTGTGGCACACGGGCTTCAGTAGTTGTGGCGCACGGGTTTAGTTGCTCCGTGGCATGTGGGATCTTCCTGGACCAGGGCGTGAACCCGTGTCCCCTGTGTTGGCAGGTGGATTCTTAACCACTGCACCACCAGGGAAGTCCCCAGCTTTCTTTTAAATGAGCAGTATGTACTTACACATTTTTTAAGGCTTCAGAAGCAATGCTTTTACTAGAAAAAGAAAGAATAAAATCATCAAACATTTGTTAAGCATCTTCTATGTTCTAGCCTTGGCAGATGAAACCATGACTAAAGCTCCATTCCTGCCACTGAGACAGTTCATAGTTCAGCAGGAGAGAGAGACAAGGAAACAAAGATGTTTGCAACCTGTTATATGTGAACCACATACAGGGTGAGTGGGACAGGAAACATGGGGTATGCTATTCCTTCTGGGTGAAAAGTGAGTTTTAGAAATGCCCAAACCCTTAGATTCGAGGTTCCACTGGAAAGATCATGAATTCATCTTAGAGTTACTCAAGTGCTTCTGGTCTGACTGGGAAAAGGATAATGCAAAGCAAGATAACTTCAGAGCGGTGGAAAAACAATAATGACTTGCGCATTGCCAAAGGGGTAGAGAAGCTTTTAATTGACCTTTGCATTGTCAGGAGCCTAGCAATTCATTATTTTATAGTTAGTAGAATGGAGCTCTATTTGGAAAATGTGTTTGAATTGATGGTGTCAAAATACTAACCAAGCCATGTCTTAGAACCAAATTCATTAGTTGAATTATTCAGAGACGTCTCAGTCCCAGTGAAACAGTGTCAAACTCATTAGAAAATGTTTAAATTTCATCTATGCCATCCAGGTAAAAATAGACAAAATATCTGTGGACACCCCCAAACCCCCAAACAAAACCAAAACCAGAAATGTTTGCTTTAAACTAAATCATTAAATCTTGTATTTTCAAATGCTTTACATTTCAGCCAGGATTTTTGAAGGGTAATGTAAGTTCAGAAGTTTTCTTTTGCGTGGTGGGCAGTGCGTAAGCAAAGAGGTGGAGGGATTATTTCATGGTAATAGATGAACTGAAACGTGGCCGTTTTAGACAGGTCCTCAAATTCTTTGACATTCCTCCCATGGGGAGGTGGGATGTATGTCCTCTCCTGTGGAATCTGGGTTATCCGTAGTAACTAGCTTCTAAGCAACAGATTGCAGTGGAAGCAACACTGGGGAACTTCTGAAGCTTGCTCAGAAAAAGCCATGCAACTTCTGCCAGTTTTTCTTGGGAAGCTCACTCTGGGGGAAGTAGCTGCTGTGTAGTACTGCCGCGTGGGAGGGGCCATGTGCTGGCACTCTGGTTGTCCCCAGCTCAATGCTCAGCAGCAGCCAGTTGCCACTGCCGGCCTCGTGAGGGGGACATCTTGGATGGCCAGCCCAGTAGAGCCTTCGGTTGATCCCAGCCCACATCTCACTGCCACCTCCTGAGACACCCCAATTGAGAACCGCCCGGACAAGCCCTTCCTACATCTTTGATCCACAAAATACTGCCCCAAATAAAACAGTTGTTTTAAGGCACTAAGATTTGTAATCATTTGTGATGTAGTGAGTGTAACTAGAAGAGTATCAGAAAATTTATATGAAATCACCTACTGATTTATTTATTCATTTATGTATTTCTGGAACAATTTGTAGATTGGAAGGTTTTTACCAGTTAGGATAACACACAGTCCATAAAAATTGATTTACTCTACTGTCCAATTTTTGTCTAATTTTAATCATGCATTCTAGATTTTACATGCATTTATCTAAAAGCAGTCACTGATTAATTGTATTGTTAGTGCGGAGGATTCATGGTTTATGCTCAGAAGGACAGCTGCTGCCAGGGAGGAAACAGGTTTCAATGGGCTGGAGACATAGGCCCCAGTTTTTCCGGCTCCAGCCACCTGTTTCCACCCAGTTAAAACAGCCTGTATGCAGAGATTTTGGAAGTAGTCATCAGGAAAGAAAATAAACTATACTCATTTTGAAAACTCAATTTTATGGAGAGAAAAAAATTTGGAGGCCCAATTTAGGGTATAGTCATGAAAGCAATTTTCAAATGATTTAGGATTTCTCAGTGGAGAATTTTTTATCCAAATGGTGAAACATTTGGCACTGCTGACTGCAGCAAGAATATGAAGCTGCTTTGAGAAAGGAGCTTGGTGAGGGCTGATTTCATGAAGCTACGTTGTTGAAAGTGATGTAGTCTAAGTCACTATGCATATATGGCTTATAAACCTTCTGTTCTGGGGAGTAAGTCCTCCAAGCAAGTCACAGGGTATAGGGCTGCATACAAAATCGAATGAATTCACTGTTGTATGAAAATGTCTCTGTAACTGAGTTATTATAACTACTATACCCTATGAATTTAGAAACGGTACTAATTTTCTGAAACTTACAAACTCCTGCCTTTGTTATTTGTCCTTTTTTTCTTTACTCTAATTAAACTAATTAGAAAAAGTAAACTAAAAATGGGGGTATCTGGGAAAGGAGAAGGAAGAGGGAAACTCAACCATTTACCTGAGAAAGAGAAAAAATAAGTTGTGAGATATATTATCGATTTAATTTTTAGTTAACACATAAGAGTTCTGAGGAGAATGTGGGTGCTTTATATTACTAGGTTTTCCAGTCTTTTTTTTTTTTTGGTAACGTTTCAAGTGTTTTGTCTTTTGAATCAGAATTCTTAAAGTTATGTAAATGATTTATTGAATGGGCGAATGGGTGGGACCTGAGAGGGTATAAATCAGGAAAACTTTTTTTCTCCTACTATCTTTCAGAGTTCCCTTCCCAGGAACCAGAGATCCCGTTGTTTTTATAGTTGCTTTTAGGTATTAGAACAGTCTTATTATTTTTTTTTCTTTTTTTCCCAGCTATGAAAAAATTTAATTAAAAAAAAATTAAGCTGGCACTAAATTCGGAGCAGTATCACTTCTCCCTAACTAAGGCCTAACCCAGGCGTGGCCTCTGCTTTCCCAGGCATCAGAGGAAAAGGAGCAAAGGCCCCCCTGCCTGATTGCTGTGCCCTAGTCCAGCTGCCAGCCCTCTTTATGGTGGACGCCCAATGCTTGCTTTCCTGCTAGGTGCACTGGTGGGTTCTTTGGGGAGGCCCCTCGGGGGATGTCCACACCACATCCCTCACAGGTGAGGCTGCCTCTGGGTCAGTTCTCTGAACCTTCCTCCTCTCCTGCTTCAGAGGTACACCCCTGTGGTTCCCTCCACCCTGTGGGCTGCCCTCTCCACTGGGATCCTTTCAAGATGGCTACAGCCTGGGTCCCTCCTGCAACTTTCTCTTGGCCTAAAGGAAAACTCTGGAAGTGTAGGTTACCCCCCACTGTTGCTGCCCTCTTTCCTCACCCTCTGTTCTAGTCTCCTCCAGCCAGCCTCCCATCCTCAGACTTCTCTAAGGAGAGGCAGCTATCAGTCTCTCTCTTCATGTGTAGCCCAAAAGTCCTGGAGACACTTGTCAACATGTCAGGTTTTCCCCAGTCTTCTCTGAAGGACAAGCCCCCGAGATTCTGCAGCTCTGTACCTATCCAGCTGGAGGCTGAGGTACCAGGCACTTAGAGAAGATAATTCCAATCTCTAAGAGAGTTTCTCTCAGGGCTCTTTTCTGTTAGCTTGAGGGTGTGTGTGTGTCTGTGTGTGTGTGTGTGTGTGTGTCTGTGTGTGTGTGTGTGTGTGTGTGTGTGTGTGTGTGTGTAGGAAAGGAAGCATCCCAACAGGAGGTGAGAGAAAACATTAAGCTCTCTTCATTCCTACCAATGCCTTTCAAGAAAAATCTCCTCTATTGCATCTTCAGCTCCTCCAGGCTGATGGACTCTGTAGTTGAAGAAAGCAGTTTGACCACTTCTTAGTTAAGTTCTGTGGGGATGTGTCTAGTACCTCTTTTTTTAAATGGGGAAGGGGATAATACTCAACTTTGGTCCTTAGATTTGAAACTTTTGGATGTGAAGCCAAACTTCTGAAACAATAGGAAAATCTTCATTCCGTATCTTGTTAACGTTTGAACTTGGACATACTCTAAGAGTCATAGTGAACAACACAGTTGGAGGGCAATTCTCAGATTTCAGCTTTGGAATTATTTCTACATAATTGAAGCCCAGAGTAATCTATCCTCTACTTCCTTTTCTATGACCCTTTCACTGTGTGAATTCTGTGAGACTCTTCAGTTTATTGCCATAAGAATATGGCCCCTCCCTGCCTTGCCTTACCTTTTCTCTTTTTTTCCTAAATTCCTTCCATACTCCCTCCCTTCTTCCTTCTTCCTCTTCTCCCTTCTACCCTATTTGTGTCCCATCTCTTTCTTCTCCAGTCTCTCTTTTCCTGATATTTTCTTCCAACAGCAACTGAAGTATTTTACAGTGAGATATAAATTATAAGTAGTTCAGGAAAGAAAAAGCAAGCTAGAGTGACATATAATACAGAGCTAAGAACAAACCAAACATAAAAACACATTCCCTAAAAGCCTACATAGTACGTACAAAAGGACCGTGAATCTGATACTAATTGGCATCCTAGCAGCCAAGAAGAAAGAGAACACTGCTTGATCACTTATATAACTTAGAGAGTCCATGACATAAGAAGAGACTAATTGGACAGAAAAACCTTAACTATTGCTTGTAATAAGGACAGAGAGGAATTTCTCCTGAGGGTGTAAAGTTATGAACAAAAAACCCAACAAACGACCTCATAGTAGACACAAGAATGAGTTTTGTGGGGCTACTTCACGGAGCACCCCTGGGTATGAGCGGATGGCATCTTGCCAAAGCTCTGTTTGGTGACACCAATTTGATGAGCCCTGGTCACTGCTCTGCCTCTTTTTGTCTGCTCCGTAGAGAAGCGTGTGACTTATAAAGCTCAGGAGAGGAAGTGAAGGTAAACAGTGTAAGCAGCCTAGTTTGACCTAGTTCCACCTACACGGAATGTAAGCTTACTGAGGGTCGTACTCCTCCCAGAGAGGAAGCAAATACTGCCCAGAAAATTAATTGAGTTCCAGAGAAGATAAATTGCGTTAGTATGTTTTCATATGCAGTCTTTTTAATTAGCACCAGCACACTAGGGCAGTCAACAATTCCCCGAGTCTAGCTGGCCTTCCTGGGGTGTGGAAAGGCCAGTTTCCAGCCTAGAGCATACTGTTTGCTAACATCTAATTCTGGACCTGAAAATGGTAGGAATATAAAACTACTGTTGCCCTACATTTGAGTCTAAAGAATATACTTTAAATTCGATAACATCAAGAAGACTTTCCAAGAAATAAAGTATGTTTTCTATGGCCGCTTTTAGACAAGAGCCAGTTTCTACAATATTTTAGGTGTTTTGTTTGTTTTGTAAGTCTCCATCGGATGTCCCAGAGCCCCGAATTCCTAAGGGCAGTATCTTAATCTGACAATTCATTGGTGGTCCCTCTTTTCTTGGTGTTCTTGACCTGTTTCCTAGTCTTTGTTGGCAAAGAGATTCTGACTCTTGGGCAGGGCTTTTCAAAACATCTATGGCAAGGACCAGGGTATTCCACCCTCCCTTCCCATCTGTCATGGACTCCACCTTTTATAAAATCCGATACAAATGACTAGAAAAATGATCATGTATTTGAATATTGTGGCAATGTCAGATTGCTAAAAACATTTCTGTATGCTCAGTCACAGTTTCTGTGTCTCTCTCTTTGAGGGTTGGTAACAGTTTGTAGATGGTCTTACAGTATCTGGGCTCTTCGTTGAGGAAGAAGCTCCGAGGTACCTGAGTACCTTCTGTACTTGGAGGTACAGCTCCGAGGTACCTGATGTCATTCAAAGTCAAATTCTAGTTGGTATGTGATCAAGCTGAGATGCTGTTTGGCTTAATATCTTCTGACAGTTTTAACACACTTTCCTGTCCCTTTGAAAGGTATTTTGCTGACCTAGCAGATGAGAAGATGCAGGGCACCCACCTGGGCTAGTGCTGGCAATAGAATGGGCAGGGCTCAGTGCAAAATGAAAATACGGGGCTCCTTATTCAGAAGTTATTAAGAATTTCACGACAGCGATGGCAGAGAATTAAATCAAGCTTCAGGGCGCTTCTGAGGGTAGGGCTCTGTGCAGTTGCAAAGGTCGCACACCTATGATACTGTCCCTGGCTGGGATCCTCAGATTGCTCCTATTAAACTTAATACCCGAGAGCAAGATGCCACGTGCCTGCACTGCCAGATGCTCTAGGAGGCATCCCTGTGAAACTCATTCTGGAGTCTTCTCAGGCCCACGTGGTATCAGTGTTCAAAGATGTTACTACTGCTGCTGCTGACAGAGTTGTCCCTTGACATGTGTGCATATGACCTAAGAAAAACCGTGAACAGCAGTCCTTTTCACACTGCACTCAGGTGAAGCCAGGTGTGTGTTAGGGACTATTGTTAATGTAATTCCAGCTTCTTTTTAACCCTTTAGAGGGCATTTACTTAAAACTGGCTTTCGGTTTTCTCTGGTTTCTGAATGTCAGGGCAACAAGGGTAAATAAAAGTAATCACCTTGGTGGCAAGTGTCAGGATTATTCTTCGGGAGCAAACTTTTTATTTTTTTTCCTTTCTTTATAAAAAAGTTAAGTGGCCCAATAGAGTGTGAGAAAGAGGCCCTAGGTTCTTTCGGAAGGTTCAGTCTGGAAGGTGAGAACAGAAAAAAAGGAAGGCCTTTTA
This sequence comes from Balaenoptera acutorostrata, assembly GCF_949987535.1. Classification (NCBI taxonomy): domain Eukaryota; kingdom Metazoa; phylum Chordata; class Mammalia; order Artiodactyla; family Balaenopteridae; genus Balaenoptera; species Balaenoptera acutorostrata. Next base: position 47,618,377 of record NC_080077.1, read on the forward strand.
GGTACACTGGTGTTTACCATTCAGTTTTAAGTTGTTTCAATAGCTGTAAGGCAGACTTGTTCCATCCTCTGTCTTAAACCTTTAATAAAGTCTGCTACATAAATGCTTTGTGTGACCTTTTTTTCTTTTCTCTCTCTCTCTCTTTTTTTTTTTTTTTCGGTAAATCAGATAAAGAGGTTATCTCATTCAGGGTCTATGAGGTGCAAAACAGAAACAGCACCTGCAGGACAGGACAATATTAGGTCAGCAAAACTTAATGGACAAGAACTTGGGCTCTGGAGCCGAACTGCCTGGGCTTGGATCTTAGCAACAACACGTACCAGCTCTGTTCATCTCGGGAAGTTATTATCTTCTATGTGCTTCAGTTTCCTCTGATAATAGTAATAGTTCCCCTGAGGTTGTTGTGACTATTAAACAAGGTATTATCTGTACAGCTCAGAGAACAGTGTCCAGTTTGGTAAGTGTGTTAGCTATTACTATTAATCCATAAGCTACGTTAATTTGATGAGTACCGTGAAACTATAAGTCCACTGGAAAGGCACAGAAATCTCAGGAGGGCATTGGGTCATGGGGGTTTAAAGCAGTCTGATCTGGATCTGAAGAGTCCAGGTAACAGCAGTGGCCATGTTGATGAGGCCATGCGCCCATCTGATGGTCCCGTCTTTGATCCCTACCATTCATTCTGCTGTCCGTGGTCTTCCCCCCTTTATTTCATCATCACTCCTTTTAGCTGTAGAAAATACCCTGTTTGGGTCTTCACAGCTAGGCTACATGACTTAATTTTATTTCCCTACGTAGTTTATTTCTTTAATGTGTCTTTACAACATTTCCCTTAGCTGTTCGGCACCCACCTCCCCCTTCCCCAATAACTTGAGTACCTGTTTAAGAGCTCTGACATTATTCACCTGCTCTCAACACCTTGTCCAGGAAGGCTGGTTCATCATCACTCTCACACTGCACCCCTGCCAAGGAGAGGACATCATCCGCGGCCTATGGTGCTAGACAGTAAGAAACCTGTGTGGAGCTGCCTCAGGGTCCACAGGTTACTAACAATGAAAGGCATATAAACACTTCCCCTCAATAAAGAATTTAAGAGCAGTTGACAGAATCAAAGTTCACTTGTCCCAACATAGTTTTTTAATTACGCTCATGAACCATTTCATGAACTATGCTACCATATCATGGTAGCAATGATAATGATAAGAAGCTAATATTTATTGGGCACATATACGCCAGGCTTTGTTCTAAGTATTTTATACGTACTCACTCATTAATTATCATAGGAATTTTGTGAAGTAGGTATTGTTTTTCCATTTTTACAGACGATTGAACTCTTGATCCTTGGTCCCAAGTTTGTGAAAGAAAAGTGCTGGATCTCTGTGGTCCCTTTCAACTCAGAGTAAGAATGATCTGGCTAGGGAACACAGTCATGTTGAAGTCTAAACCAATGGTCCTCGAACTTTGGTGTGCATCAGAATTACCTGGAGGGCTTGTTGAAAAACAGATTGTCAGGCTCCAGCACCAGAGTTTTTGATTCAGTGGGTCTGAGTAGTGCCTGAGAATTTATGTTTCTTTCAAGTTCCTAGGTGATGCTGATGCTGTGTTGGGCTGAACCCAATAACGTGAGGTTGTGACGTCATTATTCAGGACGGGGGGAGAGCTAAGGCAGAATTCTATGGCTATGGGATCACCTCTCATATAAATAAGTAAGCTGCAAGGCCAGTTATATATGTACATATATACATATTTAAATATGTTTCTATTTATCCCACTGGAATGAGAAAAACATCTTTTACTTCTTTTAAAAGCTAGAGAGTACATTTATTTGTGTCATGCCAATCTACTTAAAAAAGAAAAACAAACAACCATTTTTTAGAGCAATTTTAGGTTCACAGCAAAACTGAGTGGAAAGTACAGAATTCCCATAAAACTGCTGCCCCCAACATGTGCACCTTCCCCTACCATCAACGTCCCTCACCAGAGTGGGATATTTGTTACTATTGATGAACCTACATTGACGCATCATTATCACCCACAGTCCATAGATTACATTCGGGTTCACTCTTGGTGTTGTACATTCTATAGGTTTTGATGAATGTATAATGATATGTATCCAAAATCCCACTTTAAAAAATTATTTTTAGCTATTACTAAGCACACAGATTTTCACACTTTGCTTTGCTTTTACGGAATATTCCTCGTAGTTTTCCTCAGAGGTAAAATAATATTCATTTTGCTGAAAGGATCCATCTGTTCCTTGACTCCTACTTCCCCACCTCCGCCCTCCCAACCACACACACTCACATACTTCTATTTTTTAGAAAGTTAAGGAAGGAGCAATAAAAATATCTTATTGGCTAATTTAATTTTTTTTCAAAGTTAGGAATTTCCCAGTAAAAGAAGCCCTGCTTCAGATTTCAATGGCAAATCAGCCATGAGATTAAGTGGATTAATGTAAAAAGCTTTCTCAAAAAGAAAAAGAAAATCCACTCATTTTCTTCTGAGTGAATGTGTCTGTGATTTCAGTGACCCCAGCAGTGCAGTATGAAACAGCCAGCACACAAATGGATGGTAACAGCTGTACTGTAACACCAGGGAAGACAGTAATTGTACGTGCAGTGCACAGTTCTGAAAAGCTTGTCCATATGTGATTCCCTTTATTGTTGGTGGTAGGGATGTCCTTTCAACAACGCTTCACTTCAATATATTAACAATATTTAAAAGGCACTGTGTTATGGTAGAAAGAACTGTATAGGTTTTTGATTCCACTGTGTTTGGGTTTGAATCTTGGCTCTAAAACTTGGGCAGGTTCTTCATTCTCTCAGAAACCATTGAAATGGTGGAGATGGAGGACAAAATCTATCTTCTCAGGTTACTGGGAAGCTTAGCAAAGGGCTATTAAAAATGCCAGTAAGTGAGTACTCATCATTTTTGCCAAAAGCACTACATTAAAACAACCATTCAAAATTCCACAAAGAAAATTATTCATAAGTCAATTCAGGCATTCATTCATTCATTCATTTTTTTAAAAATCAGTCATCAATTTTATACACATCAGTGTATACATGTCAATCCCAACATTCATTCATTTTTATTGAGCACTTGTGTAAGTGCTCCATGTGAGGCACCGAAGAGTATCAATGGCTCTTTTTTATTATTGCTTCCTTCTCCATAATGATCTCACTAGGCAAGATACCAACATGAACTATTTTAGATGGTTATAAAAATATAGGTATAGTATAATATTTTATTTACATTTTTTTAAAAGTTAGAGAGAGAGAAATAAGAACCATCTCTAAATGTTAAAGTGATTTTATAGGGAAGTGAAATTATGTATGTCCTATGTTTTCTTCTTTATGTTTATTTACATTTTCTAAACACTTTTACAAGTTTAAATGATCTGCAGATAATAAAAAGGACAACAATTTTTATTAAAAATTTTCAAGACTGTTTGGCTAATTCTGAGAATCATCATTACAATAATCATTAATTGGTTCCCACTGTGCGTTATAAATTGGAGGGCAGAGGGAGGAATAAGAAACAAAACCTGTGCTTAAGTGTCTTTTAACAAAGTTATAAAGGGTGGTGCTTCTTTTATATTTTTAATTGGGTCATATTTTTAATAGGGTTATGTCATGAATCCGTTGTATTATTATAATTTTTGTTGCTTGCCACATCTAATTTGATCAATGATAACCTGCTATCTTTTCAATTTTCAAAAAGACAAAGGATAAAGCTTAAAGTTTAGAAATAAGGGACTATCAAAATAATGAGAAATAATAACACATAGCTTGCCTAGAAAAAGAAGAAATTCTCTTTAAAAAAAAGATTTTAGAAACCTTCCTCAGGCTCCAAAGTTACATATATGTTTGCTCTCTTTGGGCACAGAATTTTAAAACCTTAGTTTCATTTCAGTTCTTTCTGATTCTGGTCTAACTATACTTCACACTGGCTTTAATTACCCAGGTTAATGTAAACACTGATAGGCTTGTCCTTTCTAAGAATATTTACCGTGTCACTGATAAAGTCATTTACCATGTCTGAGTGATTGTGGGAAGATATCCAAAGTAGACCAAAGATGAAATTGTGTTAGAGATCTCCACTATTACCAAATCTGTGACAAATGGAAGGTTGTCCTTTGTAGAAAGTATCTTTGCTGTTTCTGACAAGATGTCCGATGTCAGTTGCTCTGAGATCACAAACATAGAAACAACCTGAATTTAGCAAAAACATTTTCTTAGGTGTAAACTAATTCAGCAGCCAGATTCACAGAATATTTCAGAATGTCGAGGTGCATCCAGGGATTGGGAAGCCTTGGCAGAGCTGCGGATTCTGAAGAAAAATGTCATAGTTGTGGCATTTAGCCACAGTGGGGATATTCCTACCTATTCATGATATTGGACACCTGAATTGCCTGCTTTGTCAGTGCTGCAAAGGCCTCAGAATTTATATTTGTAGTTTGAGAACTGAGAAGGCTTGATAGCAACTCATACTTTCTTCCCAGCGTGAAACCAAATTATACTTCAAGGGCTTATACTAGCAAAAATAATTATTTCTTTTTCATCATTGAGTCAGATCATTATCATAGCTGTCAGGCCTGAAGTGAAAAAAAAATTACATAAGGTATTATTACATTTTTTAAGAGGAAAACAAAATGTAATGAATACTACTTACTCACCAATTCCCTGTCTTTGAAGAAAAATTTTATATGAAAGGTATGATTCTTATCAAATTAAAGTGGTTTTACTATGGATTTGATTAGTCAATTTTAAAAAAAGAGGAAAATATATTCCATGTAATGCATATATGCTTATGATTGGTAAAATGCAGTTTCATGTAAAATGGTCAGCAGGTGGTTAGTTAAGTCGTTCATGGTGGACAGATGGGGATGGTATGGTGGACCTCCATGCCCTGGGCTCAGGGATACGGTTGACAAGGGAGCAGTGATGGTTCTAACACTGGGTGCTGGACAAGCTCAAGGCCTACCTACCTCAATGCAATTTATTCCACACTTTCGAGGCTTTCTGAGCCAGGCTCCCACTTTATTGGGTGTATAGCACCACGGAGGCAAACCTCTACCCTCAAGGGGTCCACAGCACAGTGGAGATAGTCAGATATCAGCCCCCAATAGAGGCTACTGTGGGAGCCTTGAGTGGGGGGTGTTAATGTCCCTCAGCTGGTGGCCAGAGGTTTTGTTTTTGGTGTTTTGTTTTTTTGTTTTTAATAGAGAGGATACTGAGGCTTAGAGAAGTCATATAAACAGGAAGTGACAACGTTGGGATTTGGAGCCCATGTCCTTTGCCCATACTATGTCAACTCCCTTGGGGGTGGGAAGGTCTTGCTGAGGCATTAGATGGAAGCAGTGGGACAGAGATTGATTGAAAAGATTTATAAGAGATAAGATGGGGTGACCGATTGAATGCTGAGTGTGACTTAAGGAACCAGTTGGGATGACTCTTGGGTGGAACTCTGGCTTGGGCAAGTAGGAAGATAGTGACACCAGTTACCAAGAAGGGGAAACAGTGGGTAAGAAATGGAGCAGGAAAGGTAGTGTTGTCACTTTTAGATCTGTTGTGTTCCTACGGCTTATGAGTCTAGCTGATACTTAAAGCCTACAGGAGAGGAGTGTGAACAGGCAGATGGGTTTTGGAAGTCTTTGGCACACAGTTGGTGGTTAAAACTGTGGTGGTGGTGTGTGAAGATGGCATTTCCCAGGGAGAATGTGTAGGGAAAAAAGTGGTTTGGAGCGAGGAACCTGAGAAACACAGGAATGGGAAGAGGAATGGCAGACAAAATTGAGTTAGAGGAGAAATGATCTATAGAAGAGATAGAGAACTAAAAGCACAGTGGTATAGAACTGAGGGACATTGGCTTCAAGAATGGTGACGATTGGTAATAAAGGCTCACAGTTGCCTGTTGTGTGCCGAGCACTGTTCTAGACTCTCCAAGATTAGCTTCTTTTACCCTCACAACAACTCCATGAGGTAGGTACCATTATTGTCCCCAGTTGAGAGCTGTAACTTGGCCAGGGTCATGTAGTTAGAAGACAGTAAAGCTGGGATTTGAACCCAGGCAGTCTGGTTCCAGAGCCCGTGTATTACGTTGCATTACACTGAGAGTTTGGCCTATTAAGTTTCCGGAGAAGCTATAAAATATCATGGTCTCTTTATTTTACTTTTAGCTTTTTATACTTACTTTTCCCTTTCCAGGTTAACCTTGAAATTCTTTTAAACCCAACGTCTCCTATGTAAACTGCTGAGGGGATAATTTGTTAGAGTACGCATTGCCTTGGGCAATGCTCTGATCTCCTGATTCTCCTGGGATAAACTCAAACGAGAGTTCTTAACATGGTATCTGGTCCCTAATAAATGCTTGTTGAATGAAAACATGAAAGGGCCTCACCTGGACACCTACCTGTGGTCTTTTCAACACATTCCTTTAGCATCCAGACCACCGTACCATACCTTACTGTGGTAGCCAGTCTCTAAGATGGCTTTAATGATCCTTGTCTCTTGGTATGCATGCCCTTCTATAATCTCCTACCCTCGAGTATGAGCTGGACTTAAGTGTTTTGCTTCTAATAAATAGACCAAGGCAGATGTGAGGTTGTATGATTCAGAGATTAGGCTGTAAAAGGCAGCATAACATCACTCTCTCTGAGGGAAGCCATGTCATGAACTTGTCCCATGGAGAGGTATATACAGCAGAGAACTGAAGCCTCCTGCCGGCAGCCACGTGAGTGAACTTGGACGCGGATCCTCCAGCCACAGTCAAGTCTTTAGAGGTTGCAGCGCCAAATGACACCTGATTTTGTGTGTGTGTATGTGGACGGCGCAGTGGGGCAACTGTCTGGGTTTTCCAGGGACTTTCCTAGTTTTAGCGCTGAAATTCTTTATCCAGGGAAACTCCTCCGTCACAGGCAAACTGGGATGGTTGGTCACCCTAGCTTGATTGCAACCTTCCGAGACCCCCTGAACCACAACCTGTTAGCTAAGCCACTCTCAAATCCCTGACTTTCCAGTATCCCTGAGATACTAAATGTTTTCTGTGGTAATTTGTAACCAGCAATGGATAAGTAATTCACATACCACATCACACGCACCAAGAAGTCACATTCTTTCCTGACCAAAAGGATATTGGAAAATGCAAAGGGTTAGGCTGTCATTTTCTACACCTCTGTTTAGGAGATTTCTCCAAATCCTACTTTTCGTTATGACAGAGAACATTTTGTTTTTCCTGGCACCTTAATTTTTGTTTCAACTGCTGTGGAGAAACATTAACAGAATGCCTTCTCACTGGAATAGTAGGAATGCTCTACGTGAACATCGATGGAATTATTACCTGTGAACAACCCAAAGCAGCAAAGAAAGGCTGAGGCCAAATAAAATATCAAGTGCTGATGAGTTTTCTTCTTTTACTGCTGCTTCACTGTGGCCGCAGGAGAGCAGCTTGGAATAATGGTTTCGTGTTTGAGTTAGTTTTAGGCATCAATAAGATGTTTTATTTACAACATTTACAAGTGTGTTTATAGTTGAGAAATGGAAAAAAATATATACTCAGTTTTTGCTTAACAAGTAGATGAATTCAGGATTCCACAACGTAGTATGAAATTTGACTTCACAGTACATGCAGTTTTTTACTGCTAGGTCTAAAACACTGTGGGTTATACATTGTTTTATGTGGAGTTTGGGCTTCTGGGATATAAAATGATTTGGTGATCCTAAACTTTACAGATATGTCTAAATATTCTGAAGCTATAACTTTTGTATTAGTGGTACCTATGCATTGTGTTACTGTAAAATATTAATCAATATCATATAACTGACTTTTCAAGCTCAGACCAAACACATTTTATTTCATCAAAAATACTATGTGCATGTACTTTTCTATTACTTCATTTCACCAGAGGGACAAAAGTAAACTCTCTTGCATGAACTTTGTTCCATATGAAATGTTGAGTCTTTAGAAATTGTTATCTGAGAAACTGTTAGGGTGCTCTTGATGGCTGAGCTTTTGGAGAAAGGGCCTGGGAAAAAAAGAGCAAGCTCGAGTCTTTCTGGTAGCTGAAGGAACACAGGAGCTTGGAGAGTTAGGGGATTGGGTTTCATGAAAGTACTTTGCACTTGATCTTAGACAACGGCTGAAAAGGATCACGAGGGTACTTTGAATGGAAGATACCGACTGGATGAGAGTAGAATATAAATCTCCAAATGCTAATATCGCAAATTAGAAAATAAACCAGGAAAAGTAGAACAATCTAATGAGTTTTATCTTATCAGAATCAAATATTTAAGGTGATTAAATACTTTTAAAACTTAAATGAAAATCAGTGATATTTAACATAAGATTTAACAAAACAAACATTATGCAGGTAAAGAACTAAATGCTTTCTTGTCTATAAAGCTGGAAAACTTCCTGATAAAAAATATTCTTCCTCCTTCCAGTATCCTTGTTTGCCATCATTTCCCAAGCACAGGAAGTTAGATCTGGTCATCTACAGATTCTGCTGCATTTCTTTTGTCACTTTTTAAAGTTAAAACCTCATTTTCTCAATTTTTCCCTTTCTATCATTTTTACACAGTAGGTAGTAATTATCTTACTTTGTTTTTACCTCTTAAAGCCTCTTGTGTTTTTTTTGTTTTTGTTGTTGTTTTTCAGATAGTTCTTCTGATAGTTCTTCTGTTGTCTAAGCTTCTTTGCTCTTGTCTTAAACAGTATACACGTCCTATTCCCTGAAACTTGCAGTTTGCGCACACTTAGTCACTCCCTGTGAAACCTGCCCACTGTGACCTTCATAGCCTCTGACCTGCAGCACCCAGATGCTTCCTGTGAGACAAGCACAGGCGCTGAGTTATGAGTTACAGGAAGCACCGTTCTTTTTTTCTAGTTGAAAATGTTAAAATAGTGTAATAATGCACTATGTTATCTCTTGATTATTGGAAGGGTGGTTCCTATGCTTTTAGATTTTCCTCCTCTTTGGCGACCAACTTCCTAACCATTCACATCCATTGCTACCCCTGTATCAGGGTGTGGATAGAAACTAGACATGCAGGTGATCTTGGTCCTGCATGTTGGTGTCTCCAGTAACAAATTCATGGAAGGACATGAATACTGTAGGCAACCTTTGATTGTGTCCTCTGTCAGAGGAAACATTACCCATTTTCCACAATGGGACCTATTTTAAAATTATTTTGAAATATTAAAATTACATTTTAATTTTTAAAAACATTAAATTATTTATTATTAAATTAAAAATATTTTAATATTTTTAAAATATTAAAATTATTTTGAAACGTAATTTGATGGCCACATTTAGATCTGCATGTGTCTGATATTCTGCAAGTCTTTAACACTTCAAGCAAGATCATGAGGCTGAACTGTTAAACAGAAATGGTGATAAAATCATTTGCCGCAGTCCCCTGCTCAGTCTCCTCTATACTAGAAAGAAATGACATCACATCTTAGGCTGATACAAGGCTTAAAGCACAGTCAGCAGGGAGCCAACCTGCGCTTTCACACTCATTCATTCAATAAATATTCACGAGAGCCAACACTTGTCAGGCCCAGTGTTAAAGACTAAGGATGAGTATGCAAGAGAGCTCTGCAAGACATTTCGAGGTCTTGGAGGAGAGAGATTCAGCTCCACCTGGGGTGTGGAGGGGTATTGCTGTCAGAAAAGCTTTAGAAACTTATATGTAGCTCATTCTCAAAGGATGAGTAGAAGCTAGGCAGGGAGGTGGTGTTGGTGGAGGTAAGGGGAGAAGAAGAGATAGGAATGGAGACAGCCTAAGCAAAGTATGAAGGCAAAAAATTGAATGCTATATGGGAAATGACAGACATTTCAAGGTTTCTGAAGTACGGAGAGTGAGATTGAATGGTGAAAAATTAAAGGTGTGAGGTTGCGTGACAAGAAATGAGGGCGTAGAGTTGGGCAAGGGGCCATGCTCCATGTCAAGGACTTCATTCTGAGGAGCTAGGGCTCTGTTAAAAGACAGACATTTTAGACATAACTCTAGGGGTAGAGAAAATAAAACAAATGTAAACGAGGTGATAGAGGAGGTTGCCACAGTGTTTAAGTGGAGACAAGAGCCTTAGTTATAAAGTAGTAGTTGGGGTAATAAAAGGGATAGATTTTTAAAGTACTTTGAGTACAATCATCAGAATTTTGTGATTTCACTGATTACATACGAAAATTAAGGTAGACGGCAAAGTCAGGAATGACACCTAGGTTTCTCGTTCAAATATTTGTTTGAACAGCAGTATTATACACTAAACAGAGAATATAGGGCAGGAATAAATTTAAGGGAAAATGATGATTTCAGCTCTGGATGTGTTGAGTTTGAAGTTTTGTTGTTTTTTCTGGTGGAGTTATCTAGCCTATAGTTCAGCATATGAATCTCAATCTCCACTGGGAGATCTGAACCAAGGATTTGAACTTGGAAGCCATTAGTAGGCATGTGGTTGTTAAAACACAGGTGTAGATGAAACCACAGAGGGAGAGAACATAGATGGAGAACAGTGCCATAAAGCTCTAGGCCTGAGCAATACTGGATGTTTGTGCAGAGAAAACAGGCAAAAAAGAAGACTCATAGAAACATAAGGAAAATCAGGGAAATGTGGTGGCACAGAGACCAAGGGAGTAGAGTTTTAAGAAGCCTGAGACGATAAGAGAATTAAAACCAAGTTGCCTTCCACAGGTAAAGACTGAAAAATAGCCCCTGGAGATGGGAACTTAGAAGTTGCTTGTGACCTTCAGGGGAGCAATGAGAACAATTTCAGTCAAGTCATGGAGCAGATGTTGGATTTCACTGAGAAATGGGAGTGCAGGTTTTGCTTTTGAGAAATTTGGAGCAGGGGTAAAAAATTTGAATGGTATACCAGGAGACAGAATGGAACAAAAGGAGATTTTCAAAAAAATGGTTATGGAAGAGTCTTGTACATGTTTAAAGAATATTGAAAGAGGAAGAAGCCAGAAACTCACCCAAGCCTCTGTGCCTCTGCTGTGCTGCCTGACCCTACGGTGCTTCACTGAGAGCAGAAATTCAGAAACCAGGACCTTGATAGAGCAGAATCTAGTTGATCCAGTTTTGCCAACCAGAGATACTCACTGATGAAATATGTTGTCTTCCTGGTTAGCACATTGCTTAGGGGTGAGTTGGGCAATTAAATGAATTAGTTGAAGAGGTATGATCTAACTCCTTCATGTCTATAGAATGCTGCTGGCGTTTTAGGAAACAAAAATTACATGGAGATTTAGGAAGGAGAATGGGAAAATGTATTAATGAAAAAAATAACGGCAATGTTTATCATGAAAGAATGAATTTTAAAAATTGAATGTGTTGTCTAAAATGAAAGTTTTTGCATTAAGTAACCTAACTTTGGCCCTTATTAACATAGATAATTGAGGGTTACTTGCTTCTACTCTTCTTTCCCCCTATTTTCAAAATAAAATTTCAACCTTATGACTCCCTCTAGGAGTCTACTTTCTTTCCTTTCTTTTATATAAAAGGGGGTTTATCCTTAAAAAAAAAAAATATATATATATATATATAGTGATTCTAGATACATCTAGGTGTCAAGCCTAGGCAACTAGAATGCTGCAAAGGACGTTGGGTAATGGGTGACCCATGTTTGGATAGAGCCTTAAAAGGACTTGGGGGAAGAATGAGGCCATTTTCTTCCTTGTGAACAAGGCTAGTCATAATGCATCATTTTTTATTATGCTGCCTAGGCAGCCCTTTAGGTTTTTAAGGATATTCTTCCTGTCATATTGTTAGGCAGAAATATCGCATTTTACCTGTGATAGATGCATTCCTGGAAACTGGTAAATAATATCTTATTCAAATGCAGTAAAAGAGTTATTTAAAGAAATCCTATAGCAAATCTTTTCTTAAACCCAAGGGGCATTTTTCAGTGGATCTATTGAGGCGGTAGGCATTTTTGTGAATCAGGCTTTGTCACATGCGAGGCTGAAAGACATCTGCAGTAGACAAAGCCCCACCATATACAGAAATCAGAGAACTGTAGTCAGAGTCACCTCTAAGTTCACTTCAATGGGTCAAGCTGTGATTAGCAGTAATAGGTCCTGAAGATCAGGGCTGAGGTCTCCTGAATCCAAGTGTAATTCCACTGAGCTACTGGAGGATAAAGAAAGCAGGATGCCCCCCAGAATGTTCGTAAGATGACTGAACTGGGGCCAATAGAGTCCAGAGTACAGATGATCCTCAGCCTGGATGCAGAAAATAAACAGCCGTAGCACATAACAGTTGGAAGCACAGTCACTGAACAGCTCTTGGGCCAAAGGTTCAAGATGATCCCACAACACAAGCGGCTGAGTGGTAAGTAGGGACAGATTTTGCGAACATCAGGAATACCTGAAAAGAGAATTGACATAGTTCTTTGATTTTAGGATCTCTAAATGTCACTTTAATATGTATCTTAGTAGAGTTAGTTATCATAATCTAATTACTAAATTTTATGAACACAATTACATTTCATCTGTCTGTGTTATCACCTCTGTATGAACTCCTTTTTTCTGTTTTTCTAGCTGCCCCTCCTTTACTCTTATTCTTAGCATTAGCATTAATACCACCCTCTTCTGTCAGACATCACCTTGACATAACTTCTGTCAGCAGCCTCTCTTTTGGACATTACTTACCTGATTTTTTCTCCTTGACATGAAATATAAAACACTTTGAGAAAAATACCACACATTTTATTCGTACATTCAGATGCAGACGTTTAGTGATACCCTGTTCTAGGCACGCATTTTGGCTTTTCTGTTTTTAAAGAAGAGCAGGTAATATTTTGCCATACCTTAAAATTAATACAGGACTTTCACTAGTCTATTCGCTTTTCATAACTATCCCAAGAGGAAGTGTTATGAGTGTTGTTTTACAGAGTAGAAAACTTATGCTTTAGAAGATCATGCAACTCTGCATGGGTGGACCACGAAACAGTATGTCAAATGCATATTCTCTTAGGGAACTGGATAGGCTCTTTCCTCAAGTAGAGTTAATGAACTTCCATAGTTAGTATGAAATAGCCAGAAGGAGGGTGGGAAAGCGAGTGACTTAAGAAAGAAGAGCAAAATGCAGCATCAGCAGCGGTGTGGCCGCATCTCAGGTCAACAGCAGTTTCCTGGGCAAGTGTCTGTTGACTGCAAGAGATTATAGAACCCGGTCCCCAACCATTTCCTGGTTTTTATCTGAAGTTCTTTTTAAAGAGTCCAAGATTGCAAAGAGGAGAATGGATATCCTGTGTCCATTTAGATTGTGCAGGACAAAGATGGTTGGGCTTGGCTTGCAGCATTTGGCAGATTGAGGGCTCCTGACTTAATTAATTATGAGGCTTGCACAAGTGCACAGACATTCACATATGCAAACACATGTCCACAGATATGTGAATCAAGTTAGTGAAAGTAAAAGTAGAGATGATGTTGGTTAATTTTAGTCCATTTTAAAGTTAACTAATAATTACGTATATCTAATCCTCTTCTTCCGAATAATTTATTTAAAAATATATTACTGTTATAATGGAATATATCCAGAGAAATAATCCAGGGAAAATATTGGGCAAATAATGCATATTATGTATTAATTAACCTTAAATGCAACCAAGATAAAAAGAACAGAGTAAAAGGAAACCTAGGATGTACTTCCCTGCATATGAAGAATTCCAATGGAGAAGCAGGCGGTGTCTGTTTAATTAATTACGAATCGAATTCTCAAGAAATTATTATCTCCTTAAATTCCTTCACCTTGTAACTGTTGATTTGGGCCTCAGCTGAGCTGGTTATGAAATACCTAGCCCAGAAGTAAACAGCACATGGCAGCTGCGGACTCGTTAGTCAACACCGTTGCATATTTGAGATGTGTTGAGGGGCATGGGAGCTCAGTGACCACATCTCCAGGTGTGAAATCTCTTTATCTGTGATTCTAGTGCTGATCTGGAACATAGTTCGAGCTTCATGTCTAGGCTTCTCTTCTGGGAAACCTCATTATTGTGGTTGCTATTTTTGCTCAGCATCGATCCACCAACCGTGGAGTTCCAAGCAGGATAACACTTTTATCTCCTTAACTTATAAAGGCTGCCGTGAGAGTGCCAATGAATTTGTGAAATCACAAAGTACCCTTCAAGGGTGAGGAATTCTGAAAACGAGCAATCAGGTGATAAATACGTCAAGACAAAATAACTTCTCCTAGAGACATGCACAACAGTAGCAGCCTATATAGAGAAATTTTATTTGGATGAAAGAGTCCAGGCTTTTATTGTAATTCTTTTTTCCTGACTTCAGAAAAGGAAAATCTATATTGAGCTTCTAGTGTTTAGAAATCTTTAAGCCTATAGGAATCATCATTGTTTAATTTGAACACAGGAACTATGTTATGTTTGCCATAAGACTAGATTAGATTTACTCACAGACTTTCGGGAACTCCTAGGAAAGACCACTACACATCCTTCTGTAGATGGAGCAACTGGCATTCTCATCATTACCAGAGGAAAAATAAAATGGTATACCACTTTGTAAAACTGGCAGTTTCTAGCAAAGAGTCACTTACCCTACGACTAATCCATTGCACTTTTAGATATGCATCCCTAAAAAGACCTTCATAAGCATATTAATGGTGGCTTTGTTCCTAATAGCCCCCAAATGGAAACAACCAAAATGTCCATCAGTATAATAGTGGAAAAACCAACTGTGGCATATTTATATATGTATGACTACTACTCAGCAATAAAAAGGAATAAACTACTAATAAATTATTTGAGAAAAAGGATCCTGACATAAAAAGTGAATGTATGATTCTATTTACATAAAATTCAAGAATAGATCAAACTCATTCATGGTGATAGAATTCAGCATAGTGATTATCTGCAGATGTGGGATGTTACTGATTGTGAAGGGACTGAAGAACCTTTCCAGAGTTGTGAAAATAGTCTCTATTTTGATCTGGTTACATTGAAGTATAATGTATGTACAATTTCATCAAACTGTACAACTAAGGTTTTTATTATACTGTATGTAAATTATACTTCAATAAAGTACTATAAACATAAATTTAGAAAAACTCATAAGATATCGTAAAGAAAGAAGAGATTGCAAGGGAAATTTGTGCTGGATCCTCAGTGAGGACCACCTGAAGAAGTTGTAGACGTGGTGAGGAGACAGTTTAATCTACACTATGGCTCTGGTATTTTGGTTGAGGGAGGAGGGAGCTCGTGCATCACTACTGGGAGGAGTGGGAGGAAGGAAATAAAGATAGTTGAGGGTGGCATATTGATTCAGATCCCTAGCTTAGAGAGAAGGTGAGCACAGCTGTGTTTCCGTACCTTAAGGGCCATATAATTTCAATACCTTAGGAGAAGTACCTTTAGCAAGACAGTGTCCTCTAGAAGCAGTAGAAATATTGGTGGACACGGGGGATGCTCACAGGTGTGGTGTTTGTCCAACATAAGCCCGAGAAAAGTGACACTGTGTCCAAGTTATGTACAAGTTAGACTTGTTCCAGAATGCATCTTTGGGGGCAGGGATGTTATTTTAAAGGGGACTAAAAATTCTATATGAAAAAGTGAGAGATGAGTCAGAGACATAAAATGACTGTGACTTCAGCTTTCTTCAAGGCTGGTGCATCTAGCGCCATTGGGTTACGTTCAGGAGGAGATGGTATGTGGGATTTGTATTCACGTGTGTGCTCTTGGGCCCCAATGTCAAAGCTTAATGAGTCTGACTGGGTTTGATCATCAGTTTTATTGCTGCAGTCTGTAAGCAGTTAGAAAATGACTTTCAGTTTCCAGACTTTCAAAATAGGGCGAGCTTGCCAGGAATTTTGTAAAATCTTATAGCCAGTCCAGCAGTAGCTGCCGAAAGATTGAACCTCCACAGCTGCACATGGCTATGCTGAGTAGAAGCTGATCCCAAGTAGAAGCCATTTCTTTTGGAAAGGCTTCCTGATAGACTCTGAGCCACCTCCAAAACTAGGACTGAGAGATTTCCACCCACAGGGTGGCCTAATGGCACCTTGCCAAGATAAAAGCAGAAGCCTTAAAAAAGCCTATTTCCTCCTCTATCGGAATGGTTTGCAAATAAGAGGTGACATGTACCCATGAACTCAATTAATCTTCCAAAACAAAGGGGCAGAGGATTTGCCCATATGTGGGTTTTGTGTCTGGACACTCAGGTAATAAAGCTAACCCAAAACATGAAATCTTAGCTCAGCATCAATCAGCAGGCATGAGTGACAATTTCCAGGGTGTTAGATTAAATCTTTTGAATTAGTTATTGTATAACAGAAGATATAGGAGTCACAGGGAAGCAGAGTACTGTATATTTCAGTTTTATATTTAGAAAACACCTCTGATCCACCAAAGCTATTGTTTTACTATAAATTTTTTTCTCAGCATAAGAATAAATTCCATCAAAATAATTGAAAACTTGAGAAGCCAGTGTGATGAAGTGGAAAGAGCATGGACTTTGGAGCCAAACAGACCTGGATTTGAATTTTGTCCTCACCAGTTACTAGTGACTCTCAGTCAGCGTCAGTGTAGGTTAAGTTAGGATGTACTGCGGCCAGATCCCTCCAGTAGCTTATGACAGCCAACTTTTATTGCTTACTTGCATTACATGTTTTATTGGGTTGGCCATGACTCTGCTCCATGTTTTCTTTATTTCAGAACCCCCAATTAAGAAGCAACCCATATCTTTTTGTTGTTGAAGGCATTGTTGGCCTCGTGGGAGAGGGAAGAAAGAGGGCCCATAGTAGACAATGTGATATTTCTACTCATTGGCTTAAATAAGGCACACGGCCAAGCCTGAGTCAGTAGGGTAGGATTGTATAATAAGCTCATTGGAAGTAGCAGAAAATAGTCTGAATATAATCTACTTCAGTGATCTTAGTGAGGTTACTTCTCTAAATCTCAGCCTCCTCAAACTGTAAAACAAGGTTAATGATCCCTGTCTCTGCAACTGTTCTCAGTAAACAGATGTAAATTAAATGCTCTGAACAAATCTAGCTCTTTTTTCCTTCTTTTGTGATGTCTGTGGATGAGCACTGATTTGCATTACTGTGAATTTCAGAGTTTAGAAATTATAGTATTTGATTAATCTTCATAAGTCATAATTTCTTAACAACTGTTTTTTGGCCACATCTTACTATGTGCCCTGGAAGTCATTAAGCTGAAAGAAATATAGATCTTGCCTTTTTTCTTTAAAATTTTACTAACCTGTGGAGGAAACCAATATTAACAATTTGAACGCAAATATAACAGTGTTTCTGTTATGCTTTGTATATGAGGATATGGGAAAGTATAATAGTGTTTCCATTGTGCTTCATATATGAGAATATGGGAGGGAGAATAGCATTATTAGTCCCATTTTATTGTTAAATAAATTAGTACAATGATTTTTTAAAATTCATCAGTTCATTAGCAACATTTTAAGACTTTTTTCTCTGATTATTAAGCAGTAGTACACAGACATTATGGAAAACTGAAAACACAGAAAAGGATTTAGAAGGAAAATAATCATGTATAATCTCATTCCAAGAATATCCTTGATTAACATTTTTTATATTTCCATTGTCTTTTTTCTTTGTGTGTGTGTGTGTGTGTGTGTGTGTATGTGTGTTGTGTGTGTTTATAACATTGCACAACCAGAATCATAAAGCAAAGGGTTTTTTTATACCTGATTTCTTAATAGTATGTCTTACTTTCCTGACCATTAAAACATCGTTTTTCAAGGATGTTTAATATCCTTCTATCATATATCGTATCATACATATGATGCTTCTACCATTAGATATTCCATAAATTACTCAGCTTTCTTCTCTTGATGAGTACTTATGTTGTTCCATTGTTTTTTGTTGTTCTGTTTTGCAATCAATGCAGCA
This sequence comes from Balaenoptera acutorostrata, assembly GCF_949987535.1. Classification (NCBI taxonomy): domain Eukaryota; kingdom Metazoa; phylum Chordata; class Mammalia; order Artiodactyla; family Balaenopteridae; genus Balaenoptera; species Balaenoptera acutorostrata. The sequence goes on from NC_080077.1 coordinate 47,636,265, forward strand.
CTGGATTGAACATCTTTGCATATATATTTTTGTTTGCATTTGGAATTGCTTATTAAGTCTAAGATTCTACAAGAATAATTAGATCAAAGAACATTTAAAGTACTTGATATGTATTACTACTTTGTTTTCTAAAAATTTTTGACAAACATTTTAAATATTTTTTATTTTTTACCACATGCATAATAGTGGTGGGATGAAGTTGGCAGTAGGGAGGGATGAGGTGTTGGATTGGAAGAAGGGTTGTAGACATGAACAAGACCTCAAAGAAGATCTGGCCTAGGGAAGAAAATAAGGTTATAAACGAATAAAAATGGGGCATTGTGGAAAGAACTGAGTGTGGGTTCAATCTAAGAGCAGCCAAGGTCAAGTTACTAAATGGGAACAGGAGCATTTTCAAATCCTAGCCCAGAGGAATGATGCAAGGTTTTGTGTTCTAACTGGTTTAGAGGGCAGAGAACAGTTTAGTCAGTGGGACTGGGCCTGTGTGGGTCTCCCCCAAGGTCACAGGGTTAGTTAATGACGTAGGATCTGGGCCTTCTGGTCCTGTGGTCAGTGCACTTTGCATCACACCACACTGCCTCTCACAACAAGGCGTACACATGTACATTAAAGAGTCACATTACCACACCAGGCATGCTGTAATTCAGTGACAAAAAGCATGACATAAACACGTACTTCCTGAGTCAGTGGTTCTCTACCCAGGGACTCCGCGTTGAGTCAGGTAAGTTTCAAAACAGTTACTGAAAATGTGCTCTTTCTTTGTTCCCATGACCTCCTGCACATTGGCTCACTGTTTTCCACTGACCCCACCTCTGACCCCAGTCATCCATGAGAGGATTCTGGCAGGCTGTTCCATCTGCAGAACTGCTATTTCTCTTGATGTTCTCCTCTCCCTGCTCTCCAACAAGTGTTTTGCATGCGCCTCCTCACGCGTAGTGGAAGGCTCAGCATTTATTAGTCAGTTTTAAAAGATGACTGAGCATTATCCTGTACCAGCACGTTTCTAGCTCCTGGAGGCATGGCTGCTCTTCACAGGGTGATGCCTCCGTGAAGGGGGACAGACAAAAACCAAGAAAGTCACTGGACACAGTACCTTCGGAGAATAATACATGTTTTAAAGAAAGTGAGGCAAGAGGATAGAGGCGAGGCTTGGGCCTTATTTAGCTTCATGCACAGGAAGGGCTCTTTGAGGAGATGCCTTTTAGGTGAGACCAGAATGGCAAGAAGGAACCAACCTTGTGAAGACTGGGGGGGAGTATTCTGTACAGAAGGGAGGCCAAGTGCAAAGGTTTCAAATCAGGAACAAGCTTGGCATGTTCAAGAAATAGCAAAACACCTGTGTGCCTGTAAGGTGGTGAGTGAGGGGGTGAAAAGGAAAAGAGGATCTTAGAAACGTAGGCAGGGACCACATCCAATGGGGTCTGGAAACCTGCCTGTCACTCATGGTTCCTCGCTCCCTTGCATCCTCCGCCTCCAATTGGTCTCCTCAAATCTCAAGCCCATCCCCTCCCTATGCCTCCCGGCCCTCCCCTTTTATAGGCCTTTATCGTGTCTCTCTAAGATACAGATGGTCTTCGAACCCTTCTCCTTGACTTCAAATTTCCTCACCTTCAGTCTCTCCCATGTCAACACAGGAGGGATGTTTCTAAATGCAGTCAGACTGTACCACTCCAGCTGTCAAGTAATGTGCAAAAAATCCATCCCCAAACAAATAAAACCCCTCCCTAGTTGGCCCAGCCTCATTTCTCACCACACTTTTCACACTCCTCCCTCTTTATTCCCCCTCCTCGCATTCACTTTTTCTCAAGCCATCCAGAGCTACTCCCCCCAGACAGGCCATGCTTGTTTTGGGACTTGTACCAGCATCTCCCTCTGCCATGCACACGTGGTCTTTCTTCCCTCCTCTTCATGTCCCTTTCAATGCCCCTGATGCCATGAGGGATGGAGTCAGCTGCCCTCCTGGGTGCCTTAGCAACTATTGTAGCTTCTGCCACGCACTTAGGACTTCTCACGAAGTCCATCTCCCTCCCTCCCTCCCTCTCCCTCCCTCATCTCCTGCAGGTTAGGGTCTGAGTCTCATTTGCCTTTCTACTCCCAGAATTAGAATGAGGGCAGTGCCAGGCACAGAGGAGGTGTCCTGTGAACGTGGGTAAGAGGTACACATCTACTGTGGGTCCTGATAGGAGATGTATTTGGGCAGGAGGGGTCTTGAGGAGCTTCTGAGCCCTCCTCTGATGTGGAGGTGTGGCAACTTCATAGTCTCAGGAAATCTACTCAAAAAATGATGGTAGTGTCAGTCTTGGTTTATGAGAAAGATACTAAAAATCTCCTAGTGCTCTGTCTAGACATAGTAGGGGCTAAATAAATATTTCATAAATTAACGAATGAACAATTTAATGACTTGAAATATCAATTCTTTCCATTTCAAAATAGCCCTGGCAAGGAACACAACCTTTCTTCTCTAGTGAAAAGGAGGAATATTTTTCTTCAAGTTTTTTTCTTATAGCAAAGGCAGAATTTATTGGATGTTTGGATTATTCCCATTGAACCTAAGGCATATGCTTGAACTCTTCTCAGGGCACTCCACAGACAGATCCTAAATGTACTGTGTGTGTGTGCAGGCCTGTTTATTTTCTTGTGTTTGTGGAGAGGAAATATTGTATTTACATGTCACTTCAGCTTTCTCAGAACTCCCTTCCTACGGTCCCAGGAACCTGCATCACGCTGGAATTAACTATTTCCTGACAAACCCAGAGCACATTCTGTCATTCTGACCCTCTTGTCTGTGTGAACAAACTATTTAAGGTAAACATGTCAGCACTGAGATGTCATTTCCTCAGGACTCAGGCTTTTTGTGTGGCTGATGTGATCACATCTGAATGGATAGACTTTTAAAAATTAAAATATTGGCTAAACAAATCAAAGAAAAATATTTTGAGAAAAATTAAGACTAAAGCTGATTGATTCATAAACTTAAGAACTTGATCAAATATAATGTAGTGATCTATTCAAAAATTTATCACAAAAGAGAGCGGATGTACTAGATATGATTGATATTGAGTTACTTACCCATTTTTAAAAGTTCTGGAGATGAATTGAAAAAAATCAATGACTGAAGAAATGTGAAGGATGCTTTTATTCTTATTGTGACTTGGATGTTATGTGAAAATTGCAAAGTTATGACTAGTTCTCTGAAACTGGCAGAATAAAGAAGATGTGTCTTGTATATATTATGAAAACCACAGATCTTGTCAAATGCCTAAAACACTCAAATATGTTAGTGAATGTGGTGTTTCGTTTTCCTCCCATGTTTAGTGACAAGCAATATAGACTCTATTTTTTGGATACATATTCCAAAACCAAGATCTCTCTTGGTATGCAGATATATAAGATTATTCTTTAGCATTAAATAATATTGACCAAAAGAAAACTGCCACATCCAAGACTGGAAAGTAGGAAGAAGTAAAAACAAGGGCAATTCTAAAACTACAATTTCAAAAGTCCAACTCAATACCATAGGGGTAGGCCCAAGAATTGATTTTTTTTTAAATTTTTATTTATTTATTTATCTATTCATGGCTGTGTTGGGTCTTCGTTTCTGTGCGAGGGCTTTCTCTAGTTGTGGCAAGCGGAGGCCACTCTTCATCGCGGTGCGCGGGCCTCTCACTATCGCGGCCTCTCTTGTTGCGGAGCACAGGCTCCAGACGCGCAGGCTCAGTAATTGTGGCTCACGGGCCCAGTTGCTCCGCGGCATGTGGGATCTTCCCAGACCAGGGCTCGAACCTGCGTCCCTTGCATTGGCAGGCAGACTCTCAACCACTGTGCCACCAGGGAAGCCCCAAGAATTGATATTTTTGATGAGCTCCCCGGTAATGCTGAAGCATAGTGAGGTTTGGGAAGCACTGGCAAAACCCAAGTTCTCTCTGCCTGGAATTAAATTTAACATCTGTCAGACTGCCTCCGTACCAGGTATGGGTGCTAAACGGGGTCCCTAGCCTGTGGCAAGAGAGAATGGAGCAGGTACTTCCCTCTTTCTTCCTTCATATAATGATAGGAATGTCTACAGTATGTGGACATTGGCTGGCTGAAACATCTAGTTTGCCCTGTTGGAATTGTCAGCTGACAGAGTTGGTGGGAAACGTGGAGGTTATTTTAGCGTAATTTATCATTTCATAGTTGAGAGCACATTTATCTAGATACTAAGTTACTTGGCAAGGTCACACAGATAGTTCTGGAAAGATTTGGGAGTAGAACTCAGGTCTCCTGAGACCTCATTCAGTGCTTTTCTCATTGGAAGAAAAAAAAAAAAAAAGCTCTTTATACTAAGACTGCAACCTAATTTTCCAACCTCATTTCCTATCACTTTACTCTAGATGTGCTGTTACCTTTCCTCAGACCTCGGGTATTTCCTAATACAGTAGACATCAGTTGTAATGCCAGCCCAGTGCCCCTTCTTCCTTCTTTTTGTAAAAGCCCTTGACTAGTCGTTGTGAAAGCACTTACTTCATTCTCTTCTGGTTTGAATGAGTTCACCCCAGTCCCTGGCCTGAGAAACAGGGTATCACCCAAACCAGGACGACTGCAGATGGAGTGCTTCGTTCCAGGAGGACGGGGACTCATCCAGGCCAGTGAGAGTCAATCAGAGCACTTTGTTGGAACCACTGGGAGAGAGCCACTCTCTCCACTGTGGTCCTCGTGGGCAGGAGGTGAACTATTGCTGCTGGTGGCCAGATTGGCAGCAGCTGGGGACACTCTGACTGAGCGTGAAGCCAACACAGAAGAAAAAGTCATGCGGAGAAGTGAGACTGATCCCTGGTACCTCAGCCAGGGTACCTGGATCCAGTCACGCCATTTCTACGTCTACTCCTGGAGTTTTCACTTAGGTAGTCGATACATCAACTTTTGGCTTTAAGTTGATTTGGTTGGGTTTTCGTTTACTTGCAGATGAGAGAGATTCTGCAAAATACCGGCTTCTGTCACTTTGCAGCTGTTCTACCATTTCACTGTAATACCGATTCTCTATTTTTCCTTCTGAAAAGCTATTTATTAGAAAAGGCATAAAGAGTTAGCCACGGTTGTCATGTTTATCATTCACACAAACCAATTGCCTGGTTATCAATAGCCCTGCCCTGATAGCCATTGCATTAATCATGAGGAAAAGTGTTTTTTCATAACTATTTAATCACTGGTCTAGGCCCGTGAAATGTCATCAAAGATTCTTGCCTTTGTGGGGTTTAACTTTTTGTGCAGGGAGAGATAATTCAAAAAGAAAACATGAAAAACTAAACATGTAAATTATTCCGTGGGTTAGAAGGTGATAAGCATTATGCTCAAAACACCATCACCAACAACAAAAAAAATCAGTAGGGGTAGTAGAAATGCTGGGAGTGGGAGGATTGCAATTTAAAATAAAACTCATTACGAAAGTTACAACTGAGCAAAGACTTAGTGGTAAAGGAGTTGTTTCAGGCTTTCAGAATAATCAGTGCCAAGGGCACAAATGGAGTGTACCTGTATTCCAGGAACAGCAAAGAGGCCAGTGTAGCTGCCACAGAGCTAACGATAGAAAAATAAAGTCAGAAAGATCACAGAGGTTAGATCATATTCCATTGGTAGCCATCTATGAGCACTTTGTTTTTTACTCTGTGAAATGGAGAGCAAGGGCAGTTTATTTTAATTTATTTTTAAAACTTTATTTATTTTATTATTCTGTTTGCTTCTAGAAGAGGAGTGACATGGTCCGATCTGCATTTTTTAAAAAATGCCTGTGGGTACCGTGTTGAGAATAGGCTGGGGGTAAGTGTGGAAGCAGGGAGACCAGTTAGGAGGCTGTGGCAGAAAACATCCACAGGTACTCAGCTGCACACTTAGTCTTCTAAACATTCCTTGGTACTGTGAAGCTGGAAGTTTGCAAACTATTTTCCTGGAATCCTTTGCCAGCTGGTTTCCACATAGGATCTGCCACTGGAAAGCATGGTGGGAAAATGAACCTAGGAGGAAGGGGAGCGCCATTTTTCCTGGTGGCACCTCCAGCTGTGGTGGCAGTAGGAACAGTGGGTAACTGAGCACCTAGAGGAGGGAAAGACCATCAACTGAAAAGGAGAGGAATGTAAATGGAGCAAGTTTGGAGCAGAAGTGGTGAGAATAGGAGTTCAAGTTTGGGTATGTGACGTCTGAGGTGCTGTCCCAGTGGAGTTGTCAGTAAGAGACTGGATAGTCTGGAATTCAGGAAGGTGGTCTAAACCGCAGACATAAATTTGAAAGTTGGTGATGTTATCTAAAGCCGTGAGATGAAGAACAAAGAAGACCATCACTTGGATCCTGAGGCTCTCTGACATGCAGAGCTCAAGGAGAAGAAGAGAAAGCAGAAACAGAGATTGAAAAAGAGTGAGTAGTGGTGAAGGATGAAGACCTCAGACCTTGTCAAATCAGCTGATGAATGGAAAAGATGAGGACCGAGAATGAACAGCTGGGTTTAGCAATGTGGGGTGATTGGTGACACTGATGAAAGTTGTTTTTATACAGCGTGAGGGTGAAAATCTTGGCACTGGTTATTCTTTCACTAATTCATTCAAAAGTATTTACTGAGTATGTGCTTTGAGCCAATCACTGAGAATTTGAGGTGAACAAGAAAGACATTGCCCTGACCTCTCCAAGTTTAGAGTATTCTACCGTGAGGACAGGCTGTGATATCATGCAGGGATCAACTTCAAAACAGACCTTTACTACATGTGTACGTGCACATAGTCATACACACCCTTGAAGGTTGAAGAAAGCAAGAAAGACACAGGCTAAGGGAAGTTTACTGTGAGCCCATAGGATGCACTAGAACAAGCCCTGCCTCTATGGGCTAGGACTTGTTGAATATGGTTTATCTTACGAGTGGAAGCATCTGGCATCTTTAAAAAGGGATTATTGGCTCTCTTTTTGTTTTCATTTGGGGAAGTATTTGACCAGGTGCCATGATTTGATTTTTTTTAAAAATAAATTTATTTATTTATTTATATTTATTTTTGGCTGTGTTGGGTCTTCGTTTCTGTGCGAGGGCTTTCTCTAGTTGCGGCAAGTGGGGGCCACTCTTCATCGCGGTGCGCGGGCCTTTCACTGTCGTGGCCTCTCTTGTTGCGGGGCACAGGCTCCAGACGCACGGGCTCAGTAGTTGTGGCTCACGGGCCTAGTTGCTCTGCGGCATGTGGGATCTTCCCAGACCAGGGCTCGAACCCGTGTCCCCTGCCTTGGCAGGCAGATTCTCAACCACTGCGCCACCAGGGAAGCCCCATGATTTGATTTTAATCTGATTTTATCTCTGTAGTGCTTGGATAGTTTAATTGCTGGTTTGATCAGGCACCTAGAATATGAATTGTTAGAAAAATAACGTGTTGCATTCTTGTAGGCAGGATTGTTTCCATTGATTCTCTCTCCTGAATACAAGCGGTTATTCATGACTCTCCAGGGACTAGAACTTGAAAAACAGTATTTTGTTCATCTAAATATTGTTTGATAGAAATCCTGTAAAGCAGTATCTGAAACCCTAATATTTTCTTGGATAAGTTTTGGCATGGGGTCCTATGCAAATTAAAATAATTGAAACTGAAACAAAACTTAAAACTTAAACAAAACACACTCTAACATGTGTTTCATTATAATATGGCTCTTAAATAGTCTCCTGTAATCCTCAATAGCAAAGTAATCACTAGGAGACACTAAAAATGTTAGTATAGCTTGAGAGTTATTTCTTTATAAATAGGAGACCTCTTGAAAAGTATGGAGAAATTTTACTCTTGCAAATATAAAGTGCATCAATAGTTTGAGTTTTCTATTTGAATTCTATAAACCCTACTAATAACCTAGAAGCGAATGCTCTTGGTCCATGACAAAGTCACATGGTGAGAAAGTGTGTATATTTTGTTAATTCAGACAATGAGATTTTTCTGTAAAGAACTTCCCTTAAAAAAGAAAAAAAAAAAAAAAAGAACTTCCCTTAACAAGCATCAGTATGACCCATTTTGAACTCATGGTAGAAGTATTAACAAGTAGCTGAATACTCCCATATTCAGAAATCTGAAACACAAATGATTTGTACCTTAAACATGTACATTTCAAGAAAGGGATTCTGTCACTGGGAATTTTAATTGGAAAATGGGTGAATAGATGAGAAACTATGGCACTATTCTAAAAAAAAGCAGTTAAATATTTTGAAAACTATCTATAATCAAATGATTTATTCCATTCCCTAACATATCTAAAATAAAATATAAGCGCCAAGTGATAATAGCACAAAAATTAAAAATCAGAAAGCCTAATGAAGTTCATGGCCTGGTTTTGGCTCAGAGGACGTGAAATAGCCAAACACAGCCCTATGTGGTCAAAGTGTTTGCCATGTTTTCTTTCCTTTTTTTTTTTTTTTTAAACACTATTTTATTTATTTTATTTATTTATGGCTGTGTTGGGTCTTCGTTTCTGTGCGAGGGCTTTCTCTAGTTGTGGCAAGTGGGGGCCACTCTTCATCGCGGTGCGCGGGGCCTCTCATTATCGCGGCCTCTCTTGTTGCGGAGCACAGGCTCCAGACGCGCAGGCTCAGTAATTGTGGCTCACGGGCCTAGTTGCTCCGCGGCATGCGGGATCCTCCCAGACCAGGGCTCAAACCCGCGTCCCCTGCATTGGCAGGCAGACTCTCAACCACTGCGCCACCAGGGAAGCCCACCATGTTTTCTTATTTCAGTAATGGAGCTCATGGAATTAGTGGCTAGAATGAAAACGTCTTAGTTTTTTTTTTTTTTTTCCCTAATTTATACCTCCCCCACTCCCCTTTCCCCTTTGGTAACCATAGGTTTGTTTTCTGTGTCTGTGAGTCTATGTCTGCTTTGTAAATAAGTTCATTTGTATCGTCGGTTTTTAAATTCCACATATAAGCAAAACCATATGATATGTGTCTTTCTCTATCTGGCTTACTTAGTATGATAATCTCTAGGTCCATCCACGTTGCTGAAGTAGATGGGAGAGAAAATCAAGTTCCAAAAGAAAAGTCAACAGAACCAAAAAAAAAAAAGAAAGAAAGAAAGAAAGAAAAAGATAAAAACAAAGAAGTTTTCTCAAAACGGATGGACCCAGAGAAAACTTTAGTTTTTTTTCTTTTTTAGCTCTGTTGATTTTTCTTTTGGGACTGGTTTGATTTTTTTCTCTCTTGTACTCTTGAAGAGGAAAAGTTGTTTCCAGGAGTACTAGGCATAATTTGAGCTCATTTCTACCCTTACATGCAGCTCCAATCTAGACAGTTTATTAGCTAATGAGACATAACATTACTTCATTTGTCAAGATTAGATTTGTGGGGAAGAATCACAGAAATATCCTCCCCTTTTACTCTTTGCATCAACATGATTATTAATTCATGCTTGGCAGTGTGTTCTGCAAGGTCAGAAGTGCTCTCAGCACGCACTGGGAAATGGTTCCATGTTCACTTCCACGGGTGTTCACTCAGCTGACAAGATGGATGTAAATCAGGATTTGAAGAGGGCTTTTCATTATTTAAGTGGGAGAGGGTGATTTTCGCTGGCTGAGAGTGATTTGCACTGGCTGTGCTTAACTGCTGAGGAAGCATAGCATATTATTTTTGATGATAAACACTGTGAGAGCAGTTTCCACATTTTATTTCTTAGAATGAAAGGTCTCCCACGAATTGAGTGGGGTGGGGATCAGAGGAGACCCAGAGGCTCATTCCGGCCCCTCACTTCCTAATTACAACCAAAGGAGCTCTCCCTCCGCTCTTTGAAATAGCAATATGTTACATTTGCAAATAACACTACAACATGGACTTGCTGCTTTAAAAATTCATTTGCCACTTGGAGAGGAACGCCTTATGAAGTGAAAAGAGAAGCATGGCGGGGGGTGGGGATCTGAACCCAGACGTGGTAGAGTCTGCTGATTGTTCCCACAAATCCATTCTTTTTAGGACTAGACTCCTGAGCTCCCTGGTCTCCTCCCATTTTAAAAGCCTAGGATAAGGCCACCCAAATAGAAGCCATATTTTCCAGCCTCTCTTGAACCAGCCCTAAGTCATATGAATAAGTCCAGAGGAATAAGGCTTGAGCAGAACTGATTTGTGCACCTTCTATGTCAATTCTTTTTTTTTTTTTTTTAATTATTTATTTATTTTTGGCTGCATTGGGTCCTCGCCGCTGTTCGAGGGCTCTATCCAGTTGCGGCGAGCGGGGGCCACTCTTCATCGCAGTGCGCGGGCCTCTCACTATCGCAGCCTCTCTTGTTGCGGAGCACAGGCTCCAGACGCGCAGGCTCAGCAGTTGTGGCTCACGGGCCTAGTCGCTCCACGGCATGTGGGAATCTTCCCAGACTAGGGCTCGAACCTGTGTCCCCTGCATTGGCAGGCAGACTCTCAACCACTGCGCCACCAGGGAAGCCCTCTATGTCAATTCTTTAAAGAAGGAAGCCCACTGCCCTCCATTCTCTCTTTTCCCCTCCCATCTTAGAGCCACCTTAGTCTCTAAGATGAAAGCCATGAGTTGAGGATGTCAGAGCCACGCCAGCAGACCTTAACTGCTCCTTTTGAACTATGACATGAGTGAAAATAAAATTCCATGCTGTCGAGCCCCTATATTTTGAGGGTTTTTTTTTTTTTAGCTAGTAACTTAGCCTTTACCAAAAGTAATGTAACAAAGTTCATGCAAGAGTTGTGAGGTCAGACTCATTAGAAAGGCTGACTTAAAGAATTTAATCTTCAATGTGATTGAGTTTTATCTCATGAAATAACATGGTATAGAGAAATATCACAGCAATCAGTGCTGTACAGGCCAAAGTGGACAGATTCTGGTCATTACTGTCCTTATTATTTGACACAGCACAACAGTAGGACAGGATTAAAGGCATAGACACATCTAAACAAACAAACACAGGCCAGAATTCAGAAGTAGAGCCAGTATTTCGACATGCATGCCTAGCAGTTAGTGCGTACTGAGAGGAAAGCATGGAATGAAGAGAAATTTACACAAATGGCAACTGGGGGAACTCTCTCGTTATTGACCATTTTGTACTTTTGCTGCATTTTTCCTATAAGAAGCTTCTGAGTCTTTACACAATAATAACGGTTACCTTACTGACACCCTGGTGCTTCATATGCTCTACTGCTGCACAGGCATCTATCTCCCTGTGGTCTCTTATCCTAGGGTTCCTCAATGCTTATGCTAAACTCACCCTCAGATGTCCGGCCATTGCCCCACACTGAACACATTAAAACCAGAATTCCTTTTCTTCTTATGGAGATTGCTTCCCCTGACTATTGTCTGTTTGTCAATGTTACAATTTTTTTTTTGCCATTTCTCTCAGATTTTTTTTTTTTTTTACTTTTCTTTCTCCTGCATCTGTCTAGCCAGTGTCAACACATCCTCCTTTTCTTCCTTGAAACTGGTTTTTAGATTCACCCACAGCTCTCTGTTCTCACAGCCACCCACTTGTTCTAAGACCAGAACACATCAAACCCTGGATATGGCCCACAGCCTTCTATTTGGTCATAACCAAATTCTGTTTGTTCTCGCATGTTAAGATTAGAGAAATTGCTCTAAAAATTGCTCTTAGCATTTTACTTCCTTCCTCAACAACCCGTAATGGTTGGCTCCCACTTGCCTATTGCCTATAATCCATACTTGCCTTCTTGCCAGGCCTTCCGTAAAACGACACTAATGAAATGTGTTTTGGGGTAGTAGTTAAGCAGAGGTTTTGGTGTCCTCCTGACCTAGCTTCAAATTCCAGCATCACCACTTAATTACAGACTCTGTGGTATGGCCATTTAAGCCTCAATTTATTATCTGAAAAGTGATGGTAATGCCCCCTTGATAGGGCTTTTAGAGGCATCTAAATCGGGGTGACATTTGTAAGGTATGTAGAATAGTACACCACACACAGTGGGCACTCAGTTCATGTACTTACTGTTACCTGCCAGCCAGCGCTCCCTCACTCCTGTCCTCTGTGTTACATTCCTCACTCTCCTGGGCCGCATCATCTCTGTTCCTTCCTTGGCACTCCCAGTGCCCTTCACCCTTAATCCCCAGTTAAAGTCCTACTTTCCTCACACAGTCTTGTCTGAATTCTCACTGTTTCTCTACTTGCCTGACATGTTGTCATGCATTTTCTTCAGCTACAGCTCAGGTGCACCCCTTGAGGGGCAGGAATCATTCTTAGACTTCTTTTCTACTCTCTCCAGCATCTGGCTAATGTTGGTCACATGTCATCTGCTCAACACCTAGCAATGGAGGTATTAAAGTAGATGGATTCACACCTATCATAAAATAACAAACTCTTCTGATGTACTATTTTAGGAAAAATTTTGGAACACATGTCCTCAAGTAGCCTTGATGTTGTATGGCCTCACTTACCCCCTTCTTTGCACTGTTTCCCATGTGACTTGACTAAACTTGAGAATAACTCATAATATGGTAAAGCAGTCATGGGAAGGCTATTAAGTGATATGGGACTGAGAGAGGAGGTGGAACCTGAGTGCTGAAGGGAGAAGGGGGCAAAGGGAAGAAGAAAAGATGTGAAATTGAGAGGAAGGAATGAAGGTACGGGAAAGGACAGTAGGCTAATATATAAGACTACCTCAGCATTATGCTGAATCCTTGATATCAATAGTCTCATCAAATTCTAATCATAAACGTGAAAGACTGGTGTAATCATTGTACTAACAAGCCTGTATTAGGTGAACTATCACACACGTATGAAAGATGCGTTAAATACAAAAGTTTGCATTATGAATGAGCATGCATTGAGCCATCATTGACCCAGACACGCAATGCTCCCCGGAGCCTTAGAGAAACTCTCAGTCCCCATCCAAGGCCTGAGCTTCTCTGGGATAACCAGAGCACTGCAGGTCTGTGGGCTAGGTGACTTCTGGGTCCCCTCACCCTGAGGGTGTGGGGTTCCAGGTTAGACTGGGAGTGGTTTACCAAAGTCCCCAGCTTCGGTAGACTCTGAGCTCTACCTTCTCACTCTCTAGTCTCTAAGGCTGCTGAAAGCTCAGGTCAGTTTTGCTGCTATTTTATTTTTTCTAGATCAGCAGATGACTTCAGAGCAAAAGTAGCTTTGTGTTTTGGCCTTACCTCTCTGGAATCTTGTCTTTTAGATTTTGGTCCAGTAATTCCTCACTATCTTGTTGTCTCTTGGATTATTATTATAAATATTTTGTTCGGCTGTTTTGCTTATTCTTAATAGGAGTGTGGGTCTGAATTACTTACATTGTAATTATTAGAAGAAAGCTTGTCATTGCCTTTTTTAGATGTAGAAATTGAAGTCTAAAGAGAGATATCTGTCCAGTAGAACCAGAGCTTGAACCCAGTTTGGTCTTCTCCTAAACTTCTTGCTCATTCTGCTCTGTCATATAGACTAACAGATGAATTTGGTGAAATTTGGCTATAAGGTTAATGTGTTGGGTAAAAATTAAAGGAATCAATTTCTTATTTGCCTCTTAGTTATCTGCCTTTACTTCACTTTTAGCCTTGGTTCACAACACTCTCTCTTCAATAACATTAGTTACTAAAGAGATGAAAGAAAGAAGATTAATAAAGGCTGCTGGCTGTTGCTGACTCTATGTACTGTGCAGTAAAGAAAACTAGATTTTTTTTTGTTTTAATCATGCACCCAGGAGGTAAAGTGATGGACTAATCTCCAGAGGGTTTAGAGCACTTAACCAATGCGATCTTGTTACTTCTCACAACAGGGCCTTGATGTCTCTGTTTCATAACGAGTGCAGTTTACCAGGAGGAAGTAAATAACTTGACTCGAATCTTGATTTTAAAAACTCTTCTTTCTGGATCCCCTGTTAGGCACGTGTGTGGGCTGGCGCTCCACACTGACAGCTTTGTGGTTTACCTAGTGTGGCTTTCAAAAGTAAGACTTTATAAGACTCAAGGTAAAAATTGTTAAAGATGTGAAGCTAAAGGGATGTATTAAAGGGGTGGCGTGAGGGTAGTGGTTTTAGGGTTGGAATGGAATTTTCTCCTGGTCTGATACAAAGTGAATATAGAGCTAGAGGAAACTCACCCATAAAATCAGGCCAACATCACATTGTCTTTTGACAAATGTAGAAAATTGTGATGATGGATTTTCTGCTTCTCTTATGTGGACAGTTGCCCCAATTCTATGCTATCACTTTTCAGTAATAAACAGATTGCAAACTGTGTGTGTACTACGCTTTGAAACTGAAGAATTAGACACTTTAATATTGTGTCTCATAATTATACAAGGGGAATAGACACTCAATCAAAGACTGACAGAGCTCACTCAACGCCAGAGTTTTTCACAGTCCTAAAAAGGGTCAATAGGAATATTTTTCTCAAAACTTAAAAATCACACACCCTCTTGTTCAAAGCTTGCCTATGTGCCTGGTATCTACACACCACAAACAATGCACACTGGACTCACAACTTTATCCCCAACACCCCCCCTCCACCCCGAACTTTTGACAGCAGAAGTCCCATACCCAAACCATGAAGAAAGCTCAGACGGCCTTTTTCCCACATCCTGGTAGCTGCAGAGTGAATTTTTTTGTTAGGAAAGCTGGAAGATCACAGTGGGGCAACACGTTAACTTGGTCGCGCTTACGCAGCAGGAAAAACTGACTGCTGGACTGGTTGAGGGCCCCTCTAACAAAGACGACTGGAGTTAAATATAAGAAAACAAGTAGGACAGCATGAAACACGTGAGCCGAATGTTTTCTACCTCTGAGTCCAACAGAGTCACGCTCTTCAGTGTTCACGGCTGTGATGGACTCTGCCAGAGCAAGGCCTTGTGATGAGATGAGGGTTGAAATAGCAGATTGCGGGGTTCATGCTTGCACTGTCATTTTACCTGAGAATTACTCCTTTTGCTTCTGTTGTCAGGGCTATGAAACATTTCTATTTCTCAGAGAGATCTAGGTTGCTACGGGACATTTCAGAGTTCAGATAATGGGCACTCGAAGAAGCACACTGAGAGAAAAGATGACTGCATGTCAAGACAAGGTTTGGGGAGCGAGCTGAAACCACTGCATGTTTGCATATTAATGAGAGGGCGCAGGTGAACACTAGCAAATGGAAGCACAGAGGGTGGCTGGTGAGATGGCTTAGGGGTTGTGCAGACCCAAATGATTTGCTGTTAAGTACAAGCTAATGGAGTGATGCTTTAGATTCTACCAGGTACAAGCGATCCATAGGAAGCTAAGGGCTAGAAGTACACATTTCCTTTCCTCTTCAAATATAATATTTCAGCTGGCATTATAACAGTAATCAGTGATGGGTTATTAAATAGAAGTATTGTTAATTTCCGCATAAAGCAATATAACAGTAAGAAGTTACTGAGGAATATTTTGATTTTAATGCAGTCTAATGTCAGAATAGCATCATCAAGAGTACAGGGGTAAAGTCAGCTGCGGAGTCAAACAGTATGGGTTCAAGTTGGCCTCTCCTAGCCCTGGGACTGTGGGCAAGTTATTCATGTGCCCTTCCTGAGGCTCAGTTTTCTCGGCTGTAAAATGAGGATAATGTAGGTTTCCCCTCATTGTTATAGTATAATGTTATGTAAGTAATTTAGTGTTGTAAGCAAAAGTGAATAGATGAAAATCTGTGTTAAAAAATAATTTTTGCCCAAATATTTCTAATTTCTGGTTTTGTTTTTTTTTATAAATTTATTTATTCATTTATTTAATTTTTGGCTGCATTGGGTCTTCACTGCTGCACGTGGGCTTTCTCTAGTTGCAGCGAGCGGGGTCCACTCTTTGTTGCGAGGCGCAGGCTTCTCATTGTGGTGGCTTCTCTTGTTGCAGAGCACAGGCTCTAGGCGCACGGGCTTCAGTAGTTGTGGCTCACAGGCTTCAGTAGTTATGGCTCGTGGGTTCTAGAGCGCAGGCTCAGTAGTTGCGGCACACGGGCCCAGTTGCTCTGCGGTATGTGGGATCCTCCCGGACCAGGGCTCGAACCCGTGTCCCCTGCATCGGCAGGCGGACTCCCAACCACTGCGCCACCAGGGAAGCCCTAATTTCTGTTTTTTAAGCAGCTGTTTTCTGGCATGTTTGAAATATTCTCTGACTTACACAAATCTTGACCTAGGCACATTCTACAAATCTACATGTAATCATACAAAGTGTTTGCCCTATTCCCATGGGCTGGGTTTTTTTCCTCCCTTCTGTTCTGTCAAGAAGCCTCAGCTCAGAGCTGGGAGTCCCTACATCCCTATAGGGAGACTCAGTCCCCGTCAAAGAGATGGCCTGTGGCAGGGGATATCCTTCAGCCTTTTTCTGTTGGATTCCTGCAACACGGGAAAGGTGTGACTCCAAGGGTGTGTGTGGTGTGAGGAGGAGCAGATCAAGCTATAAAGTAGACATTGGGAATTTTAGTAGCACCATAGGTATTTAACTACTTGCCCATTCTCTGGTATGAAAGTGATGTGGATATATTATAGGGCAGAATTCAAAATACACATAAAGGCTTTAAAGAAATTCGGTGTTTGAGGTGGGAATAAAGTAAAATTCATAATGTAAAATGTAGACGTATTCTACCCTGACATTAAGGTAATGTGAGGAAATTGTAGAGAAAGTCAGTTAGCTCTGTATTCCTAAAATCAGCTGCTGCCACACCCACCATGCAGGACTATTCTTAGCTTTGTTGGGCTTTTCTGAGACTCATCTTAAGGAAGTAAATGGTCTTTGTTTGATTACTTTTTCTGATGAAAAAGAGAAAAGGTTTTTGCCTTCACTTGTGCTTTTTTTTTTCTTTTTTAAAAAATTTATTTATTATTTATTTTTGGCTGTGTTGGGTCTTTGTTGTTGCACGCGGGCTTTCTCTAGTTGCGGCAAGTGGGGGCTACTCTTTGTTGCGGTGCGGGGGCTTCCCATTGCAGAGGCTTCTCTTGTTGTGCAGCACTGGCTCTAGGCATGCAGCCTTCAGTAGTTGTGGCACATGGGCTCAGTAGTTGTGGCTTGCGGGCTGTAGAGCTCAGGCTCAGTAGTTGTGGTGCACGGGCTTAGTGGGAAGCCCCTTCATTTGTGCTTTTTAAAAGCTAACCTATTCAGCTGAATTGTTATTGGTTACTGTTCTTTATGCTTATTAATCTAGTGGTTATAATATTGTATATTTTTTGGGCTTCCCTGGTGGTGCAGTGGTTAAGAATCTGCCTGCCAATGCAGGGGACACGGGTTTGAGCCCTGGTCCGGGAAGATCCCACATGCCGAGGAGCAACTAAGCCCGTGAGCCACAGCTACTGAGCCTGCGCTCTAGGGCCTGTGAGCCACAACTGCTGAGCCTGCGTGCCACAACTACTGGATCCCGCATGCCTGGAGCCCGTGCTCCACAACAAGAGAAGCCACTGCTATGAGAAGCCCGCACACTGCAGTGAAGAGTAGCCCCTGCTCGCCTCAGCTAGAGAAAGCCCACATGCAGCAATGAAGACCCAACGCAGCCAAAAAAAAAAAAAGAATAAATAAAATAAATAAATTAAAAATATATATAAAGTGGCACAACTCTTTAAAAAAAATATACTGTATATTTTTTCTCATCCTCTTCCTTCTCCTTTTTTTATAACCAAATCAAGAATTAACATTCTCCTGGCAATTATGGGAAATATATAATTAGCCATCTAATGCTGTATTAGGCAACTATTGTTTTTTATAATATATTCATGGATTTTAGATAAGTAAATAAGTTAAAGAAGAAGAATTTCCTACTTTTGAAGCTATGCAATTTTAATTCGACCCTACAATCATTTTCTTAAGTTTAAATATTTTTGAGATGAAGGAAGAAAATAAAAACCGACAAATAATAAGCCCCTTTGACTTGACACCTTGGATTATATTTTAAGCACATAAAAGTTTTAGCACATTTGAACCATTACCTCATTGAGTTATTTTTAAACAACCAGGAGTCTTGATTTCTGAATCTGTATTAAAAAAGAAAGGATTGATTTTAATTGCTGGTATAAATTATCTAAAGCAGGGGTTGGCAAACTACAGCCTATGGGTCAAAATTTGTATGTGGCTTGTTTATGTACAGTTCAAGAATTAAAAATGGCTTTTACCTTTTAAAGTGTTGTAAGAACAACCAGACAAAGGGCAATATTCTACAGAGACTATGTGGTCCACAAAGCCTAAAGTATTTATCATTTGGTTTTTTACAGGAAAAGTTTGCTGACCGCTGGTCTAAAGGATTACACAATATATTTTCTTTTAATTCCTTTTAATGCTCTCTCTTCCTATTAATGTCCTCATCCTTTCCGGGACTCACTGCTGTTTGGTTGTCCGAACTGTTCAGAGTATGGTTTGAGTTAACAAACAAACACAATGTGTCATTACTCATAAAAAAACAAAAACAAAAACCCGTGCCTTATTCTGCTCCTTTCATGGCTTCTTAGAGTAACATTTCAAATCCAGTCTCTGACCTTTATGCTTACTGCAATGAACCTACCCTGATCTTGAGTATAGAGTCTTGTTCTCTGGCCATAATTAATCCAGAATGTTATTAAGGAATCATTGTCATTAGTGAGTGGTAAAGAAAAGCAGGAACACTAAAGTTTGGAATACTGGTTAGTCCTCAAAATATATACACATACGATGCAAAGAAATTCTTTTTCATAGTGAGGAAGAAGGCCTCAGGAATTAACCAGTTAAGGAAAAAGCCTTTTTGCTTTGAAAAGGGAGGGAAACAAGGGCAATCCGGTGGGTTGGGGAAATGCGTTGCTTTTATCTTCAGTGGAAATGGACATGTGAAAAACACAATCCTCTTCCTGCGGGAAAACAGAAAACCAATTCTCAATTTCTCTTCCCCCCACCCCGATCTCTTTTTTTCCTGTGACCAGTGGTTATTTACCCCTCAGAGTCCAGAACATGGGCTCCTGTAGATGTTCTGGCCCCAGATATCTGACTTTCATTTGTACCATTTCATGCAGAATTCCTTCGTTTACTGAAGAAAGGCAAACAGTCCAGTGCGAAGGAAAAGCAGTAACTAAAGAAAATACGATCTAAAGTAAGGTGATTTTGAAACAAATAATAATACTAAAAAAAGGCCAGAATAATATTGTAAACTGTAATCAGACTCGCTCAGGTCCATAAAAAGTTTTCTCTTGAGGTCTTCTGAGAATTTTCTTGTTCGTTTTCAAAAAACTGAAAACAATGTATGTACGTATACTCTTAGGTAATAAATTTTATTCAGGAATTGGTTAAGTCCCAGATCATTCCATTTGCAATTCTCCTAACTGCCTCATGATGTTCTCATTTTGTCATTGGTTCTAATGAGGAAATGAAGAAACAAAGGATCAGACTAACAGTTTTTACATAGACAGGCAGAGTTTGGGCACGTTCTTTAAAAATTCCCTTTGGATTTTGTGGGAATGGTACAACCAACCACGAAGCCATTCCTGGAATATTTACTCTTGTCCAGCTCTGGAGGATTCTTGGTTGTCACATGGACTTGGAGAAATACTTGGTCTTGTTTCCTTGCAAAGGGGCCCCTTCCCATGGTGCTGGCTGCAGCTCTACACAGACCTTTGATGGAAGGTGACACCCACTTCCTGGCTGTCAGCTAACAACATCCTTAATCCTTCTTTTAAGGAAGCAGATTTCAGGGAGTGGATGATCAGCCAAACGAAGTCAAGAAGAAAGACAGAGACTGTAACAAAATGAAAAAATAAAGTAATTTTGGTTACTTTAGGAAGAATACCATAAAGCTACAGATTCTGATCTATTCCATTTACTACCAGATAAACTTTCAGATATGGATAGTGTTACAGAATGTATGATTAGCAAGATCAACCACTTATATTCTTTAACACACAATGCCACATCACAACTGGCAGAGCCCTAGACCTGGAATCAAGAGATCTGGATCTGAGTCATTGAGTAGTTGTTTAAATAATAGTACATATGTTTGAAGACGTGCAGGATAGTCTGTTCTCTCTAAGTTTCAAACTCACCCTTCTTCACCTTCTCTTAAACGTGCACCATATATTCTAGACTCCTTTCCTGGAGGCATTGATGGGAAATTGGAAGTTTGGAAGAGTGGGGGAAAGGGAGAAGCTGCATCACCCATATTTTGTTCCCTAACCACACGTATGAACACACATGTGTGTGCGCACACAGATACAGCAGACACAGACAGACACGCACACAGAGCTTCTGGCAGCCCCTCCAGCATTATTGGCTTGTGACAGTGTTTAGAATAATGCCTGCAGCATAGAATGTGCTCGATTGTTGTTAGCTATTATTATTATTGTTTTATGCACAAAAATGTTCCAGCATTAGATTAATTTGGAAAGGCTGCAACCTCCCTCTGTCTTTCCTATGAGATTTATAATAAAAGTGCTAAAGAGTTCTGCATTTTAAAAAAACAGTTCAACTTTAGTTACTCCAGCATTCTCTAAACCTATTTGAACACCAAGATTTTCCCCCTCAAATACACCAAATATTATCTTGTAGAAGTGGGGTTCTGCAGAAGATATTTTTGAAAATGACAACCTAGTGAGACATCTGTGGAGTTCTGGGACTTAATCCTAGAACTGCCTCTTTACTTTTTATATGACCAGAGTGGGCTTGTAAGCTCTAGTGAACCCCCTCTTGGTTTCTTCACGACACTGTCAGTTCCTGCGGCAGACACGATTTAGGGTGACCCTCGATCATCCGTGCCTTTGTCTGATCCCCTCCCCATGAATATGACTTGCTTCTAACCAATAGAATATGGCAAAGGTGATGGATTGTCACTCCTGTGATTATGTTTCGTTATTTGAGACCCCGTCTTAGCAGACTGGAGACAGAGAAAGAGACTCTCCCGCTGACCTTGAAGAAGCAGTTGCTATCGTGTGAACAGTATTGAGAGAGTCACGTGGCAGAGCACTGTGGACAGCTTGTAGGACCCAAAGGCCTCAATGGTGCAGCAGCCAGAAAGCAAATTCTGCCAACAACCATGTGAGCTTGGAAGAGGGTCCTGAGCTCCAGAAAGGAACATGGCGCATCTGACACCTTCCTTGCGAGACCCTAAGCAGAGAACCCAGTTAAACCACACCCAGACTCCTGACCCATGGAAACTGAGATATAGTAAATGTATGTCATTTTTTTTTTTTTTATAGCTACTTTTTATTTATTTATTTTTATTTATTTATTTTTGACTGTGTTGGGTCCCCGGTTCGTGCGAGGGCTTTCTCCGGTTACGGCAAGCGGGGGCCACTCTTCATCGCGGTGCGCGGGCCTTTCACTATCGCGGCCCCTCCCGTTGCGGGGCACAGGCTCCAGACGCGCAGGCTCAGTAGTTGTGGCTCACGGGGCTAGTTGTCCCGCAGCATGTGGGATCTTCCCAGACCGTGGCTCGAACCCGTGTCCCCTGCATTAGCAGGCAGACTCCCAACCACTGCGCCACCAGGGAAGCCCTGTATGTCATTTTGAGCTGGTAAATTCAGTCATTCTGTAATTATAGCAGCAATAGAAAACTAGTATAGTTGCCTACCAAAACCCATTCCCCCTCTTTTTTCATTATTAACAAAACCTAAATTTCCTTCAGAATGTCAAGCTGCCCAGAAAAATACTTTATTTTCCTGAATCTCTTTGCTGAAAAGGGAACAAAGGGAACATACCTAACCTATGAGTTCTGAGTGGAAGTCTGACAAAGATTCTTGAAGGCTTGCTTTCCTGATGAAAGGGAAAGATACCCCGGTGCACTCCTCTTCCCAATTTTCCCCTTTGAATATATACCTATGTAGGGAGCTGTAGCAGCCATACGGGGCCAAGAGACTCATAAAGATGACAGCCTTGACCTTGTTGAACCACTTAATCAACACTAGCTCCTGCCTACTTCCATTTATCTTGTTATGTGGGAAAAATAATCCCATATATATTTAAGCTACAGTTTGTTGGGCTTTCTGTTATTGGCAGATGAACACATTCTTTAATGGCTAATATACTACATGATTGTCGTGAAAAGTGAATAACAAAAACACAGAGAAAGCATTTACTGCAGTGCCTGCCAGGGCTGGCCATTCTCCCTCACACATGCGTGCACGTGTGTTTGCTCGCTTGCTTCTCTGCTCTTTTACCCTCTTTCAGTGCTCTCTCTCGTCCTTGCCTTATCTCCATTCATTCATTCATTCGTGCAGCAAATATTTACTGAGCACATGCTAATTCCTGGTACTGTGCTAGGGCCTGAGGATACAGACATAAATAAGACACACAGGTTTCCATCTTAACATTTCAGTCCTGGCCTCATTAGAATGAGAAGAGTTTAATGATTAATTAGCTGATTACATTTTAGTGTGATTGAGTTCCATTTGCATCTCAATATATGTCTGAATTAATGATTCTTAACCTAACTTGCCATAAATGCCTTTACTCCCAGATATAGAAATTCCAGGCATTAGCGAGCAAATGATGAGGGTTTTTTTGGTGTGGGGTTGGAGGGCGCATGTGAAAGCAGGTGGTTGACTGTGGATGAAGAAAGCTATCTCGTTTGTTATAAATAATTTCTGGAGCCTTCCACATGTTTTCTGATAGTGCTTTCTTACCTTCCACCTACCTGGCCACAGGTCATTCTCTCTTCTGTCTGGTAAGTGTACTCCAACTCTGACCCTTTCTAGCTCTCTTTTGGCCTCAAAATTCTGAGAAACATACCCTATGATTTCAAGTAGATTTTATTTTCTTTACTGTATAACACCACTGTTGTACTATGAACCTCTGTTCTGGGAACACCATTCTAATTGTCTCTATCTCATATCTACCTTTGGTAATAATGACTCAAACTAGTAGTGTAACAGTAGAATTCATTGTCTTTGTTAAGAAGATATTTCTGTGCCCTTAACTAATTATTCACTACTTATTTCATTTTTATGTACTTTACTGCTCTTTATATGTTGATTTGACCTATCTCAGACTACAAGCCAATTGAGAGAAAGTCTGATTCAGTTCATATCATGTTATATTCTGGAAATCAGTGAATGGTGATAATGGTGGTGACGGACTTTCTCTGAAGCTCTTGGGAGCTAGGCCTGTGATCATTTAGGGTCTAACTAAAATATGCCTAATTCTTCTTTCAAGTACCAACTACAGAATGAAGCAGAAGTAAACCCAAAAGGACGTAAAATGTGTTGAAGACTATTTTTAGTTTGTGAACTTAAGCTAATTAACATTTGAGTGGCCCAACCAAGATCATCCTAAGGACAAATAAGCAAGAGAGACTGAGGCACACCATCTGGCTGCCATGAGACCATTTGTTATCATGGTTAGAAGGGTGCACAGGAGTTCTGGTGTTCTATTTGCCTGTCAGTGGAATCAGTACCAACCACTCTTTTTCCCCTGAGTTCAGAATCTATTGAGAAAGATACACACCCACAGGAGTCAGGCAGTTGGAGAGCAAAATGTCACCCTTATCACCAAGACTGCTGCTGGGGGACCTCATGCTTTGTCTGCCAGTGAGGTGGGCTTGCTAATAACCTCAGCGTCTCTGTCAGCTCCGGCCAACTGCAGCCCCTCCCTCCTGGGGCCCACCTGAGTAACGCTCACATAGCAGAGCAGGGCAGGCTGGCAGATTTTGAAGGAAGAGCGCACTCAGATCCTTCTCTCAAACTCACCAACAGAACTCTCACCTCTCTTTCCAAGGCAGGAGGCTAAACAGGGCCGGGACTAGGGAGAAGCAAGGGAGGCAGTGTAGTCTTTATGTAAAATTTTGATAGTTTGTTCATCTTAGATTTTTTGCTTTTATTTTGATTTTTAAAAATATTGTATTAAAATATTATTTTTCTCGATTATTGGGTTTTTGGATGCATCCTTAAATTTCTTAATTGAGGTGAGGGCCTCAGTAGCCTCATCTGATCCCACTCCTGCAAGAAGATAAAAGGGTAAATGGATGGAGACCCTTCCAGATAGAAATATCAGGAGCAGGGGATATACTCCTACCCTGCTGGATGGACGTTTAGGAGCTTAATCAACCATACCCTACTGTAATTGTGCTAAGATACTCACGAAGTCGAGGAAACTTTTCTTTCTTTAGTCAATATGTTGGATCTCTGTTGTTATGAAAGGAAAAACAAAAAGCAAGACAGGTGTCAGTGATACTAGAAGGTGATTATAATATTCAGTGAAGCTACCAAATGAGGATGGTTCTAATGGGCCTCAGAACCACGTTGTTCTTTGAAACAACTACTTGCTACGCCTTGCTTTTTTCTTAATTCAGATTCAGAAAATATTTGAGTGTGTATACAAACATTATGAAAAACACAGATTTGGATTTGTGGAATTTAATGCATGAATGTGTCCAACTAAGTCTTCGGGCTACGACCGTCGGAGGAATGGCCTGTTCTGTGACAAGTGTGTGCCTGCCTTTGGAATTCACAACACATTCCAGGAAAATCATATCCTAGCTAGTTTGGTTGTTTATGCCAAAGAGGGCATTTTTGCACCTCATTTTTCAACTCTAGTTTGTTTACATTGAAGCAAAACATTCTTACACAGCAAGAGACTAGACACTCTTTCTCAATGGAGGAAGGCTTCTCTTTTCAGGGTCAGGAACTTTATGTCTGCAAAGTTAATTATCCCAAGACTGTAAACCAGTCCTTCAGTCTCCAAGTCTGTGTCTCTGACCTTTGCCAAGGGCATAGTGCCACCAGACATGCCACAAGATATGCAAAGGACGGAGTCTAACTTGAATAGCCTTGTTAACTTGTTTTCTGATGCTGATAATGAAGAGTCTCATCATAAATCATGTTGGCGCATTTGAGAGAGAGCTCAGTTCAAAAGGTGGAATCGTCTAGTATCAAAAATCTTATCTAATTAACGGTGACATCTTTAATTCTTTCAGCGGGACCTGTAAAGGAAAGCCTTTCACATTTAGACAAGATCTAAGCAAAGGATTGACCGAAGTTCATTAGTTTTGTAGTCTTATGAGCTTTGACAAATCAAAAACATTATTTCTGATCTCTAGCTTACCTTTAAGCAAGATCTAATATCATGGCTATTGGACAGGTTCAGTCAATTACAAAAGCATAACAATTCAAAAGAATTATTCTGAGTCTATAGCTTGGTTCTGGGTGGTTTTCGCTAACTGACCACCTAGACTTTTGCTGTCCAGTGTGGCAGCCACTAGCCACATGTGGCTATGGAGCACTTGAAATATGGCTCATCTGAACTGAGATGTACTGTAAGTATAAAATACACAAGGGATTTTAAAGACTTAGCTGATAATATTTTGGATATAAACAGTTAACTAAAATTATGTCATCAAAATTTATGTCACCTGTTTCTTTATACTTTGTTAAATGGTGATACCAGAAAATTGAAACTTACATATGTGGCCCACATTCTAATTTCTGTTGGACAGTGCCAGTCTTGATGTTTTGGAAGTAAACATCATGAAGAGAGACACTGATATATTTTGTGCATTTATACTTCCTTTGAAGCACTCCAGAAGCAGCACTGATCTACACAAAACCCCTGTGAGGAGGATAGGAAATGCCTTTTACTAACATTTCAAGGAAAATAACTTCAAAGAATGTTGCCGTCATGACTATGATTCATAAATCAGAGAAAACTTTGGGTTCATGCTTCAGAGAGCAAAGCATTCAGGGACAGCTGTTTCATTTATTACTAACTCTTCCTCGGTCCAGTTTGAAACCAAAAATCCTGGGGGAGGGGCGAAGAGTGCTGTGGATTTGGGGAGTTAGGTGTAGGTAGCAACTTTTACAAAATACCTAGCAGAGAGTAGGTTCTTAACAAATGTTTGTTCAATCAAGGAAAAAGGACTTGCGAATTTAGGTTAAAGCCTCCTGTTGCCAAAATACAACTGGTTGTACTGAGGGTCATGGAGCAATATGACAATTCAACAACTCATTGCAGTGACAATGGTTCCCATTCCACCATGGCATGGCTAGGCTAGGTCCAGTGGCAGCCGCAGCATGTGGGGTCACTGGGCAAATGTCAGATATGAGGAGTCCAGGAATTAGTACAAGGGTGTAGAGTTCTGAGAGACTAGAAGAAGTGAGAAGTCAGAGGTCCAAAGACATCAAGAAGGGATTAAAAATGCAATCTGTGACAAGGATTCAAAAGGGTTGGGAAGTGAGGATTCAAGATGAGCTCCAGGTTAGTGGAAGAGCCACTCCCAGAGGTCAGCTTAGGTACAACATCTTGAACCTGACAGAAGCGTAGGTCATGGTGCCATGAGTTAATTCCTGGGAAGCAAGGTTTGACTCAGCCAGGAGCCTCTGGTCCACTTTTTGCCTGAGCAGTAACTGGTTCCAGGTCATGTGCAGGTTTGAATGTCCCAGTGGTGATAGGAGCTGACATCACTCGATTGCAGATGGGATGAGATAGTAGCTGAACTTAGGTTCTGACAGACTCTCTACTGGTTTGGAGTTTTGCCATCCAAAATGTGAGCCAAGCTGCTTTAATTACTCAGCTGTGGTTCTGGGTTGGAGGGAAAGGACCAGAAGTGAGGGGCTTTGATACTCTCATGTCTCTTCTCACCACTGGTTAAAAGAGCTGAATTCTTTTCAGCATTACCACAGGTACTAGACACAGGCTACTAGGTGACCTAAATGTGTAGTTAAACACTCCTTTTTTCTTTATGCTCTTGGCTACTTGGAAGAACAGAAACAAAAGAAAATGTTTGGCTTATTTTATCATATGTAAGGACTATCTGCTTTTACTCTAACGATCTATCAAATAGGCTTAATTGAAATAATCTTGCCCCAGAATAACTGTAGGATAACAAACTTGAAAGCTACTCTATTTAACTTTGATTCTGTAATATATAGATAATGTCCAGCAGAGTCATACCTTCATGGACCTGAACCTGTGATCTTAATCTGGGTTGAAATAATGGCTTTGGTGCCTCATTGATTTTTTTTTCTTCCAGTTTTATTGAGATACAGTTGACATACAGCACTGTATAAGTTTAAGGTATACAGTATAATCATTTGATTTACATACATCATGATTACCACAATAAGTTTAGTGAACATCTGTCATCTCATATAGATATAAAATTAAAGAAATAGAAAAAAATTTTTATCTTGTGATGAGAACTCTTAGGATTTTCTCTCTCAATAAGTTTCATATATAACATACTACAGCATTAATTATATTTATCATGTTGTACATTGTATCCCTAGTACTTGTTTATCTTATAACTGGAAGTTTGTACCTTTTGGGTGCCTTACCGATTTTGACTAAATGGCAAAATTAGCAGTTTAGGCAGCAGGTGCTTAAGAGATGTGATCACCATGTTGCTCTGTGGGAACACATGGGGTCTTTATGCTATTCTTATTGATTTGAAATCAAATTGGTGACCCATATTAGTCTAACAGCTGCTCTGGGACCATCATCAATGATTTAGTGACAGAGTTCAAATTATAAGTGCAATTTTTTGTTTCCTCCAAGAATCTGAATTATACCTTCTTCCTAAATAACTTCCATGCAAACTTGGTCTCTCTTAAAAAGATGGGCTCATCTTTACTCCATTACTATAAATGTGACAAATTATAAAAATAGATACAGCTCTCAGATTCGACAACACTTTTCCTCAATACTGAACGTACATCGAAAATGGACATCTTCAAATTCTTGGTTATGGAACGTCTGAACAAGCACAAATACTTCTACAACCCATAATTGCCAGTTTGAACCATAAAAAAAAAAAAGCCTGGCTTTTGTGGATTAAAGACTAGATTTCAAGCACCACCCCAACCTCTAATACAAAATCCAGTAGTCTTATACATACAACATAAATCCACATACACTATAATTATTGTGGTCAGTTATGCTAAACCAAGCACATAGTTTTTCCTCAAACATTTTCATAAGCAAAGAAAAAATTGCCTCCACGACTCATTTTTAGAGATGGGCTAACAAGTTCGGATCATGTGAGAGCTAACTAACTTTTTTTTTTTTTTGCCTCCACATTTAAGATGTGTTCATGTTTAGGGGAACCTAACTAAACTAACTTTCTATTACCTTGATTGGGACCAGATGAAAAGAGACTAAAAAATAGGTTAGAGTTTTTAAATCCTGAGGACATCTTTATAATAAGCAGCTACTAAGTAGTTTATGACCAGATGCCGTCTAACGTAACACAATTTTCTAAAGACAGCTTTGTGGAAATATAATTTACATACCATAACACTCACCCATTGTAAGTACACAATTCAAATATTTTTAGTAAATTTATACAGAAGTGTAACCATTACCATATTTCAGTTTTAGAACATTTTCATTACCCCTAAAATTTCCCTTGTGTCCATTGACAGTTCACCCTGCTTCCACCCACAGCTATAGGCAACCACTGACCTGCGTTTTCTCTCTATAAATTTGCTTTTTCTAGATATTTCACATCAGCAAATTATATAATAATTATGCCTCCTGTGTCTGACTCATCTATGTTGTAGCATGTATCAGTTGTGCGATCCTTTGTTGAATAATACTCCGTTTTATGGATATGCTGCATTCAAAAAATCCATTTACTAGTTGATGGAAACTTAAATTTTGTCCAGTTTTTGGCCATTCTGAATAATGCTGCTATGCACATTCATTTACATGTCTTTGAATGGACATATGTTTTCTTTTCTCTTCCATAAATTCCTAAGAACTGACTTACTTTGCTGTATAGTAAGTTTATGTTTAAATTTTTAAGAAACTATCAAACATTTTCCAAAGTAGATGTGACATTTTACATACCCATCAACAATATATGAGGGTTCCAATTTCTCCAACACTTGATATTGTCTGTCTTTTTGATTATAGATTCTAGTAGATGTAGAGTGGCTTCTCATTGTGGTTTAAATTTGCATTTTCCAAAAGTCAAATAACGTTTAACATCTTTTCATGTGCTTAGTCAACCATCTGTATATCTTCTTTGGTGACCTGACTTAAAATCTTTGGCCCATTTGTAAGTTGAAGTGTTTGTCTTTTTATTATTGAGTTGTAAGTGTTCTTTATATATGCTGGGTACAAGTCCTTTATTAGACAAATTTTCTTCTAGTCTGTGGCTTGCCTCTTTATTTTCAAAACTGAAGTACAAATATTTTAAATTTGATAAGGTGAAAATGTTTTAAATTTTAATGAAATCCAATTTATCAGTTTATCAACTTAAAATTATTCATGGGCTCTCTTAAAATTATTCTTTGTATTTCTAGTGCCTAGTATAACAATAGGTTCATTCTAATTATGTAATAAATATTGGTTCAGTATATCCTGTGTTTCAAAAAGTTATGAAGAGCCCAACTTTTAAGAAAGCTGTTCTACATGGTGTATTACGGACAATCAGAGGTAAGCATTTTTAAAATCTACATGTTCAGAGAAATAAGATTATCAGATGGATTCTGAATTCAGCAACAAACCATTTATTCAGTTTATATTCTGGAAAGACACTGAACTATATGCTTTACATGCATTTTCTGTCATACTCAAAACATGCCTCTGCAAGAGAGGTAACTGTTAATATCTCTGTTTTATAGGAAAGAAAACTCAGACTGATACTAAGTGAGTTTGACTGAGGCCACATAGCCATTTGCAATGGGAAAGAGAACAGGTCATTTCTAAACTTAGCATGAAAAGAACTTATAGCTTCAAGGAACACAATTAATTCAGTGAGCACATACATATTCTAGGAGCTATGGATACAGGAGGGAAAGAAGAGACAAAATATTCTGTTGTCATAGAATTTATATTCTACATACTTATATCACCTGCACTAACACAACAGATGCTATTCTAACCAACATTTAAAAAACATTTAGCATTCAACTCACCTGAGACAATGAAGACAGGAAAAGATAAAAATTTGGAGTCATATAGGCATGGGAATGCTTCTTCTACCCTTCATTTTTTTCTAAGTGGTAGCTGGGAAACAGCAACAGGTTTTCATGTACACGTGGCTTTGCAGGCAACATAAACTGGACCTGGAGTGACCAACTGTTTGGCCATGATATTTGTCAGAGTGTCTAAGCAGTACCTATGTGTGCTATGGCATACCTAGGGAAGAGTCGAGAGGAAGGAAAATTGGGAAGAGGCAAGAAGGGGGTAGGAAAATAGAAAATGCAGTGGGGAAGAGAGAGAACAAGGATAGTCATTGGCAAAAGCACCATATGAGGATCCTTCCACTGCATGTCGAGGGTACGGACCTGCCCATACTGATCAATATTGGATGACTTAGCACCAAACATAATGCTTATCACTTAGTTGGTGTTCACTAAGTGTGTTAGAAATATGACTTACTGAAAGAAGGCTATCCATTAATTCAAAAAACATCTGTTGATTGAGCTGATATCCTAGCCATAGTGTGAGGTCTTGGTCTCTGCCCTCAAGAGATACATAGAATATTTGGGGAGAGAAACATAATCAAATTATTAAAAGGAAAGCATGACATGTATTGTAACAGACGGATGAACAAAGTGCTATGAAATAGTAGAAGAAGCTACTTGCTCCGTCTCAGGGCTTGGGGAAGGCTTCATGGAGAGCATGGCATTTGAGCTAGGAAGGCTACTGAAGGCCTGGTGTGGAGAGAGTCATTTGAGAAAGGATGAGAATGGCACAGTACCTAGAGGTCCAACACACGGACAGAAGACATTGGGCACACATGTGGGGCTTGCAGGCCAGGCTAGAGGTTTGTATTACAGCCTGGGGCACATGAGAGGCAATAGGAGCCCCCATGAATTCACCCTCTGCTTTGCCATCAGAGAAATCTTCTTAAAAATGTAAGTTTTATGATGTTAATACCCCTTTTAAGCCACAAAGCCACTCAGTCACCACATAGTATTATGAAACATGGGTTTCCATAGATAGACACGAACATGAAGGTCCTATTGTGGAAGCACTAGTCCACACAGGGCATTGAACTTCTATGGTGGCCTCAGCCCCACCTCCTGGTATCCATACCCTAGTGTAGTCCCCTCGTACACTGTATTGGGATAGGTCTGTGTGACCAGTGGAACACAGAGGAAGTGAAAGTATGTCACTTCCAAGGCTAGGTTGTAAAATATATTGTGGTGCCTGTCTTGCTCTCTCTCTTGGATGATTTGCTCTGGGAGAACCCAGTCACCATGTTGTAAGGATACTCAGGTAGCCTCTGGATTTCCCTATGTGGCAAGGAATCTTAGTTGCCAGCAGCCAGGTGAGTGAGCCATCCTGGAGGCAGACTGTCCAACCCCAGTCAAGTCTTTGGATGGCTGCAGCCCCATTCAATTCTTTGGATGGCTGCAGCCCCAGTTGGCATCTTGACTGCAACTTCATGAGAGAGTCTGAGTCAGAGCCACCAATTCCCAGACCCACAGAAATTCTGAGATGATAATGTTTGTTGTTTTAAGCCATTAAATTTTACGATAATTTTATGTAGCAATTGATAAATTAATGCAGTCGTTGATCATACAAAGTCAGAGTTAGAAGGAACACTAGAGATTAAGTAGGGCAGGCACTGATAATTGGCTTCAACATTTCCCCGTGAAGCTTGAAGAGATTTGTGGAGTCCTTCTCCACTTGTACTGAACACGCTGAAACCTCTTTACTATCCCTGATTTCAAGAGAGGCAGGGCTTGGTCCAAGCTTGCATGTCTTAATTAATGATAAGAACTCCACTTCCTGACTATAAGCCAGGCTCATACCACTATATTGTGCTACTGTCCGTGAAAATTACTTAAGTTAACCTCTTTAGTTTATATGGGATACACCCATTTGCTAAAGATCAGTCATTGAGCTTGTTAAGAATTACTCATCTAGGAAGACTATGTTATACTGCTTAAGAAAGTGAAAGATAGTTTGAATGTTAATTGTGGTAGCTGAATAATGGCCCCCAAAGATATCCAGGTCGTAATACCTGGAATCTATGAAAGTTACCTTATATGGCAAAAGAGATTTTGCAGATGGAATTAAGTTAGGGATCTTAAATTGGGGAGATTATCCTGGATTATCCAGGTAGAACCTAAATGTAATCACAAGTGTTCTCATAAGAGGGAGTCAGAAAGCAATTTGATAAAGAAGAGAAGGCAATGTGATGTGAAACAGGGAGAGAAAAGATAATGTGATTCAGGGCCATGAGCCAAGGAATGAGGACAGCATTAATTCTGAAACAGGTAAAGAAAGATTTTCCCCTAGAACTTCCAAAAGGAACCAGCCTTGCTGACCCTTTGATATTAACCCACTGAGACTGATTTTACAATTCTGACCTCCAGAACTGTACAAGAATAAATTTGTGTTATTTTAAGCTACGAAGTTTTTTATAATTTGTTGCAACTGCCATAAGAAACTAATACACTAATTGTATCTTCAACATGTCCTAGTTCTGCTAGTTTGTGCAAGACAATTTTTCTAAGACTCTGTCTTCTCATCTGAAAAATGGGAACAATAAAGTGTCTATTTCAAAGGGTTGTTAGATTGAATAAGATCATTCATACAAAATGCTCAGCATAAGACCCGGCACCTGGGGGCTTCCATGGTGGCGCAGTGGTTGAGAATCTGCCTGCCAATGCAGGGGACACGGGTTCGAGCCCTGGTCTGGGAAGATCCCACATGCCGCAGAGCAACTAAGCCCGTGAGCCACAATTACTGAGCCTGCGCGTCTGGAGCCTGTGCTCCGCAACAAGAGAGGCCGCGATAGTGAGAGGCCCGCGCACCGCGATGAAGAATGGCCCCCGCTTGCCACAACTGGAGAAAGCCCTCGCACAGAAACGAAGACCCAACACAGCCATAAATAAATAAATAAATAAATAAAAATTAAAAAAAAAAAAAAAAAAAAAGACCCGGCACCTGGAAAGTTCTTTGTAAACTTGGCTATTGATTTGGTCTAGACAGGAAAACAGCAACATTTAAAAAAAAATTTTTTTTTAAATTTTATTGAAGTATAGTTGATTTACAATGTTGTGTTAATTTCTGCTGGACAGCAAAGTAGCTCAGTTTTATATACCTATCTATCTATCTATCTATCTATCTATCTATCTTCCTTTTCATGTTCTTTTCCATTATGGTTTGTCACAGGATATTGAATATATTATAGTTCCCTGTACTATACAGTAAAACCTTGCTGTTTATCCATCCTATATATAATAGTTTGCCTCTGCTAATCCCAAACTCCCAATCCTTCCCTCCCCTCCTCCACTCCTTGGCAACCACAAGTCTGTTCTCTATGTCTGTGAGTCTGTTTCTGTTTCATAGATAATTTCATTTGTGTCAAATTTTAGAGTCCACATGTAAGTGATATCACATGGTGTTTGTTTTTCTCTGTCTGGCTTACTTTACTTAGTGTGGTAATCTCTAGGTCCATCCATGTTTTTGCAAATGGCATTATTTCATTCTTTTTTATGGCTGAGTAATATTCCATTGTATCTATGTATCACATCTTCTTTATCCATTCATCTTTTGATGGACATTTAGGTCGTTTCCATGTCTTGGCTATTGTAAATAGTGCTGCTATGAACATAGGGGTGCATGTATCTTTTCGAATTATAAAAACTGCTACATTTTTCATCTCCTTTTGAAAACTCAAGTAGAGTACTAAGTAGTCTTGGAATATAGAAACGGTTGAATATTTGTTAACTATTCTGTTGTTACCATTCTATCAGGAACCCTAAAGTCCATTTGCTTCATCCTCTCTGATGGTCCTTTCTTAAGGGTGTTGACAGCAAGATGGGGAAAAAGCAAATAGACTGGAAAATAAACATGAATGAGAGATCTAACGAGGATTTTGGAAGTATTTCTTTGCTTATTATCTGCTTTCAGAGAACGCCACACAAAACAGGTGAAAAGTTATCCTATTTATAAAGATCTCCAGAGAGGGATTGTCTGCAAGGTTTCTTAGTAATTTCCCTTGGTACATATGAAGACTGTTGTTTATTTTCAAAGACTGCACTGAAGGCTGTACATTCTTTTCTATAAAAATAAAAAAGGAATGGGTTTTGTTTTTGAAAGCTGCTTGATATACAATGATGCCTAAAATAGTCTACTATAAAAGCAGCCATGCATTAGTTACCTGGCCATGTGTCTAGTGAAGCTTCAGGACCACTGAAGGGGTGGAGCAGCCTAGCTGTATAAACCTTTTCTTTTCCTCATTCTGGAATAAATTTCCAAAATTCATTATTAAAAAAAACTTATAGTCATCATATTTACTTATATTATTCATCCCTACACCTCAGTTTTCTTTAGGTGCTTATATCTGAAATTTCTACTGATTCAGCCTTCCTATTCTTTCATTTCAATGTACTTATCACATTTGCATAGATTAAGTGCTCTCTAGTTTCTCTCTGAGCCCTGGTGGACAGGAATAAGATCTACATCATTCTCCTGGTGGAACTTCTTGTGCGTCGTGATAAAGATGCCACTATAAAATGAAGCCAAAGGAACATTTTTAAAATAGGGTCTGATCCTGTTAGACCTTCATTGGCTGTCTCTCCATTTACACAGTAAAGAACTGAGGAATAACTTGTATCATCATGACAAACAACTGACATAGTCGAGCCCAGTGATTTTCTGAAGCCCCGCAAAATCCTGGTCCTTTTAGTTGAGGATGACTATGGAAATAAATGAACCGGGCTCATTGACTTGGCTTCTAATGCCAGACTGAGGCTCACCAAAAGGGCTAAAGATCAAGTTCTCTTCTATCTCTGAACATACCTCAACCCTGGACATTGGTCCTCAGTCACTGAATTCCAAGTTTGCCCACCACTATGGTTAGCAGTACGTTAGAGGAGGGAGTGCCTTTTTCCTAATTTGGCCAGGGTTGGTTGATACCTGTTGATCGAAGGCAGTCTGAAGACAGCTGACCAGGTTGTCATTGTCTCTAATGCAAAGACCCAACTACCTAAATTGATAATGGAGGCAAACAAGCTCCTGATTGAAGTGACCTTGTTTGGCCAACAGAGATTGACAGTTGAGGCAGAGCTCACCTCTACCTTAAGGGGGTTTACTGCCTCGCAGGTGCCATCTAATGGTGGCTGTTTAACAATACCCTTAGTAGGTCTTTTGTGACAGCTTTAAAGCCACAGGGTATAAGCCGAGCAAAAATTACTTTCCCTCCTGTAGATGCTCTCATTGTCCAAGGTAGGCAAGGAATGAAAACAGGCGCCTCCAGAAGGTGGTGTTCGACCTCTCTCCAGATAAGAGGCTCATGCCAGCCTTTTGCTTTTGTGGGGAATCAAAATTTAATATATAACCTGAAATCTTCCCAGCTTATTGAAGTCAGATCACAGGTTCTAGAAGGGAAGATGAAACTTTCATTTATCTTCCCTCTACACATGAATAGTTACTGTGCATAACTGTCTCAGCCGAAATCTTGTAGATTTTGACGCATTTTATTTGTTTATACAAGATCAACAATGCTTGGCTACACTCACAGTAAACACTGAATCCTGTTTACAGAGGAAGGGCAGTGCCTGCGGGTAGCATGCGCAGAGCTTCAGGCTCCTTTTTTTTTTCCTTTTTCAGAGACTCCAGAGGAATGTGCCTTTGCACCGTTTTACCAGCAACCCTAAATCATGATTAATTGAAAGCCCTTTCTCTCCTTGGTTAAGCCTGACACAAGCAACTGCTTTTCTGTCACATTGATTTTTCTGTCCTTGTGGATTCAAAGGCAGGGTTGAGTCCTCCTAACAGGGTGAATTCTCTGACAAGGAAGTTTTGCAACCTAATTTACAGATGGAGTCAAGCTTGTCAGTGAGTGCCAGAGGGGAACTGTTGCAATCCGCTGGTTAAGTATGTATTTAATAGTGTTTATCCAAGCAAGTTTGTGATTTCTTCACTGTCTCCAACAAATATGTTATTTGTAATACCTATCTTCTCTAATCTAGGTGTTTGAAAAATATGTCTAACTTGTGTGGGCTAGAATACATTTTGTTTTTCTGTGGGTCTATTTATTGAACAAGGGCAGTCTCTGAGGAACTATCAGAAACTGCTTGCCATCTTTCCAAATTCTCTCTCTCTGCAGTGACCATGACTTAATCCTGAAGGAAAACAAGGTAATCTTTTCAAATAAACATTCTCAAGGATGTTTAGGGGGAACCCAGTTGCTAGTATGCAGAACCATCCCAGTGATTGAAAATAGTTACGTTGTGGGAGTACAATTACAGTAAGTTGGAGTGTTTGTAAGCATTCAGCATTTTCAGATGATTAACAATAATAAGTTAAATTGCAAGCAAAGATATGTGTGTGAGTGTGTGTGTGTGAGTTCAAAGAGTCATTCAGGGTCTTTTTCTCATTGCTGTTGGTGGAAAATGAGGCACAGAGGGAAATTCAAAGCTTTCACTAGGTAAGGGAGTTGGTAAGGAACATTGGCAACGTTTAAACCTAAGCCCTGTTAGGTTTCACTGGGCTAACCTGCTTCTTGTGAGAATAAGTAAGAGAGAGAAGGAACATTTGATCATTAAGTGAAAAGAGAGTACTGAAACAAATACACTTGGTTGCATGCAGCTTATTAGCACAAATTCCTAGTCTCAAGGAGCTTGGCCTGCAATAGGGAAAATAGAGAGTGTGGATTGAATAAACTCAAAATTACTTGGATGATAAAATTAATTAAATCAATACAGACTATGTGCGCTGGCGTCTATCATATTACTTGCAACATAATTTTGTATTTTTAAAACATTTAAAATATTTAATTTTCAGATACCTTCCTTTTTCCCTCTTTGGTCTATAGGCTTCTGAAGGACAAACCTCTTTTCTCATTTGGGCCTGAAGTCTCAGGATGTAATGCTGATCCTGGCACAAATGAAGGCAGGAATGATTAAGTGAATGAATTTGGTCTTGATTTGACAGTTTGATCTCCCATTGTTTGTGGTCCTGATGTTCTTTATTTATCATTTGTTGTTTAAGATCTGTGTACATTCAAAGCATCTTGCTATGTCCCCACCTACACATGACATAAATACATCATCACCTTGTTAAAAATCTTAGAGCAGTCCATTGCTTATTTCTGTCCAACAGAAGTACAATGTGAGCCAAATGTGTAATGTAAAATTTTCTAATAGCCACATTAAAAAGTAAGAAGAACAATATCTTTTATTTAACTCAACCTATCTAAAACATTACCATTTCAACATGTAAATATAAAATTATTAAAATATATTCTTTATTCACACAAATTTTTTGGAATTAGGTATATATTTTACACTTAATGGGCATCTCAATTCAGACCTACATTCAGACTATAATGCAGGTGATCAGATTCCGAGTGATCAATGGACACACAAGGCCATTGTGGTCAGAATAGTTCTGTAGTCATATGTAAATGTAGCGTACATTTCCCTCTGCTTAGCATGCAACCCCTGTTATTATGCCCACTCTCAGCCCCTCTAGTTTGGAAACACCACCATCCTCAGTGGTCTATATGAAAACTGGGGTGACCAACCATCCCAATTTGACCAGGGTTTCCTGGGACGTAGGACTTGCAATGCTAAAACCAGGACAGTCCTGAGTAAACCACAAAGGCTGGTCATCCCATATATAACCCATGCCTGTTCAATCAATATATTTTATCCTCCTGGCCACTGTGAATCGATCAGACATAGCATCCATAAACCTGATTGCCTATCATGAAATTTTGT
This sequence comes from Balaenoptera acutorostrata, assembly GCF_949987535.1. Taxonomy (NCBI): domain Eukaryota; kingdom Metazoa; phylum Chordata; class Mammalia; order Artiodactyla; family Balaenopteridae; genus Balaenoptera; species Balaenoptera acutorostrata. The sequence continues at coordinate 47,673,783 of NC_080077.1, forward strand.
GAGAACCACTGGGGAAAAGAACCTCACTTTCTGCTGTGGTTATTATCTAGAGTATCAGATAACCTTCTTTACATCATGTGGGGAGACTCTGGTTGACACTAATTCCTATGGTGGAGAAAACCAGAGGTAAGGAGAAACTGAGTCTTGGTGACCTCTTTTTGTTTTTTTTTGAATTCCTGGATCTAGCCTTGCCTTAACCTATCCTACCCTTGGGTTTTTCAGTAGGTCAGTGAATTCTTTACACCTATCTTCATTTTTTTTTTCTTGTATGTTTAATACATTCAGGTTGGATTTCCATCACTTGAAATTAAAAATAGGTTAAAAAAGAGAGAGAGGAGGAGTGCAAAAAATCTAGCCAGAATTCTTCAAGCTCTTAAGAAACATAATTCGAGGTTGTCTATTTTTCTTTTACATAGCCTCCTGGAGCTACTGTGGGGTGTGTGTGTGTGTATGTTCTCTTTTATGCTGCTCAGAATAGTGGGTACCTTTGTGGTGAAAGGGGTTGAAAGCAGTGAAATAGCTGCCTGCAATAACCTATGAATTAGTGGGAATTTTTTAGAGTAGGAAGCAATGAAGACCTACTGTTTCTTCTTCTCCCTCTCTTCCTCTCAGACCTTTGCGCTTTGCCTGTGTTGTGGTTATTTCACTCCATTGTAATGACTCTCATGATGGATTATAAGACTCATTGTAGGTATTGGAACAATCTAAAGTTCATGAGATTTACAACCTGTGGACTTAGGGACCCTTGGGAGGTTGCAGAGTTGCAAAATCATGCATCTGAAAATCCATCCATCCATTTATCTCTTCTTAATCAATGGATACTAAAAGTGCAATTGCTAGCATGTGGCAAGATTATAATACTTTTTGACAGTTCCAAGAGAAGAGCGAGTAAGCATTCAATACGTGTTATTGAGCTACTAATATGTAGCTTGACAAGGTTAAGTGCCCTATGTGAAGCACTTAACATATATTATTGCATAACGTTTAGACTTCACAGCAATCTTACAAGGCCGGCATTATTATCCTTGTTGTTTTGAAATAAAAAAATAAAATTATATATATAATTTTCTTTATTCACTATTCATCTAAAAAGTTATTTTAAAAATTATTATGTTCTCCAGACTTGTGACTGCCAAGGGCGAGTGGGGGAGGGAGAGGGATGAACTGGGAATTTGGGGTTGGTAGGCGCAAACTTTTACATTTAGAATGGATAAACAGCAAGGTCCTAATGTATAGCACAGAGAACTATACTCAATGTCTTGTGATAAACCATAATGGAAAAGAATATTAAAAAAAAGAATGTATATATGTGTATAACTGAGGCACTTTGCTGTACAGCAGAGATTGGCACGATGTTGTAAATCAACTATACTTCGATAAAAAAAATTATTACGTTCTCAATGAATTTAACATCTAGTGGAGAAGATAGGCTTATGAACATATGGTTGTTGTACACCATGTGTGAGTATATAAAGAAATAAGAAACAGCCCTGGAGAGGAGAGAAGAGGAAGAACAGCCAAGAGCAGAGGTGCGGGGGGCATGGGGCACAGAGGCAATCAGAGAAGCTACTGGAAGCATGATGCCTGATGCCTGACACACTGAAGCTTTTCTGCTCTATTGCAGATTTCTTTACCATTTTCAAGAGAGAGTCCCATCATTTTACGATGACAAATTTTAGCTTGTTTTTCTGCATCATATTGACATAAGTGACAGAAGGAGCAAAAGAGTTGGGTTCTTCACTAGATTCTCTGAATTTGCTACTTGTGAGGACTTTGGGTGAAGTCTCCTAAGCATTTGGGACTAGAGTTTCTTCATCTGTGAAGTAAGGCAGATCAACCAATTTATCCATAATAGTACCCCTTCCAAACTTAAGACACCACAAAGCCTTCAAATAGTGACCTCCTTTTAACCTCTACTGTCCTTCTATTAAGAATCATTACCTGGAAACCACAGTTCAGAAGCAAGGAATTGCAGTTGAGTGTAAAGGGAACTCATCTTACAAGGAAACTTTTATTTTTACCAAAGTCAAAAGATTGTCCCATTGTAGCTGCAGGGTTTCTTCACTTTAAGTATAGCCTAGGACAGGCTAGTGAAGATTCGGCAAATCGGGATAATGGTGGCAGAGAGACGAAATTTCACCAAATGCCTCAATCTAGCATTGTCAGATTCACAGTTGAAGAATAGTGAGTTTCATCCACAGTTTATTAACATCTGAAAGTTTCCTATACAGGAGCAAAAACAAACAAACAAAATATCACATTTTCACATGAATATACTTCAGAGGCAGACCAAAATCTTAATCTTAGAATCTGGATTTTCCAAGAAATCAGCTTTCTTCTTGTGTTTAGCTTTGTTGTGCCTGGGAATGCATTTATGTATATAGTTATGAAATCAGGGAGAGAGAGAGAGAGAGAGAGAGAGAGAGAGAAACTATCTGTTGTGTTGTGTTCCCGAGTTAGCATAGGTTCCCAGCTTGAAGATAGAAATCATTTTTAAGATTATATGAAAAAATAAGAGGATGGAAAGGGAAAAACTATTTATCGAACATGACCATGTTGGTGCACTTAGCCTCTCACACTGAATTATTTTTTTGGTTTCAAAAAACTTCTTAATGTTAGTTTTATGTTTTGATTTAAATTAAATGAAAATATCTCATGTTTTATGAACAAATGTGGCCATTAACGTCCATTGTATATTAAAATACAAAGTAATATACATTAGTCTTAGAAGATTCTGTTTGGCTTTCATAAAGTGGATGTTTTTCCTCACTGCATGCTGAAGTTGATATTTTACTTCTCTGCAGCTAAGTATGTGATAGTTTTGGCCACATGGTAACTCAGCAGAATGACCCATATACTGACTGTATCATGATGCTCTTCCAGATTCAACTGTTTCTTAAAAGGACACAACTGCAGGATTAAGCCCTGAATACTCAATATGACACACTTGGAAAGTCATCCAACTCACTATATCAGAGTCACAGACATGGTGCACACTTATCCAAAGTTAATGTATCCAACATCTCTTTTCACTAATTATTGGATAACACTAGCATGAAAGTCTCTGGTATTTTCCACCTGACCTTTGCTACTTTAAATGTGGCCAGCCCTCCCTCACACTGCATTGTGACTGGCATGTAGAAGCCAATAGAAGATATCATCAAGCCTTAACGACAACTGTCACCAACAACTTCCTCGTTAGTATGACTACCACTCACTACTACCACATTTGTAAACAACTCCAAGCCTTGACCATACCGGAAACAGGTGTATCTCTAAGACTTGACTTCCTCTCTACATCTTGCCTCCCCTGCTTCTGTCCCTTCGCATCTCTCCACACTCCCACAGCTTTGGCTTCTCTTTGCTCAGGCTGCAACTACTGCAAGGGGGCTCATTTTTATCTGCTTGTAAAGCCACGCATTAATTTTGCAAAACTGATCTGTCACGTATTTTAGCCTCTTTCTGTTTGAAATTAATCTGTGTAACAGCTTGCAAAGCCTTTGGAGCCAAGCTTTTGCACAAAGCTACATCCATACTGTTATGCACTGTGCTGCTAAGTCACCATATCAGTGTCACCTGCCCTGTCACCTAACCGACAAGGCAATAGCTACTTGAACTTAGAAATTTAGCCTTCTTTCTTTCTCCATCTAAAGTACCAGGTTGGTGTGCAAGAAAGGTGGGTTGGAGGCATGAGAGTATGAACCATGGGATTATTAACTCTTGGGATCCCATTGAAAATCCTTTAAAATATTTGCCTTTTATACCTTTTGTCTGTTCCTTCCTGAATCTTTCTGCCCTCCAGCACACCATTTTTACATAGCAGAAGGGATGATATTGGACCCATTGAAAGGCTTGTTGTGCTGTTTAGTTCACTCATCTGGAGGCTGGTACAGAGGAAGAATCAAGCTTGCCCTTAGCTCTGCTCGGTCAGTGCCTGGCCCCGCTGCCTGCTGTTCAACAACTTACCCTGACCCATTCCTTAAGGAACTTGGCAAGAGAGAGCAGAAAACCCTCCTTTGTTTGTTTTGCATTCATTCATTAGAGGTAAACTGCAGACCTACTACCTGCAAAACATTGAGCTTCACCATGAGGGTCACAGAGAAATATGACATCTGGTCCCTGTTCTTAGGTGGTCACCTCTGTTCGTGTGCTTCCTGCCCTCTGGACGCACAATCTAATAGACAAGCTACAGAAAGGAATTTCTCCTTCTGGAACCCTCTACTGAATTATAAAAGCTGGGGGAGTTGGAATTAAGCACCTTTTCTAGATGTGCTTTCTTTCATTGCCCTCAGCTCACCTCTCTGGCAGCCAAATTGTACTGTTTAACATCTCCTGAACCCACCCTGCCTGCAAAACTCATGGAAGGGCTGCCTTCTACACCTGGCACCCCACTCTGTCTCCCATCACTAGGGATATATATATCCCTTCTATTTAAAGGCCTATTTCAAATATGTTTTCCTTTTGTCTGGATAAAATTCTTTTTGCCTGGGGACTCAGAGAAAGTGACAGAAAAAACCAATAAACTTTGGAGTCTAAAGGATCTCATTCTGCACTTGGGGTCTACTGCTTACTAAACATGCTCCATTGGAAAAGTTAGGGGGCCTCTCTGACCCTCAGTCTCAACATCTGCAAAAGAGTTAAGGCTTTTTGATGAGCTAGTTTACATAAATGGCCTAGCACAGTGTCTGGCACTCAGTGGGCGCTTCCCAAATGCCAGTCAGCATCCCTTCTTGGAGACCTCCACTGTTAAATTCTGTTTTGTGTCTCCGTTTGCAGGATTATCTCCTGTCTTAGACTCCAAGTTGTTTAATAATAGGCACTACAGTTTATTCACGCAGGATTCCCTGCAACTTTGCACAGTGCTTTGTACCCAGCAGATGCTCAGGCACATTGGATACATCAACGTGTTACTGTAAAAATACAAATAATCCTAAGTCTGTAAAGAACAAGGCTGGGCACAAAGCTCAGGTTCTTTAAAGCCTTTGCTGTACTCAGCAAGGTTCTTGAGGGTAGGGTAGTTGCAGGGAGAAAGTGGCAGACTACATGTGCAGGCTCATGTAATTTAGGGCCCCAGGGTGACCTCTTCCTGGGTCACACACATGATGAATCAGGAAAAGAGAGAACAGAGATGGGGCCAGGTGCTCTCAGATCCTTAGACCTTCCAAACAAGGGGCAGAGACTCAGTTTTTCCTGATTAATCTTTGATGATTTATTCTTTAGACATCATTTAAAAGGAGCATTTTAAAGTAAATTAATTGAACTCCCATGACCTTTTACCCTACTTATATCATCAAAGGAAACTAGATCTTGAATTTTAAAAAATACTCTATTTTCTGTGACTTATAAACTACTGAGGAATCTCATTTGGGTTTTTTTTTTTTGAAATTATAAATACAAATCCAGCCTTTTCAGCAGTAAGTTGAAACATCCAAAGTTTGAAAATCCCAATTTTAGTCAATAGGTGCTGAGTGAGGGATGTCATAAGGATGGAAATGGTAAATATATAATCTAAGACATACAAAAATGGGAAAGCATTTGTTGCCTTCAAAACAGCCATTTCCCCTCTACCATGTTGGCCTGATAATATTCCTGAGTTTACCCCGCTCCAATATGACTTGGGTAAATTCTCATTAGTATAAGCTGGCATTTTTCAAAGTGCAGGTACTTTGCACCTATTAGTGAATTCTAAAATCAGCTGAGTAGTTGGAATCAGGATTTCTTAAAAATTAGTAGAATAGAGTAATATTGAGAGTAAAATAGAATAGAAAATATCTAAATGTATTGCACAATAAGGATGAATTTTATTTTATGAAATTTTCATTTCTGTGTTATGTATGTATTATGAAACATATTTACTCATGTGCTGAGTTGTGGTGTACAATATATTTTTCACTGTGGTCCTATCTCAGAAACTTTGGAAACTGTTGAATCTGTTTGGCCTCACGGTGCTTTGTTTACAAATTTCCCTGTGATGGTAATATAGCTCTGGCCAATGAGATGTCAAGGGAAGTGTGATGGGGAAGGTTGAGTATGGATAGGGATATGGGAGAATATTCTTCTCTCAAAAGCATCATGCACAGTGGAGCTACTCTCCTTTCTTTCACTGGATGTTGTTATATCTGCACATGCTTCCTGGAACTGAGGCAACGACTGGCAAACACAAAAGGAGCTTGTGTGAGATCATGTCGAATATAGCAGATTAAGAAGATGGAAGGAATCTGGGTCCTAGGTTTGATGTTAAGCTGTGATATTAAATACCTCTGAAACTATCCTACCTCTGGGCTTGTTATATGAGATCATACATCCCCTTACTATTTAAGCCACTTGAGTTAGTTTTTTGTTACAGCTTAAATAACCCTGAAAGATAAAGCTTATTTTAGGAAGTGCAAATAAATCAAACACTGGTGTATAGGGCCAGTTGAAGGAAAGCCTGGAAAGGTACTCTGGGTCAGATCATGATGGATTTTGAATTCCAGGCCCAAGCACTGGTTCTGACTCAGTGCAGGCTTACAGTTGTGAGTATAGACTTTGAGTGGACCATCTGGGCTCAATCTTTGTTTTCTACTTGTTAGCTGGGTTACTTTGGGAAAGTGATTATTTTAAGCAGTAACGTTAGAGTGTTAATCTGGTGTCATTGTCCAGGGTAGGCCGAAAGTTGGAAGAAATTGGCAGCAGTGAGACTGGTCAGAAGACTGTTGTAACAATCTAGTAGTGAAAAATGAGGGCTTATGCTCTGGAGATGGTAAAGGAAACCGATAGGAAGGGAAGGATGCAGGAGCTACTAAGAAGGTGGACTTGGTGATAGACTGGGTATGGGAGATGGGGTTGAGGAAGGAGTCAGATCTAGCTGTATGATTTCAGTGCTGGAGGTCTGGAGTGGGGAAGGGATGATGTGTGTGGTGGGGTAAGAATAGGGAGTGGGCAGGGGAAATGACTTCCCAAGATCCCCTTTACGGGTTGAGACTCTATTTACTTTTAATTTCCTCATCCAAAACCCCATTTTATGGATGATGTGCCCAAATTCTGAGAAGTTAAGGAGCTTCTGCTAAGTGATATAGTCAATGACAAAGCCAAAATTTCATCCCAGGCCATTTTTACTCTAAATATCTTGAGAGCCACTCATGACCCGGACAAGAAATAGAGGAATCCTGAGGAAGTGAAAAAGGTTTTAGAGAGAAGACAGAGTTCAGACTATAGATCCATAATACAGATAGGAAATAAAGGAGAGAGAGCGGATAGGGCTTAAGACAGATCTTTTTAGAAGGATGGGTTTTTTAATTGAGAAAAAAAAGTGGGGTGAGAAAACAAAGGCAAGTAGTGAAGACAGAGAAGTATGAAAAGTGGCTGGGAGGAACATTAGGATGGTCCGGACGTAGTGAATTCCAAGGGAAAAGTGTGTAGCCAGAGATGAAGATCCATAATGTTGCTGCTTGAGAGATTGAGAGAGTTAGGGGCTGAGAAAAAGGTACCAAATACAACAGTAAGTGGCCTTTTGTGGGTGACTTTCAAGCAAGAAATCCCAATAAGCTTGGCAAACATATGTGCTTGATTATAGGATATACGAGTGAGTGGAGGAGGAATTGTGGGCCATTAATGAAAGGTCTCAATGGTAAGTAAAGATTTAACA